>NC_141557.1:86865000-88115000 GCF_036417535.1 Chlamydotis macqueenii | reverse complement strand
GTGATGGAGAGGTCCTTCTGTTGACCAAAGGCTTAGATATGGCTCGTCTTTCTGAGGAATATTGTCTGAGAAATTCAGTAGAATGTAAAAGAACGTTTCAGATCCTATAGGTACTCCATATTAGATATTAGAATCATAGAATAGTTAGGGATGGAAGGGACCTTTAAAGGTCGTCTAGTCCAACCCCCCTGCAAGGAGCAGGGACATCTTCAACTCGATCAGGTTGCTCAGAGCCCCGTCCAACCTGGCTTTGAATGTTTCCAGGGATCCACCACCTCTCTGGGCAACTTGTTCCAGTGCTTCATCACCCTCATCGTAAAAAAGGTCTTCCTTATGTCTAATCTAAATGTACCTCCTTCTAGTTTAAAACCGTTACCCCTAGTCCTATCACAAATGGCTCTGGTAAAAAGTTTTTCCACATCTTTCTTACAGGCTCCCTTTAGGTACTGGAAGACTGCTATAAGGTCTCCCCAGAGCCTTCTCTTCTCCAGGCTGAACAGCCCCAGCTCTCTCAGCCTGTCCTCATAGGAGAGGTGCTCCAGCCCTCTCATCATCTTTGTGGCCCTCCTCTGGACCTTCCCAACTGGTCCACGTCTTTCTTATGTTGGCAGCTCCAGAGCTGGATGCAGTACTCCAGGTGGGGTCTCACCAGAGTAGAGCAGAGGGACAGAATCACCTCCCTTGACCTGCTGGCCATGCTTCTCTTGATGAAGCCCAGAATGCGGTTGGCCTTCTGGGCTGCAAGTGTTCATTGCCGGCTCATGTTGAGCTTCTCATCCACCAGTACCCCCAGTATTAATTCTCTCAGTTTCAAAATGTGTTTTTATTGTATCAATTTCTCTCTGATATAGCAAGGGAAAGAATATTTTGCTGTATGAGACTGGAAAAGGTAGAGGTATATTGAGCTAAAAAGACCAGATCATTGAATTAAAATAATATATGATACATTGAGAAATGTGATGTTTCCTTAAAATATACTTTGAATGTCCTTTAATCTTCTTATGCTTATCCATTTGTTTTATATTATAAAAGCGTCTGCTAACTACTGGACTAAATTACTGATTGCCACTTGATGTTCAAATTATTTTGCACCAACAGAATCAAGTTCTGGCACAAATAACTTCTCCTTTCTCTTGTTTACTACCCTTGTATTTTAAGAGTATTTATCTCGCTAGGTTTGAACCAGTTAAATCACTGTATTTTCTCCAAAAAAAGAATGGAACTGAGATCCTGTTATATTGCTAACTGTATCTGGCTCAAAATAGATGAATTTGAAGTGGGTGGCCAGAATTACAGGCAATATTCTAGATGAGCTCTTACATAATGACATTCAAAATGGAAAACTGGAAATAGTTTGCCTGATGCATCTTAGCACCATATTTGCCTCTTCTATAACTTTTTCAAACTAGTTGTTCACAGTCTGACTAACCACAGATATTTCTTTCTCCCCTTGTCTTACAGCTGGTTTAAGCTGAGATTCTTAGTGATAGTTTCCCAATAAATGATGATAAACTGCTGTACGTTCACGTATTGTCACATTTCTATTGCTCCATTGTCCAACTCTTCCACTTTGTTTTATTCAATTTCTTCTCTTTGGCAAAATATTCCTGGTGACTCTTAAGTCTTTCTCCCAGCCCCTGCTATCCTGGCACGTCACGGCAGAGAATTGTTGAGTCCCTTGAGCAACAAGCAGGCAGTTCTGAATGCTCCACTCTGCTCTGAAAATCTAGATCCTTAATTTTAATTTCCCTTGATTTTCATCTCTATTTTTTTTTCTTCATTAGTTGCTTCCCAAATTCAGTAGTTCTACACAGATCAAGATTAAAACAAAGCAAGTACCCAAATATATATCAGACTTTCTGTGGGAGGTACTGTGCCTAGAAATGTCAGGAAGTTGATTTCTAGGAGCACAGCAAGTTTAGTCAATGTTCATTGTCTCCAGCAGTGTAGGGCAGGTTTGCTGTTCTGAGGTACCATCAAGAAACAGCCAGAGCAGGACTGCTCCATGAGGGAGGACCAGCGGTAGCAGAGGATGACTGCAGTGCAGGCACGGGTACTATCTCCCCCATGTTTGAGCAGGGTGGGTCATAGCAGGGCTCCACCAAAATGAGGTGATTCACCAGGTCCACTGACCCTGAGGGATCTCAGTCCTCAGGAGGAGGAGATGCAGCCAGAGATGAAGAAAGAAAAGGAGGCAGGGCTGAAGACAAGCTAATAGGTCTGAAGTCCATCCAGGAGACAGCACCAGAAACAGAGAAGAAGATATGTACAACTACAGGTGTCACAGACAAACAACGGCCCATAGTGTATCTGGGGTTTATTTAAGAAAAAAAAGATAATACAGCTCTTACTCTATTTGATGACTAAATACTCACTCACTTCCTCTGCAGAGCAGTGTTCACTCAAACCTATATAGTCTGTGTACAGGTGGTTTTGTCCCATCATTAATCAGAGGATTCAGAATGTGCTGCTTTGGTTTAGTTCGGTTGTTACCAAAATTTATGACCAGCCCGTACCAGTTGCAGCTAGCAGGTTCCTGTTTAAGGATTCAAAAGTTCAACTTCAGAGAGCCACCCACAACCAATTTTCAGAAGCCTCTATGCGTCAGCATAGCTCAGTCTAGGACCAAAGGGCCAAGCTTGAGCTTAAATGGAGTTCCTGGACCAATCTGCAGAGCTTGTGTGGGTGGAAGTCCCAAGTGAGACTGGTCAAAGCCATTTAGGCCTATTAGTGCACTCATAGCGTTCATAAATTGCCTAAAAAGCCTTCTAAAATTCTTCAAACCACCAACTCAAAACTTTATTGATGGGCTAAAATATTCCATTTTATGATTGCTTTTTTTTTTGTTCTCTTCTTATGCAAAATTCTTCCTGGATTTTCAGCTCCATCCATCCAATCTAAAAGGAAGAATTAATCTGCGTATATTCTAGAGCTGAGGCTGGCTGAACCCAGGAGGATTTTAGAAGACCTGTCTCAGTCAGTTGCAAATACACATGATCTTTCAGGATCTTACCCTGAGTTCATTTTGATCTGGTCGGATGCAAGACGCTTCCAAATTAGAAGAAATGTAGTTATAATGCACTGGGAGTAATGGCAAAGCAGCTCAATTATGCGTGCAAAGCTAGTTTGCAAAAAGTTTTCTTCTGAAAGTATTCCCTTCTCTAGAATAAGCTGATACCAGATTTTTCAATCTAGCAAATAAAGGAAGACAAGGCACTCATTAAAAGTAACGTACCTTATACCTTGGCCATATGCTGCTTATAAGCAGCTGTGAATGTATTATTATTCCAGTGACAATAGTAGATCCTTAGGGAAAGTTCCTGTGAAAATACGGTCCGCGTTTGACTGCAGGACTGACAATCACTGCAGTGATTAACATACAGATATCCTTATGCTAATCCCTCAGCACAATTTTTATTGCATCAGTCTACCCCCAACTATGGAGAAACTTCTGGTTTATATTTGACAGAAAGAAAATAAATACAACCAATAACATGTTTTAGAAAGAAATGTTCAATTTCAAACAAGAATAAAGCCAAAAGAGTGCTGAGACTTGAGCTATACCAGACAGCTGGTGGGATAATTTCTGCATGATGTACGGCCCATGTGCAGAATATAGCTCAGTAAGCAATACCTTTATATGACAGAAAATTTGGCACATCATCATCTGAGAAGGGGAGTGCGATTCTTAGCTGGCTGACCAGTCACAGTAAGCATGTCTCTGAGTGGCCAGCCGAAAAAGTACCTGCCCATACCTTCCAGACAGGAGGTATGCTGGTTTGTCAGCATGCCAAGATGCTTACGTGTTTTCCTTGTCCTGTGCCTAAGGAAATGCATGTGCAGGATCTTGGCTCTACGTGGGTCTGCTGTGGCTTTGTAGGCAAGAGAGCCTATCAGCGTGCAAGTATATGACAATACTACCTTAATACTACCTTAACAAACAGCTTTTCTGTTTGTTTGGATAGGGAACAGGGACAGTAGATTTTGGGGGAAAGAGAAGGATAAAAACATACTGTAGCAGGAAAGAAAGTGTTGCCTACTGTGGATAGATTAAATATGTTTAAAAGTTCACCCTTTTGTTTATATTTGACATGCCTGGGCTAAATTCATGTAGTTGTCCCTTCATAAACTACAGATGGGTGACAAATAGGCAATTCAGATTATAAATTTTTTCTTCTTTTTGTTAAAGTGAGAAAACTATGTATCTTGTCCTCCCTTTCTGAAAGAAAAAGGTCATATCTTTTTCTTATCAATCACAAGGCTTTCATAGAATCATAGAATGGTTAGGGTTGGAAGGGACCTTCAAAGGTCATCTAGTTCAACCCCCCTGCAAGGAGCAAGGACATCTTTGACTAGATCAGGTTGCTCAGAGCCTCATCCAACATGGTCTTGAATGTTTCCAGGGATGGGGCATCAACCACCTCTCTGGGCAACCTGTTCCCGTGTTCCATCACCCTCCTGGTAAAAATTTTTTCCTAATATCTAATCTAAATCTACCTCCCTAAAGAACTTATGTCATATTGAAATGGTAGAGAAATCATAATTTTGTCATTCTTTAAATGTTAAAATGCAGGAATTGCTGTAAATATGGCTGATACAGACCTGGTCTAATGCTTTGATTGTGGTTTTTTTTTTCAGTTCAGCTCAGCTGTTCTTAATCCTTTCAATGATACTCTTCTTGAAGCAGTCAGCTTTTAGTGGCAAACAAAATTCTTGTCCATGGAAAAGAGAGAGCTGTATTCTAGGACCTGTAAAAGCAATAGCTGATAAGAAGATATCCTCTAGCTACCCTCTTGCATAGATTCCTTTTCCGCAGCAGTTCAGTATACACATTGTCGTATTTGCGCTTAGTATAATGGCTGGCAGAAACCTCTCTCAGGACAGAGAAGAGGGGAATGTATATGTAGCTGTAGGTAAAATACCTCTCTAAGTATAGAAATGAAAGATAAGGGGGAAAAAAGTCGGAATGAGAGTGGTTAAGCACTGGAATAGATTGACCAGAGAGTTGGTGGTATCTTTGCACTTGAAGGTTTTCAAGACCCAGCAGGACAAGGCCCTACACAATCTCATTTATCTTAGGAGGCAGGCCTGGTTGGTGCAGGAGGTTGTGCTGGGTGCGCACTTTCTGTGATTTTCTGAATCAGCACTAACCAAACATTAACCTTCTGCAGAAGTAAACTAAGACTTGGGGGTACTGGTGGAGGAAAAGCTAAACATGAGCCATCGATGTGTGCTTGCAGCCCAGAAGGCCAGTCATATCCTGGGCTGCATCAGGATATGACCAGAAGAAGCATGGCCAGCAAGCTGAGGGTGTTGACCTTTCCCCTCTACTCTGTTCTTGTGAGACTTCACCTGGAGTACTGCATCCAGCTCTGGAGCCGCCAACATAAGAAGGACATGGACTTGTTGGAGCGAGTCCAGAGGAGGGCCACAAAGATGATGAGAGGGCTGGAGCACCTCTCCTATGAGGACAGGCTGAGAGAGTTGGGGTTTTTCAGCATGGAGAAGAGAAGGCTTCTGGGGAGATCTTATTGCAGCCTTTCAGTACTTAAAGGGGGTCTATAAGCAAAATGAGGATCAACTTTTTAGCAGGGCCTGTTGTGATAGGACAAGGAGTAATGTTTTTAAACAAAAAAAGGGTAGATTTAGATTAGACATAAGGATGATTTTTTTTTATGATGAGGGTGGTAGAACACTGGAACTTTAGGAGATTCTCTAGCTGCTCCTTTTATCTCACGAGCTCTTAGTGTGGCTTGTCAGTTATGTTAAATTAGTAAAATCAGCATTCCTTCGCACACAAAATCAGCCTTGTTCGTATGCCATAATTACTTTCACTTCCCACCTTGCAAACTTAGGCAGACATCTCAATGATCAGATATTATCACTCTGTTGACAATGTCTGACTGTGCTTCTGAACCTCTTTGTGTCAAGGATGAGATACTGACTTCTTGTCTGTGGAACACTGCTTATATATGTGGCTTAGTCGAGGGGCACTTCCGACGAGTAAGATTCATGTGGGACAGGAGACAATGCAGTTTCCTCTTGCTCCTTGGCTCTTCTCCATTTTTCTTCCTCTCCTCCCACTCTGTAGTCTGAGTGAATTGCAGGCTTCGAATCAGCCCCTAACCTGTTTGTTCTCTGTTTTCCTAGAAGTTCTTAACCCTTTTTTCATTGCTAGAGCTCGCTGTTCTATTCTGCACTCTACACTTTCCTGATGCAGCAGGACAAAAGAAAAAATTTCACAGTGATGATAAAATTAGTTATAAAGGAATAGATCCTACCTACTTCAGCCAGGAATTTCCTTGGGAAACAGTAGTGTCAACCATCTCATGCAGCAATCTCCCAACCGCTTGCATTTTCATTTTTCCAGTGGTCGTTTTTTTACAGCCACGCGAGACACTGGATGCTTTTCCTCTGCAATGCACTTCTGGGTGCTTACTCACAGTCTCTATCAATCTACGCAATTTTTGAAACTACCCACTTTCTACAGCTAATTGGACTAGTCAAAGAATTCAGATGAAAGGACTAAATCTTGACATAATGAATAATATTTCCTCCAGCTATTAGACTCAAATGATAATTCATGGGAGTCACAAGCCCAAAATCAGTGTTTTCCTAATTGATGGTATATTTTTCACTGATTTCCCACACTGATAAACTCTACCAAAGTCTTTCTGTAGCATACAGAACTGCACCATTGACATAAATTTTTAAACCATACAAGTTGCACATCCTGGTGATCTGCTCCTGAAATATCTCATGTGGGAATCAATACAAATGTTCTCTTGTAAATGACTGCTGAATGGAATCACTCCTGAAGTGCTTACATTCATAAGGAGACACTTTACAGGCTTGCAAAGCCTACGTTTCTATTGACAATTTCAGCATTTTTAGCTCGACATTTTCACTTTCAGTTCATAGCTGACATAGTCTGTAGTTCAATTAAAATTCAGGCACCACATGAATGCTACCCTTTAGCTCCCAAATGTAATCTTATCCTTCCTTAGATTGACACTGCTGTGCTGTACAAATTGGAGCACTATATCTGCCTATAGAGATGTCTCTATTTGCAATTAACAATGTCAGGGCCCAGGGCACGCTCCCTCTGTTCTGGGAGTTTAGCTGACTGCATTCATGCCCAGCTCATTGATGGGAGTTGTATGGGAGAAACAGACAAGAAGACTCAACAGAGGTCCCCTTTCCTTGCCTTGGGAGCTGCCTTCATGCTGAAGCTCTCTCCCTTGGTCCCCACCTGACCTGCATTACAGCCATGCCCGTACCTGCCCACCTACTCCGCTGACCTGGATTCTGACCCTGGTCCACACTCTGGACTTTCCATTTTGACCACATATTTGTCTGCCACTGCATGCTTGACTGTAGATCACTGGACTTTGGCTTACCCTACTCGCTGTCTTCAGACCTGGTCTTCATCCTGACTTGCTGACACGACTTCCCGGTGTGATCCCTACCTGCCTCATTGCTGTACATGTGTCCATAGTGACTGCTATGTGGACTTGGCAATCTGAACTCTTGGCTGAACCTGGAGTTTTGCTTTCCTTTAAGGAGCGGCCTACCCTTGCTGCATCCTGACAAATAGGCAGCAACTGAGTTGCCCTAAGGTAACAGTTCACTTTCCCAGGCTTTTTTTTTTGTGTGCAAAAAATCATAACAGGGAGTTCAGAGCCTGGTGTGAACAGTAAAGAAGTTTTAGGTATCAGTTTTTAAGATGGATTTGTGCTTAGCATGAATAGTAAAGGAAAACTGCCTCTTGTTACCTGACCCATAAAAATGAAACAGAGAATTGCCACTTCAGAGTGCTGTCTGAGACACACCCCTTTCAGAGAGACAAGCTTTTAGAAGTCATGCAGACAACAATGACACTAACATAATCTTTCTTTAAGGAAAACAGAAGGATTTTAGTGTTATGTAATTTGGATTGTAGGAAAATCAGCCTTTTATACTGCACTAGTCACGATTTGTATATTTGACCTTGTATCCCAACGATACCGTTTGGTTAGTTTTTTCTAGTCACTGTGAAATACAATTCTTGTGCAGCCACTGTAAAATTCAATGGTTATCTAAGACTTTCAAAAAGTTGCTGTTTGAACTCTTCCTATCTGTCTTATATCATCTGTTTGTAGCTGGTAATTATGAGTTCATGCTGATCTGCAATTTCAGTTTCTACAGCAGTGGTTTTTAAAAGTAATTTGCATTTAGTCTGTCTTATTCTTCTCAAGTAATACATCTCAAGGTTTGGGTGTAACACTTAAATATTTATAAAGTTCCAAACCAGTTGCAAATTTTTGCACTGTGTTATAGTACTGGGAGCTACCTTGACTCAAAAGTTGGGCACAACAGAGCAGAAAGAAGGGTAAAGGGAAAACTGGGAAAAAAAAAAAAAAGATACAGAACTAAGCACAAAGAAACAAGAAAAATGCAGACTGTAATAAAAGAAAACCAGAATAAGTAAAAGCAAAAACAGTGGGGAGAGAAAGGACAAGAATAATTAAAAATAGAATATAAACATTTGGTCACCGCCCAACAAACAGGTTAGCAAAATGTCAATTTTTATCCAATCTCATACTCATATACCTGACATACTGCAGTAGCTCAAAGACTAACAAGCCAGCATGACATTTCAGTTTCTGAGGGAAAACAAAAAACTTGAGGTCAAATACAGGATAATAAAATGAAGAAAAATTGTTGCTGAGAAACTGTCTTTAAAACAATTACAGGGCTTATCTGAATGTGAGTTCTTAAAGACCAGAGATCAGACTAGCTGAATTTTAAGAAACGATGGAGACATTACTTTCTCAAGGATCTATTTCTTTGGATAACCACTCCAAACTGGATGGCCTGATGTGTTTGAAAACCTTTTTATAGATTGTCAGTTGCAGTTGTTGTGTTGAAGAATAAATCAGACATGTCTGATAAGATCTGTCTTACTTCACAGCCTGTTTATCAGCATTAATTCTGTTCTTTAATTCCTCTGCTGTTGTATTCCATGGTTTCAGGCATTTTGTTTGTTTGTGTGTTTGTTTGTTTGTTTCCCCCTCTGGAATTACTATAATTTAACTAGCCAATCATTGCATCAATTGCCCTGCTTGACTTTCTTCATCCCATGGTGGCATGACATCAGCACTCTCCCAGCCCTTGGACCTCCTTAGTCACTGGGCCTGTTACAATCAGATGTAGTCTTCTGGCCTTAGCTCAAATGATTGAAAAGTATTTAATTAGCAGATTAACACTGCCCTTCCCAAAATTTATCACCTCCTTCGGTCTGTCAGCATAAGTTCACGTGGAATATCTCTCTCTAACCTAGGTTTATTAAAATGATCGTTGGGATTTTTGGCCCATTGAAAACAATAATAATTAACTTACTTAAACTAAGGAAAAAGAGCTGATGACTGCTACTTTTCAAACAGCTTCACTGGAGCCAGAATATGACATCTTGACATGTGTCCAGGCTCCTCTCTTGGTTAGCATTCCCATTTTAAGATGCTGGGAGCTCGATGAAGAATTTCTGCCTTTGGCACCTTAGTAAACATTTAACAGAGTCATTAGGAATCAGCTGCTTGCTGTAAATTGCATCTGTGTCTGTTAAACCTAAATCCAAGTGGCACGTTTGTGATGTGCAGCCCCAAGATGACTTGATTATACTGAACAGTGCACTGCAAAGCGCTGGTAACTACACGGCTGTTAGCCTAAGTGTCCCTAAATAACTTCATTTTGGTCCAGACAGCTATTAGTACTGAACTTCTGTGGAAATATGGCACATTATATTCACGTCTCTTTAAAAATGTGATGTATAACATCTTTGCCATGTAATTTTGATCTTTGTGCCAAATCAGAATTTTGTGTGCCAGAGATCATAAATAAGATGGGAGGTAGATCCCAAATAGCAGGCACAGGCTCTCATACAGACACATTTGTGTAAACTGTTGTCACTTGAGAATCTTCCTTCATATTTAGATTAACATCGTTGTTACCCGGGATTTCCCCCAACAACACTAAACTTTGTGCACCTCCCGAGAACACCAATGTGCATATATTGCCTATAAGCCAGAGGTTTAGGATATCTGTGAGAGTTCTCTAACAATTACTATGTGAAATTACTGATCTGCTTGTAAGGTGTGTGGTTGTTTGGTTTTGTTTTTTTTTTTTTGTTTTTGGTTTTTTTTTTTTAATCTTTAAGTCCAGGAATCGTAATGAAGGAATAGCACAACATTTTCCATTTGCTTTTTTTCCCATTCCCATTCATTAATGTAATGTTCTTCTTCAGCAGCATATGAACAGCAGTGAACAGGGCTGCTTTCCAGATTCAGATTTAAACACTTGATTCAAAATAGGGACATAGCTGCTGTTACGGACATAATGACAACACCTACTTTTTAGCTGGCAGTGTAGCAGTACTCACAAGCGTGTGTTCCCTAAGCAGTGCATGGGAGAACTGGCCATTCCAGTGAGGGCTTCAGTGTCAGAGATTGCACCCCAGTAGCAGTCAGCTGGAAAGTACTAAAAAATAAGGCAATGTCTTGAATTCCACTCTGTGTCCTTGATGCCTAACTCAGGGTCACATAAAGGTCTCGATCACTGTATCATGTACCCTTCTCCTTAAAATAGTCCATACAAGCTTCAAATAACCAAGGATCACTCTTTTATTTTAAACAGAGTTTGCTGGAGGATGAGAAGCTGTTACTGTCCTGTCCCCTGTTCCCTACCCTCTCTCCTCTCTAAGCAGGTTCAGTAGTTCATACACGGGAAAGCCAAGATGGACTCCTTCTCCCTCGTGTCTCACACTCGTATTTCTGTCTAGGGTTTATTGTACATGTGTTGTGTGAAGGAGGTGGCAGGGCTGATCAGGAGGGTTGTACTCCCCTTCTGCTAGCACTTGTCCACCATCAACTAGTCCACATTGAAATCTTACTGATCCAGAGAGGATAGGAACCTCTTGTGTTAAGTATGTAGGAAATCCTCTGGAAAAAGAAAGGACTCAGTTGCAGTCCTTTCAATAAAAATAACTTATGCAAACCTTTCACAGAATAAAATACTGCCCTGGGAACACAGACTAGAGACCAAGTCCTCTTCTCCCATGAGTACTGAACAGCTACCTTAGAGTTTCCATTTTTTAACCAAGAAATTTTGAACATTTCTGCAAAATTGGACAGTCTCAGCAAGGGTTGTTTTCCTGTCTGCTTTGGCTAATGCTTCAGGCATCTTTCAGAGGGGGCAGGCAATGAGCAGTAGAATCCCTTCTACACCATGCTACGTAGAGGAAGGAAATGGAGAAGGTCTCCCACACCCTAACAACTGCTCTAAAAACTAAAAAGACATTATAAAAAGGAGGAAAGGAGAGTTTTATCTGCTTCTGTGACTGTGATAAAAAAAAATCTACCGTGAGAAGCCCTCTCTTGCACATGCACATAAACAGCTCTCAGACTGCATCTACTTCAGCAAGCCCTCAGATATTTAGAGGAACATTAATTGGTCTGTTGTGTTAGCTACATTCTGAGCTGCTCAGGTCTGTTCATACTGAGACATTTATAGACGTGCTCAGAAACAGAAATGTAGAGAACTGGGAAACGTTAAAGGAAAAACAAACATAAGCAGCTACAGAATTAGTGCATTTTCAATAGCAGAAAGCAAATAAACAAAAATTTTAGGATTGCAATTTTGGAAGTAGATAGCTGCTACTTATTTCTTATTTCAAATATGTCTTGCATTTAACCAACCTGTTTGCTTTAGTTTAAATCTGATGCTTTATCTTTGTAAGATTTGGTCCTTCAGTTTCTGATTCTTCTTAGAAATCTTTTTATAATAGATTTTAAAAAAATAATTTAACATATCTACTGTAAAGACTTTGGACTACAGCTTCTGAGATTTAGATGAATGTTTCAATATGCTCAGCATGTTTCTTAGTCTATTCTGAGAGGTGAATTATTCTACATAAGTTTTCCAAAGTAAGTTTTATCAAAAGGACAGCATTTGTTTCCATGGCAAAATCATAGTTTCTTTTCCAGCAATCAGTTTACATCTTTGTACTCATGACACAAACAATCTGTTTAAAAGCATAAGAAATAAAGCATGTTGGCCAAAATAAAAGTGGACGGCAGTCAAACTACAGGAGATAGATAACATAAGATACAGAGGAAAAAATACAAAGTAGACTTTAAGTTTTAGAAATGTTGTAAGAGGGATTTCTTTTATTTATTTTTTTAACTGATCGAATATTCTCAGATAGACTTCAAGAATAACGTCAAATAAATGTAGAATTGATGATCTCATCACTTGCGTGATTGTATCATTTGAATTTGTGACATACTTTAAAACTTCAGAGCAATCAGTCAAAAATTATAAAGGACCTCCGTGCCTCATGCATGGAAGTTAAGAAACAAGTACAGACATTTTATTTTCAAAGTAAATATTCCTTTGTGCCTTCATTTACCTTAGCTGTTGAAGGTCTCTTTCAAGTTTCATAAATTTTGAAAGCTGTTATGAGACAGCAATGAAAGTTACGGTCACTTAATCCTCCAAAACCCTCAGCAGAGCACCTGCTCACCAAGCACAGCCACCAAGTACCCGTCACTAGCTTCTGACAAGGAGCGGTTGACAGCTCCAAACAGAGATTCGAGGTTAGAGGTAGTCTGTGACAGATTATAGTGCGATTCACCCCAGTCACCAAATTTTGAACTCTGATATCAGCTTTAATTTGCTGTTTACCTTTACCAAATGAAAAGTTGATCAGAAAAAAATACAGTGTGCAAGGATGCAGACAGCACTAGCACAGTACAGCCTCCATGTTTACAGCTGAGGATAATACAAGCAATCCGCTAAAGCTTTTGCATCCAGCAAGCTAACTTCAGGCTTGGGTTAAATTTACTGCAAGGCTGATTTACATCTGGTTTTGGGAGACCACTTGACTTTTAGTTAGGAGGTAAAGCCCACATTCAAATTATCTGCTTAATCTTTTATTTTGAATTGTATTTTAACACACTAAGGTGGTGATTGAGGTGAAACTTCTGGTTTAGAGCGTAAGAGTAGTGTATTTCTATAAAATACATTACAGTACATAAAAACAAAAAGCTTGAGAGGGCAGGAGAGAGGGCTGGAGTCTCAACCAGACTCATGCAAGCTACAATCAACCTTCCCTTCAGGCTCTTACAGGTACAATTGCTCTTATAATTGCTACACAGATGTATGTGATGAGACCATGCTTGAATAAGTAAGTATGGGAGGAGGCCTCTAAGGTCAAGTGAGCAACAGTAATGATTTTATTAATGACTAAATTCTAGGAAATGAGGGATTAGAGGATCACAGGGCTGGAAGGAATCTCGCAGTCTTCTACTCCATCCTGTTCCTAATAGCAGCTAGACAGCTAAAGCTAGGTCACTGCCATAACCTGTTCTCAGGGGACACCTATCTTCTGTCTTCAAGGGATGGACATATCCCTGTGGTATCTATCTGAGCTGCTTCACTATCGTGATCATCACAAGATGTTTTTCCAAGATCCTATCTTGAATATTCCTTGTTGCAGTTTACTTCAGTAGCTGTCTCCCATGCTATATTTATGCCATTAATTATTCCTACCTCAAAAGCCTAAATCATGTTCACTAGTACTTTGCAGTCCTGAGAATTAGGCAGTTGATGAATTTGGGCAGAAATATAAGCAGCGTATTCAGTTTCCTTGTTGCAGAGAACTTGTATTGCACTGCTACCATTTATACAGGAGTCTCTAGAAGCAACATGTTCCTCCTCCATCTTCCCATAGCTGTACTTTTACAGTAGAAAAAATTTCTTTTTGATTTTTGCAGCTGCAGAAACAAGTGAGCAAACAAGACTCAGCTGCATGAGTGAGGAAGCGGATCAGAGGAAATCATTTCAGGCTGATTAGAAGGTAGCAACACACTGAATAGAGAAGAGGAAAATAATTTTTTTTTTTTCTCCAAAAGATTCAAAGATGATACCACAAAAAAATGCAAAATATGACAGAAAAATATGATATATTCAAAATAACACAGGAGAACATTAGAGATCTTATTGTAGCCTTTCAGTACTTAAAGAGACTTATAAGAAAGGTGAGGATGGACTTTACAATAGGGCCTGTTGTGATAGGACAAGGGGAAATGATTTTAAATTAGAAGGAGGTAGATTTAGATTAGACATAAGGAAGAAATTTTTTACAATGAAGGTGATAAAACACTGGAACAGGTTGCCCAGAGAGGTGGTTGATGCCCCACCCCTGGAAATATTCAAAGCCAGTTTAGATGGGGCTCTGAGCAACCTGATTGAGTTGGAGATATCCGTGCTTCTTGTAGGGGGGTTGAACTAGATGACCTTTAAAGGTCCATTCCAACTCAAACTATTCTATGATTCTAGGATATTTCACAGTGGGAACTGATTTTATATATATATTTTCTTATATTTTTTCCCCAATAGATATAAAACAATTGATGTCTGTAAGCTCGTACTTTTTTTTAAAAAAAGTTCTCAAGTAGTTTTAAATTACAGCTTTAAAGAAATTCTCCTATTTCATGCTGCGTCAACATTGCTCCCTTTTGAAAATGTGGGTTTTCATGAATCTTAAGGTCACAAGAGACCTTTAAACCTAGCCTTTTTCTTTGTAGACTTCACAGGTTATGCAACAGTATGGTTAGCGACTGCTGTATTGATGGATTCAATCAAGTGGTTTCAGTCATGTCTTCCTAGAAGTTTTGGAAGACTTTGATAAATGTATAATTCAGCATTCTTTAGTGGTTATTCAGTTATTAATGACTCTTGCTTTTAAAATATGTACATTTTTTCTCACATGTGGCACAACACGAGCCAATGGCTTTCCTATGCATGCCATAAATTCTGAAAAATAAGAACCACTTGGAAAATAATAATTTTTAGGCTTTCTGCAGCTCTTTATGGAGGAACTAATTTTCATGCCTGTGTTTTTACAGGCATGTATAAAACCCCCTCCTTTGGGAAGGAAGCATACAGAGGGGTATAGTTGCATAAAAGAAATGGTAAAATGGTCTACTTCCCATTTTAGGTTCTCGACTTCAAGAAAACCTTCTCAAACCCATACCTCCTGCTCTGGAGATACTGACAGTCCACCAGTGAAAATCAATAAACACATGTTTTTCTGCCAATGGATAGATTCAGTATCAATAAGTCCTGACAGCAGTCTTGCACTGTTTAGGACCTAAAGTCACCAGGAGCCCCCTGGCATCCTTCTCTGGATGATCTGATCCAGGAAGGATCAAGTCTTTTGCCCCCAGCACTTGTCCTCATATTCAGCTCTTGTAGATGAAAGAAGAACTTACATTCCTCATCTCTGCTGCATTTTCTAACAGTGTTTTTGTTAGAGCAATTGCCTGGTATGTGAGACTCAAACTCATTAACTACGTGGTGCTGTTTGAAAGCCAAGATTTGATCCTCTATCCACCACTTCCTAGGGTAATTCTTTATCAGTTGGTCTATAAACATGCTGAGGGAGAGCTCTTGGAGGTCCTTCTGTCTCTACTCCTGAAATTGTGACATTTGTGTAAGTCAGAAAAAGAAAGATGGAAAAAACTTAGTGTTTGCTGCATAGTCTGTATATTGGATAAATGTTCATACAAGGAGGGATTTTATTGTTGACTTTTATTGTTTATTGTGGTAAGGTAGCACAAGTGTTTAATATAGTGTAAGAAAGTACTGCCTTGGCTGGAACTCATTCAATCATTCTCCTCACACCAGTCCTCACTGGACTTCTGAACCTCAAACTGTGGCAGGCCTTACCCCAAGCCTTCTGTTCAGTTTTTTCTTGCACATAGTCCAGCTGACCTCTTGCTCAACCTCCATAAGCACCAAATTCTTCTCATTCTTTCCTCTTCAAGGTGTATACATGTCCAGTTTTGCTTAAAATCAGTGGAATTTAGGAATAGCAGTCTAGGTAGGCAGTGTAAATACCTTTGAAACAGGGGCGTACATGATACAATTAGAGATGACAAAATAAAGCAGTTACTAACTGCGACACAAAATTTCCTCAGTGTCTAGATTTGTAAACTAAACAAGGTGGAGCATGTGTTTGGGCCCAGAAGCCTTTACTTCACAAGCTGCCCTGTGCTAGTAAACTTTCTTACTTCCAAAACAGAGTGCCTATACTCTGGTTACTCTCATTTGCCTTTACATGGATGCTGTATCACACTCTGGTGCTAAACAGTTCCTGAGCTCTCTGCCCCTACACTGCCAGCTTCGGGTGGAGCATTGTGTCACAGTATGCTGCCTGTGACTCCTGGCTCACCTTGGGATGTTTCTTCTCCTCCTGCTTTTGTTCCTTATGTTCATATCAGGCAAGATCTGATGCCTTCTCAGGTTCATGGCCACCCTTTCCTTCAGGCTGAGATCTGGGTTCCTGTTTCAGTTTTCATTTGCTATAGTAAGACATTGATCTGAGTCCATTTCAGGAGATTCTGAGAGAGAGTTATGATCATCTTTCTTATTAGGTAAAGTAAAGTAAACAGTTGAAGTAAACTTTTTTCATACCTAGGAAATAACGTAGACTCTTACAACAGATTAAATGAAATTCTCTCTTAACAGGAACCGTGTACCTTCTGTTCAATGTGTGCATGCGTGTGTGAATTATCTTTGCAGCTCTTATTATGGTATCTTTTCTATATGTTCTAGCAATAAGACTGTGTTGCAAGTGCTCTCTGACTATCCTCAGGGATATTTTTCCAGGTGTTCCATACCAGCCAAACTGCAAGGTTATTTAATTTCTGCAAAGCCATTGATGGACTAGCTGTGTCTGTTTTCCAACCTGAGACAGCAGGAGCGTAAATACTCACATAAATATATTCCTCTACCCCGTAAGCTCTTTCGAGTGCTGTTGCCAAACAGCACAGTGTGTAAGTAATCAGGCAGCCATAGTGTCATTAAGACTGAACTCCACAAACCTAACGGCATACAATTAATACAGGACTGTGTAACATTTCCTCTCTGCTTACTTGACCCTCTTTCTTAATGTCTGTCAGAGGTCTTTGATCCGAAACATTCAAAACTCAATACGTGTTTATTTTTCCAGACAGTAACGCTGAAGCAGGAACACTCAGGTCATGTGCAGCTTCCTGGTGGCAGAATGGCAGATATGAACATGTTCTGCTGCTGTAGTAATGGTCTGACAGGCTCCTTTCAGAACAAAGTTACTCTTCAATATCATAGTCCTAAAGGATGTGTGTTACTTCTCTCAGCCCAGTTCTGGGCAAGAAACTGACAGCAGGAAGAACTTACATGTAATGTAATTTCTTCCTTCAGGGAAAATTGAAGTTTTCTTGGATTTTATTGTTTAAGTAAAATGAGAAGAACAAAGATTAAATTTTCTATTAGTTTTGAATAACCTTTAGGTAAAGTTACGCACAGCCTAAAACATTTGCCATCGTTTAACCTTTTGAAGAATACAATATTCTGCTTCAAGGCACTGTTTTCCAGCACTGATCCACTATGGATCCCTCACATAGCTCCCATACAATCAGTTTTCTTCTAAACTTAATTTGCATACAGCTGCCAAGCAGCACCATCTATGCCCCTCTGCCTATCACCTAAAACAGATTTCTACTCTGAAAGAGCCGTCAACATCACTAACAATCCTTAGTTATTGCTAATATCCAGGCTGTCATGGATTTAAAGATGTATTATTGCTGAGCTCAAACACAACTAATGTCAGCAATCAGTGCTGCAGCCATGACTTTCTCCATAGAAGTTAATCAATGAGAAGCTTACTGGCAGCAGGTGGTTAATTTTCCATTAAATAATCTCCATGTGAAATGGCATCCTTTACTTGCGGGTTTTTTTGGTAGTTAGAGGGATTGACTTAGCTGATTCGGCCATCTGTCAGCCAGACTGTCTAATCACAAAAATATTGTAGAAGAGTCATGGTTTAAAAAAGCAAAACAAAACCAAAGAGGACAAATACTCAGATAAATGAGTTTCCTGACCACTCCCCACTCGCTTACATGAGCACTGAGGCTGCTGCCAGGGAGCACACAATAATATGTGGCTACCAACCAAGGTGGGTACAGGACAGTGCTATAGCAACACAGGTTCTGTTGACTTTAGGCGACTCAGAAATTTCATCTTGCTAAATTTAATTTAGGTGATTAGTGACATATACTATAAAAATTAATCTATCTGTCAGGGAAATCACTTGTGAAATGAGACATTTCTTAATGTTACTACATGACCAAGTTACTAAATAGGTAGGAAAAGGAAGGAACACAAAAAAAAAAAAGATGATAAAGCAGTGCAGAGTTTGACAGAGAGCTGGCTAATCAGACCCAGTTTGATTGTCTTTGCAGGATGTTGTTTTGTGACCTCCAGTAACAATATGAGAATAAGTTGCTTGTGCAAGGATGCAAGAGACTGAAGCCATAACTCAGAACCCCAAAACCCCAAGCAAACAATTCTTGCTCTCTATTTAAGAGAGTTGTCATACAAACAAGATCCATAACTCATTGCTATGAAGTCTGTGATCTTGCAAGAATATTTGTTGTGTACGAAGTTGCCAAGTCTCCATATTGGTTCAATGGCTGGACCTTAGCATTTCTATTTTAGTGACTCTGCCTAAAGCAGTTTACAATGATTAACAGTTCTAATACAAAACAGATCCACTATTATAGATCCTCGACATGACAGGTGCTAATAACTGTATCCAAGGACTCTTACTTATGCTTCTTGACACAAGTGAAATCATGTATCCTGTTCTGTGCCACTTGCTCTTCCCCTTTCTTGCAGGGTCAAATTTCAAAATAGACGGTGTATCTACTAGTATTGCACACCATCATTTGCAAGACTTCCAGCTGGCTACAGTGTGAAAATGCAGGCCTGCAAAATCTAACACACATGGACTTCACTTACGGATTTAGCTCCTTTTTCCCAGAGCTAAGGAGTGAAAAAAGGAAATAAAATATGATTGATGAAACTCCAGGTGCTGAAATGTGTTTATATTAGCAGGTTTGCCTAATTAGTTTAATTTACAAAGGCTCTAAGTATGAGAGCAATTAGGGAATACTGAAGCAGTGTTTTATTAAATTCTTTTTTTTACTTTCTCTTAGATTAATTCTTGTAAGCGGGGCTGAGTATCTAATTTTATTTAGCATTACATTGAATGTTAAACCTCAAGGAAACTGCATGTAAAATACAATTATAGATAGGTATTAATAGCTCTCAGTCAAGTTCAGAGAGGGCTTGCTATAGGTTTTCTTAAATATTTCAGTTGAATATTGCAAATTGTAGTGAGAGAGGAGAATACATTATAAATTGTATAAAGCATAACAACTGAAATCTGAATACTATGAATAACTGTTAAACAAACTCTTAAAAAACCTAATGTAGTAAAAATTTATGTTAGGCATTTCAATAACAGGTTTCAACATAACTTTTACACTGTGTCTTAGGATGGAACAATGTATATTCTTTAAAACTCATCAAAACATATTGCCTATTTTACTTTATTTTCCTGTATGTTATTAGCAAACTATGTATGTTTATGTGTGATTGTACTTCCAATGGCAGACACTCCAAGTATTTTGCAGACCCAGGAATACTGGAGTTGATGAATTACACTATTGTATTTTGGGGCACTGCTCTCCCATAGGGCAAATAAAGTCTCTGAGAATCATTCTGGCTTCTTCCCAGCTTGCTGAGGGAAGGAGGAGAAGAATGATGTCTGGACAGTCCCACTGAGAATGTGGAGTTGTAAGTTAGAAATGCAGAAGGATGCAGGGCAATTTCAGGAGTCTGGACAGTGTTCATAATGCAGAGCCTTTGCGCATTTCTTCCTGCTGAAGGCCTGCAGGGATCCAGAGGATAGATAGACAGAGTGCTGCTCATCCTAAGTTCCCAGTTCAGGAAGATGTTTAGGTATATCTCAGAAGAAACTCAAGTCTCACAGCTTGTTATGGTCCACTCAGGACTCATGATGGTTTTTCTACTGCGATCTCGAAGTGCAAAATTAAGGCAAACACGCCAAAGGGGTTAACTTCAATCAAACAGCACAAACTTTATTATTTTGCCCATAAAGTGACATGCGATAGGTAAAAGGGAATGGAAAGGAAAGATAAGTAAAGATAGAAAAGAGGATTATAGCTACCACGATGGGTCCAAGGCATCCCAATGGTCCCAGATCCAGGCAGCGTCCCACTGGACTTCGCGATTGATGTCGATGTCGATCCTTGGTGGGGAGAGTTCTCTCTCTCTCTCTGGTCATGTTGTTAGGGGTCGATCTTTTATGCTAAGTAACAAATCTTGCTTCTCCTTTCTTTCAGGGATCTCTGTCTTTCTCAGAGTTCATTATCCTGAGCAAAGTTCTGAGATGGCTGTTGCGCTCCATCTTCCTTGATAGCAGCTATGCTATTATCTTAGCAGCTCAGGTCCTTCCCTGATAATGGAGAATGGATAGTGTACTCAGTCCCCACTCCAGGAGTGCTGTGCATTATTCAGTCTCCATTCCAGGAGCGTTACGCCTCTGGCTTCCACAGAAAACGCACTCTTGCTATGGAAGCAGCAACTGAGGCTTACAGCAACTCATCCATGGAAACTGCATTCCACTCATGGAAGCAGCAACTGCGTCTCAGGCAGACTGCTCACAGCAACTCATGTCAAGTTGTGAGCCTAACTTTTAGGCCACATCAAATCCATAGTCCAACTGGACCGTGTCCCCGATGTGCTGCGTCCCCAATGTGCCGTGTCCTCAATGACAAGGTTGAGACAATGCTGATCTTCTGACCAACTCTTACACAGCTGGAACAGCATCAACTGTAAACAAAACTAACACCTCAAGAAGATGCCACATGCCCTTTTTATAAGAGATCCAGTTTTGAGCACTTAGAATCATAGAACAGTTTGGGTTGGAAGGGACCTTTCAAGGTCATCTAGTCCAATGCCCCTGCAAGAAGCAGGGACATCTCTCACTTGATCAGGTTGCTTAGAGCCCCATCCAACCTGGCCTTGAATGTTTCCGGGGATGGGGCATCCACCACCTCTCTGGGCAACTTGTTCCAGTGTTCTACTACCCTTACTGTAAATATTTTTTCCTTATATCTAGTCTGAATCTACCTCCCTCTGTTTAAAAACCATTACCCCTCATCCTCTCAGAACAGGCCCTGCTGAGGAGTTTCTCCCTGTCTTTCCTGTAGGTCCCCTTTAGGTATTGGAAGGCTACTATAAGGTCTCCCCAGAGCCTTCTCTTCTCCAGGCTGAAAAGCCCCAGCTCTCTCAGCCTGTCCTCATAGGAGAAGTGCTCCAGCCCTCTCATCATCTTTGTGACCCTCCTCCAGACTTTCTCCAACTGGTCCATGTCCTTCTTATGTTGGGGGCTCCAGAGCTGGGTATGGTACTCCAGGTGGGGTCTCATGAGAGTGGAGTAGAGGGGCAGAATCACCTCCCTCAACCTGCTGGTCATGCTTCTTCTGATGCAGCCCAGGATGCAAGTTTCTGGGCTGCAAGTGTGCATTGTCAGCTCATGTTGAGCTTCTCATCCACTAGCATATCTAAGTCTTTCTCCTTACAGCTGCTCTCAATCCATTCTTCGCCCAGCCTGGATTTGTGCCTGGGATTGCCCCAACTCATGTGAAGGACCTTGCACTTGGCTTGGTTGAACTTCATGAGGTTTGCACAGCCCACCTCTCCAGCCTGTCAAGGTCCCTCTGGATGGCATCCCCTTCCCTCCCACATGTCGACCGTACCGCTTGGTGTCATTGGTGAACTTGCTGAGGGTGCACTCTATCCCACTGCCTACGTCACTGACAAAGATGTTAAACATGGCTGGAAACAATATCGACCCCTGAGGAACACCACTCATCACCGGTCTCCACCTGGACATTGAGCCGTTGACCACCACTCTTTGGGTGCGGCCATCCAGCCAATTCCTTATCCACTGAGTGGTCCTTGCCTAGGACCTACAACCTCTGTCCTACGGTAAAGTCAGGGAACAAAAGACTCTTTGCCTTAGAGTGTGTGCAGGTCTATTGGCAAGTTAGGCTGGAGAAGTTTTCAGTGATGCCAGCTTTTCTCATTAGCCATTTGGGCCACTAGTGAGGTCTCTTTCATTGAGCATCATGTCCTTTGTTGAATAATAATAAACCATTAGAATTTAGACGGGTTTCTTGTTGCATCTCTGTAATTTATATATAACTTTTACCTTCCAAGTGAGATTGCAAGAGCAGGATAAGGTTGCTCTAGTTTTTAAGCTTCAGGAGAGCTACAGAGCTTCTGAATTAATTGATTCTACACTAATTATTTTCATACCCTTGATTCTCCATTAACTTTAATTAATCTCCAAGGTTGATGGCCTAAAAGTATGCATGCACATATACACACACATAAACATATTATATTTACACATACAAATGCACATCGCTCCTTATAAAATTATTTTTTCCAGCATCAGGTCTCACAGTTATTTTAAAAATTATTTCACCTATACTACCATGCTTCTCTTTTAAATACTTAAGAAAACAAATCAGGCTATTCAGTCTCTAACTAAACCTTATTTAAAATTGCCTACATGTTTGCATTTTCATTTGTTCCTCCCAGGGTAGTTTAGCTAAATATATCTGGAATATTAAATGCACTACAAAAACGGCATTATCTTTCATTGCACTGAGTATCCTGCTGCTATCAGGTTTGATCTTGTCATTTTAATGGCATGCTCCAGCGATGCTGACTAACTTTCTCACACTGTATCCAGGGCTATCGATACGCAGTAATTTAAAAGCTTGTTTTGTTTAGTCAGTGTTTTTTGCTTTTGTTATGCACAAGCCTGGAGATAGCTGTGTGTGCACAAACCTTCTAAAATCTATTTCAGCTGCAGATTTGGAGATGAATATTTTTTTTCCTTCCTTCCTTCCTGCCTTCCTGCCTTCCTGCCTGCCTTCCTGCCTGCCTTCCTGCCTTCTTCCCTCCCTCTCTCCCTTCCTTCCCTCCCTTCCTTCCTTCCTCCCTCCCTCCTTTCCTTCCTTCCCTCTCTTCCTTCCCTCCCTTCCTTCCTTCCTTTCCTCCTTCCTACCTTCCTTCTTTCCTTCCTTCCTTCCTTCCTTCCTTCCTTCCTTCCTTCCTTCCTTCCATTTTCTTTTCTCCTTTTCCCAGAGTTCATATCATGTTATTTTTACTCAACAGTATTTTTAACTTACCACTGCTTTTCAAGACTTCGGGGCACTACTTCAAGACTGAAGGAATCACTGAAATAAAAGTTTTGCCACAATTTTTTTTTAATCAGATTTGCACATGCATTATTTGAATTGCAGTTTTGACTTCAGTTTCTTCTTAGACTTTCGTCTTCGTTCAAACTTGTGTCCTTGCGTTACATATGTTTCCATCACTGTTTGAGCATTCTCGTAAGAGCACTTTGGCCCATTTTCTGAATGTGGAAAGAAGAGCAGTCACCACAGTAGAAGTCCTATCCCTTCCTTTCCTTTCAGCGGATCTGTGCTGAAGCAGGCTTAGTTTAGTCCATCATTTCTCTAAGAGATTCAGAGATATCTAGTATTTAAGAAAGGCGTGTGGGCTAGGTCTGCCCATTCCAAGTTAATCTCTTTTCACTCCTGGCTAAAATACTCAAGGAAAAAAAAAAGACTTTAAAAATACTACAAAAGGATGCCCTTTCCACAATTTTCAACTAATAATTGCTTTTGAACACAAATATTTTTGTTTTTATTTCTTTGTTGTTTTTTTTTAATCTCTTGCTTTTGCATTTGCTTTTACTAGCAAAGTTCACAGATCTCATTTTTGCTCAGTGCCACAGTATCAACTAGACATTAAAAATACGTCCGACATTGCACTGTTTGAGAAGTAACATTTGAGTTACTCACAGTTCTGCTCAGCTTGCTGCTATGTAGGAATAGATGCAACTTACAGAAATACAAACTCTGTAGGGATGTAGACCGTCGTCCCTACTTCTCTACCTCACCTACCCTCCATGACCATGCCGGCACTATACATATATATCCCCATAAATACAGTTTTCCCCTTATTTGTAAAAGCCCACAGGCTTTGTACTGACCTCACAGCGCAGTCTCTGGACTTGTCTGGGCCTGTTTAGGTCTTTGTTGGTTTTAGTTGACATTAGCTGTGGCAGCAGTTGCCTGGTGACCACATGCCTGTTGGCTTTACTCTGGGAGCCCCCTGGCTGGCACCCCTACAGAGTCACTGCCAGATAAATAGCCTCTCTGGGGTAATGGGGCTGGGGGAGGGCTGCATATGATTTTCAGTGTTTAGTCTGGAAGAAGTGAAAAGGATGTGGGCTGCGATAAAGAAACATATAAAAATAGGCAATTAAATATTAATTGGCCTAGCAATAAATTCCTAGCTCTACCCCTGGCGTGTGTCCCTCTCTGCACTGAACAAGATTTGGAGCGTAACCATCTAGCACACCGTGACTGTCAGAGCAGCTCACATGTACAGGTATTCCAGAGATAGAAGCAGCTGCGCTGAACTATTAGAAATGGCCAGGCTCACCCGAGAAAAGACTTCACTGAGAACCACTGGTGTCATAGCTCAAACAGGCTGTAAGTAAAGAAGAGTTAGGATCTAAAACTTATCCTTAACCAGCAAATAATCTAATCATACCGAATATTCCCAGTCACACGTTGATTCCTGGGAAAGGAAACAAAGGAAAATCTTAACAGAGGCAGAAGACTTGCCTGGGCTAGAACAAGCACAAGTTGAAACTGAAATATTATTACTTACTCTCTAAACTGCAGAATCATGTGACTGCAAACAGCAAACTTGCTTTCAGGTTGTAAAGGTGTTCATTCTTTCCCTTGTGACTTTGAGGAAAACCTGACAATTTTACCAAAGTGTTAACAAGGCAAAAATGTCTGGCTTGGTCTATGGAACCTATGCCATGCCCCTCAACATGAATTTGATACCCACCCATGACTTTCTGTATATGATATGCGGATGTGTAGTGCCTACCTGTTGTCTCACAGCTAGATGAGATTTTTGGTCAGTCTCTTCTTACTCACAAGATAGGTGATGCCACTGTTTCCTTTTTTTGTCGTTGGAATGGACTGTGGTAGAAATATTTCTACCATTATTACCTGTGTCTTTGAAGGAGATGAAAAACCGCCGCCACACAACTGTGATAGAGAATCAATACATGCAACAGAAGTTAACAGGAAATCTATTTTTTGCTTTGTATCCAAGTTTCTTTTCAATCTGTCAGGGAAGATGAATATCTTGGCTTGAATAAAGTGAGAAAGATAGAAATGGCTGGCAAGAGTAATAATATTATAAAATATTCACATTTTAGTGGAGTATTGGCCATTTTTAATCTTGGATCCCCTAAAACGTGATTTTGGGCTGTCACAAGGGAAACAGTCTTAAAGTCAGGGAATTTTAACCTGAAAAAGGCAATGATCATCTGTTGTCCTTTGCTTAGTTTTTCTTTTGGGTTTGTTTCTTCAGTAAGTACCTCATCAACTTAGAGAAAAATCTCTCCAGAGGTGTCTTACCAATGTTACATGGATAATGCCATAGCAGATGGTAGCATTCTTTCCTTCACAGAGGCAGTGGGTTCACAGTGTATTGTACACTGTTGTGGGAAAAGACAAATAGAAATCTTGCTTCTCTGGCCAGAGAGTTAAAAAAAAATATATATTTGCAACACTATTTGTAGCATACTAGGTATAATCTTCAGTGTCTTGCTCCAACAATTGTGGTACCATGTCCAGGACTACAGCAGCTAACGGATGTGACCTAATTCATAATCAGTTGTTAACCACCACTCTGCAATGATCTTCTGAACAGGACAAATAGGCCTGTTGTAAGATACACATGTTTTGGACACAACCGAATGTTTTCTGAGAGAATCACCTGATTTTTAAATTTCTCTGGCAGCCCTTCAACTGGTTTGATACCGCTTTTTGATAAATGACTGGTCCTTCAGCAATGGCAGCTAGGTCTACCTAAGCACTTGTAGGCAGGACCTGCACCACCTACTCCAAAGACCCAAAGCCTTCCTGTCCTTTAAGTCCCTCTGCAGTGGTCAAGAGAGTAAATCCCAATGATGGGCAGAGGCATCAAAGTCAGTGGTAGTAGGTGGGAGGTACCAATCTCATCTATTAAAACCAAAGCTTTCTCCCTGTAGAGTGGGACTCTTCTTTCCCCAGTGCCTACCCGGTGTCCACAGTCCTGAGAGGTGTTGGTACCCTTGTTTTGTGTAGATAGTCTCCCCCACAAAGAGCGTGTCTCCAGCCCCCAGCATCTGCCAGTTTCTTTCTGAAATGTGTTTGCGCAGGGGCACTGTCTGCCTTTCTGATCAGATAAAGTTTCTGTGCATGGTGGCTAAAGTTTTTTACGTGATATTTGTTTTGCACCGTTGTTTTCACGTGCCTCAGTGCTGGCTGAATTATCTTATGGCGTATAACACCGGCTCATTACATAGGCACACTTCTTCATGTCCCGCTTTTCCATCTTTATGGATGGTGCTTAACTCTTCTATTCTGGTTAAACATACATGCATGCATTATGTGTGCGATATAATTTACCAATTTTCACATTTATTTTGACCATTTAAGAAAATACAGCATAACCTACATTTCAACAAAATGGCTTCTATGCTCATAAGTTTGTCTTCACTTATCAATCAGCTCTCAGTTTTAAGGAATACGTTGGAAGTTATTTTCTCTAATGTTTGCTTGGGCAAGAGGAGGATTTTGCACTAATTTAAGTGTGACTCAGTGTTTGGTAAAGATTTTTATAGCTGTAGCTTCTGGCAGTATTAATTAGAGCCAATTATAACGTGATAGACAGGTTTTGCCAGTTTAAAATGCTTAACAGAACTCCCTCTGTCTCCCTTAAAAACCATTATTGTATTTGCATGCCTCAATTGTTAGAAACCTTGACTGTTAGACTCCATGAATATAATAGGCTATATGCAAATTAAGTAATCAGTAGTTTACTTAAATAGATAACCAGGTGTCCATGAGTGTGTATATAGCATAAGGAATGGTAAAATATTAAATATAATAAATATTTTGGAGCTGTTCTTCATGACATTGTTACTAACAATGATTTTCAATCTCAGCTTAAAGTTTTCTAATGAGACTTTCTGTTATTGGTACCTAAGTAATTTTTCAGTTATCACAGTTGGTAATTTCAGGTTTCTATTTGACTGGAGTTGGTGTTAAGCTATTAATTGGAAAAATTAGTATATTTTTAATGAAGTATTTTCTGTCATTATCTGCTCCAGTGGCTTCCTAGATCCCAAACAAAGACATTTAATTAGTGATTCAAACTCTCTCTGGTCCAGTAAATATTTTAATCAAATACAAGGAAAAAAAGCCAGCAAGAAAATAAAAAAAAAAATCAGTCAGTGTACATCCTTAAAGAACATCATTACTTTGGTTTCTTTCTCCACCCACAACTTCTTAATGAAAACCTAGTATTGTAGTTTTTTTGTGAAACAGATGTCAAGAACTATTTTTTTTGTTCTGTAAAATCAAGTAATTATTTTCTGGCCAAACCTGCTACCGAATTACAGCTTCCAAAATTCACTTTCTGAAGATGAAGTAATCTTCAACAGTGTCGTATCCCAATGGCAGCAAGAAGAAATGTGAGTCCAGTGAATCTTTCTATAAATTTATAGAAAATGCCTTTTTAATATGCAAAGACATGTTCTTTAACCATGTATGGCATACTAGCGGGGCCACAAAGTAGCTCATATGCAGAATGTTAAGTATGCTTTCTTCATGTTCTAAGTGAAATAGTTAAAACAGTGAAAACAAACCTCTGTTAAACTGCCTGTCTGGACATAACATGAATAACTCTTAATCAGTTTTCTGTGTAAAGACAGTGGAACTTAGACGACCAAAACCAGACTCATCAACTCTCTTTAATTAAGCATTCAATTAATCATTATAACTAGTAGGTAATAGCAGTTATTATTAATTATTACAACATCTTAACTTGCTAATTTGACTTTGAAGTTTCTGTATCCTGGCCTTCTTTGCAATTTTGGGGTTGCCAAATCATCATGTTATTTAAGTGCAGACTTCAGCTATTGTTCCCACTTCACCATGTGCTGTCCTTTCTCAGCACAACACAGAACATTTCATCCTCCTTGAATACCATCTCCAGAAGCCTCAGTATGCATAGGCCAAAGCTAGAATCACTAGCCCTGTGCTTGTTCCATGCTTTGCAACCTCCCAGGGCAGATTTATTTCTGTGCTCCTCCTGATAACTGCAGATGCAAGGAATAAGTAAGCTTTTGTATGTCTGTTCTTTGTTGCCACGTATCATTAATTTCCTTCACTGTACTGTTGGTTTTAAACATGTAAACCATTAACTCAGCTGTAGAAACAGATGTCAGTACGGATTTTTTATTGTCTCAAACCAAAAAAGTACTGCTTTTCATAATTAGATTTTATTCTTTGTGGCACTAAGAAATATAAGCATTTGCTCTCTGAGATCTTACCTAGTAGGCCTGACCAAAACATTTAATTTATTTTTAATTCTGTTCTTTTTTTTTATATTTCTGAGATTTTTTTTATCTTTTGAGGTATCTCCAGGATTTCTAGTAAACTATGTCTTTATTTTTTTTTAACAGTGCATCTCTCAGCAGGAACATGGCAAAAGAGAAAATAAGCTCCATTCTCTGGTGACACACATCAAGTGAATGTATTCAAGAAAATCAGATCCTTGTTCTACTCTTTTTAGAGAAAATAAAATCCTCGGTCTACCCTTTTTAGAGACAGACTGTGGATGTCACCAAGACACCCAGCAAGATTCCGTGAATATCTTCAGAAGTACATCCTGTACCACTTGGCACTTTATACTTGATGCACATCATAGCAGAAAGCACAACTACCAGCTACTTCAGTGTAGGAAAGGAGAGCTGATGTTCATCTTGTAGCAGAGAATTTTCTTGAAAATATTTGCTAGAGTCCACATGCAGTATTATCTAGTCTACTCTTCTAGCTCATCCTCACAGTCCAGTAGTGCCCATGGTCTCTCTCAGTGAGATCACTCACTAAAATACCTCCTTGGAACAAGACAACACATTAAACAACAGAGTGGAGAACCAAGGCAGAAACACATCTAGTTTGGTCGAGGTACTGGAGGCAGCGTAGGTGCAGTGATAATTACTGTGTGAGAAAAGTCAAGATAATAGAGACCTACTGACTACATCTGATATGTAACATGGCTTCTGTTAGGTAATGAACTCAGTGACTCTGTGGCCCAGTTAGACCTCCAGCCCGGCCCATGGATTTATCCAGTGGATAAATCAAAGTACGTTCAGCATCAAGCAACTATCAGAACGCTGTAGTCCCAAAAAGGAGGACAAAGTCCTCTGCAAATAAGAGACAAAAGCTAACACAGGGCCAGGAAAAGACAAACAACTGGATCAGCTGAAAAAACTTCAAGTCTGTGCCAGCTGGCCTTTACTGTAACAATTTCTGAATCACTATAATATGTGAAGGTTGCAGGAATGCTGCAAAGGAACAGTACAAACACAGGGATAATAATCCTGTCCTATTAGAGTCTGAGACCTGCTTAACACAATCATAGAATCATAGAATCATAGAATGGTTAGGGTTGGAAGGGACCTTTCAAGGGTCATCTAGTCCAACCCCCCTGCAAGGAGCAGGGACATCTCCAACTCGATCAGGTTGCTCAGAGCCCCGTCCAACCTGGCCTTGAATGTTTCCAGGGATGGGCCATCAATGTTAATCACCAATGTGTATCGCATCCCTTAGGTTGCCGTTATTTCAGGTGCTTTTATGCAGTATTTTACTGTAAATCGTAAATCCAAACCCTTTCATAGGCATGAAGTTCAGGTCTGTAACTTGGTCAATGGTGTGAATTGCAAACCTTTCTATCCAGATCCAGGCCCTAGATTTGATCGTAGTCATGCTTTGAAGTTTTGAAAACTGAATCTGCTCCTTCCTTCGTGGATGACCCTTAGTGGATGTCACTTCAGTGTGAGCTCAGGGTACTGAAATCTCTTCTTATTGTTTCTTTCTCATGCACAACAGGGTGAGCACACTGCACCTAGACATTCAGCATCCACCTCAGGTATACTTTGTCCAAGAAATATTCAGAATTCTACAGGATTCACTAATTTTGTACACTCTGTAATCCGGATATAGATTTTGCTATGCATGTATCCTTCTTCAAATATTTGCATGAATTATTCCAGCCCCATCTGCCCCATGAGCTTGAACCAAGACGAGTGACATGTAGTTCAGCATCTGAAATCTTCACTGCAAATCTGCAGTCAATGGTGGTAAACCCTGACTGAAAAAGGCCACGCATAGCTGAGAGAGCAGATTGCCACCCTAATGGAGCATTGTCTCACATTTTGTGGTTGTGCTGCAGAGAATTTATATGCTTTCCCTGAAGTAAGACTGTGTTAATTTACTGCCTGTATTACTTCAATGGCTAAGAATAAATCAGACTCTGCTGCTTAGGCTGCTATCTGAAATTCAGTATGAAAGAGCCACAGTTGAGAATTTTTACCCTTCACAATGGTATTTTCACTCTTCCTTCATCTCTCTGCTTAATTTTATTTTGCAGAAAAATCCCTTTAAATAGTACACACGTACCACTTGCAAACATGTTCCCTTCCCCAAATATAAGGGGCTTTCATCATCTTCCCTCAATATTAAGAACAGTGTCCCCTAAGACAACAGTCGGCAGCAGTGGTGCGCCACAGCTGTATGAAAAGTACCACTCTGATTTGCAGAAGCAGTCCCAGGGTGACCCATATGTCATCCCCACTGGGCCTCGTTTCCTTACCTCAGCAAGCCAAGAATTCACCAAGTAGTTCAGTAAATCTATCATGCTATTTGCTATTCTTAAGTAGTCTTCTGAGGTGTGTCTGGCAGGACTACAAAGAGCAGTGAGATCTGAAGACTATTTCATGAATTATTGGGTGATAAGTTGAAAGAACTTCATATTTCTGAAACTAGGTTGGCTTCTTAAAAAAACCTGTCATTACCATGCTGCAACTGCAGCCGCTATGTCCCCTCAGCACAAAAATATATTTTTGATGCATTTCTTGGTGCCCCTTTCCTCTTGCAATATACGTTTTCTCTACTATTTTCCGTGTAGATCACCGAGCTCTCTAGGAGGTTGCTTTAGGCAGGCCAGGCCATTCTTCCCAGAGTTAGTTCCCCTCAATGACTTTGGACATTCCATGGATTTTTCTTCACCACTTTAAGGGATAAAGCTGTACTGGTTTCTATTATAAATACTAGGATCCTCCTGCCACCATCTTGGCTCAGGAATTGTGGCCTGATGTATGGTAATGAGCCAACACTTTTATCTCACTATGGTGGCATCCCATGCAGTTCCACCCATCCCTGTTCTTCTCTGAGTCCTTAAGATATTGTCTTGGTCTCAGTATTTTATGCTTCAAGAGTCATCTGGCATCCTGCATGAGATATAGCCTGCCAGAGGACTTTTCAGAAAAGTGAAAAGCAGCACTGCAGAAGTATAAGATATCTTGGTTTTGGGACGTCATGTAGGTTTCTGTGTCCTGACTAGATAAGAAAGTTTTCTGTAAGGCTGTGAGAACTTGAGAGAAAACAGGTAGGAGGAACACTTTCTTTAGATTTTTACTCTTTTTTAGGCCTTTCCTTTTACATGCCTGCAGTATTGAGCCCATTGGAGGCTGATATTGTCTGGAAAAATAAGAAGCTGCAATAATTCAGTAATCAAGTATTAATAATGATTGAAAACTGAAAAGAAATAGGGCACAGAAGAAATAGGTACAAATTTCCCAGTAAAAGAAACATGGTGGCCGACGTTTTTCACTGATGTCTCCCCAATGCTGCTCTTAGAAAGAATTCATTTGTCCATTTATACAACTGTTTATCACAAGAAATTGCTGTGGTAATAAATCCCTGCCTCTCAAGGAGGATAAGATATATCTGTCATACAAATAATACTTAAAGTGAGTTAAAGCAACAGGAAGTTAAAAAAGGAAATTAAACTAAGGCAACACTTTAAAAATGACAGTAAGAACAACAAATTAGCATTGGAAGAATCACCATATGTCAGGGCAAAAATTGATAAAATGGAAAAGAAACCGTGGATTTGGGTTTTGCCTGTCAGATTTACTTCAAGTAAACTTTCAGAAATGTACCACTACTGGTGACAACAGCAATTTATGTTTTGTTTTGTTGCTGAAGTTGCTGTGTTGCAGTCAGTGTAATAAACATTATTTTAAGTTCAGTGTGCAATGTCTTTAAGTCTGAAGTATGCGATTACAGGAGCAGGGATTGCACATGTATGTGTGTGTGTGTGTATGAAAGCAGATGAGCATGTTGTCAGGAGTATGGTAGGCCCATATAACTGCTCTAACAAACTATTTGAGATTAAGTAACAAGGCTCTCATGCTCTCAACTGTAAAAGAGAGGTGGCAAATTAGCTCGTGTGCCTTTCAGTATTGTGCAATGGAAGAGGACGATTATCTGAGTTGATCTGTCCCCAAGACAGAAATAGGAATAACATAACTTATTACTCATCTTTCCCTGCCAGAATCCCTGGTTCTAGTTTCTACTTCCCTACCTCCAGGTTACTGTTTACAGCACAAACCCTCAAGTGTTCCCATCTATTAGCTCCCCAAATTTGAACTCACATACCATAACTGTACTAAAGCTCTGCTCCTAGAACCCCTTCTCCCCAGGATTCATAGTCACAGAAGGGCTGACGTTGGAAAAGACTTCCGGAGGTCATTTGGTCCAACCCCCCTACTTAAGTAGGGCCACCCAAAGCTTGTTGTCCAGGACCATGTTCCGGCAGCTTTTGAACATCTCCAAGGTTGGAAACTCCACAACCTCCCTGGGCAACCTGTACCAGTGCTCAGTCACCCTTGCAGTGTGAAAGTATTCCCTGATGTTCAGAGGGAACTTATTTCCTCTGTTTGTGCCCATTGACTCTGATCCTCTCACTGGGTACCACTGGAAAGAGCCTGGCTCTGTCCTCTTTGCACCCTCCTTTCAGGTGTTGACAAACATTGATGAGATCCCACTGAGCCTTCTCTTCTCCAGCCTGAACAGTCCCAGCTCTCTCAGCCTCTCCTCATATAAGCAATTCTGCTATTGCTTAATCTTCATGGTCCTTCACTTGACTCAATATTTCTCTTGTACCGGGGAGCCCAGAACTGGACCCAGCATGCCAGGTGTGGCCTCACCACTGCTGAGGAGAGGGGAAGGATCAGCTTCCTCTACCTGCTGGCAACACTCCTCCTAACACAGCCCTACATATTGTTAACCACCTTTACCTTAGGGGCACATTGCTGGCTAATGTTCAGATTGGTGTCCACCAGGACCCTCAGGTCCTTTTTTGCAGAGCTGCTTTCCAGCTGATCAGCCCGCAGCACGTACTGGTGCATGCCCTTCTGACCACAGGACTGCACTCTCTTCCTCACCACAGTCCCCACATTTGTCTCATTATCTCCTCCCACCCCTCAGCTTCCCACCTAGACCTCCCTCAACCCCTTTGCTTTCATCCCCCATCCTCAGCCCACGTGTCTACTGTCTGCAGTTGCTCTGTAACTCCCTTTCTTTCTATTTTAATACCGCTGATAATTCTTCCTTCCTCCCCCACCCCTGGACTCAGATTACTCTCCAGCATCCATTTGTCATTGATTCCACCTTCTTTCCTGACTTTCCCCACAGGAAAAACAAAAGCTGGCTCCAGGCTGCAGCTATCAAAAATCTGCCTGGATGTATTCAGAGGAAAGAAAAAGAGCAGCTGTCTGGGAAAAAGATGATGTATGATAGCCTGTATTATACAAGTAGGCATTTTCTTGTGAGCTAGTAATTATTGTCATCAAGGCAGAATCTGTACAAAACTGACTGGAACTCTTTCAATTAGGAGTGAATGCCAACACAAAGTTTGAAACACTCAGAGAATTAATACAATTTTATTTCTTTTGTCCTGTATCTATTCCTACAAATAAGAATTAATGCACTTGGACAAAAGCGGGACACACTGCAGTATTTTTAACTAGCTTTTATTTCAGTGCGCAGCAGATCCTGTCACTCTCTTAAGTGGGGTAAGCAGATGTACTGTGTTATACGCCACTTTGCCAAATGAGCCTTTCTCTCTCATCCCTGCAATTCACTTCTTCTCCAGTAGTCTGCCCAAGAATACAACATTTAACATGAAATCAAAGCATTCCTAGAGGAAAGCCAAACCCCCAAAATTTAGGACTCCAACAGTTTTGCCACATACTCCAAAAAACACAGATCCTTTTCATTCAGCTGGTATGCTACTTCCATTTCAGTTTGAAAACAGGATGATTTTTTTCCAGAGAAAAATAGTATTTTTTGAGCCATTTGGCTCAGAAGTTTAAAACACAGAATTCAGAAAAAGTACATTGCATATGGTTTTGATTAGAAAAGAGTTTTTTCATCAAATTCTGTTAAAATATGAAAAGGTGGGCACAGGATTGTCGAGGATAAAACAGCAAAGGAAGTTCCCCAGAAAATCAGCAAGTTTCTCAGATCAGAGCTGTCAGATCACAAGACTGTGAGTGAACTACTTTATATAATGAAAGGATTGTTTGAGTCTTTCTCTTTTTGTGATTTTCTTCTCTTGTGCAGACCGAGGGAATGCAGAAGACAAAATGGAGAACAGAGGAGCAGAACAGGAGGAACAGTTATGATAAGTTTGTAAATGTGTGCAGATCAAGTTCACAGCAAACCTTCAGTACAGGGTGAGAAAGAGGCAATGACAGGGAAAAGGCTGAAGTACAAGATATGCTTGCAGCTGACAAACGTGTATGACTGTTGTTACGCATATGTGGTGACTGAAACTGGGAAAGTAGATTAAATCAACAATGGATGGTATGCAAATGAGGAAGAGGTAACGGAACTTGGGAAGACTTGCCAGAGCAGAGAAAATAATATGAGGATTGAGGTCTGGCTGCAGGGGCACAAAAGCTTATTTGCAGAAGAAAGAGACCAAACAGAAATTAATATATGTAGCTTTCCCTGGGTAGTCTCTGAAAAAAAAAGAGTGACTTTGATAGGAGACTAAAGCTCCTTCATTTGTTGTTGAAAATACATAAAGTATTTTTTCAACAATTTACTTAACTTAGGTTTTTCTCTCTTTATTTTTAGATTGACATTAAAAATGATTACAAGATCTTTCTTTGTATTCCATATTTTCATGTCTTCTCCTTTCTCAATGTGAAGTCTGCTGAAATGAGATCTCTTAACAATGAAAACAGCATTGCCTGTTTGACGTAAAGAAAATAGTTATGGAAGCAAATTGGTTAGAGTATATGAATCATCCTAAACCAACAGGACAATGAGATTTTTTTTCAATTGCTTTTGATTTCTAGATACTCCCCATGTTCCTGAGATTAATTTAACTTTATATCATGGATACAAACTGAGATTTCCAGTAGGAATGCCTGTCATCACTCTGGATGATGCTCTCTTCTTCACCTACACTCTATTTTTAAAATAGAAAGTGTGATGATTGGGAAGAAGTAAACAATCACAGTAATTGTAGTCTCATGCAACCTCACATCACAAAATCAGTGCAAGTACCACCAACAAATCAGTGTAATCAACACAACGACTGCACACATGACCCCTTTAAAATTTGAAAGGTTACATGGGTCTAGTGCTTGTGAAAAGGAGCAGATTGACAGTGTCTGGATCCCACATCTTCTATTTCTCCACAGAAAGGTTACATAGCGGGAGCTGGAGCAGAGGGAACCATCAAGGGAATAATTGTGCAGAAGTACCATATTCACAACACAAATACAGGAGCCTTAACAGTGACATGACCCATTCTTGGGTGCTGATTACTTGTTATTCCCATCTTGTGTGTGAGATCACCTTCCAACAGAAGATATAAAGACATGAGTCTTGTTTTCACCAGTCTTGGACCTCTGGGCCTCGTCAGTGTAATATGAACATTCCCACTGCTGCAGACCTTCTGCCATGGTGATCAGAGCTGCTTGCTTTAGTGCAGCCATCCAGAATCTCTCAGGTGTAACAGCAGCATAACTCTGGAATATAAAGCACCCATTGTGTATTTCCTTCACCACCTCAACAGTGTGCTTTCCTAGTGTGATATTGGTTGATAAGAAATCCTGTGTACTTGATGCTTGAGGGGTTCCTGCGGGGTGCAGACCTCTGTACATCTTCGTTTGCAGTTTCAGCATGATTCTGTTGGCAAGAGAGGGACAAAGCTTCAGCCCCTTGAACATTTCTGTCTTCTGCCCTCTTGCCTTGTGAGGAGGCATATTCTGACTCTTCAGAGACAAAAGTGCTATACTTGCTGCAGGAATCATCCCACTGGCTACTAGCTGCAGGCTGCCACTCCTTGTGGGTGGCACACAGCCCAGAAGCTGAACTGCAGGAATTAATCCTAAACACACCTACAGCCTCTAAAGGCTTTGAAAACTAAACTGCTTCTTCCTCCTCAGAGAACAATGTAAGGGGAAGGTAAGAAATTACAAAAAGAAATAACGAATGGGGACAACACAATCTTTTTTAAGACGATATTCTCAGCACATCTATTTTGGTACTTAGGTTCAGGAGCAACACTCAGCACATCTCTTTGCTGCCCACTGCATAATTTTTTTCACAATTAGAGGGTTCTACTGGAACACTGCTGACTTATGTTGCATTTTTCCCATTATTTTACTTCTATGAGGAGAAATTAGAAATGAAGAGGCTAAGAAGAGGATGAATTTTCTGTTTATCAATTGAGGGGAGCAGTCCCATGGCCTTTCATACATCTGCTTCAACTCTGTCAGCTGTGATTCGAGATGTCATAACTAGTAACAGAGAAAACATTTAATTTTGAATTTAAACAGCCAGAGAGCCAAAAATATGAGATAATGTGTCATAAGATAGTGGATTAGAAAAAATATATGTGAATTTATATGGAAAGATAACTTTTTAAACCATTTGACAAAATACTGAAGAAATACTTAAAGCCTAGTAGTGAAGTTTGGCACTTGATGGCCAAACTAGCTTAGTGTCCAGAGACACTTGTTTCACAGTTTCAGATCCTTTCTTGCTTCATAATAAGGTTTTCTAACACCTGTTCAACTGTCTATATTACTGTGAAAGATGCTAGAACAGTTTGACTGGTTTGCTCATCGTTTAATTTATGCACACTGTGTGGTATGTTCTACTATAGAAACAGTGGCTGTGCTTCAAGGCAAGAGGATGTCTCTTTGCTTTTTAGTGGCTGCCATGTGCCAGATTGAGTGGAGATTTCCAAAGAGGCGGAGACACTGCTTCCCTTAGAGCTAACCAGCACACAAAACATGGGGAGGCTCCCAGAGTGCTAGAAAGGACAAGACCTACAAGACCAGGGAGATGTTGGGAAGCTGGAGAAAAAGGAGAAGGGGAAAGGTATCTTCTTGCAGCACAGATCAAGCTTTAGAGCTGACTGCAAAGTAGAGACATTTCTAGAAGTGCAGAGGCAGTTGTGCATGGTGTGCTCAACCCAGGAAGCTGCTGGACTGCAAAATATAACAGGAAAGGCTGCCTCACCCCACAGAGTGCCAGTGAAGGGACTGGTTGCTGTGCCAAGTGACGAAGCAGCATCGTGTTTAATATTTTTGTCTGCTAATGAAATCTGACTTATGAGTTTAGAGGAATTTGACTTTTAGGTAACTCCTTTATGGGAATGCTTCTGCCTCAAATTGGTACTCCACCATGGTTAATTTACTTTCTGCTCCTGGCATGCGTAGTCAGGAAACTGCATCCACATTATCAAAAGTACGATAATAGGAACATTTACTTGTCAGCTGAACAAAGCCAAAGGATTCAATGGATGTGAAAACCGAGCATGTTGTAAATGTAAATAAGGCCAGGGCTGGAGAGATTTGATGTGCTGCTGGCATTTTGTGCCTGACCAGCTGTAACCATCAAGGGAATATTTGTGCGGAAGTACTACATTCACAATACAAAATTAAATCTGAATACATTTGTTCTAAAAATTAAAATAGACTCCTCTTATTTTCTTTGCCAGAAGACCATGACAGACAATTCTGCCTCTGAGGAGCTGAGCTCACTTGAATGGCAGGAAGGAAAGGCACCCTAAATGAGGTCAGAAAGTATTAGCTATTTTACCAATGGAGAGTACGGAATTATTAGGGGGAGATGAATCTAGGCAGAAAATAAACTAAGAAGGTAAGCTGTGTGTGACAGTATCTCCTCCTTTAAGAACATTAAATAAATTGTGATCTGACAGGACATTAGAAAATCATCTGCAGAATCTGCACTAACCTCTAATAATTGTATTCCTACCAAAAGGGACTCAAGGCTTAGGTTTTTTATCATAATATTTTCCCTCCTTTTACTAATTACTTCTCTGTAAGGCTAAGAATATCCTTTTTATGTCTGTACTGGTGCTAAGGATACCAACAAGACTGCTGCATATTCCACATTTTTTTTTCTTCATGATAGTAAGTGACTGAAATATGTTAACTAAATATTTCACATCAGAGGACCAGTTAGGGAAAATGGGAATTTTTGACAGACAATGCTGTCCTTGTTTTGGCTGGAATGGAGCTAATTTTCTTTCCAGTAGCTGATGTATTTTGGTTTTAGTATGGAATTTGGTACGTAAAGAATGTTGATAATACACTGATGTTATTAGTGGTTGTTAAAGAGACCAAGGACACTGTCCAGCTTTCCAGGTCTCGCTAATGTGCAGGTGCAGGAAGCTGGGAGGGGTACAACCGGAATAGTTGACCCAAACTGGCCAAAGAGAGTATTCCATGCCATAAATGTCATGCTTAGTATATAAGTGGGAGGTGGCTGGTAGCCATCTCTCTAACTCTTTCTCTCACTGCTTGGATCTCTTCTGAGATCTCTTTTCAGTTTTGTTTCCATGATTGCTGTTTGGGATCGGCTGTATCAATCATCGGGTTCTTGAGTGGTGAGAAATTGTACATAGTTTGTTTTGTATTTCTTATTATCCCTATATTTTGTTATTATTATCATCTTCCTTTGCTATCCTAGTAAACTGTCTTCATCTCAACCCATGAGTTTTCCTTTCTTCCTGATTCTCTTCCCCATCCCCTGGGGAGGGGGAGTGAGCTGCTCTGTGGTTCTCAATTGCTCACTGCGGTTAAACCATGACAAAGGCCCAACCTCTCCACAAAGACAACGAATATTATTTTGTCAGAATTGCACAGTTTTCTCATTTATTTCTTTCTCCTGTTACTCATAAATATAGCCACAGATTCATAGAAAGATTTAGATTGGAAGGGACTTGGAGTCTCATGTCGCACACCACCTTTGAGCAGAGCTAAATTCAAAGCTGTATGAGGTTGCTTAAAGCTTTGTTCAGGTGACTTTAGAAACCTCTTACGGATGTTGACTCCAAAAATCTTTCCAGAAGACCTGACATTACAAAGATACAGAAATATTTCTTTATTTACCTGAAGTGGAACAAATAATTGCACACTAGTTTACTTAACTAAGTGTAAAACTGTTATGATACATGAAAAATTTAGCAGATTGAAACTGAAGAAACAGTTTTTTCTCTTTTGAACCTAAAGAAGAGTATCTGTGCCTTAGCTTTTACAGGTGTCCAGCTCTGTGTAGAAGAGAATTGTCCTCACAGCAGAGGTCTCAGTGACAGACGGGCACTTTTTGAACAGTCCCAGCTTTTACAGATTTTTTAGCAAAGCATCCAGTTCTTTTCTTGCTGATGGTCCTGACATGCTTTCATTTTCCATTGCACATCTTCCTAATCTCCATTTCTTTTTCTGGGCAAGGGGCAAGGTGTCTAGTCAATTCCTCTCACCCCAGCCTAAAAATAAAACACTTGTCTAGTTCTCTGGTAAAATCTAATATTACATATATTTTTTTTCCCCAATAACATGTATTTTGCTACCACTTATTCTTCTGCTTTTATTTTATAGGTATGATATTTGTTAATGCTAAACACACAAAAAACAGAATAGCATACACACTAGACAGACAGCTTCTTACCTGTGTATTTACAGGGACTTAAATGCAACACTTGAATAGAGTTTTTATTTCATAGAGTCATAGAATGGTTAGGGTTGGAAGGGACCTTTAAAGGTCATCCAGTCCAATGCCCCTGCAAGTAGCAGGGACATCTCCAACTAGATCAGAATGCTTAGAGGTCATCCAACCTGGCTTTGAATATTTCCAGGGATGGGGCATCCACCACCTCTCTGGGCAACCTCTTCCAGTGTTCCATCACCCTCACTGTAAAAATTTTTTCCTAATATCTAATCTAAATCTACCTCCCTCTATTTTAAAACCATTACCCCTAGTCCTGTCACAACAGGCCCTACTGAACAGCCTCTCCCCGTCTTTCCTGTAGGCCCCCTTGAGGTACTGGAAGGCTGCTATAAGGTCTCCCCGGAGCCTCCTCTTCTCCAGGCTAAACAGCCCCAACTCTCTCAGCCTATCCTCATAGGAAAGGTGCTCCAGCCCTCTCATCATCTTTGTGGCCCTCCTCTGGACTCACTCCAACAAGTCCATGTCCTTATGTTGGGCACTCCAGAGCTGGATGCAGTACTCCAGGTGGGGTCTCACCAGAGCAGGGTAGAAGGGCAGAATCACCTCCCTCGACCTGCTGGCCATGCTTCTTTAGATGCAGCCCAGGATGCAGTTGGTTTTCTGGGCTGCAACCATGCACTGTCAGCTCATGTTCATCTTCTCATCCACCAGTACTCCCAAGTCCTTCTCCTCCGGGCTGCTCTCCATCCATTCTCCACCCAGCTTGTATTTGTGCCTGAGATTGCCACGACCCACGTGCAAGACCTTGCACTTGGCCTGGTTGAACTTCTTGAAGTTTGCATGGGCTCACCTCTCCAGCCTGTTAAGGTCCCTCTAGATGGCATCCCTCCCCTCCAGCATGTCGACAGCACCACACAGCTTGGCGTCATCAGCAAAATTGCTGAGGGTGCACTCTATCCCACTGTCCATGTCGTCAATAAAGATGTTGAACAGGGCCGGGCCCAACACAGACCTCTGAGGAACACCACTCGTCACTGGTCTCCACTTGGACATTGAGCCATTGACCACCACTCTCTGAGTGCGGCCATCCAGCCAGTTCCCTATCCACCGAGTGGTCCATTCATCAAACCCATGCCTCTCCAGTTTAGAGAGAAGGATATCGTGCAGGACAGTGTCAAATGCCTTGCACAGGTTCAGGTAGATGATCTCTGTTGCTCATCCCTTTTCCATTGATGCTGTCACTGTCATAGAAGGTCACCAAATTGATCAGGCACAATCTGCCCTTTATGTTGGCTGTCACCAACCACCTCCTAGGACAGGTCAGAAAATCCTTTGCAGCTGGAGATCTCAAGTATCTGAAATTTTCTTTCCTGCCAGAAAATGTGCTGCCTGCAATGACAATCACTCCTTCAGGGTATATCTAAGATTAAGATAGAAGGTTCTCAGGTGTGCACTGCCTTGGATGTGCCATGACTTGGCAGGAAGGGTTTGCACGACATGTAGCTACTTCCATGTCTTAAAAAAATCAGGCCTCAGCTGGGCATACCCTGTAGAGTTACCCTGTGTTACCAGACGCAACTGGGTACAGGATGGGTACTGAGATGGGAAGCCTGCAGGCCGCTAGGTTGCAAAGGCCAGACATTTTTTTATTACATCATGTGCTAAGTATCATGTTCTACCTGGGATGCATATTGTCTGTTGAGAGGTGTTAAAAGTGCCCCAGAGCTGGCAGTTGCAGGCATCTTAAGTAACAGGGAAAATTAAGTCAGTAAAGCTGACCAAGTTTTATACCTGTGTAAGTTAGGTTACTAGTGAAAAAGCTATGTTAAAATGCATGCTATTGAAGTTAATATTTTTTACTGTGCTTAATCTTGACTTCAAAAATGATTGGTAATTAATTGAAGACTGTGGCTTTTTGTCATCTATTATCTATATGCCATGTAAAAATATATTTGTTCATGAAGGTGACTATGTTATATTTTCTGGGAGTTAAGAACAACTTATTCCATTTATGGATTCAAAGCCAGGTTGGACGGGGCTCTGAACAACCTGATCTAGTTGAAGATCTCCCTGCTTCTTGCAGGGGGGTTGGACTAGGTGAACTTTGAAGGTCACTTCCAACCCAAAGCATTCTATGATTCTATGTTTGGACCCCTTTTAGTTAACAATTGGTACTGATGGGTATTTTGTGGCTTCAGACACTTAATTGATCTTCATATGATATCTCTGTCTTGTCCATTTGTCACTCCGTTCTCCATTTTTGTGAGATGTGTTTCCTTTCTCTGACTTTGTCAACATTTAGATTGTGAACATGCAGATTCTGTTATCACATCAGGTTAGAAAACTACATGATGTTTTCCTTTTTATTTTGACAGTACAATCAAGTTGCATAATTTTAGAAGACATGAATGCTCTCCCAACCACCTACGTTTTGGCAGAAATCCTGATGTCAAACAGGCACTCTGATTTGTGTCAAGATTGTTGTTTACTTTGCACCACATGGAGAAAATTGAAATAATTTCGCTTTGTAATCCTTTGATAGTTCTTGCATATTTTGCAATACTGATTTGATGCTGAAGTAAATGCCTAAATCACATTTTAAGAGGAAAAGATAACAAAATTGTTTTAGTTGTATTATCTGTTATTAACTTAGTCTCATTTTCCCTTCCTCTTTTTAACTGCTGTTTAATATACTGTCCACTTAAAAATCATAATGTTCTTTTTATGTTCAGTATGCTAGTAGGAAGACTGTGAAAAACCGTTTGTCAGACCTGTTGAGATTACATTTTCCATGACATATTTTACAAATATGCATTTTAACTGTTACCATCAGTTTTCAATTAGTTTATGGGAAACAAATCAAAAGGAACTGACTGAAAAAGTTCTACAGTACTCAATTTCACAGAATTATAATGACAATTTTAATTTCAAATTCAAGCCTTATTCAAATTCTTTTAAAATCCTAATCATTCACAAGGAAGAAAAAAATGCATAAGCTAGAAATAACAATATGATAAAGTTCTTTTTTTCCTTGGGAAAAAAAAATCCCAATTCACAGCGAAATCAAGCAAGGAAGACAGCTCTGAATAATTGTTCTGGTTTTGTTGGGTGAGGGGGGGCCTAAGGTGGTAGCTTCTGTAGGAAACTGCTAGCAGTCGCTCCACTTTGTTCAGTGGACTCGGCTGGGCCTAGGGCGGACCCGCTGCTGGCCAAGGCTGAGCCAATTGGTAGCAGAATGTCCTGTGATAACGCCTCTATGATAACATATTTAAGAAGGGGAAAACAGGAAAAAAAAGGAAGAAGATCTGAAGCAGCTGAGCAGGGGCAGAGAGGGGGAGGCGGGAGCCTTGTGGGCCTTGCAGGCCTCACCCTCTGGCCTCCCACTGGCCAGCCAACTGGGCCCAACTCGGCCTGGCCCGGCTGGAAGAAGTGGAGAGGAGATGAGAAGTGAATAAGATGTAAAAAGGATCCTGAGAGGTGTCTGCCAGCCTGTTGTGAGGAGTGGCTGCAGATGCCAAGGTCAGTGAAGAAGGAGGGGGAGGAGTAATGCGGCTCCTGGCCAAGATTCCCCCGCAGCCTGAGGTGATGACCATGGTGGAGAAGGTTGTCCCCCTGCAGCCCATGGGGGTCCATGGAGGAGCAGAGATTCACCTGCAGCCCATGGAGGACCCCATGTCGGAGCAGGTGGAGGCCTGAAGGAGGCTGTGGCCCATGGAGGGCCTGCTGGGGCAGCTGTTCTGGAGGGACTGCACCCCATGGAAGAGATGACCCATGCCGGAGCAGTTTCACAAAGAACTGTGGGCCTTAGGAGGGACCCCACTCTGGAGCAGAGGAGGAATGCGAGGAGTTCTTCCCCCGATGATGACGCAGCGGCATAAAACAACGTATGATGAACTGACTGTGACCCCCATTCCTTCTTCCCCCCTGTGCCGCTCGGGAGGGGAAGGTAGTAGAGATAATGTTAAGCCCGGGAAGAAGGAGGGGTGGGGGAAGGTTATCTTGTTCCCTGTCTCATTCTCCTGCTAATTTTAGAAATAAATGAATAGTTTTCCCCAAGTCGAGTCTGTTTTGCCTGTGATGGTAACTTTAAGGATTTCTTCTCGTCCTTATCTCAAACGTCGAGACGTTTTTCCTCATATTATCTCCCCCTATTCTCTTGGAGGGTGGGGGGAGTGAGAGAGAGACTGCATAGTCTGGTCCCGATCAGGGCTGAACTATAACAATAATAAAATTAATCTTTTAGAGCTCAAAAGTTGATGACACAGAGCCAACAGCCTCCTCATATCCAACATCAGGAGGTGTTGCTTCTGCAGAGGAGTCAGTTGTTGACTTTTTGGAACAATTTTATTTTTTTATATGCGCTGAGCATCCAAGATACAACTAAAGCAGAACAGAGCCAGGTTCATGGCTGGTTGTTAGTGTTACTAGTTAAAAGGTTCGTGCTTTGCATTACATAATGCATCTATAAAGTAGGCCTTGAGAAAACATATTTCATAAAATAGTTGTTACTAGTAGAAGCTGAAGGATCACAAAGCTGTTCCTCCAGTAAGCAGAAAGCCAAATACAAACCTTCCTTTTCCTGGTTTTGTATTCTTCTCCATTCCTCCTTCTACTTCTCTCCTTGTTTCTGCTAAGGTATCTAACGTGATGCTTTGCAGCATGTCAGATAGCTCCCCTCGTGGCTCTCCCTGCATAGAAACTTTTCCTGAATCTGATTTCTCAACTCTTCCCATCGATGTCTAAAATGTTGTAGACCTAATTGTCTTAAGTCTACAATGTAGTTCTGAAGTTTAGATGGCACATAACCATTATTGCTAATGTTAGTCATTTCAGACAGCTGAATCACATCACACTACCCAAAAAGTCATGTAGTCATCTTCCCTCAACAGGAAGTCATCTTCGTTCCTTTATTGGGAAGCCCTGAGCAACCTGATGTAGCAATGAAGCTGGTCCTGTTTAGAGTAAGTTTAGTCTAAAGGACCTCCAGAGGTCCTTTTCCACCTGAGTTTTTCTGTATTTCTTACAGTACAATTTTAACCTGGAAGACTATCACTGAGTATATGTGATATTAACAACATTATTCAAAACAGCAGTGTAAAGGGGGAGGATTGTTAAAAGCCTTTGACAACTGCATAGGAATCTTACCAATTGTGCAGTCCTCTCTTTTTCATCATGTTCGAAAACAATTTACAGTTAACTTTCCTAATGTTGTGTTCCTAGTATAGACATAATGATATACGAGCTCGTAGTTAGGAACCTGCAAGGGAATAAAGTAAATCTTCCCAGCTGTGGCATTCAGAAACATTTATTAGTTTATAATTACGGAAAAAAATTAATATGGCTTTGTCAAATTAGTTTTCAGCAACTATGAAAATGACATAACCAAAAGAAAGGAGTTTAAGTTTTGAAGCCAGCCAGCCCTTATGTACAGCAGCTGTTTAATGTAAGAAGACATATTGCTTCTCTAATGCAAATGCTATAAAAAAAAAAAAAAGAAGATAAAAACATTATCAGACGAGTGATAGGAGGGTACTAGAACTCTGTGTGTTTGAGACAAAAATTATCACCACGAAGACAGTAATATCTTCTTAACATTGTGATCTTGTATAATTCGTTACAAATGTGTGTAGAACCTTCTTTTTTCTTTTATATAAACATAAGAGCAATTAAGTCAGGTTCAACACTAGCTTAGGGGCACTAATAATTAACAGGCAATATAACTTGAATGCTAATTGTATGACATGTATTGGGTAGTAGCTCTTTCTGTGGAGTTTACAGATGCCATACATTATTGACCTTTAAAAGGGCAGTGGGAGGACAGCAGATAGAAGTGTGGTTTCTTTCTCTGGATTGTTGTGGAGTAGGGGTAAATTGGGAGTCTGCAGCATAGCGTACACCAAGGAACTCCTGGGAGGAATAGGGCTTGGCAGAGAAATAGTTTGTTACAGACCCAGAAGGTTAACACGCTATTTGCTGCAACTGGACATCTGACAAAGCCTGTTCGACTGAAAGCAGGACTGGAAGGGACAGTAGGTAGAAGGGAGCATCTTTACAGGCCTTTCTATTTAAAAGATCTTCTGCTCTAGTTGCTATTGTAGAAACCTAGCATCCACCTATGTTAGGTGTTCAGATTAAGGAAATGGTGCAGGCAGAATCATGTCAGAAGTCTGGCCAGTTCATATGATTTTTAATTGAATAAAAACATAAGTTGCTCACATCAGTTAACCCTAGGCACTACTGAACAAAGTGAGCATGCACCAGTTGTTCTTTCTCTCTCCAAACTCCTGTCTCCAGTACACACTAGTGAAATTATTGTGTTTGCATTATTACTTGATAAATAACATATTTCTCTATGCCGGTAAGTGGAAGGAACAGAGAAACAGATTAGATGACAGTTACGTTACAAAGACACATTTTTAAGCTAGCTTTGTTCCTGACCTGTTCCTCAGAAGCAAGAAAAAAAAAATAATCTGAGGACCTCACTAATGTTAGAGCTGTTCAGACGGCATCCTCTGAGCAACCATTTGAGTATGGAATATGCAACAACAGATCTCAGAGTGCATGCTAAAAACATTTTCTTTATCATAATCTCTCAGATTCACTTAGATTTCTGAAGAAGACTTCTGCGAGGTCTGGCAGTATGGTTGATACACAAATTCACAATCTGTAGCAGTCTAGGTACCATAGAATAGCTGGCTGTAAGTGAGCTGTGGCCTGCTCCACATGATGATCCAATGCGACCCTTGACTGTGCTTCATTCCAGAACACAACACCCTCTGGGCATGCACACATCAGGCTTTGAATGTTGTGCCAACATAGCGAACTACTACTGAGTGGATTGCTTTGCACTATCTCTTAATGTTCAACAATGAAAAAAGTTGACAGTTTTATTATGGATATATAATTCTACAGAGGCAAGCATGTATAGGTGCTCTCCTTAAAAAGGTTTAGGTGACTGTAACAAAGCAATGCATTCAAATTAGTGTTCCTTCAATCTAAAAAGAATTAGTTAGACTTGTTTGATTGTGGAAAAGGATCTTTTGTGGATAGTTTTCACTGCAGCGAAAAAGTTACGAATGTGAAATAGGAACCTCCAACTTTGTTTAAAAAAAAACACCAATGAGCCTGCAGCATATATATGGTAGAGGAAAAAAACATAGCTAAAGAGGATGAAACTTTAAAGGGTGAAATCCCAATATGTGTCATCTCAATTCTTTTACTGATACAGAAAAGAAGGATTGTTGATAAGAAATCAGCTAAAGACATGAGCAAACTGAATTGAGATAATTTCATTCTCTCCTAGGTTTTTATTTTCTCCTACAGTCTCAGGAGCAGCTATGTTTTTCATCTTTATATGCATCTTGCAGATGTAAATATGTGGTGGGTTAGCCTTGGCCACCAAACAAACTCACCCAGCTGCTCACTCACTCCACCACCACAACGCCAGTGGGACAGGGGGAGAAAATAAGAAAAAATAGGGATGAGAAAATTGATGGGTGAAGATAAAGACAGGAACATTGCTTACTGATTACTGTCACAGGCAGAACAGAGTTGCCTTGCCAAAAATTAACTTATTGACAATCTATTTGGGCAGTGAGAAACAAAAAAATCAAACATTAAAACAACTCTTTTCCTTTCCCCTTTCCCAATCTCAGCGTCACTCCTTTAGACTCCTCTACCCCATCCAGCAGCACAGGGGGATGGGGAATGTGACATCAAGGTCAGTACATAGCAGGACACCTAGCTTCTCCTTCCTCCTCACTCTTTCCTTGCTCTGGCATGGGGTTCCCCACAGGCTGCCCTATGGATATTTGCTCCACTCTGGAGCTCCTCCTCCTCCTTCCCACCACTCCTGCAGCCCCCCACTACAGACACCTTGACACCTACATGCAATAAAAACTATCAAGGACAAGGATAATGTTTTTTTAGAGAAACCAAGACAAAATGGAGCATAACTGAGGAGTGAACAGAGGGTATTCTTTGGTGAACAGGAGTTGTCTGAAAATTGTTCTGGACATCTGTAAAATCAGCTTTCTGACTGCCTCCTGCTGCAAGCAGTACCTTGCCAATCAGCCCTGCATTTCCCAGAAGTTGACTACATTGCTCATGGCTCTGCATCAAGTTGTCAGGGGGAAAAAAAAAAAAAAAAAGAGGTTTGGGGTGCTTTGGTGCCCATTTAGCCATATTAATCAGACAAAAGCTTAATACTGGCAGAGGGCTCTACATCCTTCACTGGCGTTAAGCATTGCTGCAGATAAAAACAACGAAGAGTCACCGTGTCTGTGGTGATGCTATAGCTGGCAGTGCTGAGCTGTGTGGCTCTGAAATAATACAAGCATCTACTTCTACTCCTATTGGAAAATGATACCACTGTTTATATCCATTTCCTTCCATTCTGTTGCTTTCCTGCTGAGAAACTGCACAGGCAGGATGTGCCTCATGACTGCTGGTTGTAATTGGGACAATGGCTGTAGGCCTCGGCACCATCATGTGGTCCTGGAGACAGATTATTACTTCAGTGCCACACAGCTGAGTGTTGCTTATAGTCATCTCGCTCTTGGAGTGGAAGCTACAGCCTAACACCAAGCCAGAGGCCATAAATAGGAGATCCACAAAGTTAGCACATCAGGGGACAAGTCTATTACTCGTGCTCTAGGACAGGCACAGGCTATCTCTTCACATTCCTTCTGTAGGTCTGAAAACAAGATGGAGGCAAAATAATTTATAGGTTATGACAGAGAATAGATGAGATGCAGTGGCTGAGCTGCTTAACAGCAAAGGATTTTGGGTGCTGTTAGACCCTGCAGGACTTTCCTGGTGACAATTTTGTTATAAGTAGACTTGAATTTGCAAGCAGCAAGAGCAGATAAAGGGAGTTCTTAAGAAGTCTAAGCATTGAATGGTTTTTTTCCTAGCAAGGCAGTTAACTGCCTAATATCTAGCTTCCACAACTCAAAACAAATGCTGACTTCTTTATGGAGTTAGAGAGGAGAAGTTTGGAGGTTGACTTTTATCTCCGTACTTCGTAACAGTGACATGAGGTGTACCTCTTTGTGTTTAGTATAATCTCAAATAATCTTTGTTGGCTAATATAGTATAATGGCAACTGCTGTGTAACAAACATAGTATGTCTTTATTGGAATGAAAATATGTTCAATACAGATATAAGTGTTAGCGCAATATGTTTAAATTTCTGCAAGACTTTTAACATAGGCTCACCTGTTGTTCTGTAAAGCAGTGCTGTCTGCAGTCAATATATGTAATAAAAGTAGTTAAATAATGGCCTGCAAAACTGGTCGTGAATGAGAAACTAGAAGCATTTGACAACAATGCTTCTAGTGAAATCTTGCAGAGGTAGGATTATTACGGCTTGTTGAGTCCTGGCCTCTCCTTGCACAAGCACAAAATCTGATAATCCTCCTCCCAGACACTTGAAATTCCATTTGTAAAAGCAATAAAGCTTGGGAATAGTCAAGTCTACTTTTGGAAACATGGCCCAGAATTCCACTGCTCTGATATTTGCTATGGACCTTCCTTTTCACCCAGTTACACTTACACATAGGTTACTTTTACCCATTTGTTTTTATGATAGTTTTATCATTTTGATCTTCTCTCTTCCTGGTATTAATGCTCCTTTCTATTTATAGATAACAATTGTTCCAGCTAAGACTTAATTTTGCAACATTAGGAAAAAATAAGCCCTCCTAGTCTCCTTTAAAGTATAAATAGAATTTTTTTATGCCTGTTCTCTGGAAGTCAGGGACACTTTGCAGGTTCAGGTGTGTTATCCAGCAGGATTCGTGTTCTGTGTTGGGGTGAAACCTGGATGTACACCATTTTGTTTTTCTCAATTTACATGGGAAGACAATCAAGGCACATGAGTGAAATGGAGCAGCAATAGCCTCCAGCTGATTACCCTTTTAGCAAGAGGTAGGGAGAAAATGCTGTGGGGTGTGCATATCCACAATGTAGACATAGATTTATAGTTCTCTATACCTGGATCTGTTTTGCACTTATATTTTTCAGCACTGATAGTCAGGAATTTATCTTGTATTCCTGATGGGATCTCGCCACTATCTGTTATAATTATACTGATACTTCCCTCTCATTCTTCGAAATACTTTCCTCATTCATAATAGAATTTCATTTACCTTCCTTGGTGTTTAATCTTGATAGCTTGCAGTGAACCTGTAGCTAATTGGTTGAGATTACAGGTCCTGTGTCTCATCAGTTATTTCTAAAAAGAAACTCTCAGTTTATGCTGAGATCTACAGTGTTTTTCAAGTGCATTACCTTGCGTATAGTAATACTGATTTTATTCCCATTTTCATTGTTTCAGTCCTTGTAGTCAGTTATTGCAGTTCTTGCTTAAGGTGATACATCCCAGTCTGGCATATTCAGTACACTTTATTGGTATGCACCTTTATTTATGCCAATATCATTAATCAAAATATTGGAAAATCCCAGTTTCAGGGGCAATAGTTAAGAAACTCCACCAATCACCTTGTGCTGGCATGATATTTATTCTTTCAGGAGTACCTGCTGTATTCTCTGCTTCAGTAAGCACCTTACCTGTCCTGTAGCTCCTGTACTAAACATCTAATTCTGTTACTCATTCTGATCTTTTTGAAACAGAGTCCCTCAAGTCAGACACATATCTATCTTGTATTTGGTACTTCTGAAAACAGAGAAGGAAAAGCATGCCAATGAACGTGAAAGGTAGACAGACATCTGCCAAACATTAAGTTGAAATCAGTTGTATAAATGAGTGATCTTTGAAATCCTGTTAACTTTTGTCTAAATTACTTCTATTTTTTTCTAACAGTGAATTAATTCCATAGCTTAAATTCTACGTGGTATTTTAAGATACTCTTTTTTTAGCTTTAACAGCGATAACTTTTAATATAATAATTTTATATTCAGCGTAGAATGAGCACTTTTCTTTACATCATTGTTCATATAACAGATTGTTTACACCACATCTAAACTGTTATCTGCTTTTGTAAAATAATTTATCCAGAGACTCACAGATAATTCTAGGAGTCTTTCACAAATAAAGGCCATACAGAAAAGATGGATACTAACAGTAACTGTTGTTAATATTTATTTTAAAAAATAATCTGTAATTTGGTTTTTCATTGGTCAGGATTATGGTCTTCTTAACCTGCATAGTTGATGGCCCTTTTAAAGTAGGACCCACTTATGCCAAGTTAAAATTTAAAGAAGACAAATATTTTGGGATACTAACACTTTTTAAATTTTCTCAGAGACATGTAAACTGGTTAAAGGAAATATTTCAAAATAAAGTTCATAATTAACCTGTGAAATCTGCTGCTAAAAATAAAAATATCCTGTACTGAGATGAAGAGCTTGGTTGAATTCCAAGGTTAGCACATATCTATGAGTTCATCTCAGCTCTCCTCTGATTGTCAGTTCGTGAAGTCAAATTATCTTACTCCACTAATATTTGACAAGCACTCTGAGCTGCTCAACCAAATAGAAATAATCTCCTGAGGGTTTTTCTGACTGCCCGCTCTGTCTCCCAGCTATCTCTGACAGACTCTGTAGACAGCTTTAAATTTTGAAATTGCCTCTTAAACAATGGATGAAGCAGGAATTTGGATGCTCAGCTAATTCACACCTCTTTCTCTAGTGGGTAATCTGCTTCTGAAACAATTAACATCACCTGTAGAAGATAAAATATCTCAAAACTCTGTCAATATTTGTAAGAACGTGTGGAAAAAAGTGAGTGCATGGAGAAATAGGGATATATTCCTCAACATGTCATGAGGCAGCGAATCTCACCATCATCTCAGAACTGTAATACATCCAATAATCTTTGCCTTAGGGAATGGGAGGGAGATCAAAAAAGATTTGCATGTTGTGAAAATGGATCTGGAAATGCTTTCTAACTGGTTTTGTAAGTATAGCTTTTTTAGTATACAGAGTAGGCACTAAACAACTGAACTTTCTATTGAAGTTATTTTACCTGCCTTCAGCATTGTTTGTATTAGTTGGAATTGTATTTGTGGCTGATAGATGATCATATCCAAAGTTATCAGAGAGATGTTTCAGAGTTCTGTCTACTGAAGTAAAATACTTGTTTTGTCATGTCAACTGCATACATCCTCATTTAAATTGATTGAAATGCATTTAACTTCTGTAAGTACTGGCCTTATTTGTTCTAGCAGCATGGCTAAAGCCAATTTGAGATAAGGTTCCTTCCAAAATGTAGCCATTACATCTAGCATATTAAAGTTAATCTGTTGTCATTGATTTTGGTTCTGTGCCACAGTGGTGAACACAGTAGTAGCCATTTCAGAAAGTTTGAGACAGCTCTTTGGTATCATTTAAAAAGCTTCTCTGAATCAAGATTTTTGATAGCACATTTATCAATATTATTTTTCTTTCCTTAGCTCGTAAGTGCTATACTTGCGACTTGGTTAAAAATGTAAGAAAACATACACATCTTAATCTCAGGCTCATACAGATAAAGGAGGAAGGCAGCTGTTTCTTAACAAAGAAGGGAAGAAAAGGAGATTTTTTTTTTTTTTCAATTGCATGTCAATACAAAGTAAAATATGGATTCAACAGGTAGTAAAGTGTACCTACTTCATCTTTCTTGTACTCCTTCCACAATGCTCATTGCTTTGATCTTCTCATTCTATCTCCTCTTGATCTCAACTGCACTGTATTGGCCATGCAAGGCAGATACCAATAAAACATAAAGGAATTTTTTTTTTGTTCTGAGAAACCATGAGCTTCTGGAGTAGGTGGAATTTTAGAAAATGGTTTAGTGCTTCCAAAATATTACCAACTGCATACTAAGCCTGCAGTGCTTTCATTATACTGCTAACAAAAAGCACTGCAGAGCCTGGGGGAGAAAAAAAGGAAAATGGATAGTGCTTTTCCTACTATATTTCTGAAGCCTGTATTAGTGAGACTTTTACATGTTTCTGAATACGGAAGGAGCCTGGTAGTGTAACTGAGCACTGGGGAGAAAAGCATTGCTACTGAAAACTCAAACTAGAACTCCTGTTACTGCATGTAGCTTCCCTGAGGAGCAGGCAGTTTCTTCTGTTTGAAAAGGCCAGCTGGAATGGCTACATTTTTTAAGGAATTAAAAAAGTAATCTCACATTGATTTTTTTTTACTATTCTGGTCAAAAAAAAAAACCCATGTATTGAAAAAAATATTTGTGTTCTCTGCTTACTACAAATGACATTCATTTATTGACACTCCAGCTGCCCTGTGTGCACTTCCTCATCAGATAATCTGAAGAAGGCATGTCATTACTATAATCCCTTATCTGTATATTCCAGAGATGGGGAAAAAAAACATTTGTAATTGCAGGGCAACTAATTCCGGAGGCTGTGGTCCGAACTGACTGATTACTCTCACATGGTAGACTCCTTACTGGCTGGAGAAATGATTTGCATGCTTGAGATGCTGAGTACTGGGAAACATCCTGAAGAACCTCCTCTGCCCTGAGTTACAAGAGAGAACAGCATCTTGTTCAAAGGCTCATATCAGTAATTTGGAGCAATAAAAACAAGTCTGTGTTCCAGAAATACACACTGAGAGGAACAAGACATGGCCCAGTGTGAGGACTAAGTGTGAGAAAAAGAGGTCTATATGTGTTTGTCTGTGAGGCGGGCCAAGAGTGGAGTTATGACTGTTTTGCTACAAGACTAGAAGAATTAAATTGAATGCTGTTACCTAAGTCAGACATAGAATTTAGCTTTTCTCATTTTTATATTTGTGTAGAAATGCTTTAAACTCTTCCAGTGTACAACTAGGATGCCAGCTATTTCCCAGAAAAGCCATCCTTAAATGGGCTGGCTGACCAGATGGGTAATATGATCTTCTGCCCTGGAACGTAGGCTACCTCTTCCCTGTCTATATCTTGATTGGATTTACAAACAGCCTATAGAGTGCTAGTGCATATATACAAGGCCAGCTCTTGGCAGTCATCTAGGTAATTTTTGAGGTAACCAGAGACATTGACTGGCAACTTTTCTGCTCTTTTTCCTGGCAGTACCATCTTATGTCCTGTCCTGTGACTGTTCCTGCCCTGGGTGTGGTTGTGTATCCTTTCAGTGATACCCTAACACTGCATAACATACTATTTAGCTCAGCATGGTTATCTTGTTTAGTATTGGAGAGTTGGTAGCGGTGCTGACCTGTCTCCTGTAATGCCAGCTCTGAAATGGGGATCTTCCAGGTATTATGGGATTGGTTGGGCCTTTACTGGGACAGGAAGCTTTTCAGCAGTTTTGGATAAGGGAAATTCCTTAATGTCTGCACTGGCTGCATTTGCTGTTTGCTGGAGCTCACAGAACATGCCATCTTCAGAAGCAGGGAGTGGGAATGATTGCGGTGTATTTTGGAAACCCCAAAACATGAAGAGAGAATGGCCAAATAGAGAATGTCATAGTGAGGAATCATGCACGATCTCCAACTACAGCACAGATGCCTAAGTATTCAAATGAGATTGAAGGGTCTTTTTCACTTAGAATGATGCCCTGGACGTTTAAGCTAGTCTGCAGGATATTTGGGGGAATTTGCCACCTCTCTCGGAGCAGCTTCCCTACATCTAATTACAGAAATCCTTTTGCTGTTTGAGTAACTCTATTGGGAATTTATGTGACAAGAATCAAATTGAAAGAGCAAGATGGTTGTATATTGGGAGCTAGGTGGATTACTATGAATGTGAGGACTTCCGTACAATCAGTTCATATATTATTAAAATTAATATTATGCTTTAACTAGCAGAAGGAAGACATTTTATACTCAAATACTAAATACACTGAGTATATTTACTACCTTCTGTGCTTTCCTGGTATCTATACTAGACTCTCATATATTATATTCTGGATACCTTTTAGGGAATAAGAATTTGGTAGTAGCTGCAAAACTAATAAACAGGTAAATTGAGACAGGAAAAATTTCTTAGTGCTTCCACTAATAAAAATTCACATTCATCCTGTTTTAGATGTTCAGAACCTCAAACTGTGAAAATACTGGCATCTGCAGCTCTAGTGTAAGAATTCTAGTCCCACTTCTAACATTGCAAACGAGCTATTAATTTTTCTGCATTTGAACAAACTTTCAATGTCTAAAAATCAAGAACAGGTTTGTTCAAAGGGACCTGGGTATGCTCGTAGCAATGCAAAGAAAAGCAATGATTACAGTCAAAATCGTACACAGTGGAAGCAACCACTGGCAAAGTTGGGACTACTTTAAAACAGATAAATAATGCTCCAGTAATGGCTACTTTCTGACTTAAATTTTTCCTTTGCTCCTGTCGTTCTGTCTGGTATATGAAAGGTCTGTTTATGTACCTGTCACACCCAATTTACTTTCAGTCCACCCCTCTTTGAACTCTTTTGTTAAACTCTACAGTTCAAACAAAAAGTTTCATTTTGAAGACATTCACGGAGAGAGGGAATTCCAGGTGAGCTGCACTGCTAGGTTGCTATAGTTTTGGCATTTCTTAGTGGTGATATAGTCACATGGATGCTATCACTAGGAGCTCCGTGATGTGCAAAATTGTATTTATCAAGAAAAAGACCTTTCCAGTAAAAAATACTAATTCATCAGTTCCAAATATAATGCCATGAAAATGCTGCAAGTTTGACAATTTCATTAAATTATGAGATTTCCTTGGATTTCCTACATGATATGGTTTCCCAGTTGACTTTTAAGGAAACGGGACTCTGTGATTCTATAGGACGATGTACATATCAAGTTTTTATTTTGGTATTTCTGAAACTGTGGGAGGCCTTTTTTTTTAGCCAAGATTCCCACATTCTGCATTCCCAAGTCTTTACTTGGGTGGATAGATACCTGGGAATCTCCATTCAAGCTGAAGATATGTTCTGGGTTCCCCAAGATACTGTTTGAAGCTGGGGTACTACAGACTCCTAAGACTTTCCTTCTTCAGATCCAAGAAGCTAGTTTTCTCAAGCAATAAGCCTGTGCTGCCAAACAATTTAGGTTCACAGCCCCGTCTGGGCTTCTGCTCCTCTGCTTGTTCACATATTTTTATTCAGGCTCACCATGTCTTTTCGAGTGAATAAATTTATTGCATCCAGAACAAAACAACTCAGCTGTGGTTCTGGGACACCTCCCAACCTGCAGTAAGGACGAACAGTTTTGACTTTTACTGCCGTATGCAATACCTCAGCCTTATCTGCCATATGCAGTAGATCAGCCTTGTCTCAGAATAGTTTCTGTCTCAGTGTGCTGTATTGCAGCATATGTCCTCAGTTTCACATTAGAGAATGACAATTCTGGTGGGCTACAGCACAGCCTTTGCATTGTTACCAATAATAATGTCACAATGCCATGGACAACAGGCTAAAAGAGGCAAGTGCCATGTAAGATAGACACAGTCAGCCTCCTCTAGAAGAAGACCAGTGGGCCCACTTGGCCAAAGGTCATAGTGTCCTCCTGAAGTTGATGGATTTAGCACTCAAAATGGAGGCCCATACCCTGAAGCTCTGGAGTAATCCCATCTTCTGGGTCACTCCAAACTATGGATTTCTTGATGTCCATCCTTTTGAAGTGGCCAAGACTCCAAGCTTCTGAGCTATTTGCCCTGGGAAACATTATCAGGGATATCTGGAAGCCCTACAAGAGCTCTGATTGAATCAACCCACATACTAATGCACTCATAAACTACAGATCCTCTAAGTAAGAAAACATATGGGCTTTTATACATGTACCAACACTCTTTTAACAGAAATAACATTTCAGACAAGTAGCTACTGGGGTTCTCAATGTTAATGCAGAAACTATAAAGCTTTTCTTGAACCTGAGTTCAGAAAATATTTCTTACTGACAAAAATTAAGATCTAAACTATTCCAGAGTATTTATATGTGTTACGAAGGTTCCATTATGTAAGAGTTACAGTTGTCACTGTCATAGATAAGTTAGACACTACTTCAGGGCTGGGGGAAGTAGGAGGTGAGCAGTTGTTACACAGATTACTCTAAGATACATGTGCAATAACCATCTTTTAATGAACGTTCCATCTTGCAAATTAATAAATAAGCTAGTATGTTGCTGTTGTTAACATACCATTGTGTTGCATAAATCCTTGATATTAAAGGCCACACTATGATGTTCAAAGGCACATGTCAATAGCAAAAAGTTTGAAAGAATGAGCCAGTAAATCATACCTTGTCAAGAGTGTTCATTGGTGTGCTCTTGAAATGCTTTTTTGCCTAATCACATTTCCTCTTTGTTTATTCCTTTTCACCATGCAGAAGTTGTTTGGGCATTGATCAGCCAATCCTTTGATCCAGATCATGATAGATGGGTTTTATTACATGAAAAAATTCTGATATTAATAAAAAATTTTATGAAGAGTTCCAAAACTTCATATCAGGATTTATCAACTTGGCATCATAACAGTTCTTCAAGATACAGCAAGAAAGGACAATGTTTATTTTACTGATATGGAAGATATATTAAGTTTATATACACACACACACACTATGTAAAGCTAGGATGTTCAACCTTTAATGGCAAAGGCCAGGTATTTAAAACACAAGTGGTACTTTTTTTCAAGATGCTAAACACTCACAGTTTTCCTGAACTTGCTAATACTTACTTCAATCAAAAAGAGATCTCATAGTGTAACTTGGGTAGTCCATCCTTAATGCATCCTTAATGTATTTGGACAACTCCATTTGCACAAGTCTTAGCAGAGATAGTTTCACTGGCTTAAGTGAAGTTATGTTACCAGGAAATGTGTTTGCTACAGATTGAACTCTCTTGAAAGTGCTATTCATTCTCACACACAGTTATCACGTCACTAAGAGTCAACCCGTATTTCTCAAAAAAAAAAAATTTAACGTTGATCGGAACATCTAGTCAAAGCTGCATTTCTCATTGTTAGCATGACTTTTACATAGAAATTGCAATGCAACATGAGCAAATAGTTCATCATATAAGGGTGACTGCTTCATTGCAATATTTTTTATTCATTGAGTTACACATCAGCATGCCAAATCAAACTCTGGGTATCTTTTATCTACCACCAGTGACAAAGCAAACATTTCTTCCTCCTCCTTTGATTCCTCATTCTCCCTGTTTCCTGAAGTCACATCTAGTCAAGTCAAGAATAGGAAATACTCACTGATGTAACAGCGACATAAAAATGATGTTAGTTTATTGTACAGAATCTCCTGGTCACCAAACAAGAGCTTACTAACATGGAAAGGAAAAGAATATCTCTTCCTAGAAAGTCCAGTCTTAAATGTGTGACTACTCCAATATTCCAGAAATAAACAGTTTAAAAATATCACTTTAATTTTTCTTGGAAGGTTTCCATAAGCTCTTCAGATCCAGTGACTCTTGCAACTTCTTTTACAGGAAGAACACTCAAAAAACTCCTACTAAAATAATTTTGAAATCTCAGGAAAAAAATATCAGCAGATTATCAGTAACTTTTTAACAGATACACCCAAATAAACACTCCAAATCTCTGAATACTACTTCAATACTACTACTATTAGTTGTATCAGAAACTAGTAATTAGAGTCAATGTGGTGGGTTGACTTTGGCCAGCCACCAAGTGCCCACCAATCCAGTCTGTAACTCCTCCTCAGGAGAGGACAGGGGAGAGAAAATATAACAAAAGGCTTGTGGGTCGAGATCAGGACAGGGAGAGATCACTCACCAATTACCATCACGGGCAAAACAGACTCAACTTGGGGAAATTAATTACCAATCAAATTAGAGGAGGGTAATGAGAAATAAAACCAAATCCTAACCTTCTCCCCACCCCTCCCTTCTTCCGAGGCTCAACTTCACTCCCAAATTGTCTACCTCCTCCCTTCGAGTGGAGCAGGGGTATGGGGAATGGGACTTGTGGTTAGTTCATCACACAGTGTCTCTGCCATTGCTTCCTCCTCAAGGGGAGGACTCCTCACACACTCCCCTTGCTCCAACATGGTGTCCCTCCCACAGGAGACAGTCCTCCATGAACAACTTCAATGTGGATTCTTCCCATGGGCTGCGGTTCTTCACAAACTGCTACAGTGCGAGTCCTTTCTATGGGATGCAGTCCTTCAGGAACAGACTGCTTCAGCATGGGCTTCTTTCTCCATGGGGCCACAGGTCCTGCCAGGAGGCTACACCAGTGCAGGCTTCCCATGGGGCCACAGCCTCCTTCAGGCATCCACCTGGTCCAGTGTAGGATCCTTCACAGGCTGCAGGTGGATATCTGCTGCTCCGTGAACCTCCATGGGGTGCAGGGAGACAGCCTGCCTCACCATGGGCTGCACCACAGGCTGCAGAGGAATCTCTGCTCCAGCACCTGAAGCACCTCCTCCCTCTCCTTCTTCACTGATCTTGGCATCTGCAGAGCTGTTCCTCACATATTATACCTCCTCTCTCTGGCTGCCATTGTGCAGGGTTTTTTCCCCTTCTTAACTATGTTATCACAGAGGTGCTACCACTGTTGCTGATGGGCATGCAGGTCAGCGGTGGGTCCTTCTTGGAGCTGGGTGGCACCGGCTCTCTCAGACGTGGGGGAAGCTTCTGGCATCTTCTCACAATATCATAGAGTTGTTTAGGTTGAAAAAGACCCTTAAAATCATGAAGCCCAATCATTAAAGTAACGCAACCAAGTCCATCACTAAAGCATTTCTACATGTCTTTTAGATAACTCCAGGGATGGTGACTCAACCCTTTCAGTGCTTGACAACCCTTCCAGTGAAGAATTTTTTTCCAATATCCAAACTAAATCTCCCTTGGTGCAACTTGAGGCCATTTCCTCTTGTCCTATCATTTGCCACTTGGGAAAAGAAACCGACACTCACCTCGCTACAACCTCCTTTCAGGTAGTTGTAGAGAGCAGTAAGGTCTCCCCTCAGCCTCCTTTTCTCCAGGCTAAACCACTCCTGCAACCCCCTACTACCAAAATCTTGCCACATAAACCAAATACAGCCAGGAGTCAGTCAGTTGTGCTGTACAGGTTAATTGCACACAAACATCTATTTAGTACTGCTGAAAATTATCTTCACCGTACTATTTTTATTTTCCTAGTTCTAGTTGAACATTTATAATCAGATTACAAAAATACTTCCATGCTCTAAAGCTATATCAAACCTTGTTGATACATGTTAGGAATCATAGTTTCATTTATCTTTCCAGAAATGTCAATTTGTTGACTCAAGTGTAATATAGCATATGCTGCACTTCCAGAGGGATGAATTCCATAGCCTTGGGATTTTTGCATTTCTAGCTCAGAATGTTCTGTATTTTTTTACTAGATGCATAGCACTGGTAGATACATTTTAAAAATCGAGGGTTTCTCTGATAGTTCCTCAGTATTTTTTCTGTGTGTATTTACTTAATAAGAAGTAAGCTTTGTTTGTGATATGTTTCTGTATAGTATTACTAATGTAAGTGATTCAGCACTCCAAAATTAATTGTCATATAACTTAGAAATTTAACATGAGATCACAGTTTTTGAAAAACATCTATCACTGTCAAAATCCTTCTATTTGAAAGCCTCTAAAGGATATAAAACTGTATTTACTCTCTGATGCATTGTAATTCTGCTTAGGAGCTAGATACATGGCAAACTAGTACAAACTAAAACCCCTGTATTTGTGAAATTTTACAACTTTAGAGGCAGTGGCTAGGAAGTCATTACAGGATGAAAACTGCAGGAGTGCTCTTTTTTATGTGCAAAAGATAAAAGGAAGACATATAAATGAAGATCGATTCTGAAAATGTGGCATGATGCTTTTATTTCAACTATAATCATCCATAGACCACCATAGAAATGTTCCAGATAGATATCTGCATTCATTTCTATTTTCAGATTCTCAGTATTTTGTCCATCCAAATATGATGGAAAACTTCAGGATACATAGGCAATTACACTGCATTAGGTTGCCAGCCATGAAGCAGTCAAAGATTATTTTTTAGTGTCTATGGGGAAAGAAAAGAAAAAATGGGCTGAGTTGATACCATTTGTTCAAATTACGCACTGGAAAAATGCTTAGGAGTTCCACAGCCCAGAAACTGTAAATGGGAGCAAAAGTGCAGACAGGAAAGAAAATCTGTCAAGGATCTTTCATTCTTCCCCTCCAAAATCAGCAGGGCATGCTGTCTTTGTGAAGGAGACATTAATAATTTCTTTAATAGCCTCAAATAATCAAATAGATAGCCTGCTCATTAAGAAAAGGTTTACTTCTGTTCTACTTCTAAGTTGCCCTAATAATTAGTGATTTGTTTTATTATTGCTATATTGCTTATTTTTATGGTAAAAATGAAAAAAAGGGAAAGAGTGGATTCAATGTCTTTCATTAGTAGTTGTGGGTATTTACTGTGTCTATCACAGAGGCCAGATGGAACTAAACAGTACAATACATATTCATATCTGTAGCACTAAAATATTTTTCATTCAAAAATCTCGGAACCAACTAGTTTTCATCCTTGCCTTTTTGCTAACAAAGTCCATGGAGTTTTTTTTCATGTCATTTCTTATTCAAAATCTAAGTAATCCACCATGTTTTATCCAGCCTTGCATAACCAGGCATGTCCTTAGAAGTTAGTTTAGAATGGGAGGAAAAATAAAAAGAATGGTTCTACGTGATGCATTTTATATTTCAGTTTTGTACAAAGAAGATATTAAATGACCATTCTATTCAGAGATGTATCAGGCCTATACACATGAATAATTGTCCGGTTTTTTATACTCAGGTTCATATTGTCCCTGAACAAATTTATTTCATGAGAGGAAAAGAATCTTTTAAATAATACTTTCGGAGTGATCTTATAAATCTTCCCTCTTCCTCTGTTTCAGTGGTTGTTGTTTTTCTTGGCCTGTGTATGCCTGTGAAAAAATCTGTCATTTCCTGATGAGCGTGGGATACAAAGTGACAGAACAGAGTTAGACAAGTCAGGTAGCAGCAAAAACCCAGAATTTTGCCATCTCTGCTAGATGTACCTAGAGTTGAGAGAAAAAGTTATTTAAAAAATAATCAAGTTCCTGCAACTTTATTCTGTGTGGGAACTGGTTCTCTCTGCAGTGTTTTTCTGTAACAATAATATGATTCAAGGCTTACATTTATCTAGGTTTTATTGATGTGGATTATTATTACTTTTGAGTAACCCTTTCTTTGTAGTATCTTGTCTTCTAGCATTTTTATGACCTTTTAAAATGTTAATCAATAAAATGCAAGAGGAGCAACTCATGAGAACCATCTAATGGCAGTATCTCATGACATTAGAAGGTGTCGTCCTCTATGTCAATGACCAGCTGGAGTGCACAGAGCTCTGCCTGGGAATGAGCAGATGAAGTTACCAAGCCACTATCCATATTTAAGCAGTCATGGCAGTCTGGTGAGGTTCCCACTGACTGGAAAAGGGGAAAAATAACCACCATTTTTAAAAAGAGAAAAAAGGGAAGATCTGGGGAATTACAGGCTGGTCACTCTCACCTCTGTGCCTGGCAAGATTATGAGCAGATCCTCCTGGAAACCATGCTAAAGCACATGGAAAATAAGATGATTGGTGACAGCTATCCTGGCTTCACAAAGGGCAAATAGTGCCTGACCAATTTGGTGGCCTTCTATGATGGGGTTACAGCACTGGTGGATAAGGGATGCCATCTGCCTGGACTTCTGCAAGGCATTTGACAATGTCCTGCACAACATCCTTGTCTCTAAATTGGAAAACCATGGATTTGATGGATGGACCACTTGGATGGATAAGGAATTGCTTGAATGGTTGCACTTAAAGTGTTGCAGTCAACAGCTTCATGTCCGTGTGGAGATTGGTGATGATCAACGTTCCTCAGTGGTCACTATTGGGACCGGCGCTGTTTGCTTTGTCAGTAGCCTGGACAGTGGGATTGACTACAACTTCAGCAAGTTTGCCAACAAAAACTAAGATGTGTGGTGCAGTTGACATACTGGAGGGAAGGGATGCCATCCAGAGGGACCTTGACAGGCTTGAGACATGGGCCCACACAAACCTCAAGAAGTTCAACCAGGCCAAGTGCAAAGTCCTGCACATGGATCGGGGCAATCCCAAGCACAAATATAGACTGGGCAGAGAATGGATTGGGAGTAGCCCTGAGGAGAAAGGCTTGGGTGTTCTGGTGGACAAGAAGCTCAACACGAGCTGGCAATGTGCACTTGCAGCCCAGAAAGCCAACCACATCCTGGGCTGCATCAAGAGGAGCACGGCCAGCAGGTTGAGGGAGATGATTCTGCCCCTCTACTCTGTTCTCATGAGACCCCACCTGGAGTACTGCATCCAGCTCTGGAGCTCCCATCATAACAACAAAATGGACCTGTTGGAGGGAGTCCAGAGAAGGGCCACAAAGGTGATCAGAGGGCTAGAGCACCTCTCCTATGAGGACAGGCTGAGAGAGTTGGGGTTGTTCAGCCTGGAGGAGAGAAGGCTTTGGGGAGACCTTATTGCAGCCTCCCAGTACCTAGAGGGAGCCTACAAGAAAACTGGAGAGGGTCTTTTGACAAGGGCGTGTAGTGATAGGACAAGTGGTAATGGCTTTGAACTTAAAGAGGGTAGATTTGGATTACATATAAGGACGAAATTATTCACTGTGAGAGTAGTGAGGCAGTGGAAAATGTTGCCTAGAGAAGCTCTGATGCCCCATCCTTGAAAGTGTTAAAGGCCAGGTTTGATGGGTCTTTGAGCAACTTGGTCTAGCAGAAGGTCTCCCTGGCCAGGGCAGGGGAGTTGGAACTAGGCAATCTTTAAGGTCCTTTCCAACGCAAACCATTCTATGATTCTATGATTCTGTGTTCTTGGCCTCACTTTAGGCAAGGCGTGATCTGCAGATCCAGACAAGAATCGATGCTCACTTCAGTTCCTGCAGCTCGCACACTCAGAGCTGCCCTTAAAGACATCGTCACCTCTTCCTCTCAGACCTTTTCCCCTGCTCACCAGCCTGTCTGGGTTGACCTTCACTAGCCATCATGGGTCATGCACACACTCGCACTTACCATAGCACCAGGGACAATGGGCCCTCCCACCTGTGGTCTGACCCCCATGGCTGCACTCACACCCCATACACACACACGCATGTGGAAACAGCACAGAGACCTCTCACCCAGGGAAGGGTTAGAAAGGTATTTAATAAGACGGGACAGACTGTGCTGGTTAGGTGCAGGGCACGGTCAGAGGAGCATACTGAACAGCAAACTATGTATGCATGACGAACCCTTTTAAATCTCCTTACCCTTCCATTTTCCCACACTTGTTCTTTCCCAAATCACCCAAACACCTTCCTTTTTTTCACCTTTTTTTTCCTCCCCTAAATATCCCATAATAGTTCATGTGCAATCCCGAAATATTCTCCTGCATCCCATGATGTTTCCTACACCTCTGGGCAGGAACTGCCCTTCATCCAAAAGGTGAGCTGCAGAGCTACTCTGCATGGTTTATGAGGATGAGTGTCACACCTGGAGACTGGAGCTGAGGGTCTCCTGGGACAGTCTTGGGAGGGTTCCAGACAGGGTGTTCATTCCTCTGAGTCCTTAATTTTTTTTCCCACCTGCCTCTGTGCTCCTCAGGGCTTGTGGTGATGGGTCAAATTGTGTCGGGTCCTTTGCAAAATGAGGTAATATCTATAATGTTTCAAAACAGTGGGCATCATCAGGTTGCTATGCTGAATTTTATAATAATACTCCTGATATTTGAAAAATGGAGCAAAAGGACAAAAAAAAATTTAAGCTTGTGAAATTCTTTAAGGCTCATTTAAAATTACATGTCTTTTCTTCTTGACTTAACCAGCCCATCTTGTCTTTTTCTACTTCAATGAGCTTCACAACTTACAAAAACTCCTTTTTTTTTTCCTCTCCCTTTTTATTTATGTTCTGTTTCTTACCTATTTGCTATTTCCAAATGGATTCTGTAGTGGCTGCAAAAAAAAACCAGGCCCATACACAGACACGTGAGCTCCTGGAGGACAGGAGGCTGAAGTGTGGCATGGGAGACAGGAAGGGAATGTGAAAAAGAATGGGTAAGCTTGGCTCATTCAGACTAAAATCAGACCTTATGAGATTGGGATACGAGCCTAAAGAAGCAAAAAAAATGAAGACTTGTTTTAAGAGTGCTCTTAATATTCTCTTTCACACTGCTTTGTAGGTCTACTTTGCATCTATTTGTTCTTTTAACCATTTTTTCACAGATTTGAGTTTTCATTGCAGTTTGAGCTGCAGTGAATGAGAAGCTCCACAACTTTACTGCTTACAAACATCTTGGAAAGGTAAAATGGCTGCAGATCATATGAACTGTAATGATTAAAAACCAGCTATTTTGTATATTGTAGTCCGATGATTGTTGCATAATCATATCACAATAACTAATTTGACTAATAAAATGTCCAAAGATAATCGTGTTTTGATTCAACAAAGCACTGGAATTAGCACCTAGTGAAATTACTGCACAACTGCGCCATGCTGCTCCAATCAGACCCCCAGAGGTGAGTAAGTAAAGAGATATACTTTGTGTGCAAGAGGTGTCATCGAAGTACTGTTAAGAGCCATAAGCAAAGCTTTGTCTCTCATTTTTTCAAGATGTGACATCATGACACCTCGAAGTGCAAAGGTACTTTCACTGAAAAGCTTAAAAGGTCCAGAGCAGGTTTTGAGATTGATGCCTTATGAAGAAAACTTGGAAGAGAGAGTGAACACACCAAATTCAGGTTTCTTAAAATAACAGGCATTGAGACTGTTTGATTGGTACAGTAAAGAAATGGTATTATAACCCTGAGCAGCAGTTGAATCAAGTGAAAATGTAGCTGAAACATTTCTAAGTGTAGTTGCAAGTGAAAAATGGCCTTTTTCTGCTGTATTTCTACTCACTTTCGGTTTAAAACTCATTGCTGTGTATGATAGTAAATTACTTAAGTAAGCGTTGTGTTAGCAGGCTAGAATAACCTACATCACTTCTCTGCAAAAAAATACAGAGACAATATCATCATCTGAAACATTAGTTTTGCTCCAAATGTTACTTAGTATTTCTGTTAGTTCAACTCACGGTATCTGGATTTTGCAGTATCTGTACAGAAATCTGAACAGCGAATCTTCTCAAATTATATTGGTTTAGACCTAAATTGTAAAAGATTTTAGTACTCATCCTGCCTGCTATAAGGTAACTAGAAGATCCTTGGAGGGATTTCTATAGTAACTAGATTTAAGGGGTTTTGCTGTTTTTTTTTTGGTTTTTGTTTTTTTTTTTTTTTTTTGTGAGATAATTACATTTATCCACTCTCTTTCTAGATTTTCACACTTTTCATTCAATTTCAAGCTTCTCCAGGAACTTTATGACCATTTAAATGATAGGACCAATCATCTTAGTAAGTATCCAAATCTAGATCAAGTCCACTTAATCTAGCTGAAATCTGAAATCCAAGGAGAAGCTTTTTTACTGACAGACTTGCAATGTGTTGGTAGGTGCACCAAAGCATGCAGAGCATCCAGGAGTAATACAAACTTGCACAAAGATGAGCTGTAGACATGCTAATTTGTTGTTCCAGCTGACAAAAATTAAGAGGATGTAACATGATATAGTGAATATTTTCACTCTTAGGACTTGAAACATTTTTAGTCCTTCTACTGACAGTGGAACCATACCCATACCTGGCTTTCTTATTCAGTTTGTTACAAACCAAAACATACTTCCCCTAGGCAATAATATTGCCCTGGAAATTATACGGAGAATAAACTGAGTATTAACATACTCAACGATATCTGAAAAGCAGAGTACTAAATATAACGAGGGCAATTCTAAGTGTGCTTGTCTTCACACACCACGGTTTGTCTAAGGAGCTTAGTAGCACAAGCCATGTAGTACTTTACTACATGAAGTAGAGTTGTGCAAGTGCTACACATCACACAATCATACTGGCAGGAATACAGCCCTCATCTAAAGAGCCTGCCGTGATGCCATACAAATGCCAAAAGTGACACAGGATCTCACTCTCCCTCCTCCTGTGAGTTGATGCAGCTAGGTTCAGAGAATGTGGTCTCATTTACTCTTATGGAGAGGCCTAGCAGCAGAGATGACAAAATATTTTAGTGAGAAGCTTGCATCTTCCACATGGCTTGTGGACCAAGTGTAAAACCCTGGTAGAGCAGGAAAATATCCTCAGTCCACATCAGTAAGACGTGGAGGGCTGCACGAACCTACAGTGAGAGGTAACTTGTTTGGCACACCACTTAACCAGTAATAAGAAATCTAATTAGGAGATACTGGAACAAATGATGATGAACATTTTCAGGAAATCAGTATTCCTTTATTATACTCCATTTGAGACCAGTATTTAGATGCAGTAATTATGTCTATTATTATGGAAGCAGACCTGCATGTTTAATTATTTTAAAAGCTGGCTTGAACTGTTAGTTTTTGAGTTTCCTAAGAAGTTCTTTCAAGGATGAAAATGGACAGTTCATACCTCTTTTTTTTTTTTTTTTTTTTTTTTTTTTGTATAAGATATCTCTATATTGATATAATTTCATTTTTTCTTTATTACTCTAAGGAAAAAAAAAGCTACAGCTTTTTATAATCAAAATGGGCATTCTTCTTAAATTAAATATGGTTCAGGGGGCTAGATAAAGGTTTTTAAATATCTCATATACAAAAGAAACAGCCCCAAGCTCTGGACCCACGAAAGAAGGAGAAATAAAGGAAATCTATCTCGTTCTTACTGTAGAACAAACATGTAAAGAGAAAAGAAGGAGTTCCATGTCCCATCATGCATTCCTATTATACAAGCTGTAATTCTTCTAAGTGTAGCTTATAATACCTGCATGTAGCTGCAATTCATCTCCTCTGGGACAGCTATCTGCTTCCCCTATTTACACCACAGGAGGCCTTAAAGGCTTCTAGGCTTACTGAAGGAGTGATTATGCTCACTGATTTCCTATACGGCATACAGAAGCCACCATAACCAAAGTAAACTCATGACACCTCTTTTATGCTTCTGTAAATGTCATTTGCAATGCTTTACAAAAAACCTCAACCTTATTATCAGGAAAAGATGAATTAGAAAACATCACTGTAATGACAGGACTCATGAGACAATAGGGTCGCAACTTTCCATGCTAAAGAGTCTACTGAGGATGGTGGACACCTGACACAAGCCTGACACACCATTTTTTTTCCCATCACAAGCCAAGAGAGTAACAAATAAAATAAGTTATCAACTTGAAACACACTCTCAAATTAATCAAAACACCAAGAATCACATCTTGCTTATATTTCAGATGAATCACAGCCCAGAACTATGTTATACACTTAATTAGACATATTATTTCTGAAAATTTATCAACCCGAAATGAAGTTGAACTGTCCCTTTTAGCTGTTTATATATTGTTCATTAAAAAAAAGTAAAAAGAAATATGTTTTACTCATTAATCAAAAAAGACTGCTTTGTGTAACTGGTGGTCGCTTGTAGCTAGTTGTATTTCATCCTTCCTTGGACAAGCCTCCATTGATTAAGTATTAAATAAAGTCAATTTACTCCATGAAATGAAGTATTAAATAATGTACTTAAATGCATATAACACTTAATTTTGATATAAAGCTACACGGTACAACTTTCCGGCTAAGGAATAATTTTTGAACAGCATGAGGGTCACTGACTTCATAAGGATTCTCCTGAAGCTGATGTTCACATGAACAAACCAGGATTACTCACTTGGCTAGAGGCTTCAGAATAATCCATATAACAATGACAGAGTAAACCTTCATATGTAAAAAAGGTCACAAAATTGACACTTCAGATGTAAAATGGAAATTAAGTTCTTTCTTGGGGTTTTGTTAGCTTAAAAATCTTTCTATTCCAGGTTTCTTTAACTGTGGTGCACAGAATGTTTAGTTTGTTTTTTATTTCACTGCTTTTCTTTTTTTCTAGGTCACGCATTTTGTTATTTCCCAGCATTTCAGCTCATTTCTGCCTGCTCTGCTTATGTAAGAAAGTAAGACTGGTGCCACACATCAAGGGCAGAACTGAAAGCATCCCTTCTCTGGTTATAACTAGAGGGTTCCCATTATCAAAATGCTTGTGGCTACTGTAGTGTCTGCTTCCGTCTCAGTTCCTATGCAAGGACGAAGTAAATCATGTTATACAAGAGCAGCAAAATAAATCCTTTGAGTTAAGGGCATGTGACTTTTACCAGAAGTATAGCCTGAAGCAGAGTAACGTTCACAAGTTCCTGGAACATATTGGGTCTAAAAGAAACAAAGTAAGCAAGAAAAAAACCAACAGTGTCATGCAAACAAATACCTTTGGGGGAAATAGAAGAAGTGTTTGTGTGGATCTTCCAGTTTCTGAGTGTATTTGAGCATGTGGACCAGTAGCATGAGCTGTCATGAGACCAGAGGGAGAAATCATGACTACGTCAAGCTTGGTCTTCATCACTACTGGTAAAACAGCATCCCTACCAGAAGAGACCTAGACATATCACAGCCAATTCTCTTCAATTTTCAGAAATATTGAAGGCTATCTGGCCTGTTTATGCCATGCTGTGTGCACTTGTTCTTCACTTATATTACCATGGCTGTGTGCAATGGTTCTGGGCAGGTAAAGGACAGACACTGGTTTACATGCGGCAGTAACAATGAGGCAGATTTATGTCTCCAGGCCAGCCCAGCTGTGGGGCAGGAACTTGCCATGCTGCTTCACAACACCTCCAGACAGCCATGGCATAAACAGGAATGGAAATTTTGCATACAGGAAGGATTTAATAGGTATCCTGCTGACTGCTGTGGCCACTGCTGTTGTTGTTCTGGCTGGGTTTGAAGATAACTGCTAGGAAGAAAGAGACTCAGCATTTCCTTTGTCTCAAGCAAAATCTTTACACAGCAAAAGCTGGTCACAAATATAAATCTGCATACTGGGCGACCTTTATGCAGCTATTGGTGGTTGTTTAGCTTGTCACATAATCAGATTTCCATGTACACTACTACTCTTCAGTCCATGGGATGAAGCTTTCCTGAGGGATATACGGAACAGCTGGAAAAAGCATTTGCTAAGATGAGGCTTATGTGTGCAAACAGAACAAGTTATGCCTGGAAAAGAATTAGATTTCATATTACTAGTTTCTTCTCCATGAAGCAGAGGACTTACTGACTCTGATAGCTGTTTATTGGTTAGTCAAAAAGCAGCCTTAAATTAAGTCCCAAGATGTGAGTGCGCATATAAAACACTACAGCTGCATCCCCCATCTTTGCCCTTCAAAACACCGTTAAGTTCTGTAACATCTGAAATATAGTCAGGAAACTCACTTGATGGCAGTCTGGATGGGTATTACTGCTACTTTTATATTCTGTGCAAGGTGAAGGACTTTGAGCCCTTGGGCAACTATTATTAAAATAAGTGCTTTCAGTTCTGCTAACTGGCAAAGTTGTCAGCAGCCCAAAGAGGGAAAATAGCATGAAAATTGAACTACATTTTACTTTGAGAAGTAGCTTTACCTGTTAAGTACTGAATTATAGTGCAGAACAGCATATGGAAGTTTGCACTGCTGTGCCATATAAAATAGTCTTTCTGCAGAGGAGGCTGGTCCCCACTGTTTTAAAGTTGATATTGATGTGAGCAATAAATCTGACATATACAAACAGAAGTTAGAAAACGATGATGTAACATTATTTTAAAACAGAGATGTAGCTAAAACACTTTGAGAGCAAAGACCGCCTGGAGATCTTGTAAAAATGGTTTACTAAATTATATGGTTGGGTATACAGAGAAAGGTATTTTTCGCTTAGCACATCTCCACTGCCTGTAAAGGATAATCATTGGTCTTGTGTGGTGTGAAATACTCCAATGTTAATGATATAGAAGAGAAGGTTTGAGACTGGTTTTCTTATCGGTAGAGCCAGTTTAGGGAGCCCTGTCCTTCTTCTGGCCTTCCACATTGCTTCTTATTTTTGCTTCCTAGCTCAGCTTATGTTGCTGCACCTCAGGGCTGATGGCGTGTTGTCATTATCGGCTGTCACGAAAAGTTTGGCACATGATGGCCTTAACAAAACAATAGAACAAACAGCAGAAAAAAAACCCAGGTTTTTTATCTTAAAACTGCAACAAACTGAGAGAAAAAAAAACGGTTGGTAAAAAAAAAAGATGTTATAGGATTTGCATCACATTGCGTAAGTTGTTAAACCAAACCATATTTTTATTTCAGGGTTGGCTTGTTTTTTAAATACAGGATAAAAATACAGTAAGCCAATTGTAAAATGAGTTGTTTTCTAAAGCTAGAGGGCTCTTTGTTGCTAAAATTAGAGTAGAACCCTGAAGACACAAACAGCAAGCATTTTAAGAAACAGGTGAGAGATGGAAACTTTAATGTAAGTGCATCAAGCTGCCCTGCAGGAAGGCAGGATAATGAAATTGTACTGATTTTCTGCAGCAGTGAATAATGTCACCATACGCTGCTGCTCTGACCAAGATAGTCCCTGTAACTTTCTTCTGCTGTAATTTACTTTGGAAAAGACAGAGATTTTATTTTATCTTGGGACAATGTGGCACATGCAGTTCAAATCTTTCTGAATTATTTGCCTATATGTCACATTCCATACTGTAACAATATATTCTAATAAAAAAAATCATGTAGTTAATTATTTTTATGTATCTAATAATATGTGTATAACTATCTAGCATTTTATTAGACTTCTTTAGCATCCAAATATTATGTTGTGTTTAAAATATAACATCTCAGATGCACAGTATTACCTGTAGTTTCCATAGTGCTTGTCCACTTATGGTACACATGTCCTTGTGCTGTTCATTTAAAGGAAAATTTTGTTTTCACTCAATTATAGAATTAGGAAAAGAAAAAATATTTTTTTCTTCTAAGTGCTTTAAGTTTCCTCTGCCATGAATTGAAGGTGATACCCACAAGAGATTTTTAAGCCATAATTACTGATTGTAAAAGTCTTTTAAAATAATTTGAAAAATAGGCTGTAGAAATAATAGCATTATTAGATATGTTATAGTATATCAAATGTATATATATGTATAAAAATATAAAATATTAGCCATTATCGAGGTAGCACAAGGGTGTTTCTTGCCAGTTTGACAATGCTCCTCTGTTTAGAAGTGTGTCTGGACATCACATGATAAATCATTTCATAAGCTTAGCACAGCCAGGGCTTCAGGATGCTTCACAACTGCTTGTAGATCAATTTCTGCTCACAGGGACCCCGTGACACTTCCTAGCTCAGCCACAGCCTCATCTCCTTGCCCGGTTGGCTCTGTATGACTTCCCCCCAGGCATGAAGTAAAAAAAAAATAAAGGGAGGTGATGAAAAGAGAGAAAAGTACCTACTGAAGCATAGACACCCTTGGCACAGAGGGGAAAGGGAAGATGCTGGATGGGTGAGGAGAGGAATGGGAGCATCCTAAACCTCCCCAGCATGGAGGGTAAGGGCAGAGGGGAGAGCAAGAAGTCACTGCAGCTAAGGAGCGAGGGAGCACAGAGGGAAGCTGATGGGATGGAAGAAAGTCCAAATAATTGTAAATTAATTCTCAAGCTGCCATATAACTGAGAGCTATTCTCAGCATTTTCACTAATACCTTAATCCATATAATCAAAAGGACCAAACTTTGGCCTAGAATGAACACCTAGTTTCACAGGCATAGTCTATGCATAATTAATGACTGACTAATCTGTCAAGCACTGTGACCAACTTCAGTCCTATGTCTAAGGTTCCCACCGAATTTTAATGCTAAAATTATGGTAGAATTTGAAACTAGTTACTTGCCTTCATTTAAATTTGAAATCCCCCCCATACAGGTTTCAAAATTCTTATTAGCATAGGACTTGTAAGAACCTTTTTTTTTTTTAGTATAATAATTTAATATTATGCTTATTAATATAGCTCAAAGTAAAAAGAGAGAGCATTCTAATTACAGATTTATGTACTGTATGTTGGTACATGTTTGTGCTAAGAGCTGTAGAAATTACTATAAGGAACTCTATGGTGTACAGTTCAGAGCAAGTCACCTCACTGAATGTTGTTCAATTCTTCTTCTGTGTTAGCTTATAAAACTTACTAAAAAATGGCTATGCAAAAAGTTTATTCACTGTCTAAGTAATATACGTGAAAAATCATTCTGGAGGACCAAGCCTTTCACTACTGACTATGGGATTTTGCCTAAATAATCCTCAAAATAAGAAGTAAAAAGAAGTCACTAAATGAATAATTTATAATGAAATAAAGGAAAAAGTAATCCAAGATTACTGGAAAGACAGAGAGAAGATAATTATTGAAGGAAACACAGTTGAACTTATTTTGAAGTTCAATTAAGAGACTAGTTATAAGGCTTAAATTAAAAAAAAAAGTAATTAAATACTTGGATTATGTTTTCATCTTAAAGGCAATTGCTGTAACTGGAAGACATGAAAATAGACTTAGTGATATTGTCAGTCCTGTGGGTTACTAAGCAGAAAAAGAAAATCTTAAAGAAATTAAATTAATTCAACTTGAAATTTGTGAAAATTTCTCACAAAATGTATTACAGCAATATTCAGTGTCCTATTCTTTATAGAAGTTTTTTAGTCCGTAGTACACATTAACATAGTCCCCATTCTATCTGTACTGTATTCTCCATGCTTCTGCAAGACCTGGACAAAGAATTGAGGAATAACCTTTCCTTAAATGTTCCTGATTATCACTATTATTGGTTCCTTTTACAACAGTCAGCCCAAGAAATCTGAATCCGGACTGTCACCAATGTGCTGGTTCTGCTTAGAAGTTAAAAGGACAGGTTCCATAACCTTCCAAAAAAAAAAACCTACGACCCAAATATTCATGGCTTTCCATTGTTTTCCATCTACTTTATGTCTCTTATGTGGATCTCCACATTAGTTTATAAGAGCTCTTAATCTGTTTTTCAGAAACAGACAATGTAACAGCAATTGTTGAAGTGCCTCACAGATGCTGAGATTTTCCAGTACTTACTTTTTTGTTTCGTTTTGGGTTTGTTTTTTTTTTGTTTTTTTTTTTTTTGTTAACTAAAAGAACAAAGGTGAAAAATGTGCATTTGATATTGGTCTGTGGCAAAGCTAACTTCAGTTAGTACCCCATGCCTTAACTCCCCATAGTGCCCAGTAGCGTAACAGATATATGTTGCATATCATAACAAATCTTTGTTCTTCCTGAAAATTAAACATAAGCATGCCAAGAAGCTTCACAGTAAAATCAACCTAAGAATTTGTAAGTAGGAAAAGAATCAATCAAGAAAAAACAGATATATGTTAAAAAGAACACTCCATGCTCCCTTTTAGTATATTCCCTGAAACAAATATGGCTAGGCAAACAACCTTAGGGTCATATATCCTTATTTTTATGTTCATTTTAAATATATTCTGCTTGAGCATCATCAGCCAGAATGTGTGCTCTATTCATTTGAAGATTTTTGGATACTGCTTTGATTGATACTGCTGACACAGTCTAAAAAAATCTCATTTTTCATTTTTTGGCTATTTACCACTGGCAATTGACAGCACTTTGGGCTAGCTCCAAAATCTGTCAAAGCCGTGAATAATCTCTCTCTTTGCTCAGTTAATAGCTTGTTCCTTTTCTTCTTTCTTGCACCATCTCATACGCAGACTGTTCTCTCAGCCTGACAAGTGGGGTAACTTGAGCAGCAGCAGCAGTAGCAGCACCAAGAGGGGCCCCATTTGAGGTCTAGTCAACCCCAGAAAACACTTGGAAAGAGCATCTCCAGAGATCCCCTTTAATAAACCCACTCCCTACTCTGTGAGACACCAAAATATCTCTAAGCATCAGAGCTGGAAGCAGAGACAAAGGGAGAAAGCACCTGGCGTCTCTCTGTTCATGGAAGCTGAAGAAAAGCCAAAGGGCAAGGAGAAGCAAAAATATAAGGTCCTTTCAGCAGAGCAACCTGCCCATGGAAAGCAGAGAAAATAGTTGCTCAATAGTCCCAGGCTGGCAAGGCTTTCTTTGATAGCTGAAGGCTTTAGGATGCTTTTCAACAATTTATTTGAAATCCTAGCCTACAGCATTTGTAGTGACTAAAATCCAGTTCCCATGTCATGAGCTTTTCTTTAAGATCCTTTGGAATGTGATATTACCATCTGTTTTTTTGTTGTTAACAGAGCTACCAAGTCTTGTGTGGCCACACATGGGATACTTTCTCAAACTCATTGAGGCGTGTTGCAGATTGGTATGCTTAGATGCCAAGTGTCAGCCTTAAATTAATTCAACCTGCAAGTGTAGTGTTAGGATAGGATTCAGAGCATGCCCATATGTGCGGAACAGGAAAGCTGGTAGCTGCCTTCCTTGGAAAACTGAGCAGACATATGGGGAGTAGATCGGTAGGTGGCTGGTATCATGAATTGCTACAGGTGTAGGATGTATATGTGTGTGGGAGGAGATCTTTGCTAGGCTTGCTTGGTAGCTGTAGGATGAAGAGAACTCGGAGTGATGGAGTGCTCTGAGAACTGGGAAAAATCTGCTGGGCTGCATTTGTTCTGTTTGGTTTCTGAGGAACTTGGAGATAGTGAGAGGGAGCGTTAGATTTGCATTCCATGTAATGTTCCTACCACCCTCACAGAGACTGCTTCATACTGGCCCTTCATAGCCAGGATTCACAACAGAAACATCACTTTTGGAAAAATAGAAGTCAGAGAGCAATTCTGCAGCCCAGTAGATGAGTTAAGATGTATAGCAGGCCGTGTCTGTCACTTGTGTATCACAGCAGTAATAGAGCGTTGCTGCCAGCTCCTGTGCTGCAAGAAGCAAAGAGGCTGGGACTCTTGCTGGCACTAGTTCCTCTCTAAAGCCATGAGGTTGCTTCTGTTGCTGCACAGAGGCAAATGCAAAAGGTGCCAGATAACACTTTTTGGACCTTTTCTTGAATCTTTATAAACCATATCTGAATGTGAATTTTAATTTTGCCTCAGGAAAAAGAGTGCTTTTCTTTCCTTTTGAAACTAGGACACAAGTTTCCCTGTTTTGTGTCAGTTTTTGTTTCTGGATGAATCAAGATTGTGGTTTGATATATTAACAATTACTTTTTTTTTTTTTCATCCTTGAAGGCTCCAAACCAGAGCAAAAATCTTGACAGACAGTACTCTGCACCCACTTAGCTCCATCAAGACTCTTCCTATCTTGAGTAGTTCGCAAATTTAGGTCCAGCCTTTGAATTTAGAACACTCACATTGAATTCACCTGGAACAAGGTGGCAAGCAGTAACGAACACCACTGGTAGTGTGTGTCTTTAGCCTTTAAATTATATCTGTGGCACAGAAGGAACTTAGACCAGTGCCTATACCTCCAGGGTCCCTTCAGTGCTGCAGGTTCTCTCCAGCCAGAAGTTTTCATCCACCACGATCCCCACGTGGTGCGGAAGGAACTTCAAGAAATTATTCCAGAGCCCTGGAATATGACTTGTAATGGTGCTGGCAGATCAAGGATATGCTGTCTTTTCAGTAACAATGGTGTTTTGTCTGCATATTTTTTGTCTTTTGAATATGCCGATATAGGAGTTTATGTGTGTTTTGCAAAGATAATGCAAATAACATAAATAAAACCTCTCTTTTATCTTTCTCCCCCAGCTAGTAATGCTTTTATTAAATAGGGAGAATTTTTTTTTTACATATACTGGAAGCACTTTTAATGATTAGGCACATTTTCAGACCTGGGTTTTAAACCAGTCATTGATGTTTGAACAAAGTGAGACTGTAGTCAGTACTGTTGCAAGTGGACACTTACAATAATAATACAGTCGTGATTTCTGATACATCTCTCATACTGGGTAGAAATGTTCTTATAGACAAATATTTCCTAGAACTTCAAATACTGAAATATAGCCATTGTTGCTGATTACAAATGATTGTGCTGTAATTAGAACTTTTTTCTTTTTTTTTTGGCCATGCACTTGGGTCACAAAGTATAAAAGCCAACATGCTAGGTAGGGTATCTTACTGTCTTTGAGGTCTCAGTTGGCCTGCTGTATTCTGATCTTAGATCAACCTATTAGTCCACTCACTTTATGAAATACCAGTTTAAATCTGCTTTTCTGGCAGAATGAGGGGTTACATTACATAATTTTCTGTTATATTTTCTGTTGTGTCAATTTAGACACGATTTATCAGTGGATGTTATTCCCAGATGGGATGGCTCAGCTCTACAGATCAGGTGTAAAATGTAACAGTAAAATAAAAAAAAAAATACTCAATCAATTCTCCAGAATTTGTAAGATTTCCCTGAAATTAGGGAAAAAACCCACAAAACCCACAAAATCAAATAGATTATGGATTTGATTAATTTTACTCCTTTTCATGTGCAGGAAATGTTCTTATTTTGGAAAGTCTAACTAAGTTTTTAAAGCATGAAATTACTTTGATCCTACTGGAAGAGTTCTGTTTATGTAGGCAGCTCTTGCATTTTCCCAGTTCTCCAAATTCTGTGCAAATAATTTTCTGTTGTCCCCACCTTATGCTGTTAACTAACCTCAGAGGTGTTTATGTGTGCTTTCCCAGCAGTTGCCAAGACTCACCTCACTCTTCCTCCTCCCAGACCTGATGCTAGAGGTGGATTGAATGAGAGCATTATTCACAGGAGATGCTTAGCTCTGCATTCAGCTCTACTGCTCAGATATTCCTGCATCCTTGAAGGGATGGCATGTGCTGCTCTCTACAGTAGCACTATACAGTGCTCTAGGAAGCAAAAAAGTTCAGAAGACAACCTTTCAGATTAGATTCTCCTTCTACAAATACAATTTCGGGGGGAAAGTCTAAAAAACTTGATTTTAACTTAGCGTCCCTTCTGAAATGAGAACTTCTGAAAAGTGTAAGGCAAGAAGTGTCTGCAATTTCATTTCAAAGCTTTTCAAAACCCTTCACATTGAACTACTTCATCTTTACTTGGGGAAATGACCCAAAATGCTTAATTTCAAGCTTTTTTACTGTTAATCTGTATCTTGCCTGGTGGCACGTTACCCTTGAGGAGGAAGGTGATAACTGGATTAAAATAGAGATTCCCAAGGTGTCAGGCATTGTGGCCAGACAACAGTGCTCACTACGCACCGAGAACCTCACCAGTCCTCCAGTGCCCTGGAAATCTTCATCGTCCTGTGTGGGGGTTGTGGCCTGACCCCAGAGAGAGATCAGGTGGTAGAAATACAGAACTCATAAAGCAACACAGAAAATATTCCGGTTAGGATCAAATCAAGCTGAAATGCAGTATTTTGCTGTGAGCTTTCTGATGGAAAATCAGGGCTTAAAAAATTTACTAGGATGAACCGCACTTGGTACAAACAGCTTGTTGCATCATCAAATCATTTCAGCAGAAAATCTCAGCTGGCTCTAATCACATCTGTTACACACATCACCTTTGTTTTCCTGAAACACAAACCCAATTATTTATAAGGAGATGGTCTGCTCACTCTGCATAGGTGTTTTGGAGGAGAATTGGAAGACCAATGGTAATGGCAAAAATTGTAAAAAAATGTTAATTAAACATTGAGGCCCTTGGTCTATGTTTAGGTTTATATTTGATCTATATTTAGGTACATTAGTGCAGAATCCAATTTTCTGTATATGATGGATGAACATTAAGTAGCTTTTACTAAGGTCTCAGCTATGGGTTTCATTAAAATATTGTTCATCATTTTTTTTTCTTTTCTGTAGGTCACAAAGTGTCCCTACTTAAAAAACCACTTTTTTTTTTCCCCTCATCACTGTGAGCAATAGTTTACTACCATCCATTTTAGACAAAGTTAATTTCCATAATTGATAAAATAATGCATCATAACACACAATATAAAATTTATTAAACACTGTATTACATTCTTCATCATCATAGCTCCTCTTGAAAATGGTGTAGGAGTAAGAGGTATTCTTACTAAATGGAGGTTTTTAAAAATTGTATCTGTTTGTTTTAATGAACAAAATGCATTTTTTGGTACAGTTAATATTTGTTAGCCTTGGTGATCTAACACAGCTATGTGAGAATTAACAGGATTACCAATGGATGTGTTGAGTTATCAGAATTTTAGATACCAAAATATTTGTAATGTCCAGAAGCAAAAGAGTTAGAGTTTCATAGTAGACTTTTCAGATTCACACTTAGCACAACCACAACTATTTGCATTAAAACTAGAGAAAAATAAAGTGTTTGTAAATTTGCCATATTATTTTGTAGGATTTTTTGAAAGAATGGTTCTCAGTATAGCAAAAGTAATTGTATCTAATCTACTTTAAGTGGATTGAGATAAAACAGCTTCAGAAATAATAACTAAATATCCAATGTAGAATTCAGCACTCTCACAAGGCCTTCTTTCATGTCTAACTGAGGCTATATTTAACAGTTCTGCTCTTTTTTTTTGAGTAAAAAAACACATCAGATTTGAGCTGTAGAAGAGAAGCAAAGCACAGATGTGGCTCTGTGCAGAGCCTCACTCCAGTGCCAGGTCATTAGTATTCAGAAGAGGAGAATTAGTTTTTAGAAAGAGTTTATTTCTTCTGACAAGACAAGCAGATAAGAAACATTCCAGTAAAGACAAAAATAAATGAAGGAGAAAAGATTAGACGGTGACGTTTCATCCTTGAAAGCCACATATTTTTACAGGGTAGCTATTGTCATTAAGTTACACCCAAATAAGAATGGCTATTAACAAAAGCACTGAAAGTTTAATTAAAGGCTGCAGAGAGTTTAAGTTAGCAAAAGTAATATGCAGTTTTTCTAAAGTCACAGAAGCAGTGACCTGGGAGGGATATGACACGGGGAAGGGAGAGCTGTGCAGAAGCACCTCTCGTCTCCTGCACTGTAAAAATCACAACGCATTAGCTTCTAAAATGGGGCCTTGCAATAACAGAAATAGAAATAAGTACTAGAAGAGAGAATAAGCTGGGCATTGGCTGAGCAGGAATAAGGGCTTTGGTTGCATTTGGTTTGAATGTCAGAATACTGGCTAGAAAAGAGAAGAGACTGGCATTTCAGCAGACCTGAGCTTTCCGAGACATGGCTGTTTACTGCATCACTTTTTCTGCCAGTAAAACACGTAGATGCTGACAGGAACTAATGCTTCCTGAGCAAATACACACTGTTGACACAAGGAATGCATTAGGGACTCACGAGAGTGGTAAGCACACTGGCAGACATAAGCTTCTTTATTACAGCATATATGCATTTATGCCTCCAAAACAAATATATATTAATATTTTACTTTGTTGTGGGTTTCTTTTTTTTTTTCTTTTTCCCCAGTTACCAAGGTATATTTCCCAATGAAATATAAATTTGATTTAGACTAATGACCAAGGCACACCTGGTCTGTAAATATTATTTTACACTTTACATATAGTTTTACTAATATACAAACAATCACATCTTAAAATTGGAGTAGTCAAGGTGGTTTTTAGACAAAGTTTTTCTCTTACTAGAAAAAAAGAGTAACTCTAAAGAAAATAATACACAAGGTTTGTTGTCCCTTGTGTACTATGCTCCATATGGTGTTAGCTTTAAAAATGCAAATATTGTAATTAATTTACCATACAAATTTGTGTGTTGATGCTGCCTTGCTTAATCACTGAGATGAAGGTTTTTAAATTTTTTTTTGTGTGTTTATTGCCAACTTTACAACATCTGGTATTTTTCTTAATGTCTGAGTTACTTGATTGCCTGAGAATATAAGCTTTTGCAGGGGGTGACCTTTAAAATTGGAATCCTTATTCCCCAGGTTTTACAGGATGAGCCTGTAAATAAAACCTTTGAATAATAGAATATTAGGGAGTAAACAAGAAGATATTTTTTGTTGTTATTAAAAAAGTATAATTTAAAGTGTCTTTGGGAAAGAAGGACTATAATTCAAAATCTGACAGTTCTGCAAATACAATGGCCATGAGTGCTCAAGATTAAGAGAAAAGTACAAGCTCAAAATTATCTTTGGGACAGGTTATCTCCAAGTCACTCCCAGTTCAGGATTTTTTCGAAGGTGACTAAGAGAAAACGGAAAACTTGTCTGTTTAAAATATTTTGTCTTCTATCTATATTGTAAAGAGAAGTGGAGAATTTTCAGTACCAGGTAAGAAACATTTTGGTTTATCATTCTGTGAAAGATGTTCTATGGAAATTGATAGTACCAGTCAGATTCAATCAACTTAATGCTTCTTTTGTGTACCACAGGGATGGTGCAATATTTCAGTTTATTTTATTTTCAATGTATTCAATTTTTTGAAGGAAAATATTACATAAAAGAGAACAAAACATATTCAGTTTTGCACCCTGGCCTTAGCCATCCCTTGGGATTTTTGTTGCTACCAGTGGTGAGTCATTTCCTGAAGCCATACATGTCGCTGGTACGTTGCATTGCTGTACGTTCCTTCAGCCTAGCAGTTTTCATTGCTTGGCATCCTTTTTCATTTATTTTAACTACTCTTACCTCAAAGGTGTTGCAAAAAGAAATATTGCTTTCTGTACCTTTTTCTTTGACAAAGGTTCTTACACGACCTGTGGATAACTTTTCACAAAGTTCTTGTCTTGGAAACAAGTGTTAAGTGGCATTAGCTGTGACTCACAGGCTCACAGCTGAATAGCCACAAAAAAAGTGTAGGTAATTGTGAGATCTGACCCACAGTGGCACTATTCATCGAATCATCGAATAGTTTGGGTTGGAAGGGACCTTTCAAGGCCATCTAGTCCAACTCCCCTGGCAACGAGTAAGGACATCTTCAGCTAGATCATGTCGTTCAGAGCCCCATCCAACCTGGCCTTGAACATTTATTGTATAAATATGATTTTGAGGCAAGCTCAATTTCCTTTTTAAGATTACCTGATGTATCAAGGTAAAAGATCTAAACTGAGTTCACAAAGTCCATGAATATTTTTATACCCACGCAGTTGTAGAGGCATCCAGTGTCTTGGTCACCTCAGACAACGCACACAGGCTAACAGGGAGCTCCAGAACTGCCTGTCTTATTTGATTCGTACAGCTGTGGCAATTCTTCTGGGTTAAATTCTAACTCTTCATTAAGTTAACACAATTTTGCTTCTCACTTTAAGGGAATAATAATCTAAATATCTGAAAATAATATTTGTATTGCTTCACTTGTTTACTTTTAAGAAATATTTCATGCTTTCCTCACAATTTACTTCAAACAGGTTTTCCCAATTTTGAAGCTGTTAGATGGTCTGCTACATTCTGCTCTTACACATATTATATTATCTTTTCCTGTATATGTTTAAACCAGAGTACTATGAATCACAGACTGGAGTGGAAATGTATTTTGATTTGGGAAGCAAAGAGAAGAAAGAAAATTCAAAATAGACAAACAAAGAAAACCAGGAAAGAAATGTAGCCAAATCTTTCCACTTAATCTGGAGAACATACAGAACGTTTCAAACATTTAAAAAAAATATATGAGCTGACAAACAACAATTACTACATTTGTTGAGAGAGAAAGGTAAAACTGCATCTAGCATTTAAAACATGCGTAATGGATTTGTGACAGCAGCAGTATGAGCTTTTCTCTGCTTCTTCACTAGAAACAATTCATTTTTTGCTTCCACTTTCTCATTTCTATGCAGTGACTATCTGAGCCCTGCACAAGATCAAGAAACTCTGCCGCCTCTTCCACCTCTTCCACCCTGGTTGGGGTTTGACTGCCCAAGCCGACAATTGGCTCTGGCATGGTGCTGCTGTGGCACCTCAGATTACAGTGCTGTGCAAGGGGCACATGAGAAGCTTTGTTGGGGGTCTCCATCCCTTTCTTTGGGAGCTGCAGGTAAGCTCAGGCCTTGAGCTACATCGTAGCTGTGCCTGTGCCTGGCCATGTACCTTGCTGTCCCTGACTTGGTCACATGACTTCCTGGCTTGACCTCGGGACTACCTCATTGCTACAGGCTTGTGTGGCAGTCACTGGTCTGTCAGCTGAGGTTGGTCACCACTTTTGAGCGCGCTCTTCAGTTTTGATTGGTGTGGGGCTGCACCTCTTGTAAGTGAGGTGACTATACCTGTCTGTCTCCCAGTCACCCTTGTCCTCTGGCTCACCCTTCCCCGCTCTTGCTGCTCCTCAACAACGAGAGCACATTGTTTTATCTGCAAAGTCAGTACTAGGGTTTGAATTAGGATTGATACATTTGTGCATTAGTCTGCACTTCTCGGTGCTGGATGATGAAAGTCAGTGAAACCAGTTCTGCTCCTCAACTCCAGTAGAACTGGCAAAGGATTATACAGGTGATCAAAGCTATGGAGTAGCTTCTATACAAGAAATGACTAAACTTGGAAAAGAGATGACTGATGTGAAACAAGACTCCAAATTGTGAATGATCTAGAGACCATCAAATAAATGTAGTGCCAAGAGATTCAAAAGAAATAGAAGGATATGGTTCATTAAGTCCACTTGTCATTAAGCTGCGGAAATACTTGCCAATAGTCGGTGGAGTCTGAAAGCTTATAGGTATTAATAGGAAAGGAAAATAAGGGGAAAAAGGGGAGAAAACTCTACCAAGACTTACTTATTTATTCAATTCTAAGACACTTTTTTAATGATAAAAATCTCTGAGCTACAAATCACCAGATGTTTGAAGCATCATTATATGCTTGCTCTGTTCTCACACACTTTCCTAGGCATCCGCTAAGGTCCCCGCCAGACAGGATGCTGGGCTAGACGGATGTCTGCTCTAACCCGATACAATTGTTCTAATGTTCTTAGCACCCCCGGTTGACACTAAGGAGTCATTTGTGCTGTCAGGATTTGTCTACGGAACAAGGACTTACTGTTTGAAATCTCTAGGGGGAAAATAGGATGTGTCATTTCCGGTAAAGGATTCTGTCCAGCTGCTTTCAGTTCTGCAGTACTTGGAGGATGAATGCAGAAAACTCTCTTTTTTTAACCTACAAATTTAGGGTTTTAGTAATCAGTTTAAGATGGATATTTCCAACACTTTAATTTCTGAAAATAAATAATACTGTAGAGATAATTATTAATTAAAGACATTTTAAATTAAAGACATTTATGAAGTTTCCCATCAATAATTTCAATTCTTTCCAGGGTGTATGCTATTTGGAGTATCTAAGGTCAGGAAAAGGAAATCAATATATATTTTGTCCTGAAAAGTACCACTTGCTCTTGATTCCTCCTCTTGAGTTCCTGTACTTCACTGGGCAGACCAGATGATAAACACACAGAATGAGGGCTGAATTGGTTCAGCATGTTTGTCACTTGATCCCTTCAACTGTCTATTCCCAAAGAGGAAATAGGAGAGAAAGTGTCTGTAAAGAAGTGAAGATGCAAACCACCAGCCTTGTCATCACAACTCTGTTTTCCGTTCTTTGAGTAGAGTGGAATACAAACTCCTATCTTCCACCTTTTTCAACTGAGTCATCTAGGCCCTGTGGGAGATCAAATGAGCATTTAAAAGGGGGAAGGGAAGCTAATTGGAGAAGACTATTAGATACCGGATGCCAGAAACATATTGGGCAGAGAGTATAAAAATAGAGAAGTAATTCAGGCAGCAGTGATGAATAAAATGTATGGAAAGAGGCAGAGAAGCGGGAGAAGGCAAAAGGGCAGTTTGGGTTGTTTAGAATGAGCTCTTTAGATGACTGAACCAAGTGATCCAATGCACTGATACATTTAAAATTCATAAATTTTAAACAATGAAATTTAATTAAATAATTATTAATAAATCTATTCACATAAATTTACACAAATTATCTTGCACTTTGCTGGAAAGCTAAGTGTGGTATCAACAGAGGAAGATAAAGAGTGTGTATCACACCTTTCTCTCACTATCTGAGGGACACAGACTGTTATCTCTATTATCCAGTCTAAAAGGAAAAAAAAGATATGACAAACTAAAGCATAAGATTGCAAAGTGTCTCAAGCCACACAGTAAAGTAGACTCACACACCAATGTAGACTCTGCAAAGTGCCCACGTTGTGAAGTGGGCATGGAGGAGTTAGTTAGACAAATGTGTTTTCATATAGGTTTGAAAGCTTGCTGGAAGGACACCAGATGGGGAGAGGAACTGCTAAGATGTGCATTAAAAGCAGTATGACATCACTGTAGTTGTGTTCTTGCGTTAAAGGGATGCAAGGACACTGGGAACATGGTATTGCCCTAGCAGTGCATATCCTCTTTCACATCTCAGTAAGTAACTGAGTTACCATAAAGGAAGATTCAGCCTTAGCAGGTTGGACATTACTTTTCTTGCACCATAGGGTGAAGATACCCACTGGTGCTGTGACATATATGTTGTTTTGTATAGTTCTGCCCATAGTTGATCCTGTTGGAAGGGACTTCTGGAGCCTTTTTGGTCTAACCCTACTGCTTAGATCATAGCTACCTTAAATTCGTTTACTCAGGACCCCCTCCAGTCAAAATATTAATATCTCCAAGATGGAGATTCCACAACCTCTCTTGGCAACTTGTTTCAGTTCTCACCAACCATAGAAGTGAAAATGCTTTCCTTAAATATATAGTTTGAATTTTCTGTGTTGCAACTTATGTCCATTACCTTTTGTGTTTCCAGCCTGCACTTCTGAGAAGAGTCTGGCTACATCATGTTATACCCTCTTATTACGTAGTTCAAACACCAGTAAGATATTCCCTTAACCTTCTCAGGGACAAATAAACCAAGTTCTTAGCTTCTGCTTGTACATCATGAGCTCCAGCTCCATACTCAAGTGGTGGCCCTCCACTAGACTTGCATCAGTGTGGAAACATCTTTGTTGTACTAGGGATCTCCCAACTGGAAATGACCCCACAATCATTATCAGGTAATTTACCATCTGCTTCATCCTAAACTCTGACAGAATTTTACCACTTTAGAGCAAAAATACTTGTTTTCCTACTAAAGTCAAAAGGCATTTAAGCAACTGCAAAACTTGTAAAACTTGCTGCCCTTAACCACATTTTCAGGCTGGAGAATCTGTCCCTTTCTTCAAATCCTTAGAAACTGCTAGCTCTTTCAGAGGACTCTTTCCACCTTTGAAAAATGTTTTCTTTCTCTTTTTCTGTTACATATTTTCAACTAATTGCTTGCCTGTTTCTCATATATCCTACAGTAGTAACATCACTAGTTCTTTGTCCTATCCTGTTTGGGTAACAAGATGTTACCTCACTTTGCAGTTTCCTTATACTAGGAAGTATAACAAACAAGAATGTTTACCATCTTACTCTCTGACTCTTCCTCACATGCATGCTATTTTTACTCTACAGAACTAAAAGGAATAATATTATTAATACAGTTATTTTTTGTATAAATGGCAATTAACACTGCTAATTTGAAAAAAGCTTCTTATTTTGCCACTCAAATAAGATGCAAGAATCGAGTTGCTCAGAACACTGTTAATTGCTTAAATTTTTTGACAGTGCTTTTCAATTTAAAAGCAAGATCTTAAAGCTCTGCCAAAGGAAAGGTCAATTGCCCAGTCTTTTATCATGTGCTTACGTGACAGTATGTCTCTGCATTTATAGCACCAAGGCCAGAGACTTTTTTTAATATACATATTGTAACACAGTGTGGTTTTATTTGGCTTGGAAATAAAGGTAGTAAGTAGTTCTTCAATAGGCCTTTCATGCTTAGTAGTAGTAGTGAAACTGGAGGTGATTCTAAGCCAGTATTCAACATATTTTTATATATTTTCTGAGTGACAGAGATTACTGTTATATGTTATGCACAACATAGCTGGTACACAAGAGGAAAAATACATGTATTACATAGATGTAGAAGTAAAATATTAGCAATATAATCGGCAATAGCATATTGGAAAGAATCACTTCTCTCAAAATTTGCAAAAAACATAGTATTTTCAACTCTAATGCATATATATGTCTGAATCAGTTCTTGCAACATTACATCAATTAGATAAATACAATGGTATTCAAATCCAGCATAACATTTCTATATTTAACATACAACTTTTCTGTAATTTTCCTGTATTTGCACTCTGTGTAGCCCAGTAAGGTCAAGTGTTCTCATTACAATGTTTTGTAACCACCCTGAGGCTTCTGTATTCTGCCCTTTATCTTTACATCATTACAATCCACAGCGTCCCCTCACCAGTCCACTAATAAAGAACACATTAACTCTAGAAAAGAGAGTTGTAAGTTTCAGTGACAAGTAATATGAAAATATATCACTTAGCCCTCCAGAAGACCAAGGAGAACCCAGAAGAATGATCTTTATCTTGATTTTAGGACACTCTTAGGACATGATTGATGATCAAAAACCAGTAATGCTGCTTTACACTAGCAGAGTGTCCAGCTCAGAATGGTTTAAATATATCGATTTATATTCATTTATAGTATAAGAGCTCTATCAACTTTACTTTCTATCCACAAAGGGAGCTTGCCTATGTGAACATGTAAGCAACAAGTAAACTGTACTTGTTGGAGAGGCTGGAGATCAAAGCCCTATACTCCTGCTAAAAGATCTATCCTCAGGTAGTATACACACACACACACACACACACACACAATGTTTAATTTTAAAAAACACCTTGATATAAATTCTGTAGCAGCACATTTCCACTGGGTACATTTGCAGCTGGAAAATTCATCTGCCAGAGTATCTACCATCTCCATGTTAGGTAGTGATGTCATGTTAGTCATTCTGATTAAAAAGAATCTGACAATAAAAACATATCAGTAGCAGAGAAGTATAAAAAAAATCTTACTAGATACTGCAAGAAGGAGACTGTTTTAGAAAAGCAGTGTGAATCGCCAGTGAGTAAATAAGAGGAGTAAGAAAAACTCTGAGTAAGAAAAAGGATGCAAGTAAAAAGACTTGATAATGAAGAATCTGGGTAGAAAAGAAGCCTAAAACAGCCAAATGCTGAGAAAATGTGCGTTAGAGCACCAGTCTGAAACCCAGTGGGGCACACCATAGCACTTCTATCATGTTTTAGAGTGTCAGTTTAATACCTGAACATTAAGTATAAAGTGAGCATGAGTCAGTTCACTACAGCTGCCTCATCCAAGTACTGCACCTCAGTCCTCAGGGAAAGACTAAGTAGGATATTGCTCCTTTTAAGAGCCATTAAACAAACACGTAGAGGGAAAAGCAGGGTTCAGAAAGTCCAGGCCTATGTGTTGGTTTAGACTCTGAATCCCAGTGTGGGAATGGCATCCCACAGCTTTTCACCGATCACTCTTGACACCAGACCAAGCAGTATGCGTCAGTGAAAGCATGGTGTGTGCAGCTGCCGTCAGCCACATCACTGATGCGCATGACCCACGCTGGGTATGAGAAGCCATCTTCTGTAAAGGAACCGAGCCTCATGAGGCATCTTTCTTTGATTTACCCTCATAACTGCATTACTTAGTTTATCAAGTGTTTGCGTCGCAAGTAAGTATTGGCTGATACAGTATATAACGTTCAAACTTGAATGTAGAAGACAATTCTATGAAAGTCTGTGGAAAGGGAGGTATTTCCCTGCAGCCTGTGGAGAGCTCACGCTGGAGCAGGGAAAAGTGTAAGGAGGCAGGAGCAGCAGAGAGGAGCTGTTATGGGCTGACTGCAGCCCCCCATTCCTCATCCCCCTGTGCCACTCGAGGGGCAGAAGTCAAGGAGTCAGGAGTGAAGGGGTGAAGCTGAGCCAGGGAAGAAGGCAGGGGATGAGGAGAAAGTGTTTAAGTTTGGTCTTTGCTTATCACCATCCTACTCTATTTTTAATTAGCAATAAACTATATTTAGTTTAGGCCGAAATCAAGTTTGTTTTGCCTGTGACAGTAATTGGTCAACAATCGCCCTGTCTTTATCTCAAACCATGAGCTTTTCCATCTTATTTTCTCTCATGTGCTGTTGAAGAGGGGGAGTAAGAGGGGGAGTGAGAGAGCGGCTGGGTGAGGGTCTGGCAGTCAGCCAGCGTCAACCCACCACGGTAATAAGAAATGAAACACATTTTTAGCATGGCTGGTTTTATCACATCGATCTCAGTTGAGGATAATTCAGAATTTGTTGAAGGGAAGCCTGAGGAAGCTCATTCTTCATTGAACTCTATCTCGTTGCTGCTTTCTCACCTAAGAGATCTACAGCAGTGACTTTAACCTTTTGGCTGGTCAAGTAAAAGAAACCCTGCACCATGTGCCTTTCCAGCACTGTAAAGAAAACCAGTAAGTGCTTAGTAGAACAATATAGAGGAGTCCATCTGTTAAAAATTTCACCGGGGTAGTGAAAGCTACTTTATTCACAGAAGGCAGGATTGTTTAACCTTACTATGGTGTATAACACAGTATGTCACCTGGCACATAGATGTGGCACTACCGGACAGAAGCTCAAGCCATGTATTACCAGGCAGAAGTGTTATGATCCTTATACTGCTTCATCCAAACTTTTAGTTTCTCTGTGTTTAAGCTTACTTATGGCAATATAAAGTTAGCTCACCCCTACCTGCAATCAGAACAGGAAGCACTTTCCTGAGTAAACATATGTTAATTTAAATAAGTCGTTCAAATTTTACTTTTCTGGCATGATCTGGTTTCTCACGCACCAACAGAATGAGTCATGAAAACCAGTTAGAATCAAGAGTTACTGTTAAAATGCTTTGGCATTTCCACTTCCACGTCTCATATATTTGCAAAGGAAATGATACATTGCCCGTCCCTTTTTCACAAATCTGTCTTAACTATACTCTATAAGGTCAAGTTGCTCATGGGCATTGGTCTGCCATGCAAGAAAACAGACTGCTGGGTGATACAGAAGAAATAAATCTCAGGGAGTAGCTTGCTTGGATATTTCTTTTTTTTTTTTTTTTTTTTTTTTAAGTTTAATTTGCCAGAGATGGCAGAGAAATCATTCCTGCTCAGGAAATAATCAGATAATGAGGAAAGGCCTAAGGCTTTTAAACACAGCACCTCTACTTCCCTCAGTGGGATTGGTGGTAATGGCCAGTAAGTTTCTGGCAAGTTGCCTGTTGCAGGAATGCAATTTACTTGTTTTAGAAGGGAATATTTTTAAGTCTGGAGATGGTTTATTTCATTTTTAAGGTAGTTTTAAAAAACTAATAAAGAATCAGCACTTCTATGGACATCAAATGCTATTTTCAGCCCTGATTCCTGCTACAGACCAAGAACTCACATCTTCCTGACAACAGCATCAGCTGATGTCCCACTGGCAAGCTGAGGAAGGCATTTGGTGAAAGCCTTAGAGTGTCTTTGCAAAACCTGTTGCAACCAATCCTGAGCTTGCTCTGTGTGTTATCAAAAAGCACTCTGTGTTGGTATTGCTCTGGTCTGGGGTACTAAGTCGAGCACAGTTAATCTTGTTAGGACCATACAGCATCATAAAGCATCCAGACACAAGCTGTTTCACATCTGGCCTGCTTCAAGAAAAGACGTAGATATATTAGGACCTCCTCATAAAGATTATCCGCAACTGTCTGAGGGACCTGTAAAAAATGCTCCTAAAAGCTCTTCTGAAATTCAGAGAGGGAAAAAAATTCAGAGGTGCGGAAAGGAAAGGTGCGGAAAGGTGAGGAAAGGTGTGGAAAGGAAAGGTGAGGAAAGGTGCAGAAAGGAAAGGAAAGGTGTGGAAAAGAAAGGTGCGGAAAGGAAAGGTGCGGAAAGGAAAGATGCAGAAAGGTGCAGAAAGGAAAGGTGCAGAAAGGTGCAGAAAGGTGCGGAAATGTGCAGAAAGGAAAGGTGCAGAAAGGAAAGGTGCAGAAAGGAAAGGTGCAGAAAGGAAAGGAAAGGTGTGGAAAGGAAAGGTGCGGAAAGGAAAGGTGTGGAAAGGTGTGGAAAGGAAAGGTGTGGAAAGGAAAGGAAAGGAAAGGTGTGGAAAGGTGTGGAAAGGTGTGGAAAGGTGTGGAAAGGAAAGGAAAGGAAAGGTGTGGAAAGGTGTGGAAAGGTGTGGAAAGGTGTGGAAAGGTGTGGAAAGGTGTGGAAAGGAAAGGTGTGGAAAGGAAAGGAAAGGTGTGGAAAGGAAAGGAAAGGTGTGGAAAGGTGTGGAAAGGTGTGGAAAGGAAAGGAAAGGAAAGGTGTGGAAAGGTGTGGAAAGGTGTGGAAAGGTGTGGAAAGGTGTGGAAAGGAAAGGAAAGGAAAGGAAAGGAAAGGAAAGGAAAGGAAAGGAAAGGAAAGGAAAGGAAAGGAAAGGAAAGGAAAGGAAAGGAAAGGAAAGGAAAGGAAAGGAAAGGAAAGGAAAGGAAAGGAAAGGAAAGGAAAGGAAAGGAAAGGAAAGGGAAGGTGTGGAAAGGGAAGGGAAGGGAAGGGATCACTGATAATGGAAAAAAAAATGAATCCTTGCTTGAAGGAGGCATATTTACAGATGTTTACAGATATTTACTATCAGTTTTTAATACTGTTACAGTCAAATGAAGAACAACCTAAAGAATTAATGAAGCACGACAAGGATCTAAAGGGTTTTTACAAAAGTATTTAACTCTTCACTGTACTTGACTGTCTTGTATTTGAAGAGCCCTCTACCATGTCATGAAGACCGTCTTCCTTTAATATGTTTCTATTTGACCAATTTATTCACAAGTTTTCTTGAAATATCATCTGCACAATGTCCATTAGGGAACATGAGCAGTAATATTTCTCTATTGTATCTGTTTCAAACACGAAATGTGTGGTATTTAGTCATACCAAATAAATATTTTTCCACTGGGCTCCTGCATCAGGCCAATTTGTCAATATAATAAAATAAAAATTCTACATTCTGACATTAGACTGAGCAGACAGGTTCAAATTAGATTTCTACAAGGTAATTCTCTAAGATTTTGCAGTCAAACGTTCAAAGATTCTAGAAATGCTATAGAACATCTTTAAAATGAAAGAAAAAGAAAAAGACAATTCTGTTTCCTTTGGGAAGCAGTAGATTGTGGTAAAGTTTAAATATATGTCAGATGTGGAAATACAGCTCAAACACTAAATACTTAATATAATTTAAAGTGTTCCACATTGATGTCACATTAGGAAGCAAGAACACGAATTATGGGAAATGCATTCGTTTTGTTTAAAGAAGTAACATAGAGATATGTTACCTATAAAGCCCCATTTCCCCAAGATTCTTTAGTCATGAAACACCCTCCATATAATAATGTAATGTGTGGTATACTCTTGAATATCTTGACAAGTTGCAATTTCAGTCAATTTTGACTTTCAATAATTACTGTCATGGAAAGAAGAGCTGTTTCAAATAAAAGACACAAGATGAAAGGAGTAGATCTGGAGCAAGGTTCCTTAGATAAATGACCTTTCAACTTAGGACAGATATGATTATTATTTACACCCCCCATATAATAATATCATATCTGGTATGCTCTTGAATAGCTGACAAGTTGCAATTTCAGTCAATTTTGGCTTTCAATAATTACTGTCATGGAAAGAAGAGCTGTTTCAATAAAAGACACAAGATGAAAGGAGTGGATCTGGAGCAGGGTTCCTTAGATAAATGACCTTTCAACTTAGGACAGATATGGTCATTATTTAATTGGCAAAAAAGGGTACATTATGAATATTTAATTAACAAGACTGTAGTGCAAACCAAAGGCTGAAACAGAGTCAGACAGATCTTAGTCTGTGATTATATTGCTCTTTCTCCTATTAATTAGAATCCTACTCCGTGCTCTTTTGTTGTGTTTGTACTATCTCCTATGCTAATTGTAGTTTTAGCCTTCCTTATGAAATTGTAGTTTACATTTTACAACATCGTATGCATTAGCCATTCACCCTCTTGTACCTTCCAGCCCAAATGTTCTGAAGTGGATATATATTAATTCTGTTGGAGAGTCTGTAGCTGGAGTTACAGACCTATATGCATGATTATGTTTTCAAGTCTTCCTCGATAAAATTCGGAATTATGTACAAGTTTCTTTAAAAAAGGTGGAAGAAGAAGGAGATTGATTTGAAAGATGGAGAACCCTTATACAAGTAACATTTCTTTCTTGTCTATTCTGTTATAGTAAACTAGTCTCTGAGTCAACATAAGGCTTCATGCTACTCCACTATCAACAAAAATCAAAACTTTTCTGGAGTTATCTCATCAACCAATGGCAAAACAATCAGTTGTGTAGATTCCTCTTACATGAAGACTAGCCAACCATTTCAACAATTAAACATGAAAAACAGCACAACAAGGAACATAATTTAGCTGTATCAGTAGCTTCAAAATTTGGCGTCAGTTAAGACTGGATATGTTAAACTTCACAAAACTGATGTCATGCTCATGGGTGCTTGTGGGCTGCCCAGAAATCCATGACTATCCCGGTGCAAGTCCAGTGGAGGGTCATGAAAATGCTTGGAGGACTGCAGCACATAGCATATGAGGAGAAACATCTTCTTCCTGAAGATGGGTGTGACACTTGGCTTTTACATCAGGAAGCATCATCCCTTTCCCTCCTCTCCAGTTTCCATGAGCTTTTAATGATTACAGAGTTCCTTCTTGCAATATCAGCCAGCTCCATCACCACTCCTGAACAAGTGTGGTTTTTTCTAGCATTCTTTTTTTTCCCCCTCAATCTCATGAAGATTTGCGTTAACTTCCAATACTGATGAATAGAAGGTAAGGAAATTAGACTGTTTCTTGTTCTGTTTGCTCAGGTCTATCAAAAGGATGGTTGCTTGAGTTTTGGCTCATTCACAGGTAGTAATTTAATGCCTCTGCAGATGGAACAATGTGGTAATTTAATGTAACAAAGTGGGCAGGGTAGTGTATCAAAACTCAAATAGTCCATGATGGAAAACCGAATTTTCAAAGGAGATGAAGTCTCCTTTCATCTTTAGCATGGTAAGAAAAGCTTTATTTTATGGCACCTAAGAATGTTTATCCAAATTCTGACACTGTCAATGATCTTTCATTGCTATATTTCCTTCAAATCTAAAGCATAAGCATGGACTTTTAACAGACTTGGCTGTGGTGATAGGTTATAGATAAGCCCTGCTCATGAAAATAGCTAGAAACTAGAGCTTCCTGTGCCTTTAAATGTTTAAAGGCAGAGGTAGAGAAAAATAAAAAATAAAATGTGGGCTTTGAGGACACTGCTGTACGGGCAACCTGTACTCAAAACTTTAAGATAGGTTGCTGAGGAGACAACAGAATACCTTATTGGTTGACTGTAATATTTTAATAATCTAATAGTTACTTAGAAAAGACCTGAAGCCATAAATTTTGCTAGAGAGAGAGAAGAGAAAGAATGTCTTGATACTTGCAATTCACAGGAAGTCAAAGAAAGCAAAGATACAATGCTCAGCTTTCTAAGGATTAGAAAAAAAAAAACAAACCCTGGATAAGGATAGAAAACCGAGGAAAAAGAAAATATAGGTAAAAAGCTGATACAGACAACAGCAAAAGGTATTTCTGAATTCTGAGCCTGCCTGAATTGATCTGGATACTGAAAGTATAGACAAGAGGGAGAAGAGGGAGCAAAAGCTAAGGTGGTACAGAAACATAGGATAACTGAAAAGAAATGCAGTCGTTTAATCCAAAACTATTTCTTTTTAAAACAAGAATGATTTTTAATACTATAATTCAGAAAACTATACTCATGATCTTATTAACATGTCTCTTAATGGAAAACTGTAGGTATGGGCTCAGAACTACTTCATGGTTTCTGGAAGTAGTTAGTAAAGACAATTAACAACTGCACTGTGTCCAAAAAGGAGTAAGGCTTACAGTGAGTGACAAATGGTTTTGATTGATTTGTTGGGTGAACTAGTTCCCTATTTTCTAATTGCTCCTTCCTTTTTCTTCCCTGAGCTCAGCCTTTCTTAATCGTAGCCATACAATAAAGTGCCATTTCCTCTAGCTGATAAAAATATTTCCCTGCTTTTCTGAGGAAACTTCTGCAGTGGAGTGATGCCTGATTCCTGAATTTTATATATTCTTAGGCTATAAGTTAGTCTTTAACAGAGAGACCAAAGACATACCTTGCTTGAGATGGTGCTCAGCTCTGTTGATCATCAAGTACCCAAAGAGAAATTTGACTGGCAGAGAGAGAAGTTAGGGAGACAGGTGATAGCAGTCAGCTCATGCTTGAGGCTGAAGGGTTGGCAATAAGTCTGTCTCATCTTGGCCAAGAAACAGAGATTGCCAAAGTCTCCATCTGGTTCCTCTCCCCTGTATCCACACCCTGCACAGGGCCTGGGCTGTTGCTGAATGCAGATGCTGAGCTCTGGTGTCTTGGAGAGGTCAGGAGCACAGATCATCCTGGGGTTAGTGCATACGGGGGTATTTGACAGTGTGGGCTGGCAGTAAAAGTGTAGGTGCATACAGGCTTTTTGAAGATTTTTGTCAGGTGGGCAACGTGCTTTAACACATATATTTCAGGAAGTTTTATAATTTTATTATAGAATATAAGCCTTTTTTAATTAAACTAGCAGAATATGACTGAGAGAGAAATATAGTAAAAACCATATTCTTAGGTCTTACATAGACCTAAGGCTGGGGTATTGTTATTCTATTAACTCCCCTGAGACTTTGCAGAATAAAGCTTTTAATAACTAAGGAAAATGTGCAGAGGGAAAAGTATTAAATTCTATGCAGTGCTGTCTGCCTCAGAGTAAAAATCTCCCCTGAGAAGACAAAAAAAAAAAAAGCTGTATTGGCTGGCTAGTTCAGAATCATATATATGTCCTAATGAAGGCAACTCTGGAATTACATATCAGTCATCTTGGGTGGAAGGGGCAATTTGTGTAAACCTGTCTCACTGGTTATGGGCAGTTATTGTCTGTCATAGACTTTGAAAAATAGATTTGACTGTCACTGAGTGGGACATTTGAAAGTAGAATGATATATACAGAAGGGGAGAGTCAAAACACATATGCTCCATGGCTGCAGCAGCATTAACAGAACATACTAAAATATAAAATACAGAATTAAAAAATATTTAACAATGGAGCATTACCACAGCAAATCCAGGAAACAGTATAAGTAATATTACTATCATAAGCATTAGTTCATACTGGTTACATCACTGTTTAAATGCTTGTATAATGAATGTAATCTTTACTATTACTATTTCTATTAACATTTTTTAATTACAGTTATAAGGTTATATTTTAACTGCAATATAATGATTATTACTTTTACAATTATATTACAGTTTCAACGTTCTTATAATTAAAAGCAATCACATTATTAACACAGGTTTACTTCTATCTGTGTCAATGATATTTCATACATAGTCATTCTTTCAAACATTTTTATTAATGGCCTGAAATGCAGACTGGGAGACTGTGGTGGCTAGGATGAAGACTGAACTGCCAGTGGCAGAACACGACTCAGATCAGCCTGAGCCAGAGTGGCATGATAAACACTCAGAGCATTTTTAAAATAAACCAGAGTCAAATGATAACGTACAAAATGTAGCTGCCTACAGTTATTTTAACGTTCCCAGCAAAGCTGCCACTAAGGCAAAATTAGTGAATGATTAGACAGTGAAGCAGTTTAGAAATCCTCTGGAAAAATAAAAGTTAGAGGGAGACATTGACAACTTACTGCAATTTTTTTTCTACATTTTCCAAAGACATCTGAAAATTTGGGAGTGAGAGCCAGACTGTGAAACACAGGATGCTTTTACATGAATGAAAGGGGCACCAGCACTGTAAAGCCAGAAAAACATAAGAAAAGGCAGTTGAAAATGTGGCAGGATTTTATTACGCCTCAGAAAAAGAGGAACAAAAGCTAGAGGTATTTCTCTCAGAGCAGTTGTTAGAGTGTTTGAAACATATAATAGAAAAATCCAGTCAGTAACGATACTGTATGCACTTTATCAGCTGCTGTTGTGCATTTCACAAAGAAAATTTATCTCCTATGGGAGAGGTAAGTTCTAGGTTGTGACAACAGTATCTGTTTTGTTTGCTAGCACTCGGTCTGTGCATCTTTAACAAGAGGCGGCTGGCTGAGGCGAGCCTGCTGGAGATTGTCCTGACCTGGGAGTGCCTTGGTCTGCTCCAAAGGGATCCCAGAGCTGCCAGGGCTGGGAGAGAGGCAATAAGGAGTTAGGATTTTGTAACGCACACAGGCTGCACATTGGTAGAGACCTATAGGTGTGGCAGGTATATTCAGAGCTGAAGGTTGCACACTTTTTTCATAAACCTACACTGTTCTTCACTCCTCTACCTATTTCATCTTCCCTTCACAACTTTCCTTTGGGGTAGTCACTTAAATGAGCATCAGTTTTGCTGCTGCCCATATATTACATAAACTGTGTCTATTGGAGTCTGTGTCAGCAGCAAGAGTTTCCCATGGTTTCAGCATTTTCCTGCAAAATGTTAGTAATGTTTAGGAAATGGACAGCACATGTTCCCAGAGCTTCTTGTGAAAACAATGAGAGTCTGAATTGTTTGACTGCGTGAGATCATACAACCCCATTTGACTCTTTCTTAGTCTTGAATACATCTTGAATGTGTCTGTGGAAAGCTTAGGGAGGGGTATGATTCTGTCCAAACCAGCAGAAGTAAAGGAATTAAAATAGCTATGGGAGTGAAGTGCCAGAGTAGCCCAAATTTGGTCACCTCCTTTCTCACGGGTTCCAAACAATGTGCTTTTACTGTTCTGATTCATAAATTTTGGGATATTTCACTTTGCTTTTTCAGAGTGCTGTGGTAGGAAAGGGAACGTGTTCATTGCTCTTTATGACACTTGAGTTGTCCTCATTACAAATCAGTTCCAGGTGAGACAGAAAGAAATACAAGAACTGAAGCTTTCAGAAAGAGGGAATGGCACAGCTGGTATTATTTCCTCTTACGCTTTGTACAGTTTGATAACTGCATAACGAGGTCTGTTAAGAATTAGCCAATATTATCTACATACAGAGGTCTTTATACCATGATGCATGTGATGCTAATTGTTTTTATATAGAAATCGCAGAAGTTTAAAAAAAATATGTTGGAATAGTCTTTGTTAACTCAGTTGTATAGCTACACCCCCAAAATATTGAGTAAACGAAACCAGAACACTTAGTAGGTATGCCTTGTACACAGACTGCAGGCACTACCAGGTTCAACTTAGGACTGAATGCTTAACTTGCATTAAGATCCTTCATCAAGATACGTTCACAAGCATAGAGCTTGTGTTCAGATGCTGAGTAAACATATTGCTTTTAATTTTTGTTCTGACAAAGTTCATTTGCAAGGAAGAACGAAAATGTATAAAATAGCTTTCTGGAAGCTTTAATACTCTGATCAAAGCATTATTTGGTGTTCTGTAGATTATCAGAAGCAGTGATGTTGTCTTCAATTTCAAAACTATTTTAGCATATGTGAAAAAGGAACAAGTATTTCCGCCCCCTGAGAAGAGGAAGAGACAAAAGGAAAACTAGCAAAATTTGTCAGCCATCCTAGTAGTCTTTGAGAGGTTTTAGGAGAACTTTTTAATCTTTTCAGAAAATAAATACATGCTATTCCTTTTAAATAGCCCCACCTATGAAACATTAAACTCAATAAATAAACTTTTTATTTTACATAAAAATCAATACTCTACCATTATGTTGTTTCCCAATGTGGTGAAATTTATTGGCAATTTCCTTAATTTCTATTTGAAAGTGTTCGATCTCTATGCAAGGAAGAAAATAATGAATCAAAGAAATAAACTTCTCAAATTTATACAGAAAGAGAAATATTACTTTCTTTCCCATACGTCAACATGCTTCAAGGATTAACCAGGCCAATGGAGCTGAAAATAATATTGTATAATAAGCATCTTTATTTTTCATGTATAACTTTTTTAGGTACTTTCAGAGGGGGGAAAATGGGAAAGGAGGAGAGACCGGAAGAGAGAACTTCTTTTTTCTGAAGTTAAAATTCCACTAGAGTAAGAGGAGAAGACAGAAACTACATTTTTTTTCTCTCTCCTCTGAGCCCTTCTGAAATAACAACTTGTAGCTTCTAAGTTTTTTAGTCTCTGTAAGTATACAGCACAACAAAATAATTTTGTTTATCATATGTGAAAACATGAAACTTCACAGATGATGAATGGCAAACAACATAGGCTTTCAGAAATCCTCAAGGGAAAAGAAATTTAGCTTGGTTTGAATCTTATCCAGAACACCTATACAACATCTAACTAACATTAAGAAATTTATCGGTGGCTGAAACAGAAACTGATGGTTTCTAATACGTGTATTTTCTCTCTTTTCTGAAAATATTTAAAGAGAAACAGGAGGAAAAGTTGTGACACAAAGCTAGGACACTAGGAAAAATCTGGATGCAGGAAGAGGTTCTGTGAATAAGAGTCCCTAATACACCACCCCACAGAATGTAATGCAGTGACAGAGCTGTACACAGTAAGAACAGAATCATAGAATCACAGAATCACAGAGTCACGGAATGGTTTGTGTTGGAAGGGACCTTTCAAGGTAATCTAGTCCAACCCCCCTGCAAGGAGCAGGGACATCTCCAACTTGATCATGTTGCTCAGAGTCCTGTCCGACCCGGCCTTGAATGTTTCCAGGGATGGGGCATCCAGCACCTCTCTGGGCAACCTGTTCCATAAAGGTCTTTAGTTTGCATTTAATAAGGACCTCTTATTTAAAGATTTTTTTTCCTGAAGTACCTTTTTTGAAATTTGAGAAGAGGTGTAGAACAGCTCTGTGTAGTATTTTGGTGTTTAATATTTGTAGTGTTTCTGCAACTTTGAACTGACTTCTGTTTATACACTTGTTAGAACTCAGTATAACATTTTAAAAGAGGTATGTGTTTTCTCAATTTCTTATTTATTCCTACCTGAATGAAGTAATGGTTTCTCTAAAGAAGAGGAAAATTTATTATCTGTATTATGCTGTCTCTTCACAGTTCTAATAGACCTTTGTCATTCACTGTCCTAAACAAAACCCCTTTCCAAATCCATTAAAACAACCCTTTCACACTGCTACATACGATTCAGTCATTTATTAGGCTGTCTCTATTGTTCAGCATTATCTCATCTGTTTGTTCTATGGGATGTCAATTATTTAACTGTAGCCAGTCCAGTACATTGATTTCATCTCTTGAATGTAAAGGCTTAAGATAATTTCTCTTCACAGTGGAACAAGGCTCTCCTGCTTCCAGTATCTGATGCCTGTTTCATTTAAGGCAGATGCTTGGAACCTGTGAGTAATACTTCATTTTATTTCAATGCATTTAATTTAGCAGTCTTCCACAGTTGCTTAATTCACCTCAGCTAGTTAATGAACATTCATACTACCAGTACAGATATATTTTTCCTCTAAATTCAGTAAAATTAATGTATGAAAAATGGTTTCACCAACCCTCGCTGCTAAGATTCTTCAATGGAATTTGAAAATTAATTTGGGAGTGACTACATGCTCAGAAACAATATAAAAAAGGCACTTTATAGCAAAACATACCACCCAGTAAAATCTGAAGCAAAAGGAGGAGCCTATAGACTAGAGGAACCTCTAAATAGTAGACTAATATTTTTATCTAGTATATACTGCTTAGTTTGCGTGTGACAGTCTTACTTATGTTCTCCTCCGACAAAATTTTGAGAGTTCATATCCACAGTGCTTATTAATCAAACATTGATGTTTGCCATATTTTTTCCAGCAATGCAATACAGATCAATTAAAGACTGAATTTACTGAAATACGGGTTATGCAAACAACTTTTTGGGAAACATGTTTTTTGGGCAAGGATGGAGATCTCTGGGATCCCAGGGATGGATCTTCTCCCTCGGGGACATCTGTGACACAGCTTCTGTGTCAGCAACTTGCTGAATTTCAGAAAGAAGGTTTTTGTAGTGTACAGATCTGTACATCCACCACACCCTTCTGTGAGAAACACCCTACTATTATGCAGCTAAAATAATTCTTCAGTCAAAGTACAGTAAGACAAACAAAGAAAAGTTATTCACAATCTCCAGAGCACTATGATTTCTGCATCCGTCAAAGTTAGTATCATAGCTGGAAACGTCTCACGTTATCAATGAAGAAAATGGAGATGAAAACAAAAGGAAGCTACTTACAGTGAGATTAAATAGCAGAATTTTTCTCATTGTGTGCAGTTAGCTAGCTATAGGCTTTTCTACCTTTAACACTGCAGAGATTTCCAGTCTGCCCTGTGCTCTGCTGTGAAGAGATCGTAGAGATCATATTGAAGAGATTGATGTTCAGCTAGCTATATCCAGGCAGATATCCAGTATCCAGACAGATTTAATCTTTCATTATGAAACTAGTTGTTCTTCTTTGTCCATGAGGTGGCTTAACCATCTTAAGTTAATTTTTTTCTGATATGACTTCTGTATTTTGTACAAGTGTTGTGGGTCAGGAACAGACAGTCAAAAGAGGAAGGATAAATCTGGAGCAAGTCTCACACACTAGCTTATTCAATATCTATTTCTAGGTTAAAAAAAACCCAGTCTTCGTAGAAACATCTAACCAAGATAACTTTGGGGTTCACTACCTACAGCTAGTTAGAGTTGTGGTCATCAGTAATTATCTGCCTTGAAATGACGCTGTGATTAGAATAGAATAGGCTGTCTCAGTTGGAAGGGACCTACAACAATAATGTGGTCCAACTGCCTGACCAATTCAGCACTAATCAAGTTAAAGCATGTTATTAAAAGCGTTTTCCAAAAGCCTCTTAAACACTGACAGACTCAGGAGACTGACCACGTCTCTAGGAAGCCTGTTGCACCATTTGACCACCATCTTGGTAAAAAAATTCTTCCTAATGTCCAGTCTAAACTTCCGCTGGTGCAACTTTGAACTGTTCTCACACATCCTATTGCTGGATACAAGGGAGGAAAGCTCAGCACCTCCGCCTCCCTCTCCGCTTCCCCTCCTCAGGAAGCTTCAGAGGGCAATGAACTCGCCCCTCAGCCTCCTTTTTTCCAAACTCAACAAGCCCAAAGTCCTCAGTGGCTCCTAACAGGACATGCCTTCCAGCCCTTTCACCAGCTGTGTTGCCTTCCTCTGAACGCATTCAAGGACTTTCACATCTTTCTTAAATTGCGGGGCCCAGAACTGTGCACAGTACTCAAGATGAGGCTGCACCAATGCTGAATACAGCAGTTAGGCTAGTTATGCTGTGTTTGATGCACCCCAGGATGTGGTTTGCCGTCTTGGCTGCCAGGGCACAGGACTGACTCCTGTTGAGCCTGCTGCCAGCCAGCACCCCCAGATCCCTTTCTGCACGGCTGCTGTCCAGCCACTCCTCTCCCAGTTTTCAATTGTGTTTAGTGTTACTCCATGCTATGTGCAAGATCTGGCACTTGGACTTGTAAAATTTCACCCTATTAATCATAGCCCAATGCTCCAATCTCTCTAGATCCCTCTGCAAGGCCTCTTGTCCTTCAAGAGAGTCAACAGCACCTCCCAGTTTGGTATCATCAGCAAACTTGGTAATGGTGCATTTGACTTCTGAATTCAGATCATTGATAAATATATTGAACAGAACTGGCCCTAGAACTGAGCCCGAGGAACACCACTGGTGAGTGGTCACCAGCCAGATGTAGCCACATTCACTGTAACACTTTGAGCTCTGCCCTTCAGTCAGTTCTTCATCCATCACACCATGAGTCTGCTCATCTCACAGTTGGACAACTTGTTCAGAAGGATGCTGGTATCAAGCAAGAATGAAAAGCCTTACTAAAATCCAGAAAAACTACATCCACTGACTTTCCTTCATCCACTAGGCAATTATCATAGAAGGATAACAAATTAGTTAAACAGAACTTTCCCTTCGTGATCTCATGTTGACTGTGCCTTATTGCTGGTGGCTGGCTCAATATCCCTCTTCTAAGCATCCTGTAACATATTCTTTGGAGTTAATGTTCTGGTGAACCTAGACTTGCACTCAGGAATCCAATGATGATGTTTTTTCAAACTAGAAGCAAGAGCAAGTTGCTAAGTTATTCAGTTTTTTCCCCACCTCTAAGTTGTGTTCTCTAACATATGCTTACCTATGATTATTTAAAAAAAAAACAAAAAACAGAGAGACATATGTCTCCTATCTGTTGCATCTAATCAAAAGAATCACGCAGCAGGAAGCCTGTGAACATACTGGAATGCAAAATATACTCACAAGGACAAATGCAACGTCAAACACAACGCTTTTGAAAGTTCAGTAGAAGTTACATATCTAACGCTATACAATGTTGGAGCCAGAAGTAAAGTACTATTAATTAAAAGGGAAACATTAGCTTTCTTGGTAGATCCAGCATAGGTGATACATATCGAAAAAGTGTGACTGATTCACAGACAAGATCTAGCGTACAGGAAATGCAAGAGGAGAAATAGATCACATCGAAACAAAACCACTTCCCAGAAGTGTTACATGGAAAAAAATTCTGTGATGATTCTTGCTGTTCAAATGAGAAATTGCTCGTTGGCTCTGTTTTCAAGCACTACATCTCACTCCCTCTGAAAAGAAATGGGGAATTGGTTTGGAAGGGAAGAGTGCTCTCTGTGCATGGCATGGATGAGATGGCATTAGAGCTGTCATGCACCACCCAGCACTTGTCTGTGAACAATAAAATGCTGCTTTTGCGGAGCCCTCTACTCCCAGAGGCCACTAAGTAGATAAATGCAAAGAGGTGCTGGAATTGCATGCAGTCTTCGTTTTTTTTTTTTTTTTCTTTTCCTTTCTCTTCTAGGACAGAAGAAACTACAAACAGCAAAACTCCCCTGAAATACAGATCCTAGCTCTTATTTTTCCTCAATGATATCATTGAGTTATGAATATGTACTCTTAAATTTGTCTTTCTAGTCAAATAAACTGGATCAAATTAAATACAATTTTCTAATCATTACCCATTTTCTTTTACCTTGTGAAACTTTTAGAGTGGCCATCAATTTCAAAAATAATTTAATGGTGGTACAACTTTAGTTCTAACCTCTGTTAGTTTTCAAGCCTAACCTATTTATTTGCTGGAGTTTAAATTCCTTCTTTTGCTGGATTAACATTGTCTCATAAAAGCAGATATGGTATAATTTTTTAACTGAGCGCTTTTTTCGATTCATAGAATCATAGAATCATAGAATCATAGAATGGTTAGGGTTGGAAGGGACCTTCAAAGGTCATCTAGTCCAACCCCCCTGCAAGGGGCAGGGACATCTCCAACCAGATCAGGTTGCTCAGAGCCTCATCCAGCCTGGCCTTGAACGTTTCCAGAGATGGGGCCTCCACCACCTTTCTGGGCAACCTGTTCCAGTGTTCTATAACTCGCATCGTAAAAAACTTTTTCCTAATTTCTAATCTAAATCTACCCCCCTCTATTTTAAAACCATTACCTCTCGTCCTATCGCAACAGGCCCTACTAAACAGCCTCTCCCCATCTTTCTTGTAGGCCCCCTTGAGGTACTGGAAGACCGCTATCAGGTCTCCCCGGAGCCTCCTCTTCTCCAGGCTGAACAGCCCCAACTCTCTCAGCCTGTTCTCATGCTCCTGTATGATACTTTTACTAAGAGTTGTCACATACCAGCTGTTAATCTCTTGATATTGTGTAATGACACAGATATTTGGAGCATTTAGAAGTTAAAGTTGTGGGAAGAAGTTCTAATATCAGTATTTGCCACTTACTCGAGTCACAAATTCAAAGTATTTCTTACATCTACCTTATTGCATTTCTTGTACCTCCCATCTCCCTTTTACTCAGCAGACACACCTCTGCTGTAAAGTCCTTTTGCTTACTTACACTTCCTTGACCATGTCTAATATTTCATTTATTGTACACCATTTATCTCCTGTTAGACCTCCTTGTGACAGTTTTATCTTCTCGGTTTTAAGCTAATCTCTCACATGCAAGATAACAGCTGAGCTGAGACTATCTCTGTGAGACTGTCTGACCCTGTGGCTGTTTCATAAGCAGAATATCCATGGAGTAGGAGAAGGGAAAGAGGAGCATGATTTTTTGTTGTTGCTAGTACATAAAACCATTTGTTCAGCTCAGCTTAACAGCGGTCCTCGAGACTTGCCACAGCCGATCACATGCATGGCAGCACGCCATTTGATTGGGAAGAGTGGCTTCCAGGGCACAACTTCTAAATATTATCTGCAATTGGAAAAAACAGCATTCAAACTTGTTCAGAGTTTAGCTTCAGAACTACAATAAGAGTTCTTTGTATGTATACTTAATTGCTCATATAAATGTACGTGTACTTGTAATGCACGTTGTGCAACAACATTACACCGCTATTAGGATTTAAGTACCACAGGGTAGTTGCAATGAGATCTTCAGTAAACTGAGAAGAAACTAATTTCAAAACTGTTAGGTTCATTTTAGAAGCTTGTTTCCCTCTATGTGTTAATCTATTTGCAGTCCAGTTTTACAGTCTTAGAGTCTGGCTCTTCTATAGCAATGCTGCATGCAATTCTTCTGGCTGATCTCAGTTATATGTTTGGGAATCAATTCTTTTTAAGCAAAAGGAAACTATCTTTAAATAGAAATTTTAAGATGTAAAAGGTCTCATTTTGTGCATACTATTTCAGATTTGAGTATTGTATTTTACTTTACTTACAGTAGTTGCTAGAGAAAGTTGCAGTTTTGAAAAAAACATGCTTCCCAAAAGCTTTATGAATTTGCATTCAATATTCCTTTGGTCAATGGTATACTTTCTTTGCTCCAGAGCTTAGAGAGAAGAATCCTTGTATGGATGAGGTCCCAGGAAAAAGAAGCAAAGAATACATTTTATTTCTGCATAGGTATTCACAATAATTTCAGTATAATTTTAGTTTCTATTATCTCATGACTAAATTAGCTGAGCCATAATATCTTGCTACTTACAGTTACTCTTACGACATTTCTTGCTTGCAGTTGCACATTTCATATTTTTGCAAGAACAAACCTTGTAAAAGGATCATTTTTGCTAGAATAAAAAGAGAACTGCAGGAGAAATGACTGATTATGAAATACAGTTTGATTTCTTGATCCCTTGGGGGATCTTTGCTTGCATTAGGTTTGCAAATTCTGAATTATTGTTTTCCAAAGGTTAAGGCTATTTTACAGAAACCAGAGAATAATAATGAAGTCCAGCACTTGAAGCATTACCAACTATAGAAGACAGACTGCTCTCCCCTTCCACCCAGCCTGCTGAATTTGACTCACATCTTAGTTGCTGCATGGTAGCTATCATGTGAAGTGTTAAATTTATTTTACTCTTGTTCCCCAGAGAATATCACTATGAAGTTATGATTGTATCAACAGGCCTTGAAACTTTCTGCTACTTCTGCTCAAATGCAAACTAAGACTCTAAAGTGAAGTTTGAAAAAGAAAAACACATGCAAAGAAGTGTGAAATGCCTTTCTCTAGAAGTGGAAGCAAACTTCTGAACATCACTTAAATTATTTTAAATATCAAATTAAAATCAATCAACAGCATCTCTTGTGGAAGAAAAATGACCTTTAATGAAAGATCATCCTTGATGCCTGCCTTCATATAAAAATGCTTTAAAGCAATTCAAACAATAGCTTCTGTCTCATACAGAAGCCTGTCTATATTCTGTACATTTCCAAACACCTGGAGCCTCAGTTTCCTTGGGAATTCTTTGCAGTTAGTTTTGAAGGCTCCATGTAGACATGTATAAAAATGCTTTAGAGCAATTCAAACAATAGCTTCTGTCTATATGCAGGTACATTTCCAACCACCTGAGGATTCAGATTCCTTGGAAATTCTTCGGAATTAGTTTTGAAGGCTCCATGCAGACAAATATGATTAAAATGTAGCTTTTGTTCTTTAACTGAGACTTCTTTCTGTTGCTATGTTGTAAAATTACTCTGCAGCCTCATAAGGTTGAAAAAAAAAATCTCGGTTTCCTCTGAGACAGAGAATCATTGAAAGGAGCCTCATCTATTCCATTACTGGAATAAAGTACTTTCATACTTGTACTTATGTTACACTCCTGACAGATGCCTGTTGATCCTGATCTGAAAGACCTTTCACAATGAAGATTTCACACCCACTCTATCCCACTCTTCTGCTGTTCTTACCAGTTGAAATCTTTCCTGAATATCTAATCAGAATCTCCTCTGCAGAAGTCCACTACTTCTTGCTGTATTTGGACAGAGGAAAAACTACAAATTTTGCTTACTTAGACTTCAGTGAAGCTTTTGAAAGGAAAAAAATTACAAAATTACTTAGAGAAAGGTGTGAAAGAAATGAAAGTCAGCAGAAGAATGTGAAAAATAATCCTATGCAGGAACAATAAACAGCATGAAGATTAGATGGGATCAGTGGAAGTGGCTTTCTAGCAGTTATGCAGAAAAACATATAAGAGATTACGGAGAGTGATGAGATGACTGACACAACAATGTCAGGATACCATGAAAAGAGATAGATGTCACTCTGGGAAGTATAACAGACATATTAAGTAACTCTGCTATGGCGTATGGGTGGGACCCCACAACAGAGCAGGGGAGGAATGTCAGGAGTTCTTCCACCGATGATGACGCAGCAGTGTAAACCAACGTGTGATGAACTGACCACAACCCCCATTCCCTCTTCCCCACTGTGCCGCTTGTTGGGGGGGAAGTAGTAGCAATGGGAAGAGGGAGGGGTGGGAGGAAGTTATCTTGTTCTCTGTCTCATTATCCTGCTGTTTTTGGTAATAAATGAATAGTTTTCCCCAAGTCGAGTCTGGTTTTGCCCATGACAGTTAATTTAAGGATTTTCTCCCTGTCCTTATCTCAAACCTCGAGCCATTTTTCTTCCATTATCTCCCCCTATTCTCTTGGAGGGTGAGGGGAGTGAGAGAGAGACTGCGTAGTCTGGTCCCGATCAGGGCTGAACTACGACACTTGCGTGCATAGTTTCTTGCTCTCAGAAACTGTGACCCTGGCCTTGCTAGGCTGAACAGCTTTTAATAACACTTAAGACCAAATAGAGCCACTGGGGCAAAGCTTCATCGGCTTCAACTCAGACAAGTGAAGTACATGTGCATTCTCACTCCATTACTATGAAAATCAGTGTCCAGAATACATGCTGATTGTTGCAACAGTAGAAGCAATTGCACAAATGTATGTAGATGAATTAAAATAAATTTACTTGGAATGAATGTTGATAAACTCTTTGAGACTTTCTACAATGTCAAATTGTGATGAGATTTATATGACATGCATTGCATGCTCTCAGTAAAATGGCTTATATGTGGGACCTAGGATATGATACTCTTTCATTCTTTGTCTGTGAATGGCATGCTGTAGGAGAAAAGGGTCCTTTATATGAGTTAGAAACATAGTTTTATACTTAGCATTTCTTAATTAGTTACATTTACTTCGTTTTATATTATTTCACTATTTCTAGAGCAGCTGCAACTGTAATAAGGAAAAAATCGTTAATTTTGTAGAAGAAACACCATGAAGATGTATTAAAGATTAATCCCAGCAATTAATTTTCATACTTAGGAGTTAATGATGGCTAACTAAAGGTTTTACTAACTAAAGATAAACATTGTAATAACAAAATGTCCATGTTGGCCCTTTTTCATTTTAAAGCAGTGATATTATTTTCAACAAGTAAGATTTGACTCCTTTATATACTTCCCAGGTGAGCAAGCTGTTGAATAAGGATACCAAAAGGGTCAGAGATCTGAAAGAAACCTTAGAAAACAGAACCAGAAGGGATCTACAGAGACCGTACTATTAATCCTTATGTGCATGTTTAGTATCATTGCTGTGAATAATCATGATAAATTAAGTGGAGTAGCTCAGGTGAGTAAATAAAACAACACATGTCTGTAGGTCTGAGACTGCATTTTTAAATTACTAAACTGCAATTTCCAATTTTTCTTAAGTACATAAATTTAAGTTACTGATTTAAGGACCTCTGAACCGGTCAACCATTTAAAAGTGAAACACTCCACGTATTTACCAGAAAAAAACCATACTAGAAAATGGAAAAAAAAACCCCAGTATTGTTGTGCATTTAAATAATAAGTCTTAGTTCAACCACATGTGTAATGTAGGAGCACTAGATGCTGGCACTGTTGGGGTTTTTTATTCTTTCATAGCCTTACAGTTTTATTTCATACGATCTTTATTTCTGAAAGAGTAAATAATATTCCTTCTGAAAGAGAAGTGCAAGTATTTTAAAAGCATTATTTTAGGCATTAGCAAAGAAATATTTGTTAAACAGAGCATTTATAAGCTCAGCAGATGCTAGATAATTTCCAGCTTCAGAAGAAATGGTGTCTCAAGCATGGAAATGATCTCTTCTTCATTTAGATTCTTCTTTCAGAAAGTGCACTTAGGAGAGGTACTGTAATCAACAGAATGAATTTCAATTACAGAGTGTCCTCTCCCTAGGAAAGCATCATGTTCGCCTTGAATCAGTCTAGAAGTGGAAACAAGTGGCATAATGACACAGTGTTGGGATCCTGGAAGTCACAGTCATAGCTTGGATCAAGAGAGGTCAAGGAAGAAAAAGGCAGTTGTCATAATTTCATACATGACTGCTTTTCACAAATAATGTGGTAATGAAAGTAGTACAACAAATTAAAAGCAATGTGTTTTTCAGAGCAAGATTAATCTGCCTGGAAGTTTGCAAATATTTCCCAATTGCTTAGCTGGATAATTATTCCCAAATGTTTAATGTTGGATCTAGCTCTTATGGCAAAGTCAGCTCTAAACCAAGTGGGAGCTGCCATTATGGATTCCTTTGACATGCTTTCATCTAACAGTTCTAGATCTGAGCTATCATTAACACGAGTCTCTGTGAAAAGAGCTATATATTTTTAGAATGCTTTCAGTTTAAGATATGACATTTGCCTTACTCAAATGCTTGAAATAGAATAGATAGTTCATATCTACTATTTCTATTCTATGGCATGTTTAATATCAGGGCTAGATTGTGAATTTCTCACTTATTCTGGTTAACAATAATCTACAAAAGCGAATCTACTGGAAGTAGTAACAGTTTTTGTGAAACTTACTTAGGGGTCTTGTAAAACGTGTGTCTGTGCAAAGAAAATGTGTTACTGGATCTGCAGCACTCTCTAGTTGCCTTAACGTGTGTCAAAACATCTGACAAATAATCAGTCAAACCAATTAACACCTCTAAAACCCCCAAATTCTAGTGATATTGACCAACATAGGAACAAACTACTTCCCATTTTGAATAACAGGGGACTGCCCTGAAACCACAGGTGCATTTAGAATAGAATAGAATAGAAGAGACCAACACCCACCTCCCTACAACCTCCTTTCAGGCAGCTGTAGAGAACAATAAGGTCTCCTTTCAGCCTCCTCTTCTCCAGATTAAACAATTCCAGTTCCTTCAGCTGCTTCTTAAAATATTTTTTCTCCAGACCTTTCATGAGCTTTGTTGCCCTTTTCTGGACACACTTCAGCACCTCAATGTCTTTCTTGTACCCAGGGGCCCAAAACTGCACACAGTATTCAAGATGCAGCCTCACCAGTGCCAAGTACAGGGGCACGATCACTTCCCTACTTCTGCTGGCCACACTGTTCCTGATGTAAGCCAGAATGCTGTTGGCCTTCTTGGCCATCTGGGCACACTGCTGGCTCACGTTCAGCCAGCTGTCAATCAGCACCCCCAGGTCCCTTTCCGCCAGCCTCTAGTATTGCATGGGGTTGTTGTGACAGAATTGCAGGACCTGGTACTTGGCCTTGTTGAACCTCATACAGTTCACCTCAGCTCATCAATCCAACCTGTCCAGATCCCTCTGCAGAGCCATCCTATCCTCGAGCAGATCGACACTCCCACCCAGTTGGGTGTCATCTGCAAACTTACTGAGGGAGCACTTAATTTCTTCATCCAGATCATTGATAAAGACATTAAACAAGACTGGGCCAGCACTGAGCCCTGGGGAACACCACTTGTGACCAGCCGCCAACTGGATTTAACTCCGTTCACAACTCTCTGGGCCCAGCCATCCAGCCAATCTTTTATTCATCGCAGAGTACACCTGTCCAAGCCATGAGCCATCAGCTTCTCTAGGAGAATGCTGTGAAAGATGGTATCAAAGGCTTTGCTGAAGTCCAGGTAGATAACATCCACAGGCTTTCCCTCATCCACTAGGCTGGTCACCTGGTGATAGAAGGAGATCAGGTTGGTCAAGCAGAACCTGCCTTTCATGAACTCATGCTGGCTGGGTTCATTTGGGTCAGGGTTTCCAGAATTTGGATGAGGTACAAATTTCTTCCACCTTCCAAACTGCATAAAACCATTCAAGAGCCCTTTCATTTCAAACCTGAAATTTAGGATTTTTTTTTTTTTGTAAGGATATATTCTCCCTCTTCTTTCCAGCAACTGATACTTAACTGATTCAACCTACTGAATACTTGAAACCTCTTTGACAACTTGCACTACCTGATCAGTGGTTCTTCCAGCCTGCTTTGCATGTGGTACAAACTTGCCTTTTTTCATATCCCCAAATACTTCTCTCTCCACATATATATATATGTACATATTTTAGAGGTATATATGCAAGGGTTCAAACAAAAGACAGATTGCAATACATCATGATGTTCAATCAAAAATGGTAGAACAATTCACAAAAGTTTCCAATCAGAAAAAAAAAATCCTGACTCATGTAGGAAAATAATTCCACTCATTTCTAGTGTTGCTAAAAGTGTCTGGAGACAATTTAGAAGTCCTTATTCATACAGCTCACACAAATTAACAAATCTGTGAAACTCATCCCTGAGCTAAAAGATGGCTAAAAAATCCGTATTATTTATATCACACTTAAGTAATACCATGAGAAAATAGTTTTTCTATAACTTGGTAGGCTTCAGTCACTGCAGTTATGAACTAGTCATGGCCATTTAAATATGTTATATTTTACTTGCCTTGCGTCCAAAGGAATAAGATAACATTTCCTTACTGTGATAAAATTCAAAGTTACAAAGCCACCACGTCTATTACTTTTGACATAGTCAGATATAGTAGGGGAAAAAAATCCCAAGAGGGAGGAGTTGTTAATGAACAAGCCCATATGAATGCACAAGAAGAAAATACTAAAGTTATCCTATGGCCAAATTGTAAACAATTGGAATTGTTAGAGTTATTCAGAAATTAGCAAACATGTTAGGTGGTAGCAGGACACAGTTATCTCTAAGCAGAGTTTTCTTTAGAGTGAGATGATACCTCTGATACTACTAATGCCTTTAATGGCCTGCCTTGTATCTCCAAGAAATTAAGAAGTTTGTCTACACAGTTTAAATTGATAAAAGACACAAAGCCTTTGAAAATTTTACGAGAATGCCTTCCCTAATGTTCTTAGGTCTTTATCTCTGAAAATCTTGCTAAGGTACTCTGCTTCTTCACCTTTTTTTTTCCTTTTTTTCTTTTTTTTTTCCCCCCTCATTCCATTCCAAAGAGTAAATATATCAGCTTAGGTTCCCATAGGGGTTTTAGAAACTACCACATTCATCAGTGCAATGCTTGAGTCCCGGGTGGTCTGTTACCAAAGAGGGATTTCCAATCTCTAAGTAGATTCTAAAGGTTCCCTGAATGACACATGAGGAGGGCTTGGTCCTGATGTCACAGAATGTGGCAAACTGACTTGGAAACAGTATATCTGCTGGCATAAAATGTTGAGGAAGCATACACCATATGAGGAGAGGCTGAGGGAATGGGGCTTGTTCAGCCTGGAGACGAGAAAGCTTTGGGGGAATCTAACAACAGTCTGCTGGTACCCATGAGAAAGTCATCAAGAAGATGGGGCCAGGCTATTCACAGGGGTGAGAGGATGAGAAATAACAGGCATAAATTGAACCAAGATAGGTTTAAATTAGATATAAGAAAAAATTTTTCACTATGAGGACAAGTAGTGGAACTGATCACCTAAAGAAGTTGTGTGCAGTTGCCATCCTTGGAAGTTTTCAAGACCAGACTGGATAAAGCCCTCAGTAACATAGCTCACCCTGTTTTAAGGTCAGCAGCTTCTGACCCTGCAGGAGATGACCTCTTGAGGTCTTCTCCAAACTGAATTATCCTATTATCTTATCATCCTTTTTATTTCAATCCTGAACAGAGAAATAGATTGAATATTTATTGAACTGTCTGTTTATTTACTGTCTGTAATTTAAAGGTTGATATCTTTTTAACAAGGAATTAAGGAAAAGAAAAAAAAATCAGCACCATCCTAAACAGAGGTTAGAATCTAACCCAGATGATAAATGAACCAACCAGGGAAGATGCTCTGTATAAGTAGAACATTTTGTTTGTTGCTCACAAACAAGGAAGAATTTGCCAGGGCGGGGGGTGAAGACTGAGGTCAGCTTTGTCTGCATTGATCATGAGATTTTGGCATTTTAAATCCTTAGAAAACTGAGCAAAACTATAGAAAGATCAGAGCCATGGACTTCTAAGATAGAATTTGGCTTGTTCAGGCATCTGTTTGGCAAAACTCCATGGAAAACTGCTCTAAAGGGCAAAAGAACTCAGCAGAGCTGGTAGATCTTTAAGGATATTCTTCTTAAAGAACAACAGACGGTTCTGATGCATAGGCAGAAGGCCAGCATGAACAAGGACCTCCTGACCAAGCTCAGTCTCCAAAAGGAACCCCATGGCAGGCAGAGGTATAGACAGACTACTCAGGAGGAACAGAGAGGTGTTACCTAAGCATGCAGTGTTGGAGATAGGAAAGTCAAAGCTTAGCTGTAGTTGAAACTAATGAAGGATGGTAAGAATGGCAATGAGAACTTCTGTACATACATCAACATACAAGGACATATGAAGAGCCAAAGTATCCAATGCCTTTTTATTGTCTGTTTTCACTGACAAGGTCTGCCATCTGTCTTCCCAGGTCACCAAGCCTACTGCCAGACTCTCTGGGAATATAGCATTACCCATGGTATGGGAAGACAATTAGAAAGTAATCAAGTCAATTTGGCACACATAAATCTACGGCATCAGATGGATTTTACTTGAGGTTGCTGAAGGAATCAGCCATAGTCATTGTAAGGACATGTTCTATCATCCTTGGAAGATCATGGCAACTGAGAGAAGTTCCTAATGAGCAGGAAAAGACAAATACCACACCCATCTTCAGGAAGATCAAGAAAGCAAACCCAGGTAACAACAGACTTGTTAGTCCAACTTTTGCACCCAGAAGATTATGCAGCAAACCCTCCTGGAAGTCCTATCCAGGCATATGTATGACAAGAAGGTGACGGGGAAAAGCCAGCATAGATCTATTATAATACAATGCCAGCCTCTGTGGGAAGGGAATAGCAGTGCATGACATTTACCTTGACTTTGGCAAAATGTTTGACACTGTCTCACATAGTATTCCTGTAGTCAATTTGATAAGATATGGACTAGAAAAGTGGACCATAAGAATAGTGAAATATTGACTAGACCTTCAGACTCAAAGGTCAGCAGTATGAAGTCCAAATGGTAGTCATTACTAGTGACATTCCTTAGAGGCTAATAGCAGGGTGATATTTTTAGTGTGTTTGCTAAGAATTTGATGGAACAGAAAGCACCTTCAGCAAGTTAATGGATGACACCAAATGGGAGATGCGGATCAATATAATGAAGGACATGCGTAATATTCAGAGGGTCCTCAATGAGCTGGAAAAATAAGTTGACAGGAGACTCATGAAGTTCAACAAACAGATTTATGGTCCTACATTTTTATGTGGAAAGCTCTATACAGCAACACAAGCTTGGCACCAACTGTCTAGAAAGCAGCTTTGCAGGAAAGGGGTGGGGAACCCTGGCGTGCAAGAAGGATGTAAAATAAACATGGGTCAGCAAGGTACCCCTACAGCAAGGATGGCCAACAACATATCAGGTTGTGTTAGCAGGAGTGAAGCCAGTAGAAGTGATACTTCCTCCTGGGCTGTTCACAAATCAACTGCTGTGCCTGATTGTGGGCTTCCCAGTATAAGAAAGATATTGCCATCCTGGTGCGAGTCCAATGGATGGTCATGCTTAGGGGACTGCAGCACATGGTGTAAGAGGAGAAGCTAAGAGAACTGGGTTTGTTCACTCTTAAGAGAAGGGAAGGCTGAGTAGATGTCTTATTGTTTCAAACTGTCTCATAAGAGTGTGTAGAGAAAACAGAGCCAGATTATTTTCAGAGATATATGGGAATGGGACAAGCAGCAGCAGCAGCAGCACAACTTGCATCTGAATGATGTTGCCATACTGGAGTGAGTCCAGTGGAGCTGAGTAGGGGCTGGAGCACATGAAGTGTTAGGAGAGACTGAGAGAACTGAGTTTGTTTAACCTTAAGATGAGAAGTCAGGAGGATTTCTTGCTGTTTTCACAAAGTTCTTAACAGAATGAAATAGAGAAAGTAGAGCCAGGCACCCTCTCAGAGGTGCAGAGTGCAGTGCACAGGAGGCAATGGACCTCAGTTGCAAGACAGAAAATTCTGATTAGATTCAAGGAAGGCAATTTTCTTTGAGGTCCGTTAAGCGCTTGTTCAAGTTGCTCAGAGAGGCTGTGAAATCTCCATCCATTCACCTGGACGAGGTCCTGAGCAACCTGGTCTAGTTGAGCCTGCTTGGAGCAGGATCCTGCTTGGGCTAGATGATGGTTGGAAGTTTCTTCTAGCCTAGATTTACAGAGTCTATGATTTTTTTTTTCATAGTTTTAGAGAAAGCTTGTATGTACTGTCTATTTTAAATTTAATGTAAAAAGATTGACTATGCTAACACATTTTAACTTTCTTGTTTTATAAAAGAGAACATTTAGAAGACAATATAAACATTTTCTATATTTAGAATGCAGAATTATACTGTCTCCTACAGTTTGTTTGGTTTAATGTAAACATAAGGCTTATCTTTGCTACCCATGTACTACAGAAGGCTTGTTTTGTTATGCTGCACAGTAAAAGTAGTCCCTAAATGAATTCATGTTAATTGTGGTTTTCATAATAAATTGGCAGAGCATGTGTTTATATATTACATCTCTATATGCAAGAGTCACGGACAGCAGAGTTCTGCTCTGAGGCTCCATGGTCCTTCTGTTAAGTTATATCCAGGACTTTGAAGGAAAGAGAAATTAGCAAAGCAGAGATATTTATAAGATATACATACACACGCATAGATGTATACGCACAACATATACAACTTACACATATACTTCTTCTTACATCATTTATGCAATCTGGAATTGTCTGTCAAGCAGCCTTCTAGACAATTCCTCTTTCCACAACTCTTAGCTATATCAAAGACTGCAAGTAATTCTGCCTTTACAGACACCTTTGGGTAACTCGCAGATGTTTTCCCAAGACTGCCACGTGCTCATGTGGCAGGGTAAGACTTGGACGGTTATGTGTAACAGCACCACCTGCTGAAATATTTTTGAAGTCTACATAAGGCAGTACTAGTACACAGGGTAGTAGTCTGTGAAAATAAGAGACGATGTTGAATCAAGCTTTTCCCAAAACAATTTTTCTAATTTATTGCATATTTGAGAGCTGCTTTGAAGATCTAAAATATTAAACCCAGTCATTTATTATGGAACTTGCCATTATCTGAATTTCACGGTCACACCCTTGCAGTAGTCATTGTAGGACTGGAAGAGAAGCCTCAAGAGGTTGTTCAGTCCATCCCATAGCCCACAACAGGATCATTTACCATTATGTATGTCCTACCAACTGCTTTCTAACTTGTTCCAGTGATGTAAGAAACTCTAGACAAAAAATCCTGCAAACTCACTAAAACCTTCCTTGTTATACCTACTATCCATTACTTCTCTTTCCATTTATCATATTAACCTATTATTTCCTTGCTTTTCAGAGGTTTTTCGTTCTCTTTCCTCTTTCCTCCAGCTGCCCTGAGTGTTTTCCAACCTTTTTACACCCTCTCATTTTTCTGTTATAGCTTATCTTTGCTCTGGTTAGCTCCTCCTTAAACAGCAGTGCCAGACTCTGAACACAGTGCTCCAGCTGCTGCTTTACCAGAACCGAGTGGAGCCACAGAATCACTCAGTATGAATTAGAGGCTATATTTCTGCTTATCATCTCCAGTTGGATGTGTAGCTTTTTGAGGGAAATATTATGATTACTGTTCTGCAACAACCTATAGATTCCTTTTTGCAGGTCTGTACCAGACCAACTGTCTTGTTTTCTGTATGAAGTGGATTTCTCCCATCTACAGGTAGCATCATGTGTTTCCCCCTGAGCAGCAGTATCCTACTTTTTTATATTGTATCCCCAGGTTCTTAAGTTTCATTTTAACTTCAAATATACTTGAGTCCTCTTTCAGCTTGATCTCACTTGCAGATTTAGTAAACCTATTCTCTTACCTCACCCCCAGGCTACACATGAAAACATGATTCAGAACCAGACTTAGGACAGAGTGGCACAGCATCTTTCTAGATCGCTCCAGTCATTCAGATGCTGAGTCAGAAATTGCTGCTCTCTTGGTACAGATTTTCTGATCTCTAGCAAGTCTGCACCCACTCTACAATAATTTAATCTCTGAATTGTTTCCCTGGTATGCATACGAGAATACCATCTGGGATGGTATTAAAAACCTTACTCAACCACCTTCTTTCTCCAAAGACTCTTACCCTGTCATGGACAGAAATCACATATCATCAGTCAGTGCCTAGAATGAAATTAAATCAGGTCTAGTTGATTTGAAAGCATCTGTTCTATCCAGTTATTCCCTCTCTATTAGAACATGGACTCTTAAGTTTTTCTTAATTATGTTTATTTTGACAGCCACCTGATTGAACTGAACCTGACAAAAATTATACCTACCCATCAGGCCTCTCCACAGAGCCTGTCATAGCATCCTCTTATATTCAGTAGGTGTTTGGTTTCGATTTCACAACTCAAGTCATTAAAAAAATAATTTCTTACTATGGGTCTTACTATTCTGTTTCTTACATATAATTTCATGCCATATCTTTTTTATTTTGTTCCTTCATAATAATGTTTTTCTACTCAACTTTTTAATCTGGCTCAGAATTTTCTTCTGCATACTTTTTTCTTTCTTTCTTTCTTTCTTTATTTTTTTTTAATCAAGGCTGTTCAACAGGAAAAATATAAAAAACTATTATTAATATTAGACTTCCTGGACACTTCTTCTGAGGACTTAAACATTTATTTTTTAACATAGATAGTATAGACAGAACAAGAACCTCACAAAAAAAAAAAGCCCAGGAAACAAAACCCAACCAAAAAAAAAAAAACCCAAAAAGTGAAACTAAACAGAAAACAAGGAAAGTAGGAGCATAGAAGGAGCCTCATGATTAGTTTGTGTGTCTGCTCTTAAACCCATGAAAGAAATCCTTGGAAAAAAAATGCAGCACTTCTGAGGATTTTATTTGGGGATTCTTATGCCTCTGATACAGAAACAGATGTGGAAAGAGAGTGCAGTGGATGTTCTGCAAGACAGGAATAGTGTTAAAGCAAAATTATGGAAAAAAACCCAGAAAAGTACTAACCCAAGAATGAGAAACCAGGACCATTCTTCCAAGGAGAGGTGACTAGGACTGATGTCTGGCAATCTGCTGCCACTGCTGAAGGTCTGTTCTTATGCTTACACCCAGCCCTGCACAGGTAGTCTTCCTTGCTCTCTCCGTCTTCCAGACCATAAAGGTGTGCATAACTTTTCCTGGAACTGTTTCAGCATTATAAAGCTATTGCTTTCTACACCATTCTTCGTAGTAGCGTCATCAGTACAGAAGAGGTACTCAAACATTAAATTAATCTGCATATTTCAGGACAGTTTTGAGAAGCTGGGAAATCACTTCCCTGAAAACATACAATTCCAGAAATCTATAGCAAATCCAGAATTGCACCACTTTATTTTGGGCTCCAGCTAAAACTGTTAACCACAAACATCATGACTCTTCTTCCAAAAAATGTTGTGTGCCTTTTGTTGGCTTTTTTTTTCCTGCTGAGATGAGCTGTACTGATCCCAGGAACACTCAGGCTTGCTGCTTTTTCCTGTAAGTGGTAGACACCAGGAAGATAGAACCGTTGCACTACCTCTGGTCTATGTAATACGCAACTCTCAACACTTGTGAGTTTGTCTTTGTTGCAAAATGAATTTACTCTTTCTGCCAACACGTTTACAACAAAACATGAAGTTGTGGGCTTTACTCTTTCACAGTCCAGTTGACTGCACAATGCTTGATCTATAATGCATATTGCTGTGTATTTTGATACCAATTTTATTTTTTTTCCTGTTACTTTGCACATTTTTGTTGTGTGCTGCCTTCTTATGTAACTATTTGGCACTAGTCGACAGCTTCATTTTTCTCCACTCCAAGTTAGCAACCCATTCACATAATAAATCTTTCTCACTTTTTTTTTCTTTTGGAAGGAATAAAAGCTCCAAGTATAAGAAGTTTCTCGTCTAAAATTTTAGTTTAACTACTCCTTCTCTATTATACTAATCTCCAGGTTTTTCTTAAACATGGCATGCTCTGTAGATCACACAAATCTATAAAGCAAACACATTGAGGAAGAATGTATGCTCCATGTACAGATTTGTTATGCCAGATAAGATATTCCACATTGTTTTACAACATGTTATGGTTTCTTGAGGATACAAAAAAATACCTAAGGCATTGTGAAGCTTTCAGCCCTTGCGCTGGCATTTTCAGCATTTGATTTTTCATCTTCATGATTGCATTAATGCTATTGTCTTGCTTATAATAACAGTAACAATGTTATGATAATCATATCCCCTGTTTAAGCAAAGTGAAGCAATATTTTCAGTAATAAAACAAAGTAAATCAGTTATTTATAGACGAGAAAAGAAGAAAAGGTTACCACTGGCAAATATGTCAGTGAATATTTTATACTAGGAATGGCTGAATGGCTGTATTATCAGAAGAATATATTTACCCAAATGGGTTTTCAGTCAGGATAAATATTTGTTCTGAGCTACACTCACTGTTTTCAATCCTCAAGTATCCAGTTCTCAGGATGAAGACTTCATATACTTTACTTTTAAAAGTCCTGCAAAGCCAGGACTCAGCGTCAACATTCACGGGTTGTGAAGACCTTCAAACTCAGTCATGCTTGATGTGGTTCCTCCTTGTGCCTGATTTCCTCTGACAATAAGGAGGCCCCTTGTGTTGCAGGAAGCCTTTTATTCTTTATCCATTGGCACCATATCGTATATTAATTATACATTTACTCACTCTTACTGCTACTGATCCTTCACCCTAGTTTGCAACATCAGAAGGCATACAGTATTAATGACAACAATTCTTTTGGCATTCTCAGAGGTTCCAGGCTCACTTAGGAGCTCCTTAAGCTAATAGGTATTTAACACATTTTCTGTCACAATACTGGCTAAATTATAAATTGTGATTAATATTATCAGTATATTCTGCAGAGAGAGTGGTGAGTTAATGCAAATCCTCTATGATCTGTCATAGCTAAGGCTTTTTAAGCCACAGATACTTTTCTCAAAACATATTCTTATCAGAAAGGAAGAGAGAGTGAGGAGTGTCAGTGTTATCAAAGAGTGATTATATCGCTCACTCTGTGTTGCTGTTTTTCCATCTATAACATGATTATGTCTTTTCCCCCAGAAATTTTATCAATTAACAACAAACAAAAGGATTAATTTACTTACGTCTTCCACCTTAATTTATGTGTTCCTCTAATTTATACGGCATTTGCATCACACAAATGTCCCTTTTTTTTGCAATTCCATTTTGAACTGTCATCCTACCTTGTTGAAAAATTGTCACACTATGCTTTTGCCATTGGAAATTCCAGATTTTCACTCTGTAATGAACGGCTGTGATCGTCAAGAGCATATTCTCAGATATTCACCAGAATAGCCTTATGTATCATCTGCGCATGTTAAATGTTCCCATATTTTGCAGGAATTCTAATGAGCGAAGCTGTTTGCCAAAAAACACTTTAAGAGTCTATAAATTGAGTGATGCTTGATAAAGAAGGGACTTATGTCCATATGTAGTGTTCATACAGAAGGCTTTTTACTTTTTTTGGAAATCAATATATCTGAAAGAAAATACAAAGTCAAAGTAAAGTCACTTTTCTTTTGATTGGAGAAGTTCTATAACTCACACTGCCAGAAATGCTGAGCATCCACATAGAAACAGTTTGCATCAAAGTGTTGATGTTTGGCACTTTTGAGGACTGTGAGGCTTATTTCAATGGGATTTATCAGTATTTAGACAGACTCAGGAATTGGCCCAACAATAATAAAAGAACGACCTTATTTTTAAGTTATGGTTTCTAGCAGTACTTGTCTAATTTAAATTGTTTTGCCTTTAAATAGTTTTTTTCACATTTAAAAGTTGCTGGCATATTGCTAAGGCTAATATTTTTGTGCTTTTTTATCATTGTTACGGATGTCTGTCTTTTTTAGAGAAGAAAGATTGTTCCTGTTGTGTTATAACTGTACTTATGCCATTCCTACACAGGAATCAGAGGGGAGGAGGATGAAAGGAATATCTGATCTAAAATTTTCTTGGATGACGTAGACCTCTCTTCACTGGCCAGAAGTAATCTGGTCAGTTTTGAAGGCAGATTTTTTTCAGCTTCTATATAGGTTCACCTTCACTGAGTGAGGGCTAGGTTTTTTTTTTATTCACCAGTTAATTCAGCGATAATTCTCTAGGAAAAGTAAAAAAGGGAAAGGGAATGGCTTTGCAGCTCACTTTTGAATGCTGCTTATGCAGTATTGAATTTAACTATTGTTTTTATACACTCGGAGTTTTGCATGATAGTACAGTGTGGGTGAGAACTTAAACTGAATCCCTTGACTTACTTGTTGAAAAGATATCTGTTTTCTATTGCCAGTCTTAATGACTACCCTCCAAGATTTCAGAAACACTCCAGAAATTCAAATTATAATAGCAGGAGTATTACAATATGTGCAGATCGCTGCTACCCAAGAAGAGAATACTTTCAAATGGTTCTAGGGGACTAGTTTGGGCACTCCATTGAGATAACTCTCTGAAGCCTCTTCTTAATAAAGGTCCTAATGAGTGGGATCAGAAGTCCATCCATCCTGGGAACCTCTCTCCAACAGTGGCTAGTAGTGGACACTTAGTATTACGCGCAGAAGTTCATGATGAGTAACAAAGAGACCACATCTTAAGTGAAGATCTACGACTGGACTTTACTGCTAGCCTAATGTTGTAACAGTCTAACCAAATACAACAACCCCTTATTTTTAGTCCAGCTACAACAATGCTACCACTTATAATCCACATTTCTTAATTCTATTAAAGGTTATTGGTAATAAAATAAAATCAACAGTATCCCCCCTTTAAGCTCTCACCCTTCCAGTGGATTTTTACAGCAAATTGTCAGTGTCTTGAGTCCAAAGAGGAATACAGCTTTGAAAGTTCATTCCTTGGATTCACTCAGAGATAATTTTCCGTATTTCCTGATTTCAGGAAATTCTACAGTTTTTGATTCAGATCTAAAAATTTATGTAAATTAAAGATGTGCCTGAAAGGTTTTCCAGTCCTCCCTGATAAATTCTGTCAGTCTAATGAGATAAATGCAATTAAGATAAAAAAAGACTCTGTGAAAGAATAACATGTTTAAGCCCTGATTTCTGTTATACTGTATCCTCTCTCTTTTTCTATAGCATCAAAGATCATTAGCCTTATAAAAAAAAATCTGGTGCAAGTCATTATTTCCTACCAAACCTGTGAATTTGGTAACAAAAGGGACACATGCACGGCTACTTCAGGGAGAATGGCAGAAAAACAGGTCCCTAGCTTAACTGAGTATTGATAGCAGATAAAACAAGTACTGATCTCCCTACAACCTCATAATGTATTATAGTGACTTTTCTTAATCAAAATACCTGTAGAGCTTTTATAGATTTAAAGGGTTTTTTTTCCCAAGTAGTCAATGAATAGAACATGTTTAATTTTAAAAGGCTCAGCTTTTCAAAGATCCAGAAAACTGCTGTATTTCTCTTCTGTTTAAGATGTAAAACTATAGTGCAATAGCAAAAACATTATTTCATAGCCTATGAGCTAGGAATCATCAAAAGTTTTTTTTCTTTTATTTTTCTTTTCTTTTTTTTTTTGTTTAATTGAGCAAGTTATCATTCTCCATTCCTTTGGATATTTTCAAATTTGCAGACCAACATAATCAGTTTATGAATTAGATAAGACTACATTAGATTTTTTTTCCTCTTTCTTTTGCTATTTCAGTATGGCAATTATGAACACTTCTTTTTTTTTGATCCTGGGAATTCTGATTGCCTTTTGAAATTTGTACTTGTACTTAAGATTACACTTTAAAATTTTATTCTTTTCTGAACATTTCAGCTGCCTAGAAAATGGCCAAATTTTGTTTTTATTTTTGTTTTATCTGCTTCGTTATGAATGATCTCTTTAAAGCACTCTCTTAATTGTTTAATGATTGAATATTTTTTGTAACCAGAATATTTTATCCTAATTTTATTCTTTGTTAGATTACCTTATAATTCTTATCCTCTTCTCTATATGTTGATAACTTTCTGAAATACTCCTACACCACTGTCACAGCTGTCTTTGAGTATTCTCTACCAAGTCATGTAAGCATTCTCTTGTATTTCTTCATCAGTCTATTGTCCTCTTTACTGCTCAGCAGGAGACTGATGCTGCCTTTGGACAAATGTTCCAAGTTTCATATTGATCCTTAACTGGTTTCGTGTAGCTGTCATCAAGCTGCCATTTGTTCTTTATTCTTGAGTCTACTGATTTCTTTATTTTGTGACTCTTTCTACCCTATCTTTAAAAGTAAAAGTAGTGACTTGCTCTGTAAATTCTATTTCCTTTCCAAAACCTCAAATTTGTTTTTTAACTAGTACTTGATATAGTCCTGTCTATATTTTACAGACTTAAAACATTTTTCTATTACATTTGTTTTGTTTATTTTGCTGCCTTTAGCTACCACATTGTTTTGAATCTATACGTATATGGTCAGTCTGCCTATATACAACCCCTCCACTGGATGATCACGGATTTATGAATGCATGGATAAGAAAACACATCGCTAGTGAAAAATCAGGTCAATAGCTAAATCACTGGCATCACATTTATTTCTTCATTATCAAAAGAAAAGGGGTTTGTTTTTGCAGTCAGAAACCTACACGGAAATGTAATTTAACTCCGCATAGTAGGTATGATGTTAGGAGCTTACAATGAAACAGGAGTTTATAATAAATTACAAGGATGACATAATTTTTATGACAACTGCCATAATTAGTTATGACTAATTCTTACGTCTTTCCCACAAGGTTAAAAATCATAAGACTGTCCATACTGTTTTGCACAAGTCCCTGCCTGTTCGTAGTGAAGATTACGAAAGGCACATGAGGACAAGACATGTATAGGACAATACTCTCTCTGATTTAACTACTTAGTTTCCATGTATCAACCTGTTTGGGTCTTCCCTAGCAAGCTCTTCTAGTCTGATTATGATTTTCAATAGCCTTTGATTAACTTATTCCTTGATTTTTTTTCTAGCTCTTTTTTTAATGAATTTATACATGGTGTCTGTAACAGTGACTAGTAGTAAATACAACAATTTAACTATGTTGTGGGATTTTTTTTGTTCTAAAAAGAAATACTTAAAGAAATACTTAATTGCTTTAAGCCTGCCATATGACAGTTTTACCAGGTGTGTGTTAGTTTTTGCATTACAGAAAATAATGAATGACCATTTGTGATGGTTTAGCCCAGATTACCACACAGTTTCTTGCTCACTCTCCCCCTCCCCAGCGGATGGTTGAGATGAAGAAAATTTACCAAAATAATAGGTAGGTCTTTACCTGAAATCTGATACTATGAGCTGTCTGGAAACCAGCTTGGTAGAAAAAGATCAGGGAGTCTCGGTGGACAAGTTGAAAAAAAGACATCAATGTGCCCTTGTGGCAAAGAAGGCCAACAGCCTACTGGGCTGCATGAGGAAGAGCACTGCCAGCAGACTGAGGGAGATGACTTCTCTTCAGGACTGGTGAGACACATCTGAGTGCTAGGTCCATTTCTGAGCTTCTAAGTATAACAGAGACATGAACATACTGGAATGACTCCAAGGTAGAGTCATGAAGCTGGTTAAGCAATTGGAGGATCTGTCTTATGATGAAAGGTCGAGGCTGTTTAGCTTTGAGAAGAGAAGGTTCAAGGCAGATCTTACCAGTGTGGATAAATACCCGATGGGAGCAGAGAAGATGGACACAGACTCTTCTCAGTGCCCAGTGAAAGGACAAGAGGCAATGAGTGCAAAACATAAGATAATAATTTCTGTTTAGAAAAAGCTTTTTTAATGTAAGGGTGATCAGACATTGCCTAGAGCAGTTGTGGAGTCTCCATCCCTGGAGGTATTCAAAACTCAACCGGACATGGTCGTGAGCAACCTGCTGTAGTTGACCCTGCTTTGAGCAGGAGGCTTGGACTAGACAACCTTCAGAGCCTCAACTGTTCTGTGATCCTGTGAATTTTCTTTCAGTTCTAAGGAGACAGAAAGTCCATGTGAAATTGATAGATCTCTGGTAGAGTAGGTTTTGAGATCTTGGTCTCAAAAAATGGAAAAATGTACACAAAGACTCTTAGTGATAAGATGGTGCTCAAATATCTGAGAGATTGTTATAGCAGCTGTTTAAAAGCTTCTGTTCCAAATACCCATCAGTGGTACTCAATTCTATATCAATCAGCTAGTTGGAATATATTGTTGATTAATTAAACTATTAAATTAACAGCAGAAAACATTTCATTTAAGAAAAATACTGGTCTTTCCATCTTGCAAAACCTTATTTCATTGGTTAATTCCAAGTTTTCAAAAAGTCTCGCAGAAGTTCTAGAGGTAACATGTACAGACTTTTGTTTGCTTTTCAGTATTTTCAGAACTGAAATCACATCTTGAATTTTCCAGGATCGTACCACTAATTTCCACTGTAATTTGCAGCCCCTGTTAGGAGGGAGCTTTCTTTAAAGTAACTATGACAGCTGTCGAGGGAAAACCTGAGACAATGACAGAGATTTTGCAAGAATGGCTTTTTAGATACATATAAATATAGTTTTCTTCTATATTAATGTAGCTACATGTATTTATTTATTTTAACTGCTTGTTTTACATTTAGATTTATGTGTTTCTGCTCTGTACTTTGGGTTAACCTGATTAACTTGTATAGGGCAACAAGTGCCATGTATCAGATTTGACCACTGAAACAATTTTGAAGAGTTGCATAGTTACAGTTTTGCTTTAGGTGTATTTTGGTTTATTTTCAGTGGATTGTGCAGATGTAGTCAAGATCATAACAAAATGCCTACAAACAAAATAATTTTACTGTATATATGCCTTCCTTTTTGCAGGGAGAATATGTAGATAGTGCTGTGCAAGTACAGTGGTCTTTGAATTAATGGTCTTGCCCTGTATTCAGGAAATCAGTATATCTTAAAATAAATTAAAATGATAGGAACATCATTTGCCACAGCTGAATGAGAACAAAGTATAATTCAGTCCAATAATTTGTCTCGGGGCGGGGGGGGGAAGCCCTGTGACATAATCTGCCTTTCGTATTTTTGTCTTGTATCTGTATCTACTGCCTTGCGCTGACATTACTCATGAAACAATACGATCAATATTCCTCATAACTTATATTACTATTGGTGATTGTCAGACTTATTTTGACAACTATATAAAAGCAAATCTCTTTTATCACCCTGATAAATTCTTGTTCTTAAAAGCCTCTTGTGACAGAGTTCCATGGATTAACTACAAGCTGTGTGAAATAAGATATCCCACTTAATAATTTTACATTTCATTCCTTTAATTTTCTATCTTTTTTCTTAAAAAAAAAAAAAGACAAAGAAAACATAAGATTCCAAGCAGGTTTTTTTTTCTAAATTTTTCATGTTATGTACATTCACCATGCTCCCTCTTATGTTTTCATTTCTGTGGATAAGTCTTATACACTTGCTAAATAGAAGAAACTCTTCCTTGTTGTTTTCGATTACTTGTGTTCTAAATAATCTCTCTCTAGTTCTGCCATGCTTTTAATAAGACCTAGTAAGTAAGGTAATACGACTTAAGATGAAGCTGTATGACTGATCAATATAAACACATATTGTATGTTCTAAACTATTCATCATCCTTTTCTTTATGCATTCTAATGTCGTAAGAGTGTTTTGACTGTAATCGTACATTGAACAGGTTTTTCCTGAGCTGCCTACAGTTCTGCTCTTGAGTTTGTTGAGTTAATTTAGAATTTTATAAAACTGAGCAGTTTTAAATTTCTGAAGAGTTTTATTCCTTTCCTCCCACTTTCCTTACTTTTCCTATCTGAAAGCAGGTTATCTGGAAGAGTAGATGGTTTCCTAAGTAATACTAACAAGTTTGCACAAGTGCAAACTGTCCCAGTATGAAAGATTAGGAAGTGTATAATGGGAGGTTAATGTCTTGAAAATGGAAATGTATGACACAGTACAGAATTTGGAAACAAAGTCAAATTATAACAGTGAGTATAAAGAACAGCACAATCAAAATAGGAAAGGGCAAGGTACAAGTACAGAGAAAACTAATGCACTTCTGGATAATTTTCTACTCAACCCATGCTTTTTGAAAGAAGGAGACTGTGGGAATAGTTGACCTACTGTTCAGGTAATAACAGACGGTACCAAAACGTCTAAAAACCTGATCTATGTTTTGCTTCAATCTTTAATAAAAAGCTTATCTTGGGTTAGGTGACCAATGTAGTTACCATCTGTGATGAAAACAAGGAAGAAGAAAAATTACTTCAGATCATCTGGATCTCGATTAATTCCTTCAGTAATCTCAGAACTTATTAGTAATTGTTTTTAAAAGTTTCTGGAGACTGAGTGAGGCCCAAAGTTAGATACTAGCTTCAAAAAGGGGTAGGAAGAAAAGTAAAAGAACACAAGGAATTATAGATCAGTGAGACTGTAATTTAGCACTTTAAATAAAAATGTTAAACACCTCAAGGAAGTCTACATCTAAATGAAAAGTTAATTTCACCAGGTTTGAAATGTGTGAAATCAAATGTATTTCTGTAGGAAACTGTGTCATCATTTTTTGAAGAGCAACAGTAGCACACAGCTGCAGTTACAAGGCTTGAGAGAGCAAGTCCTGATAACTGAACTCAGTGAAATGAATCCAGAAAAATCAAGTAAAAATTAGCAGTCTTCAGTGTTAAATAATAAGAAAAAGTGGTGTATCCCTGATGGAGAAGTTACTGTTGTTAAGTAACTGCCCATGCAGGTTTGCTGTTTCTCAGCCGATGGTTTTCAAGGTCACAGGGAGTGACAGGCCCCCTGCACAAAATTTAATCTCCATTTCTACAATTGTGGACAAACTGGATGTATTGGTATATTGCTTTTACAGCAGGGATGGTTCACGAGTTGTTGTTCCCTAAGAGCAGGACTAAGCAGGGCTTGTTGACCTGTCTTTGGCCGTGCTGCCACCGCCAAGCTCTGGAAGCTCAGTTTAGCCTGTGGCCATGTGTAATCTTGCTGGTGGGGCAACTTGCCCTGCAATTGCAGCTCACCGTAAGGCAGACGTGGGCAGTGGCAGTACAGTGTCAAGATTATAGCGATGGGTTTGCTCTTTGGGCAGCTTTGGTGGCCAGCTACTGAGGAGGGGAATCTGGCCACCAGGGAAACTTGTGTGTACAGTGTATTTTGCTCAGGTCAATTGTTATGGCTCTTTCAAGTGCTTGCTATACTGCAGGACTGCGGGATTCAGCATCTCTTCCTTGCAGTTTATTTCCTGTGGCTAGAGATGTCCTAGAGCTGAGTAGAGCAGCTGAGAGCAAAGGATCTCTCTCTCTTCTCCCTCTGCTGAGAGCTAGTCTGTGTCCCTGATCAGAACAGAAGAAGACAACAAGGAAGGGAAAATGAAGGAAAGGGATGATGGAGGTTGATCGAGCCCAAGTGGCAAGAGAGCGATCCAGGGAACAGGATCTTCCGCTGTATCTGCTCTTCCTGGTTAGCTCTCTCCCTAGGATCCATCACAGATTCCTTGATGCTAGTAATAAGCTGTGATATCACATCATCACAGAATGGTGGAGGCTGGAAGGCATCTCTGGAGATGGTTCAGATAGAAGTTCTCCAGGATAATCAGTCTGCCACTGGGAAGTGTAATGCCTCTGGCACATGGTTGCGTCGACAAGCAGCTGTGGACCTTTTGTCCTTTGTTGGTCTGCTTCTCCAGAGGGGTACAGCAGATTCTTAGACACCAGCTGCTCAAGGAACAAATTCTTTGATGTTGTTGGAGTCCCAAGGGTATGCAGTGGATGGTTTCTGAGAATCCTAAGTGCTAGCTTTTCTTTATTTCCCTTTTAGAGAAATAAGGTGGACTACATGGAGAGCTTTTTTTTTTTCTCAAAGTCCTTTGCTTTTCAACCCCAGATTATAAAATTCACTGTACCTTCCTTTTCCCTGAGGCACATCAAACTTTCAGGTTGAGCCAAGTAAGGATGCATATTTTAGGCTACCTAGGGAAATTGGTCTGTAAAAACATATGGCATTTCAACTTTAGCAATGACATAATTGTCAGTTGACTGTAATAATGTTCATTTAATTAAATGCATCCTGGGGAAAAAAAATGTTAGTACGTTAGTTAAAAAGCAGAGTATTCAGATTAGAATGGCAAATTCAGATATAAGTACTGTGCAGTTTTAATTACCTTGTCCATATATACATGGCATGGTGCAGTCATTAATTACATGACAGTATGGTAATTATTTTTAACAGGACCTTAGCCCCTAACTATAACTGATGGGAGTTCCAGACATTAAAGTGTGGGATGTTCCTGGCTGGAATTTGAAGAATGAATTGAAAGATGCAGATTTCTAGTTTGGAAAGGGAAAGTACAGAGAGTGAGTCCATCAGGTGGGCAAGAAAACACCAAGTCAAATGGAAACATAACCTGGTGCTTCCTCTTGCTCGGCTGTAGAAGCACCTTGTGTCTGGTCTTTCAGAAGAGAAAGTTAGGCTGAACTTATCGTTCTGGAAAGGCCCAGATACTACTGGGCAACCTTTGGGTTAATTAGGTTTTTGCTGTGGAATTATAATTTTATTTCCTGAGAAATTGCATGAGACTAATATAATGAGGAACTCGTTGTTACAGGCATAAGATCTCACTGAAATAACAAACAAATGACATGATCATCACAGTAAACTCTTCAGAATGGCCTTTTCTGTTCAAGTTCAGAGAGGTGGAAAGTAATGGAAAGCGGTTAAAGCAGAATCAGCTGATGGAAGAAAGACCACTAGTACCATCATCTGTATTAACACACCGTGTAAGCTTCAAGTACTTTTGGGGGGATGGTTGTTTTATACATGGAATTATGTAATGTAAATTAATGTAATTATTCTTGTATTGTAAATAAGCTGATATGTGATACTGGTCTTCCCACCCTTGAGAGATCAAAACTCAGACGCCTTCAAATCCCAAATACTGTGATCTGCTTTTAAAACAACTTTTATATTGTAATTCTAGTTTGTCTCGTTTTTTTCTAAACTCTCATAGCTTATCCCACGATATATGAGCATGTGACAGTGAGAGTGGCCGACGCCACAATTTTTGAAGTGACTGCAAGTAAAGCCTTTTCATGTTGCAAAAATTCTCACACCCACCTCTACTAACTCCCTCCCAGCAATTAATTCTGCCAGAATGTTCTCCCTGCATAGATTTGTGTTCATCCTTCAATCTTATCACTGCTGCTTCTGAGAGATTTTCGCCCTCTCTCTCCCAGAACAGTGGGCGCAGCTGTAACTTTCCACTTCTTCCTCACCAGTTCCTTCTGCCCCAGCAAGCACTTCAGAGAAAGGACGAATGAAAGCTGAGGAGCGTTTCTTCCTTACCAGCCAGCTGAGAGGATAAGGGGGCAGGGAAGCTCATGCCTCATCTTTGCTTCAAAGCCGAGGAATCTAAGAAGTGTATGTGTACAGACAGGGCTTTCTGAGATGTATGTGCTATAGGTTTGTCTGCTTTGTTGTGCTAGTGGTTGATGTACCCCTTTTTCTGGAAAAAAAAAAGCCCATGAACAGTGGCAGAAAAAGAAGGCGGCATTAGGCGTTGAAGGGGCAGTTTTAGTCCATGTCATCCTAGTTACCTGCCTTCTCCTCCACCTGACTAACAGTTAGCCTTTGGCTCTAAATCTCTCACTTATGACCACTTACAGTAGCCCCAGTTTTTCACCTTTCATGGTGTGGTAGTAGTACTGAGCCCCTCTTGCTCCAGGCGTTACTCCAGCCATAAGGGACCACTCCAACCACCTTTGGGACACTTAGGCCCCATAACATAGAATCATAGAATGGTTAGGGTTGGAAGGCACCTTTAAGGTCATGTAGTCCAACCCCCCTGCAAGGAGCAGGGACATCCCCGACTCAATCAGGTTGCTCAGAGACCCGTCCAATCTGGCCTTGAATGTTTCCAGGGATGGGGCATCAACATCCATGTGGCTTTGGTCTCTTCCGCTCTCTGGAGAGCGTAGGCAGCCCTGCATCCCCTGGGAGATGAAGGGTGTGGCAAAGCAGCAGCAGAAGCTGGAGTGTGGGTGAGAGAGAGTAAAGAGGGGCTTGTCCTGCGGGGAGGGACATTTGGTGAGGCTGGGGAAGGAGAACTGCATGTCTGTGCTTACCAAACTGGTAAATGCCATGCAGGATGGATAAGTAACTTCAGTGAGTTACATGTCCAGTTTGTTTCAAGTGCCTGCTTTGTTAGGGATAACCAAGTCCTTGAGAGCAAGGAAAGCTGGGGAAAACGTATGTTACACCACTTCCTAACTTCAGTGTCTGGTTTTGACAAAAATCGAGGTACGATTTTTGAAAAGGAGACCCAGCCTCCGGGAAAGGTACCCAGCGAGACAGACCTGCCAAGCCCCCCGCCCGTGGGAGTGAATTCAAAGAGATGTTCAAAGGTGTCTCCCTCTCGCGTGCAGGGGGTTCCTGCCATCCACCCGCAGGAAGAGGCAGCGCGCCCCGCAGCTGCCCCGCTGCCGGGTCCCCCCCCCACCCCCCGCCCGCACCCGGGAGGCGAGGCACCTGCGGAACCACCGGACGCCACTAGACCCCTCCGGGGGCGGCGAGGTCTCCCGGGAGGAGGCGGCCGGGGGCCGGGCGGAGGGTGGCGGCGGGGCGCGGTCGACGGTCTTCCGCGGAGCCGCCTCCCGCTCCCCCCCGGGCGAGGAGGAGCGAGCCTCCTGCCCCGCAACCTCCGGAGGAGCGGGGCCAGCGGTGTGCTTTCCGCAGGCGCTCCAAGCCGCGGTCTGGCGGCGCCGGGGCCGCGGCCGCCCGCCGCACCATGCCGCTCCCGCTCCCGCCGCCGCCGCCGCCGCCGCCGCCGCGGCTCCTCCTCTCCGCCTCCCGCGCGGGAGCGCGCCCGGCTCCACTCCCCGGCTGCCTCCTGCAGCAGCGGCGGCGGCGCTGAGGGAGTTGCGCGGGCTCTGCCTGCCCGGTGTGGCGGCGAGGGGCGATGATGATGATGAGGAGGAGACGCCGCTACCTGCTGGAGCGGGCAGAGCAGGCGGGCGGCGGCGGCTGCGGGGCGAGCGGCGAGCAGTCCCGCTCCCGGGACTGGCTCTATGAGTCCTACTACTGCATGAGCCAGCAGCACCCGCTCATCGTCTTCCTGCTCCTCATCGTCATGGGCGCCTGCCTGGCCCTGCTCGCCGTCTTCTTCGCCTCCGGGCTGGTAAGAGACCCCCCTCCCGCTTTGGGACCCGCGCCCCTCCCTACGGCATCCCCGCTCCCTGCGAGCCGAGCGGGACGGGACGGGACGGGACGGGACGGGACGGGACGGGACGGGATGGGACGAGGCGGCCGAGAACCGGTGCTGCTGCTCCCGGGGAGGAGGAAAGTTGGTGGCGGGAGGCGCCGAGGTGGCTGCGGGCAGCGGTCCGGGTACCCCCCCCCCGCAGCCCCCTGCCCAAACTTTGGTATTTCGGGGTGACAGCGGCAGCGCAGCTGATGGGGCGAAAACTGAGTCAACAAGCGCAGCGAGTTTAATTCACTTAAGTCACTGGCTCTGCTCCCGTCCAACTGGCAGCCTGGCAGCATTGGCCTTTCCAGTGGCATCGCCGCACCAAAAATGCCGCCCGTATCGGTATCTGAAGTAACATTTTTAATGGCAAGAAAGCAGGGACTGTCCCCTTCTTGTTCCCCCCCCCCCCCCATTATACTGTTTTCTAGCGTTTGACCCATTTTCTCAAGAAAGCTTTTGGGGTAGCGCAGCCGTTGCTTTTTAAGGGAGGTGAAGTTTGGTCGGTCGAATACTTTTTTTTTTTTTTTTTGGCGTGTCCGGTGCTGGGCTTCCAGCTTTTGGCAGGAAAAACGTGTCACCGCGGCAGATGCCAGTCGGTGTCAGTTTGTCTCGCCCAGAAATCTGTGGCGTTTTGCCCTTGCGTTGAAGGCAGAGGAAAAGCTGCAGAGGGCAGTAAAATTCTTGCTCCGTACAGAGTTTTCCTGCCGTTAATGATGAGAAGCAGGCTGTTTGCATTGCTGTATAGTTCTGAAGTAAAGAAAGAGGGGTCTCAGGCATTTATTTTTTTTTTTTTTTTAAAAATCTTCTAATGATCTTCTGGAAAGCTTAATGGTTATTGAATAGAGCTAGGGATCTCTACGAGCGAGGATGAATCGGCTGGGATGTAATAATATGTAGCCTAATGGATTCTCTTCTAGAGGCACTGCACATAAGAGTGTTTGCTTGAACAGTGAATCCGGCTTTCTTGCTTGTTACGGCCAAACTTTTGTCTTAAAATCTGCGGGAACTACTTGCAGGATTAGCTAAACTTAGAGCTAACTGGTGATTTACTTCTTTTTGATATTTGTATTAAATGTTTTTTGAGCTTTTTGTTTAAAGTGCCATTCGTATTAAATACGGAACAGTCGTAAAAGAGCTAGTGTGGGGCTGGTAATGGTGATGCCTCGTAATTCAGTTGTTTAATGCCTAAATGTTTCAGTTTTGGAGCTCTGTATACAAAATCTTGTTCTTGGGTGTTAACTGGGGTGCTTGTCCATCAGGGCTGCAGGGACCAGCGATGGAAATGGAAGTCTGTCAGATACTAAGGCTGAGGCACAGTTAGGTGTGGAGGTGTACATGATACTTGCTTACAGTCAAGGTGGCGGAACTTGGGCTTGGCAGTGTTTAACACTAAATTTCATACCTTTTGGTCGTGGTACAATGTACAGCTTGTTTACAAGTTCCACATGCTTTTTTTCATCATTCCATTTCTTGAGGTAAGTCATTCACGATAACAATGGTGACACAGCACTGGGCCCAGATCGAAGGACTGCTGAAAGTTATGGAAACAAAACTATGAACTGGACGAATCTTGCCAGGCGTTGCTACTTCAGAAAGAGTGAATTTTATAGTTCAGTCTGCGTTTGGAATTCCAGACATACCGGAAGAGGGAAAAAAAAGCTTTTAAAACCTTTTTCCTGAGCCTTTATCTTCCTGTGGCTAACAACTGGACTGGTAAGTGGAGAGAGAGGTGGAGTTCATCCTTAAAGTTTCCAGTCAACGGATGAAAGTAACTTCAGGCAGAGAGAAGGCTCGCCTATATGGACTTCCAGCCACAGGAAGTTGGGCAAAATCCTTTGAAGCCCTGCCCAGAGTTTCATCTAAAAGCATTTTATTATAGTCTAGCTCTGGTTGCGTTTGCGATGAAAATATTCCTGAAGGTTTAGATCTGTTTCTCCTGCACCTGAATAGAGAATGCACTTTTTATATAGCTGTGGAATCTTAGTCAATTTTTTGGTTGCCTGATGATACAAAAGGGGCAAGCGGCTGTGAGTGCCTGAGCCACAAGTGCCAATATTAATGTCCTTGTCTTTATTTTGCACATCCAGTACGTATGCGATTGTTTGACAGAAGATTGAATTTTGTAAAGGAGGCGCAATGGAAGTGAAGTGGGATAGTTCTGTGTAGGTCTGTGCTGTGCATGTGAAGTTAAAGGAAATCTTTCTTAACAGTTGTTTCCTTTAGATTTCATACAAAGCAGTTAAGATTTTACTGAAAATTACTTAAGCCCGTTGTGGAAACAAAACTCCAAAATGACTCACCATAACACTCGATTTGTGTTTCTCGCTTGTACTTCAAAGAACAGCTTAGAACATGGAACGGAGGATCAGACATTGTTCAGAAAAAATGGATATTTGTGAAGCATGAACCATTTTTATGTTCTAGACTTTCTTAAAAAAAAAACACTGAAACCAATGGAAGTGAGAGGCTTTCCTTCTATTTTAATTTTTTTTGTTCAGTTGTTAAAATATATCACTGTGATGTCTGAGTTGCCTTTTCTTTTTTTTTTTGGCAATGTATTCTTAAGTGTTCCCAAACACAGCCAACCACACAGGGATGTATTCCACTTAGTCAGCTATTTCAACCTGTCAGAATACGAGCTGTAGCCTTCCTGATTTCATATGAAAAATTTATAAAAGCTGTTGCAAAATTACAGTAAACAAGATTACTTACAAAATGTTCCTGGAAATCTGATTACCTTTCTTTCAGACAATGTACAGCTACCGTTACTGAGGGAGATTTCTTGGGGATTTTGCTTTTGTTTGTTTCAGAAAAATATTGTGATTTTGACCTTTAGGATTAAGCACTCTGTCTTTTCAAACACTAAATATGAGAATCCTAAAGTCTGCTTGAAAGATGACCATTCAGAACTTGGGGTTTTAAATAATGTAGTGATAGTATCAACCTTTGAATTTCCTGTGTCAAAGTACCCTCTGTATTTTTGTGTACCTGGCGTGAACTGAAAACTGGCGATCTGAGATCAGTCATCCTTGTTTAGCTGCTGCTTTAATCGATAGAGAGTAAATTATTTTCCCAAACCTGTGAAAGCCTTCCAGTGCTTAGAAATGCCAGAGGTAAGCTTAATTTTCTGTCTGGTTATTGTCTTGTTCTTTCAATATAATATGTAGGACAAACTCGTTATTTGCCACTCTCTCCCTTTTTAGTACTAAAAACTTACATGACCATTTTTAGTGGTATCTAGAACAGTTTTGTCTCTGGCCAGAGCAATTTGTAGGATTAAAAAAAAAAAAAGCCATTTTAAAATTCATAATGTAAAATGTGAGTGTATCTGAAATATCTGCAGTTGTGATGTTTTCTGTATTATGTGGTTAAACAAAACTGACTGAAAACAGAGGTGATGCCCACATTGTACAATTTATTGGACAATTTATTAACTTCCCTTTATCCACGTTATTTTCTCGATACAAAGAGTGCCCAGTCCATCGATACAGGCTTCAATAAAAACCTACAGTTCACGGCTGTCAGAATCTTTTAGCACTTGTGGTGTTAATGGGAGAGGACCTAAGTCCGTCAAGATCCTCTTTCTGTCCCTTTTCCCGAAGGTCCACCAATCTGCTGCCATACAGATGTGTTTTCTTTTAGGCTGGCCCGTGCCCCTTGCTCAAAAACTGCAAGCCTGCTGTGCAGTGTTTATCTGTCTTCCGAATCCTTGCTGCTGCATGTGACCTTGTAAAGCTCTTCAGATGTGGTTGTTGATGTGTTGATGTGGAGCTGCAAGCTTCTTCACGGTATCATTGGCCAAGCAAAGCATGTGTTGAGTGAAAAGTGCTTCTACAATCTGGCATTCTGATGCCTTCTCTCTTCTAAAGCACTGTGAGATGGCTTTGGGTTAGCTGCCTAATGACTGTCTGTGCAACAGTGGTATTACTTATTCCCCGCAACCACTTCTTTGAAGTTCCTGAAGAATTCATGCCCAAATACCTTCTGTAGCAAAAATAGGAGCAGACAATCATCCTTAAAAGGGGAGTACAACTAACTAGGGAGGTGTACCTGCAACATGGCAGATGTACATTCTGCAGGTACTGGTTTTCTGGCATCAGACTGATTGAACTTACCTTCAGCTGATCCTGCATGGAAGCAGTGGTAGTTGCCTCATTCTGAAGGGGTACATTAAAACTTTTTAGCTGCCAACCTGGCTGGCAGGGAACTGTCTCTGTACAAAGAGAAGAGGATCAGTAGAGTCCTGTAAGTAATGACAGCAAATCCTCTCTCCTTCTAATTGGTCTTACTCTGTCTAAAAGAAATCCTTGCTACTTCTGGTGAAAACTGGACATCAGCCAAACCTTTCCAGATTTCCATGATCCCTTCCATGTACCCCATGATGAGGAATACAGTGAGATTTTCTGAGCCACCAGGGATCAGGTCAAAAAGGCTAAAGCCCTGACAGAACTAAATCTGGCCAGAAGACATCAAGGGCAACAAGAAAAGCTTTTTTTTTTGGTATGTTGAGTATAAAACAAAGACCAGGGAGAATGTAGGCTCTCTCTGGAAGGAAATAGGAGACCTGGTTACCCAGGACATGGAGAAGGCTGAGGTATTCAATGACTTTTTTTGCGTCATTCTTCACTGGCAAGGGTTCTAGCCACGTTGCCCAAGACACAGAAGGCAAAAGAAGGAACTGGGAGAGTGAACTGCATACTGTAGCAGAAGAGCAGGTTTGGGAACATCTAAGGAACCTGAAGATGCACAAGTCCATGGAACTTGGTGAGATGCATCCGCAGGTCCTGATGGAACTGGTGGATGAAGTTGCCAAGCTGCTGTCCATTGTATTTGAGAAGTCATGTCAGTCTGGAGAAGTTCCTGCTGACTAGAAAAGGGGAAACATAACCCCCATTTTTTAAAAGGGGAAACAAAGAAGACCCTGGGGAACTACCTGCCAGTCAGTCTCACCTCTGTGCTTGGCAAGATCATGGAGCAGATTCTACTGGAAACCATACTAAGGCACATGGAAAATAAGGAGGTGATCGGTGACAGCCAACACAGCTTCACTAAGTGCAAATCGTGCCTGACCAATTTGGTGGCCTTCTATGTTGGGGTGACAGCATCAGTGGATAAGAGACGACCAACTGACGTCATCTACCTGGATGCGTGCAAAGCATTTGTCACTGTCCCGCACAACATCCTTCTCTCTAAACTGGAGAGACACAGATTTGATGGATGGACCACTCAGTGGATAAGGAATTGGCTGGATGGCCACAGTAAGAGAGTGGTGGTCAACAGCTTGATGTCCAAGTGGAGACCGGTGAGAAATGGCGTTCCTCACGGGTTGGTACTGGGACTGCCCCTCTTTAACATCTTTGTTGGTGACATGGACAGTGGAATAGAGCGCACTATCGGCAAGTTCACCGACAACACCAAGCTGTGTGATGCAATTGACATGCTGAAGGGGAGGGATGCCATCCAGAGGACCTTTGACAGGTGGGAGACGTGGGCCCATGCAAACCTCATGAGGTTTAACAAGGCCAAGTGCAGGTTGTAAACATGGGTCAGGGCAATCCCAGGCACAAATACAGGCTGGATGGAGAAGAAATTGAGAGCATCCCTGAGGAGAAGGACTTGGGTGTGCTGGTGGATGAGGAGCTCTACATGAGCCAGCAGTGTGTGCTCACAGCCCAGAAAGCCAACCACATCCTGGGCTACATCAAAAGAAGCATGGTCAGGAGGTCGAGGAAGGTGATTCTCCCCCTCTATCCCACTCTGCTTTCATGAGACCCCACCTGGAGTACTGCATCCAGCTCTGGAGCCCCCAGCATAAGAAGGACATAGATTTGTTGGAGCAAGTCCAGAGGAGGGGCACAAAAATGATCAGAGGACTGGAACACCTCTCCTAAGAGGACAGGCTGAGAAAATTGGGGTCATTCAGCCTGGAGAAGAGAAGGCTCTGGGAAGACCTTACAGGGTCCTTCCAGTACCTAAAGGGGACTTATAAGAAAGATGCAGAGAAACTCCTTAGCAGGGCCTGTTGTGATAGGATGAGGGGTAATGGTTTTAAGGAGGTAGATTCAGACTGGACATAAGGAAATCTTTTTTTACTATGAAGATGATGAAACACTGGAACAGGTAGCCTGGAGAGGTGGTAGATGCCCCATCCCTGGAAACATTGAAGGCCAGGTTGGACGGGGCTCTGAGCGACCTGATCTAGTTGAAGATGTCCCTGCTCCTTGCAGGGGGGCTGGACTAGATGACCTTTGAAGGTCCCTTCCAACCCAAGCTATTCTATGATCAGAATCTCATCCTGAAATAGAGGGGGAAAATTCTTCAAGTCCATATAGAAAAAGTAGCTTTGAAAGACATGTTCCATCATTCTCATTGCAGTGTCTCAAGTGATTAGGTGTCTGCGTAACGGTGTCTGCTGCCTGCCTCTCGTAATGTTCTCATCAGTACTCTGTATCTGAAAAATTAATCTGTCCACACCAAAAGGTCACCACGCTGATGTTGTATCCCTATTCATGAGATGCTTTGTTATAACCTAATTGCACAGAATAATACAACCGTCTTGGAAGTTCACAGGCCTATTGCAAGTTCACTTGTAATCTCAATTTTAGGAAATCTTTTGAGATCAGCCCTGTGTAATTTAAAGCCTTTTTTTTTCAAGAGCACAACGTGTCTTCCCAAAGTCCAAGAATACCCAAGATCTGAAAGCGTTCCTTGGAATCCTTGCAGTCTGAAAGTAAGCGGAAGCATCAGCTATACTGTTTTCCAGATGCAGCTTATCCAGTTCCTCCAAAAAGAAAGCTACGTCACAACAAAGGTAATGAAGTAGAAGAATCCTCACTAATTGAAGGACAAGCAGACACAGAGCTGTTTGCATGCTTGATGCTGTGGTTGTTGTGCTCAGGAGGTATCCTACCTTTTCGTAAACTCATTCTGCCAGATTATTGCTACTACGAAGATGAGGAAAAATTCAAAACAAACATTAGCGTATTTATAGTATCTTTTCTTTTCATAATTCCACCTATAATTGAGCATACAGTTCTGCTTTCAAGTTGCCTATTAGAATGTGCCACGAGGAAATCCTACATTTCTATTTTTTTTTCTTATCTCTAGGCACCATAATGTTACCAATACATTCTTCCAGCTATACTTGCTGGCTATTTGACAGCTATAGTTCCTGGCTATTTGATACAGTCTTACGATAATTCTGTCTCTGCCAAATGTTCCTTCCAGTAGCATCTTTGGTTGTCTCAGCATGACTTCTGTAGCCAGTATCACCTCTTTAGTCAGACCCGTAAAGGTTGCTGTATCTTCCTCTCTGAAGCAGGAGTTGCCTAGCTTTGTGTCTGGTTTCATTCCTCAGTACTGCATCAGTCTGGACATTTTCTTCTTTCATTTGCTAATGACACTCCCAGTACATCTGTGGTTACTTTTAATGCTGCTAAGAGCTTGTCTCATTTGCCAGTCCTTAACAAGCCTGGAAACAGAAAGCCATCAAGATAATGATGTGCTGGTGGCAACCTCACTTTGCCTACCTCTGTTTCGTCCTTCGTATTTAATAACCTGAATGCTAAATAAGAACTGGATAAAACCATAGGTATGGCTATGTTGGAAAAATACTTAGCCTTGAACTGTATTCTTAATAAATTAAAGATTTGTGGATACTCTAGCAATGGAAAGCTTATTTAATGTCACAAATAATGACTCAAAACAGTGGATCCACAACTCCTAATCATTACTGCAGCTGACAAAAATGACGAATAACATACTGGCTAGAGCTGTTTTTTTACTGAGGTGCAATGAGAATAAGACAGATGATGGATTGGGCTATGATTGTCTGCTGTCTTTATCAGCATCAAGCCAGATATGTGGATTCACAAATCGTGTATTGGCAACTTCATGGTGGATCTGCCATGGACTCGTGAATGCCTGTCTGCTTATCTTGCTTTAATTTTTTTTTAATTGGTTTCAAGTTCCATGTTGTGGACAAAGATACCTGACCTATTTGTGAGTATCTCGAAACTCCTATAGAAATGGTAAAGAGGTTTCTTTGATTGAACCTTCAAGAGGTCTCCTAGATTAAGGACATTAAGCAGAGATCACAGTCCCTACGTTTATACTGTAAATAAGAAAACGTCTCCTTGTTATAATGGTAGCAGTCACTGGAATCTTCAAGACTGCACTGTGCATCACTCCAGGCTGATGGTGCAATGAATATTTAACACAAATAGAAGTGATCTGCAAATCACTTTAGTGGCTGAGTACGTGAGCATCACAGGAACAAAGTGCAGCTGAACACCTGTCGTGTTTCATCCTGTGCCTACATTCCCAGTCGTAGCCAAGATGTGACCCTAAAGAAGAGAAGTGCTGCCACAATGGCTTCTGCATATTTCAGAAAGAAATGAGTCAACTCAAGCCTTATTGATATTTGATTGAAAAGATGGCAACAGTTTAAACTTCTGATTTTGGGGATCTGGACCCCAAAATAAGTAAATTAGCACAGTTTTGCCGCTTTTCCCTGCCTTCTCTTTTTGCTTTGAGCATCACTCCTGATCCTATTGAAAAAAAAAAAACAACAGGTCCACACATTTTCTTCTCCAGATCTTTTATTCTTATATCTTGAATAAGCAGCCTCTGGACACTGAACCTTGTTCAGATGATGCTGAAAATTCAAGGGACTATCACACCATCTGTGCAGAGAAGTATGAGGCTGTCTCTACATTTATCCTCCCAGTTGTCTGTTTCTCCAACCTGTATGAAAACATTTTCTTTCTCTCTTGTCTCTAAACAGAACTCTTATTCTTAATGGTGCCTACATCTTCAACTAGATCAAGTTGATGAGGCTCTGAGCCACCTGATCTAGTGGAAGATGTCCCTGCTTCTTGCAGGGGGATTGGACTAGATGACCTTTAAAGGTCCCTTCCAACCCTAACCATTCTATGATTCTACATGATGCAAAAGACCCTTTCTGTTCGTGGTGAGAACCTGTTCCAGGCTTGTGTCTGGGAGAAGCAGAGGAAGCAGCACCCACCATCACTGGCCTCTCAGCCTTGCCCTCAGGTCTGTTGTCTGAGCATCCACTTCTTCCACCATCCATGGTTCTAATTTTGGAGTTTCTCAGACCTGCAAGATGTGCTCAGGAGTGCAGGAGCAGTGGCTTCTGGTTGCCTGCGCAGAGTGTGCTCCAGAGAGGGCAGCTGGGGTAAGGTGTGCTCTGGCCTCCATGTGTTTTATAGCTTCACGTGCAACCAGTCTGGTGTTTGGTAATTGGATAGTTCCGCGAGATCCCATGAGGACTGGTGACTTTTCAGAGCCACTCTCAGGGGTTTGCAAAAGTAGTTAGAACTTGCTTTTTCCACCTGCCTCCTCAAGGTAGCTGAGCGGTTTGCTGTGGGACCTCTTAAAGAGCCCAAATGCTGTGACATGCACAGTGGACCTGCCCACTGACCAGATAAGTGGGATTGCTGTCCTTCCATTCCAGGTAAAATTTCCCCGTCCATGTCTTCAACTTGCTAGTACTTTGATCAGTCCTGTAGGAAAATCCAGAAAGTGGCCATCGTCTTTCACTTGGGCTTGTTTTCCACCCCAGTGAGTCCAGGCAATTTCCAGGCCTGACTGATAGATGGTGGGATTTTAGACACTTCTTCAAGTGACACGATGTCTGTTTAACACTAAAATGATTTGCCAGATTGTTTTTGGTTTCTTTGATTTTTATTATTTTCTTACCTGTGCCTTAGAGAAATGGGGTAATAGTACTCAGCTAGCACTGAATAAATACGCCTGGATTTGCAGAATCTCTTTTGCTTTATTTCCTATGAGTGTGTCTGAAGTTGTACTCTTCTATAGAGCTGTCAGGGCTTGATCCTGGAGTCGAAAATGAAGTAAGAGACCTCTTTGGTTTGAAGTCACTTGAACTGAGAGACGAATGAGAGTGTGGAAAGTGTCCTTAGGGGAGTAAACTTCAAGAACCTTTTCTGCAATAATAACAGCTATGTTTAGTAAGTAGTTGCAAAACCTTAGGAAAAACTTGAAAAGTAATTACTCAATGACAGTAGTGGCTTTTCAATATTAAAACTATTTTCATGTCACCTTACTAAGCCAATATGTTAAATCTTTGCAATATTCTTGCAAAAATGTATTTTTAAAAGATCCAGTAGAAAAAGAAGCCTAAGCTTACCTTTTTCTTCATTAAAATTACCTTTAAAATGAGCACCTTGTGCTGAAAGTTGTGTGCTCCTTGGTTCAAATTTTGTGATTCTTACTTTTAAGCAACTTCTATCTTGACATTTTTTCTTGATTACAGCCAGTTTCTCAAGTTATTATGTCAAGAGTAAAGTGGTAAGGGAAAGCCATCTTTCAGCTTTGATTAAAAAGTGACAGCCAAAGTATGTAACTGCCAGTATTAAATAGCTCAAAGAATCAAATGAGTACTTCAGTATTTTGGACTTCCTTGGGTCTGTATGGGTACAAGGAAGGCCATAATTTCACTTTTAGTGTGTGTCACAGTGCAGCTAATCTAAAAACCATGTCTTTGAGTCTTGTGGAGTGATGTATTATCCATAATGTTTAACTGATGGAGCTCTTTCAACAATAACATATTTTGAATATATTTAACTGCAAAGCATACATTTTTCATAAATGTTTGACTCATTTTTTCTTTGTGTATCCACATTTTGGGATGTTAAGTAAATAGTAGTTGTATTTATTGGAGAGTTTCTTTAAGATTTTTTTTGATAATAAGAGAAGGAATGATATTGAGAACATCTAAAAAAAAAAGCTAAGCTAAGTTATTAAGCCACATTTTTTGAGAGGAATTCAGAACCAATACCTGTAGAATAAAACATGCAAGAAGGATATATTTATTGATCACTACATTTACATTAAAAATAATCTAAATGAGATGAGTACATGCTAATTAGCTCTGGAGCCTGAAATAGTTTAATCAAAGTACGAACTTCTGCTGGCTTTGCTGTGTATAGTCTCAGACCTCTTCTGAAGGGGACACTTCAGGGAGCAGAAGGTAATTAACTGCTGTTGCTCTCTGGGACATGGTTTATCTTCGATGGCTGCCAGCTGGTGTCGCCTGGTAGGACAAGTTTGTAAGTGCACCAGCTGAGTGTTGTAGCCACGAATAACTGGGCTGCACCATCTTGTTTTTCATAGTCTGTTCAATGTCATAAAGTATAGCTACTTTTGGTAGTTGCCAGTCTGAGAGAAGATTGAGATGGTGCTGGATGACAGACAGGAATGACAGTCCCATTTGTGTTCCCTGACCCGCTGTGGGCCATCGAAACCCCAGCTTATTAAATAAATGGCTGTATGCACTGGCAGATTTTGTATGACATGGTTAACAAGATGGGAGGATATGAATCGATGGAAAATAAAGGAGGAGAGAGAAAACTGCCAATATGGCAGAAGTAGGAAAAGCTGTTTGCCATTCAGGTTGGGTGCGTGGGGTTTGCCCAGGGCATATTTATGTATATAAAATATACAAGCACACACACACTGATTCTGCTAATTATGTTTTTGCCGGGGATGGGTGTCTGTCCTCTGTCCCATGGCATATGATACAGTAGGAATGGTCACAGGCACATGGAGTCCCCTGGCTACACTTTTGCATACTGGTAGCTCAAGTGGAGGTTGTTCCCTGTTGCTCTGAGATGGACACTACCTTTTAAAAATCAGAAGAGCTGTATCAAAGGGCAGTTGTGCCCACTCCATGCAGAGAAGGGAAACCTTAAAAACAAATGTTACTCCACCAATACCTAGCCACTGTGTTGCAGCTTTGACCATCCTTGGAAATGCATCTTTTCTAGTTGTTTTGTATTCATTTGGAAGAGGCAGTGGTGGAAGGACCAGAATTGTTTATGGTGTTTGTCATGCATCATGATGTTTATTCTTCTCCTGTGTTCTGCATTTTGGGTTGGTTTTTGACTGGTAGTTAGCATAAAAGGGATGTTTTCATGAGTCTACCTATGATAAACACCAAATATGTCCATTTCTAAGTGCTAATAGTCAACCAGGAGCCTGTTGTCATGTATAGAATTAGGATTGTTTTGTCAGAGCTGTGTCACTTCACATACACCTACCATTTGCTTGCTCAGTAGTGACTATTATAAGATCTTTTTGTAATTCTTTATAGTTGCCCATCATCTTTGTCAGATGTGTATTTACCCCTTTTCCCAAATTGTTTGTGTATATGCTGAGCAACATATACCCTAGGATTCTTGAGGACTTTTGTGGGCACTAGGGGACCGTTGTTTTTGACAAATGTTCCCAGGATAGCTATGAGACCTACTGGTACTTCCCATAGTCTTTCAGAGGGACCCCAGGAGAAACTGGCATCACATTCCTGTCTTTGGATACTGGGACACTTTTGGGTGGAAGTTATGTGTTACTACAGTTTTAGCTCTTTCTCCTTTGAGTCCTATTAGCACTTTCTGGTGAACTCTGCGTGCTTGTGGAGATTGTTTTTACATTTCAAGTTCTTGCTTTTGTCTGTGATCCCTTATACTGATAGTTCAATTTGAGACAGATCTTCTGATGTGTTACGCGAGTATAGAATATTTTGGAATGAGAATTACCCCATGCTGAACACAGATACGAAGAAAAAAACCATTCTACTAGTCTGCTCTTCTCTAACTGTTCTTTTTAATACCTGCATTGTCTGTTTGCTTAAAAGTCCCTTTAGCAGTCTGCCAACTCTTGATTAAGTTTAAAAAGGAATATACTACTTATTTTTATACTCTTAAAAATGTTTTCTCAAGCTCTTTTCTTGGCCTGTATTATTGAGTCTTTATGTTAATCCTCATAAATTTTATGATCCTTTTTATTATTCCCTCTTTTTTTTCTTCTTTGAAAGACAGTTTTTAGAAGCTTCATGGCTTGGCTCTTCAGGAATTCTGATGGTGTTTTTGTCTTTCTCAAGTCGTTTTTGGGAATTGATTAGCTTTTGGCATGTGCCTCTGAGTTTTACAGTGTCTTCAGACCCCGTACAAAGATTTTAATCTGTAAGCTTCTAGCTCCCCCTTTCAATTTTACTGTTAGGGTTTTGGTTTTCATTTGTTTGCTTAACAAGCTTTGTCATTGTTATAAACCATCTCCTTAATAGTAGTATTTTGTGAACCAGGTTGTTTACACTTCTTGAGATCAGACTGAGTGTTTCTCTTTCCTTGTATGGGTGGGTTTTTTTGTTTATTGGTTCATTTGTTTGTTTGTTTGTTTTGTTTTTCAGCTCTGCATGAGACATAGACAGTGATCTCAGCTTCCATCTCCTGTTGCGATACTTAGCTAGTGTAGCTGGAAGTCACCGAAGTATCCATTGACCTGTTGAGTTTTCTTCTTTGAGAGCCTTTTCTATCTCTGCATTTCATAGAATCTCAAATAGTTTCCATTCTGGTCAGATGACCAGTCCTCTAGGTCATTTATTTTGATAACCTTTGCTATTCAGTCTAGTTTTTTTTTTTGTTCATACAGAATTTATGCTATTTGTTGAATCTCCTAGATTGTTAATACGAGTCTTTCTTCAATTCCTGCTGAAGTGTATGGCTTTCAGTTTTTTCTGCTTTTTCAGTGTTCTGCTGATGGTCTTTTTTCCACCAAGTTTTCAGTAAGACTATTGCATAAATAATGTTTTAGGAACAGGCATTTTGGTTCTTCTGTATAGCTTCTTAGGCTTTTAGTGTATACTTTCAAACGGGTATTTCTCTGCAAAATTTTTAAAAAGAGAGTCTGCCTGTTCTGGCTTTTCTTTGCCATCTCGTTCTTGCTTGAGTTTAGTCAACTTCTGTCTTTTCCTTTAGTTGAGCCATACAGGTTTCTTACAGGACATTACTGCTTCTCTTAAACCACTTACTATGTTTCTATAACCTCTTCAGTTTGAATGTTTACCTATGAGCTTTGAAGTGCCAGCAACCTCATTCTTTTCTGGTCTAGATAAAGCTCAGCCACCTTCTAAGGCTCCCCCCCATTCCCAAAATTTCATGATTTCTTTGAATTCCCTTTTTAACACATTTTCTTAGCTGCTTATTAAACTTCTGCTTGTCAGCCTGTCTTGTTTTGGGAGCATTTCTGGGAATGCTTCGATAGTTCTCTGCTTCTTCACTAGCAACCAATGTTTTGCCTTCACAAATTTTCTTTTAGCCTTCCTTACGTTACTGTTATATACACAGCAGCCACGGCCTTTGACACTTCCTCAGCACCTCCAAAGAGCCTTTCCAAACCCTCTGTGAGGTCTGACATTTTTGCATTAAGCAGAGAAGTTGATGATCTCTGGTATGTCAGACTTTGTGTTCCTGATAATTGTTGCTACAACTATGAGGCAGGTGAGGTTCACTCATAGCTATCGCACAAACTTGAAAAAATCTGGATGCAATTGTTTTCTACTGAGTAAGTGAGAAGATGAACGACATCTATATGTCATTGGACTCACTGAAAAGAATCCACTGGCAAATGTTGTCAAGCACATATGTGGTTAGAAGGGTGCTCACAATAACTACGTTTGGTCACTATATTATCACTATTAGTCCTGTATGCTAATTGGGACAGACCCTGTAAAGTCAAAGAACAGTCCTATTTATTTAATCAGAATTATTGCACTGTTGTGAAATGCCCCATTTCTCATACAGAGGGGATTTTACAGTGCAGATTGTTCATTACTTTCAAGTTAGAGGAGAGACTCCAGGTGAGCAGGGTGTCATCTGAAGGATTTGAATCAAGTCTTACTACTGTCGTAGTGTCACAATATACTAACAAATACAGAATAATCTCGTATCTGGCCGTGAATGCAGAACCGCTTCTTGCTGGCTGTAGATGACAACACGCAGCAGCTTGGAGATTGTGATGCCGGTCAGAATTACCTGATACACGCCGTGTGCAAATTGCCGGACTGATTGTGGACTAGCGAGGAGTCAAATATCACCATCTGCTAACAGCAAGTGTAGACTGCACATCAGACTCATTAATAGAGAGAACTGAGTTTCTGAAGACAACAGACATCATGAAACAACTAGATTTGAGCCTGATGCTGTTATCATTGATCTACCAAGCCAAACAGGGAATGCTGACTCAGAGGGAAAAAAATCTCAGGCATGCAATTACATAGGGCCTTAGTGAAAATCAAAAGCTTCGTTGACACAAACTTCAGGACAGTTTGATTAAAAGGTACAGTTCAATTAATTTTCTGCTAGTGTCCTTGAACATGTTGCACAAAGCTGAATAAAAGCTTAAAAAAAGAAAAAAAAAAAGCCCATGAGAAAGCTTCTAACTAGGCAGCTAAGCCAGAAAAACAAGCAAAGCTTTGTGTTTTGAAAGATAAATGGTGGGCATGAAAGGCAGAGGAGTTTTTCTAAGTTGTGGATCCAGAAAATACCATGTGGGCTTGGAAACAGCATCTGGCCTTAAAGACATCATGCCATTTCTGAAGTGAAGATGGACTAATAATGATGGAATTGATGGAAAAGAAATCTGAGATGGCGTGTCAAAGCTTTCCGGTTGTTGTCCTAAATGATGAAGTTCTAGATGAAGCGGTACAGCTACTTGGCCAGGAGCAGGGCATGGCACCTCTTAATAAAATGGAGTGTTTTCCAGCTGTCTGGCAGATGGCACAGAGTGCAGTCAGCCATAAGCAAATTCACTAAAATGTAAAACCATGGAATAAGAGTCACAAGTAGCCAGAAGACTTTTGCAGCTTTTTGGCTTTGTAGAGGACTATTTCTTGAGGTGTTAGAGGATTGAAACACTGCCCACTTTTATAAAGCGAAGGATGGTGATATGTCTTCTGAAAATTGTTTTAATTCTCTCAGGTCCTGAAAAAGGCTTTGCAGAAAAAAAATGTGCAATTTTTGCTATAGATTCTTTCAGTCAGTTATTCTGGTTAAAGGAAGTTGTCCTGTTTTGATAAAGTGGTCAGTAAGCTAGTAGTCCTTGATATGTGAAATTGTACATAGTTTTAATGTCTGAAGAACATTACTCACTTCTTTTATATTTACCTTTAGAAAGCGTGTCACTGATCTCAGAAAAAAGTAATTTTAGTAGGAATTTAATATAGGAAATGGTTCGAGTTATTTCAAAGCGTGTGGTATTTCAGATCCCAGCAGGAGTCCTCTGTATATAGGCTGCTGTCAAATCCCAGTAGAGGAAAATAATAGAGGAAAAAGTACCAAAAGAATAAGGGACTATGGTGAAAGATTTTATGCTAAAACTGGTGTTTTAAATGCTTGTTTGTTCATTTTTATAGAGTACTTCATCAAGCTGTATGGTTTTACATAAAACAGCTCTACAGCAGCTTTGCTGTTTAAAATTAAACTGAGGGCATGGCATTAGCTGGAAAAGGAAAGAACAGGATGTGGAATGAGAGAAGATTGTGGGCTTTGGAAAGATGAGTGAAAGTGATTCTTCAGATTTTTGATGTGATAAGATTATCACACACTTCTGAAGAATTTGTGGGGGTTGGAAAATTTTCTAACAGTAGACTTTTTAGTTTCTGCAGTAATTAAAAGACAGCAGGATAGAAAACACTCAGGGAGACAGAGCTGTCAGGCAGGCTTCGCCATTATGTTTGAAAGTGTCGTGCTGATATTTTAATTTCGTTACCTCTGGTGTATTTTAATATCTGACGCTAGCAACAAAAAAAAGAAGGAACGTGTTTTGTTTTGGTTTTTTTTTTTTTTTTTTTTTTCCCCCCACTTCCTTCGGAAATGATTAGGGAAACAAAACAGTTAGCCTTCAGGATTTATCTTTGCATCCAACATCATCTTTTAACTTGCTCAATATGCTGATTGCTCAATACACAAATATTGTTCAGGAAGCTAGAAGTTTTAAATGTCCTGCTCTCGAAGTTACAGTTTCATAAACATTTAGTTCCTCTGAAGTAACAGGAAAATATTGTTAAAAGTAGTTTTCAAAATAAACCCATGCTTTGCGTGACCTGCTTTTGTTGATCTGACATTAATGCGTATTTTACAGGCAGGATTGTGAGAAATCCCCTTGTACACATTAAGGCTTCTGGAAAGGATACAAATTGTAATAACAGTTGTTTTCTCATATATTTTTACATTAGCTAATGTGTATACTATTCTGTCTTTAAATTTCAATTTTACTTCAGAATTCACACGGTGTGTGGTGTGGTGCAAGCAGTTTGTGTCATCAGCAGCAGGTTGTTTGGTACCGAGCTCAGAGAGGTGACGTCCCACTGCAGCCAGTGAGGTTGCATTTGGTTACCTGTGAATAGGAGCTAGTACATTGTGGTCTGTTTGTTTTCCTGCACATGTTTATACCAAAATACAACACAAAATTGTGCAATAGCCAACCAGAGAAGGGGAGAAAGAAGAAACAAAATTTTAAATTTAGTGATCAAAATGGCTCAGCTAAGTGTTGAGATCTGTGTATGCTTAAAAAAAAGGGGGAATTGACTGATTAGCTGTTAATTTGGAACAAACATTTGATGGATTGATCTCGTGATAGAATACATGTAGAAATACATAGCTATGTGACTATATATATGATCTAAACTGAAATCTAGATATTGTTCATTAGTTGTGAAGCAAGAGTGTCCTAGAAAGCAAAATGATTTATTTCATTTACTGAAATGGAGAAGTGTGCTGTTGAAGTGTATGTGGATGTTATCACTAGTATATCACTGAAATACCAATTTGCCATCATTTAAATCTGTGGTTTTCCTGAGTCTCGACTTCCTCCAGGAACTTGTGGGTTCCTTTGGTGCTGTGACCTTGACTGCATGACAGATGGTGCAAAGAACGTAATGTCCTGTCACTGGTGAAGGGACTGATTCCTTTGACCTTGTAATGAGAGTTTTGCCATCCCACTTGAAAGTGCAGAAGTCAAAGGTCAAAGTTAAAAGCTTTTTCCTAGATATAAGGAAGACATTTTTTACAATGAGGCTGGTGGAACACAGGAACAGGTTGCCGAGAGAGGTGGTAGATGCCCCATCCCTGGAAACATTGAAGGCTGGGTTGGACGGGGCTCTGAGCAACCTGATCTGGTTGAAGATGTCCCTGCTTCTTGCAGGGGGGGGTGGACCAGATGACCTTTAAAGGTCCCTTCCAACCCAAACCGTTCTGTGATTCTGTGACAGTAGTTATAATATTACTATATCAATTCACTGAAACAAATTTCAGAATGGGAATGGGAATGATCAAAAATAAAAAAATTCAGAGACATAAATCAGTAACTCTTACCATTACTAGTTAGGCTTTATATTTTGTCTCTTACTATGCAAGATTGCAGGTAACTTCATACATCTCTGTACTCATGGGAACACTTACCTCTATGCCTAACTTTAAGCTCATAAATTTGTTTTCAGTACGATTACCTGAGTGCTTGAAAGCCTTAATGTGTGTATTTAATATTTGGAAGATTAGTGTTTGCATTTCAAAGTTAGCACCATCACTTGCAGTTTCTCGACTCTTCTTTTGCTTATATGCTGATCATCAGTGCTGCAATGATGTGACTTTGTAAATGTAAAAGGGCAGAAAGAATAAGAAGAGTTGAAAGATGAGCTGCCTTTCGTTGGACAGGGTAGGGTGGGTGTAGGGTAATCTGCAGTCTGTTCAGTAAGATGTGGACTTTAATCATGGTGTTTCCCCTTGGTTTGGACCTGCCAGCGTCAGCACAGGGCAGGGCCTTGACTCATGTGCTCTGCAGAGAGACCAACCCCACCTCTCCTCTCCTGCTGAAATGTGGAGGGTACCGGTTGCAGTTTGGTTGCGGGTTTGGGTGTACGAGTGGCTCCCTGCGCGGGGCTGCGTGGTGCTGGAGGAGCTGTGGACATGGGGGTGCTGGGTTTGCAGTAGGCAGAAGGGCCTGATGCTGCTGTGGGTGGGCATCACAATGGGCAGTGCACGTGCAGGCAGGACCGCACGCAAAATGAAACAAATTTCAGGAGAGGAAGGGGAAAGAACCTTACAGCAATGTCTCTTTATAGATGTCTGGTTGTAAAACTTACTAGATCTGGGAAAAAAAAAAAACTAGCAAACAAATGCTGAGAGCATCTGTAAATTTTTCAAAATTGACAAATTTACTTGTAAATTTTTAGTTTTCCTCTAACTGTAACATGTCTTATATACATAAGAAAGGAAAAAAAAGTCACATCAAAAAGCTTTCAAGTGAAATGTTAAGCATTTAAGTTGAAAACCCATCAGTAAACAAGATTTATCAGGGCACTAAGGAAGCAACTACAAAACTAGGGAAAAAGAAATGTTATTTCTTTGTGCTTAGATGTCTTACAAATCATCAAATAAGTACTTTCTGCTCGTTCCCAAGATCTCACCAGCCTGAATAAATGGATACGAGGCTTTTCTGGGTGAAGTGTGTGGTTAGTGGAGGATTTTATATTGTTGCAACAGTAGCATTTGGGGCCTGCTTTTGCAATCCTTGCTGCTACAAATGAGGCTGTTAGAATTCCTAACAGCTGCTGAAATAAGTAAGGATCCTGTGACCAGGCTTTGATACAGAGCTGTTTTACTTCAACCAGAGGTACTTCTGAACACATACAGGACTATAAAATCAAATATTTATTCTTTTCTTTTAATTCATCCATCACTAGATGATTTAAAGATATTAGTGTAGTAACTTCTATGTAAGTTCTATAAATAAATTTAAATATAATTTATTCTGAATCTCACTTCAAGCTAGATTCTAGTCCTTGCTTTGGGTGCTGTTTGCACATTTTGCAGTAAGCAGTTGCTAGGAGAAAATGTATATATCTAATCTGGACCCCATCCTTCCAGATAAATGCTTTAAAGAGAAGAAAAATGTATAGTACATGGCAAATATCACAGTCAAAAAGGCTTTTATGGAGTCATGGACACATAGTTGATTTGGGAGGCATTCTGCCAGCTGCAGTCTTCAATGGAGATGCTTGAATGTCACCTGCCAACCACACTAATCAGAGAAATCTTTTGGATTCTGGAGCAGAAAGGCTACGCCACTTCTGCAGATTGGGTTGGCTTTTCAATTCACTCAGTCCTGCGGGCCTGGTGCGTGACTGTAGTGTGATTTACAGTTTTCTCAATTGGCTTCAACTAATGTATTTCTCAATGCAGTAAAACAAGTACCATGCAGCAGTGTGGTTAATAGTTGTTTATGAAGTTAATACTCCACATCACAGCTTCTTACGGTGAAAGAAACTCTGTTGTGATCCATCTGACGTTTGACATTCAGCCATGTTTTTCTGAGATCTCCATGTGCAATGAGTTTAGAGTATCTTATTGCTGTCTGGCCTTTAAGGACATTAGTTTTTAACTTCCTTTTCATTTTTCTCTGTTTCCAGGAAATTGAAGACCATGTGGCTTTTTTAATAACTGTTCCAACAGCCCTAGCAATTTTTTTCGCTATATTTATCCTTGTCTGCGTAGAACCTGTATTTAAGAAGCTGCTTCGTGTATTTTCTCTGGTGGTCTGGGTATGTCTTGTTGCCATGGGATATCTCTTTATGTGTTTCGGAGGAATCATCTGTCCCTGGGACCAGGTAAGGTTGTCATTATTATTAATTTTACTTCACTGGGTACCTTTACAAGAACCGTTCTATGCAAAAGTATTCACGTTCATTTTTGTGGGATGTCTCATAAAATGTTTTTGTGAATAAATATTTACATGCTGAGACTGCCCGCATCTGTTTTATAAATACCAAAGAGATGTGCATGCTTAGGATATGAAAATATTTGAAGGATTTTGCTTTTATATTTTTAAGCTCCTTTGCATAATGAACATTTCATTCCAGTCACCAACTTCTTTGTGTAGTGAAGATTTGATTTTAGTGACCAATTAAGATAGCAGAAATGCTAGTTTTGTTCAAGACCGCTGATGCTATCTTCTTCAGCTTAAAATGTTCAAGCTCTTGGTGTGGGCTTTTTGTGGTCTTCAAGATGTTCTCTAGCAACGTGTGAGAAAAAAGGACTGAGAGTTTCCTTACATTTCTAGGGAAATAAATGATCAGAGAAACAGTGATGTACCCTTCAATTTTTAAAAAAAATTTGTAACGAAGACAGAACAAAAATATAGTTGCATTTTAATAGCAGCACTTCTGAAATATCAATAAATGTTTTGCAATATCCATCGCTGTGCCTGATCAATTCTTCTGTGTTATGCCATATCTTTTCTTTTTCCCAAGCCTCTCTATGTGGGAATACTCCTGATGTAGTAATTGTAAAACCTTTCAAAGGATGGAAAAAAGCTTTAAAATATATAAATATGTCTTCTGTAAATTTCATACTGATTCCATGAGTTTGTTATAACCTTTAAATGGTAGTGCTGTGTCTGGGGTGTCTTCGAGGTCTTCAAGATAAAATTGAAGCACATTCTCTGACTTGTTATTCAGGTCTTGCAAAGACTTATGCAAATACTGATCTTTAAGTATGCAAGGAGTTCTTTTAAAATCTTTAATTCAAATTATTTAAATTGCTGGTGTATGTTGGTAATATTAGTTTTGGAGCCCTTGCCTTTATTGGTGACTTTTATATTCTCACTTTCTTGGAAGGTTCAGGGATTAATTATCTATGAAAGCCTTTCTGCTTTTTTTTTTTTTTAAGTATTTAAAACTACCAAACCAGGCCACACTTGCATGTAGTAAAAAGCAAATCAGAACATGTAGTATTTTTCTCTAGATACAGATTTCACCATGGGAGTCTCTGCCTCTTTGGGATATCAAGTCCAGATAATTCACATGTGTTTACTTTTTGATGTATTTATTTTGTTTGCCAATTGCGGATGTCATACTAGAATACTTCAAGCATTCAAGGTTAGATGCAAATATTTAATTAGCCATATTATTTGTTTATTGCAAATTCTACTGAGTTTAATTTTGTTATTTGAAAAATAATGATTTTCAAAAGCATATGGCATAAAAGAGATCTCAGAGGGATGCTGATGTCTCAATCCCAGGGCTGTATTTAGCCCGTCAAGATGGTTTGTCCTGCCTTGCTTTCCTCTTAGGAAAAATGTAGGCATTCCCACAGCATCTGAGGGACGTGGCTGGCCGTGTGAGGCAGGAAGGGCTGTGGAGTGCTGGGGAAAGGCATTGTCTGCCCGCAGGTTGCCAGGACACAAGTCCTCTGATGTTTTAATCTGCTCCTTGCTTTGCGTGCAAGTGTTGCTTGGAGAAGAGGATATTTGGGAGGGAGCTGCATTGATTGCTCTGCCAGCAGCAGCCGTCTCCGGGCAGCTGCCTTGCCTAGCGCTGCCCAGGCTCCAGCCTGGAACGGGCACGGCTTTTCCAGAAAACTTGGACGTGGCGGCAGATACGTGGCTTAACTCCACCGTGCAGGCGTCTTTGGCATCTGGCGGGAGAGGGGCTGTGGCAGGGTGGCCCCTGGCCACTGTCAAGAGTCAGATGTCATGTGGCTCCCTGCAGTGGGACCCGTTGCTTCCTCAAAACCATTTTTTTTTCCCCCTTTGAATAACAGCGCTGTTTTGTTGATTGCTTTTGAAGGTATACTTTTGCCTAGTGTCTGTTAAGAGTAAACTACAGAAATATGGGAATCTTTCTGGGAATTTGACACTTTACAGAATAGGCTAATCACAGGTTTGATGTTTTTGAACATTTGTAAAAAAGCAATGAGCAGTAAAATACTGCCGTGTGTTCCTGTGATGCTGATGTTTTGATTACTCTGCATCAAGACTACATAGGTCAATAATTTATGTTCTCTTCTATAATTATACATGAAAGCAAATCCTTCTTCAGTGATCACTGACAGTTTCTGTGCTGAACTTTTACACTTTGTGACTTATAAAAACATTTTGCTTGGCTTATTAAGGTGTTTTTGTTGTTCCTTTATTCTTTTTATGAAAGAAAAGAAATATGATGTAAAATTTAAATTAGTTCTGTTTCAAATGTCTTTGTCAACACAGCAAATTAGAAAGTTATTAAAATAAAATTTTAAAAGAGCCAGTTCATGCACATTTATTTATTAAACAAGTGCTTTATTTTAATTTTCTTCAAATTACAGGCTAACTTTTCTTCTGGTTCAGCAGAGTTTAAAAATACTCTTTTCATTATATCTTTCATGTATTCTGAATTCTAAGCTTGTTAAAAATATGGCATTTCTTAATTTTGCTAGTAACTACTGAAAGATAAATTTTCTGCATACCACAGTTTATAGAAAGAACATGTTATTCTCTCATTTGTGCACAAGCCTTCTCCCTTTAAAAGAAAACCCTGCATCCTTCAAATTATGGCTTAATTATTTTAATGTTCCTTTTGACTGTTTGCAACTGCCAAGTGCAGTCTGAAGGAACCTTAGGTGTGAACTTTTGCAGCTTTTGTTTACAATAAAAATACCACTTCAGAGAGACTATTTTGGTTATGAACTCAATATGTATTTGATGTGGAGCAGTTCCTCCTGAGCCTGCAGGCACATAGCTCAAATGACTTTCATGAACAGCAGAGGGTTGGAAATGAAGTGGCTGGTCAGGGCCATTGTTTTTTTTTGTTGGAAACCTGTGGGCTGGTGTGAAATAAGTGCAAATCATAAGTGGTTTCAGCTCTCTTTTTGCTGTTCCTGCAAACTGCTTTTATGTTTTCATTTCCCTGCCTCTTGTTCGGCTGCAGCTATGACTTTGGAGAGAAAGCTATTATTGGGTAGTATCTGACCACTGTTTGAAAGGGGAAGGTGATGGAGCTGTAGACAGTTACTCTGTCCCTTGGGCTGGTCTGCAAGCCCTGTGCTGGGTCTGTAATTGCCTGCTGAGCCTGATCCAAAGGCTGTAATTGTCACTAGGCTGCGTGGGCATCATCACAACCCCATCTATGACAGGAGCTGTCAGCCGTACCAACCAAGCTCCCTTACTCCTCTGTATGGATGATGAAGAGAAGCAAGTACGCTGAGAGGGAGATGGAGGGCGCCTCAGTGAGGCAGTGGGTAGCTTTACACAAAAAATTGAGGACAGTGATGGCAAATGTCTCTGGTACCTGACAAACTTTTTTAAAGAAGTGTGGCAACCCTCTCTTGTGGTTGTCAGCCCATGTTTCTGTCAGCACCAAACTTGGCAGTGGAGTTCCTGATTTTGCCTGGTGGCCCAGGGATCTTGGATGCTTTGATAGTACCTACATGCACTACACTGTGATACAGCAAAGGAGGAAGGCTGGGCGGTCTGGTAGGAGTTGTGGGACACCTGGCCAGGGTTAGTAGGAAAGAAGGAGAGCAAAGGGACTCATGCAGAGGCTCAGAGAGAGCAATCGTCTGTTGTCAGTTCTTTCAAAATCTAAGGGGCGAACAATAATGCACGGCGATGATTTCGGTGAGGAAAGACCCAAGGATAATGCTTAGAAAGGTCCTCGTGGAAATCAGTGGATAGCGTGTTTGGTGGAGGGCCAGTAATGCAAGGCAGTCAAGCTGAGGAAGTAGTGCTGGTGAAAAAAGGTGATGTCTTGATTTTCTCACGTTAGGACTTTTCCTACTACAGGAAAGAGCACCTTTCCTTACAAAATGTAAATCCAGTACCTATCTGTACAGATGCATGCCAGGGAATGAATTTAAATTAGTTTCCTCTTGTTTCACTGACAGTGTAGTTATTGTACAACAGTCGCCTTTCCATGTCATCCTCTGACATGTCTAATACTTCCTCAGCCTTTTATATGGGGTGTATGTAAATATGTCATAGCACATTGATATCAGTGGGTAAAAAGAGCTCTTAAAGCATACAGTGGATGATATGAAAAAAGAGAGTAATTATACAGCATTATACTAGTCTAATGAATTCTATCATTGCTGGATTTTGGTATTCAATTCTACTTAATTATAAATACGTTTGCACAGCCCAGGCACCAGATGTGTTCCTCCTTGTCTATATTCAGTTACAGCACAAAAATTACTTCAAGCAGGATTTGACACTTCTGGTTTCCAAAAAAAATTACCCGCAAAGTGATGTGTTTAGAATGTATGTTTGGCTATTTTAGCCTGAATTCTACTTTTTGAGCTGAATCTAAAGCACTTTTGTTTTGTTTTGTTTTAATGTGTTTGTATAGAATGGTTCAATTTGGGCCTTGGAGCAGCTCTGGTTTATGAAGTGCAGGCAAAATTTCTGTATTAGAATAGAATCATAGAATCATAGAATGATTAGGGCTGGAAGGGACCTTTAAAGGCCGTCCAGTCCAACCCCCCTGCAAGGAGCAGGGACATCCCCAACTAGATCAGGTTGCTCAGAGCCTCATCCAACCTGGCCTTGAATGTTTCCAGGGATGGGGCATCAAGCACCTCTCTGGGCAAACTGTTCCAGTGTTCTACAACCCTCAGTGGTGTTAGTATTTATAATTTATTAGTATCTATATTGTCATTTTTGTGATACTCTCTTGGCACCTTAGGATATCAGTCTATCATGCACTGAGGGGTGAGGGCCTGTGCAGAGTTTCTGCGGCAGTGGTCGTTAGCTCCTGCATTAGGCAGCAGGGCGAGCTGATGAGTCCGCAGGAGGGGAAGAATTTTCTTTGTAGAGAATTACATTGGGTCCCATTTCTGCACCTTGCTTGGGACCTGCCTTATCTAAAGTCAGCCCTGCCATAAATTATTAATAACATATTGTGTGGTTAAGCAGTGCAAAAGAAAAAAAAAAGGAGTTAGATGTTTGAAAAGAAAGTAGAGCAGGTGTCAGTGAAGTCCCTGCAGCGCAGGAAAGCGAAGATGAGTTGCTGTCAGCTGTACCATCGGCTCAGGATCTGGAGTGCGAGGTAGGCTTGACATTTTTTCAAGTTCAAGATTAATCAGACTATCAGGAATGAGTATCCTGAGCAAGGAACTAAATCTTGTGGGAGCGTGGTTCAGTACGGTGTAAGTGAACAGTCACCTGAAAAAGGACATAAGGAAATGCAGATTATACTGTGCTTTAGGAGTAGGTGTGATAGAAAAGGAAGAAACCCACAGTCCACAAGTATAAGCCATATTTGCAGTTATATTTCAGGAAGGAGAAGAACAGATGATTTTTATCTTAATATTATTTTTTATAGACATATGAAGTCACAGGCTTAATAGCAAGACATTTAAATGTGTTTAGCAGGTCTGGTATGGCTATATCTGTATAGAAGATAGGAAAAAGCTGAGCTATTAGAGACCTGCCAGTTGGTCATTAAAATCATTAATATTATAGATTAATACAGTAAAATAGCGTGTGGAGCCTTGGAACACCCTGTTAGCACTAATGTGCCGTTGTTAACCTTTGGTATGTTGTGGCAATGCATTGTGATAACTGTTCGTGGAAAGAGAACTGATTTCTTTTTTAAATAGGGAAAACAGTTCTGTAAAAAAAATAAAATAAATCTGTTCTAGTGTCGAGTGAAAGACCAGAAGCACTGCTAGAAGAGATAAGTGTTATTAAAGTAACTGTATATATAGGTGATGGGAGATGGCAGCTGGCGTGACTTCAGAGAGCATCGGACGGGAGGAAGTTTGCTGGTTGAATTTCTCAGGGAGCTCTCTGGGGAATGTTTGCCTTTATTAGTGCTTTTTACTAGTGCTGGGGTGACAGAATGTCACCACTATGATGAAATTTGTTGATGACCCAGTTAAAAGTTTCCTAATACAGCAAAAGATCAGAATGTTATGTGGAAGAAAGCATGACCTTGAGGACTGCAGTAATAGCAACTAGATGAAATTTAATAATAGGAAATGTGAGGTGCCTGCATTTGGGAACTAACAGCAGAAATTTCAGCTCTGGGCTGAGAGTTCATCAATAGAAAATGAGCAGGGACAAGCAAAATGAAGAAGAGAGGCATTAATTGGTCACTGGGTAATTACAATGTGCATCCAGAAAAGACTTGGTTATGGTGGCAAATTATCCAGCTAAGGATGAAACCTCATTTGGATCACTGTGTACATTTCTAGTCACCTGCATTCAAAAAGATAAACTGAAAGTGGAACAAATGCAAAGAGCGCCAAGCGAGATTGCCAGGAGAAAGGAGAGTTTTGTGAGAGGAGATGGGAAGAGCTCGACTTGGGTATAGATCGGCAGAAGAGAACACTGAGAGTGGTGTGACTGCCATCTACAGCTAATCCATGGTTGCAAACATCAGATTTGAGGAGAAGCTACAGAAGATTATTGACACATACACACACCAAAAATACCTCAGCCAACCATTAATGAAATTTAAACTGGAAATTAGAATAAATCTCTTAGCCATTAGGGCACTGGGTTTGTGGAGTGGCTAATATCCTCAGGATAACAAGGATTAAAATAGTGAATTAGTTTTGCAGTGGAATGCTGACCCTAGCTGAGAGTCATTCAGTGTCTTTGAAAGCAGGGACATGGACTTCAGTGATCCAGGAGCGTCCTTTTAGTTCTTTATTCCTATGCACTACTTACACCTGGGGACTACTGAACTAGTTTAAATGACAGTTCATTTTGACCTGTGCCTGAAGTTCATCTAAAAAACTGAAGAGATGGATTTTCAGAGTTACAAAAGGTAACAGGTTTTTTTTTTGTTATTTAAATGTCTTTTATCCTTCCAGTGTTCTCCTGGAGCAGTAGTCTCAAAAATTATAACATCAGGGGATAGTAATCTTGCTATATTTCTAATATCTTCAGACATTCACTATAAGGCTTATGAGAGGGGTTTAATGTAAAGTAGAAGAGACTGAATGTGTCCTGCACCTTTATCAAAGAACCTGATGAAACCCTTGTTTCCCTGCTAGCTTATTTTTCTTTACTCCATTTCCTGTAGTGATTTTTCCATCTCAAAGCATATAATTAAGCACAAAGGCTGAGCTGATTGTAGATTTCATCAAGATTATTGCATAGTTTGTTTGCGATACATTTGCTGTGCAAGTCATATGAGTGAGTTTTGCTAAGGGAAGCGTTAAGGTAACTCCATCAAAGTACCACAAAAATTTGAGTCTCAGATAAATATGCAAAACCAAATATGGCAAGATTTTTCTCTCTGATGGGAAATAACACTTATCAGTAAGTATATTAATGTTTCTGAGAGTACTGAAACTAAGCAATAATAATTTCAAATGTCATCATATTCTTCTGACATTGCTGAAGTCAAGACATCAGATGACAAAGGGAAGTTAATAATTTAAGCCATTCATAAGGCTTCTTATGTGCTTAATAATTGATTTGACTTTAGGAAATAAACATTTAAATAATTTCATAGTACATATTAGTTAACAATTACTTGTATGATGGAGCTACCAGAGAACCATTAAAGAAGCTATCCAGAATTTCTTGTTAGCCAGTATAATTTAGGGTAGCCATGCAAGCCTTTTCCTTTAATTGGAATTGTTTTCTACTCAGAAATGTGACAGTTTACCTGACTTCCAGGAGGGAACGATTTGTCATGATGCTGCATGACTCTCTTGGTTTGAGCTCTTTGACTCTGTTTACCTGCCTGCCATGGAAAAGCTTGTACTTATACATGGCCATTGGATATGTTATTCTACCTTTTTGTTTTTGTGAATCAGGTAATGAAGCGGTGTATCATCATAGATCCTGACCTTTGGTCGTTTTCCACCATTTATCTCAAATATTCTGTTTGCAGGTTTCTAGTGCTGTAATAATTCTCTATCGAGCTGTTACACAAAGAAAAAATAAAATAGATGGTGAAAATGTTTTCTACAAGCTGCATAAGAAAACTTCAGAGTACTTGTTTGAGGATGTTCCCCGTTTCTGTACCTATTTTTACGTATTAGGCATAACTGTGGTGCTAAATAAATGAATCTTAGTATCTGGATTGTCAGAGGATCACTTCTCTTTTAGTCTAGGAAGCAGGTAACAGAATTTCCCCCCATGTGCTTGCAGTGTTTGATATGCTGCCTGTGAAATACCTTGCAGTTTCACTTGCCAGTATACAAATCTATGACCATAGAATCATAGAATGGTTAGGGTTGGAAGGGACCTTCAAAGGTCATCTAGTCCAACCCCCCTGCAAGGAGCAGGGACATCCCCAACTAGATCAGGTTGCTCAGAGCCTCATCCAACCTGGCCTTGAATGTTTCCAGGGATGGGGCATCTACCACCTCTCTGGGCAACCTGTTCCAGTGTTCCACCACCCTCAGTCTAAAAATTTTTTTTCCTAATATCAAATCTAAATCTACCTCCCTCTATTTTAAAGCCATTACCCCTCGTCCTATCACAACAGGCCCTACATTAGGAAACATTGCTTGCATTCGACTAACTAATATTTGGAAGTAAGGGATAAGGTCTTCTGGTTACAAATTTGTTGACAAGCAAGCTTCTAAGCATACTTTTCATCCTGGTAACTCCATAAATAAGGATGGGCAGGTTCAGTAATGAAATGGAAATAAAATATATGTGAGAAATATATCTCCTATATTAATTAGTCACAAATATTTGTAGTATAATCATCTTCCATTTCTGGTTACTAAAACTGAAAAACTTGATCTTAGAACTGAATTTAAACCAATTTTGAGACTTTAGTGTGTCTTAATTCTGATAGATGTCAGAAAGAGGTTTTTTAGCACAGAAGACATCTTAAGTTTTTTGGTAGCATATACAACTGGTTTGTCAGTGTGGTTAAAACCCCTAGACCATTTGTAGAGGTTTGGAAAAGTAACAGACAAAGAGGTAGAAATACAATTGATGTAGCAAGGCACGCTCAGGATGAGTTGCATAAGATTTATGTTTAAGTTTTATATATTCGTATGAAAAAATATAATTTGTAAAATCTATATGAATAAATTTTATATGTATCTTAAATGCACAAATATAATTATGTCATAGATTTGTGTTATTGTATGATTTCAAATATGTTTAAGTTCAGGATTTTAAGATTAATGCATAATTAAAATGTAAGTTATATAACTAAGATAAATGATAAATTGTAGATTTAGTGAGGACTAGAAAAGAGATGTGCTTTCAAGAGATTATTTGTGTTCATTTAGTGATTTTTTTGTTTTGCTGTATTTTACTATGTGACAAAATAATTTTTCTGTATACAAAGCACTGTGTGTTGCTTATTTATTGGGACATAGCTTTTATATTGGCTTAATTCAGCAATAGATGTCTAGAAAAACAGGAAGGAGGAAAGTAATGGAACAAGATAATAGTAAATTCTCAGAAAACATTTCAGTGTTGCAGAGGGACAATACCAGAAGTATTTCTCTTTTATGACTTTGCTACCTCTTTAGGTAATGTATGAGACTGATTTATGCATTGACATGAAAAGGGCTGAGAACAAGAAAGGCAAGGGGACTTTGGCAGCTTCCAAAAGGAGCATTTTTTCAGAAGGGATCCTGTAACTACTTGGGAGATCCAAATCAAGGAGAAGGACACACCACCTCCCAGCTTTGTTGTTGTTGAAAAGCTAAGCCTCCTGGGTCACTATCACAGGAACTTAGGAACTAGTGAGTATCATAGAATTATAGAATGGTTTGGGTTGGAAGGGACCTTTAAAGGTCATCTAGTCCGACCCCCCTTGCCCTTAGTGAAGCCATGCTGGCTGTTAGCAATCCCCTCCTTGTATTCCATGTGCCTTAGCATGGTTTCCAGGAGGACTTGCTCCATGATCTTGCCTGGCACAGAGGTGAGGCTGTGTTTGTTTTTAAGAAGCTCTGTTTCTTCTGCAAAAATAAAAAGTGCTAAGAAGCAGCATCGGTCAGACTGTCTGGGCCTGACCACAGTGGTTGTTACTGCTCATACTCACACAAGGAAGATGCCCGATTGCCCTGGTTCCTCTGAACTTGCAGGGCAAGAACAGTGAACATTAAGTAGTGTAAGCGAAAGCCCAGGCTGGGCTTCACTGGGTTGGGGAATCTGGGACAGGAATATGTTTTAAAAAAAAAAATAAACAAACCACAAATACCCCCCAAATTCAACAAACTGAAATGCTAGAAATTTCATTCAGAGCAACAGAAAAGCCAAGAGAATTGCACACAGCCCAGTAGCAGTGACAGTGGGAGAAAAAACCTTTTCAGTCTATGAAGAAAAAAACCCACCCTCTGTCCGTCCACATACGTGCATTCAGAAGGCTTGGAAAAAAAAAAAAGTAATATTTTCATGCAATACAGCATGCACTGTTTTAAGTTATATATATATATCTGTTCTGTATCTTACTTTTCAGGGCATTATTTTTGCTTAAATTGGCAAATCTGAATCTCTTCTTAAACATTCTGATTTCTGTAACATTTGACTCATTTGCAAATGTCTTTGCTTTGCAAGAATCATGTTGAAGATGGCAGGTGGAGTGATGACTTAGACAGTAACTACAGTCTCCCTGTCTCGTAACTTCGTGTGGCATTGCAAAGTAATTTGCATTTTGTAACCTGCGCATTCTCTTTCCACATTAGTGCTGTCTAGATTTCTTCCTTGGTGTAATATCCCAATTTGAGATGATTTCTGTAATTTACCAGTTTGCAGGTTTGTAGTATGAATGTCCTTTGAGTATATTCTGCTCATTTTGGTTATTTCACAATTCACTTGTATTCCTTTTCCAGCTCTTCCTTTCGTACATTTCGTCCTAAGTTTGCATCATCTTCTCATATTTACCATGACAATTGTCTCCTCTCCCACTTATTAATGAAGACAACCTTTCTTAAATTTAATACATTGTTATTTTTCATTACCCTGCATTTTTTTTTGTCTTACAGCCAGCTGTAGTCTTCATAGCAGCACTTTTTGCCTCATTCAATATAGATGAATTTATGTAAATAATGATTTTTAAGTATCATTAGTGACAATGAAAATGTCGCAAGTTCAAATATCTGAGGGGTCAGTTAGAGTTTCGTTATATTCCCCTTGACCACTCTTGCAGTTATGCCCTCACAAAAAAAAAGAAAAGAAGCAATGTGACAAGATTTTTTTTCTCTTTGTTGATAATATAAGCAAGCAAAAGAGGATGGCTTTGTCTTCCAGATTCGTTAATTTTTGTTTTGTTAATTTGGGGTAGAATTGATCCAAAGTAAACAGGATTACACTTCTTATGTGACAGTATCGTATAATTTTTTCTTTATTATGCTGTGTTTAGTCTTGATCATCTTTTTTTTTTTCCAAATAATATACAGTGATGAAGAAAATGGATTAAAGTCTCTTCTATAAAGAACGTGAATATCTAAAGAAATCATATTAAACATACATGTGCCTGAAAACTACTACTTTCCATGAAGAACTAAAAAAAAAAAAAAAGATTTTATCAGAATTAAATGAGGTAGAGATTTGAGCTTAAATGAAGTAGAGATTTGAGCAAGCCTTTTTTTTCTCATGTCACGCTCTGATTACCCGTTATGACTGCATATGTTATCTAATGACAGTTCCTGTCAGTGTGTACATATTACTTACACGCATACATAAACAAGTATAATACAGTGTTTTAAATTACTTTCACGTAGACGAGATTACAGTCTTACTTAGATACACATGGATGCTTTTTATTTTCTTCTTGCAATAACTTGAATTTACTCAGCATTTAGAATCTTATTTAAAAATATCAAATATTATTTTAGGTCTTTGTCAGGTCCAGTGTGGATAAACTGCTAGGTGTAATAGATAACCCAGTGTATTGACAAGGGAAGGAAAGTACGTTGTCTGCACGACATTAATTTGTATATTAAATTTCATTAACAGGTTAGGTTGGTGCGCAAGATTGGGAAAGATCATAGTTCTTTGGTCAGCTGCAGACTGGAAAGACATCCTGATTAAAAAGAACGCCCGAAATGCAGAATAGTGCGATAAATGCACAGTATCATGTATGAATCATATTAATTTTTATGCTAACACATAACTTATTCTAGATGAATACGAGAGTTTCATACTCATTGGTGGTGCAGGCAGATGGTTACAGAATATATATCTCCAGAGGAGCTAGCAAAAGAATCTGGTTGTATGCTTGAGGTTTTTTTAACCTGTTTTATCAAAGCAGAGTGAGATTGCCAGGGCAGATGTATCCCTTTGTTGAGGATGGCTGCAGTTTCTGTGAAATTGGGAGAGGACCAAAGTCGGGATGAAAGCCCATCACTGCTGTGTCTGGCTTCTGCCTCCTGCTGTTTCCTTGAGATGAGACCTGCGCCCACAGGCAGATGGCTGCCACTAGGTCTGCACAGGCTGAGCACCAAAGTCTGGAGAAATGTTGGAGTCGCTGTGTAAGGTTGTTAGGGAGGACAGAGGAAGCAACTTAGACTGGCCACAACCCTTGGTGATTGATATCGGGTCCTGACGTCTCAGTTCTTGGAAGAAGCCTCCTAGAAGTACAGTAAAAGCTGTTCCTCTCCACTCCTGCAGCGTGGAGATCTGGGCATGCAGGCGAAGTAATGGCTTGTGTGGAAGTGGTGCCTATTGATTTTTTAGCAGATGGCTTTCCCCACTACTCTTGTGTTTTTCCTCATTTTGGGAGCTGGGAAAGTTGGTCACACAATCCTGGACTAGATGGTTCCCAGGCAGCAGTGTGGAGGGGGAATGGCTGAAGGAAAAGGTGAAGAAGTAAGAAATACTGAGTTAAAACTGTAAAAGAAATGTAATCCTTAGTTAGGGATAAGTTAGTGAAACCTGACGGTAAATGAAATCTCTGGTTGAGTAGGCAAGGAGCAGCACGCATTTTGTGTGTCCAGGAAATGGACTTTCAGCCCTTGTTATTTGTATACTCAGTGGCAATGGATAGAAATGGGATGGCAAACAACAATCTGGAAAAATAGTACAGGAGTTACAAAAATGGAAACAATTTTGAAGTACGGAAGGTCAACCTTATTGTGTATTTCAGGCTGCTGTGTCTTATTGTCATGCAGCTATAGTAAGGTTTCTTGCTGTTAAGGAAATTGTTTCTTAAATACACCACATCATCAAGTACTTTATATGCTGAAATTTATCTTACATATTTTTAAATACAATTTAACACTTGGCACAATAATATTAATATGACTCTCCAGGTGTTTGAAAAAAAAATAATGCTAGCAAGTGAGGGTGAATGTTTCAAATAGATTAATTTTAATGCAGAATATGCATAAGGTAGTCATTCGTTTTAGGCAAAGCCTGTTGTTGAAGTCATGCAGTATGAAGTAATACATTAGACTTGTCACAATTTTAGAATATTTTTAAAGCAAAGGAATTTCTGGGCAAAAATATTTCCAAAAAATGTTCTTCTTATGAAATATAGTTGAAAATGTGATGGCTTCAGTGACTTACTGATAATAAAAGTGATGTTTTTGCTTTTCCTCTAGTCAACTTTTCCATATTTTGTTATACATGGCATTAAAAAAAAAAAGTTTACAAACCAAATATAACGGTATTTAGTGAAGTTACCCTTTCAGTATTCCCTTAACTGGCAAAGTATCATCATCATTATTGAACTGTACAGTAGCTAAATGATTTCCCAGCACTTTTTTAAAACTGCAGTACTCTAACCCTCCTTCATCCTGAGCAATCTTAACCTTGAGAAAGATTCTTCTGAAAGAAGCCATCACCTGAGCTGTAACTGCACAGTAAAAGGCTCGTAGCTGTGTCTATGCAATTAAAATGTTGTTCTAGTTAGGTTTCTTCTTACTATTAAGTAAATTATGATTTGAAGATGCCATATTTCACTTCTCAAACTAGTGACACTTTCTTAGTGTCATTGTTTTTCTGACTAGAGATATTGGAGTATTTTTAGTGTTGAATTAATTTTGTGGAATTTTAATATTTAGGGCTATACATTTTTCACAAGTAAATCCACCAGTTAGGGAAGAGGCAGCACTAGGCAGCTGGTAGCGTGAGAAGCCACTGTAGGGCTGGTGCCTGAGCAGGCTGAGCTGCCAGGCTGCCCCGTGGAAGCCCAGGTCCTTGTTGTCCAGAAATACCTTCTCTCCTGGGCTCCCACGCCTTTTCCTTGAAAGCTCAAATCTCTTACTCCTCCAACACATCTCAACTCTTACACCCAATGCCTTCTTTTTCAAAGAATCTACTAAATTATTCCCAAACTTATTTCTCAGAAATTTCTCCTGTTCCTTCCATTCCTCCTTTTTATGTCCTCCTAGCCAGCAACCCTGTAGTCAAGGTTCCCTGCTCCTCCTTCAGGTGGTGTCTCTGTCCCTTACTTCTGAGGCTTCCCCTCCTCAGCTTTTGCCACAGTTTTGTCTGCTCAAGCATCAATGCTACTGTAGTTTCTCTCTCCACTGTGGCATGGTATTCCACTGCTTGCCAGCACATTAGCAGTCTTTCATTGATCTTTAAAAATAGCCATGTCTGCTCTGTCAGGTGGATCTTCAAAGCAGCATATCCACAACTTCTGCTCTGGTTTGGTTTAACTATTCAGACAGGTGTTATTTATGAAATCATTTTGGACAAGGCTCTTGAGGGCAGGAAAAGCACCGGGACATGGCAGTTCCTTTCATGATCCAGTTAAACTTGTTTATAATTTCTGAAACATTTCAAATAATTCATTCTGATTTTCAAATTTCCATCTCACTAATTTTCATTTAAATTTGTAGGATAATGCATACCTGAAATATTTAGGCAACTTACAGAATATGCTAGTTTTGTTAAAAAAAGAAGGTTTCTACTAGTAGAGAAAAAATAATATTTAAAACTGTGAGGAATTAAAAAAACCTTAATGACTGAAATATGTAATTTCTATGAATGCATAAAATCATCCGTAGTAAAGCAGAACAGAAATCGTTAGCAGTATTAAGACATAATCAGCACAGATTTGTGAGAGCTTCTTCCCCATGTCACTGCGTAGTAATTTTATGATGAGCAGTCCTATCTGATCCCGAAGATTAGGGAATCACTGAAAGTGGACCTTGTCAACACACTAAATTAACCCTGTTACAGTATTGTAGTTAGTTCACTGATGCAGCCTCTGGTGCTTGAGTTAATTCAGATATAGCTGAAGATTGAGCTGAAGCAACTGTCTGTTTCTACAGACAGTCCCTTAGTGTTCAGGACCCCCAAAATGGGGCAAGCACAATATGGGACAGTGATTCTTTCCATTGACATATCCAGAGTGGAATCTTTCCAAGAACAGCATCTCTCATCCAATCTGTCCATGCATCCTCCCAGTGAAAGGCTTTCTTCCGTCTCCAGTCCAGAAAGCTGGCTGAAAAGCTACAAAGAAGCCTCCTGTAAGATTGTTCTCAAGTTCTTTGTTACAGTTTAAACCTCTTGCAGTGAGAAAACAAATGCTGTAAAGGTTGTAATTAGATTACTACAGTTAGAAATTCCCAGGTGATGCATTGCTGTTGTCCACTTTGACATTTACAGAGTTTTAATGTTGACAAACTACCACAGAAGAGCTCAGCTGAGAGTAGGTAGGTTACAGTCATTAATCCATTGTGCTTGGGCAAGCATTTTGTCATGATTATCAGGATATATTTGCATGAATGCAGGCAAAGGTGACACATGATATAGCCTCTTTGCACTCAGAGGGTAATGACTTTTCAGCTTACTTCAGGGGAGAGGAGAACAGCTGAGGAACCAGCTGGAACAATTCCAGTGTTCGGCAGGGTCTGAAGCTGAGTAGATTTTCTCTGGAGCAGCATCCAGGAACAGCAATATTTTGAAGCCCTTCTGTGCAGCATCTCACACACGTATTTTGTCCTTCATTTTATCTCCTGAATCTTAGTATGGTATTTTTAGGTGCAATGCAATACCCAGTCTTGCGTTACACCTGCTTATTTTTGTTTTAAATATCTGACTTTCCTTGAATTTTGGAGGGCATGTGTCATGCCCCACTTGTTTAATAGGTCATCATGAAAGTAATACTAAGCATGGATCATTAAAGGGGATATTGTGTGTGATGAGTGGAAAGTTATTTTTAACCACAAGACTGAAGAGCAGTCTCTTCTATCCTAGTCCCTCAAATACAAGAATGAACTCATTTACATTTCAGATGTGATACAGATACTGTCTCTTACTGACTTCATTCAAATTTGTGATGAAGCGTTCAATAGATTGCCTTCAGGTGAATAAAAAAATGACAGGTTATTAAATACATCAACAGTAATGTTTGTTTGGCTCTGATTACAGTGGATTTCCAAGAGGTAACCTATTTGGTCAAACTGCATGCCATACTGCAATTATTTTAAAATTTTTTTTTTTTTTAATTTTTATTTCAGTCCTTTGAAAATAGTGTAAGGGACACAGAAAAGCTTGGGCTTCTGAAGACGTGAACTACTGAATTATCTGCTAGTGTCTCAGCTTCCCACTTGAGGTGCTTTGATATGAGAAAGAATCAATTTACCACTTGCAGAATATGAAGTTTAATAAAATATCTTCCTTCTTCCCTGGAATAATGTAGTTTTTTGAGGTGACGTGGAATAATGAATTACTTCACCTGGCATCTTTTGTATGTTTCTGTAAAAGAAGTAGCTTTTTATGAATGAAAACTATTGTTTTGACTCTATTGATAGTCAAAAGTGAAGGTTTTACCTGTAGGAGAATAAATTCAGCTACTTGTAACAACTGCTATAATTTTGGTGGAAGTACTGGACATTCCTCATCGGGTTGTATTTGTGGAGTAGTGGCCATGATGGGTGTTTACCTCTCAGATTTTTCAGGGAGCCCTTGCGAAGCAAAATCGATCGCTTGTCACAGCAGCGTTTCGGCAACGTCCTACTTTATTGCAGTTCAATAGCAGCGTAAAACCTCCAAGGACCAACTTGAGATGGATCAAGGTAATGCTGTAGAGAGAGTACTCCTGTCAAGCATTGATTTGGGAGAGCAAACAAGGTGGCAAGCCTAGACAAATGCAGAGGTAGTGAAGAGTGTGCAAACCCTGTGTGTGGCAGGCTGAGGAAGGATTGCGTGGTGCTGCCAGAGCTTGGGCAGGGCTGATGACCTGTGTTGCTGCCATCATTTAGGTTTAGGTCAAAAGATGGTCTTAATGAGCTTCCGTGCCATCAGTACAGTGACAAGAAGAAGAGCGTGTTTTATCTGCACCGATACTTGTGTTGTCAGCTGGGGGCACAGTGGGGAACGGGCGTGGGGTATGGCAGAGAGCGGTACAGCCCAGGGGTGATGGGGAACCTGGTGTTTGCATTCCCTAGCAGAGGAAATCTGAAGTAGGATTTACAGCAGCAGGTGCTCAGTCTGAAGATATTACAGTGGGAGAAGAGCACACATTTCTGGAGCTGTTTTCTCTGCCTCTCTTTTCAAGTGTTACCAGCACTGATCAGTTCTCACAGGGTTGGTGAAATGCTCTGAACGGGGGCATTAAGATGTGCAGCTACCCACAGAAGGAAATTCTGCTTAGTTTTGATTGAATTGAAGGTTTCCCTCACAGGATGTAGGCTATGATGTTGACACCTAAAAAAATGACGCAAATGAATATTTCCAGTGTGGTCTTGGTGAGCATGAGGATAACATCCAGTCATTACACAGTATGAAAAGACTGAATTTATTTGTTTAACTGTCTTCATATGATACTGGACAGTGATGATAACAAACAAGCAAGTTACCACATGCATGGAATAACACATACAGATTTGCAGCACAATCCTGACTCCTGTCAGATGCATCAGAGCCTTAACTCCAAGCGTACTTTGTGACGATAATCTTCACGTAGATACAGTTTTTGTTTTCAGCTGCAACAGAAGTCTAAATGAATATGCACATTATTTTGTGTTCTGCAGTCCCCAGAGCTCCAGCACAGATACGTGATTTATATATGTCTAGCTATCTGTACTTGATTGGAGCTTCAGAACTGTAAATAATAGCTGGACATTTCTTTCAAAGATAGGAAAGGGATTAAAACAGAAGCAAAATAATGAATTGCCAGTCAAAGTAGAGTTTTTCTGTCAGTGTCATAAAGATAATACTTGCTTTGCTAGAGGTGACCTGTTTTTTTTTTTTTTTTAAGCAGAAAGGATGGATGAAATTAACATATATTGTACATTTGTTATCACAGGTATACGATTACAAGGAACAAATTAAAGTAACACAGAGATAAATGTCTTCTTTAAATGTGGAAAACCTGATTATGTAAATGGTATTTGGGTGATGCAGTTTCTTCCCCCATACGAGCACTTCAAAGAGATAGACCAGGGCTGCAGGATAAATGGGATGAAGCAGGCACATATTCAGATCTTCCTCCACCCACTGTCCCCCACTTCAGTGCTTCTCAGTGTTCATCTGAGTACTTCTGAATTCTCATTTTCATCACTGAACAAATCTAAATCCAATACAGGAACTATCAGCAAAATAACATACCAGAAATCAATCTGGCAACATCCTAATTGTTATGTTACTGTGAAATCAGTGTAATAGAGAGTAGAATAATATTTTGCATGTCTTTCAGTTATGTTTGGTTAGTTGATTTACCCGTGTGAAAGAAATGATGCTTAGCAGAAAGTCTTGCTATTTGTGCTGCCTTATGTAACGCTGGCAGTGTTGCTACAGAAGGGACAGTGTCTGATGCAGGAGGAAGGCAGCTGATGCTCCAGATGCCAGTTTGAATGTGTATTTGCAGTTTGTAGAACAATGTTTCTAAAGCTCTAGATCAGAGTTTTTAAAGCATTCCTGTTTGAATGTTTCATCTTGCAACAGCAGCAGCAGCAGCTCTAGGAGCCTGAGAGTGTTTATGTGCTGTCTGCTGTTTGGGAGCCCTTGTTACAGATTTGTCAGGAGTTTAGCAGATTAAAAATTAAAATTGAACACTCATATTTTTATTTTGTAATCAAATTCTCATTAGGGGAATACACTTGAGTTTTGTTTTGTGGTACTTAAAAAATTAAGTGTATGGCATCAGTTTAAAAAAGTGTTTAAAAATAGTATCAGGAAAAAGAAACCTATAAGAGCTATCAGTAATTCTAAAATACTAGCTATATCTGAAACACCAGGGAACTGTATTTTGTGTAACACAGAATTTTCCACTGTGTGCTCTTAAGTCCTGTGTCACTAAAAGTGTGGGATGTTGCTTTTCCTCTGTTTTCCAGTTGTGATTGCTGCTCGCTCTGCCACTACAAGCACGACACGTTGGCATCAAATCCTCCCTCTTGTCTTCTTGTCCCCATTCCTTACAGCCTCTGCCAGGTGCAACTGCCTATTTTCAAATTCAAAATATCTAAATATCTAGATATGTCTAGATAGTTTCTAGATACCTGAACCTGAAGAGTTGTCAAAGAGTCAAAGATATGCTCTGTCTAATGCCAGGTATCTTTAAAATTCCCAGGCTTCTTTCTCTACCTTTGTGGGAAATTCCATTCTGCATTCTCCTCTTAAAAGGCAGGAAAAAATGCCTGATTCCTCTTATCGTAACCACTGATGCCTGAAACAATGGCAAACATTGAGGCTTTGCGGTTGCTCTTTGGGTAGTGGATGCTATTGGAAGCCTTGGGTGACGGAAAGACTTTTTTGGTTTATAGTTTTTAAGTAAAATCTGCATGCTGACATAAAAGAATTGATCCGAATTCCTAAGTCATGCAGAGGTTCTAAAGATCATCAGACATGAGAACAAAAAAAAAACAGGCAGAAAATATAACATTGAATGAGGACCAGGTATGCTGGGTTTCTTCTTTTACTGTTGTATAGCCTAGTTACGTTTGTGTGAGCAGCACATACACTTCATTATAAATGTAGCGGTTTTTTATGTTGGATAGCTTTTATCTGCTTGTCCATTTAATTATTTTACCTATTGATAAAAAATGCTAAATCCAACCATTCAAAAAATTATTTGTATTACGTGTTGTATTTGAGATTGCTATTTTAGCATGGCTAAGTGACATTTCCTTGCACATAACTGGTTGGTAATGAAAAACAGGACTTCAAGAGCCACATTTTTTCTTTAAAAGTGCACTAAGAAAGCAAGCAAAAACTACCAAGAAGTCTGAAGGTTAAACAATTATTCTCACTAAAATTTCTGACTGATTTTAAGCATCAGCTTTTGGAGGAAAACAGGACTGCAGATATCATTTGAAGCTGATTTTAGAATGCCAGCCTTAAAGTAGAGTTGTTCCTGGGCACTTCTGTAAAGATTTTGAGCATTCAGAAACTTCAGATATTTACAGAAATCATAGGGATCATTGCTCTGCCTGAATTTATGTACGCTCTTTCGTAATACTGAGACTAAATCTCTCCTAAGATGGTAGCCTCCCCCTCTCCCAACCCCAAAACCACGAAGGACTGAATTCCTCTGTAACAGAAGACCAGTGTAAAATATGACTGACTTCGAAGCAGATGTTTTACCTTGTGTTTAAAAGTCATGTTTCATGAGCACTGAAGGCCAAACACCAAGTGTGTTTAGATTGATACACTGCTGTGGCTTGATTGAGTGAATACCACATTGAAAGATGCTATACTAGAAATGTCAGTCATTGGTCACGAAAACAAGGTCAATGAAAGGAATTACACCAACAGCAAACATTTATGAGAGACAAGCATCTTTTCATTGACCATGGGCAGCTGCAGTCCCGACAGCAAAACAAACAGAGAGGGCTGTGTTAGTGCTCAGTGTGTTCCTGGATAAGACTGACTCTGTTGCTAGTATATATTGATTTAAATCTAGAGGATGCTGAGGAAGGAAAAAACCAAGCAGGATGATGAGAAAACTATTTTTGACCTTGTTACAAAAAAATCAGTAGCATAATTTTATTTCTACCTGAGTGATTGATAATTGCTAATTTTACCCCAAAACTCTCATACTATCAATATGCAGACATGTTATGCATATCATCTTCTTCTGGACAAATATTACAATTTCTCAGCCTGATTGAATTTATGGGTAATCAGCATGGCTTTTAATCCCCATATAAAGAGTAGAAGATGGCTTGTGCATAGTTCTTTTTTAAACCCAAAAATGGACTGAGCAAAGTTTGAATTTTTTAAAATATGATCTCAGTGTTATTTTCCCATATGTAAACAGCTCTTGAAGTTGCTAGGGGATGTTTCACAGTTGGGAATGAATTTGGTCTCTGCAATTGCCAATAGGTAAGTAATGGCTTTGTGAGAAAAACCATCCTATAAATATGTTGCCTGCACTGTAAAGATGTCTGGGAGCCTTCTGCAAAGCACTAGATCTTCCTGTTCTCCTAGGAAAGCTTGTAAAAGAGGTTTCTAATTTCAAAACAATTGTTGTCTTGCAAGATAGGTCTTCTAAAGAGAATATCCTCGTGAAATCTGATGTATAAATTAATAGCTTATTGATTCATTTGCAAGCTAGCATAAGGGATAAGAGAAAACCTGATTTTCCCTTCTGTTGAACAAATAATCTCAAGATGATATGAATTACTTATAATAGTTTGGGTTGGAGGGGGCCTTTAAAGGTCATCTAGTCCAACTCCCCTGCAAGGAGCAGGGACATCTCCAACTCAATCAGGTTGCTCAGAGCCTCATCCAATCTGGCCTTGAATGTTTCCAGGGATGGGGCATGCACCACCTCTCTGGGCAACCTGTTCCAGTGTTCCACCACCCTCAGTGTAAAGTTTTTTTTTTCCTTATGCCAAGTCTGAATCTACCCCCCTCTATTTTAAAACCATTACCCCTCGTCCTATGACAACAGGCCCTGCTAAACTTAACAGAAAATAATCTTTTTTTTTTTTGCCTGGCTGTGTAAATGTGAATCAGGCAAAGAATTGGGCTTTGCTTTTCTTTGACTTAGAAGAAAACTGATCTGTGTGTTACAGGTTTTTGTTATGTATTTTTTGTTGATGTTGAAAAATAAGTGATGCATGGAATCAGTCCTGCTAAGAAATGATGTAACGGCTTTAGTAATGGATGGGAAGCAGAAGCGTAGCATGGGTCAGCACTGTATGGGTCTTATGGTTATCATTGCTTGAATGGTGGTGAAAGTAGAATTTTTAATATTTTCAGTGGATGCAAAGTTATTTTTTTTTTTAGATTTGGGTGGAATAAATTGGTACTCTCGATGGACAGCTGTCTTTCATATGTGAGGGGAGGACTGGTTTATAACTGATGCTTTTACTGCTGACAAGAACTTAAGTAGGAGGTTTCATATGATTAAACCTAAGCAAGATGATGTGATATTTTCTGTATGGTCTGCAGGGTACTTAAAAATAATGTGCCACATAATAATGTGCCCTGTTTTTTATAACTCTAATTACTAGGTGAAAAATCTCTGTTGCTTAAATGTTCAGTACATTTTAGGTGTCTATGTAGTATAAGCATGTGAGTGTTTTTGGAAAGATTGTCAGCCATTTTTTTCTCCAAAATAAGTTTTTCTGAGTTTTGAATGGGTAGAAGTTTCTGTTTCTGAAGGTTTTTCTGGTATGTTTGGTGATGGTTGAGAAGCTTTGTTCCCTGTTTTGAACCCCCCTGTAGGCTGATGGTCTGAAGTCGTTCAAGGCTAGCTGATACGTTATGACTGGTGTGTTTGATCATCTGCCTTTGAGAAAAACTATCCCTCTCCCTGTATGTTTCCTCAAACCCTTCCCCTCCTGAGTGGCCTCCTGGGCCCTCCTGTGTTTGAATAATTTAATGAACTCTTTAGTCTCAGCTTTGAGAAGTCAAAGAGTTTCATTTTGACAACAGGTTGAGTCTACTGGCAGGTTAGCAGCATTATCTAGTTCATATTGTTCAAGGCTCTTTTGAGGCTGCTCTCCCTATTTCTGACAAATGATTGGCCGTTGTGACGTTGCCTAACAGTTTCTTAAGTGATTTTTGTTTTTGCTGTTCTTGAGCAAGAAGAAGGCCTCAAAGAGAGAGAAAGAGAGAGAAGGCCTTTATATCTTTTAGTCCTGAGAGACTGTATCTGTTTTACTGTGGTATGCCATGTAGACCTGATACCCGTGGTCAAATCCTGGATGAATGGCATGTTTTGACATGACCTCGGTGCATATAATTCTTTACACATTCCCATTTCCTTTGGAAGGATATCCAGACACGTGGGGAGGGAGGGAGCTGCAATGTGCTGTACCAGGAGCAATGGATTCATCTTCGCAGGCTCTAGGTGAGCATCTCTTCCACCCAGCATGGCAACTTTCACATGAGTGTACGTTGTGTGTTTCCAGTAGCTGTTTTTCCAAATGGGCTGCGTGAGCTCTGTGTTCAGAGTTTGTATTGTAAACTAAGAAGTCACTTTCAGAAGTAGGAAATACTGCTTTCCTTCACTAGGAAGGGGGGAAAAAAAACCTCATGTTTTGGAACATTGACAATGTTGAGGAGAAAGATGAAAGATGAGTGGAAAAAAGGTGTGGGGTTTTTGTAAAGGTAAATAAATAAAGGAAGTAAAAGGTCAACTTAGAAAGAGGAGAGAGTGTAAGTATTTTTAAATTTTGTGTCTTAGGATTCTCAGTAAAACAGCCACAGATTCTAGCATCAGACAATCCTAGCTTTCATCTAAGAAGAATAAATTTCTGGCCTTGATGACTGCAGACAGACGAGCTAGGACAAAACAGGGTATAATCTGCATGAGTAAATCAGAAATCAGGGGGAAAATAGTCTTTTTCTGTCTGAAGCAAAGCCAATCTGACATTTTTGTTTGGTTGGTCTTTTTTTTTGTTTTCTGGTTTTTGGTTCTGGTTATTTTTTTTTCTTTCTTTTTTTTTTAGGTTTTTTTTTTTTTTGACTGCTTGGGAAGCAGTATAGCACTAAGAGATAAAGATTGTCTTTAGTTTGGCAGTGGAAAGATTCGTGTGAACAGCGCTGAGCCTGAAAATTCAAGGACACTTCAATAATGTGCTTGGGAAAGGACAGTTTGGGAGGTAACTGGGATGTGCAAAAAGAGCCTATTTCATATCTTTTGATATGAAAAAAACAGCCACCAAAACCCCCAACAACTAGGACCATTTTCTCTTCTAAATCAAGTTTCATCCTCTTCCAGAGGTCTTTTTTTTTTTCAAAGAAAAGGCTCACTAAGCATACCGGTACAACTGTACTATCCCACAAGGCAAATTGCTGGATGGATGGAAGGCTCTGTTTAATTCCCTGCTTTGCAAATAAGCAACCATACTATGCCATTGCATTGTTCATCCTTTTCTCACGTTTCATAAAACAGTATAAAACATAAAGCATTGCATCAAAAAAGAGAAGATGGTGGCATGCAGTATGTTTAACCAAACTCCACAGTAGTTAGTGATTTGTCTTTGCAAGTAAATCAACACACAATTTTTCTTGATTGCCATAAGCTGTAGGTAAGACAGTGTCTCAGGGGTGGAAGTAAGAGGAGTGTTTGCATCAGAATGAATTTGTTCTTGGCAGAGATGAATGGGGAGCTTGTTGGCAGAAAGAGTAACTCTGGATGCTGCCTCTTAGTTTCTTATTCTCGGAAGACATCTATGGAGGACAACAATCTGAGAATGAAGCATCAATAGAATTTTGCATCATATTAGCACTCTGTTTTGATGAAAATAATGGTAGCATTTCATTAATGTGTGCATCCTGAGTTAAAATTGCTGTTACAGCAGAGCATTTGTAGTGGAATAGCAAATGCAAACATATTTTAGTATAGGGCTACTACAAAACCTTGATATTTATGTTGAGAAAGCATTTCAACAGTCTTCCACAACTTGTTTCTTCTCGCATATCAGTGATAGCAGGCAGCTGGTCCAGATTCAATAATGAAAGCATTCACTGAGTTAGGGTAAAGAAGGAAAATAATTGAATCATCTGGAGGATCCTAGTCATTCCAGTGAGCACTGTGTCTTCTTTCAACACTACAGAGGCACAAGAGGATTGCTGTCACAAGAGGATTTCCCTGAAGAGGCCATTTCTGGGACATTGTCCACTGGCTTTCCTCGCATACGTTAGCATAGGGACGTGCTGTGGAAGAGGGACTGAGGGCTCAGGGAGGTGAGGTTTGTATCGCCGCTGCCGAAATGTAAATACCCCACTGAACTGGCAGCATTTGGGAAGCTGCTGCTCTAATTTCCCCTGAGCAAGGAAGATGATCACATTCAAGAAGGTAGAGTGGTGACCCTCAAGACCCTTTGCTCCCCTCCTCCTGGCTCCTTCTCTGTTCACTCTTCGAGGCTTTTTTCTCTCTGGGCATCTAGTCTTACAGTTTGTATGGAGGGAGTCTTTTTTTCTGCACAGCTCCAATCACAAGTTTTAACAGTGCTTCTGTATTATTCAGGCTTGCTAGCTTTTTTGAAGAGGGAAGTACGTCAGAGAGAAAACAAAATAGACTAGAAATGCTGTAGCAGTGTCTTCTTGTCACTGTTCTCATTTTTATCTGGGAACAACTCATAAACTGAGTCCAAGAGAAAGACAAGAAAGAGAAAAATATATTTGAATTTTGTTAAGCGGTAAAACCAGAAAATTCAAGGCCAAATTCTTGACTGCTAGGGCGCTATAACACCTGCCTTTGAAGGTAAATTACTGTGAAACAATTTAAATGAGAACAGGAAAGAAACTGTATTACCTGCTTCTGGTAACTAATCTTACTGTGATGTGATATTTCTCTGGAAGTACTTTTAATTGTGCCAAATAGCCTGGCATTTTGAGAGCAGTGTCTTGGCTTATCTTTGCTTCGCAAATCTAAAAATAAAGAAAGAAAAAAAATGAGAAAAGCAGTGAGAAAGGTGTAAGGGAGAGAATACTGTATTACTGTTCCTAGGGAATTTTAGCTGCCTTTCCAACATTACTGCCTTACATTAATTCTTCAGAGAAGAAAGCAAATTTCTCTTCAAGATTTCAAGGACTGGAGTATCAAGTGAAAATTCACCTATTGAAGTGCAAATCCTATGTGGTTTGAAAGTTCTTGTAAAAAAGTTAGAATTCGTAGAGGCAAATTAAAAGAAGAATCCTTTTAATAAAAGCAGAATCTGTGTTTGAGGCTTTTGTTTGACATATAGGCTAGGATTTCAAGAGAATATTGTTATTGAACGGAGATGTGGGTCCAGATTTAAAGTTGGCAATTTAAATCAAAAAGCTATTTACTCTCCCCATTAAAAAATGGTCAGCATTGATTTACGCATTTAATAAAAGGAAAATAACTAACACATCAATTGGTAGCTAAGGAAACGTCCTTAAATCTGAGACCATTTTCTGGCAGTACATTAATTATGATTTTTCCATAACCTCTCCAGAGGATGGAATTAATGACACATCAGGAGATGTGAAGTGTTTTATTTCTAAGGTCAGTGGACCTACTTATCTGTCTAAGAGAAGTGCTTAAAGCGGCAGATTTTAGTTTCTCCAAGGGAAGCCTTTAAAGGAACAATGCCATTAAAAAAACCAACAACAAAGTTTTAAATTATTTTCTTAGTTTATGATTGATGTAATCAAGTCGACTTTTGCTTTGTTTTGTAAACAATGGAATTTTTATTTGGAATTTCATTTCCTTATTTACTAAGATCAAAAGGAAAAATTGAAAGATTGACTTTTCCTTGTTTTAATGGCTAATCTCAGAGTTTCAGGACAAACAAGGTCACCTTGCTGGAGTATTTCACTGTTGAAAAGTCAAACAGGTATCTTTTACGTTTGTTTCTACAGCATTAGTGGACAGTTGTCACAATTACAGAGCTAATGAACGAGACCTGTGGCTTTGCTGCTGTGGAATAAATACTCAGCTATGATTTGCATTGCTTAGCACAGCTTAGCTTGGCTTTACTTAGTCTTAACATTGATGAGCTCCTTGTATATATTTCTGCTCTGCAAAAACTGTAGCACGGGGTTTCCGATATGGAATTACTCGTCTGGGAGAGAGACAAGCTCACACAATCCAGCAGGAGGAGCTTTTTGTTATGAACGGGAAACAAATACACCAGGAACCTCAGTGAAGCTTAGTTTGGGTGCAGACTTCTGCCTGACCAGTGTTCATTCATTTTTAAGCTTTCATGCAATACAAATCACTGAAACGTGGGGATGTGGAATGTTCCAAAATACTGATTTTTAATAATTTTTATTTAATTAAGTAGCGCTATGAATATGTAGTGATATTTATTACCTTTTTCTAGCCTCACAATTAAATGTTTATCACTCTTTGTTTTCCATTTCTGGCTTTAATGGAAGTCTTTGTGTCCTGTTTAGATTTCCACTCCACTAAGTGCATGCAGAGGTGCCTCCGTTGCAGTGTATTTAAAAGAGTAGGTATTTTTTGTATGATAACCAATTCTTCTGCCTGGTGCTGACAGCTGTGTAAGTCTGATAGGTTTGTGTGGGAAAACACTTGAGAACTTTTAACTGACTTACTTAGAAATAAATTCAAACTCTTGTAAATATGCATTGCACATTTAATTATTTATAAATGAGAACAATTGTATATAAATGACGTCAGAAGACTTTTTTTTTTTTTTTTTTTTTTTACAAGCAGCAAGCTAACAATGACTGAAACTCAGTTATTATAAGATAAACCATGTAACAGAGCGGCTTGGGGAAGTGTATGGGGCACATGTGGCAGGGGTTGGTAGCGGGGGCTGCAGGGTGCCCTGTGCTGGTCACAGCAGGGTCCAGATGGCTCTAAAACCTCTGTGAGCACGCCATCGCCTGCCAGCCACAGCAGCATGCAGCGCCTCTGGAGTGTCAGCTGCTGCTGGGGGTGGGGGCAAGAGGCAGGCAGGGAGATGCTCTTGGGGAGACATGGGGAGGGAGAGGCAGCTGATAGGACCTGCGTGGCCAGGAGGTTGAAGGAGGTGATTCTCCCTCTCTACTTGGCTCTCCTGAGACCCCGCCTGGAGTATTGTGTCCAGCTCTGGAGGCCCCAATGTAAGAAGGATGTGGACCTGTTGCAGCAAGTCCAGAGGAGGCCAAAAAGATGATGAGAGGGCTGGAGCACCTTTCCTATGAGGACAGGCTGAGAGAGTTGGGGCTGTTCAGCCTGGAGAAGAGAAGGCTCCAGGGAGACCTCTTAGTGGTCTTCCACTACCTCAAGGGGGCCTACAGGAAAGATGGGGAGAAACTCTTCAGCAAGGCCTGTTGTGATAGGACAAGGGGTAACCATTTTAAAATAGAAGGAAGCAAATTCAGACTTGATATAAGGAAAATTTTTTTACAATGAGGGTGGTAGAACCCTGGAACAGGTTGCCCAGAGAGGTGGTAGATGCCCCATCCCTGGAAACATTCAAGGCCAGGTTGGATGAGGCTCTGAGCAACCTGATTGAGTTGGAGATGTCCATGCTTCTTGCAGGAGAGTTGGACTGGATGACCTTTAAAGGTCCCTTCCAACCCAAACTACTCTGTGATTCTGTGATTCTATGACATGTGGCTGGAGGTGTTCACCTGGAAGGAGGCACTCCTTCCAAAATGGGCACCCTCCTGAAGAAACTGTGGCTGTGGGTGACCCATGCCGGGACAAGGACACCCTGAAGGGTCAGTGGTCATGAGTGGCCCATGCTGGGGAAGTGCTGGCTTAGTTGTTCATGTTCTTTTTTTTTTCTCCAATAAGCAAAGCAGTGATCAGAAGTTGGTATTAGCTGGCAATGAACTAAGTAAAAATCTCACAAGTCGAGACCATTTGCCTGCAATAAAAAATTAAGAAGAGCCTATAAACCTAGGAAGCTTAGTTTCAGCACGCTGAAACTTTATCTTTGCATTTACTGTTATCAGCTTCCTTATTCCCTTTTCTGCAAACTATTTCACCTTCTTGGCTTGGGTCTGTGGATTTTCCCTTTGTTTTTAAGGCAGAGTTAACTGTTTCTAGTTGTCCACTTTTGTGCTGCTGCCAATCAATCAAAACCCCCAATTCTCTCCCCAGACCCAAACCAAACAGTGACTGGAAGAGGCAGAGACTTGAGCTCATCATGAAGGGAAGGGCAGCACCCAGGAAGAGGGATGCTTGGCTGCTTTGGAGGCTTGGGATCTTGTCTGTCTCTGTAATTACTTTTTTATGACATTAGCAGGCATTTGGGAATAGAGAGTAGTGCATTTGGGAATAGAGAATAGTGTTTTTACACTGAATGTCATATTCCTTCATGCTCTTACACTGCAAATGCAGAGATGTTTTTTATACATATAGTAACATACTCAGGCTAAAAATAGTTATTTAGTACCCTTTGAAAAGGGAGATGCCTGTTTTTTTTTTATTACCACTCAGAACCTGTGTCTGTTGCTAGCAGGGCTGAATGTATTGAACCTTTGAACTGTGACAGTAGATGTTGATAACCCATCTTAGGTAGCTGCATAAGAGCTGTAAAACTGTTATCAGTTCTTCTTGTGATAGCATATGCAGAGCTCTGTTGAATGTCTTTAGGATATTTTTCTGCAAAGCATGTGGAATATTGCCAGCCAGAATAAATCATTTAACATTATTCATTACCTGAGTAATGCAGAGGTGGCCTCAACAAGGTGAAGCCCTGGAGGCATTCCCAGCTCTGTGGGCTAGCTGTCAGGCTTCACGGTGCTGATGTTTCTCAGTCTCTTGGCAGATCAGCAGTGATTCTTTTGGTTAGGTGAAACTTGAACGTTGGATTCAGTAAGTGTTTCCAAACTGAAATGGGAAGAAGTATGGGGAGAGAAGACAGAAAATAAAGCATACTGAAACTGGTTGGTTCTGCAGAAACCCATGTACTGTTTCATTTATTCTGGTGTCTAATCCTAACTATGTGAATAAGTCTGTGGGCCTAAGGTAAAAGTATGGGGATTTAAGATAAGTGGATTTAAGAAAAAAACGCCACAATATATTGCAAAAGAAAAGCATTGTTGATAAAATTACACTCTATCTAATGCATGCTCTGATTTCGCATTCATTTTAGACATATAATACAATTTTCTCCCATCTGATAACATTTTAACTTAAATGTTTTGACCTCTACTCCTCTACTTACTTGTATTCTGAAGTTTTGAGGGGTTGTGCATCTCCTAGTTTAAATTTTGCCTTATTTATGATTTTTCCAATTGTTTAGCTATTGCCCAGCTCCTGAAATGAGTTAAATGAGCATACTAAAATATGCAAAGTCAATAAAATATAAAAATGAACAAGTTTAGAAATTTTAGTTTGACTACTTGAATCCAAATCTATTCCTACCTTATCAAACTTGAGTCTAGTCTTGTACTATTATATATCAAAAATAACTGCCTTGCTACCAACTTAGTCTAGCCAGGTAAGCAAGAACAGAATTAAGCCTGTACTTTTTCCCTCCTCAACAAAATTTCCTGTTCTGCTGTTTGTGTAAAAGTAAATAACGGAATAAAACCCGTTATTATTTCATTAACAGTTGCAAGTATAGTATCTAAAATATCTGGCTATCATTCTGAGATAAGTCAAGCTTGTAAAACAGCTTGACTATAAAGTTTCAAAGGGCATGAGACATTTGTCTTTTCAGGCATGAGGATGGAAGGGGACTCTCAACTCTTGCATTCTGAACATTTTCTCAATCCCACCTGCATGAAATTGTATGTTTTTTCCCCATTATATTGTATGAAAACATCTACCAGAGTGTGGCAGGAACAGAAGAACAGTGCCTTTTTTTTCCCTTTTACTCTTCCTTTCTTTTTTTTTTTTTTATATTTGGTAAAAGTGCACTAACTGCAGAGGACATAGTTTTTGTATGTTTACAGAAAAAAAAAATCTATCAAATCTGTCATGTTGGTAACACTTAAAAAAGGGAAGGAAATTACTGAGAAAGAAGTACATAGTTTCTATAATTTTACATGACAGCAAGTGAAAGCTGACGTATTCCAGTAACATTTATAGGAGTGAAAGGAATTGGCAAATTTAATCCTTTAAGCCATGAATCTCCAGGGAGAATCCTTGCACGTATCTATAGTAATACCACTGGATGTTGTACTGTTAAGCTTTGGTGCCAGGGGCCGGGAGGGTTTCCTTAGTCTAAGAATTTGTGTGTTGGGGTATAGCAGAGAACATACTCTCTGATATGAAGATGTAAATGAAAATCCCCTGATTTGAGAAAATAAGCATTTGCATAGCTTTTATATACACTAAAAATGTCTCAGGAATAAAAAATGTAATGTCTGTTTGTAATTGATGACAAAGGGAAGTGCTTGACATAAACAAGATTCAGATGGAACCCATGAGGCAACTTGCAGTTCAATACATAGATATGTCTTTTTGTATTGGTTGTGGATCCATTGAACCTTTTGCTTTTTGTTGTGGTTTTCTTTAGTGAGGGGGGGCCTTCTGTAGGAAACTGCTAGAAGTTGCTCCCCTTGGTTCAGTGGACTCGTCCGGGCCTAGGTTGGACCTGCTGCTGGCCAAGGCTGAGCCAGTTGGTAGCAGAATGTTCCATGATAACGCCTCTCTGATAACGTATTTAAGAAGGGGAAAACAGAAAAAAAAAAAGAGAGAAGAGAAGACGTGAAGAAGCTGAGCGGGGGCAGAGGCGCAGAGGGGGAGGTGCAGGCCTTGTGGGCCTTGGAGGCCTCACCCTCTGGCCTCTCGCCAGGCGGCCAACTGGGCCAGACTCAGCCCAGCCCGGCTGCAAGAAGTGGAGAGGAGATGAGCTGGATGATGTGAAGAGATTCTGAGAGGCATCTGCCAGCCTGTTGTGAAGAACTTTTCTTGTGAGAGGAACAGCTGCAGACGCCAAGGTCAGTGAAGAAGGAGGAGGGGAGGAGTAACGCGGCTCCTGGCCAAGATTCCCCTGCAGCCTGTGGTGCAGCCCATGGTGGAGCAGGTTGTCCCCCTGCAGCCCATGGAGGTCCATGGAGGAGCAGAGATCCACTGGAGCCCGTGAAGGACCCCACATCGGGAGAGGTGGATGCCTGAAGGCAGCTGTGGGCTGTGGAGGGCCTGCTGGGGCAGCTGTTCTGGAGGGACTGCACCCCGTGGAAGAGATGACCCATGCCGGAGCAGTTTCACAAAGAACTGTGGCGTATGGGTGGGACCCCACAACAGAGCAGGGGAGGAATGTGAGGAGTTCTTCCCCTGACTATGAAGCAGCAGCGTAAAACAATGTGTGATGAACTGACTGCATTCCCTCTTCCCCCCTGTGCCGCTCTGAGGGGGAAGGTAGTAGAGATAATGTTAAGCTTGGGAAGAGGGAGGGGTGGGGGGAGGTTATCTTGTTCCCTGTCTCATTATCCTGCTGTTTTTAGTAATGAATGAACAGTTTTCCCCAAGTCGAGTCTGTTTTGCCCGTAACGGTAACTTTAAGGATTTTCTCCCTGTCCTTATCTCAAACCTCGAGCCGTTTTTCTTCTATTATCTCCCCCTATTCTCTTGGAGGATGAGGGGAGTTAGAGAGAGACTGCGTAGTCTGGTCCCGATCGGGGCTGAACTACAAAAAAAGAAAATTATTATTAGAATAATGATAATTTCACCTAGAAATAGATGAGGGGATCCATAAATTATCTTTTTATTCAACTTCAGTACAGTGATGACAAATATTGCCAGCCTTGCAAATGTAATTAGCTGCCTCTTGTGAGAGCTGCTTTTGAGAGAAGCAGCGATTGTAAAAGGTGCCACTGAAAGCCTTGCTTTTTATAGCAAGTGGTCTGTTTTTAAGTTTCATTCCTGTCATCTTTAATTCATACTTCTTTCCATTTGTAGCTAAAGCTTCCAATAAACTATTCCTTTAGGAGCAGGCTGCTTGCGGAGGTGGACTGGATGCAGAATAATGCTGAGATTTGTCCATTAGTACCTCAAAGTATAGACAAATGCCTCTCGGAGCTGTGGAGTTCTATTTCAGATATTGGTGAAATAATTACAGTGTCTGTATGATGTGTCTAATTAGATGTTGTAATGGGAGTTCAGAAGTACTTTTATGAATGTTTACAAGTATGAATATGAGAATGCTGAAGTCTTGTGATACCTAATTTTCTCTCCGTTTCCCCTTTTTGCTAAGCATTGACTTATCTCCTTCAGATGCTGTTCGGGCATACACTGACTTATTTCAAACACTGAGGATAATGATATTTATCTAACCCGTCTGTGCCTCCTCAGTGCTTACTAATTGCTAAATCGTGTTCCTGACATAGCTATGTTGCACCTTAAAATATTAGTGGTTATAAAATTTGGAGATATGCAACTGTCAGTGGATTTGAACATCCAGTGTATTAGAGTTAGTTGCTCTGTGTCACCCAGTTGGCATTTTGATACACCTATACTGCTTTCACTGACATCCTTAGCATGAATGGAAAAAAATGGATGTGAATTATGATTCCTGATGCAAGGGAATAGATTAAATAAACGGAACTGTGTTCATAGGTGCTCCAAGCTTGTTGAAAGACTCTTGGAGGTAAAGCTGTTGCTTGTGTGTTTCTGGAGTCATTGGTTTGTGCTAATCATCAGAATACATCTCTTCCATACAAACTCCTGCTGACCCGGTTTCCAAGCATTTTATCTAGCTTAAGACTTACTTTTACAGTCTCTGGATTTGTACTGAGCCCTGTGAGAGTGTGATTCAGTATCTCATTTTTAAGGATTACCACTTTGGCAGGGATAGTATTTGCCAGTTACCTACCAATCACCCGTAACACAATCCAGGTTAGAATAATTGTAAAATAAGTAATTTATTTACAAAATAGGAAAGTAGAAATCTACGCAGTTGCAAATGGTTTTGAGATGGGATACAAGAAGTAAAGGAAGATTACACTTAAGTTTAGTTATCCTTAGATCAACTCCAAAGCTGCTTTCTTTCTGTCTGATTGTTTGCAGCATCCATTTAATTGTGTGGCTGGGCATCATGTTCTGAGCAGGAAACCTGTTCTTACGCAAACTCTATATTTGTATTCATGGAACAGAAATTTGATCTGGACGTGTGTATTTCCTTTGCACCCAATCTGGCCTAAGGTTCTGTTCAGATTCACATCATTATCCTTTTCTCTTTTCTTGCCTGGATAAAGCCATTCCTACCTGATGGCAGAGACAGCTATTAAGTCCCCTCTCACTGACCTGTTGAAAGACCCAGTGCTACGTTAAATTATTAACCTACAAATTGCCAGCCTAATGTGAGGTGAAACACCTTCCTTCACCCGTCAGGGTGAAGTCTTGCTTTTTCCACTCATTTAAGTGGAGTTAATATCTGTGGCTTATTGGTTTAGGTTAGCCACAGCGATAATCAGTCACTTTGCTATGGCTGACTTCTAACCTACCACTGCAATACTGGGAGACAGTTGGCATGATAATGGATAGAAGCAAAGATATATCCCATTGCTCTCCCAAGTAACTCTTCTTCTTATTTTTTTTTTTAATATGAGAAAACACAAAGAAAAAGGAAATATTCCCCCCTGACCTGAATGAAGCTTTCTTTGTGCTGGGTGTTCTAAGATTCCTCTGTACCACCGATCAGGCAGCTGAATCCATTCTGGGAGAAGGAATGAGGCAGCTTAGTCTGTGTAAGAAAATAAGCTGGCATAGATTTGCTGGTGATAGTAGTGTGTTAAGTCCTCTGAATGGGCTGCCTGGGAAAGAAATGCAGGTTGCAGGACCTATGTTTAGTTTAAACTTCAGTTTATTTCTCTGGCATATTTAAATGCTTATACCTTTGAATTGACTGCAAGAATAGATTTTTCTTCACTTCAGCTGTCATGGAGGTGGTGTAAAGTCCAGCTGCTTCTGAAGTGCATGGCATATTTTTTTTGTTTACTTTTTTAGCACTAAATCAGTTCAGCAGTGACTTTGGATTTGACATAGAGCACTCATTTGTAGTTGGCCAATCTCCTCAGAAATATATTGAGAATATCATCTTATGACTGTATTCTTCCTCTACAAGCCATGCATGGTTTCTATTCATTGCTATAGTATGATCCACAAACATTTATTAGGAGGTAGTAGTTAGCCATATCTGTTAATGTGGATGCGTCTGTGTTTCCATCTATTTCTGTGCATTTGAACAATCACATAGCAAAAAAAAAGAGAGATTACTGTATTGTGGTAATAACTGTGAGGAGCATGTTTGCATTTCGTGCTTCTGTTGGAGTGTCTCTTTTGCCATTGCACTCTCAACAGTATCTGGAAATTCTTGCCTTTATTTTCCAGATATTTTTTCATGGACAAAGTTGCGTCGTTCCATTGAGTAAGACTGTGGCATAATTTAGGTGGAATGTGACCATTTTTTTTTTTAACACTTTGCGACTCTTCTAATTTTGGCAGTTATTTTCTTCCAATTTTATTTACTGAGATCAAGAACTTTACTAGATTTGGAGGTGTGGCTTTGATAGTGATTTGGGATCAGGTATGTCAAAAAAGAGATTAAAAGTATTCCTCTCATTTGGGAGGAATTGCCTTGTTCTGCTCACTTGCAAAATTTGACATTGTTATTGATAATACAAATGTTATTTTCTGCTATAAGAAAAAAAAAACAGTTCAGGTTTTTATGTTACTTTTCACTGTTTAAAGCTTTTCTTTTAATTAGCTCTTCACTATATAAAAGCACATACAGTTTTTGTAGACAACGATAAATTAATTCAAAATTTGTGCCCATTAGATGAAGTAATTTGAACTTTATCTATCTTTGAAACCAGCCAGGAGGTTGGACTGGATGACCTCCAGAGGTCCCTTCCAACCTAAATTACTCTATGATTCTATTAAGTGGAGAAAAATGTCAAACATTTCATTTTTTTAATTCAGATAAATTTTCCTATGGTGTGTGTGGTATACACTACCTAGACACATTTCAGTGTAAAAAGGTGCTATTCTGATTCCTGGAAAGGTGTGACATGGTTTCTGGCATGTTGAGTATGCTCTTATTTTCTTTGAGGACCCAAACTTCCATACAAATTATTCCAATGAATACTTTTGAGGAGAAGAAGCTTTGTGGTGTGAAAGGTGTGAAAAGAAAGGTGTGAAACAAATTGTGATAACAAAATCTTTTCAGCAAGCAATGGCTGGAACCTTCTGCAAAATAGCATGTAAAGTAATTGTTGACTAAATTTAATATTTGCAATGCAGTGATACATGAAACCCCTTGCTTATTAAAACAGACTGGAATAACTTTTTCTCTATGTTCATCCTGCTGGGATTAATTTAGTCTACCATGTTTAACTAATCCTATAGTTGCATAATGAATTTCTTTGTATTTAGAAGATAGCTACAATTAAGAATTGCATATGAAATCAGATCACTAGTCCGTGAGTATCTGGGCCTACATAATTTATTAAATCAATAAACACTTTATAAAAATAATTACAATATTTAGAATGTGAAGGACTTTGTATTTAAAATCAGGATCATTAAGATTATTAAGATCACCCAGCCTAAGAATATGCTTCACTGCTGCTCTCTATTGAAAAATTACTTTAAATTATTACATAATATTGTTTTAAATACAGATGTTACATTAAATTAATATCAGTTTATAAGTAGTAATTTTTATACTTAAATGACGAGGATTATATTTTTAATTTCCATAACAAAGTGTGTGTGTGTGAGAAATTAATCTGAGAATTTCTTAGTAACAAAATCATTATCCGTATTATCATTTTTGATTGGTTTCCAGACCTCTACTCACAATTCCAAAAGAAATCCACTAAAGTCTCTGGAGAACAAACCCTGGCTGCATTAGGACAACAAGATTTGGATTTAGGAGGAAAAGAAGCTCATTGTGGAAAACTTGAGCTGAGAAAAGCATTTGACCTTGGACAGTATACAGGCAGGCAGTGAGAGAAGTTTGGGATGACGGTGCCTCGTGGTGAATCTGCTTGACTGTCAAGTTAAATTTAAGCCTTAATAGAATTTCTGTGTAACTTCTCTCCAGTTTAATCTTCTCCCAGTCTTTATGCAAAAAACCTCTGACAGACCTTCTCAAGTGAAGTCCTATCTATGATACCAAAACAGGTTGAATTTCTATTAATTACCATGAAATTATTTTACCCACATCTTTTTCTTGAATTGCGATTGAAATTAGATTCCTATAAGAGAATTTGATCTGTATCCATGAATGTATTAAGCATTAGTGTTCCTAAAAAAGTCTGGTTGAAAAATGGTGCAGTGAGAAATAGATGTGTGAATACCCCCTCCCTCCTTCTGTTTTTCTTCAGGAGGTGTTATCAGTGAAACACATGTGATTTTTACATGTCAAAACTGGAAAAGTAATGATGATGATGATGATTATTATTATTGTTATTATTTATCATATTTGGTACATGTGTCCATTCCTACATTAATGTTCAACTTTTGTGTCTCACACCTGTGCCTTTTGGCCTGCCAAAAGGTTTGTCTGGAGGGAAAGGAAATCTGGACTGCCTCTTTCACAACAGCACTACTTTCTTTGTAAGGAAGCAGCATCCAGGTTGCTAGCAGGATTGATGTAAAGGTTGTAGTCCTAGTAGTTACCACCACCTGACCACTTTCTGAAGCTGAAAATCACTTTGTGGTTTTCAAAAACTGAGGGGAAAGACAAATGTTGAGTAAAGGACGTCAAGTTAAGGCAGTTAACATGCACAAAGATTTATTGGCAGGGTTTGTAGCTGATGGCATGCATTGACTCTAGTGGTGAAGAAACACAAACAAAATAGAAAAGAGAGAAAAAAGGGAAAGGACAAACACTCCCCAGTGGCCAGCTGGGAGGAGAAGTGTCAGGGGGACCTTAGGCGAGCATCCTTCTCTGTGCATTCTCTCCAGTGCCGTGGGTGGCTCTCCCTGTAGTACTTTTCCCATAATGACTATCTGGTTTTCTTCAGGACCTGCTCAGACTCCCAGGTGATTGTTCCTGCATGCGACGCTGTCAGAGCTGACTGGAGCACGCTGGTGTCAGGGACAGGTGCTGCACGCTGCTTGGCTGCTAAGCTCTCTGCATGCTTATTGTTTGGTCCCCTAATGTAGACCAAAACACACAACTGAAGAGAGGGAAAAGGGGGAAAAAAGAGGCACTACCCACACCAGTGGTGATCCCTTCCAGTGAGAGCCCACCGCAACAGCACTGTTTGGGTTGGCGTGTGCAGGCCCATGGGCAAAACAGCCAGGGCTGCAAAGAGAAAGCTCTGAGCTGTACGAAAGGCTGAGGCCCCAAGGGCACTGTGCAAGAACCAAAGTGGTAATCTCACTCTGTATTCAAGTCTTCAGGAACGTATTAGCAGGTGATTTGAAGACCTGTGGGAAAGGCAGATGTCGCTGGAGGATAGCAGGTATTTTTGAGTAAGTGCTACAAAACTTGTCTTAGCTTCATGACAATTAAATGCGATTAATTTTTCCTTGTTTTTTTTTCCCCTTAAAGTTTAGATTATCTTAACATGGTCTTGTCCACTCTTCTGACATCATATACTTCTAGGCATATTGTTTCTACAACTAATAACGTTTTCCAAGGAGGTATTATGTCGTATTTTGGCAGCTCTCCTAAAGAAGAAATGTTTCCTTCCTTTCTATTAGCATTGTGCAATTGCCACTCTCTACACAGTCACAGTGCTTCATGGCAGTCGTTGAGAGGCTCCTTTCCTTGGCAATTTCTTGTGGTTTTTTTCTCTGGTTTGCCCAACAATATATGTGTAGAAAGAAACACAATTTGCAAAAACCCCATTCATTCAGGTTACCAGGTTTCTCTAAGCGGAATCATACTGCTCAGTCATTTCAATATACCACCTCTTTCCTTTGCAGCAGATTCTGCTTGAGCTGTTAAATGTCGCTATTGATCTGTGCAAAGGAAATCCAAGTTTCCTTTGTTCAAGCTCCTCACTGTTCTAACTTTTTTTTTCTGCCAGATATACTCTAACCATGGCCCTTTATCACCCCTCTGGTTATTTTCCCCTCATTCTGACACCAGCCACAGCAAATGTCAGCTCACCAGGGATGTTGTCGTTTGCTGACCCTTGCACGTCTCAAGGAAAGGAGGCCTCCTGTTCTCTAGGGGGATTGTCTGCTGTTCTCAGTGTTATCATTTGCATACTCCTGCTTGATAGTCAATATGGTCATGAAGAGGCATGTCCTCCTTCCCTGGTAAGTTACTGGGTTACTGGGTACCGTGCCCTGGGTACTTCTGGCTCTCTGAAACATCTTGTGTACCTCAGCACCTCTCTGATAACCACAAACACAGAGGATTTCCAGGGCTTCTTGATGTGCTGTTAAGGCTACTCTGATGGTCGCAAAGTTCCCATGGGTCAGTCTGTCAGGGCTTAGACTTCCTCAGGGTTTTGGGTGGTACTTTGCTGGAGCTGGTCATGCAATTATACCTGGGTTACATTAGGAAGAGCCATGCTAGCACGTTGAAGGAGGTGATCCTTCTGTACTACTCAACACTGGTGACTCCAGATCTGAAGTGCTGGGTCGAGTACTGGGCTCCCCAGCACAGGAGGGATATGGATTTACTGGAGTGAGTGCAGTGAAGAGCCACGAAGATGACTGAGGGAGCAGAACATCTTTCATTTGAAGAAAGTTGGAGAGTGCTGGGGCTGTTCACCTTGGAGGAGAGGAGGCTTAGGAGGGATGTTATCAACATGGGGGTTTGTTCTTGGATTTTTTTTTTTAAGATGGAGAGAAAAGAATTGCAAGAGCTATTCAAGAAATAAGCACACCATGGATTCATACAATGTTATCATGATGCTTGATTCTCTATTCTTTTCCTAATAATTGCTGCCCTTTTATTTGCCTTTTCAACCACTGCTATCATTAATTTTTTCAAAAAGCTGCTCACAGTGATTCTGTATCTTTTTCTGAGGTTGAAGTAACTAAGATGAAGCCTGCTTTTTTAAGTGTTTAGTTAGAGTTGATTTCCCCATGCCTGCTATTTTGCATTTCTCATGTTGGATTGTATCTCCGATTTTGTGGCCCAGTCACGGTAGTGTGAGGTACTCCTGCAACTTTTCGTCTGTGTTGTTGCTTTTGAATACTGTGAATAATATTAAAAATCTGTTAAATATTGCCACATTGCTATTCCACTCATTTTTACAAAACATTGGGAAGAATTGAATAAATTCTCTGAGTCCTTCAATGCAGTCCCTGCAGTGTAAAATTTGACCATTTATTTCCTGTTTTTCACTTCCCATTTTTACCATTTACCGATCCAATTTGCCTCCAGTTCTCTGGAACTGTCCTGGTTCTTTGGGAGGTACTGAGAATCAACATACATAATCCAGAACTCCTGTAAGATGCTTGAGCATAGTTTATTGGACCTGCTGCTTGAAAATGTCTCAGCATTGGTTTCTGTGGCTTTATATACTTCTGAGCTAATATTTTGAAACAGAAAACTATACTACAGTTATTCTTTAGTGAAATGTAAATGTATCATTTAGCTTTTCCCTTAATAGAGAATAGACATGTTTATCTGATGGTTCTGCTTTTCCTTTACTATAATTAACAGCTTTACATTCTCTTATAATAGTGGATCAAATTCACTGTTAGACTTCTTTCATGCCTAACACGCAAAAGAACTTCCTTGGATCTCCTGAAATATAGTGTATTCATCTGCCCTTACTAGCTTATTAGAATTCTGATTTAAACTAATTGCTGTCATTGCTCATATTTTCTGTGTATGTGCAAGCATACATATTTTAGCACAGACTTTCACATCCTTTCTAGCCCACTTAGGTTTTTATGCAATTAATGCGTCTTTCTCAGTTGTGTGTGTTTCTTCATTTTTAGGGCAACTTTGAAAATATTTTCAATGTTTGTTCTTATTAGACTCCTTTTAAATTTGAGGCACAAGTACTTGAGTGTTGTAAAATGACCTCCTTAATAGTCCAAGTGAAATTATTTTTTATTGCTTTGGACTTCAGTCTGTTTACATATACTGTGTAATCATTTTAATCTTTTTTGATTTTCCACTTTCAAAATGCATTCGTTTAATTGCAGTTTACTTTAGAATTGTGGGGTATTGTTCTGAAGAGGATGCAGCACACTTTTAGCCAGCATTAAATATGTCTGCTTTTACTTTTACAGCGGCATGGGAAGACGAGGCTTTGGTTTTAGCAGCGTGCTCTAATACCTTTCTCACTGGCCTTCGATAAAAAAAAAATTAAGAAACACTATTGAGATGGCAGTAAAGAGGATATCAACTGTCCATTCTAGAAAAATGCTCACTGTGATGGTCAGGAATTATTACTGATGTTATAGGTTTCTGATCTTAACATTTATGGGCAAAACACAAGAGGGAAGAATAACAAGGATGAACAAGTATTCTTTGTCTCTGGTGCTTTTCACTTGTCTCATCACTGAAAAAGCCGAAAGCATAGCTTGTTGTTCTCTGATCCAGTTGTTGACTCGGATCACTGCAAACACATGCCATTGTGGGCTATACAGTGCTTTATGAAGTTGCTTTTCTGCTTGCAGGGATCTATCAGCGTTGTAACAGAAGAAATCTGTCTTCTTGACTAATTGGACTGTACTGTGGTTGAAACAAGGGTGATGAGATACAGTGGAAAGAGGAGAACTAAGTAAGGAAGAGAAAGATTGTACAAACAAGCCTTACAGAGTAAAAGAAATTCTTTCTTTTCCAAGTGTGCTCAGGAATAATCTCAAAGCTCCTAGAGATGATAGTAGCTCCATCCCCTCTTTCTGTAGCAGGAAGGACCAAAAATTGTTATGGATCATTGGGTCACTGCTGATGGTCATTGGGTCATTCCTTCCAGATCTCACATCCCTCTTACAGATCCCATTCAGTGAAATAAAAGACTCTGTGACATAGAAAGCAAGCACATAGTAGACAGCATGCAATCAGATTATTTCAAATGTGAATTTTCCTTCCTTTTCTGGAGTCTTTCATCTTATTGTGATATTAATCCATGACTTTAGCAGCACATTTGAAGGCCCCTGATTGCACAGTTATTTTAAAATATCCATTTTCCTGCAGACAACTTGCTTTTATTCTATCCTATTTTGCTAATGGTTATGGTTAATTTTTTTTTTTGGCAGAGGCTGTAATGACTGTTTGTTTCCTGATGACATTTAAACGCAGACCTCTGCACAAAAGAAAGGGATTATTACTTTGAGAGTTCTCCATGATCAAGAGCAAGGCATGATTTACAGGGTTGTTTACTACCTCTGTGATAACTATTGGAAAATAAAAGCTCATGTTTGGTAAAAATGCATGAAGTAATAATTTATTGTGGACATAATTTTGTGGAGTAAATCACGAGCAACATCTTCCTTGTTTATTTTATTCTTGTTTATACCTGACACTTGAGAAACATTGATTTTATATGAATTAAAACTTAGCATCTTGTATATTTTATCTTGTTGTTACTGAAAGCTGAACTTTCTTCTCCTTCCAACTAGTAGATTGTTCTATAAAACTTTCTGTTCATAGCCTCCTTGGACTTCCAGTTCTTGTTCTGAATTAGCTCGCTAGCCAGGAAGGATACTGTGTCATAACTGCTCCCTTTCCCTTTCCCTTTCCCTTTCCCTTTCCCTTTCCCTTTCCCTTTCCCTTTCCCTTTCCCTTTCCCTTTCCCTTTCCCTTTCCCTTTTTTCTTTTTCCTTTCCCTTTTTATTTTCCTTTCTCTTTTTATTTTCCCTTCTATTTTTATTTTCCCTTCTATTTTTTCTTTTTTCTCTTTTTCTTTCTTCTTCTTTCTTCTTTCTTCTTTTTCTTCTTCTTCTTTTTCTTCTTCTTCTTTTTCTTCTTCTTTTTTTTTTCTTTTTTTCTTTTCTCTTCTCTGTCTCTTTCTTTTTTTTCCAAAGTACTTTTGACTCTTAGCACAAGAACACAAGAAACTTTCTGCAGGGTTAGACCATGGTCTATCTAGCACAGTATTCTGTCCAAGAATGGCAAGAGGTGCTGCTATTAAAAGGCAGCACACAAGCTTGATCGCTTTTTGTGGTCTATTCCCTTCATACCTTGCCTCCACAGTTGTGTTAGTGATATCAGAGGGTACATCCCTGCCCCTTTTTATTTTTGGATTATGGACAAGGTGTCTGTGATTTTGTTTAATCTCTTTTTAAACTTGCTGTTACATTATGACCTCCTGTGGCAGCAAGTTCAAGAAGGTCACTATCTGCTAGGTAAAGATGTACTTTCTTTTCATCTGTTTTAAATCAATCTTCCACTAGTTTCATTGAGTGCATTTATTTCTAGTGTTGCAGGGTTTGAAGAGCAACAGTTCCACCTTCGCTTTATCCAATGCTTCCATAATTTAAGCCCTTTTATAGATGACTCAGAATAGAAGTTAATTTTAACAGAAGTTGATTTTAATACCCAACGAATTTTTTGTTTTATGTGGGTAGCTTGTTTTGTTCTTTGAACATTGCCCAGCTTTTAGAAATCTGAGTCTGAAGATTTGAGGTCTGGAATTCAGAAATAGAATGGTAAAGACCATTACATATTTGCAACTTCTATTTGCCTACACAAAGTTTTAACATAGAGTTTATAGCTTATATAAATACTCTTCTGATGCCTTAATACATACATTTTATTAAATCATTAATATAGTACTTGCAACTATTTTGTAAGATTAGTAGGTCCTGCCAATTATATTATGAAACCTAGTAATTTGTTTAGAAAAATTAAGGTGTCGTCTTTTGTCTGCTTAGCTATACAGACAACATTTGAAATCAGTAGCTGTAGTGCAAGTGTCTTTCCAAGGGAAAATTCTTTAATTACCTGATGAATTTTTACTCCCTTTATGCAGTAAGGGGGAAGCTGATCTTGAAAAACTTCTGGAAGTGATCCTGTAATGGGCTGGCACACTTAGTGTGAATATTTGTAGTCTTAATTGTTTACTAATAGGAACAGGGTCTTTTCTGGTTAGAGAGTGAATAGATAGCATTATTTTCCCAAGTGTTTTGCTGTAATTGCACTTGTGTGTAAGGAGTTGTCCCAAAGAACTACAGGTATTTTATTACCTGTAGCCTCATTACTGTTCTGTGTGTCCAAAGCAGCTCTTTCCTCTAACTCATACTGAAACAGCACATTTAGATTTGCATGCTTGCTTCGGTGCCAAGATGTACTCCTCAAGGGAAAATTCTGGTCAGGGTAACATTAAGTTGAGTGAATTTTACATATGTCAAGCCAATTATGATTAACTGTTTAACACAATCTTTAAAAAGCTGCCTAGCTGGGAAATTGTGAGTCATTGTTGGAACATAATTTGTACAAAATGAATGATTAGTATCTTTTAGTACAGTTGTTCTCAGCGTCAAAAGGAACATCCCCTGTGGTACCCTATATGCTAGAAAGATAATTTTAATGTGTAAAATGTGTTAAACTTTCTACTCCACATACTTGTCAGAGTTAAGGCAACACCACTCGGAGTAGAAACTGGTGAAACCAGAGAGGTAAGGTTCCTGAGAACAGATTGGGTCCACGGGCTCCAAAAACAAATTGGGTCCACAAGTTGGGTCAGCTGCAGTTTTTGCCATCGCAGTCCAAACCAGTGACCTCTCCAACATAATGTCTATGAACCACCAAGTATTATCAAGTTCATATCAGTTCTCGTAAATCAGAGTTACCAGTATAGGTCAGAGGCTGAGGTGGCCAACATAAATCTGGAGACGTTGGGACAAAAATGCCATAATTAAAGATATTCAGAATGGGATTGATTTAAAGGAACTACTTCTCTGTTCTGTACAGCCAAGATCTTTCCATTTTGCAAGAGGCATAAAGATACTTATCTGTACTTTTATGTGGTGTGCTGTGACAAGAATGAGTGTTTGTGAGTGTTTGTGATCATCAGTGATATCCCATGCCATGCTGTCAGTATATCATTTGGTGTCCAAGTCTCTCTACTGGCATCACTACAGCAATCTGTATGAGAACTTTCGCTGCCCTTCTGAAAGCAGCTGCACAAAATCTGCAGAAAAATAGTCTGTTACATACCCATCTAGACAGCCACACTATGGCAGCTCATCATCCTTTAAATTGCTGTGGAAAAGAATTGCTTGCAAAGTAGATGAAAATGTGGCACTACTAAAGTATGGAAGAAGAGATGCCCAGAGCAGCAAACAGTCAGAGTTTGCTAAGCTCTGACAGTCAAGAATGGCGGGCAAGAGTCCTGGATACCCCTCAATCAAAGCAGGAATACCGTATACTTCTCTGTAAGATGTCACACCAGTGTTAAGCAAAAGCGAATGCTACATGCTATGATGCATACCATCAATGCCCAAGTACTCCCTGTCTCCAAGGTATGGATAACATAAGCTCATCGAAAAAGTCTCTGGGAATCAAATTCCTAAAGCAATCTTAAGTTCAGATGAGGACAAAAAGTGTGTTTCAACTAGGCAATCATAGTGATGACTCACATCAAAGATTGCTTCCAACAGAGTTTCAAAACAGCAACAGGCTCTGTGGTTATGGCACGCTTTGGTGGAACAGGCTGCTTTTAATAGTATCAGAAATAGTGCACTGTGATGTGTGTTCACTGATGATTACACACACCAAGTGCAGACATACAGTGATGCGCATTAGCAACTCTTGCAATGGGATAGTGGGTCCTTTGGAGCTTGGCATCACTGCTTTTTAAAGTTTGTATCAGCAATATTCTGATAATTCTTACAAAAAGATCGTGGATAGGGTCAAGGGCTGCTGTCCATTCTGCAGGCTGTGACTCGGTCCAGGAGGCCTGTCTCCTCTTTCTACCTGAAGAACCACCCTACACAGAGGCCTTTGAGTATCAGCTTCTACAGTATCAAACTTAAATACAGTCACATTTTTAAATATGTTTGAAGATCCCAAGCCTTACGTGCTATGTATATCTGCTATAAAGATGAAGGGTAGAAGCATTTTATTGCAGGGTACTAGGGGAGAATATTCTTGAGCCACAGTGAAATGAAAAAGAAATCTCTATAATAAACAGAGTTCTTAACTCCTTGGGTCATTAGACTATTGCTGGAAATAGAGACAAGGAGTGTGGCCAGTAATCAAGAACTGTTAACAGGAGCCATTTCCACGTGCGTTATGGATGAGAGTTTCTGTCTTAGCAAGCCAAGGATGACTGATACCTCTTCTGCTTTGCGACAGCATTGTGAGACCCAAATGTCAAGACTGCGCACTGGCCGCCTTCTGATGCCCATTAAGCATCTAGTGTTTATCTATACGCAAATATAAGAATTGGCAGGTCAATTTGTTATCAACTATTCTTTAACACAGTTCCAGTCCAACTCAGCGTGTTTGATGTTGGGCAACAGAGGACTTGAGGTCTGAATAAGTAGTATCAAGAGGGGTTGAAACTTCTAAAAATTCTGTGTTTGTAGCTGTGGAATGAAATTCTCAATTTATTTTGACCAAGGAAAATAATGGGGTAACTTAATGAAAGGATACTTGTTTACAGCAGTATAACAAATTTGGAGTTGATACAGCTGCATACCACTAGCAGCACTGCAAAATACCATATCAGAATCTTTTTTACATGCTTAGTCAGTTTTATGTCAAGTTGAAAAGCAACAGCATCATGTTATATCTTACATCTGCTACTGAGTTTTAGTAAATACCTAGCGTAAGTGAGATGGATTGCTTAGTCTGGCTGTAAAGTCAAACCGTGTTCAAGCAGAGAAAATTTGCAAGTTCTATTTTTTGGAGACAAGACAATTAGAGATAAATAATTTTTTATTTTCTGATCATAAAATTCTCACAGTTATGTAAATGACATCTTCCCCCTAGTCATGTAGAAAGCCAAACTTAGAGACAGCAAAACCTTTGTTGTTTTCATGACAAGGCACTGGGATTGGAGGCATTTGAAACCCTTTTTCCAGGACTACGGTCCAGGATTCTTCTTCAAACCATTTTTTTAACTGGAAACATGTCTTAGACAGCTGATCTTACATGCTGTTAAGGTATTTTGCCTCTGGCATCCATTTATCTTATGCCTATATTAGAGGGCCTTTCACATCCTTCTTCCTGCCTAATTAATCATTCCGCTTTGCCCCCTGCCTCGATGTCTGTTATCGTGGCAGAAGTAGATGAGCTTGCTTTGACATGATTTGTTCTCAGCAAAATCTCATTGGCTATTACTTATGTTTTTCCTAAGTTTCAGAACACTTGATTATGAATGGTTTTATTATTTGGTCTGTTACTGCTCTAGGAACTGAAGCTCAGCTGACTAGTTCTTAATTCTTAGCCTTTTCTCAGCCTTTCAAAGAAACATGCTGTGTTTCCCTTCTCTAGTCTGCCAGAACTTTCTACAGCTTTCCCAAGTTTTAAGACTCTCAGATAGTTCTCTCAATATCACAGATTATTTTTACCAGGCCAGGACAATTTGAACACTTCATACTTACTTCTCTTACCTAGACCAAGTTTGTACACCCTTTTCTTTGCTGTTGGTTTTGCTGACATCTGATCACAGCTAAAACTTTTAGGGAGGACTGAAACTGAAGAGATACCAAACACTGCTGTTTCCTTGTGCTATGAGCCGGTAGATTTAAAGAGTAGAGAAGCAAAGTTTTCACTTTGCCTTTTTGTTACTTTATTTTCTTATTATCCCTCCTGTGTTTTGCAGTCCCGTTTCATTTAATGGCATTGAACTTTTTGACTCTTGAGCATACGGGATGGTTGGGCAGCACCAAAAAGAGTATGAGTGATCATGAAGAAGCTGGATTAATCTTACTGGGGGAACTGGAGAAAGATGAGTAGAGACAGAAGTGGACTTCCTTCTCCATCCAATTCTGTCTCCATGATGGAGAAGAACCCCTCCACTGTCTTGTAGGTACACATACATTAGGGTTCAGTTTTGAGTATGGAATCATCACATGCAGATGTGAAGAAAACAAACTGACAATAAGAGAAGTGAGTAGCAAATTATCTGCTTGGGAGCTTTCTGAGTTAAATACTATGTGTATACAGGTGTTAGATGGTGAATAGGCTTGTAAGACAACTAAGACTGATGGAAAGGCGTAAGTAGCAAGCGGAGACATTTTCAGAATTACCTACTTACTTAAGTGTGCAAAATCTGTCTTCCAAATCTAGTTATATTTTCTAAATTATGTGGTGGAGTTTGGAAAATATGCATATCATCTAATATATAATCTTTTGTATGTATAGTGAAGGAATTCCTTTTGCTGTTACAGGCTGGATTGAGCATTTAGAGAGTTTGTTCCATAACAGTAGTGTGGATGCTAGCACCTTTTAAAAGAAGCTAACAGTAAATTCTGCTTATGGACTGTGATTGTCTGAAGTTGTTTTTTGTGTTAGCTTAAAATGTTGTATTTTATTGGAATTTGACATCTGTCATGTTAGATACACATGAAGTACAATCTTATTAAATCAAAAGGCTTGGCTGAACCTGGGCTTTTTTTGATAATGTCATGTTATTGTAAATCATGAATTTTTAGTGCATCAGGATGAATTAAATCTCTCTGCATTGAAATTTAGGCCCTGTGAAGGGGTTTGACAAATTGTTTTGTAATGCAGTTCACATTCACCATCAGACCCAGAAGAACTACACTCTAACTATAAACAGAGTGTTAATAAAATTAAAATTTGAAAAGATAAATTTGAAGTTAAATTTGAAAAGTTTGCAATACTGTGTAGTTCTTAAACCATGATCTAGTATCTTGAAGCTGTACTTCTTAAATCAAATGTAATGTAAATTTTCTGACACTTTTTAAAATGAATTATTCCTAAATCAATTTTCTGCAGTGGTTAGCAGTAACTTCCCTTTAAAAAACTGATGTGTAAAAAACTGATGTGTAACTTTATGCTAAAGACAGTTCAAAATTAAATGCTACTTTTTAAATGTTTTTCCAAAGTGAATTTGACATGCTTCTTTTTTGTTTTGCTGTCTTGCACAGGTATCATTTTTCTTGTTCATTATTTTTGTGGTGTATACCATGCTGCCCTTCAACATGAGGGACGCTATAGTTGCCAGCGTCTTGACCTCTGCATCTCATACGATTGTGCTGAGCGTCTGTCTATCAGGTACAGCTGTTGTAAAGGAACACTTGGTTTGGCAGGTAGGTGCTTTGTGAAATTAATGATTAATTGTGCACTGAATACCCTGGTAAACGAGCCAGGAGTGCCTCAGTTAGTTCTTGGAAGTATAAACTTATTTCGCTCTTCACTTCTGTATTGCTCCAGACTTAATTCACAGGTAGTCACTTTCTAATAATGAGGATGTCAGTAATGTTATGTCTTGCTGAATTGCATGCTTAAGTATCTACATCTACAGCCACGTAGCACTTACCAGTGTAAAAACTAACATTGCTTGAAAAATTGTGTGACGCAGTTGTGTTGTGGCAGATGCATTGCCACTCATGTATGCAAACCACATTGGTCCTCTCCTTACCTCATTAAAGCCTGATTTCCAAGACCAAGGATTTTTTCCAGGTATCAGTGTTGTCTTTGACTCAAAAAAGCATTGTTCTGTGCGTAGCTGGAGGTCTGCTGGGTTAAAGATCAGTTGTGAAGACATTGCCCTCTCCAAGGCTGCTGTAGGACTTGTCCTCCTTTTGTGATTCTCAGCCTTTTATAGGAATTTTACAGCCTCCTCTTGGTTGGGACCCCTTATTTAAGGGGGCTGGCTGGCTCCAGACTCAGGGATATTTAGGGACCCCATCTGTGTTTGCAGTTGGGTCTTGGCTTGTAACTCAACTCTTGCATTTTACTACATGACATACTGCAGATTAATAATTTTTTTAAATAAAAATATTAGGAGTTGGTTTTCCTTACTGTTTTGTATAATATCTTTTAAATGGTGAAATACTGCAGTGGTTGTTGTAGTACTGGGACGATCCCAGCTGTCGTGGATAGGAATCTGTATTTTTAAGAAAAAAAAATTAGATTTCATTTTGAAAAGCAAACAAATGGAGGGTTTTTTAATATTATTACATTCTTTTAGGGAAATAGAATTATTTTATTTTTTGCATCAAAATTACACTGAAGCTTAAAAGTAAGTACATTTTTATAAACCTACCAGTAGAACAAGAAAGATAGACATCATGCTGTGTATTATGACAAATGTGAAGAATGAAGCAAATAGTTTCTACTTACTTTTTGAGTTACTTGAGCCTTATTTTGAAAAATATTGTGCCTCAAAGGATAACTTCAAAATTGCAGTGATCTTACAAAAGTTATGCCTTGCAAGTTCTTGTTCAGGAAAATACATTTTATTTCCAGACATGGCTACAGATCTGTGTTATCTGTAATACTGAAATTGAAGTCCCATAAACAAAATATGTTCTAAGACTTAGATCTCTGTAGAAATTTTAAATGGTGAGATAAATGATTTTGCTTTTCTCTTACTGATTTGAGTTAGTTGTGTGCTTGTTGTGGAGGTTGCCAAGTTGTGCTGTATGTTAAGTAAAGACAATGGACATTTGCAGTCTAATAGATCATTTTAATAATTCAGTAATACAGTTATTGATAATTGTAGTGGAATAAATCTGGGAGAGTGTTATTCTTGGTTTTATGTCAACCTATGGCTTTTATTCTGAGCATAGATATGCTCCTAAAAGAGTATTAATATTTGCCACTCTTCTAAAAGCGTTTTGACTTAAAGTTGCTCTTTGCAGAATGTATTTGTTTTTCGTGGATATCTTTCTAGCCCATTAAAATTTGATATATCTAGACCAGTACTTTCAGAAGATGTAATATTTTTAGATACATCATGTCTCCAGGATCAGAAGAAATAAATAATGGGCTGTGATGTACAATTAGTGTCTTTCATCTCTTCTGTGACTTCCTGTTTCATTCAGAAAGAGTGGAAGTCTTTAAGCAATTTGTAAATTTGTTAAGAGTATTTAACTTCCAGGATGTTATTCACTTTCTATTCTCTCTTTGAAAAAATCTGTTAAATGTTCTGAATAGTTTGGCAGTTACTGAAAATTCTGAGTACACTGAGTTCTGATGAATGTGTGGAGGGACTAAATGCCACTATCGCAGTCCATTATGCCCTCTGTACGCATTTAGATTAGTATTGTTTATACTTTGGAGTGTAAACAAAAAAGATGTTTGTTTTGTGTTCTTTGCTTTTGAAAATCAAGACCACAAATAAAGGATTAGATTAGAGATACCAATTACTTTAAGAAGAGAAATAACATTTGTCAATGATATATGTCAAGTTGGTATAGGATAAGTGTGTGTAATTAACAAAAACAAAAAAAAAGAGCTGGGGTACAGTTGTTTAAAAGGATTGTGGTGTTGAATGTTTTTTTTGGCGGGGGGGGGAAATAAATATATATATATATATATATCGGTGAGGCCTGGAATGAAGCTACTTTGCAGAGGTCAGTCGCTAAATCCCAGAGATGAGGAACTGCCAGTAGCCTGAAATTCGAAAGCTTAGAGTAACACGTTCAGGGCTAAGTAGAGTAAATCTGGCTTGTGGAGGTATGCTTAGGTTTGACAAAAAATATAATATTTTGATTTCAGGGCTACTAATTTGTCTTAATGAAATAGAAAAAAATACATGACAATGTTAGCAATGAACAGTGTATTTTCCTTCTGGCATGGATATTTTTTCCTAGAGGACAGAGAGGGAAGCAATAGTATGCATTTAAGAAGCATAAACTTAAAGAAAGACAGTAGTATAACAAATATACTTGTAGGTAAACATAAGATATAGCATATAATATAGCCATATCCTGTATATATATAGCAAGTATCCATCCTTCTTGAGAGAGTACCTGCATCTCCTTTTTAACTACCTCCTATGTACTGGAAGACTTTGATTAAACCTCCTCTGAGCTTTCTGTTCTCTTGGCTGAACAAATCCCGTTTTGTCAGTCTTTCTTCTTACGTCAAGTTCTCTTGCCTTATGATGCTTTTTGTAGCTCTCTGCTGGACCCTCTCCAGTTTTTCAGCATCTTCCAATGTCTCTGGTTGGCATCCCATGGCATCTGGAAGTTAATCATATCTTCAGCCTATCAGTAGAGAAGAATTGATATTGAGAAGCATGTGCTTATTCTGAGATTTGGCAGAGCCTATCTTACTGGTTTTGTCATTCCTTTTGTTGTCCTCTGTAAAGTTTTACACCCAAAATCGGCTTCAGGAAAGCTGAAAGGCTTAGCATGCTTTTGATTATCCAGTGTTGGTTGCAGTCAGAGATATTGACATAAAAGGCTGCTGCTGGGATAAAGAATCCTTCAACACACTCTCTGCTGGTTACATGAACTGGTTTCTGTTTGACCTACGCATGTCTTTCAAGGGGAGAGAATCCACCGTGGTTTAAAACTTGGCAATGACAGAATAATCTTCCACAAGCCTTCACATTTTTGCCATCGTTGTTGACCATGAGTGTTAAAATTTTGTTCCTCTTTCCTTGTAGGAATTTGTCTAGCCCTGTCATCCAGCTTCTGGATCTTGGGGGTTTTTTTGGCCAGTAGACTGAGACACCCAATAGTATCAAATTTCTGTTTCTCCCATTAGAGTGCTTCTAGACTGTCATGAATTTGCCTCATCACTTTTGTCAGTAATATAAATAAGTTGCCTGCTTTTGCACTAGCTAAGCCTCTCATAATTTCACAGTTCTCCAAGTCCTGACTTGTACTTCGTCAGTCTTTTCTGCGGCGTGGACATTGGCCTCAGAGGAACATGCCAGGAGCAGCTGCAGCAGTGCCAAATGCTGCGAGGGGGCTGGGTCTACAAAGGGATTAGTGTGCTACAGGGCTCAGCATGGAGACACAGACTCTACAGTAAAATACCCAGTCGGTCTCCCCGTCCAGTGTATGGGGAGTTTAATGCACAGCTATGGGATCTGTGACAGGGAAGAGGAAAAAAAAAGAGCCCTGTGTTCCAGTTTCAGTTTATAAAAAAGTAGCTGTGTGTGTAAGGTTTGTCTTTTTTTTTTTTTTTTTTCTGTTGAAAATTTTAATGCTAACCCTTACAAGGCACAGTGTCTGGAATCCAGGACTGTGCCCCCTCTTTCCACATGAGTATCCTACTGCTAAGCAGAGGACGTTGTTCTGTCTGCCTCTGGGAGCCTGGTGGTTAGGACTGCTGCAAGGGAACATGACTCTGGTTATGGCATTAAGGCATTTGGCTGAGAAAACTTCCGTGATTTAACATCCCTTTCAGTTATTGCTGGAATGTAAAATATTTCACTGCCATCCCTAGCTGTAAACACATAACCTGTTTCTCCCCAAACCAGAACAGATTCTAATCAAATACTTATGTTTTTCCTGCTCTATTATCAACTGCTCAACCATTCTGATCTCATAATGAGTTCATACTATCGTTAGAGGTCATTTTGTTCTTAATTTGTTAAAAAAGAGCTAACCAAAATCATTAAACATCCTATAAGCTTCCATTTTTCTTTTTCCCTATTTATATATAAGGGATATGCTTTAGTCTTTTAAAAAAGTATTGTTGTTTTACTCACTCAACAGGCAATTTTGTTGCTCTTCTAAGCCTTAACTAAATCACTACAAACTATCACTTGTGGGGTTTTTTTACTTTAAACTAGTATCCCTTACCTTTTTAGACTTTTTTGGCAGCTCCTTGCAGCACTGTAAAAGTGGTCCCTTTTAAAGATACAAAATTTCAACTGGGAAGTATGCATGTGCGCATACTTTTTTTTGTTTGTATGGACTCTGTTCAAGAACGCTGGAATCTCTAATTTTCTTGCTACTAGAACCTCTTTGTTCCTGCATAGAGAGGTCAGTGGTCCAGGTACCTCCTTTGGGGTTTTCTTCTGCAAGCTGGAATGGGATCCCACCTATTCTTTGGAAACATCGATAGATTAAATTCTACGGACACTCTTCAAAGGTAGATAATTTTGGTAGCATGTGGCAGGCCTTCCTCTTTTCACCTGCTCACAAGCCTGCTATTGGGGTCCTACTGGTTGGATCATTAGGCGTTTCAACCCTCAGAGTACTTTCTGCAGGTACCTCCTGATTAAAAAAAAAAAACAAACCCTCTGGTATGGCTGCCTTTGCTCTACCAATTCTTTGAGACTATCCCAGACCCCCACCAGCAGCGAGCCTTCTGGCTTGCATTTTAGATCTTCTTCCACAGGTGGCTGTTACACTCCTCCCTCTCTTTTCTCGAGTAACCAGTGGTTTTCTACTGTGTGGGGCTTGTTATGAAGTTAAAAAAAAATAAGATCTACTCTGTGTCTTCTGCCTGGAAAATACATGTGTCTTGTCAAGGGAAAATGGTTAGTCTGATACTACCTGGCAAAACTGCGCTGCATTTGCACACATGTACACAGCACATGTCTGTACAGCTGGCCACAGAGATTGACACATGTAGCCCTCACACAACCATGAACGGAACCAGTTGCCTCATCCTGCTCCCCTCTCTGGCTGACCGGGATGAAGGTCTGCCAGCGGAATGTCCATCAATGCACATGTGTCGTATGGATCCCTCCAGCAGCTGGGTGCAGGCACCCAGTCTGCCCAGTAGCTGCCCCTGGATCCCAGTCTCCCCACTTGCTGGCACCTGGATGTCTGAGCCCCACTCCAGCTGCTGGTACAGCCCCCCTCGCTCACAGCCGTGCACAAACACATGACACTGGGGCTGAGGCTCCCCTGGGACAGCCTGGAGAGGAGCCTGGAAAGCGTGTCCCTTCCTCTGTGTCCTTAGTTTGGGTTCTTGCCTGTTTTTGTGCCTCTGTGCCCTTCTGGGCTTGTGCAGGTGGGCTGATGGCTCCTGCGATGGGCCTGGGAGTAGCCAGGTGTTATTCAGGCTGTTTTTTTCTCCGTGCTCCTCTCTGTGTGTGTGCAGCTTTTTAGCACTTAACAATAACTACACAATTATTTTTATCAAGATTCATGAGATGATGTTTAAAATGTGTTTTGCAATTTATACTTAAAGGAAATCTCTAAAAATATGTGGCGTATCTAAATTACAAATATTTCCGTAGATCTAGTTAGCTTTTTCAGAGTTAATAGTGCTTATGCTTTTAAATCTCATCAGCTCCTAGAAAAGGAGATAATTGACAGTATCAGGTGGTGGACTGCATTTTCAAAGACAGGCAACTTTCATATGGCACCTGTAATACACATTTAGATATTCTAGCCAACGTGTAGGATATAGGCATATACCTTTTATTTAGGTCACTGGTTTAAACTCATCTATTAACTGAACATCTTTCACAGGTGGTTATATTTACAAAAAAAATAGTTTATGCAATAGAATGGCATAACAGCAAAATACAAATACAAAGCATTGCTATTCACTGGCTAATAAAAGAAGCAAATGTATAGCTCTAGGGCTCAGAAATAGAATATAAGTTGGTTTATGCTGTTATCATGCAGTACAAGATCATGTTTATTTAAAAAAAAAAGCCAGAAAGAAAGACCACATCTTTAAGTACATTCATTATTGTATAATCCCTGAGGCTGTATAGTTACACAGTGTAAGCTTAAAGCACATAGGAATTTTTGGTAGGCTGAATGGCTGAAAGCTGTTGCTGTGGGCTGAATTATCTTTCTCCCTTGAATCCCTTTTTCTGAAGGACATGGGGAACAGTTATTCCTGAAGGTAATGCAGCTTTTGCTCTCCCCTGCACAGTTAAGTGAAATAAATTGCTGTTTTCTCTGCTGAAGGGGTGGAGGGCAGTCACTGCTACTGAAGGAGGGAGGCTGTATTTCTTGTGGCAGCAGCTATTGCTGTCCCGTCCCTCACTCCTTTTCCCTTTGCTCTCCCTACCCCAGCAGCAGTCTGGCTCACCACATTGTGCAGCAGCTGCAAACCAGTCTGAGAGAGGAATGCTGTGTCCTGCACAGCACAATGCAGTAGGCATATTTTTTATTATTGCACATCTTACACTCTTGATTTTACGCCTAAATCTAGGTGGGTATTGAAATGTTGCTGCTATGTTTCTTTTTAGCTAGTTTTTACAATCTGCAGGTATACTTTGGGTTTCACTCGTTCTTCAAGACAAACCTGCACGGTTTGGATATGCTTATGAAGAGCCTGTTTGCCTACAAGAGTGTATTTATGTAGGAGAATGTGTAATTGCATTTCGTAGTGTTCAAGCATTAACATGGAGAATGTGAACATCTTCCAGGAAGTCTCTAAGGCTGTAAAGGGAAGACCTGCAATACTTAATATGATGGAAAATTCAGCAAAGCCTGAGATTTGCAATGCCATGGTGAAATGAAATCAAGTGTGCATGTGGTTTTTCAAAAGCAGCGTTTACCTGCAGCCCCAAATCATCGTCTTAAGAAGTGCATAGAAAATAGTCCTGGTGAGATGTGTAGGAAATCATCAAAGCCTAGAAGGTAAAGAATAAATCCCTCATTTTTTAAAAAATCATGGAAATATCTCCAGCTGGCATTGATTCTAAAGCTTTACTGAAAGGGTCAAATTGCCTTTTGTGTCCACTCCATTTAAGTTAATATTATTATCAGCAATGAATTTCACTTATGTATTTATTTATCACTCTTATACTACTTTAGCTTACATTTCTCATCCTAAAAATTACAATTTTATTTTTGCAGTTTCAATTTTCCAAAACGTAAATTTATTTGATGAACAAGTCCACAATCCTTTAGTATATCAACTGTATTAAAAAATGTCTATGTTAGGATGCTGAATTGTAAGGCTGCTATCCCTCCAAAAATGTAAAACGATTAAACAGGCGATTGGAAATTCCAGTACTCCTAAAGTGGAACAGAAAGCAGTGTTCTGTACCAGCTTAACCTTGCTGGAGCAGCAACTAAATTCTTACCTTTTGAGTAAGAAAGAATACCTTTTGCAAGGGAGTTGTATTCCATATCCTTTTAAGGATGAGATTAATGTAAATAATTTACCGGTGAAAGGCTAAATCTATACATTCAGAATTTTGTAATACTGTACTTCCAGGTAATTTTTCTAGAGTAAAGAGTCTTTAATTCCTTCAATTGAGTTAGTTTTGCTGTTTTCTTTCCATTTTCGCAGACATTGCTTAGCCTTTTCAGTTACATAGTACCTTTATGGCTTGATATTATTTGTCAAATTTATTGTGAGTGACTTCTTATTGCCGCTGAAGCATAAAATTCTGGGCAAGATACTTGCTCTAGACATGATGCTTTGTCATTTTATGTACCCGTAGAGTTATCATCTATCCATACACGTTATTTTCAAGAATTCAGTAGAAGAAAAATGCCTTTCGCTATCAAGATGTGGACACATTTCCCCATCCTGTCAACCACTTTTAGTGCAGGATAACATAAGAGGGATCAGGAGCACAAACACCTTTTGTTGCGTAGAGAAGCATTTGGTGAGTCAGAATCCAGCCGAGATGCCACCCTCCCCAAATTATTGACTTCCTGAAGTTGCAGTGGTTCAAGTCCACCTCTATTTGGAAACACCTTTAATAGGATGGGATCTTTTTCTTTGTCCTCTGAGCCCCTGCCATCCCCCAATGCTAAGCTGCTGGCCAGGAAGGATAAGTCATTCCTCTGCCAGTCACTTTCCGGAATTTGCACTCCTGTGCGTTCCTGCCAGTGCCATTTATACGAGTCCTTGGATAGCCTTCGTTTCCCTCAGCCCACTTCTACCATATGTTGGTCCTCAGTTTGTTTCAGTAAAGCTCTGGCTACAGAGCTGCTACAGGCTTTTAGGTATTAACTGCAGCCTCCAAGTGCCAATGTTGTAGGTGCTCTGGAAGCATGTGATGGAATCAGTTAATGCTCCCAAAAAAAGCAAGTGGAGGCCAAAAGCAAACGAGGTAACACAAACTTCTGCCACACACATTTTTTTTCTTAGCAGCTACAGCTGCGCTGCTGGTAGAAGGGGAGCCGTTCTCTGACCCTGGAACTGGGTGGCACAGCACAGCTTATGTTTACCTGCCTGAGCTCCCACTCCTCCTTCCTTCCCCAAACAGGATGGCCAGGTGTCAACTTTCTCTGAATAATTTGTGACGTGCTCTGTCCCCTAAGACATGTCAAGGCTCTGGGAAAACAGTCAGCAAGATAACAGCTATACAGTAATGATGATCATGGAGCTGAAAACTGCCTTCCAGTCTTGTTTGGTTTACCAGCAGAGACACAGCTGGAGGACATAATCTGCAAACCCTAAAGTAATCCTTAATTTGTCCCAGGGATTGCATCTTTGGTTATTGCACAGCATATTCTTTCCCTTCTGAAGGCACATCTGTTACTGCACACCCAGTGAATGGCATCACTGTTTGCTCTGTGTGGGCCTGACAACGAATCACATCTCTCCTGTGCCTCTCACATATAATAAATCATGTTTTTCTGCTGTCAGTTTAGACAAGTTCTAGGTATGCTAAAGACTGTATGCTGCATATTTGCTGCAAAGATCACCTGTGTGGACCGTGCTAGCTCTATGGGTTTTTCAGTGGGACAGTACTAGTTACGTCTGATCTTTGGCTCCTCTAGCTACTCATTTTGTTCTGTATGTTTTAACTTTGATAGCAGCAGTCTGAAAACAGCATAGGCTGTGGTTTATCAGACATAAAGTTATATTTGTGAATCTATTTGCAGTTTTATTTTATTTGTCCCTCTGAGGATGTATTTTCTCGTAGACGTGTAGCAGTCGTCAGCTCAGAAGACACAAGAACACAAGCTTGAAGTAAGCAAGCTGGCTCTGCACTGAGAGCTCGCTCAGATTCACGGGCTTTGGAAGTTCAGGCTGTGTGAAAGCGCTTACACTGTTCTGGAAACACAGAGCTATGCAGAGGTATATCTGAACCTGGTCCTTAGGCCAACTCCCATGTCTTTGGATATACAACAGCAGTTAATCCACAGCCCTCTACACTGTTTTAACAAGTAATTTAGACTTGTCAGTGTTGAAACAGAGTAGGTGTCCAGGAGATTCGAATGCTTATAGATGCACAGAACTAAGACTGATAGGTGGTCAGTAATTGAGGCCTCAGCAGGGCAAGAAACAAGCACCTGAGCAAAATCACCCTAAATGATCCCAGCAGATGTTTGTTCTTAGTGCTGAAGAAGGAAGCAAGTGCCCTCCACAGCCTTATCCATCTGACCCAGAGAAAATGTTCTCCTTGAGTCCTAAGCAAGAATAATTGGTTTCACTGATCCTATAAGTAGGAAGACTTCCATGCATGCAAAAAACTAGCTCTTCAAGATCCCAGTGCATGTCCTTCCTACAGTTGTTGCCAGTATCTGCTACTTCAGAAGAAGATGAAAAGAAGATCTTAGAAGTTCACCTGACCAGTTTTAAACTGAGGGAAGTTACTTCAACCAGTTCCCATGCAAATGAGTAGCTAAGAACGAGATTTTGAGTTCCTCAACACAGAGGCATTCTTGTCTTCTGGAAGCCAAAACTGGATTTTGCTCTGAAGAGATAAATGAAGTTTTGCTCTGAAGAGATTTGCTGTATTTGTTTAAAAAATTTCTCAGGGCCACCTTTGAATAACCTTCTTTATCTTGAATACTGTCTCACTCTGTACAGTCTTAGTTCAGCAATGGGTCTATCACAGCAACATTTGTTCAGGCTAACCACAGCAGGATTTGGCTGCCCTGTTCAAAATCATAGAATTATAGAATGGTTTGGGTTGAGTGTGGCCATCCAGCCAATTCCTTATCCACCAAGTAGTCCATCCATCAAATCCATGTCTTTCTAGTTTAGAGAGAAGGATGTCATGCAGGACGGTGTCAAATGCCTTGCACAAGTCCAGGTAGATGATATTCGTTGCTCATCCCTTGTCTACCGATGCTGTCACCGCATCATAGAAGGCCACCACATTGGTCAGGCACGATTTGCCCTTCATGAAGCCATGTTGGCTGTCACCAACCACCTCCTTGCTCTCCGTGTGCTTTAGCATAGTTTTCAGGAGAACCTGCTCCATGACCTTGCCAGGCACAGAGGTGAGGCTGACCGGCCTGTAGTTCCCTGGATTTTCCTTATGTCCCTTCTTAAAAATGGGGGTTATGTTTCCCCTTTTCCAGTCAGTGGGAACCTCACCAGACTGCCACAACTTCTTAAATATGATGAACAGTGGCTTTGGCAGTTTCATCTGCCAGTTCCCTTTGGACCCGCGGATGCATCTCATCAGGTCCCATGGGCTTGTGCATTTACTAGCATTAATGCATTTACTAGCATTATTTGCCACACTGTGTTCCAAGACTCGTAGAGAGGAGATCTTGCCCAAATTTTTTGCAGACAGGAGGAGACAGTGTCCTGATGAGCATTTACTCGCATACATACTTCTAGTGGAGCTGTTTGGAGTATTCAAGGAGGTTTGCAGCAGCTTGCACAAGAGAACTTCACACTCTGAATGCAAATATGAGGTGTGCAATGATCCTGTTTCCTCTAGTGTGTAGGTGGTGAGATGGAATTTCAGCTTCTGCTGGAGGTCTGTTAGGGTTTGGGGTTTTGCTGATGGTCTCTGAATGCTGACTGTTGCTGACCTCTGTATACATAAACACACTCTCTCTTTCTGAGAGAGATGTTTTGGATGCTTATATGCTGCTTGGCCTATGGAAAGAGGCATTAAAATTTGGCCTGTGGAAAGACCAGCCCCTAGTGACAGCAATAAATGCTCCCAGGCTCTCTGCATGCATGCTCCAGCCAACTCCCACGGGCCAGTGGGCAGGAATGGAGAGAGGAGATGGTGTGCTCCCCATGTGACATTTGGAGAGGCTGTTGCTGTAGTGACGATGTCCTCTGAGCCTAACTGGGCAGTGAAGTGGTGGTATTTCAGCTCCAGTTCTTTTGCACTAACATGCTATTTAGGTCCACTCATTTATCGTGTTTAATTGATTTTGTAACATCAAATCCACTCAGTTTGGTTAAGACCCTTAGGACTTGCCTTGGATTCCCCTCCTCCCTCCTTCTTTTTAGTAAAATAAGCATAGAATTACACCTTGAAAGTCTTAAAAGAGCAGAAATGGTCACGATGTATAAAAAAGAACATGCAGCAAAAAGGACAAGAGGAACAAGAAGAAACAGATGGAAATTATCCGGGCAAAAATGGTGACAAAAGCATAAATGCTAATAAGTAAGAGAATTGGAATACTGAAAAATTAAAAGTGCATAATAAGGCATCTTTGATAATACTCTGCATTATTTGCTCTAAGATTTTGCTTCATTTGCTGTTCAGTCATCAGTGATGACACCTTTTTTTTTTTTTTCCTACTATTCAGCAGTTTAGATAGTGAATGTTTTCCGTGGGTTTTTGGCTAACTTTTTCACCTCTGTTCAGTTTATTGATGCTGCACTGTTGACCTCTGAATGCAGAGATGATTCCCTTTCTACTGTTACTGGTATTGACCATGTCACTTCCAAGTCTCTTGTACGTGCTACGCACGTAGTCCCCTAGATAATTATCTATTTATTTTCTCCCCACTACATTATTTCAGCTTTCAGTGAGCCTCATTAGCTAAAAATATTCCTGAGTCAAATCCTGGGGTTGCATGTGAGCAGAGCTGACCTGCCTGGGACAGTGTGGGAGCAGGCAGCAACCTTTGTAAACATGTTCTGAATCCTCTCTGGACCTGCCTGTGTTGGCAGCCCTGGGCTTTGTCAGTAACCTTTAAGCTCCTGCTCAGTTACAGCAGAATGCAAATAAAGGTTCCACTTCGTGACACCCCTTTCCTCAGCAGAGTCAGCGTTAAACCCAGCTCTGCATTGGAATTGCCTGATGCAGGGCTTGGGCGTGAGACTGATGCTGGTGGGTCGTGAGTGGCAAAGCTCTGCCACTTTCCTTGCTCTGATGGGAGGAGACCACGTTCAGGCAGCAGCAGGTGTGCTGGAGGGAGCCATGTTCAGCCTTCAAAAGCAGCCCTGGCAGTGACTCCAACTGTCCTCACACTGCTGCTGGGCTAAGAAATCATGGCAGCTGCACCCAGCTGGTCCTCTCTGGAAAAAAAAAAGGTCCCTACTTCCAGAAGAGGTTTAGATACTTTCCTTATCACAACCTTCTGCTGAAGGTCTATACTTTCCAAACTCCATTGACTCTTCTTGGATAGGATCAGCTGGATAGACTGTTAGGTGTACGTTAATTAAAAGCTAATCTGCAAAAATATGAAGGAGCAGGGAAACATTGACAGAGGAACCCCAATAACCCGATGACAGCAAATAGGACACCCTGGCCCAGCTCCTCATTGGGTTGTCACAGGACAGCCGTTAGCCGCAGTGTCCAGGTGTGACAGCCATCAAGCAGATGGGTCAATGGGAATGGCTCCCCAGCTCACCCTACAGATGGAAGGGGTCACTGCCAGCAGGCTGTGGGTCTCATTATGGGATGCGGGGATAGAGCAGTTTTGTATTGTTGAAGTCTTACTACGGGAGGAACGAAAGGTGAGGGAAGGGAAGGATCATAGTGGTTTGTGGGAGGAGCAAGTGTGGGAAAATAGAAGGACAAGGCGCTAAAAGGGGTTGGTCATGAGTTAACAGGCTGCTGTCAGTACAGTTATCTGGCCATGCTCTGTGCCTGACCCACACCGTCTGTCCTGTCTTCTTCTCTATCTCCATTTCTAACTAGTTGAAGTGACACATGTATTCTGTGTGCATGTGCATGTATGTGTGTGGAGGGAGACTATGGAACAGACCATGGGTCACAGGGTCCCAGGTGTCTGTGATGGAGCTGCTGGAGAGGCTGGAGGGGTCTAAGTACCAGCCACAGGGCAAGGGGCCATGGGTCAGTGGGGCCTGAGAGCAGGGACATTTGAGAGACTGCTGGAGGAAGTGGGGAGTCCAAGCTGCGACCGGAGAGAGACCTGTTTGTGTGTGCGGGTGGGTGATCCAGGGGCCAGCTACTGGACAGACTGGGTATCTATGGCCAGTTATTGTAGTGATACATAATGTATCTACGTATGTATTTTGTGCTAAATTGCTCTAATCCTGGTGAGCCAGAGAGAGGAGCAAGATCAGGATGTTGGTGCAGCTTGTGTTTGCCTGAGTGCTGTGCTTTTGGTCTGTGCTGATCTGTGTGGCTGGCTACGGATATATGTATATATGCATTTCATGTATTTGTGCCTGTACGCCTCACAACTGGATGGATGTGAGATGTGGTGCTGCAGCAGCTTTGCCTCTGTCAGGCTACCAGATTCAGCAACCGCCAACATAAACTAAGAGCCATATATTTTCAAATAGCATTCCGTGTATTTTTAAACAGCATTATGGCTTTTGTGTAGGAAGTGGTTTTCTTGGTGATCTTGATGAAGATTTAACTTTAGTATCTTTATAAATAAGTGATTCAGATGTCTTGCACTCTCTTTTGGTCACTTTTAGCAAAACTAGGTCACAAAATTATTTTCTGCCTAAATAAGTCAGTATAATCACATGTGCAATGTAAATAAAACCATATACTTCTCCTTGAAAATTGCGTGCAATTGTTTCTTTTATTAGTGTAGTTATGGTCTTTTACATCTGCAGAAATCTGCAGAGAAGAGATTCTGCTCCTTGTCACTACTTTAGTCATATGACATGGGACAGTTCCTTTTCTGGGCACTCCTTCCCTCCATATTCACATATAGGATGTGCTAAGCCCTGAATCCATAAGCCATCGTCATGGTGAGAAACATTAAAATTTCATGTCTCCTTCTGGAGTTGCAGGTGTATGTATTACTATGTGATGAGGTACTTGATTTTTCACTACACATTTGCTGATCACTGTTAGAGTTCCAGGCGAACACAATAGTACCAGAGTTAAAAAGAATGAGAATAAGTGTGAAAATGCTGCTCCGTAATTACTGGGCTGATGTGATACCTGACAGCAAAGGACTGCCACAAGCCGTCCTTGTGGAGGTGCGGAGAGCGGAAAATGTATGTGAGGGAAAGGCTTTCCTTATGGATACTGCCAGAGCAGGCAATGCTGTCCCTAGAGAGACGTTCAGCATCTATTCAGGTGGTGGTATACTTTTTTTTTTCTTCATGGGCACTGAAAGAAATGTAAGGATAAATAGCAGAGGTAAGCCTAGAGTGTGAGAGTCAAGCCAGAAAGGTGGTTATAATGTTTTGAGAAACAGATTGAACTAATAAAACTTCTGAAAAGGGATCTACAGTAATGAATCCTCTTTCCATCCCTAAAATGTTTGACACATTTCCTTCAATTTCTATTAAAAACTGCTATTAACTGTTAGTTTGTGAAAACAGTGCCAGGAAGAGGGTGGTGTCCAGATTCTCATTAATGCTAGGCAAAATTTGGATGATTTGGTGTGAGCCGTGATGAGGTATTGTAGGGAACTGAGGAGCTAAGAGGTAAAGCGAGAGTTGGATAATCCATGGTTGTTTGCCTTTGCACTTACCTGCTTCTGTGTAATGCTCCTCTGATTCTGCAATGCTGTTTTGCAGTTGAAGTGCATGCAGTTAAATTGGCTTCTTTTGAACTATGGAAAGAAAAATAAATCCTCCCTTCTTAAAACTGTGACTGGCCTTCATGTTGATAGCTCTGAAAGGGGCACCCATATTGGCTGTAAACTAACAAAATTTAGAATTTTGCCCTTTTTTTTCGCCTTCTGAATTCTGTGTTTTCCTTGTAAATTGCTGAAAGTTTTCTCCCACGATTTATTGCTTCTTTCTACTTCCCTCATGCCCTGGTTTTTAGTCTATTTTTGCTTATTTCTTATGATTCCCTATTTCTTACAAACCTGTTTCTTACTTCTTCTGAGCTGGCAGGACCTTTTTGTAAATTTGAATTTAGTTTTTTTTTTTTTATCCTTCTGTATACAGTATCTTTCTTAATGGCATCTTGTGACAAAGAGTTCAGCAGCTTAACTGCATGGTATGAAGAACCATCTTTTGCTTGTTTCAAACTTGTCAGTTGTTTGTTTCATCTGAATTCCCCGAATTCTTACACTGGAAAAGGCTGAAAAGTTGATCCCAGTTCACCCTCTTCAGGCCATTTTTGATTTTATAAACCTCCGTCACACCTCTCCCATCATCTGTTTCCCAGGCTGCAGAACTGGAAATTATTTATCTTTCCTTATTTAGAATCCATTCTATACCTTTGATCTTCCTTGTTACCTCCCTGTGATCTGAAAGGAGTTTGCCCTTACACAATATGAAAGCACAGTCTGTAAGACAGAAAATCCATTAATACTTCATAGCATGCTTGTTTAGTAAGGAAGTAGGTCATTGTAAATTCTGATGACCCTGAATAAAGAGAAAAAAAATGATGAGCCTGATCCTCAAGGCAAGCACAAATTAGCTGAAATGAAAAATCTGTGACCTGACCCATGCAATTTTGAGGTGAAGACTTAGAATGGTAGGCTTAACAAAATGCGCATGATTCTGTAGTTTATGAAGGAGGCTCAAAAAGATTGCTATGCATTTATTAGAGTGAAGTAAGATAAATAAATATGTTCATTTTTCATGTCAAAAATTAAAATGTGGAGGTCTGCTTGTATTAAAAATAATTCAAAAGGAGAAATAAGTGACTGCGTTAGGATTGTTTCCACGGGGCTGTTGCTTGTTGGGTTTATTATTATTATTGTTATTATTATTATTGTTGTTGTTATTATTATAATGCCAATTTAAGCGTTGGGAAGCTGAATCTTAAAAAGAAAAATTATGCTTCTATACCCATATTACTTGGGATGTGAGAAATGAAAATCAGTACTTAGGAGCAGGCAAAGAATCCTTCCTAGACTAGCAGGAATAATTTGATATTCTTTTTTTTTCTAAGATAACTGTATTTCTCTTCCAAAAAAATGTATCCACCAAAAAGACATATAAGTGGGCATGAATTCAAAAAAAGAAAAATTCAGTATATCTGAATGATAATACAGTTACTGTCTCATTAAATGCGTGCCAAAAGAAGGCAATGATAGTTGTGTAGCTACTGATAAGAGACTATTCAGAATGCCTTATGGATGTTGTGCCTCATCCTGACAAATTCAGTTCACAAAAGAGCAATAAGCAGTGTCTCAAAGGGGTGTTGTGTTTCAGTTATTAGAGTCTTCTCTTAACGAGAGTCCAAGACATGGATCAATGTAGAACTGTAGCATATATGACTTGAACCTTACACGTATTTCCTTGAACTCAGGCTTGCAGATCTGTTTATATTATAGATGCCAGATAGTTCACAGTATTTTTCAGGTAAAATTCATGGTATGTTCTGTGGAACTCAACATTTTAGCAGTGATTAAGTGTTTCCCATTATGTGAGGTCTTGAAAGTATTGGTATATGTATATATAATATACAAAATTACATATATTAAAATATATATACTATAGATAAATATATTTTTTCCCTCTTCCTACACATGTATAGTAGCAAATCAAAGGCTTTGAACTATGCTGTTGTGTTTCAGCTGTGGTTAGCGAGGGTTTTTGGTTAGGCTTCTGTGTAAGTACTTTCCATTTTAGTTCAGTGAGTCCAGCTGGAATTAAGCACATCTGAATATCGCAGGACCTTTTTAGAAGTCTGAACCCAAGTACAGAAGTCTTCTTTCTCTGCATTTTGTTTGTTCATCAACCTCATGCGCTCTACCATGAGGTGAGCAACAGACCATCAGGTTTGATTACTCATAGCTTAAAACACAGACCACATGATGAATGCAACGTTGCCTCTGAGAGTTAAGACTATCTGGAGGGGCAAGACAGGCTTAGACAAGCAAGTAGTATAAACACCTCCTACATAGATAGTCTTGAGGTTCAGTTTTCTTTTACTGTCATTTACAGGATTTTAGGGTGGGGGAGAAAGCAGAGCTAAGTGAGAGAGGGACAGTGCTAAACCCTAGTGTACATGGAAAAATAATCATTTATCTTTAAAACCCTAGATATTTGTAATAGTTGTTAAGTCTCTTGTACCCTTACATTTACAAGTAAGCTTTTGGAAAGAGAACAGCAAATATTAATAATACTCTATTATGGCAGTCAGCTTTGCCTATTCTGTTGTTTTGGGTGGTTTTGTTTTCCCCTTTCCTTATAGCATTGGATAAAAAAAAACTAAATCCAAAGCTATATTCAGTTACATAATTATTTTAAATGTCTGTGTTTTCTAAAGATAGAGCAGTGATAACATTTCATCAGTGCCAAAGTGCCATGGTACATTGCTTCAGGATTCAGAAGAGCTGACCTGTATCTTTGGCTTTGTCTCTTGAAGTCCTGCTGATTTATTTGAAGCCCTTTGAGGTATCATCTTTCTGCTATATGCCTTCATTTCTTCCATCACCTTATTGGTTAAATGCTGATTTTAATATTTACCTTCATACAGCTTGACCTCAAACATGCTATATAATGTTTGTAACATAGAATCATAGAATCATAGAATGGTTAGGGTTGGAAGGGACCTTCGAAGGTCATCTAGTCCAACCCCCCTGCAAGGAGCAGGGACATCTTTGACTAGATCAGGTTGCTCAGAGCCTCATCCACCATGCTGTAATGTTTTGTTTTGAGGAAGATTATTGCAAAGGAAAAGCTCAGATCTGGAGTAAAAAGAACACCTTGTATTTGGATGTATTCTCGTCTGCTCAACAGATCTGATGAATATCATTATTATGAATATCATTATTATTTTAAGATCTTTCATATGATACAGAAAAAATCATCCTGCTTCCTTAATGTTTTCTAAAAATCAATGTAACTTAATGCATTTCCTTATTGTGATATTGTTTGTTGTGTCTGTGTTGTCACTGTGGGGAATTTAATTACTTTTCACCTGGAACAGGAGGTGCATTGTATCATCGGTATGAGCTTGGAAATTAGCATAACTCTTACTTGTCCAGGGCCAGAAGGTGCCTTAGATCTTAAGTGTGCTGATCAAGCAGAAGTAAAGGCTGATGTATAAATGACAAAGCCAGAAGGAGCTGTGAGGATCATCTAGTGCCATAGGTTATAGTCTTGTATGGCTTAATTGAGTCAGGTTTCACTTGCGCTCTAGCAGTGACTCCCTCACTCTGAATCTTGGCCTACCGTGGGCCCACAATAGTTCCTGTGGATCACCATCTGTCTTTGCTATTCAACTTCTAGTTTAAAATAGCGTAAAATCTGGTTGCACAGACTATCTCTGACCATCTTAAATTTGCAAGACTGCATAACAAGTAGCCCTCTTGCCACAGTTGTCAAGACAAGCGGCTCCCACACAAAATGCCCTAGGAAGTCTGTCTTGCTGTCAGCAGCCACGAACTGACTTGTAGTCATTGAATCAGGGCCGGATTGATAAAGCAGACCAACCTGTGGTTGGTCTTAGATAACCTGTGAGAGGCTAGGGCCTTTCTGCCTTGTGAGCTGCATTTTGGTGGCCTTAGTTTTGAGAGGAGGAGTTGCTTTACTGACTTACTCAAAGGCAAGGCATGGGCTCTAGATGGTTCACGAGATGCATACAAAGTCAAGGAGGGGGAAGTGATTGGCAGAGGGAAGCAGAATCAGAGGAGTTGGAATAAAACAGTCTCCTGAGTTGCTCACTGCCAGACGTGACTGCAGTGTAAATAGGCTATTTCAATGTAAATGAGCTGTGACCAAATTTTCCAAGATACTTGTGCGCTTAAAAGCCACCTATGAATATTTTATAAAGTTATTTATTTCCATGTGAGCTCAGTACCTAGGCATTTTTAAAACAGATTTCTAGTTGCCTTGCCATAAACTGTGAACTTTTAGGAGCTGGTACTTCTAGCGTGGGACACACGACCAGCAGGTAGTGGTGCTGAGTGGGCCTTTTGGCCTGAAGGCTGACACAAGAAGAGGCTATTGGGCCTCTGAATAAAGGCTTACATTGAAATGATTGGTAACCAGGGGAAAAAAAAAGGTAAGAAATAATCCTAGGCAGCAGCCTGGGACCATTGCTGGGATCAATATTATATTCCTCACCAGGCAATTCTCATAAAGGTTTCTGGCATCCCCCCCAAGCAGTAAGTGTTGATGGTGATTGCCTTTGACAACCTTCGAAGCAGCACAAAAAGAAGAAAAGCAAAATCTGTTTCTGCTTTTCTGTCATGGAGGTTCTGAAGAGCCTTTCTGTATCCACTTTGACACCGCTATACCCATTCTTTAAAATTCAGATTGATTTGTTTCTCTTAACATCGAGGAAGCTTGATTCTTCCTTGTGAATGGATATTCCCAACAGAATTAAGGCTTGGAGATGTTTGCTATGATCATGCTGACCTTAACTAAAGACTAAATCACCATGTGTCAGGTAATGTCACGCACTATTTTGATAGTCCCCTCCTGCAATAGTTCCTCAAGAAAATAGCAACTGAGCACAGCATAGGCAAGCTAAAAGACATGTAATTAATTTGTTTCCAAAACATCTTTATTCAAATGTGATTTAAATTTGCTCAGTTGTAGAAACATTTCCCATGATATGATAGAAGCTCTTGTAACTACCATAAACACTCTAGATGGGAGACAAATCTGGAGTGTTTAATTTGTTTGTTTGTTTGTTTTAAACAGTAATAGCAAGCATGTCTCATCTAAAATGCAGCACATGAAACTTAGTCATTTGCCACCTACTCTCTCTTTTGTGTTTTTTTTCCCCCTGCAGTTCCTGTATTACATGCTATTTTGTACAGGCTGTAATTTCTTCCTTGCCTGGGGACCCACTCTGGCATGGGATCTGGGCAGATTGCCTGAGGATCACAGGAGGAGAAAGGGGAGGTCGCTGTGCTGTTGCAGCAGTGGAAAGGGCACTGTCCTTGTTGGGCATCACCTTGTCCAGCTCCCTTACCCTGCCAGCCAGCAGGCACCCCTCTGCTCCATCTCAGGATGCAGAGCAAGATGGTTGACAGCTCTGTAGTTTGTTAATTTTATTCTACTTTTCCTGTTGTGGATGTAAGGTCATTACTTTTCTTTAAAAAATAAGGACCTGTGGAAAAAAAAATATTATTTGATGGGGGTAGGAGATAATATTTTTGATATTTCAAATATCAAGCTACTACAACAATCTGATAATATCAAATGTAGACAGCATAAAAATTATTTATGTGCAACAAAGTGTTGCTTTTGGGAGACATTTAGAATCCAGGATTCATCCTACAGCTATGTCTATCACTGTAAGGCATTTTCTTAAACACGTCCGTAACAGTCTTGGCTTTTTTGTAACCACCTTGATCAGCATCGTGTTTCAATCTGAGCACTGTCTTTAAGGCAGTTGATTTGCTTTCAGTATTTCTCCCAAGTAGAAGTAATATAGAAGCTAATATAATTAATGAAATAATTTATGTATTTTAAAATTTCTTACTTTTTTTTATACTATGAGACAATTTCTCAATAATTCTAACAATTTTTTTCAATTGACATTGTTCTGTATATTTAGTTGCATTAATCTTTTTATTCCCTTTATTTTTTTTTTTTATCCATAGTGGACATTTTCAATGGACTTCCAGCAATCCTGCTATAGTTTTTTTTTTAGATGTGTTTTTAACCATATTAAATGATGATGTGTTCAGTTTTGCTTGAATTGACTACTGGTGCTTGTTTGGATTTATCCGTTGAGCATTTTCAAATTGACTATAATCATGTTGCTTGTGATGAGCTCTAAATTGAATATGAAATTAATGTTGAAAGACTGGTAGAGGATCATTTAAATATCAGATTAATATTACCTGCAATATAAAATAGCAGGTAAGCACACAAGGAACTTATGAAAGAATAGACTACTGAATAAAAGTTCATTAAACTCAGCTAAATCTTTTCTGAGATGCTTTTAGAATCAATTTTAATTTGCTTCTAATGCATAGTCATTAAATATATTAATGACCTATTCTAACTCTGTTTTTATTTCTTACTAGTTTAATTCCTGATAAGCTCTTTTTTGAGTTTTTTTTTTTTAAATCCTATTGTAAGTGCCATTCATTTAATCATTTTTTGAACACATAGCAATTATTCAGTAGCAAGAAATGTTGGAAAAGTGCTAGTAAAATTTACAGTATTTTAAAAGCATGGAGGAACTTACTATGTCTTTTTCAGCCTGGTTTGGCTATTGATTTTAAAAATCTGAATAAAACAATATTTGGCCCCCTCTCTTCTGATATTTAATAGCCGTGTGCCCATCACAAACACCAGATAATGTAATTTCCCTGCCTATAATCCACAGCTAAAACTATTGGAACCCAGCTAATATAATAGGTCCCTTTAAAACACACCTGACATCCCTTATTTTTACTTATTGAATGCCTGGATTATTTGTAAAGAAAGCAAAACGTAAAGGTATGTCATTTAGTAGCAGTACAACTTTGATACTGTGTGTAAACAAAGGTAATTTTACTCCAGGCTTACTTTCCAAAGTCTTATGGTTATTTTTGTAGGATAGGAAGGTAACACAAAGTTGAAGTGACCTGCAGGTGAAAAGTGACTGCGTGGTGTCTACATATACACAAACGCAATTTGCTACCTCAGTTCAACCTTCGTTTGGAAGACAACAATTAGTATTTTTTACCTCCAAAAAATTCTGGACAGAAACACTTTAAAGATTATGAGCTTTCAGGTATTACAGTGAAATCAAGACAAGTAATTCTGTAGTCTTTTGTAGCATTTTGCATTAGTCTATAAAAGATCCTTTTGAGCTTTAAATACAGGAAATTCCAAGGAAAAAGCATTTAGCTTTGTAGGGTTTGAGTTTGGTACATGCCTAACATACTTGGTGCAGAACTGCTGCATGTATTCTGTCAGATTGCTATTTTTTGTGGGTAAGAGGACTGAAAATATGGAGGCCAGTTTTGCATTTCTGTCATTGCCCAGCACAGTTTTGCTGTCCAGCAATGAGAGAGCAGCGTGTGGCGCAAACCTGAAAGAGTGCCATTTGCCCGGCTGTACTGCTGTAGAAGTTGGCTGATACACTGGATGAGTATGTTTTCATTAGCCTGGCATGGTGCATTATTACATCCTCACTTACACGTGTGTGTGAGGCCATATCTATAGTTCTTTGGTCTAAGGTGTCACAGGGCACCAGCTGGGTGAGATACTCCATGCTCGCTGTGGAGCAGCTTGCCCCAGCTGAAGAGCAGCCTGGCCACCAACCGCACTGGATGGGAGAAGATAAAGACCAGGAAAAACAGCTTTACTATGTCTGAGCACAGCTCTGTCTAGCTATCCTGTCACCAGCACAACAGCTAGGGAAAAATCCATATAAAACAACAATGTAAGAATATTGTAATTGTTTCCAAGCTTACTCCCCCAGCTCCTGGCAATTCCTAAGTAAGAGGTAGTATCTTTGTATTTAATAAAAGTTGGTCAATTATTCTTCAACAAATTTTCCAGTTGATTGAAGATTAATATAAACTTCAGCTTCCTCAGCATCACATGCCAAGGAACTGCACAGTTTATCTGTCCTGCCTGCCTGTTTCATTGATATCCTCTGCATCTTTTAGAGCAGTGAACGGTCAATCCCTGTGCACTCTGTGCTCTGTCCATCCAGGAGTGTGTTGGTCTTAATAATGTTCCCAAAATATTGTCCTTTCCCCAAGACAAATAGTGTTCCTCATGGCTCTTCTCTCCACACCTTTATTTTTTACCACTTTTGAGAGGGGTAGACCACCATTGGTGCGACCCACCACTCGGGGTATGATCATGTTGTGCTTCTACGCAGTGGCATATTGGGTTGACTGCTACCGGCTACATAAAGCACTTCCAAGCCTGGGTAGTTTCCAGTATGGCAGTAGTGGGATGGAGGCTAAACTACACGTCCCATCCTGGACTAACTCTTCTATAAGAGAGGGTTTTGTACACCTCAAACTACATTACCTGAAAACAAAAGTGGCTGACTGTGATATAGAGCTTCAGCTGTGTCCCAGAGAGGATAACAGCATCCCAGCATTTTCTCTGTGACATCCCAAAGGACATCTGAGAGGAAAATTACAGTGAGGGGAGTGGTAATAGGACTGAGAGTTACCTGCACTGGAGCATGTGATATAATTTGGGAAGAGCTGCTAGGACACTTAATGCTGTAACGCGCTGGCAGTGATAAGTGACCACTGCTTTACTGTTGAGTTTTGTGTCCTTGGTCGAAGAACTACATTTTCTAAGGCTTTAAACTTTGGGTTTTGGTTTTATAATTTTGTGGTTAGCAATTTGCCATACCGATCTGCCTTTAAAGGATATGTACTATGTGACACACCAGTGTCTCTCAGCTATCAGTCACGCTCTTTAGCTGCAGACTGTGCAACTAATTTGTAGTTTCTGTCTTTTAGTGTACGGCAGCGCAGCTCATTGTTTGCTAAAATGATGTTTTGTTTAAGCTTTTACCAAACTAATAAAATAATGCTTTTTAAGCTGGATGTGTTTTGATTACGATGAAACACCCATTATTCATAAATTAGTACTTTATATATGATTTGCTTCTTAGGATTTTAAGGTTTCTTCACAGGAGTATTAACTGTTCGATCATTAAAAAAATATTTAGGATTAGATAGGTATGGTATTTTTTGGTAGTTTTAGAATTTTCTCTTTTCAGATTTTAAATAGATCATTTGTTTTCCCAAACTAAATGTAGCATTTATAATGTCTAAATATATTTTTTTTATATAGTAATATTAACTCTATTGTTTGCAAACATAGCATAAGTTACTGCAGTTACATGGAAATTAGTGGAAGATTTGATGACTGTATTAGTCATTTTATGCCATGTTTCAAAAAAAAAACCCACAACATATTCTGTAATTTGGCCTTCTTAGGGAAATAAGTCTGAAGGTACAAAAATCAACTTTCCTAGTAGTTAGCACTGATGTTAATCAAAACTCCAGTTTGCTGAAGTTCCCAATCTTATATAATCTGTACAGTTTAGCAGATGAGTTTATACTTAGTAATACTTAAGTTTATAAACTTTTAGATTTTTACCAACATATGGGTATGTAATGAAAATTATATTTTCATAGAATCATAGAATGGTTTGGGTTGGAAGGGACCTTCAAAGGTCATCTAGGCCAATCCCCCTGCAAGGAGCAGGGACACCTTTGACTAGATCAGGTTGCTCAGATTTGCTTATGTATGCTGAAGCTTATATTTATGCTTATAGTTTAGCAAAGTAAAACAATTTATTGTACAAGTTCATGCACAGGTATATCTTGTTATTCATCAAAGCATATATGAAAGCAATAATTGAAGCCTAAGTTTGGGGACATTGGTGAATTCTAGAAATGATGATGTAGAGGCAACTCTTAAGCATGAATCCATGTGAAATGCTCCCAGTGTTACAATAACTGGAAATTATGTTTTAAAAACTATTAATGCTTCAATGCACTTTTATTCAATAAATAAAAGATACTTGTATGGATGAAATTTGATGTATTAATTGACCAGAATATTCCTGCTGATGTATCTATGCTATAGAAGGTGAACAGAGACTGTTCACATTGTGTCCTATTCCTGACTTAGCATGCTATTTTAATGTGTAGCAAATAGAAATATATCTCATGAATTCACTCTTCCCTGTCATTGTTTGTTTGTGAAGCACAGATTATGTTTCCAATAATGAATCCAATGAACTTGCTTGAAAATCTTGAAGGCAGTGAACTGAAACTCTTGGGTGAATGGTATTCTTTTAATGAAAACAGAGTGAATTGAATTGCTTTTTTTTTTTTTCAGAGTAACATGTGAAGTGGTTTATACTGCCAGCACAATGCTGTGTTTGAGTCTTAGAAAATGGTGCAAGAACAACCTGCGACTCTCTGAACATTATCATTCAAAGATCTTACAACTTGTTTCTTATGGATAGTCAAAATCATTTGTCCTTGTCATTCTGGCTCATGGCTTTCTTCAGAAGCTCTGTGGTGCTCGCCTTAGGGCTCAAAAGGCCTGAGCTCTTTGAAAGGGAGCAGATAAGGGACAAAGCAGTAGGGTTGGGGCCTCACTGCCCAGATCCCAGTCCCATGGCACCTGAGCAAGGCAAGGCCAGAGATAGTAACTGGGTTCAGCCAAGACTCAAGATCATAAGGCAAAATCATGGCCAGGAGACAGGTGTGAAGTCAAGACACATAAGGAAGTCAGTCTGTAGGTCAGGATCATGTCCAGCAATTGCTGGGCACTTCTACAGTGACAAGGCAAGGCTGAGGTCAAGTCAGTCCACAGGTTGAAGGCCAGATCAAGGGAGTCTGTGGTCAGGCAGAGCTGAGCTGGACACCAGGATCCCCCCCGACACAGCTCAGGCAGGAGCCAAAAGCCCTGGCTGTGCTTAAATAGATATGCTGGGCTTGTGGATGTAGGTGGAAGCTCCAGGTGAAGCAGGTAAGGACTGTTAGGGTTTACAAGTGTGCTCAAGGCCCTGGCACATCCACTGCCCTCTCCTCATCCACAAAGCTAGTAATTTAATTACATAAGGCTGTCAGGTTGTTCAGTTATGATTTCCCCTTCATAACTCTATTCTGGCTAATCCCAGTCACCTTTTCCTTCATAGCGTCAGAAATGGCTTCTAGGAGGATTTGCACTATCGCCTTCCCAGGTATCAAGGTAAAGTTATCTTCCTTGAAGATCGTAGAATCACAGAATGGTTTTGGTTGTAAGAGACCTTAAACATCATATAGTTTCAACCCCCTTGTCATGGGCAGGGACACCTTCCGCTAGACCTGGTTGCTCAAAGCCACATTCAACTTTGCCTTGAACACTTCCAGGAATGGGGCATCCACAGCTTCTCTGGGCAACCTCTTCCAGTGCCTCATTACCTTCATAGTGAAAATTTTCTTCCTTATATCTAGCCTAAATCTACCCTCTTTCAGTTTAAAGCCATTACCTCTTGTTGTATCACAACAGGCCCTTCACAAAAATACCCTCTCCATACCCTCTCCAGCTTTCTTGTAGGCCCCTTTAGATTTTGGAAGGCTACTGGAAGGTGTCCCCAGAGCCTTCTCTTTTCCAGGCTGAACAACCGCAACTCTCTCAGCCTTTCTTCATAGGAGAGGTGCTCCAGCCCTCTGATCATCTTTGTGGCCCTCCTCTGGACTTGTTCCCACAGGTCCATGTCCTTCTTACATTGGGGGCTCCAAAGCTGGATGCGGTACTCCAGGTGGGGTCTCACCAGAGCAGAGTAGGGGGGCAAATCAACTCCCTTGACCTGCTAGACATGTTTCTTTTGATGCAGCCCAGGTTGCGGTTGGCTTTCTGGGCTGCAAACGCACATTGCTGGCTCATGTTGAGCTTCTCGTCCACCAGTATGCTCAAGTCCTTCTCCTCAGGGCTGCTCTCAATCCATTCTCCGCCCAGCCTGTTTTTGTGCCTGGGATTGCCACGACCCAGGTGCAGGACCTTGCACTTGGCCTGGTTGAACTTCATGAGGTTTGCATGGGCCCACCTTTCCGTCCTGTCAAGGTCCCTCTGGATGGCATCCCTCCCCGCCAGCATGTTGACAGCACCACGCAGCTTGGCTTATCAAGCTTGCTGAGGATGCACTCGATCCCACTGTCCATGTTGCCAGCAAAGATGTTAAACAGGGTCACTCCCAATACCGACCCCTGAGGAACGCCACTCATCATTGATCTCCACTTGAACATTGAGCTGTTGACCACAACTCTTTGAGCGATGCCATTCAGCCAATTCCTTATCCTCTGAGTGGTCCATAGGAGTGAACATTTACTTTCTTCCAGATCTCAAGAACCTCCCCTGATCACTATGAGCTTTCAAAGATAATTGAGAGTGGCCTTGTAGTGATATCAGCAAGCTCTCTCAGCTCTTGTGATTGCATCCCATCATGTTCTTGGATTGGACCTTCAAATGGAGTTCTACTGAAGTTTCTAACAACCGAATGAGAAAATAGTATGCTGGATCTTTTGCATCTGAGACTATCTCCAATCATTCTGATTTAGAAAAGACAAAGAAAAATGAATCTTGATCTGGATTATATGGTCTGCAAATGTGGAGAGAATATAAATCAAAACCAATTTTTGATGTGGAAATGGCAGATTGCTTTTGGAAAAAAACATTTTGTTAACAAGAGGGAACCACATTCATCCCTGATATAACACTGCTGATTTTTTTGTGGTGGTGTTGTAGGTAAGATACTGGCTCAGAATGCTTCTCTACAACTAATGAAATTCCTTTTCTGTGGTAAACTCTTGCTAAAAAAGAGAGCACTTCAATTTTATTACCTTCTCTCTTTATGATGAAGTCAGATACTGAAGGACATTTTCATATTATCTGAGAGACTGTAGTTTCCCAAACCAGAATGAGATGAAAGAAAGAATACGGAGATTTTGTTGGAGGAAAAAATATTTTTTCCAGGAAATAATCTCTGAGGTTCTGTAGCAGTGCTTGTACAGCTAGTGTGCACTCTCTTAATGTGTTTTCTGCAAACATTTTCCTGTTATTTGGAAGGCAATAAGTATGTTCAGCACAGTGCTAACTACAGAAACATCTATACACATTTGTAACTGCAGTGGGGATACGTCTGCCCTCAGTGACACAGGCAATGTTGGCAGCTCCACAAAACAACAGCAAAAAAAAGCATACAACTGTTTTCTTTGTCAGCCTATGAAGATTCTTTCAGAGTAGGAACAGGACAAGAGTAACAAATATTTATTTTCTGTCAAGCATAAATTTATTTTCTGTTCATTGATATTTTACTTTGCATCTGGGTCTCCATTTGCCTTGCTTAAGATGGCTGCCTCAGGCAATTTTGTTCCTCTGTTAGCACTGATTCAGGATTCTAGGACTGATTCGGTCTCTCAAACTTGTTTTCAGCGCTGCCCAGCTAGCTGTCGCTAATAGCCGTTACTCTTGCTGCTGCTTGCTTTTAGAGAAGAGTGCCTTGTAAAGGACCACCTTGAAGCAATTCACTGTCCACCTTTGTGTTACCTCCACAAACACTATCTACACTATCCGCACAGTGCAAACGCAGACATCTTTCTTGTACTACAGAAGTGGACAAGTGGAGATGGAGGAAGATGAAGCAGTCTATAGGGAGACAAAAGAAAATAACAACTTTGAATGTATACACAACAGCCAACAAAAGAAACCCCGGAGCAACAAACTAAAAAGTCTAAACAAAGTGACTGAGTTAAGGAGCACGAGCAAAACTCAAAGCAGGAATTTTTAAGCCTTGAGCAGAGGAAGCAAAGTTCCTTATTTATTGCAATCCTCTTCTGGCACTTTAAGCCCTTACTCATTTTGTCCTTCTTCTGGCATTTTAAGCAATAAGGTGTTGGGATGTATTCTGTTGTGTGACCCTTACATGAGGCTCCTCTCATGCTGGCTTGGGGCCAGCATTTAAAAAGCTCTCCTGTGAGCTGCTGGCGGTATTCTTTCTCATGCTTTTGCTTCATGAAGGTGTGACAGCAGGGGCCAAACTTTTATTTGTGCTTTTGCAAAAGCCAGGCCTACTGGTGTTACCCATCTAAGTGGCCATTCAGAGTTTAATTCTGGTTTGCCTAGTGAATCCTACCTGGTCATTTTGAAGTCTTCTGTTACAGTGTCTGTAGCAGTTTGCCATGAACTCTGTTGTTTGGAGTCTCGACACAGTCCTGAAACATAGAATCGTAGAATCATAGAATGGTTAGAGTTGGAAGGGACCTTCAAAGGTCATCTATGCAAGGTATCCTGCAAGGAGCAGGGGCAGTGTTCATCAAGTTTATGTGTGGAAAAAAAAGGGAGAAAACATGTCAGTTTTTGTTATGATCTGGCAGCACATAACACACTGAATAGGCCATTGTACTAGCCTCCTATGACACCACTACCTAAATACTAAGTTCTTCAACTTTGTGTATGGATATCTGAGCTGCATTTGTTTCCAGACTGTCTCAGAAAGCTGCTTAGAGAGAAGTTCTGTGCAGAGCGATAAACTTGTGCTGGAATGAGTTTGGGAGAGATGGAAGGGCTTAGGTTAGCCTGTGTTGTTTTTTCAGTATCCTACAGCTTGTAGAAATGTCTAACAACAATATTAAATGGGAGTGGGGAAGGAAAGGAGTCAGTTCATGTGTTCTTCAGAGCCATTGGATAACTGCTGGTTCCTAGCTGTGATTTTACGGCTTCCTCAAAAAAGGGTAGTAGATCAAAACCCTTTTACTGCAGAAGGTGGTGAATAACGAGGTAGCAGAGTCTGCTGATCAGACTGGGATATTCAAAGCAGAGATAATGAATGCCTATTGTAGAGAGCTGAGAAACTCTTACATGAACTTGTTTAACTGGTGAGTAAAACAAAGCAGGGACTCTTCTCCAGCCCCAGTGGTGAGCATGACTAGTGTCCATACACTTAAATTCATCTGAGATAAATGTGAGGAGAAATAAGGAAGGAAAAATTAACTTAATGTGTATGTGGCTTTACAGATTTGGGAAACTGTGTTTAAGAGATTGTCTTACATAACTGAAAAGCAAACTAAACCTGCCATTGCAGTTGATGCTGAGAACTGCTTCCCTGAGACAGCACATGACGTCGCAACATGTGGGTGCTCCAGCACCCTTCTCTGATTGAGAAGGGGTGGTGTGTGAGAGGTGCTGCTTCAGGTCTTTTTTAGTGTAGTATTACTTTATATCTTCATGATGTATTGTCAGATCTTTCTAATGGCATGCAGTAATGTTGAAAGGTAGGTTGCAGGGTGAAACTTACTTTACTGAAAAGATAACTTGTATTAGCAATTGAAAGTGGTGGGTTTTAAGTAGGAATTTTCCTTTTGTAAGTGATTATTTTTCTAGTGGAGATTAAAAACTGTAGGCATTCTACAGAGTAAAAAGTCAAATGTCAAATGCACTTTCTATGCTGTTAATGTTGCTGCTTAGGAGCACCTGTGGTGTAATTTTTCTACTAGCTTAGAACATGCTAGGTTCTAAACAGACATCTCTTATAAACACAGGCAGGAGGTGAAAAACAATAGAGAAGATAAATTGTTTCTTAATTATTTGTTGCTACATGTACATCAGATTTCATAAAAATAGATGATATTTTCATGTGGTTACTTCTGCTTTATCCATAGCATCCCAATACTATTTCAATTGAATTTGGGAATGAAGTCAGAAAATAATAGATATAATAATAATATGACTGCAGTCATGTGGAAATTGGAATATTCTTTCCTTCATAGTACTGGTAACTTCTCTTTGTATGTAGGAAGGCCTGTCAGTTTTCACAAAGCATTATGATGTATTTCAATAACAGACTCACAGCTTGCTTTTCTAAAATATGTAGAAATGCAGTATGCAAACTGTAAACCAGTCTGTAAGAAATGTGTTAAATGCAAAACCTGCTAATAAGGCAGAGCTGTAGGTAATAATAGACAATGTTATCATGGAAACAGCATTATTGCCAGTTAGTGGACTTGTATTTGTCTTCTTGTTCATAATATTAAACTCATTTGATCATTAAAATACATTCTTTGGAAGGGAAGACACTGTCATCTTCACTGCCAGAATTTAATTTTCTCTCTGTGCATTCACAACCTGAAATCTGCTTCTTGTGTACTGCACAGAATTTGTAGGTTCATCCGTAAAGCAAAACCTCTAGAGGATATTTTGAACCCAGGATGGAGTAAACTAAAATATGAGCAATAAAGGTATTTAAAAATCTGTCAGAAAATGGTAATATGGAAATTAATTTTTTACTTTAAATATTACATAATCATAAACATTTCTAAATTGTAATTCAGTTAAAATAACATTTATCTTAGATACACAATGGCCTGACTATAAAAGAGCTTATGGAGCTGTCGCAGTTCACCTTGTGCCTTGTGCCTGTTGTGGCTGCAGTTTTTACTGCTGGAAAAAGCCATTCTGCTGATTAGCGATGATCTGGCATGCTTTATTAGCAGTTTTAGAACCTATTTGCTCCACTGAAGTTCATCAGCCAAAGTGAAAACATTGCATCTGTGCAAATGTTTTTTAAAGTGTTGCAAAATACCTTTGTATGCAGTTACACAGATCAGATAGGAGTTTGAGGAACATATAGCTAAAATTATATCATTTATATTAGATACCATCTAGAGCCATGGCAGTGAACCAAAGCAATCTCACCTTTCTTGCATGCTCAGTCCTTCAAGCAGTTCTAGAAAATCTGTAAGGCCATTTGATATCCAGGTTATAAAAATAGTCAGGGAGGACAAGGCCATCGTAGAGAAACAATTTCTGTAACCCTGTATAGTGAAGAAGAAACTGAAGAAATTCCCATATTAAAATCCTTCTCAGAGGGAAGGGGGAGGCAGGGCATATATAGACTGTTCTGAAATAGATCTTGATTCCTGAAGACTATAAGGTAGCAAATGAGAAAATAAACATTAAAAAAGCGTTTCTAGAAAGGGTCGGGGAAACTGTAGATCTGTTAATTTAGTGTCTTCATGAGGCAAAAAATGAAGCTGTAAGAACAGAGAATGGGACAAATGCATCCTAGCTTGAAAGAAGTAAAGGGAAGTCTTTCCTTAAAAATGCCTTGAAGATCTCTGAAGGCATCAACAAACGTGGATGAGACTGATTTAATTGATAGCTCTACCTGGATTTTGAAAAGGCCTTTGAAAGAGTCCTTTGCCCAAGACTTTTCAGTGAATTGAGTAATTGGGAGGGAAGATCCATGCATGGGTAAATAGTTTTTTAAAAGACAAAGATCAGAAGGTAGGAGTGAGTGGTACGTTCTTATGTTCAGGCATCAAGAATAGAATAAGTGGGGAAGTACGAAAAATATCTCTTCCCTGAACAAGAACCTCCATTTGTTTAATCATTGCTCTCAGCTAGTTTAAGAGTGATCACCTATTTCTAATAATGCTGTCTAGTATTTTAGGTGTCTATAATGTATATATAGACACCTAATGTATAATGTATAATCCCATATAGGAATGTGAGGTACTGTGCTAACTTTTGAGGTATTAGAATAAATCCCCACAAACCATGTGATTTAGAAAAAACTGGTTCACAGTGCCCAACGTGGTTCACACTAAGGCTTTGGAATAGAAAGCCTGACCTAACTAATGACATCTTGGAAGTTTTGAGGCATGAAGGAGAGAAAATGGCATCTTTTGTGTTAAGATGAATTGAGCTGGTGGCAGCAGCATGAGGAACTTTTACTATTTACTTCATTCCTTTCTGAATGTAAGCCAAATTAAGTACTTCCTTTGTCCTGACATACCGACTCTTGATAGCATTTACCTGACACCAGAAAATTGAACGTAAAATTTCCTGAAAGTATATTTTCCTGTTAAATGCCTTCCAATTGAGAATTAACCCAAATACTGACTGGAAATCTCAATGTAGTTCAAAATGTTAACCAAGGTTTTAAAAACATTACAAACACATATTAGAGTGTCATCATTAAAAACTTTGTCTCTAAGGACATTCTGGAATCAGCTTAATCCAATTCTGTAGGTCATCACTTTCCTCAGTTATACACCACTATTGTTCTCCCTTCTGCTCCGTATCATTCTTCGCAAAGTACACACCCAAAGACCATTGTTTCATAGCACAGGCTGCCAAATTATGAAAAATTGAAACAAGTTTGTCGTGGTCATCAGACAAGTAGAAGAAATACTTGAGGAATATTTCCTATTAAAAAGCTTACCCTGTTCATTATGAATACTTATAGAGAAAAATATTACCTAAGTAAAACATGCTTGTATAAATCATAATTTCATTTAGTTGGAGATTATAATAATACTATTTCAAAATGTCTAATTACTGTTGTCTATCATTTAGATTAAAACATTAATTGCCAACAGGTTGCAATGCAATAGAAAAATTATATTGAATATGTGTTCTTACTGTAATTTATTCATGTAACACTAAACTGTCCATTGACTTAAATTTTGTTATATATTGATAACTGAGAGTACATAGCATATGTAATATGCAGTGCAGTTACACTCAATATAAACTACAGTGGTTGGGGAAGAAAGCTGAAGTCGTTGTTACAGATTTCATTTCCAGTTAGGCATGCCAGAATTTAGAACATTAATAAAGAACACATATGTGATTATCAGTTCATTTATCTCTTTGTTCTGCCTTGTCCTGGTAGCTTTTGAACCTGTTGATTAATTTCTGTAAAGCTTGCCAGAAGAGGAGATGTTTAGAGATATATAATTTATGAAGAAATTTCTTGAAGGCTGGTAGATAATGATATGAAATAAATAGTACAGGAGAGATAGCCTAGTAATACCCCTGCTGAGGGAAAGGAAGGAGAAATCTACTGTTACGCATTTAACTTGGCAGTGTATTGCTCGTCATGTAAGTAAATATATTTATATTACAAATTTTGGTCTTTTTTTAAAAGAGCGAAGCAGATTAATTTCTTGGAAAAGACTGAGGGTATCTCAAAAATCAAATATGGGATGATTTCTGTAATACAGAAAAGATTGACATATTACCCCATAGTTTTGGGGGGGGGCTGTTTTTTGGTTTTTTTTTTTTTGTTTGGTTGGTTTTTTTAAAATAAATTGTTTACATTTTATGGTATTAAATGTCATTTTTTTAAATAGCACTCTGGTACTCTTTCCTGTATCAGATCCAGGGCCTAAAAATGAATCTGAGTCTTTTTGGGATAACATTTTAGTTTTCAAGATGCATGAGAGCATCAGTTGTTAACAGATTCTGCTTCCAAAATTCAAGCCAAACCTAAAGTTACTGTTAGTTTTACCGAAATATATATCTGAATAGGTTCAAATTTTTTGTTTGTTTCAATTAATTGTATTTCCAAATGTGTTTGAGCAGTAAAGAAATAAAACGGTCCCAGAGGCACGTGTAAACCCAAAAAGACCTCTATGCAGGCAGTAAGGGGAATGCCGGTTCCTTCTGATTGAAGAGAGTGTGAGTTCCCCTCTGGCAAAAAATTATTTTAGGTTAAATATATGAAGAGTCATTAATTAGAGTCAATTATATTGATTATGTGTATTACACAGAAGTGATCTAAAGGGACCATAACTCTGATTCTTGTTTCTGCTGTGTTTTTCCTGGTTTTGATTCAAGAGCTTACAGTTTGTGATCCATTTTCATCTCCACTGGCATATAGATAGGCTCTGTGTATGCACAGAGCTGAATAAAATAAATCCAGTCATTCCACAGAACAGCCTGGAGCTATGAGAAACTTCAGTCTGTAATAATGATAAAAAGAAAATCACATTGAATAAACTAGATATTACAGAAAAGGAATATCTTGCTGGGGTCCACAATGCTCTGATTGCAAAAGCTGCAAAAAGAATTACACATATAAATTAGAAGATAGAATCACAATTTCTTGGCTTGTAAAATGACATGAATTCCCCTTCCACAAATGGACTTTGTACCAAGTTTATTTTAGCACTGAAAATATGAAGCAGCTTACTGATGTCTAGAATAATGAGCATTTCAAATTCTTTTTTTTTTTATTCTCAGTTATTTTGAGAAATCTTAGGTTGTTGGTTCTTTTTTATGTTTTCTTTTTTAATTGGGTTGTTTCTTGCAAAATTGCAATTTGTTTTTGTACTTATCTTTCTGAAAAATATATGAGATTCTCCTTGATACAGACAAAAGGTCTGAGGATAGTGGAGCTTCCTGTTTGTTCTCTTCATCTGTAGTGTATTCTTATTGTGGCCTTCTGAGTATTTAAGGATTCAAATACCTTTTATGTTTCAGAGTATTAAATATAATGTTACACTAATTAAAGAAATTTATTTTTACTCTTAATTCCTGAGGAAGTAAGTCTGCAGTTGCCCATATTCTGTCCTTCAATCTGTCATGTCCTGTACCCAAATAATTTTAATTCATGAACTTTTACCATCAGCTCTGAAACAGAAGTAGAAATCAAAAAGATTGCTACATTCCTTTATGAAAGACAAGAGCTTTCATGATAGAGACCCCAACTTAGTGATCTCACTTAGACGAATATGGGAAAAGGCCAGCTATTACACTGTGTAACAGCAGCTGATGTACCAACTACCACTTGATCACTAGTTTTAGGCTAGCTATAATAGTCTTTGGCCTGTTTGAAAAGCTTAAAGTACAGTATAAGTAAGGAAATAAGAATAAGTAAGGCAAAAGGATACAAATCCATAGGAATCCAGACTTCATTAATCTTGTTACTCCCCAAACTGCTTGGTTTTGAAGCAGCAATTGCCATATGGGCAAACCATCTCCTGTTTTCAATTCTGTCATCCTTCTTGTGAGCTATCACATAGCTATAGATATTGCTGACACTGAAATGTATTAAAATGTTGGAACTCCTGACTTTGGACCTCCATAGGTCTGGAAATGTGGGAGAAAAAAAGTCAACATTGTATGACTGGCGACAGCTCCGTGGGCAAGAGAGTTGCATGGAATAGCTGGAGAACCTTCTGAACACAAGTACTTAAAATAATGGTATTTGGCATAGTACATGGTAGCCATGCGAATGACTCATTTACATGGTTGCTAAGCATTTAATTTTTAAATGCAGCTTTTCAGTTTCTACCCAATGTTCTCTCTAGCTGAATATTGTCTGAGTCTAAAACTGTACAGGTTCCAAAGAAGTATAGACTTGTTCCTTAGCTTGGCTAGTCACACCACAAAACATCAAATGAAAGATCAAATAGGGGAAGAGACAATTCATCTTTGCAGAGCTAGAGAATTTGCACCTTGGCAGGGAAACAAGAATTATTTTCTCTCTCATTAATTTCCAGGCAGATGTTATAAATTATAGCCTTTCTTGCCCATCCCTCAGCTTCCATTTCCTCAGCTTTCTTATGCAGAAGAAAAGTGGAATCTAACTGTTAAAAAAAATTATTAATTGTTTGTGCTGGGTAAAAATTCCTTTCATGCAAGAATTGCAGGAAGGATCTGTATAGTATCCTAAAAGAAAGAAATGCAACAAAATAACTCATAAACTGGAGGGTTTCCATGTTGGAAAACTCAGTGGAGAACTCTGATGCTTATATGCAGTATTTGAACAGCATTTACTAAGATATTTAACAAATTATTTATGCTTCAGTTCAGAATCAGCAGCTTATATTATAATTCTTTTATTTTTATATAGCATAGTACTTCCTTGTATACATATACCTTTGTAGGCAGCTTTCATCGGTTGAACTTCTATATAATGCACTACATTCTGTTGAGAAACTCAGTGAACTCGGTACTCTCTTGAGAAATTAGTCATAGCTACTTAACTTTGTCTTCATTTGCTTTTAAATACAGTCTATTTTCATAGTTAAGCACTAGACATCAGATTACTTTATATTCAGTGATACTGAAAAATACATGAGCCTGAATGTAAAAACATAATTTAGACAATGCCCCATTGCCTGGAAGTGCATACAGTTTTCAGTAGGTCAAAAGAGATGGGAGAGATCAGGCATTATAATAATCCTTAAGTGATTAGAGGTACAAGCTGGTACTTGGAGTACCCAAAGATATTTCCCGGTGGTATCTTGCTGTTCCTTGCCTAATTCGTGACTCATATTTAGATCACCTTCTGTAGACATTGAATTTATTCATTGATTAAGCAGAAACTTCACCACAGTGTACACTTAATGGATATATCTAAAGCGGTGCAGATAGCCCAGGAGATGGACTTGCCTCTCCACTGATGGTACAGAGAGATTAGAACTTCTGCTGTGTGACTTGGTGCTTCCATACGGTGGGTGAACTGAGTGGGAGCTTACTAGAGTTTATGTATACTGTGCTTTGGGTTTTTTTTTTTTCCATACAGTGTCTGTTTGTAAAGGAGATGAACTAGGTTCATGCAACACTGTCTTTGAGGTCACTCTGGTCTTTTTCTGCTGCTGAGTTACCATTGCTAGTTGGTAAAAAGTAACCCTTTTCCACAGCTCAGGCTTGTCCTTCTTGGCAGAAGGAGGACAAGCCATCCTTCTGTCCTGTGTAGTTTGTTCAGGTGCCCCCTACTTTCCTTATAGTGGTTCTTGGCTGCAGTTTTATCTGCACAGTTGATCAGAGCTCTCACAGCAAGATGCAGAGTTTCTTACCAGAAGATCCACCACATCTTTTCTTATTACCCAACATTCATCTTGGGAGGAGGGAGGCAGGGATGGAGAGGGAGTAAAAAAAAAATGTTAACAAAAAGAGGGAAAGAGAAAGAGGTGCAGAGTCCTAGCCTAGAAAAATGACAAGGTGGAAGACTGGTCTGACTCAGGATTTCATTCCAAGTGCTTCAGTCCACGTAGGCTTTGCAGCATGAGGTCTTCTCAAAGCAGGTCCCTGAACAGGAGGAACTTTTTATACGATTGCGTACTGATTAGAGTACTTGCTTAGGAACTGGGAAGCTCAGGTTTTTTGGGTTTTTTTTGGACTGAGGAAAACTTTAAAACTATTCCTTCTGGGAGAAAGCCTATGAGACTTTAGAGCAAACCTGGGATGGAGCTCGTCTCCAACTCATATGTTGAAACTGGACCACAGTTCAGAAGAAAATGCAAGACTTAGGAGAAGAGACATGCTCAGCAAGAAGTATATGCGTTTATTTTGTTTAACAATGTTAATTGCATTTTCCAGTGAACAGTCTATTAAGAATATGTATTTCACTCAATAACTCTTCAGTGACAAATACAGAAATATCCACTCAAGTTAGACTACATGAAAGCAAAAAATCTGTTGGTCTGAGTTAGAAACCGGTTCACCCATTTCTTGGAACTTTTTTTCTAAGTTAATAACCTAGTGACACGTTTCTGAATGAACTTCATGCTAGCCAAAAGAATTAACAATGTTTTGAGCACAGTTTCTATCTACATATTCACTTACACGCTTATGTGTTACATCTGCAGTAAGTATGGCAATGGCTGAGCGATCCGAGTTGTCTTTGAACAGCCTAATTCACGTACTGGAAGCCAGCACAGAGTTTCATGTGGGCTGAATTACTCCATTGAGAATCTGAAAAGCCTAGTTAATTAGCTTCCTTGCCTGTCAGTCACTTGTTTCCATCTATTTTCTCACTTCAGCTAGTTCAGTCATAAAACTGTAATCTGTTTTTCTATGGCTGTGAAGATGATACTCATAATTTACTCCTCCATCTACCCATCACAGTATTTTTTAAAATTTATTTTGATTGATTATATTCCTGAAGTTTTGTTTTAAATAGTCTATAGCTTTATGAAGCTGGACAACACATTTAGGTAAGGTTGTGTGTGACTTTTCAATGACGATCCATAGAGATTATGACAACACACTGTTGATTTCAGTTCAATTCAGTGTTCATTTTGTTACTAAGCTTTCCCACTGCGCATCTGAGAATTTTCTATGCCCAGCAATTTTTATTTTCAGGCATTTGTTCTCATTTTGTAATTTCATTTCAAAAACCAGCGATGATAGACAGTTGAAACACCCTACCCCTGCACTGTAATCTGTCACACAAGATCTTTGTTCACTAATCTGTGTCCGCTAAGAGTACCGTGATGTTGCTGAAATCAAAGCATAATCAAGTAGTTGTGATTTACAATTAAATATAAATGTATTTTGAGTTCAAAAGTTTTTCTGTACGCTGTCATCTCATGTCTTTTTTAATTATTGGTTGTTGTGAAATGTTTCATTTAAACTTTCTGATCCCTCTACTTCATAACAGAGGTTCTTTGGAGAAAGCGAGATATGTAGATTTTTCTTCTTGTTTTTACATTTATGTATTTTAGAACATTTTAAGAACTCAGACGTTGCTTGTAGAAACATTATAATGCCATGATCTTAAAGTTCTAGGGAAAGAAAAAAATTTCACCAAATTGAAAACGTCAGTCCTTTTTGTGGCAAAGGTCTGTAGTTTCCACATTTAGCTTTGTGGAACCATGAGAGGGGAGATGTCAGATGTGTCACAGATGGAGGAACAAGTATTGCCTGTAATGATGTTATAATTTGTGAGGAAAATAAAAGCATTTCTTTAAAACTTTCATTTAAAGTGTGCATTTACAAAAGGAGCATTAAAACTCCATGATTTTTTTTTTGTTAATAAAATGTATTTCTCAAGGAGATGGATTTCTGTTAATAGGACAATTTGTCTCTTCTCCCTGAACCACTGTAGCAGGCTGTTGGACTTTTTTTTCTGACATCTCTGGCTCTTTCACTACTAGCCATTCACAAAAGATTGCCTGGTACATAGGTACACCAAAATCAACCAGTGAATGATCACTGGAGAAATCCATCGTAAACCTCATTATTAGATTAACTGGAGAATTAATGAAATTTTAGCCTCCTTTCTTCCTCCTTCCCTTCCAGACCATAAGTACTATGACATCATGTAGTACTTGTAATCCAGGCTATATGATACACTGGGGCCTTATGGACAGAGACCCATTCTGATCAAATTGCAACTGTATCTCAACTTCAGTTGCCTTTTAATATTATTTTTTTAAAATTTAATTAAGAATTGATTCCATTACTGTGTTTCTTTTGCTCGGAGTGAGTGAGCTAGGATGAGTAAATGTGTCTCTTTTTTTTTGCAGCAATAAATTGGGAATGGTTGAAAGTGCTAGCATCACCACACTGTATTCTGCCCTTTTCAGAGTTCAAGCACAGGAAAGGCCTGCCTCTCTCCTCTCTTTACTTTCTCTGAAATGTCCCAGACAATTAATAAATAAAACTGGATTCTTTAAGTGAACTTATTTCTCATGCTCATGTGTTGTTGTGTACACTGAGCATCTGATGCTGTAAGTTTGACCCTAAATCTTATAGATTAATTTTTGTGTTTTAAGCAAATGCAAATTTTTTGTATTGGTGAAAAGTATATTCTAGTAGAGAGATGTCAGATTTCACCACTTAAACATTGGTTACCGTCACCAAAGTTAATATTTATAGCCAACTGATGGATAGTAGTGGGTCAGGCTGAGGTAAAATGCAGGTTAGGCTGTTGATGTAGGTGAAACTTTCTGTCACTTAATCATATGGCACTGCGAAAAGAAATGTTTTGCCGAAAGAGCATGACAATAACATGGCTTCTGATGTTATTAGGAGCCATGGCTATAATTTTACATCAGTAGATCGTGATTCCACCTAATTCTCAGCAGTGGATATAGAATATGAACTGAATTTCTTTTTTAGAAAATTTATACCTCCTTGAATAGGCAAATATGTTACTCATTATCATTCTTATTGAATCCTAAATTAAAATGGTATTATTGCTTGGGATTTTGCCACTAATTGTGAAGGCTTTTTGAAAGGTGAACCTTTGCTAGAAATCAAACAAAAGCAACATACATAACTGCAGCTTCTTTCATTGCAGGTTAGGATTATGCTCTGTTAATTTAGTTATATAAATTCCATGACACTTCTTTTTCTTTTTTTTAACCCCCTAGATATTGGCAAATGTAATCATTTTTATCTGCGGAAACTTGGCAGGAGCATACCACAAACACCTCATGGAACTTGCACTGCAGCAGACGTATCAGGACACGTGCAACTGCATCAAATCCCGTATCAAGTTAGAATTTGAGAAGAGGCAACAGGTAAAGTCTGGGTCTGTTTTGCTGTTTTCACACTATCACATCATTCATCACTATATAATCCAGTTTGCTAATACAAGAACACTTAAAGTTACTTAACAAAATATGCAAAGTCTTTTGAACAAGGTTGTGCACAATTTCCATCTGAATATAAGAAGATATTGTAATTATTTGTGTTTTCAAACACATGTTTTCTTTCATTTGGTCTATGAAAATATTTTAGGATAAATAAAGTTGAAAATGCTATCTAGGTTCTGTTTACACACCATCTCTTTTGTTGTCCTCATTGAATGAGCTGTGTGATCTATGTGTACACTTTGGGAATCTTCAGTTCTTCATGCCCAAGATCAATACTGCAAAATCACTGTGAGAAGATATTACTGCACTGTTTTTGAAAATTATTTGAAACTACAATACTGGTGAATCATGTGATATAGTTCTAGGGGTCAGGTATGTTAAGAGGAGCTAGGGGAATTGCGTAATGTTACTCATCTGTCATTTATTGTAGCAGCTGAATAAAAGGCTTCTCTGATTGCTTTATATAGTTCTTTTTCTCTTTGCAAGTTCTGTACAGTGCCTGTCATACTGACAGATAGGTGCTTGATTTAAGAGAATTTGAAATACAAATTAGTTCATCAAGTAGTAAAGAAGATAGGTGTATTTTGCTTTGAAGGTCACCAAACTTCTATGAACTGTTAAGGGTCAGAGAACAGAGCCTTCACTGACATGTTTCTGTTGTCACAAAAAGTGCAGATGTACACTTTGTATGTCCCAGCTGACCTTCACTGTCAAGTCTGCTTCACAAATACCTGTAGCCATTTTCAATGAAGGTCTTCAAGATCCATCACCAACACTTTTTTTTTACAGAAAAAGCAGATGGAGAGCACATACCAGAACTTTAACAGGTGGTGTATTTTCAGAGGGCTATCCTTATTCTGCTGGGTATTTGGGTTACATACAGGCTGAAGATACTGTAAACATTTAAAGTGGTCTGAAGGACAACATTTTACAGTAAAGGCAGGCTTTGATGATCAGATACAAAATCTACATAAGGTACTATTGCAGGAGAGGTTGTGTAAGAGCAGTCATTTATAAGTTTCCACCTCTGCCTTCATGAGCTGTGTGCAGTGAATCAGTAGGCTTTATAACTGATAGTATGCAACACAGATTTTACTATCTGTTGAGAATGTTGGGCGACAGTGTCTCCAAATTAGTTCCGGTGAAACAGCTTGTGAGTGCAGAGCATCAATGCAAGGCATCTGGGAGCAGTACCACTGCAGACCGGGCAGTGTCCAGTGCTGTGGGGCTGGTGTGCTGGATTCTAGACTGATGGTGACTTTGTAGAAGATGGTTAACACTGTTCCCTGTGCTTTGGCCTCAGCTGCCAGAGGGATATGTGCAGACCATATTCAAATAACATAATTCCTAGCAGGTATCAAGGTCTCCCTTATTCAGGAGACACCCGAGTGCTTAGCCTCCTGAGCACAGTTGTAAGGGCCCAGGCTTCTACTGTTGGCTGCTTTTTCCTACAGGAAATGCATTGGTGTATCTGCAAGAAACAGGAGAGTGTGTGACTGGACACTGTCAGTAGGTGAACTCAAAGGGATAAGGATGCTGCTTGTAGAAAACAGTAGTTCGAACAGACACAGCACTAGCTGGTGGGTTCTGTAAATGTGTATGATTTACTAAACACTACTGATATCTTTGGAAAGACATAAGTAAGTAGTTTTGGTTTCGTGGTACTTCTGAAGGTCTTGCAAAAATGTTTGAGAACCTGACAATGGAGAGAAGCAAAAATATCTGTAATTCTGTGACAGATGCACCCTCTTCGTGGTTTGTAGGTGTTGTTTCTAATATGCTGGAGCCCAGCAAGGTGGAAAGCAGCAACAGCCATCTTTCATTGATAAATTATGATGTTGTAGAATAATGAAGGACAGTGTACGTAATTTGTTTTATATATATAAGTATGTGTTTTGATAGAAATAAATATATAAAATTAGTTAAGACGTCCACACGACTCTAAGTAGTGTATTGCAGATCTGGATTAACAGATGGATCAATGTCTCATTAAATGGAAGTAAGTTAAGTATTCTATGAATGTTAATGATCTTTTTGACCTCAAATGAACCATTAGCTCATCAGATCTTCTTATACAGATTTCTTTAGCCTTTATCCTCTCAACCCCATAATATGTCTTTTATTTCATATAATGGTTTTTCCAACCAAAAAGACAAGGAGGTGCACATCCTTATTATCACATTTATGAATGCTAGATACTTAAGTGTGAAAAGCTAAATGAGCATTAATTTGATAAGTTTTTTGGTTGGTTGGTTGGTTTTCTCCCCGATGGTTAACATACTTCTTTCTTTGTAAACTTTAGTTCAGATGTGAATGTACTTTAGTCTATCTTTTAACACTACTTGTTTTTCTAAGAAGATAGAGAAGAAATTGTTAGTATTCAGGGAGCAAGTCAGTAATATTGCTGACTATTTTTAGAGGATTGGGATACATTGAAACAGTAGGAGCAGGTGCATTTTAAAAAACATCAAGTTCAATCAAAGCCTTTATTAGTCTGTGGAAGGTTGTAGCATGACCCTTGATTCTACATCTCTTTAGCAACAAAAATTTAATTTACCTGAGTGAGAAGTAACACAAGCTACTTTTATACAACCACAGAGTGTAGGATGTGCTTCTAAATGCTTAGGGCTCCAGATCAAATTTACAAATTTGTCCAGATCATGGACATTGTGTCTTTTATAATTGTTTTTGAAAGATGTACAATTTATGTTCCAAATTATTCCATGGATTTCCTCTTATTTTCTTTGAGAGTAGGCTTATACAAATGTAGCGAGATATTGGTTTTCACTATGGCTTTTTTTGTGTGTCTTTGAATAGCCTTTTTGAGAATACCACTTTGATTGTGTCAATAGATAAGTATATTGAATTACCACTCAATAATTGTGCCAAAGAACTCAAGAGAAACACCAAATTAATTGTTTTCAAGGGAGACCAGTGTACATTAGTATCTGGTGAAATAGGAGTGTGCATATATATACCCAGGTACAAGTTAGACATATTGCACCCACACCACTGTGTATTTCTCTTGGAGCACAGCACAGGCTGGGTGCTCCCAGAAGGACAGGAAGCCATGGGTGATGACACCTCCCAGCAGAGCAGGGGCCTCACCAGCCAGGGCCTTGTCCCACAGCACAGGGTGAGCTGGGCAAACCAGGTTGCTGGCAGCCAGGGTTGAGCACGAGTCCAGAACACCAGCCAAGTTGGTGGTAATGAGGCAGGACCTGAGGCCAAGCCAGGAGGTCTATCCACAGCTCAGGGGCAAGTCCAGCAATTGCTAGGCCGGTCCAAGGCAAAGCTGGGAAGCCAGGCCACGGGCCAGGATCAGCAGCCAGCTCCTACCCCACAGCTCAGGCTGAGGCTGAGCTGACATGAGGCTCCTGGGCCACGGGCAGAGGCTGAGGGTGAAAGCCCAGGTGAAGTTGGTCAGGGCCAGTAAGGCCAGTCAGTGCCCCAGCGGCCTTTACCATTTTATATGATTTATTGCGTAGGAGTCGGACATAGACTTGGCTTGGGTTTGCACTATATAATATGTGTTTGCGTGCAGGTGTAGATATGTAGATGTTTATGCGAATTACGAACCACACCTTTATGAACTGTGTTTTCATAGGGCTGTGTTTGATAACACTGGACACTCTGGATTTTATCTCCATTAGTGTACTGTGCTGTGAGAGTCACTTTGAAACTCCCATAGTAAAAGAGAGTATTTTGAATGTCCACTTCAGTGTTTCTCACCCAGCTTTTCTCTCTCTTCAGTGAAAGAAAAACCTGAAACTATTCTCACTTCTATTGCTTTGCAGCCTTATTTCAAGAAACATATTTAAAATAGCCTCTCATAATGTTATTTGTCTCACTGATACAGCCTGGCTGACAGTTTGTAGGGGTAATGACTCACCAACACGGAGTGCAAGATCTTAACGCTGACAAGGAGTTAGCATAATTGCTCTTCTCTCTCTCTTCTGGTGCTTTGCATCATGAGACATGGGAATATACACTGAGAAATTCTTACAACATTGCAGGGAGGTGTTTGTAAGGGTTGATGTTCAGTGGGTTCTCTAAAATGCTGTCTTTGAAAAGGAGGCAGTATAATGATGGTTTTAGAAACAACACTCAGGGAGCAGATGAAAATTAATGAGGTTTCAAATCATTGAGTGGGATTTTAGTTTTTTTCACTGAAACATGGTGAAGCAATACTATTCATTACAGGAACTGAAATATTTCAAAATTGTTTTTTAAATTAATCTAAAACAGAGAAGCTTCTTATATTTCTGAGACTTGAGGTTGTTAGTAAGGAACAGAAACACATGAAATACATTATTTGGAACTGATATATAAAATGTGGATTCCTCTAAGTTCAATTAATGCATTTTAAAATTTAAGCTACTAATATTTTCCTAACATAGAATAGTTTTTCTAGGGGCTTCCTCATTTTCCTTTTTTTTTTTTGCACATAACTTCAAGGCTAGTAAGCAGGAAAAACAAAAACTAGTTTTGATCTTCTAAATTTTAGAATCCATTTTCTACTCTAGGTGCATTTGCACACATACACCTGGGTGAGATGCCAATCCTTTCTGTTAATCTACATGTCTTTACCAGAATTAAAACCTCTTCTGAGGAAGAACTTAAGTGCCAAGTTCTGCGTGCTAGACCATGTGGAAGATGCATAGAGTATGCAACAGGAACTGGAGAGACTCCACCGAAGGGCTACAAGGATAATTAGGGGACTGGAGCTCATGACAGGTTACAAGAGTCAGGGAACTCGAGATACTTAACCTGCAGAAGAAGAGGCTCGGTGGGGGGACATCTAGCAGCTGCCTTCTGCCTGCAGGAGCTCACGGAGAAGATGTGGTCAGATATTTCTCAAAGGCATACAGTGAAAGGATCAGAGACAATAGGCATGAGTTGTGACAGGGCAAATCCTGGCTGGAAGGAGGTAAACAGTTCTTCTCCAAGAGCGAGGTTTAGCACTGGGAAAGGCTGCCCAGAGAGGTGATGGAATCTGCGTGCAGGGACATTTTCATTACTTAACTGGACAAGTTGTTACACTTCGACTCTTGTTGTGGGCAAAAGGGAACACATACATACAGAGCTCAAAAAATGTTGTTAGTCTAATTAAAGTCTCAACAATCTAATGAAAATACAACAAACAATTATTAGTAGTATTTCAGTTACAGTAATAATAACAGTCATGGTCTGCATTATCTAATTAACACAGAAAAGCATAAATACAGCTAAAACGATCATGCAGAAAATCTTTTGCTATCTCTCCTTTTTCTCTGGTATTATCCTCAGTCTTCTGTAATCACATAGCCCAGCAATACAGTACTGCCATTGCCATCTGCTTTGTACTGAGTTTGCAAGGCCTCAGAGTTAAGACTGTGTGAATTTTTTTTACCTTCCTGGAGCTTTGTTTCTGCTTGATTTAGCTGTAACACAAATTTTTCTAATGACAAGGTGGCTACAGTTAATTCATTTTACTTTTCTTATGGCATGGTACAACCATAGTTATTATATAGATAATAGTAATGAACAACCATTCTGTGAAGAATGAAATATTTACAGCTGTAACATAATGTGGAAAAATACAGACCTGGCAACATCGCAGAAGCCTTCAGAAGTGGAGACACAGAGTGCGATGCAGAGGAGTACAGGCATGAAATGATTAGAGATGGGGCACAGGCTTGGCACGGGAGACCTCAGGTCTATAGGTAGTTCACCACTGGTCAGTTAAAGAAATGCAGACCTGGACAAAAATGTTTTTTTTTGGGGGGGGGGAAAAGAACAAGTTCTAACACATATAAAATACATATATATTAAATTTGGATATAGCATGGATTTGCAGACCAACAAATAAAAAGCAAGGTACAAATGTGTGTTATCAGATACATATATATATAAAGTACCCCAAGGAGATCCTAGATTGAGAAAGAAATTACCAGCAGCATCATCAGCAGCATCATACTCCTCCTCACAAAGGACTCCAAATGCTGATGACTTGCTGAAAGTCTTCTCTCACCACCACTGCCAGACTGAAGCTGTCAACCTTAGGACCCACAGAAACAGTTAAAGAATGAGCCTTTTACCAGAAAAACAATTAGAAACTAGGAAGTATATGTGTAAGATTTTAAACTGTATAATTACTATTGGGACTTCACTTTTTTAATATAGAAGTATTTCTTTATTTGTTTTTCTTTTCTTATTTTTCTCATTAGAGCAGGAGTAATAACGAGTCTTGGATTAGACTATTAGATTTCAGTTATAATAACAATAAATATAAATTAACAATAAATTATTGGCTTTGAATATATATATAATGGGTGTGTTATCAGGCTTATTTTCTTTTTGTCCATAAACAAGATTTTGAGTGTTATTCTTCATATGTCCCTCTGGATCCTAAGGTGAATGAAGCCAATGTTACTGGAGCAGAAAGAAAGGACTGAAGAGTTTCTCCCTGTCTTTCCTGTAGGCCCCCTTTAGGTATTGGAAGGCTGCTATAAGGTCTCCCTGGCGCCTTCTGTTTTCCAGGCTGAACAGCCCCAACTCTCTCAACCTGTCCTCATAGGAGAGGTGCTCCAGCCCTCTCATCATCTTCATCACCCTCCTCCGGACTCACTTCAACAGATCCATGTTCTTATGTTGGGGGCTTCCAGAGCTCGACACGGTACTCCAGGTGGGGTTTCACAAGAGCAGAGTAGAGGTGCAGAATCACCTCCCTCAGTCTGCTGGCCACGCTTCTTTTGATGCAGCCCAGGATGCAGTTGGCTTTCTGGGCTGTGAGATATTGGATCTGTAGATCTGTAGATCTTCAGAGGTCCCTTCGAACCTGAATCTTTCAGTGAGTCTGTACTTTTCTTTAATGTCTTTCCTATAGCAGAATGCTGTGAAATACAGGAATACTGTGATTTCAGATAGACAGACAGGAAAAGGTAAGTGTCCCCTTGAATCTTATATCCTATAATGGCAAAAGAATGTTTTCTATATAAACAAAAAATCCTATCAGGTACTAATAAAATTACTCCAAGTTTCTAATACTGACTCTGCTTACAGAAATGTAACACCAAAAATAATGCAGACATTTTTGCTCCAGTTTATAGATGAGAATAATAGTAATTTGGCAAGTGGAGTGTATGTTTGTTATCAAAAGTTGAGTGATTTGAAAATAGTATAGGTACCCATTGTCACTTCATTATGTTCAGGTTGCCCAGTCACTGAAGAAGTTGAAATGGATTGCATAAGCATGATGATTAACAGCTTTAAACTGTAAGAGGGTAGATTTGGATTAAACGTAAGGAAGAAAATCTTCACTATGAGGGTGGTGAGGCACTGGAACAGGTTGCCCAGAGAAGCTGTGGATGCCCCATCCCTGGAAGTGTTCAAGGCTAGGTTGGATGGGACTTTGAGCGACCTTGTCTAGTGGAAGGTATCCTTGCCCGTGGGAGGGGGGTTGCAACTAGATGATGTTTAAGGTCTCTTCCAACCCAAACCATTCTATGATTTTATGATACTAAACAGCTAAAACTAAAAAAAAACCAACAACTAAAAATGTTCCTGGTTCCTACCTCGAGGCTTAGAAGTAATTCTGTTGAATCTTTATTATTTTCATGCTGAGTCATTTCACATAAATGGTGCTTTTAAATAGCAAATTGGTACACATTGGTAGATTTAAATTTGACATTATTGTACAGAAATCTTCCAGATACAGAAACATTCAGTGTAGACTGTTGGCAAAAAGTAGGTCACTTGTTAAGGGTCCAAAATGTGAATTTAAGAACCTGCTTTGGGCACTAACGTTTGATAGTCCAGCTGTCTCAGTTTATGTTTTGAGCTATGTTGTATTTTAGAAAGCACATTTCACTGATAAAGTTCATATGACTGATAACATTCATTTTACATCATACATCAGTCATTTACTGGTGAAAATAGACCATATAATATTTACGATACTTTTCTGCTTTTTCAGTCGAGGTTATCCTTCTCATCATACAGTAGTTATTTAGTATTGCCAGTTCTATTTCTCTCCCCTTATAATATTTTAAATGAACATTAGTGATGATTATGGTCTCATACTGTATTGGGTTTGCATGGCAAGGTTTTGGTAGTGGGGGGGGCTGCAGGGTGGCTTCTGTGAGAAGCTGCCAGAAGCTTCCTCCATGTCTGACAGACCCAATGTCAGCTGGCTGCAAGACAGGTCTGCCGCTGGCCAAGGCCGAGCCCATCAGTGACAGTGGTAGCACCTCTGGGATAACAGAGTTAAGAAGGGGGGGAAAAAGTGCAACTGCAGTCAGAGAGAGGAGTGAGAATGTGTGAGAGGAACATCCCTGCAGGCACCAAGGTGAGTGAAGGAGGGGGAGGAGGTGCTCAAGGCGCCAGAGCAGAGATTCCCCTGCAGCCCATGGTGCAGCCCATGGTGAGGCAGGCCCTGCCCCTGCAGCCCATGGAGGCCCACGGAGGAGCAGAGATCCACCTGCAGCTCATGGAGCACCCCACGCTGGGGCAGGCAGATGCCCGAAGGAGGCTGTGGCTAATGGAGGGCCCGTGCTGGAACAGGCTTCTGGCAGGACTTGTGACCCCATGGAGGACCCAGGCTGGAGCAGTCTGTTCCTGAAGGATGGCACCCTGTGGAAGGGACGCACGCTGGAGGAGTTCATGAAGAACTGCAGCCCATGAGAAGGACCCATGTTGTAGCAGTTCGTGGGGGACTGTCTCCCATGGGAGGGACCCCACGCTGGAGCAGGGGAGGAGTGTGAAGAGTCCACCCCCTGAGGAGGAAGGAGTGATAGACACAATGTGTGATGAACTGACTGCAGCCCCCATTCCCCTGCACCACTTGAGGGGAGGAGGTAAAGTGGAAGTAAAGTTGAGCCCAGGAAGAGGGGAGAGATGAGTGGAAAGTGTTTTAAGATTTAGGTTTTTTATTTCTCATTATCATACTCTGATTTGATTGGTAATAAATTAAACTAATTTTCCCACGTCAAGTCTGGTTTGTCCATGATGGTAATTGGTGAGTGATCTACCTGTCCTTATCTCAACCCATGATCCTTTTGTTATATTTTCTCTCCCCTGTCCAGTTGAGGAGGGCAGTGATAGAGTGGCTTTGGTGGGCACTTGGCATCCAGCCAGGGTCAACCCACCACAAATGCTAGGTGTGAAAGAGGTAAAATACGTGTGAAATTTAGCATTAGCATTCTACAACAAAATAGGAAGCCTGATTTAGCAGAACGGGAGCTAGGGAGAATAGCTTAAAGTAGAATATTTTCAATTGCATATTGAACTCATGGGCTTGTCCCAGTTCACCACTGTTTCCCTACTGGAAGTATATTTACAAAGCCTAGTGCACCTGGACTAAACTGTTTTTCAGCTCTTTAAAGCAAAGTTTTGTGTTATCTAAATATATTCTTAAGGATTAGTTTGTCATAAAAAGTGGTAGCTACAATGGAACAGGATTCTTTTCACTTTCTGGAACATAAATTTAATTTATTACTATCTCTGGGTGTGGGGGGGGAAGCATTGGTGTATTTAAGTGCATGTGAAGAAATCGCAGAGAATAATTAAGACTCTCCTGGCAATATTAGTAGAACAACTGAAACTTTAACCATCTTTCATAGTGACTCTGCAGTACCTACTGGATTACCCAGTTCTTTAAATAGAGCAATTCTCTTAATAGCATCACTGCATGTGCTCTAAATGTATCTCTGACATTTACTGTGATTTAATAGTGACTATACTGTTCATTCATTTCAGTCGTATTTGGAGGCACTCAATATAGCTTATTTCATGCTGGTTTATATTATTCATTAGCAAAACAAGAAAAAATGAGTTCTAGAATTTTCGTTTAGGGTGAGGTGCTACACAAGTTCAATATATTCTATATTTGGTAAAAACAAGTATTTCATTGTAGTATTACCAAATAAGTATCTGTGACTTGTGGCAAAGAAGATGATATTGTAAGTGAGAGGTATCTAGAAAGCATTAGAGTGGATGGATTTTTTTTCAGTTGTTTTGAATATACCATACCAAAAGCAAAAATATTTGCTTTTTTTTTTTCTTTTTCTACATCCACATTGGATTATAATTCTTGGACCCTCTTTTTTAGTGCTACAAACATTTCCATAAATTCATTAGGCAATTTTCAGTTGGCATGGCTGCAGTTGCCTTTTTTTCCTTTCTTGATTCCTTTACACGCTGCTTGTTGGTTCTACTGATGCTTTCATAGTCCTAAACACACCACTGTACTTTCTAAAAAACATCTGAGACAATAGACTAGCCAATAAATGTAATAGCTACTGGCAAAACAATTTCCTGTTCCCTATGACTTGTGAGCCTCAAAAAGTGACTGTGGAACATTCTTTGCACAGCACATGTTGACAGAGCGGATACTGCAGATTTTTATTATCCAGGTCAGTTGGTGTCCTGGAGTTATTCTTTCACAATACTTCACTGGGTTTTTTGGATTGATGTCTTAACTATTCAGTAATTCCTTTTCATTTGATTCCAAAATATCTTTGAGAATTAAGATGTCCATTCTTTATCTAATCAGGAGAACTTAACTTACAGTTATTTTGGGCCTGCACTTGCAAAAACGATGGAGTTCAGATTTTTCTTATGTGCCTGCAGGATGTTTTCTTAGCAGAGTCATTTGGGTTTGTCCACTGGACAAAAATCTGATATTTATGATGGGATTTAAACGTAGGTTTGATAAGTGTAAAGGGAAAATAATTTGAGCAATAGCTTCTTGTTTCCTCCTCAACCTTTTTAGAAATAAGCTGTGCTTTTAGTGATGAATCAACTACAAGTATAGAAGAGGTGGAGGTTGGCATAACCAGTCCCAATTACACTAGGTTTTTCAGGACAGGGTCAGACACTGAATGCAACTGAAGCTTCGCCTATTCCATTCCATTCTTGATGGGTTTTATTTCACAGATGGCATTCATCTTCAGCAGAGCAAAGTCTTCAAATGTCTTTGTCTTCTTAAATACAGCATGATTTCTCAGTAAGATCTTTTGGGTTTTCCTTTATAAAGAAAACCCCTTACCTTCTCTTTGGAGTGGTCATTGGATTCAGCAGTTTGTACTCCAAGACAGTGTCAGGAATAAACAGTCTTTTCCCCTAGGTCACCAGGCTTCTCTTCAGGCAACCTACTTTATATTTGAGATGGTTAAAATTGTGCATGTGGATGCTTACTGAAATGAGAAAGAAAACTACTGACTAGTGTGAGTAGTTCTGTGAACTATGTAGCCCTGAAAGATGTTCACAGCCTGTGCGCCTTGGTGATTCTCAGCCATGTTTTACATTTTGTTATATTTTGTTTTTCTTTTAAATAAATGGTCTTTCAGATTGAGAGAAATGTACTCGATTTTTATGAGAGGGAAGGGGAGGTGATACGGGCATGCTGATACTGTTACTGTTAGAGCTAAAAGGTGCATGTCCAACCTCAGATGCTTGGCCATGTACATACCTACAGCATCGCTATATGCAACAGCTCTCAAAGAACATGGACATTGAGGCAAGTAGTTTTTTGTTAAAAGCATTAAATTTATTTATTATTCCAGATTATCAAATAGCTTTAAGGAAATCTGTGATGTCTCAGACATGCTATTCAAAATACTCAACATAACAATATGTTTCTCATTAGACTGTATTTTAAGATCTGTCAGGAAGTTGGATTGTAAGCCATTCAATCTGTGCTACTGTGCTGATTTTTAAACTAGAATGTTGAATAACAATAAATCATATGTTTATATGAATCTAAATTATCATGTGAACAGTTGTCCTTATTGTCAAACAAGTGTCCTCTCATTAAAAAAAAAAAAAAAAAAAAAAAGACCTAATGCAGTAGTAAAGGCAGGAAACTAAAAAATGCAGCTGCTTTAGCTCTTGAGGTAGCTCTGGTTGAAACGAAGCTTTGTGTATGATCATAGCTGAAAGTAAATTTGACATCTTGATAAAAATCTGCTTAACTTTTTAAAATGCTGTAGTGGTGAATGTAAACACCCTCCCTGAACTTCCTCTCCCTGAATTTCCTTATTTCACTGAAACTTGACACTTTCCTTCTAAACCCTTACCAGAGGCACTGATGAATTCTTTTCAGCCTCCTCCAGTTTTAATGTGTTTTCTGATGACAGAGATTAAAAAAAAATGAATAAAGAGAAATAACAGAAGTGAGAGAGAAAGCAAAAGTCCATGGATTTAACTACTTACCATGTTCACATTCACCTCTTATGCATCTACTGAAACCCATTCTGTAAACTTAATTTGTTCCTTTTAAAAAGAGGGGTTTGTGTATAACTGAAATATTCAAACAATTTTCAGGAGCAGAAGCAGAACTGTGGAGCAGACTTTACTAGGTCTGTTTTAAAAATATAATTTATAGAAGGTTTTATTCCTACTGCAGAATGTTTTTGTAAAATGTAAAACAAGAAGTCTCAAACGTAAAGAGGTTATTTAATCCTTCTCGCTTGGTGGAGGGACCAAGTATACTTGAAACATCTTCAATAGACATCTGTCTTACCAACACATCAAAATGTGGAGCTTCTACACCTTCCCTAGATGATCTGTTCCCCTCAGTTTTTCTCTTTGGGGAATATTCTCCCTGTTGCCCAACTCAAATATCACACAATGCAATCTATGTCTGTGAATGTGATTCACAGTCGATGTAAATAAGGTTCATTCCTTTCTTCTTTATTATAGCCTTCCATGCACCTGAAGGCTGTTGCCCTCTCCCTCCTCAGTTATCCTTTTAATATGGCAAACAAGCCCAGTTTCTTCCATTGTGGCTTGCAGGCCATGTTTTGTAGAAACATGGTATTTTCTTCTCTCGCACTTTCTCCAGTTGGTCCAGATGAATTTCTGTCATGTTACAACATTTTGTCAGCATCATGTTTCTTGTTAAGTTCAACTTGACATTTCAGAGGGCCTTGGAATATAATGTGCTATTGTCATTTCACCTTTGCATTTCCAAAACTTTGTTTAAAAATCAAATTACTGGAGGTCAGATAGAATCAGCAATTGAATCCATTCTGTTGTCTACCAGTGCTAGACTGAAACTGTCTTCACTGTTTAATTGATCTCTCACCGCTCCATTCTACACAGTAGTTTTCCTGCTTTCAGAATGTAGCTACATAAACCATCATGCGCTTAACTGAAATACAGAAGATCTTAATTCAAGGACAAGTTATTTTTGCTTATTTGCTGTAACCAAAATCTAATAGAAATATGTAGTCTTTATCTTTTTCTTCCTAAACTGAGGAAAATAAAATCGCCTCTGGCACTTTAGACTACTGTAATTTAAAGTGCTTTAGTGTTTTTAATTATTTTTAATGCAATTTGGCTGTCTGTTTAGCATATTACGCCAATCTAAGAAAAAAAAATAAAAATTATTGCAATGCTGATGTCCTTTAGTCGATTACAGGGAAATCTGCAAGATCCCTGAAATCTTGTACCCTGGAACTGCAAGGATGTATATTGTCTCAGCCTTTTTGTAACTTTAGATGCCTCCCTCTTAACACCAGGTAGGGCTTCTGTTGCAACTGCTTATATTTGAAGGCTCTTTCATAGTCTTATTCTTTCAGCTGTGTAAGAATCTTCTGCTTCCAGCTAACATGCATTTGTGGCTCCTCTGTATTTTAATAAACTAACTGTTGTCTTTCTCCTGCACTGTTATTTATATCCAGTGCTTTGGATTTCGTTTTTACCAATGAAGTAATGAAATTTGATGCAGCAAAGAAGGGCAGCTGACTTTTCCCAGATTCATCACTTTCAATACCCAAAACCATCCTGTAAATAACTTCATCAAGAACCATTCCTTTTCCTCTGTCATTTGCATTTCTGGCATCCTTAGTCTTTGTCAGATGTTAAAAGCATCTCAAAATGCATTTTATGCTCTTAAATATAATTCTATTTCCTTCTTTCATGTCTGTCTCTGCCAATAAATTGGTGTCTTCTTCCATGCCTCTTTTTATCTCTTGAGACATCTCCCACATTCCTAATGTGTATCTTTCTTCTCTTAAAGTAATTTTTTTTTCCTGTGCAATCTTTCAGTGAGATCTTCCACCCTATAAAAACCAGGACCAGTTTACCCTTTGAGAATGTATCAGTTCCACTCCTACTACTGTATTGCTTTTGAGTGATTAGTCAGATTAGTGCTTGTAAATATTTCCGAGTGTTTGATATGCTGGTCCTATTCAAACTTTATTGACCTTCCTTACCCCACAACCCATTTTTTTTAAGATGGCCATTAATGGCTATTCAATAAAAACTTCAAAAGTGTAAAGCAACCTGCCTCTCCCCCTTAGGTAGTCTGCAAAGAAAGATAAACTCTTCTGAAAACACTGCAATGTGAAAGCTAAAGTCAAGTCTCAGCTATCCTCTTATTATCAGCCTCTCACTGAGGCCGAGGAGCTGCTCAGGGAGATGAGAGTATCTTTGCCTATGGCAAATGCAACAACAGCAGGAGGCTTCAGTCACATCCCTGTGGGCTGGGTAAATGTTGTGAGCCATGGTCTGCTATGGGTTATGATACAGCGTGACAGGCGCGCAGGCATAAGCTTACTAAGCTGCGTTCCTTCTCAGTTCTTTAACTAAGCTAATCAGAGAAATCCCATAAGGAAAGTATGCCTTGATTTAGTATTGAGCATTGTATGTGAGCATCCCTGCATGGTGAAAAGGGAAAAAAAAAGCAACAGAAGAGTAATGTTACCTTTTAAAAAAGGGAAATACATAAAAATCAGGAAACTGATTGAAAACAGTATTTAGGAGATAAACTGGAATCTGAAAAGGCAGGAATGAGACACAGAGATTATTTAAACCACCGCATGAGAGGCTCAGAGGACAAGTATATTTATTTAAAATATTCTAAATAGACCAAAAGAGAAAAGTTGTTGAAAAGCAGAGTAAAAGAGATTGCTAGGAATAAAGAACATAAGAACATGCCCTCGGAGACAAAGGAAATTACCATCTACCCCAATATCTTCTTGCTAGCCTGTAGATTATGCCTATGAAAAAGTGGTAAAGATAATCTTATATAGAGAGAGATACTTCCCCAATAATCTGAGCACAAGGAAATCTGTGGCTCAGTTACTTAATGAGCCAGAATTGATGTTGCTGCCTTTAAAAGTGCTTGACAAATTTTCCACCTGTGAATTTGTCTACTCTTTTTTGAGACAGTGTAAATTTTTGACATCCACAAGTCCTGTGGCATGCTTTTTCAGCTCAACTGCATATGATGTGAAAAATAATTTCCTTTTGTTTCTTTTAGTCATTGCCTGCATAGTTTTATTTGATGCTCACTTAAGTCACTCTCAAATAGTCTAAAGGCCAGATCGCTGTATGCCTGTTTTAAAGTTTCTTTTTCCTTGCTGCTTTCATTGGATTTTTCAAATTCAGCAGTTATCAGCTTTCTCATTATAGGTCATCAAATGTGACTGCTCAAGCAGTAAGATATTACCAAATCTGTGTAGCATTTTTTAATTTTCTACTTTTAGCAGAGAGTGGAAAATTGCTCTATTGATGACTTTACACAGGATAATGAATTTTTAGGCATTAATGAAGGCTGGCAAGCCCGAACATTCTTGCAGCATTGAACAGGAAGATTTTTGTAGTATCTAGAAAACAATGTAATATTGTGTTGGGTTAGCTATGGCCCACAGCCAAACGCCCACTCAGCTACTCACTCACTCTTCCCCAACCCCTGCAGGAAAAGGGGAGAAAATAGGAATGGGCTGCAGCACGGATATTTGCTCCAGCATGGAGCTCCTTCTCCTCCTCTGACCTTGGTGTTCCCTCCTCTGTTTCTCATTCTTTTTGTTTCCTCCCTCTCTCTCACTCCAGTATTTTCTTCCCTTCCTTACACATATTTTCTCTGAGACTGGGCTCAGCTGTGTTCTGCAGTGGGTTTGTTGTAGAGCCACTGACTTATTCCATCCCTGCAGCTCCTCTGCTGTCAAAACCCTGCCACTCATGTCCAATGCCACCACAGGTATCACAGAAGGGGGGGGGGGGGGGCTGTAATGGCTGACAGTGGTGGGGGAGGCTGGAAAGGAGCTCTTGGTGACAGCCGGTGGTACACTGCATTGTGTGTCCTGTGAAGCCATGGCCTTGGTGTTCTGAGACCTTCCTACAGCTTTTCACAGTTCATCTTTCTCCTTGTTATTATGAATAACTTTATATCATCAGAAAAAAAATGGTCCTGATAATTGTTCCTGTTTACTTTATCACTTTGCTCTAAAGCTTGTTCTACTGCGACATTAAGTTGTATCAACTTCTTTGATTCATACTCCCTTTCATTCATTAATAGTTTTGCATCTTCCCAATCTCCTCTTGTTAGTAGGAATGAAAGAAGTTACCTGGTTTTTTGAAGTCTTTCTGCAGTGCATCTTAATCTTCCTTTGGCCCTACAGATTCTAGTTAAACTCCTTGATAACAAAAACCCTTTATTTCTATTGCTCAGAGAAAGTTGCTTCTCCAGAACTTTTTTTTTGCATGCTTTTTAATGATTTTATGCTCTTCTCTGTCTCCTGTGTTTGTAAATAATGTCAGTTTTGGAAGACTGCTTTTCTCCAGTCACATATGTGACCCTTTAGAAATGTCCTAGCCAGAGTCGATCCTGACGCCTGCCTTCTATCCCAGCTCCAAGCTATACTGGCTACTGTGATTTTTCAAATGTGAGAAGACTGATAGAAAATAAGGATATAACTTGGCTTTGTTAAATTCATTTTGCTTTATAGGTCACGTCTGGTTTTGTGCCTGAATCAGTCCATCACAGATACCTTTAGTAATGCCCTTTACAGCATTGAAGGGAGCCCTCAGGCAGCCCAGGGCTGATATGCTGCAACAACTGAGGCTACATTTATTTTTTTAATTAATTTAAAAAAAGGTCTAATGCTCATAAGGATTATGTGCAGCTGTAATACCATCCACACTGACAACACTCTTTAAAAGTACAATTACAGTAAAGAGGTTTACTCCAGATGAGTAGCTCCTCATCTCTGATTTTGCAATGTAGAGATTGCTGGATGAAATCTGTCTGTGAAGAATGGAATTTTCAATTAATAACAACTCCATTTTCTCTCCATATTTCCAAAAAAAAAAAATTACATCAGTAGTCTTCCTTCTTTTTAAGATATTCTTCCAGATTATTTTAAATTTCATCCTTGCGTGGTCACCATATGTTAAGAATGAACATTTGTTTTCTGGTGCCATAGGGAAAAAAGTATGTTCAGCTTGTTTTAGGAGTTATAAAAATAGAAGCCAGAAGTGTTAGTGTGCCTGGGACTGTTATTGTGACATGCAAATACTCTGCAGATATGTCCAAGGATGTCTGGGTCTTTTTATTGCTCTAACAAGATAATTTAAACAAAATCACAAACTTTTGATTTTCTTTTTATACTAGCTCCTTATGTTAAATCTTTCTTTTATATGTGATCTTTTGTTGCTCTATTAATATATGCCTTTTTAATGGGAGTTGATTGCTTATCTTGTGGGTGCCCTATGATAAACTTTCTCTCCATTTTTCTCATATTTTTTTAAAACTGTAAAGCTAATTTTTCTTCCCCCTGTGCATTTTCTAGAGTTTTTGTAAATTAGTGTGTACATCTTCAATGAGTTTGAGGAACAAACAATATGTCACAACCCAATTTAGAATCAGTAGCATATGAATAACATATTGCTGTTAGCTGAAGTCCCATTAATTTTTGCATATAAATTGCAATTAAATATTATTGTTGTTGTTAGTGTTTTTATACAAGCTCTGTGCAAGGATTCTCAATTATGCTGGCAGACTGTCATTAAAAGGCTGTGTAGTGCTATAAATAGATGTACTGTAACTTACTCGCATAAATCATTGTACCAGTTTCTTGCTAAATTTTTTCATTCAGTTAAAATTATTATCCAGCCTGTAAAAGACATAATTATGTTGTTGCATAACATACATTAGCATTTTAAAGATACGACTGGCTGAAGGTGAATTGGCTGACAGGTGTGAACAGTATGAATGAAGACGCACCTAACAGAAAAGGAAATGGCAGCACCATAGTGTTACACACCTGGAATGCAAACATGGATGCAGTAGGTGAATCTCAGGAAACTCTGATATCAGAGAAGTAGAACCACACATTTGGGATGCCTTAAAATGCAGGCAGTTGTAAGATCTGCAAAATTTATGATATACTGTCAGGGACATACTTAAAAAATTAATCAAGCCAGATTGATGCTTATTGAAACTCTGTTAAAAATTAAAAGTGTATGTTATGAATACGTGTGGGAAAAAGCAATCAATTTCAAGGAAGAGAGTGACTTTTCTAGACTATGATAAAAATGTAGAAGCCATGTGATAAGCGTCTTTAGTCATAATGATGATTTACAGTGATTTCCAGAAAAAGCATGCTATTGTTTTCCATACTAGCAGGAGTAAACTAAGTGATCAGAGTCTCACTGACAAGATAAAAAAAATCTGGTGCTATGGAAACGGATAAGAACTTCAACCCTTTTGGGTTCTTACATAAGCAATGAAGCAGGACAACTAGACAATTAAACTGTGGACTAGGGAGAGCCATGAGAGATGGGGTGACCATGTTAGAGATGGAAGGAGCTGAAGGAGTGGCCACAATGTGTGCCATTACCAAAGTACATTGAAAGTTTTCAAAAGACATTCAATATTCTTTTAACCCCCAAAATCACATCACATTAAAATGTGGTCCTGTTCACTGACATCACTGTTAAAATCAAGAAAGCCCTAACAGTGTACACCAAAGGATTTTGGTCCTCTACAGATATCACCAGATGCCCTGAAGGTGTCTCTGATCCCGACATAGCATTATTTTTTTTTCCAGTCCTTTTCGTCTATGAAAATACTTGACCAGAGTTCTCCCAAATAGCTACTGGTACTCACTTCTACATCCTCCTCCTGTCAGCTTATGTCACCTCTTTGTCCTCATATCCCTGCTTCAAAGGGCATTCTTCCACCTCCTCCTCTGGGAGCAGAATGCATTAAGAGATTTACCATGGAATAGTAATTTTCAAGCAAGTTTAGTTTCTTTAATACTCATGAAAAAGCTGATACAAGATCAGCACATGGTTCAGTCACTGGCTTTGTCTAGTAGATCACATTTCTTACAGTTAGAGAAGAGCTGCATTGCCACTGAATTCAAAGAGAGAACCATTGCCAGAACTCTTCTGTCTCTTCTTGAGCATTAGCATAGAGTCTACATACTGTTTTTGTCTTTTAAGTGACTCACTGCCTTCATCCCTTTCCAGACATAATATCTGAAACTTTCTTTCATAAATGAAACTCTTTCCTCTAAAAATATCCCAGGAACTAGACATTTACCTGCAATGAGACACATTTTCACTGAGAGGAAGAAACAGTGGGTAATGCAACTGAAAAATCTAGCATTAATTGACAAGTCAGCTTTATTATTTTTGAAATGCACAAAGTCACTTGCAGTTCTGCAGTACAGTGGCTTATCTTAAATGATGCTGGACTTTCAACCTGTTCATATGGGTAGGTAATAAGACACATCTTTAAGAAGCAGGAAAGAAAATAATATTACTAGTAAGATATAGTACAAGGTTTTCATTCCATGGAAGCATGTGCTTGAGTTAGTCAGGTGCTTAGCCTAGCCTTAATGAATGAATCAGTTTCTTAGTCTGAAAAGGCCCACATATGAAAAAAAAAAATAAATTGCCCTCTAAAGACGTTTTTATTTTGTGAGGTAGCTTTGGCATCGGGAACATTCTGGCATCAGCTGCAGGGTGAGAGCAGTGACAGCTACTTCTGAGTCACTGCCGGTGTTAACACGGATGCAGGGTTGTTTACTGCTCAGTGAAAGATGCACTGTTGAGCAAATTAGCAAATGGACTGCAAGGGCTGCTGTAACCCCACTGTACCCATCGCTTTGTGGTAATTATAACTGGTGCAGTGTTGCCATTCTGTCCCCCTTGCCACAAGTTCCCATCTGTGTTGTGCCTGATATTTCTGTGCAGGGCATTACCTATGCAGGAAAATATGCTCGTTAAGTTTTCTTCATTCAAAAGGAAGATTTTAGCCTTTCAACTGTAGAGCTGTGGTGTTGGGTTAATTGCTTTTTTCAAAGGGGCTGCACTTGATGGATAACATATTTGAATGTTATGTAGCATCCATTGTTGAATACACTGTATTATTGAAATTAAAGGATTTTTACAGATATATAAAAGATTATCGTTGTAATGAATTACAGCAGAATAAGATGATGACATGGTAGGGTGTCATTAATTTGTGTTTTGATTTCATGTTAATTTCATTATGGTAGTTTCAGCTTTAAGAAGTTTGAAAAATACAAATTTAAGGCATTCTATTGTATCTGTGCCCTTTGAACTTGTAAGTTGTTATACGGTATTTAATTTTATAAATCACAAATAGAACAAAGTTAGGCACTAGTTTAGAAAGGTATCTCTAGTCGTGCCTTAAACACACCTAAGTTACCAAATCTTGTAAGTCATGTTGGGTGAATTTAGGTGCCTGTTGATATAGAATATAAGTGCATATAAAAAGATACAGTAAAAGTTTTAAAGGACTAGCCTGTTGTTGTGTAGCTTGCCTGCTTTTTCTTCTTAGAAGCATATTAAAAAGTTAAAAATCAATAATAAGAAAGTTATTTTCCTTCCACCATTGAAAGCAAAGTATTAATTTGGGTGATTCTAGACCAGCTAGTTTTTCTCAATCATAACAAAAAAAAAAAAAAAAAGGAATAGAAAGGTATTCGATTTAATACATTCTTGATGTTTAATACCTTGTTATCATGAATGAAAATTGGTAATAGAATAATTTTAAATAACTGCAAGAGCACCTGAAATTTTGCTTAGATGAAAGAGAATAATGAAAAAATTGAAAAATTTAAAAAATATACTTTTTTTTTATCTTTTTGGCAAATTAAATAAGCATTGAAAAGAGAGATGTTACTGCAAGTTTAACAACAATTAGAAGCATGAAGTATTTTTTTTCTGTACAGAAATGAACTGATTTGTCTTTTTCAGAGTAAGTTCATGTTCATGAACTATGCCACATGATTATCCATAGTGAATCTAGTACATATTTTTTTATACTTCTGCATGGAAGAAATGAGTTTCCCATGATTATGTAAGACTCGTTACAGCATTTATCTCAAGGTGAAGTGTGAGGAGGAGAGGTCAAGGACTAGACAGACTAAACAAAATAATTGATAGTAAATCCTCATCTCTATGTATTCAGCAGAGAGATCTAAAGAAACTCAGGAATGAAACAGCTGAAATGCTGCTGCTACCTGTTGTGTGGAATCTCTTCCCAAGAGCTGTGCTGATAATGCAGGACGGGAGGGAGGCAACTGCAATGCCACTTCTGGCAGAGCTCCAGGGGAGACCAGAGGAATACCAACTTAGAAATCCAATCTCTGTTTTTGGCATACTAATGGAAGTACAGTATAAGATCAGTGCACATCTGGGTGAAGGAGAGGTATGGAAGAAAAGTTAAGACAGCTGAGAATTCCCTGTAGGTTTCAGCGATCCTGTGGGTGAGAATGATCCACTTGATCTCGGGTGACTGGATTTCTGGAAGGCAAGATCCCTCACAAAAGGGTCTTGAAGAAAGTAAGCAGTTATGGGACAGGACAAATGTCCTTGCATGATCAAATATTTTGAATTTCATTAGTTCTCTCCATTGAGAAATTTTTAAAAAATGTATTTTAAAAAAATCCTCTTAGAATTATAGAAACACAGAATCATAGAATAATTGGAAGGGACCTTTAAAGGTCATTTAGTTCAACCCCCCTGCAAAAAGCAGGGACATCTCCAACTAGATCAGGGTGCTCAGAACCCTGTCCAACCTGGCCTTGAATATTTCCCGGGATGGGGCATCTACCTCCTCTCTGGGCAACCTGTTCCAGTGTTCTAGCACCCTCAGTGTAAAAAATTTTTTCCTGATGTCTAGTCTAAATCTACCCTCTTTTAGTTTAAAACCATTACGCATTGTCCTATATCTACAGGCCCTCCTAAAGAATTTCTTCCTGTCTTTCCTGTAGGCCCCTTTAGGTATTGGAAGGCTGCTATAAGGTCTCCTCGGAGCCTCCTCTTCTCCAGGCTGAACAACCCCAACTCTCTCAGCCTGTCCTCACAGGAAAGGTGCTCCAGCTCTCTGATTATCTTCATGGCCCTCCTCTGGACTCGCTCCAACTGGTCCATGTCCTTCTTATGTTGGGGACTCCAGAGCTGGACGCAGTGCTCCAGGTGGGGTCTCAACAGAGCAGAGTAGAGGGGGAGAATCACCTCCCTCAACCTGCTGGCCACACTCCTTTTGATGCAGCCCAGGTTGCGGTTGGCTTTCTGGGCTGCAAGCGCACATTGCCTGCTCATGTTGAGCTTCTCATCCACTAGTACCCCCAAGTCCTTCTCCTCAGGACTGCTCGCAATCCATTCTTGACTCAGCCTGTATTTGTGCCAAGTTTGCTGTTTTTTTCCTCAGTTTACTGTAGCCAGATATATTTGTTTATGAAATAACATCGATATTGGGGGTAGGGCCAATTGTTACTGTAAAATTAACAGCAGGCATTTTCCTTGCTTCTTCATAAAAATGTTTCCGGCTAGCGTTTGAAAATAGCAACTGTGTTTACTGCTACATATTGCAGTGTAGGTTGGGCTCCAGCTTTTGGTGTAGCACTATGCTTTCTTGTTGACCATTTAAAAAAAAAAAAAGCAAAACCATCAAATTTAGGTAATTGAAGGTATTTTAAATCTGGGCAGCTCACACAGCCATTTTTCCTTTCTGTCTCCACTGAAGAAACATGATTTATTACTCCTCTTCCAGTTCCTCCTGATCCATATTTTGTTCCTTTCTGTTCACTCCCTTCTTCTGCACTGGAAGCAGAAACATGAAAATACTTTATAGCATATGCTGTTAGATTTCTGTACCACTTGAATCGAAAAAGTACATCTGAGGAGTCATCCTTTCAATGTCCTGCTGTTAGATAACTAGAAACAAGCATATGAAGAACGCATATGTGAACCTATAGATGAGGAAAGTTAGCTGAAACCAGCAAAGGAAATTATTATCAAAATGTCACCTTCCCCTTAGTGTTGAGAGAAAAACAAACTTTGAAGAAGTTGTGCTGGAAGATGTGAGGGGTCTGGTCTGGGTGGCTATTACTGTCCAGAATCCAATGAATTTTGCCCTTCTGGAAGAGCTGTAGGTTTGCCAAAGAAAGATGGACTGGTTGCACTGAAACAGCTTCCAGTATTTCAGCATCCAGTCTCAGACTAAAGCACCAGGCTCCTTTGGAGACTACACAAGGAAAAGGATACGGGAGAATAGAAGAGGAATTGATATCACACCAGACAGATAAGACGCAGGCCTTTATCTGTCAAGCGTTAAATTAAAAAATTGCCTTGTGTATATGCAGTGTCATTCTTTGAACAGCAATGGTAATGAGCTAAGGGATGAGCTCTTGCAACGAAAGTTTCTCTTGGCTTGCCCAAATACGGAACAACCTTTTGCCCCCAAATAATTTATAGAATTTGCTTGTGGTATGGGCTGCAATCCGTACAGGAGTAGGTGTAGCTGCAAAGGCTTAACCTTGCTGGATCACTGAGAGAGTTTATTCAAACTTTAAACCACACTTGATATGACAGAGCATGACTCATATAGGTCCTTGGGTGGAATAGCTGCCAGCTTCAAAAAAAAAAACAACTGAGTTTTATTTACAGCACAGTTAATTTTTTTTAGAGTAAGTTAACTCTATGATTCAACCAAGGAAAACCCAGAATTGCTGATGAAACAGAGGAGATAATAAGTCTTGAAAATAAATCTCTCATGGAGTCCTTGCAGGGCAAAGTTTCCTCTAGCCTTCTTCCAGAAAGCCTTTCCAGTTCAATAACTTCCAGAGGCTTCCAGCATTGAAACAACCTCAGCAAGTCCCTTCTGGGTCTCCAGGAAATCTTCTTGTCACCTTCACGGTTCGTTGATGGTCTGTTCTGCAGAAGTCCATTGCACTGAGGCAGAGTAATATCCCCCTTCTTTGTCCTCTCTCCCTGCTTGCTGCATCCTGTCTTCTGAAGGGTTCCTTCTGCACCTCTCAGTGGCTCTTGTTTAGATGAACCCACTTGACTCAGAGTGCAGCATTTGGAGAATAACATTTGCTTTTCCTTTAATCCTTTCCAGTCACGCCACTTGGAAAGAAACAATTATTTTTTAATACTGAGATTGTAAACTGCAAACAAGCAAGTCCTGCAATGACCCAAACCAGATATATAGGGCACTTTTCTGTAGGAAGGCCCTAATTCATCAGAGCATGGCAGTGTCTTTATCACGTTCTGTGGATTCTTGGCAGGACTTAGCACTTGCAAGTTGCTAAGCTGTGCTGGATGTGGCAATGCAAGTACTGCTGAATACAGCTATGAGACTGTCCTGGGGAGGATGACCATTTTAAGGTGTGCCTTGGAGGACAAATCAGGACTGAAAAGGAAATTTACTCCCTTTGGCTTACTAATAACCATAGTGTGCTAATAAAACCCAAAAAGTATATTTAATAGCATTTGTTACTATAAGCGGTTGAAAACACAGAGAAGTCTTTTTTTTTTTTTTTTTGCCAATTTCTTCAAAATGATACAGTGTAAATGGTGGGAACAGCAATGCTAGTGTGAAAAAGAAGTACATATTCTGTAACCTTTGCTAATACCATGCAGAAAGAGTTTTTAAGCAGTAAAAAAGATTTCACCAAGAGGACTGGAACAGGAGCCAAATATGAAAATAAGCATCTTGTTGGACTAAAGCTGTAAATTTTAAGTTCTGCCTCCCTTTCCAGGAATTATGGCTCCTGTATGCTAATTAGGCAGCATTATGTGCCTGTATTGCTGATATTTTAGTGATAAATAATAAATTATTATCTTGTGAATTACATGGCACCATTTTATCAGTTATTAAATATACTCAGAAAAGGGTATGTCTTCAAAATTACCATCTGATTACCTTTAATTTTATCTCTTTGAACAGCAACACAATCTTCATTGTCAACATGTTTGTCTGATCGATGGATGTGTTAATCCATGTTTAAAATGTGGAGTTTCAAAATTCATCAAATTAAATAAAGGCATGGAGTATATTGCTGATGTATGCTGGAAATTACCAAAAAGGACTTTAGATAAAGAAGTCACAGACCATTTCAAAATTTCTCAAAAACCTGGAGGAAGTTATTTAAGTGCAGTAATCATACAACAGATTTAATTCATCCGTGGCATATTTGCCTTTAGAAATAAAGCTGCCAAAATCAATCAACTGCAGATTTGGTATTTGTTTTTACAGTATATTTAATTCATATTCACATATACGAGTGTGCTGGCATCAGTGTGTAAACCAGGATTCCAAAACAATAGAAATAAAACATGGAATTGGTAAGAATTAGACACATTTTAAACCCCTCAATATATGAGGCATTTAGGTAGCTCTTAGTCTGGACCTAATTCCACAATAGGACAAACTGGGACCCAGCTTTCCCTGTGTTAAAGGACATTTGCCAAACGTCTCCACTGGATTGTACATTCCAGGAGAGAGAAATAAGGAGCACAGCAGCCCTTGTGCCGGAGCCCAGGGATTAGGGATTTCGTCTGAAGCGCTGCAGAGGCAGGAAATCTAGTACGTGCTTCAGTGATTTCTGAATCATTTCATTTTGGACTGGATTAGCTTCACCTGAAAAGGCTGCTGGGGCTCTACCTCCAAAATAAACTCATACTCACTGAGAAGTATTTTTTCCTTGGGAATAGGAAGAGAGAGGAGGTGTCTTCTAGCAGAGGACTATTTTGAACACGAGTCGCTCATAGAGCTCATTGTCTACCCTCTGGATCTGTTCAGACACAAAAACTTCTGGAGCTGGCACCCAGCAGAAGCAGCGGTGGGAGCTGTGGCCCTGCGCTGAGCCTGTGGTAGCGGCTGCAGGGTGCAAGGGTCTGCGGTGGCGAGCTGGAGGGGGAAGCTGTGAATCGCCACGTGCCAGTCAAAGCTGCCTCCAGCCTACCGTGGGGCACATGAAAACAAGCATGGAAAAAACCCATTTTTTTGTACAAAAACTTACCCATTGAACACCAAAACGTTACCTAATGAGAGGCCCACGGTGCCCCTGCCCATATGTGGTTCAGAAAGAAACAGGCAGCTGCTGGAGGCTGGAAACAAGCTGCTGGGTGGTGGGGAACCTGCATCAAAAGAGTGTACCTGCATCCCCGAGGGGCTGCCCATGGACAACCCACATTGGAGCAGGGACACACCTGAGAGCCCCTCAGTGTCCCAGGCTGGATCAGGGACACTGAGAAGGGCGGCAGAAACCATTAAGCATACAGCAGCAGAAGTGGTTAAGCACAGAGTGGCAAGAAGAAATGATCACAGATACTATCTCAACTTCCTGCACTGCCTATCACCTCATCACAGGAATTTTGATGGACTGAGTATAATCCACAGCAAAAAAAAGTAAAATTGGGATTGGGAAATGTGGAGCATAGATTGTGTGTTTGTCTCAGTGTTTATTTTCTTCTTTTTTTTTTTTTCAAAACTGCAGTTAGCAATGAGGCTTATTTTTGTTTGTAATAAATTAATTAAATTAAAATTCCCTGACTCTAGACTGTTTTGCCCACAACAGAGTCCCAAGCAAATAAAGGTGCCTACTTGCAGCTCGGAGCTAAGCACCTGGTGGCTCTGAGTCCAGAATTGTGTGCAACACCCTTTTCTGGGCATTTTCTCCTCTTTCAGCTCTAATTTTTCTCAGTTGCATTTTTAGGATTCTGATCTTCTTATGTGTGTCGCACACACAGTCTTAGTGCCTGTCCTCTTGGGATCTGCCTTCCTTAGGTGACGAGGCTCTTGAAAGTCTGATGTTTTACCCTCTCAGTCTTTCTGTGGGTTAAGCTTGAGTTTCTGTCTGCATCCTTCTATGCCGAAATACCTCTGGAACCTACCATAGAAAATACTTTGGAAATTGTACACACAGCAACATAGAAAATGTTCTTTAGGAGTTTTAGAAAATAAAACCAATATAATTCTGAAAGCTTTAGCCCTTGCTATGATTTATGCTAAATTTTGTTTTGTGAAGTTAGGCCTATTAATAAGTGTTCATGAATAGTTTATTATGTATCTGCCATACAGTGAGTTACTGCATTTTTTCCTGATCAGATTCCTCAAAATAAGTGGAACTGTATTTCAAAACTCTGTTTTTCTTGTTTATTTTCCAATGGGAGCAAACTAAGTTTTTTATTTAAAACCTTCTCTGTTTAGTAGCTAGTGAATATAATCATGAAAGAGCAAATAGGAGATTTCTACAAGAAACATATTCTGTGAATAAGCAAAGCAGAAACTTTAATTCCCAAGATAGAGATATAATGCAAATCATTTTTGTTCCCTTTTATTTAGAACTTTGTAAGGAAACAAAAGGTCTACTTATGAATGCAGTGACAGTGTATACCCTCCAGACATCTGCCTGTTCTTTGATTTCTACCTAGGGTGAGTCAGCTTCCTCTGTCTTCAAGGCTAGGAAGCGAGCTACTGAGTGAATGGTGACGCTTACTGCTGCTCAAAAAAAGTGTCAAAATATACAGCTTCCATCATGAAAATTTATCATCACTGTTTCACAAGAAGTAGGACAGATCCTTACTGTGGATTTGCTTTTCATTTGTATATGGATGAAATAAATTTCTTGAATTAACTTCTGCTTGAATTAACTTCTCCCTCCATTTAAATAGGCTGTTGTATGCGCCAAACCTCTGGTTACCTACCTCTACTCTTGACCAATCTAATGCAGAGATTGAGAGGTTTGATTCATTTTTATTGCTGTCTTGCTCTGCTTCCAACTGCTCCGTCTGACCTACTTTGAAGTGATTATGAGCTCCAAACAAGCGCAGTTGGGTGAACAATCCTTGGTTTTGATTCTTCTGTGTGGTGACTAACATTTGATTACACAAATGTGTGGTATCTGTATGTTATCTGATAAAATATTGAAAAATTACTTGTGAAATACAGAAAGAAAAGAAATCCATTCTTGCATGCTTAGCTGGTATTCTGTAAAAAGATGGCTAAAACATCAACAGACAAAGTCTAAGGTAAAACCAACCAGCTTCACGCTAACTATAAAAGTGTGGGGGGGCTATGCTGTCAATGTGCTTCAGACATGATCCACTAACTTAAGTGCAATGCTGTTCCTTAGAAATGTTTTTGGTTTTGCTTTGGATTTGATGCTTTCAGCTGCAAAATTTGACTCTAAACTGGGCAGCTGAACAGGAAACCTCTGTCTTTGGGGAAAGGGCTGCATAGATACCTTTCAAGTGGTACTCTTGAACAACTTCCCTGACATGAATGGTTTCGAAGAAGGAAAAGACATGAAGAGAGAGCTGCGTGTGGTTCTGTTCATTTCTAGTGAAAAAATAATATAAAACTCTTCTCATCAAAATGTGAAACGAGATGTACTGGAGTTAAAGGTTTTATTGTTTAAAAGAATTGTACTGAGTGAATGCCAGCATTGTAATACTTCACCCTTATTAAAGGCTGATATGGCAATAACCATGTTAATGTCATCAAACAGATTCTTTGCAAAATGCTGCTTCTTTCTATTTAGCAGTGGTCTTGAGATACATAAAACTTAAAGCAAGAGTTAACAGCATCAGACTAAAGCAAACCTTGAAATTGTGTCAATTAATTAAGCAGCTCTGGCTGTGTATGTCGTTATGTTCTGGTTTTACTCGATTGTTTTGCTGTTTGATGACTTGGCTCTTCAACAGCCACAAGATAGGCTCTTACTCTGAAGGTGTAGTCATTTGCAAAATTAGTCATAGACAGCCTGTGTATGCAAACTGTAATCTATGCATAAACATTAAGCATTCTGTAAGTTCCTTGAAGGAATTTGTCTTTGCCATACACGTGGTGAGCCTCTGTATTTACATGGGGTTTCAGAACCAGAGACTGAAACCGTTGCAGCAAAGCGGTGCGTTAGTGTTATTTGGAGATGAAGGTGATCAGCTGGCTGTTAATTGTACATAGGCAGAGTTATTCAGCAGCAAACAAGCTGGATGCAGAAGGGTAAGTACTTAGCCTGGAAATCAACACATCTACTCCTAAGGAACGCCTGAGTTGGTTGTACTGAACCCCGTTCTCGCTGAGTGAGAACATCATGCCACAGCCCCCTCCTGGAGGCTTGGCTGGGGGCTCAGGGCCGGACAGGGAGAGATGGGGAGACCAGCCCCTCTCCTCCCGGGCAGGGGCTCCCGGGCAGCGCTGTGGGGCAGCCTCAGCGGGGGCAGATCCCCATCTCACCCTCCCTCCCAGTGGGAGCTGCTTTTCAGCTGCGGCTCAGCTACTCAGCCTCGTCTCAGCTACAGCTACAGCTCCCGTGAAACGGCCACCATGCCTGGGCCTCGCCATGGACCACTTGGTCCAACCCTAGCCCCAGCCTCTGACCTGCAGCTGACTTTCCAGGCCTCTGTTGGCCCTCACCCTGGCCCTGGCCCAATCCCAGCTCCCGCCTGGACGTGTCTCATCACCATCGTCTAGGCTGCTGACCTGGGCCTTTGGTGGCCACGCCAGGCCTTCCCCACTCTCCTGGCCAGGGAGCTGGGCCCTGACTTGCTGGCAACCCCTACTTGGGGCTCCTGTTCTCACTGGAGCAGCTCCCTGACACGTACAGCTTGCCTTCTGCAAAACATCTTCATGAGGGAGTTGTGTCCCGTGGCTAGTGAAACAGCTCTCATTCCACCTATATGGTTTGATTTTCTGGTTTTGGTATCAGCTCCTGGTGTCACCAGCCTTGAGATTTCACCTACAGGATCATGAAGATAAAAAGTCTTACAGTGCTGTGCTTGGGGATTTGAAAAAAACCTAATTTTCTACAAGGGAGGGAAAAAAAAAAGCATAAATGAATGTTGCTAGCAATGGGGAGCCCTTTAGGAGACTGTTAATGAACAGGCAAAAGTTCATAATTCTGTCATCAGAAGATAATGTCAGCTGTGGCTTAAAGCCTGTACTAGCCACGAGTGTGAAAGGAAAAGCAGCAGTTAGATATGTGAAAAAATGGTTCAGTACGACAAAAGTTGTGATATGTAAGTGATTTCTAGATGTAATGAACAATCCTTGCCTTTTTCATCAAGGTCGATGACAGTGTTTTGGAAGTATGCCAGGAAAAAAGCTATCCTAACAAAGGAAGGAGCTGCCACTATATAGGAAGGGTATAAACAATCAGTATGAACGGATGTAGCTATGATGTTTTTGTATTTGGAAAGAAATAGAGTGATGTACTCATCAACTTTGTAGGAAATCAGGTCATATAAAAATGTTTTTCAGTTTTTAATACGGAACAAGTTTGGGTTAAGTAACTTTTCAAAAGTAGTAGATTTCAGTAAGATACTTGATGCAATGGTACTGACCATCCTCATTAAAATACTGACACTGTTCCCCATCAAAAGAGGACAGTCTGATGGATTTTGAATGAGACAAGTGGAAATTGTCAGTGGAGATCTTCGATGAATGGACATGTGTGTCGTGTTCTGCAAGAACTGGTTCTCATCTTTTATGCTCTTTTGTATCCCTTAGTAATGATCTAGGAGATATGTGAAGACAATCACAGACAATTATTTATGCAGAAAAGCCAATTAGTCTGATAGTAAATATAGTAATACAGAATGCTTTATCAACTATATTTATAGAATCATAGAATGGTTAGGGTTGGAAGGGACCTTCAAAGGTCATCTAGTCCAATCTCTCTGCAAGGAGCAGGGACATCCCCCCAGGTTGCTCAGACCTCATCCAACCTGGCCTTGAATGTTTCCAGGGATGGGGCATCCACCACCTCTCTGGGAAACCTGTTCCAGTGTTCTACAACCCTCATTGTAAAAAAATTTTTCCTAATATCTAACCTAAATCTACCTCCCTCTATTTTAAAACCATTACCCCTTGTCCTATCACAACAGGCCTTACTGAACAGCCTCTCCCCATCTTTCTTGTAGGCCCCCTTGAGGTACTGGAAGACCGCTATCAGGTCTCCCCAGAGCCTCCTCTTCTCCAGGCTGAACAGCCCCAACTCTCTCAGCCTGTCCTCATAAGAGAGGTGCTCCAGCCCTCTTATCATCTTTGTGGCCCTCCTCTGGACCTTCTCCAACTGGTCCATGTCCTTCTTATGTTGGGGGCTCCAGAACTGGACACAGTACTCCAGGTGGGGTCTCACCAGGGCAGAGTAGAGGGGCAGAATCACCTCCCTCGACCTGCTGGCCATGCTCCTCTTGATGCAGCCCAGGATGCGGTTGGCCTTCTGGGCCGCAAGGGCGCATTGCCTGCTCATGTTGAGCTTCTCGTCCACCATCATTTCCAAGTCCCTCTCCTCAGGGCTACTCCCGATCCATTCTCTGCCCAGCCTATATTTGTGCCTGGGATTGCCATGACCCACGTGCAGGACCTTGCACTTGGCCTGCTTGAACTTCATGAGGTTGGCACGGGCCCAGCCTGTCAAGGTCCCTCTGGATGGCATCCCTCCCCTCCAGCGTCTCGATGGCACCACACAGCTTCGTGTCATCAGTGAACTTGCTGAGGGTGCACTCTATCCCTCTGTCCATGTCGCCGACAAAGATGTTGAACAGGGCTGGGCCCAACACGGACCCCTGAGCTGAGGAATGCTACTTGTCCCCGGTCTCCACTTGGACATTGAGCCATTGACCACCACTCTCTGAGTTCAGACATCCAGCCAACTCCTTATCCACTGAGTCATCCGTCCATCAAACCCATGTCTCTCCAGTTTAGAGAAAAGGATGTCATGCGGGACAGTGTCAAATGCCTTGCAGAAGTCCAGGTAGATGATCTTTGTTGCTTGTCCCTTGCTCACTGATGCTGTCACCGCATCATAGAAGGCCACCAAATTGATCTGCCCTTCATGAAGCCACGTTGGCTGTCACCAAGCACCTCCTTGCTCTCCATGTGCCTTAGCATGGTTTCCAGGAGAATCTGCTCCATGACCTTGCCAGGCACAGAGGTGAGGCTGACCGGCCTGTAGTTGCCCGGGTCCTCCTTGTTCCCCTTTTTAAAAATGGGGGTTATGTTCCCTCTCTTCCAGTCATTGGGGACCTCACCAGACCTCCACGACTTGTCAAATACAATGGCCAGTGGCTTGGCAACTTCATCTGCCAATTCCCTCAGGACCTGTGGATGCACTTCATCAGGTCCCATGGACTTGTGCACCTTCAGGTTCCTCAGATGTTCCCGAACCTGCTCTTCCAGTACAGTGGGTCGTTCTTCATCTTTGCGGTCCCTGCTTGTGCCTTCCACAGCTTGGGTGGCAAGACAAGAGCCTTTATTAATGAAGACTGAGGAAAATAAGTTATTGAACACCTCAGCTTTCTCTATGTCCCAGGTAACCAGGACACCCGTTTCTTTCTGGAGAGGGCCTACATTCTCCTTGGCCTGAAGAGGCCAAAGTCCGCCCTCCTGAAGTCCAGGGCAGAGACCTTGCTATGTAGTTTCCTCGCTGCCCCGTGGATCTTGAATTCCACCATGTCGTGGTCACTGCAGCCAAGGCTGTCCTTCAGTTTCACATCCCCCACCAGTCCCTCTCTGCTGGTGAGCACAAGGTCGAGCATGGCACCCCTCCTTGTCGGCTCCTCTATCGCCTGCAGGAGGAAGTTGTCGTCCATGCATTCCAGGAACCTTCTGGACTGCCTGTGCCCTGCTATGTTGTCTCTCCAACAAATGTCAGGGTGGTTGAAGTCCCCCATAAGGACCAGGGCTTGCGACTGCAAGGCTGCTCCTATCTGGCTATAGAGCGCCTCACCCACTCTGTCCTCCTGGCCAGGCGGCCTGTACGACACCCCCACCGTAATGTCCCCTGTCCCTCCCCTTCCTCTAATCCTGACCCATAAGCTCTCTGTCAGCTCCTCCTCCATCCCCAGGCAGAGCTTCACGCACTCCAGCTGGTTGCTGACATAGAGAGCGACACCCCCTCCTCATCTCCCCTGCCTGTCTTTTCTAAAAAGCCTATACCCCTCCATGCCGACCCTCCAGTCATACGAGTCATCCCACCACGTCTCCATGATGCCAACAAGGTCGTAGCCCTCCTTGTGTGCACGCATCTCCAGCTCTTTCTGTTTATTCCCCATGCTGTGTGCATTGGTATAGAGACACTTAGCTGGGCCCCCGACAAAGCCGACTTGCTGGCTGGAGCAACAGGAGTTCTTTTGGTCTGCAGTTTAAGTTCACTCGCACATACCCGTGATCCTTCCCCGGCTTCTGGGCACTTGTTGCTGGCACTGTTGCCATGCTGACAGTGGTGGGCTGGCCTGTGCTCCCCCTCCCCTGGCAACACTAGTTTAAAGCCCTCCTGACGAGCCTGGCAAGCCTTTGGCCAAGGACACTCTTCCCCTTCTCAGTTAAGTGTACTCTGTCCACCCCCACTGGGGAGGGGGAGGGTGAGCGAGAAACTGTGTGGTGACCAGGGCTAAACCACAACACTGATCAGTGTTTAACTTTACAGAGAAAAGAGTGTGGACATTAATCTTGAGCTGAGAAAGAAATAATAGGACCAAGACTCCCAAGTAAGTAACACAGAACACATTTTTAACAGTTCTTAACAGTTCAGCTGATTAACCACTAGAACAAACAACTGAGGAGCTGATGAATTCTCCACCTCTTGATGTCTCTGTAATCAAGACTGAATACCTTTCTTGGTGTGTGTGAGTGAAATGCAATTTACTGGTCACAGTACAAGTAATCAGGTTGGTGGAGGTTACTAACATAGGCTAAATTTAAGGGAATAATAGTGCCTAATCATTAAAAATCATCTCCCCTCCCAGTTAGGAGTCCAAGTTAGCTTTAAGAAAAAATAGTCTGCAACTATTTATCCTAGTAGATGTATTTAAGAGAATGTGCATGAGATGTGGGTAAACAGTGCCCCAATTTGCCAAACAAGTACCCTGTTGATCACCATCTCTGTCAGCCACGTGGCTGATTCATCATTGTATGATCAGGAATCACAGGATTTCTTTCTTGTAGGTTATTTATTGACACATTTCAAGGGTAAAGGAAAATTTTATTTTATCCATGTTTATTTGTAAACTTTGTTGTGAATCTGGATGTGTGTATAGGCTAATTGCTTCTAGAGCTCCTACTGATGACTTATTGACCTGGTTTGTCAAACTTGCTAAATAGTTGATGAGATATATGCCAAAGCAATCTCAAAAAAAACACCAGCCACAGAAAAGTAGAATTCAATGCTCAGTGCCCTAAATTACATTATAAAGTACAAAAATATCCCTATATGGGATTATAGGGACAAAAATGTCCCTATATCACTTCATTGATCTACGTATATGTAGTTTTTCTACAGACTTCTTCAATATGAGAAGCTCAGCAATGAAGATGGACATCTCTTCCCGTAAGACCAAAATTTGAACCTGCAGTTCCCTCCATAGACAAGCTGGGGGGGGAAAGAGGGAAAGAAGGAGAGAGAGACTTGCTCCCTACAGGAATTCAGTATTAGTTTCTGTGAGTTGTCTCAAAGGACAGTTTTTCTCCATTGAGAGTAAGGTACAAAGCTAATTTTAGTGTAGTGAGCCCTGTCAGAATACCTTTCTTTTTCCATGATGACATTCTGTTGTCTATATTATTCAAGTGATCAGACTAGATGGAGCAATATTTGACCTTTAAATCTATAAATTTTTAGAATTATTTGTGCTTTGGTAAAGAAAAGAGTTGATAGTCATGTAGTCTTATACAAATGCATGAATCAGAATCAGTAGTTTACATAACAAAACAGGAATGAGCAAATAAATAAAGCGTTATTGCCTCAGGCCAAGAAGAGTTTGATGTGTGAAATACACACTCAAGAAAATGTACTGAACCAAGCATTTGAGGATATTTTGCTTGCTTACTGCGTAACAACAGCATGACCTCCATTGTGCAAGACACGGCAAATGCAATTGCCGCCTTGCAAAAACCAGCACAGTGCTATGATCTTTAACTGAAATATGCTAACTTACTCCAGCTAAACAAACATCTAGAGTTTGTCAAGCTTTAGGGGAGTGATGGGTAACTGAGAATGACTGCTAAAGTCATCTGTATAGTTCAGGAAAAATTCTGACAAGGGAATCAACTTGAATGTGAGAGTTTGAGAGAGCAGGACCTCAAGTAACAGCTTGACAGATACCACTTAAAAGCCTCAGTTAGAGAATCCGGGGAGGATGACTGCTTGCTCGTCATCTACTGGGACCCAGATGAACCTGTTCTGAGAAGAAAGGAGTACTTAACCCTACTGTATTGAAAGACACTATAGTGTTGTATTCAGTATGGATTGTGTGCTCTGTCTTTTATCCTTAGGATCTCAGCTACAAGTGATTTGAGTGGTGAGGGGAAAGCATAGCCCCAGAGAACAGTCAAGACGGTCAGGAAATAGTCTTGTGTGCATGAATCACATGTACTGGCTGTAAGGTCATGTTGGTAGTATTTCAGGGAGAGACATTTGTGAGGTGATTTTCATTATTGCCATAGCACAGCAGTTTCTCTTTCACCAGAAGTGGGTACTGTTATTTTTAGTCTGAAGACTTAAATGCTGCATTTTGACCTGCATTCAGAATTACTTTGGCTTTTTTTTTTTTTGTTACAGACTGTATGTCTGAGAGTAGCTTCTCTCTCTACTACAAATAGACAAGTTTTTTTGTCTCAAAGTCAATGTCTTGTATGTCAGTTCACCTAGGTTTTGATCTGTAGATTTTATTTTTGACAGAATAGTAGAAATACATTATTAAATAAAAAGCCACCATAAGCAACAGCCGTGATTTGCTATATTCCTCACACTGTTGCAGTCTCCAGAAATTTTAGTGCACTGCACTCTGATTAGTAATTGGTCTGGATTCTTCCACTATGCTCTTTTTAGCCACCAGCAATGACAAAGCATGAAAGAAGAAGTGTTCTTAAATGCTTTACATTTCTTAGGATCTTTCAGCAGAAAGACAGAGAATTGTAACCATTTTGTATTTGGCTAGCTGACCAGCCCATCCTCATTCTTCATAAATAGTTGAGATTCAGCTTCTTTTACTATTGTCTTTTAGTGAAAGAAAGCAAAATTAACAATCTATCTGAAATGTAGTGCGTGACTTGATAACACATTATCACAAAAGTGGTAACTTCAGGATTGAAATGTGAGTGCTTACAGCCTGTGTGATGGAACGGGTGGCTGAAGAGTTTAGGTGTAGCTGGGCATGGCAGTACATTTTGCAGTGTGCTTCACCAGCTGCAGTTGTCTAAAGTCATCTCTGGTTGTAACCTTCTCTTTTGTATAGTGGAAATGGAGGAAGGAAAACATTCCTTTGGAGGGAAGCTCTGGTATGGTGAACAGCTTCACCAAGGAGTTTAAGCAGAATGGGACAGTGGTCTAGCCTGGAGAGGAAAAGGAGGGGAAATATCCCATATCTCTTGTTGTCCCCTACAAAATGAGGGCATCCCTTTCCTCTTACCATTCTTTAGCTTGTAGTTGACTTTAGGCTGCTTCCTATGGAAACTTTTTCTGTTGCTTTTTTCTTTTGCTTTCTTGAAAACTTTTGTTGCCTTTCTCTCTGTCCTTTTGCCAGCCTCTCTGAGTTTCAAAGTCAAAAGCAGTAACCTGGACTTTCAGTGTCTGCCTCACTGCGTGTCTGGAATCTTAACAGAGTCACAGGAAGACAGTGAGCTAGCTGGCATTTACTAGCCTGGTACAATAGGAGTACAATGATGTAAAATTGGAGCTAAGAGCACTCACTTCTTTTTAAGTATTTAATGATAATTATTAATAAGTGCTGACCTGTCCTGGACGTCACAAAACAGCAGCTTTCTGTTAGATAACCAACAGCTTGGAAGAGTAAGCTCTCGTTATGGAAAAAAAAAAAAAAAACACACATTGATTTTGCAGGCATTCTTTGCAGTCAGCAAAATATCTCCACCCAGGACCACTGGGCTACATTAGAAATTAAAATGCATTGGCCTCTTGGATGTGTGCTTGCTAAAATGCCTAAACATACTAAATTAATCTTGCATTTAAGAAATAAAGCCACATTTACATTTTGATGAGAAGTCAGTTGTCAAATCTGAGATCCTAGCATCAGGAAAACTATACATCTTTTGTTTTATTCTTTTTATTCTTGCCTCCTTTAGTTGGGCTAGAGACAGATATGCTTTACTTTGAACATTTACTTCATGACTTGTTGTACTGTTTATGTGGTATGCCTTAGTGTGCAAAATAAAGAGTAGTCTATACATATGCGAATCTGAAATATTTTTAGATCTCACCAAAATGAAAAAAAAATAGTTCAGTATTACTTAGCAACAAAGCAAGATTCTTTCTTGATTCATTGAAACAGTTTTTTTCACAAAGTATATGCAGGATCAGTTTCATAGGGCCTCTTGTAAGTTAATGCCGCGCTTACAGGTACACAAATGCTGTGGGGAATGGGGAGTCTTCGTTACACTTTGCAGAGGTAGGTAGCTGAGGTAGCTGCAAATATCAGAAAGTCTGTATCCCTGTTATTGCCATGGTCTACTCAAGGTCATTAGACCCAAATAGGAATAATTATCCCAGGCAGAGCATTGGGTTAATGGTTACACTTCTTCTGGTACCTTCATGAATAGACTGCAAAAGTACACATTGTGAACCAGAGAGAATGCATTACTGTGAGTAACACCTGCTGAACATGCACATTTTGAACTCATCATCTTTTCTGCCATAGCTGTTTCTCTCTCTGACTCCATCATGGGCTTTTACAGCTGCCTTTCCCCCTCCTCAGTGGTTGAGGATTCTAGTTTACAAGCTTAGCCAGAATTAGCCTCTCCCCTCTGCCTACAAAAAACTTTGAAATTCCTGTTCAGTTTTGAGGTGGAGTATGATCAAAGCAGGAAGAGGTTTTTTTGCAGAGTTCTAGCTGTTCCCTTGTTGATTCAGTTTTCCAGAGAAGTAGGAATGCAATGAAAAACTGTCACGGGTAAAATGGTCAAAATTAAAATTTACTGACATAAGAGAGCTTCACAAGAAGAAGACCATGAGTATAATAGCAACAAAAGAGAAGGGAAAATATGTAGATTTTTTTTAAAAAATACACAATTTTCTTTTAGATTGGTATTTTCAAAAACCTTTAGCTTGTCAAATACCATATTAAAGAAAGGGGACAGTACATATCAAAATAGTCTGCCAAAGTCTAACACTTTCAATATGTTCTCTGTCCTGATTCTTTTTGTTTTCAGTCTAACAACTGCTTGAACAATGACTAAACATTTGAAACACATTGAAAAAATTTAGTCTGCTCTTGCCTGGATTGGACTGTATTTCCCTGAAGTCCTCTGAACAGTAGTTGCAGCTCTTGCTTTATTTGCTCGTCTGTACTTCCTGCATCCCACTCAGATATTGAATGGATTACTGTATGTAACTTCTTCAGACATCATTTAATTTAACCTTTTTCTAAGATACACAAAACTTCGAAGAAGTTAGATATTACTTGAAAATGTGTGTGTATCTCTATCAAGTTCTTCAAGGAACTGATTAATTTTAGGGGCCATACTAGGGAAATGCCTGAGTGCAAGCGTCAAAATGTTGTAGGATATTGACAGTCGCGTGTGGCTTGCACCATATTGCTTCCATGCTGATTTCATTCTCCTTAAGGAAATTGTGAACGTTTCATTTTAAATTTTAGGAGCGTCTTCTACTTTCTTTGCTGCCTGCTCACATTGCCATGGAAATGAAAGCAGAGATTATTCAGAGGTTACAAGGTCCCAAGGCAGGCCAACTGGAAAACACCAACAACTTCCACAATTTGTATGTCAAAAGGCACACCAATGTAAGGTAATAAAATGTATCAACAACATTCAGAACATTTTTTTAAAAGAAAGTGTTAAGACAGCAATTAAGAAAATAATTGTGTTAGTATGTTTTTCAACAACTTAATGTTTAGTATCTGTTATTTTAATCAAATTATAAAAATTCCATGTTCCAGAAGAGCAACAAAGGTGATAATACAAAAAGCCATGCATTAACAGACTTTCTTCATAGTGTCTTAATTTTTCAAGTACCAAATTCTTCTTTCATGTGTAGCAGTCAAAATTGTAATTTGTGTCAGTTATATTATTCTGAATTTTACATTTTCTTAACTGGAGCAGTTTCTCAGTTTTTTTACAGTGTAAATAAAAGCAACTGTATCACATATATATTTTACACAGTACCTGAGATAACATATTCTGCTGACAAATCTAATTATTTATTAATTATAAATGTCTAGGAGTTAGAAAAATAACTCACTGTTTATTTCAAATATTCTTTCCTCTTTACAAGTTGTTTAGCGTATCTTTTTGGTTGGACAAATTAATTTGAATGACATAAGCAAGTATTGCAGGACTTTTGAGGAAGAACATTTTCACTTAGGAGCACAAATACTTTTTCCTTAGCATGGTTCTATGAATTTGTCAAGTTTTCTTGGTGAATGTAAAACATAGGGTATGATGTGAATATCTTAGGAATGAAGCTTGAATTTAATAGTCTGAGTAACAGTGAAGAAAGACTTCCATGCTGCATGCAGGTAAACCTAGACAGAAAATGTCTACAATGAGAACAAGTTATTAAACAATTTCTGATAACAAACATGTTTATTGAAATAATTGCTGTTATTTTATTACCAATTTGTGAGCAGGAAAAAGCTTTCTGTTTTTTTTTAATGCACTGTAACAAATATAGGTATAGAATGCCTATAAATGCCTATAAATATAGGTATACCTATAAAGGTAATACTCATGAAGGTAATACTTATAAAGGTAAATATAGATATTATTACCTATAAACATAACACCTATAAAGGTAAATGTAGGTTTACCTATAAATATAGTTATATTTATTGTTCTACACCTAGCAGTAAGCGTTTTGGGTGCAGGCATACCACTGTGAAGTGCAGAATGCCTGCTTTCAGGTTTTGCTGTTGAATGATGTGAGTTCTGTGGAAGGAAACTGTGATCAAGTTTCTGTTCATTTCTGTTGCAGCATCCTGTATGCTGATATTGTGGGATTCACTCGCCTGGCCAGTGACTGCTCGCCAGGGGAACTGGTGCACATGCTAAATGAGCTGTTTGGCAAGTTTGATCAGATCGCAAAGGTGGGTTTCTACCAGGCTGCTACTCTTAGTTAAAATCTTTAAAATATTTTTTTCTTCTTGTGGACTCTTCTGTCTTCAGGCAGCATTTCTGAGGCTTCTGAGGCAGTAAGATTAAACTTAAATCATGTGAAGAAAAATATCTGTCTCTGATCTGAGTGCAACAGTGTGTTTCTGCTAGTATGACAATCTGTGAAACTCAAGATAGCTGTCTCTAACAGGACTAATAGAGACAGCTCATGAAACTCTATAAAGCTTAATGGAAGGTGAATAGCTCTTTAAATAGATTTTTTACAATAACAAGGATTAAGAAACTTAAGATATAAAACTGATACAGTCAGTTTTCTCATTTCTGGAAGAGCATTTAAGAGACTGGAAGACAAGGAAGACAGTATTGATCAAAGCCATTTTAATTACTGACCATAGCCTCTTGATTACTCAAAAGATTCAAATATAATCAGAGTATTTTCTTCTGTTTAGTTAGGTGTCATTTTACATCAAACTTGATGCTGTGTGTGAAGGTTAAATCGTAAATGTGAAAACAGATAAAAATTTTCTTTGCTTTTTATTAGTACAGAAACTAACAAGTAAGAGACTTCATTTAAGTCAGTCTTTGTAACAGTAACCATTTCTGTCCTTCAAGTTGGAAATGACCATCTAACCTTACTTTTTCCTCCAGGAAAATGAATGTATGAGAATTAAAATCTTAGGTGACTGCTATTACTGTGTTTCTGGACTACCTATATCTCTTCAAAATCATGCCAAGAATTGTGTGAAAATGGGACTAGACATGTGTGAAGCCATTAAGTAAGTGCTCAATTTTTTGTTAAATATTCAACAGCAAAAATTCTGTCTCTTTTTTATCTATAGCTGTGCTGCTGGTTGAAACATTCAGATCTGCAGTAGTTGGTGTGTTTCACTACAAGGTTCAGCATGGTAATCTTGATCTCAGCCTCAGCAAATAAATGTTTTAAGATGTTGGATTGTGTCATCACAATGGATCTATGACATCACTATAAAGATGATTAAGGGCCTGGAGCATCCCTCCTATGAGGAAAGGCTGAGAAAGCTAGGACTGTTCAACCTGAAGAAAAGAAGACTGAGGGGGAAAATCTCATCAATGCATTTAAGTACCTGAAGGGAGGGTGCAAAGAAGATGGAGCCAGGCTCTTTTCAGTGGTACCCAGTGATAGGACAAGAGATGATGGGCACAAACTGAGATCGAGGAGGTTCTTCTGAACATCAGTAAATAACATTGTTCACTGTGAGGATGACTGAGCATTGGCATAGGTTGCCCAGGGAAGTCATGGAGTTTCCAGCCTTGGAGACAGTATAAATCCAACTGGTACAGCCCTAAGCAACCTGCTCTATCTGGCCCTGTTTTGAGCAGGAGTTGGACTAGACAATCTCCACAGGTCCCTTCTGACCTTAACTATTTTGTAATTCTGTGATTATGAGATGGTAAATACCCCAACAGATGTCACTTAAGACTTGGGAAGCTTTGATTTTTGCAGAATCATGATGCTAACCCACTTGTTAGTCAAACAATTGTTAGTCAAACAATTCTGTCCTCTGTGAGAGGACAGAATTCCTGGCTTCTGCTAAATTTGGAGTTCACCGGTGGTCAGGAGCAATTGCCCCATCACAATTAAAATGCCTTACACTCTGAGCCTGTGGAGTGATACTGAGTATGCCTATCAAAGACATTTCTAATGGCTTACAGATTTCTGGGCCAAGTGGCCTACTTTCGATGTTGTTAAATAAGCAATAAAATGTGCATGTCTTACTAGGCCACAGCTTTATGTTTAGTTTCAACTTTTCTGTAATTAATTTTTTAATTAATTCCTGTAATTAATTTTTTAGGTCATGACTTTCTAAAAATTTTTGTCAGTTAACTCTTTAAGGCAGCATTGAGAATTCTGTACTTATCAGCAGTATTTTGAATGTATGGGTTACTGTATTTGTCCCTTATTCTTTCCCATAGTCATTCTGCTTGTTGTGTCTTTGAAATAGAAAACTGAACAAGGTACTTGAGAATCCTAATGTGATTGCTTTTGAAATAGCAGTTGTAACTTATTTCAAGTAATTCAGGTAATAACAGGAGGCTTGATATGACTGTGAAAGAGGAAAAAGAAACATGGTTGTATCTGACAGATTAACACTTGTAAGGCGTCTGCGGGTACAACTAAAGGCATACTTGACGAATCCTCTACCTTATTACTGAAGAGTAGATTGGGAATGGATTATAGGCAACTGTAGCAGTTCTGAAGATGATGGGACTTCAAAGAAGTCTTGTGAAAGAGCAGCTTTATTCTCCCTCAACACTTCACTTGACTGCTATCTGAACTCTCAGTGGAGAGTGGAAATAACTCTTTTGTAAGCTACCTGCCCTGAATGAGTGCTGCCACCAAAGCTGGACACATTTCGGTATGAACGTATTTCAACCGATTTTGGATGTCTGCACATCATACTGAAGGGTCCTAAACCTTCCTATCCAGAAATTTCAGCTTGGTAGTGTGGTTTGTTTATTAAGCAAGGGTCTGATTCTGTTAGTTTATTTAGAAAATATTTTGTACTGAAAGGACAATTAAAAAACCTTCCACCTTTTTTTTTTTTTTTTAAACCAAAGTCAGATAATTTATTGTCTATAATTCATACTTGAAGTTCTTTTTAGCTTTTAGGAGTTAAAGTACTGTAAATGGTTACTTATAGCAGTTATTGTTAAGGGCACGAATATATTTTCTGAAGGAAAGCTATATTTCCTTTGACTAAAATTAGAGTATATCTAGGTGAGCTACACTTCACAAAAATATGTATCATGTGAAGGTCTGGATGTTTGGTAGTCATCTGTGGTTTTTTAAACAATTGGACTTTAGTTTTAAAACTTGGTATGCTCTTCTGTAAGTTTCAGTTCTAATTTTGATGTTTTTGCCTAAATCACATTTACTACTGTCCAGGTAGCAAAGTATGAAATTACCTCATCCTTGTGAGGTATATGTGTTGTGTGCATCTCATCATGAAATGATAGTTATGTTGAACAGTGTTGTCTCAATGATTTGCTAAACAGGCACACAAAAGTGATTCCCTTAATCCTTCCGTACTGCCTTTATATACATGTAATTGTAGTCACAAGAGGGTTTCGGCTTTCAGTTGCCTGGTCTTGTGATTTGATCCAGGGTAATTACTGTATGAGTAGGTTGATTAATGCAAATTTGGTTCTTTTCTGTTTAAGCTATTACAGAAAAGGGGTAGTATTTGTGGAAACTAGGATTTTGATCTCCTGGCTTTAGGGATCTTTTGTAAAACTAATCTCAGTACACGAATCAGGTTACTGCGTTTTCTAAAATGTTTTTTCTTCATCTAGATATGGTGGTACTTTACATTGTGTCCAAAGAAATAGGTTTTTTTTTAAATGGTACTTGGAGGACTTCTCCTTGCCAAGTATTAAAATCTACAGATTTGGTTGTTTCCTAAGTTGCTTTCACTGGATGCTTTCTCTTTTTCGTTTAGATATATGAGAACATTATTATAATTAAACAAATTGCTTTTCTAGCATATTAGGAACTAAAGCTAATGTCCATTCAGCAGTAGTTAAAAGAATTTCTGTTCTGCAAGTTCTGACACCTCCCCCTTGGTTGACTGAAAAATGTTGGGTTTTTTTCCCCAGCCTTTCAGTGAAAATGAGAGCTTTCTGATTTACATTTCATAAGATCTGTGTGTTGTGTGATAAATGTGAGTTAAAAGCATTTGCATATAGTTTCTGGTCAACCTGTTGCTTTTTTAGTTAGGAGAAAAAAAGTATAGAAGGTTACAGGTTGATGGAAAAACAGTGCTAAGTTCAAGCCATAAATTGCCCTTCATGAATAGCTGAAAGTATAACTTTACATATCAAATGCAATGCTTTACTTGAGCTCAGAGAGCAATCTGTCAATTCCTCATACTTCAGAACTTCCCAGTTTTCTTTGCAGCAACTTTCTGCTCAAGCTGTTACCAAGTATGTTCGTTGTTAATGCTCGATGATAAGGTTCTCCGTGGTAGGAGTAGCCTTATAGATGAGAAAATTACCTTTTGGTTGTATAGCACATTCTGATCTGACTTTATTACTGTAGTCAGAGTTCACAATCCTCTTGTAGACAGATACCTGACTACCACAGCCTGTTTACATCTCTGTATAAGTGAGGAATCTATACCCCGTGCTTTCAAAGTATTATGTCAAGTGTTGCAACCTGCAGGTGAATAAAAATTACAGATTATTAATCAACGCCGGTTTTTTTGTGTGTGTGATTGCTGCCTCTTTGTGTGTAAGTATCACCTGAGATACTTCTGTGGCCTGTAAAACTAGAAGTAGTAATACTCCTGCTGTTGGAAGTGTGTCACTCAATAGATATTTGATTCACTGTGACTCAAATTTGAGTTTTGTCAGTTATGAGGTTTTGTTATATTCTGTCACTGAGGTGCAAACTGACCCCACAGTGTGCAAACTACTGAAATACAGCAGTTTACTGTTCAGATGAACAGTTCTATATAGATTTTACCATCTCAATATGGTTTCAGATCCAGTTCTCCTTGAAGCAAAAGGAGTTCTACCGAAGTGCCAGGTGGTCTGTAATACAAGGCCTGATTCTGTCTTGTTTCCTAATGATGTGTAGCTCCATTTTGAACAATTTAGCCTCACTAGGCTAGGGATTGTTTTCTTTCAAACATGTTAGTAGTCCTGTTGATTAATTGCTTTGCTTCTCTGCTTCATGTTGGAACAAATCCAGTCAATGTTTCTTATCATCTGCAGCCTACTCGCCCAGGAGTGGGATGCTCACCTTATCAAGCTGTAGATGCCAGTGCTGCCTGTGATGTTGAGAGCTGGCCCTTAACTGGATGTTTTAAGGCTAGAGCTTATCTGTTAAGGCAAAATATGTTTATGTATGAATAGATGTGCTGGTTTTTTTCAGCGCAAACTCCACCTCTTTGTCTCTGTGGTGACTTCCTAATTTACATATTTCTCAGGCACAGATTCTCAAAGGCTGTCTTTGATTTGGTAGCGTGAAATGAGTTCCATTTCAGAGGAAAGTGAAAGAAACTTGGATAAGATGGTTGTACCAATTTGAAAGCTAGATACAAAACCAACTAATTTTTTTTTCATTCCCGCAGGTCTGATCCAAAAGGGAATTATGCTTTTAAAGTTGGTAATTTGCAGGGAACTAAGTGCTCAAGGCTCACTGAATATGTTAAACTGTGTAAGACAGGGCTAGATGAGTTTTAGATGCATTAGTCCAGAATTACTAATGAATAAAGCTCAGATGAACAGAATAGATGCTGTCTTAATGACCTGAACTCTTGCTTGTGTAAAGTTGCTACAACTACCTACAAGCTAACTTGCCTCTTAAAAACATAGAATCCTTACAAGTTCAAATTTAAGGCTGCAATAGGAAAAAGACAGTCTTGATGAGTATTTTGACTGCCCAGGCAGGATAGGCACACTGACTGTGGTGTGCTGAGGGAAACCAGAGACACTATGGGACACTATGAAATAACAGTGGGAAGTTTCAGATATACTTCTGAAAGTAAGGTAAGGGTCCTATGGGAATGTGATAGGCTGCATTCTTAGACACATTCAGTGCCTGCATCGTCACAGCAATTGTTCACGGAGCACAGGCAAAAAGAAGTAGTAAACCTTAATTTGGTCCAGAGTAACACTTCCAATTTAAAATCTTCTGTGGTTTCTTTAATTTGTGAGAGAGAAGAGAAGATTCAGTTCTGGAACACATTCTGCTTGCTCCCCTCCTTCACTCCTGAGAGCTTATTATAAAGCAGACTTTATGGCTTGCTCTTCAGAATATGGCAGGGCAGCCTTTTGGCAAGCACTCCTAGAGGATAAATGTTCCTCTTCCACTTTGCCCAGTTTTGTACAACACTTTTTTTTCCCCCCAAAGTGTTAAGCTTCTGTCATATTCCTTGTGCAGAGCAAGGTGGTGTTTGTCCTCTGCCAACTGCTTACAAAGATAATTTACAAGCACTTCATTTTCAAATGTGTCAGCTATACAAGAGCAGTGTAAAATGACAAAGTGAAAAGAAATATAAATATCACTTGACAGAGACAGAGCGAATTAAAAAAATTCTCATCTCTTCTTTTCAATAACTTCAAAACACAGTTTGACAAAATACTTTATGATGCTCCTGTTATTTTCATTACCCAGAAAAAGAACATTTGAGAACTTCTGCTTACATGTAGGATTTACCATATCAAATTAAGCCAGTTAAGTTCTATGTTCCCTTTTAAAACAAAGAGAGAAACAGGCCAGTTTAATTCTGTAATTTAAAAGGTACAGAGCTGATGATTTTAATCATTGAGACTGACAATGTTGCTAGAACTGTGAACTTGACTCATATACAGGAGTCGTTTGGGTTTCTTATTCTATAGTTGTTCCTTCCGTCAACATCCTGAATTCCCCCAAGATAAATATATGTACATGTTCCTTATTACTGCTGGGTTTCAGTCCGCGTGAGTTGGGGCTTAAATACATAAATCCTGTTAAGTTACAATCTTCGCATTTCTTAGAGCTGTCTAAGACTGTAGACATCTGAATTAATTTTGTAACTCTTTACATATGTAGTTAGGTACCCATATGACATATGTCTGAAAATGTTCCGGTTGTTTGACTTTAGTCACCCATCTGTGATCCACAAAAGCCTCTTCTGGAAAGATTAATGCCTATCTTATGTGTGGGGCTCTTCTGAGATTCAGGTTAGGGTGAACAGATACTTCAGCTCTGTCTAAAGTCATGGGAAAGGTCAAAGGTTTAGGTGTGGTCTGGACAATAAGGGTGGCCTTTCATTCTTTATATAATGATCCAGTGGGTACAGCATTCACCAAGCATATGGAAGGCTGTTGAGCCTATGTTTGCCATTGCCTGAATGGCACTGAACCCATATCCCCAAAAAGTGTACGAGCTGCCAGGCCGTAGAATATCCTGAGGTTCTGTGTTTTTCCTCCTTCCTCTCTAAGCAGAACCATTTTCAAGCAGGCATGCCAGAGTGATGGATCTGACAGAAGACAGGTATGAGAAGGTCTCCAGCATAGATACTAGGGTCTTCAGACAGAAGGGAGCATAACAGTAGTTCCAGATCTCCAAAATATGTTTGGTAGACTGTTACTGCATTAAAAGCCATACCAAAGGCTCCCTGTAGAACAAAAGTAATGGTTCTACCATGAGACTGAATATTTCTACTACTTAGTTCAACCCTCCCAAATAATTTCAGATGAGTATAAAAAAGTGACTTCAGACATGGACTTCAGAATTACTACAAATAGTTGCAAATATAGATAATATTAAAGGTAATATACAAAAATAATCTTAGCATAAAAAGAATGAAGGCAATGCTAAAAAGAAGTAAATGTTATCACCATTGTTAGTGCCAATTTGACTGGTAAATTAAAAGAAAACAAAGGCCCTATTATATATATTAACACAGATTTTCTTAACTACAGGAAAGTAAGAGATGCAACTGGAGTTGATATTAATATGCGCGTAGGAGTGCACTCTGGAAATGTGCTGTGTGGCGTTATTGGGCTACAGAAGTGGCAGTACGATGTGTGGTCACACGATGTTACTCTGGCAAATCATATGGAAGCTGGAGGAGTCCCAGGGTAAGAGGTTTCTCTCTTAACCTTTGAACACCTGGATTTTTGTACCATGGAAAACTCCACAGGTACTATATCTTCAGCCATCAGCCTTCATGGAGAAGCCTGAACTAATTCTTAGTGCCGTCTTAAAAAAAAAAAAAAAAGAGCACTCAGTATTTCCTCTGATTTAGAGGATTTTCTTTTATATTTGTGCCCATTAGCACTTCTGAAAATGAGATTAGAAGGACGGTAAATGAAGTGAGCAGGATATAAAAAGTATATCCAAAAGCTAGTAAAAAAGGTTGATCAGGTTCAACTTATGCTTTTGATTGGTATTTGTGATTCTGTAATTCTTTTAAAATATAATTTCAGCCGTGTTCACATCACCTCAGTCACCTTGGCACATTTGAATGGAGCTTACAAAGTGGAAGATGGGGATGGAGATGTGAGGGACCCATATCTGAAAGAGCATAATGTTAAGACTTACTTTGTAATCAATCCTAAGGTTAGTAGTACTTTTATTTTGTGGCCATAGTTATTTTTGAGCAGGACCACTAATCTCTTTATTTAATAATTCACTACCATAAGATGTTGATCGGAGCTATTACTGATGCTTACAAATACATAATGTTTGCATTGCAAATCTTTCCCGCTCTTCAGAAATAAGTCTCTGATATTTCCCAGCAATATCATTAAGAACTGCAGGTTCTTAGCATCTCTCCATTTTTAAGTTCCTAAGCATGCAGATATGTGGTACCAGATGATACATTACTGCTTCAAAAGGTAATGAACACCGAGGCTGATATCACCTTTTATTCTCTGTCAACCAGGGAGAGAAGCGAAGCCCTCAGCACCACATTAGACCTCGGCATACTCTTGATGGAGCCAAAATGAGAGCTTCTGTCCGCATGACCCGGTACCTGGAATCTTGGGGAGCAGCCAAACCATTTGCACATTTGCACCACAGGGACAGCATGACCACTGAAAACGGCAAGATTAGCACAACAGTAGGGGCCTACTTATGTCATTTCATACAATTTAGCAATATTTGAAAGGAAAAAGTTGCTCACTGCTAAATACCTGGTTATTCCTGATAGAAGAAGATAGATGCATTTGTACAGGGCATAAACCCAGTGAAGTTGCTGGGAGCTTTTTCACTGGCATGTAGGCTTTGGATTAGACTCTAAGGAGCCATGTCTTGCTACAAGTGCATCTCTGAATTACAAGGAGTCCAGCACACTTAACTAAAATACACAGTTTGACCCTCTAAGCCTGTGCCCCAGTCACCGCATATACAGTGGCTGCTGTTCACCTTGTGGAAAGATATTTTGAACATAAAGCCAGAATGCAGCACATTTGGGAAGGAGCACTTTTGATACAGAGACATTCCCTGAAATTTATTGGCTGTTTCACCACATTCTCCATTTGGAAAATGGCCAAACCTGGAGCAAAGACTGTGAAATTAGAATATCCCTATGGCACCTGGAGTGGACTTTATAGAAAAGTTCTCTGGGAACCAAATCCATACTCACTGTAACATCTACATTTTGAAGGTGCACTAACCACTCATCAGCTATGGGTGATGGCCTGAGTTTCGCAGTGCTATAGTGCAATGTTCCATCTCTCACGCTCAACAGAAAAGATTTCTTTTTGATTTTGCTGACACTGTTTTACTTCTGTCATTAAGACACGGTCAGTCCAGAGCTTGTACATTGCATTATCTTCTACAAAGTGCAAACATAAAGGTGAATTCTAATAGTTTTCAACATTGACATTCAGTTTTGATACTGTTACATATGAGAACATAGGATTGAGCCACCTAACCCCTCTTGTTCAATAAATACAGTGCATCAGAATATGGGTTGTGACGTGTTCATTACAGAAAGTACCCAGTCATCACTATTAATCACAAAATAAATGCGATTGTGATGGCTGCTGTTGCTTATCAATGAAAAATAAAGACCATTGCCTGTATTTGGCCACTCAGGTCTGTTTTTTTCAGAAACATTTAACATTGTTTTTTGCTGAAGCTGGGAGGAGTTTGGGCTACATTAAAACAGTGGTGACTTTGAAGCAGTGACTTTCTAGTAACGCAAAACATTTTTGGATTCAGACTGTTGTCTTAGTTATTTACTGCTTATAATGACAGATCAGTTTGTCTCGAGGTCACTCCATCTTCACTCTTGGCTGGATTTTTCTTTTAGACAGTATTAATCTAATGCTAAATGTATTTGTATTGGAAACTTTTCTCCTTACTTGACTCTGTTTTCAACACTATTTTTAAAGAGACTCAATGTTGTCAAAGTCTATTATCAGTCATAGGTATTTTCTTTTGGTTTTTTTAGGATGTTCCCATGGGGCAATATCATTTTCAGCGTTGCAGAGAAAGGTAAATTATTTTTTTAAACTCATTTATTCATATAAAGTCCATATAAATACATACACATCTGTATGCGTTCATATATCTGTAAGGCATGTTTTCAAATACCGAGGGCCATTTCTCACCCAAACTATTTTTTCAACTGCTAGCTCTTACAGAGCAAAGGGCTATGGAAGCAGACTCATGTTACGTATGAATTGTGAATACACTTCCTGCTAACAAATAGCATTATTATGAATTAGTATAAGTATGTTGATGAGCTACTATTTGTTTCTCCTAACAACCCAATTACTCTATCAGTGGGGAAAAAATTATATGCAGGAAAATTGAGAGGAGGCATAGGGGAGAAAGAAGAGGGAAGATGGAAATGGCTGTTAATAACCTGTGTTACAACAGCTAATAATATGTACTAAAAGAGACATTTTATATATATTGTTAATTGCTTTATAATTGCATTGTGGTTTATTATTTCAAGGTCTAAAGTACATTTGCAGTAGCAAACATTCAAAAGGTACTGTATGGTCTTCCTGTAGTGCTCCTGCTTCACAAAATGTTTGCAAAATTACAATAACTTAAAGTTTTCATTCTCCTGCTTGGTGCTTCAATGATCAGGGCAAGATGGTAAGAAATGGAAACACAATTGAAGTTATAATTTCTTTAAAAACACTCAGAATTTCAAAATCAAGAAAAGAATGACATCTGTGTAAAAAGCAAACTTAGCACTGTCAGAAACCCAGAATGGTTAATTTTTATTAATGACTTGATAACACTTCAAATAATGTCTTTCTTGCAAAAGCATAATAAGTATAATCACAAATACAATAAAATATTCTTAAAGAACCTTTTAAAAATTTGTATTTTTATTGTCTTAAGTTATGCAAACAAGTCATTCAGTCTGTTCCTTCCCCATCTCTCTGTTTCGTGACTGTCTCCTTGACAAATCACAGGTTACTGGATACCTATGCAATTACCTAAAATATTGCTAAATTCCAGATGATTTAACTTTTTTTTTTTTTGCATGATACTATTAAAAACAGTCTCTGATTTTAAAACTAAGCGTTTACTTTTGAACAGTATGTCAGAAGGACTTCTATCGCCCTTATGGTAAAAAGAAAGATCATTGCACTGTGGTACTTGCAAATAATGAAAAGCTTTAACATGTTCTTGCTTTTGTGTTTCTAAATTCCACTCCAAAATAGACCCAAAAGGTACAAATGTTACCCTGTGTCTTGATACTGTATTATGGAAGGAGTTTCTAGAAACAATTACTGGAGTCTGGTGTCCATAATGAGGCATATAAATATGATTTTAGGTAAGCTAGTTAGTCACTCCCACAGGAGAGAGCTGAAATGATAAGAAGTACTTTAAAAATCAGTATTTTATTAGAATATGAAAATGTAGATTTTGAAGCCTGACTGTAGGCTTCTGTTTGTGTCAGTCTTAGCTCTTATCTAGTTACATGATAGTCTTACATTGTTAGGGATCTGCCAAGAGGATTAAGTGTGATTAGATAATGTCTCCTCATCTGTCTAGTTATTTCTCCTAGACAGATTGTTTAACATGTGAAAAATAAGTTGTAAACACTTTCTTATCTAAATTCTGTAGCATTGAATAGGCATGAAATCAGATGGGTTGTTTAAGGTTACTGTAGTTACACTAATGTAATTTCTGTATGAATTTGAATCCTGCAATAGGTTATCAGTTTTGGGGAAATAACCCAAAAAATTGATGTTGAAGAAAATCCCTGTTATCTTTAATAGGGTTGAATTTGTAGGTTAACAAAGTTTTGGTAAGCAAAGAGTCAAATTTCAGATCTGACTGTTGACTTCTTACGAAACAGTTATTAAGTTAACATTGGATTTAAGTTTTCAGGAGGCAGACATAATCTGGCAATATTTGAAATATTTCTTTTTTAAAGAAAGCGCAACTGCTGAAAGGGCTGATAATGTTTGCAGTAGCATATGTTAGCAAAGACAAACCCATTCTGATGATCCTCTGTTGGGTTCATGCTGAGTCTAGTGAAAATAAAAGATTTTTTTTTTCATCACAGTTGTGTTATAAGATATAAATAGAGAAACATGACATATGTTTGAAACTAATTTCAGACTTTGGGCTCAGTTATTAAAAATAATAAGGTATTTCCAAGAAAAGAAGAGTTAGCAAGCTTTCGGTAGAGAATGCTTATTATAGCTCAGTGCACTAGCACATTGTTGCTCATCATACAATTCTGGCAGAGATTTTTAAAAAGTAACTACAAGAAACAGGAATGTTTTAGGAATTTGAGCATATTCATATTATTTTCATTACTTCTAACACTTTCCTTCAACCAGAATTTCTTGAACTCCCTTGATTTTTTTTTTCCAAATGTTTTCTTCTGTTTGTTTTTAAGTGCTCCCTAATAGCTAAACTCCAGATATTTTTTTTGTGTGTGTATGTGTGTTTCAGACTCTGCAGCTTATGCTGGTTTTGTTAAGAGATTATCATGAGGCTCAGTGTGCCTGAAGCCTATGGCTGCTATTGCAGTATAAATGTTAAAAATTTGTTATTATCCCCTCAAGTTTATGCCAGCTATCACCCCATTGCTTAAAGTTAATGTTTATTAACAATGTAATGATTTTCCAAAGTAACATCCCACGTTTTTCATTTCAGAACAAAATCACAGAAAAGAAGGTTTGAGGAAGAACTTAATGAGAGGATGATCCAGGCCATTGATGGAATCAATGCTCAAAAGTACGATTTTTTTGTTCTGTTTTCTCCTTCCTTCAACTTTGACATAAATCTACAACAGAGGGTAGCATTTACTATTTCTCACTCCCACACGCACAGAGAAGTCTGAAAACAGTGAAGGTGTCGCTAATACTGGCATAAGAAGCTCTGCACATTGTGAAGACGGGCTGCATGGTAGCATTTTCTACTATATGGGATGAGACAGTGCCTGTGAATCATGGTGTGACAGAGATTTTGGCTTGTTTTGATCTTAATGGCTAAGAGATTTTTGCTCTGTAACGGTTCATATCTGTACACTCATAGCCATAACTCTACAGAATTATCTCATCTGAGAGCAGAGGAGTAACATACAAGAAATAGCTGGCTCGGGAATCAGAATGACATGAAAATTGATGCTTCACAATTGTCACAGAAGCATCTCCTCAGAATTAGAAATTTTCCCTAAAATCATAGTTTAATATCTTTTTGTTGCAACTGGTTGGTTGATTTGTTAGAGAAGGCTAAGCTTGGTGGCATATTGACATTGTTCGTGGAGGCAACATGGCATGTATTGTTTCTATGTCCTAGGAAGAGCCGAAGGCAGTGTTGGTGTTCTCCGATTGCTGTTGAATACATAAGACTGAGAGAAAAATCAATACCAGTCCAAAAGAAGTGTTCAAGTTTTTTATATTTATCTGATGAAATAAGGGAATTGCCCTTCAAACTAGTGGGCAATAATTGTGATGAATTACATGTTTCCCCCTCTACTTCTGTTACTCAGAATCTTAATTAGCTGAGTATTACACCTAATTATTAAGTGCTCATATGTCACATTTGTTGTTTTTTGCATCTGATAGTCCTATTAAAAGGTACTTGACTTAAGGAAAATATTTTTCAGTTATTATTTATAGAGAGAATGTTGATAGTTACAGATCATACAAAGAATATAGTGAAAGAGGGTAGGTCACATGATAGGCAAAACCTTTTGATTACTCTAGTCTTGCCTAAAACAGCTATAAAAATTTTGGCAGTTCTTACGTATCTTCAGGTACACTTGCTCTGATAAGTGGATTCTAAAAATGATGCATTGATGTCAAAAGTAAACCATCTGTATAAATGAATTAAATTAAAGTATTCATATGATCATACTGTATGTTGTTTTATCTCACAGAATCAATTTCGTATCTAACTAGTGCATAAAATTCAGAGAAACTTTGAGAGAAAAGAGATTTGTGTGATTAAAAAGGTTACTGAAGAAGTTTCAGTGCATTTTGTGAGTTACACAGGGAATTGCAGAAAGATAAGAAATTATCTTGTATATCAGAGAGGCTGAATGCCACCTTCCAAAATTAGATTCCCTACCAGTCCCTTTATTGACTTGCCAAATGAATCACTTAAACGATATTATTCAATTGGGTACCTGAGAATAAGTTGTCAAAAGTGTTGATTCTGTAAACAGCAAATTAATACAATAATATTTGGACTATGTGAATGCTAAACACTCAGTAAAAATAGATAAAAAGTTTCCTACATTTAGGACAGAAAACTAATAACTTTTTTATTTTCTTTATAATTTTGCCATTTTTTTGCGCCTCAATTTTTCATCTATAAAATGAAAATAACACTATCAACTAACCTAATGGAGTGGTTGTGAAGCTAAATGTTTTGCTTCTGTGAATCCAAAAGCAAACTTTTAACAAAAGCTATGGTATTTCTAAATGTGTTTAAGTGTAAAGTTTGCATTTTATAGCGAATATGCCTATAACTGAATGAAGAAAAAAAATATTGCACTGAAAATATGTTATTAAAATTACCATTCTTTTAACCTTTTTAATTAGAAAATTTTATGAAAATAATTTAAAAGCAAACATTCATTGTGCAGAGCCGTTGTTTCTTCCATCCTGAGCTGTCAGCGTGGTCTGACTGTTTCATCCACATCATGGTTCCTTGCCATGAGTCATTCTGGGAAAAAAGTAACTGATTGCAAGCAAATTGTCATAATATGTGGGGTTTTGGACATTACATGCTCAAGTGTTTAACATTTTGTAACTGGAAGACAAGGGACTGTAGAGTCTAGCTCTTCTTAGTCCAAGACAAAGCTGTAGTCCAAATGAATCACTGTTTTTACACAGTGTAAAATAGCGCAGTGTGTATTGAAATGGTCCCTCTGGTTTTTAAAGCAGTGTAGTGTTTTCTCTGGGATCCCTCACTCGCTGCTCTCCTGCTGGTTCACAAGCTAGCTTAGCTTCTTTCCACAAAACTGCTAAGTGGCATATGCACACACTGTCCGTAATTTGGGGCTTCTGGGTTCAATTGCTTCTGGAGTGCAGATTAAACTGGCATCTAAAAAGCAGCCCCTTGGCCCTGTAGCATGGTTCAGAGTAGTGGATTTAGCTGGCGATGCTCCTTGCAAAGTTGCATGAGGAAAGTTATGACCTGTTTATTCATTATTATTCTGTTAGAGCACTACATTAAAGGATACATAAAAATTAAAGATTTAAAAGAGTGAGTGAGGGACAAAGAGCTTCTGTCTCTCAGCCAAGTGCCTTAGCTTTGTAGAGTGATTAGAGCATAACATCGTAATTTCTCCATGTTTCTTTTTTCCATACATTAAACAAAGTATTCCTGCTGCACAGGAGAGGGATGAGTACCCCTGCCTGTGCCACCCTGAACCTTAGTGGTTAGGGGACTTCTATAGGACCTGTGATGGGTGGAGAGCAATCTTACTAGCTAAATATATACCTACAGAGGGAGCTAAACTAAACTTATTTGCTCCTTGATAAGTAGGTTACTATGTTAAAGAGACACACTCTCTTTCCTCTCTTTTTTCTTTAAGTCATGGTGGCTGCTATGTTCTGCGCATAATTCCTTGCTGTACATTGCCAATCCCTATCAAACCACATGCCTCTATGGATACAGGGAGAATTCAACTATCTGTCTGTATTATTCCTTGAATTGCAAAAGAATTTGAACAGAAATTTGGTACCTAGCTTCCCAGGAGGCATATCCACACATACTTGCAGATACTTCAGTAATTTTTAGGCTCATCAGGGAGTCAGGCTGTAGGCAGAATTTTTCAGCCCTTATCTCCATGCCAAAGGTGTGTGGCTTTGTGCTCCCTCTTCTGTACTTATTCTCTACTTCTATTTGTCTGTGTTTTATTGTTTCCCTCATCTCAGACCTCTCGGCACCTGCTACCCAAGACAAGTATAGTTTTTTTTCTGAGCTTTAAAGTAGAACTAAAAGCTCCTGAAAACGTGAGCTTGTAATTTGGAGTATGAGGCAGCGTTTGCTCTAAATGTCACTACTGAGTTAACATGTGATCAGGCGTGTACAGACCAAATTAGAGCTTTGGGAGCAGATCTGCAGACAGAACTTTTTACCAGTGTGATAATCGTAAATAAATCAATCCACCTGTCAGAAACCATAAGGAAAAAAAAAGGGAAATTAGTTAACAATTTGGAGAAGAGGATTACTTTTTGTTCAATTATTATAACTAAATGGAAAAAAACCTTGCATTTTATTTTCACAATTTACCAAAAATGTTCCACAAACTGAATGTTTTCTCCAGTATATTACAGCTGAACCCAAACAAAATCATGCTGTATGTACAACAACCTATCGTATCTCTTTTTTTTTCAGAATCCTAATTCTGATCAGACATAGATGTGAACCACTGCAGAGCAAACTGGGAAATATATTTTTTAATTAAACATACCTAGAACTGAATGTTTTCAACCCCTTTGTAAAATGAAACTGATTGCAGAGGAACACAGACAGTCTCCCAGGCAAGGAAACAAATATTTTAGATTTCACAAATCAAAGCTAATAGCTTGCACTCCACTCTGTCCTCTCCTGTTCTCCAGGACCTTAATTTAGGATATATTCCACTGTGGTTCATTGCTGCTACTTCTTTGCATTGCAGCCTGTCAATTGAGACATTCTCTTTTATTTAGAAGGCATTAGCTACACTACTAGCATAGAGCCTAATTTGAAGTTATTCCTGGAAATGTCGCAATAAAATCTCAAGCCCTGCTATTAGTGTTCAAGCTCAAATATCGCCTGTTCACAGAACTAGTTTGCTTAAATATTTTTTTCCAAATTTGTCTAGTCCCCTTGAGGTGCAAGCAACCTAACCCTCTTGAAATGTAAATATTCTGTTTCTTTTCAAGTGGCCATTAAAATAAATGTAGACTTCCATATTGGAATATTTCATTTTGCAAAAATTATGTGAAGCTTTTGTCGAGATTCCCTTATTTTAAAATAGTTTTGTCATTTCAATGCAAGTACTTATTCTATTTTGTATTTCTCATCTTTAAGCAGAGAAGTTTTTATAATCAGTAAAAAGATCAAAATCTATCTCTAGAGTACAGTGTCATGGTCAAGACATTAATACAGCTCAAATACAAAATTGTTCCACCTCTTTTAGTAATGTTTTTTACGTTTTCATTCAGAATAGGAGTTCATAAAGTGTAATTTATCTGCCACTCTTCCATATTGTAACAGTGCACTTCTTCAAGGTACCTCGTGCAGGACTGCTTTTATCTCAGGTTCTCTTCTGTGCACTGGATATACTACAAGTATTTTGGACCTGAGTGGAATGTCAGTGCCAGAATTACTGCATATAAATCTCTCCCTCAATTGTCCTTAGGAGTGATCCACAGAAAAAATTGTTCATCTGAGCTTTTGTTTCATGTGTACATTAGCAATAATAGTCAAAAGAGAGAGGGGATTTGTAGTTTCCGTTTCCGCTTTTGCTTGTCAGTGCAATACACCATATGCACTGTATTACACAAAAACTTGCTTTTTTCAGAGTGATTTTCTTATTTTACTTCATTCCAGTAATATAAAAAGATAGGACTTGTTTATCCTTGTGTCAGTTCTAATGTTCCTTTTCTCTTCCAGGCAGTGGCTTAAATCTGAAGACATTCAAAGAATATCACTTCTTTTCTATAATAAGACTCTGGAAAAAGAAGTAAGTTATTTTCATTGCAAATACGCAGTTGATTCCTTCTTTGCCTCATCTAAGTGAGGCTTGTGTCCCTTGCTTTTGTAACATAGAGCTATGAGAGCTCCCTCATGCAGGGAGAAGTGCTCAAACCATACAAAACTCTTCTAGCTCATTTATGGAAAAAAAAAAAAATATGCTGTGATGTCTGAGACTACTTTCCTGTCTGTAAGACTCTGCAGTTTCCTGACATTTTCGTGGTCTTGCAGAAGTGAGAGAAGGTTTGATAGTCCAAATTTGGTGTAACAAAGCAAAGAATTCCTGAATTACATCATCTACATCCTCAAAAGGCATTTATCAAGTTCGGCTGGTTTTAATTTATTTTTTCTTTTGCCATGTCTTAAAGACTCTTACGTGTATCTTGTAATGATATCAGTTGCTCATTGGTTTTCTCCATATGCACTTAATGTTCACAGTCACTCTGAGGAAACAATACTATAGACATTTTTTAAGAAAAATGCCTAGCTGTCTTCGATGCAACACACTAAATGTTCTTCTGATTAATATGTGTGACAAAACATGTTTGAGACATGTATGTACAGATAGAGTAAATTATATTGTTTCTAGTCCTTGGAGTAACAATCACAATGAAAGATTCTTCCCTTTTACGTGACTGACATGAACACTAGCCTAGAAAGCCAGGTCTTTTCTTTGTTTTATGGCCTTGTAGAGCTTGAGTGTGTTTCTACATACTGACACATTTTCAGCAGGAAGACTGGAGAGTTGCCTCTTGCTACTTTCTCATAAGCATAGGGCAGCTGATACCTGAACAGTTACGCTGTCCTTCAGGGAAGTGAGATAGGTTTGACCACAACCGGCTATATAAATGAGTGAACCTGATGAGAATGGGGTAAAGGAAGTATTACCATGCTGTGTTTACACTGTGTAGTATAGGTGCAAGTATCCTCTGGGTACCATGTGGTGGTCAAATAAATATTTAAGTATTTTTGTATATTTCTTTTCAGTTCAAAGCATCTGAAATAATTTTCAGATTCTTTCACAGCTCAGCAGTGTTCTTATGGCCAGGTGCCACAGGCATGTGTTGTATGCCCTTGGCAATACATTTGGGTGAAAAAAGTTTCAAGGCTTGTTCAGGCTGTTTAGAGATGGCATAAGAGAGAAGAAGCTAGACTTGGTGTGGTCTCATCCATAATGTTTAAAGGGTACACTGACTGGATCAAAGGTGTGTGCAGGAGCACATTCAGATTTTGATGTGAGTGGTACTAACGGATAAATTCTGAAAGAGAACTTGAGAGAAAACCATCACACGCACAATGGACAATCAGGGAATCCGGACTTGAGAGAAAATCAGGGAGAGAAGTTATTTGGCTGTGTTAGATGCGCCTGTATGAGTCTAATCTCTTTTAGACTGTAGAATGCTAGGGAATGGCAAAGAAGTAACTGTTCTTTTCAGATCTGGATTTTTAATATCTTTCTTCAAGGCCTTTTAATGACTCACCGGTCTAGTCTTGACTTTAAAGAGCTCAGTAAGAAATCTGCCTTTGATTTAAAAAGGAGCTTTTCCAGCCCTGTAGGACCTGAAAGTACAGCAAGGAAAAAAAGCAAAATGATTATCATAGAATCATAGAATCATAGAATGGTTAGAGTTGGAAGGGACCTTCAAAGGTCATCTAGTCCAACCCCCCTGCAAGGAGCAGGGACATCTCCAACTTGATCAGGCTGCTCAGAGCCCCATCCAACCTGGCCTTGAATTTTTCCAGGGATGGGGCATCCACCACCTCTCTGGGCAACCTGTTCCAGTGTTCTACAACTCGCCTTGTAAAATTTTTTTCCTAATATCCAATCTAAATCTACCTCCCCCTATTTTAAAACCATTACGCCTCATCCTATCACAACAGGCCCTACTGAAGAGTCTCTCCCCATCTTTCTTGTAGGCCCCCTTGAGGTACTGGAAGACCGCTATCAGGTCTCCCCGGAGCCTCCTCTTCTCCAGGCTGAACAGCCCCAACTCTCTCAGCCTGTCCTCATAAGAGAGGTGCTCCAGCCCTCTCATCATCTTTGTGGCCCTCCTCTGGACCTTCTCCAACTGGTCCATGTCCTTCTTATGTTGGGGGCTCCAGAACTGGACACAGTACTCCCGGTGGGGTCTCACCAGGGCAGAGTAGAGGGGGAGAATCACCTCCCTTGACCTGCTGGCCATGCTCCTCTTGATGCAGCCCAGGATGCGGTTGGCCTTCTGGGCCACAAGAGCTCATTGCCTGCTCATGTTGAGCTTCTCATCCACCAGCACTCCCAAGTCCTTCTCCTCAGGGCTGCTCTCAATCCATTCCCCGTCCAGCCTGGATTTGTGCCTGGGATTGCCATGACTCAGGTGCAGGACCTTGCACTTGACCTGGCTGAACTTGATGAGGTTGGCACGGGCCCACCTCTCCAGCCTGTCAAGGTCACTCTGGATAGCATCCCTTCCTTCCAGCATGTTGACAGGACCACACAACTTGGTGTCATCGGCGAACTTGCTGAGGGTGCACTCTGGCCCACTGTCCATGTCACCAACAAAGATGTTGAACAGGGCCAGGCCCAACATGGACCCCTGAGGGACAGCACTCATGACTGGTCTCCACTTGGACATCGAGCCGTTAACCACTACTCTCTGAGTGCGGCCATCCAGCCAACTCCTTATCCACCGAGTGGTCCGTCCATCAAACCCATGTCTCTCTAGTTCAGAGAGAAGGATGTCGTGCGGGACAGTGTCAAAAGCTTTGCACAAGTCCAGGTAGATGATATCCGTTGCTCGTCCCTTGTCCACCGATGCTGTCACCCCATCATAGAAGGCCACCAAATTGGTCAGGCACGATCTGCCCTTGGTGAAGCCATGTTGGCTGTCACCAACCACCTCCTTGCTCTCCATGTGCCTTAACATGGTTTCCAGGAGAATCTGCTCCATGACCTTGCCAGGCACAGAGGTGAGGCTGACCAGCCTGTAGTTGCCCGGGTCCTCCTTGTTCCCCTTTCTAAAAATGGGGGTTATGTTCCCTCTCTTCCAGTCATTCGGGACCTCACCAGACCACCACGACTTGTCAAATACAATGGCCAGTGGCTTGGCAACTTCATCTGCCAGTTCCCTCAGGACCCACGGATGGATCTCATCAGGTCCCATGGACTTGTGCACCTTCAGGTTCCTCAGATGTTCCCGAACCTGCTCTTCCAGTACAGTGGGTGGTTCTTCATCCTCGGGGTCCCTGCTTGTGCCTTCCACAGCTTGGGTGGCGAGACAAGAGCCCTTATCGGTGAAGACTGAGGCAAAAAAGTCATTGAGTACCTCAGCCTTCTCCATGTCCCGGGTAACCAGGACACCTGTTTACTTCTGGAGGGGGCCTACATTCTCCTTGGACTTTCTTTTGTCCCCTACGTACCTATAGAAGCTTTTCTTGTTGCTTTTTATATCCCTGGCCAGATTCAGTTCCGTCAGGGCTTTGGCCTTCCTCACCCGATCCCTGGCCACTCGCACAGCCTCTTTGTAGTCCTCCCAGGCTACCTTTCTCCGCTTCCACTCTGTATAGGCTTTCCTCTTCACTTTCAGTTGCTCCAGGAGCTCCTGGCTCATCCACACAGGCCTCCTGGCCTTTTTGCCCGATTATTTAACCTAAAGAGTGAGTTCCTTGACTTCATTAAGAAATGTCTGGAGAAGTGTTAAACTCTGAAATGAATTTACAACTGGGTTGGAATTTTTTGAGATTTTAACAGCAGCTCAAGGTCTAAAATTGTTGGACGAGACCATTAAGATACAACAAACATACTCAACTGGTGGAAGAACAAAACTTACTGCAAACCTACCCATCAAGCAAAGTCATATTTGTGCCTTGAAATTCAGTTAGGTATGTGATAAGAAGTACTTTTAATTTTTTATACAATTCAAAAGTAAAAAAAAAAAGCTGTTGTGTTGCTAAACTCAATTTCTATGTGTTCATGTAAAGTTTGATGCACCAGTTTCAAGAGCAGAACTTGGCTATAAGCACAAAGACACAGCTGTGTCCTTGCAGTTAGAAAGCACAGCTTGTGCACTTTCCATTTTATGAGGTTTGCATTTTGAGGACTTTGTGAAAATAATCTTTGGTACATTTTCTTTTAGTAATCAAATCTTAAACTCTTACCCTTTGAAAAAACTTCAGTAGGATAAGTAAGTTTAATAGGCCTGATACTTAGGTCATTTCCCTTTGAGAACTTAATTGGTTTCAATGTAGACATATCTATCTCAAATAGCAGAACAATTCTAATAAATATTTCATTGCTTAATTCTTATGTCTCTAGACAGGCTAATTAGAGTTTCATAAATAGATTTTTTTAATGACAAAACAGATCAAATTGACTCTCTGCTAAGACTATCAGGTGTTTAGTAGTATCAGTGGACATATGAAGCCTTTTAACACAAACATAAAATATTTTAATTGAAGTAATAATATAGACACAGTAAACATCAGTATGATTGCTAGCTATGTTGTTGGAAATAGAACATTTATAATGTGTCGCACAGTTTAGACTTTGCTGCTTTGTGTGCTCAGAAGTTTCCTGTCTACAAGACTGTTGTAGGTTTTTTTATAGCTGTTTCAGCCTGTTCAGTATTTATTAATAACTGAAAATCAGTTTGGAGAATTAATGACTAAGAAGCTTGGAATCGGCTAAGAATGGCTGGCCATTGCTAAAAACATTTTTTTAAAAATGCTTTCACTTTTTTTTAATTAAATTTTTTATGATGCATTTGAGATAGTCCTGTTCTGCAGAGGAACAAGACAAACCATTTGACATGACTACCTAAGCTATTCTTCAAGAAGTAAAAGGATTCAATACTGTGCCTGGTAATCTCTGGCCCTATATGAGTGGATGTAGAAGTCATTTAACAACCGGAAATTTACTGTTGCTAAAGACTTATACATATCTGCATCTTTAAGCTGGAATTTCAGTTGGGTGATATTTTATCTGCTTTGCAAATTGTGTTTTTAACATTTGCTTTTTTCTTTTCTTTTAGTATCGAGCAACTACTCTACCTGCTTTTAAGTATTATGTGACTTGTGCCTGTCTCATATTCTTCTGCATTTTTATTGTGCAGATTCTGGTATTGCCCAAGTAAGTGGTATTTAACATGTACTCATTCCTACATATATTTGCTCATTAATGTAAATGAAAAATTTTGGAGCTGTCAGATTACAGAGGTCAATTCATGGAAATTAAATTGAATGGGGAAGACTGAGGATTTCAGCCCAGTTTCAAAGTTATGCTTGTTGCTAATTTTAATCGCTGCCAGTAACATGGTGCCAAGTGTTAGTGTCAATTCTTTATTCATTTTAGGTTTTCTCTTTGCATTTAAAAATGTGTGATGATGACAGCAATGAAATTCAGATATGTAAAAAAAAAAAAACTAGTACAAGCTGTAAGTTTGTACAACTAAAATTACATGTGAAATAAGTGTGACAATTGGATGCTGAAGTGGGACAAAACAGGTTGCAAAATTGTGACTGTAATTAAATAAGCATATTTAACATATTACTGTGATAGTAGTGCTCTATTCAGCATGCAAACAGGCCATTACTATTCATAAAATGTTTATTTTAAAAACTATTTTTTAAATATTATAATAAATTGCCGGAATAGTTATTTTTTCAGAATTTATATGTTATGAGTAGTCTATTTATGCATATAAATCAGCTATCTTTCTATCTGTGCATATTCTAGAAAGGCTGAGAAAACTAGAAGAGAGTTCCAATAAATGCTATTTTATCAGACTTCTTAAAATGGAATTTTACTGTTGATTGTTTACGTAGTGGAAAGTTGATATTTGTTTATAGCAATTGTTTCCAAAGCCAACACTGTATATTCCCTGTGATAGAGTATTTCTTCACTCATAGTCTTTTCTCCCGTCCAGCGCTTTCAGGAGTAGTATTTATAATCTCAGCTGATTGGTTGGTCTTGTGCTGTAGTACTTACATTTTAATTCAAAGCCAGAAGGAGCTGTTAGGTCACTATAAATTGACTTTCATACTGCAGACTTGTTTTATAAGCTGTATAAAGCTTTATGGAATTCTATTCAGATGTTACATCATTGTCTTTGCAAAGGGTTTCCTATCTAGTTTCTAACACGGAGACACAAGCTGCTAAGGGACACTCTTCCAAGATTGAGCAGTATCCTGCACATGGTTCAGTCTGCTTTAGGGATTACTATTGCAAAATATTAAATTAAGACTCATCACTAATTTTATTTGTCATTTTGCATAATAAGTATATTTTACAGGCTCATACGGTATTTCTGTTAGTACAGGAATTAATTCAGGGAAATTTGTGGTTTGTGATACACCAAACCCCAAATTTGGGTCTAACTAGTCCCTTCTAGCAGTATGATTTATGAATCTGTTTTTATGTTTTGACCTTAGTCATGAAAATGAATCTAGATTTATCACCTATCATACATGTAGCAAGATGCTCATTTTGCTATATCCTTATTGCATCTCTTCAGCCAATTGTGTAGCTCATTAAAATGTATCAGATACTTGAAATTAGTGAACTCTAGGGAGCTGTATTCAACTAAGAAAAGTGTCCTCCAACTTGTAAAAGCATATGTCTATATTACATGATCTCTTTCAAACATCAGAGCAAATTACATGTATGGTTTATCATTTTCATTATGAAAATGTAAATTATCTTTTGGTCCTTTTATAGAGCTGCGTATTAAATTGTAAAAGCAAGAGTGTAAAATCAGATGAAACTAACATTAATGGTATTCAGCTGGGTCTGTGAATTAATTTAAGAGATGCAAAAGCGGAAGATAGAAAGGCAAGGTATTTTACAGGCATCTGTATTTTTGGTAAAAAACTAGGAGCATTGCATATTTTAAAAAATGTTGAAAAATTACCAGTGTAAGTAGTCATCACAAATGTAGCTTAAATTGAACATAGTCCTCTCCTCCAAATGTTGTTTCCTTCCTGCAAAAAAATAAATAAATCATATCAAATAAATCATAGTTTAGTCTAAAATTCTATACAGCATTTTTATTTTTTTTCCGGAAATTCTATAGGATTTTTAAATGGTGATCTAATGAAGACAGGGAGATAAACAACTTCTGTCACTGGGTTTTATTGATTCACTATTCCATTAATCAGGTTTTGCAGTGGTGTAGTATCATTGATTTCTGTGCAGGCACACCACCTGCTGCTTTAAAGTTGATTTGGAGATATTTGATGGTGAGTAACATCCAGCAAGTTGTAAGTAATAAGTAATATCTCCAAGATCATGAGACATTTATTTCAAGGCTGAAATAATTTATCAATGTTTTAATTTTCTTGGGATCAATAAATTGATGTGGTGTTTTCCTAATAATCTTTAAACAAATCTAATCATATAAAAATATCTTCTAGTGAAATGTATCATAAGGAGTAGATCTTTATTGTGACATTAAAATAACAGCAAATCTTGATCATTACATTTCCTCGGAACAGGCCTTCGGTGGCTCTCTAGCATTCTTGGTTTATCAAGTGACAGAACTAATAATTCATGACAACTCTACGTTCTTTACTTAGGGAAACAGTCAACTAACATGGAATTGGTAGTGTTCTTTTTTGAAACGCAAACCAGTGAACTCATTAAGTGTATTGTTATTGAACAGGAGTTGCTTCTTGTGCTGTTCAAATAAGGGATTTGTTTCAGGCTACATTTAAGATTCTTTCCAAGTCTTCGCTGTCTGAGACTGCTATGTTCAAGAAATTGTGTCCTTTTGCCCTGAGTCATGCCAAACTAACAATCATCTTGTTCTACCCATGGAGAGTGGTTAGGAGGCCATGGAAAGTGGTTAGGAGGCCTTAACATAGTATTTCCTGTCAGACACAGCTGAATTTCTTCATAGAAAAGCTAGTACTTAAAAACTGAAAGCAGGTATGCCATAAATCACATATTTTCCCAAGAGCTGCAAAAATGTAGAAAGTATACTCTTTTTTCTCCTTTTTTCAGTATCTTTATCTTCATAATAAGTTTTTATTTTCTATTTAAAATATTAGCAACAACACATAGGTATATGTCGTAGTTCAGCCCCGATCAGGACCAGACTACGCAGTCTGTCTCTCGCTCCCCCCACCCTCCGAGAGAATAGGAGGAGATGATATAAGAAAAACAGCTCAAGGTTTGAGATAAGGACGGCGAGAGAATCCTTAAAGTTACCATCACGGGCAAAACAGACTCGACTTGGGGAAAACTATTCATTTATTTCTAAAATTAGCAGGAGAATGAGACAGGGAACGAGATAACCTCCCCCCACCCCTCCCTCTTCCCGGGCTTAACATTATCTCTACTACCTTCCCCTCCCGAGCGGCATCGGGGGGGAAAAGGGAATGGGGGTCGCGGTCAGTTCATCACGCGTTGTTTTACGCCGCTGTATCATCGTCAGGGGAAGAACTCCTCGCATTCCTCCTCTGCTCCAGCGTGGGGTCCCTCCCACGGGCCACAGTCCTTCGTGAAACTGCTCCGGCGTGGGTCATCTCTTCTACGGGGTGCAGTCCCTCTAGAACAGCTGTCCCAGCGGGCCCTCCACGGGCCACAGCCTCCTTCAGGCCTCCACCTGCTCTGGCGTGGGGTCCTCCACGGGCTGCAGGTGGATCTCTGCCCCTCCGTGGACCTCCATGGGCTGCAGGGGGACAACCCGCTCCACCATGGTCTTCACCACGAGTTGCAGAGGAATCTTGGCCAGGAGCCATGTTACTCCCCCGCCTCCTTCTTCACTGACCTTGGCGTCTGCAGCCGTTCCTCACAACAGGCTGGCAGACGTCTCTCAGGATCCTTTTTACATCTTATTCACTTCTCATCTCCTCTCCACTTCTTGCAGCCAGGCCAGGCCGAGTTGGGCCCAGTCGGCTGCCTGGCGGGAGGCCAGAGGGTGAGGCCTGCAAGGCCCATGAGGCTCGCGCCTCCCCCTCTCTGCCCCCCGCTCAGCTGCTTCACATCTTCTCCTCCTTTTTTTCCTGTTTTCCCCTACTTAAATACGTTATCGCAGAGGCGTTATCACGGGACATTCTGCTACCAATTGGCTTGGCCTTGGCCAGCAGCGGGTCCGCCCTAGGCCCGGCCGAGTCCACTGAACAAAGGGGAGCGACTTCTAGCAGTTTCCTACAGAAGCTACCACCTTAGGCCCCCCCTCACTAACAAAACCAGAACAGTATAAATGCAATGTATCTTCCAATCTCATAGTATCTGATAGAAATGAGTTATTCAAAACAGATATTTACTGATGATATCAGAAGAATATGAGAAGGCGAGCCAAGATCATATATTTAAATTTAGACTTGGAACTGTCTGAAGCCTAGAAAGTTCTCATATTTTTTCCTCAATTTTAAACTCTGTCCCTTTGTAGGTTATTGTCAAGGCTTGTCCTGTCAGGGTTCCTGATAGGGCACGGTAGCAGGGAGCAGACCTTTGAGTCCTTGAAGCAGGTAAAAAGTTAGCTGGCTTGTGGGATCCCAGGTTCTCTTTTGACAAAATGGTTTGCCCAAATCTCTCAATGCAATGCATTTGCTGACTTGTGCAATCCGTTTGATGACTCTACACAATAAAGGCAAGATTAGTTTACTATAAAGAGCTATACTGCTTTTGTAATGTTTCAGTGACAAAAAAAAAAAAAAAAATGCATGTTATGGCTTTCCTGTGGTCGTTGCCGCAAATGAGGCTTGTTTATGGTAGCACTTAATTTTTAGTATTTTGATTCCCATTATAGCATTTTCAGCCCACTTCTTTCTGTCTAGGAGCAGCATGAGACTATTTTGGCTTAGCCTAACTGAAACAGAAGTCCTGCTGTTCCCAGAAAAGAATGGGGTGTGGGGAGAACAAAGCTTACAACTTTTTTTCTCTGTATTCACCACTCAAATACAGATTCTAAGATACCGCTTTTCCTTTTCCTTATCCCCAGTCGTTTCTTTGCCCTCATAATCAGAATCTTGTTCACCTTGCTGTGTAATTGTTTTTCTCGTGCCACCCCAGTAACATCACTGATCACGTAAAACACTTACAAAGACCGTTTGTTCTTGCCCTTTGCCCATGTGATTAACTACTCTTCGCATAAGCTCTCTTTACACCATGTTAATTTTATTTCCCTTGCTCACCAGTTTCTCTGACAAATGTCTTCATTTCTTCTACAAAGATGCACTCCAAACTTGAGTCATAAGGCTATTCTTGTGTTTAATAATTTCTTAAGGTGTGCAGTCTCCTTCATATCAGAGAAAGAATAGCGATAGTTTGAAATACAGAAATGGTTTCTTGAATCTTATTGAAGGATATATACGACTGGAAGTGTTTATGCATATTTAAAAATCAAGCTTGTTAATTATAATCCTTTTATTTCATCTCTTCTTTTGCTTACTAGATTTTAAATTCCTAAGAGTAGAGACTTCTTTTTACATGCACTGATGTACAGCTTACTGTCTCAGTCTCAATGAGAAGTTCTTGGAGAAGATGTATTCATAAGCAATAATGATTTTCAAATAGCTTCTAGAAGAAACATTATTTCAAGATTAATATCTGTTGTGAATTGCTAGTTGTTTGTTTTTTATCAGCTGTTCACATCGACCCAAAATCTGATGAATACTTAGCATATAAGAAGTTCTCTGAGTGATTGGCAGGGAAGCTCATAAATTACTCTCCAAAATGCTTTTAATGGCAGCAGTATGGCATCAAATTGGTTTGTGAAGTTAATGCTTTTTTATTCTTTCCTGAAAATAGCTTCTGTAACACTGTTGTTAAAACAGATCAAAATGTTTTCAAATATTTGTACGTAATCTAAGGAAATTGATCCATAGAGTTCTACTTCTAAATTTTTAGTATTATAGTTTCTGAAATGTATCTATTTCAATTGAGATGGCATCTCTAAAGAACAGAGATGTATGCTTTTCCTAATAATGTATTTTACTTCTGAATCATACATTCATGGAGGAGTTAACTTAAAATTTAACATTTATTATGGTTTTATGAAAAAAAGGAAGGGATGTAAAACAATCTAAAATGTCATGTGAATATTTCTAGCATATAAGGTTTGATAAAATAAGATATTTGCTGCTGCTCAAAGGAGTTGAGAGATATTTTTTAATTCTGTAAAAATGTCAAATCTGTGGTTAAAACAGGAAGCAGATGCTCAGGTGAGGGACTTCATGATGACATCTAGTTCTCTTGCTTAAACAACTCAGTTAGTCCAGAGCTCCTGATCTCTTCTTGGGATGCATTAAAAATAATTAGGTACCACTGCATCTTTCCCTAGGCAGCCATGCTAAGTAGCTCTTGTATGGTGCCTGATGGAGCAATTACGCTCTACTGTGGTATTCATATAGAGAGATTCCCACATTTGCGGAATGAATGCATGCACAGATTGTTTCTGCATCCCTCTTTCTGTTTATCTAGTATCCAGTGATGCTGTTGTGGCTAGACTTCAGAATTTATGACACACAAGAAACGGATGAGCTAGAACACTGAGTAAGAGTGATTTCAAGAAGATTATAAATTACTCAATTATTTTCGTTTAAAGTCTGTTGTTATTTTTTTCTTTTCTTCATGATGTTTAGCTTTCCTTCCTATCCTGTCCTCTGATACTTCAGGATCTACTGGCCAGCCAGCCAGATTTGATACAAATGGGAGTTTTCAGAGGTGTTGAATCCCTATCCATTCATGAAATAGCAGTCACTATATTAGGGTCCTTGCTGACTGAGAGACTGCAGCATCACAGATATTACAGCTTCTAGCTGTGAGACACAAGAAACTGGACATCATTGTCCCATGCTATTGCTTTTGCTGCTTTTGAGAGGAATGTACACTACCAACAGTTTATTTTGTATATCTATTAGACTCTTAAATGTTAGACTTACAAGGCTAATTAGACTTATAAGTCTAAATAGACTTATAAGTCTATTAGTCTTCTAAAATCAATAGCATGAAAATAAAGCAATAAGGATCTTTAATACAAGCTTTCTAAAGTAAAGGCAAAACAAAACAAAGCTTTGCTGCTGTTAATGCACTCTGTCATTTAAATTATTTGTGTGAAAAGTATTATCTTCTCATGGTAATAGTTTTGCAAAGTCAGAAGTAAAGCCAATTCAAGCATTCTTGAGTTGAGAAACTGGCAGGATAAAGGTCTGTCATTCTGGTGAGGATTGGAATTGTTTTCCCATGGTGTTGATGTTTGGAAGTGGCAACTTGCACATGGTAATTTTTCATATCATCAGTATTATACACAAAGAAAGGTCATGCTACAAATGTGTAATAGAGAAATTAATACCTGTTTTCTTATTTCTTGTAGAACTTCTATTCTTGGAATTTCATTTGGGGCTGCATTTCTCTTGCTTTCCTTCATTTTGTTTATCTGCTTTGCTGGACAGCTTTTGGTAGGTATTCAAGGAAACCTCAGTAGTTAATGGTTTCTTTTAAATAACATGTTATGATTTTGCCAAGTCATTCTATTTTTGCAGAGTACCAGTTAAATGAGAAAGGCTTGCATGCTCAGGGTTCTGAGGACATTGTTTTGTCCATGTTAACTTCCTGTAAAATGTCCTTATTTGTCTGAAAAACATAAAATGCCAGTGCAGTGACTGCCTGTATCTACACTGATGTTCTCCTTCCCCATGAAGCTGGATCCTCTGAGAGGTTTGCATTACTGTTTGATTGTTTGTCTTCTCACAAATTTTTGCTGTTGTGCTTACAGGAGATGACTCATGAGTGCTTTAATTTGAGGGACTGTGTATTTGTTCAGGTATTGTATAAGACCATTTTCTGAGTTTAGATAATATTTCACAGTAGAAATCTAATTTGGTACATAAAAATTTTCTACTAAAATTATAATTTTGCCATTGAGTGGTCCAGGTGTTATTGTAATGCCTATTAGTGTACCAAATAATATGCTGGATTTGAGAATTTAATTTAATTCAACATCTGGGCAAACCTTTCAGCATTTCACAATATAATTTACAAGTATTATTGTCCTACTCTCAGTTATTCTCAAATAGATCCAACATACAACTCCATCTAGTACAAGGTATTTGAGGATTTGTGAGAAAGTGAATGCAATTTGAATTTGACATGTAATCTGGAGTAAAACTAGTTGTATGCTTATCACTTAGTCCCCCCTTTCTCCTTCTCTATCTTTATATCCTTCCACAAGCTCCCATAGAGAAAGCTGAAAGATCTTTTATAAAAAAGCAAAACATGACATGGGAAAGACAATTACATCACTATGCAGTAAAACAGTAAGGAAAGGTGGCCTGGTAGTTAAAGCAAGAAACAGAGGAAGCAGGATTTCATAATTTCTCCCTTTTCCCTTGTGAGGCTTGTAATTAACCAGGACATGTTTTTAAGAAAATGTAATTAATATACATTTCAGTTATCTTTCCAATAAAGTAAGGATGCTGCCAATGCTCAGGAATTAATCTAGGATGGAATACAACAGTATTTTTAATTTTTTTAAAATTCTTGGAGTGGGGTCCTAGAGGTATTGCTCTTACTTAACTTAAAGAAAGAGATATCTGAGTGTGCTTCCTAATACCAACGGTCCAGTATGCAAACAATTTTCCCTACAGTTAATTAATAAGAAAGACAAAAGCAGAGAGCATCCAGGTTGTTTTGAAGGTTCTTTTACATGTATTTCCTGAGAAGTGATATCCATGATGTGCAAGTACTGCGATATGGTCACAAATCAGGGCTCCTGTTGTGTGAGGCCGTTTTTGGGTGGTAATGTCTTACTTGGAGATCAAGACTTGGTCAACGTAGAACATAGCATTCAGAGCTCTTTCCTCTAGTTCAGTGCTCTGAGCACTGTCTTTAAAAAGTCATTCAGGTTTGCTCTTTCTCAAAACCAGTGGCTCCTTAAATATTTGATGGGAGAGACTAAGAACGTCTTACCTTAAAATAGCATATAACACAGTGACTATACGTTTTCTTGAACAAGGCAAGCAGCAGAGGAGGTACCAGAACTGAACTCTGAGTGCCTAAAGGCATATTTATAGAGCTTACTGCCATGTTCTTTCCTTTGAAGGAGACAGTTGAAGTGAACCACATTTTAATGTGACCGTTTGTGAAGGATACCAGCTTTAGTTTTTCCCGTTATTTCTTTATTCAGGATTCTAGCTTTTGTCAAACTAGTTTCCAATATAAGTTGAGTATTCTTCTGGATGCATTCTTTATGATTCAAAATCCCCGGCTTAGATTTACAGGTGCCACCATGGAGTTCAAAAGCTTAGTGTTACAGTACTCATTTTAGAAGCACTTTGCTCCTTTTTATCAACAACAGGACCATTAGAAGGTCTGTAAATTATAAGCTTGTGTCTCTATACAAAAATCACCCTTCTCCAAGCTTAGGTCAATGTAATCACTGTAAGCCAGTCCTTTGGATTTGAAGTGTGGTGTTCTTCAAGTCTGAGTGAAAACAAGCATGTGAAAAAAAAATCTGAATTTGGGGGCTTTTTGTCTTGATTTCATTCTTTGTGACATCAGTATTAGTAAAATATTAAGTTGTATTGGAATGCAAAATGAAAAGAAAATTAATAGAAAATGTGATTCACTGGCTTTCTGTAAATAAGAGGTCTTCAGTCAAGATGCTCCAACCTCTGATAGCATGTGAAGGAGACGTGTGACAGCTCTTGCGACACTGTCTTTCATCTACGACATAGCTGTCACAATTAATTCTCACACCAATTCCTTGAACTCACTCAGAAAGACAGCATTCGTTTTGTTAAATGCTGAAGTAGGGTTTTTGTGTGTGGAAAGGCAACACAGGATACATTTTAATAATCTGAATATTCAAAATAATTTGTTACTCACTATCATGCTGAGCTGTCATATCAGATTTAACATGTTCAGATTAAACGGTATTACATTAGTCACCTTTCGTACTACATATACCTATTATTTCTAGTTGGTGTATGATAAACACTGAACCATATTCTGCCAGCTCTGCTTAGAATAAACACAGAAGCTAATGTTACTGAGATCTGATGTCTTACCCTTCTGGCATGCTTTCCAGAAATTATTACTTTCTTCCTCTCATCTCATTCTCCATTTTCTTAAGAAAATTGCAAATAGGATGTAACATTACAAGAAAAAGTGCTTGACATAAGTTAATGAATCAGCAAAATAAACCTGCATAGTTCTGCTGGTGCTATTAAGAGTCTGAATTTAGAGACTGGATTTAGACTGCTTACAGGTGGAATGAAGTTCAGCAAATCTGTTCATTTACAGAGAATGACTGATCAGCAGTGTGTTGTTTTATATTTTCCAAGGAAATTGTACTCAATGGTTTAAATATTTTTAGTGTTAATCAGATTTTTTTCACAGATTTTTCTTTCAGGAGCCTCATTGGCGTAACCTATGTAGACTGCTCTCTCTGCTCTTAGAGAGACCTGTCATCTATTTAAGAAACCAGATGAGCATGATAGATGTACCAAATAAACAGTGGTACTTCCCCTCCAGAACTCAGAGCTTTCCGTTAAACAGCCTGTCAAGAAATACATCACTGAGTTCTGGTGTGCTTCTGGTTTACAAGTAGAAATAACTATCTACAACTTCATTTTTGAAGCTGCAGTCTAGAAACACCCACATTTTTCTTCAGGTCAGAGCCAGCAATATCTGTAATTTTAGCAATAGAAGCTGGAAGAATGCAATCTCTTTATTGATTAATCACAGTGGCTGAATGATATATTGTTTCCTGAAATTTATTTTTTTTTATTCTCCACAACTTTCTTAGTGGTAAACTTGCCCATATTTTTTTAAAATGGAAGTAAAAATTACTTTTTAAAGAAACACAGAAAATCAGTCCAATAACTTCCTCCTTGCTAAAATACATTAGCAAAGTCAGATGATATTGATGAAAAATCTTGCAAACAAAGGAAATTTAGAGTTATTGCAAGGAATTTTGATACAGAAGTTATGTAAGTCTGTTCAAAAGTGTACAGGTACTTGGAAAGCAATAAAGCAGTCCTCAGCAATAAATGCAGTTCTCAGCATGGACATTGCTGAGTAATATCAGCAATTCTGTACTGTAATTTTTTCAGTGATTGCTTAAAAAAAAGTGTAGAAACTTCAGATTTAACAATTGGAAGTGTTGATGTTAAAGTCGAAAAGTCTGAGAAGTTTCTATCACTTGACGCCAACATTCATATATTTAGATATTGGGATTCAATAGAGATTTTCTGTGTGAAACTTACACAAGTTGTTTGTTTGCTCAATTTTGTGCTGCTTAGCACTAGAAAAACATGAAAACATCTTTTTTATAATATTGTTTTGCATCTGTTACTGAGCCTTGTTTTTTAAAGTTCTGTAACTAATCCACTTTATATTCCTTGTACTTTCTCAGTGTTTCCGCCTAGTTTTGTCCCTAATCCAACTTAAACTATTCCAGCTACTTCTAAACTTGGAAGAAAATCACAGAACAATGTAGGTGAAGTTGCAGTAAAGCTCCAGGTGTGCTATAACAAAGGCAAAGAGCAATTTAAGGCACTATTTCATGGCTGTTTTAATTGACCATAATCCATGCTCCCTGACTCATTAGGTGTTAGGCAGACTAGACAGATAACTGAATTATTCATTTTCACACAGATCCATCCCCTGCATCCAGTTGAACACTCTCCTTCTGTAGCAACAGCAGCAATCTAGGCTTTGTGCTTTTTACGTTATTAAAGTGGCAAGGATGACAAAAGTTTTCTTCCTGAAACTGATTTCATTCACTCAGAATCTGTCCAATACAGTATGCAAAACTCCCTGTCATAAAAGGAAACAATATGTAAAAAAAAGTTCTAGGTATACAGTGGACTTGTCCAAATAGTGTCTAATTAGAAGCGAAATAGTTATGTGCAGTATGATGAAGATCTTCATGTAAACTGCATCACGTGTGTTGGGTAATAGTGTGATTTTGCATGATGTGCCGTAGCTATTGAACTTGAACTAATAGATAAGTCCTGTAAATTAAGTTCTCATTTCGGGGACTTCCTATGCTTGTATCTCTGCTGATTGCTGTGGCTGGGGTGAAAACAATGAGTAAAGTGATCTCTGATAATATTCTGTAAATAGAGACAATGAGTTGATAAAAAGCAAATACTTTTGTGGGACTGCTACGTTCCTTAACTTTTCATTGCCTTTTTGAGAGGAGTTTCCGTCTTGCTGAATTTGACATTTGGAAAGGGCACAAGATGCCTCTAGACAACCCTATCTCCTCATTGCTAAACTTTGGGGAAAATTAATATTTATCGGATGTGCCACAAATTTTTGTTTATTCTGTGTGAGCATCTTGTGACTCTAGGAACTATGCCTGTATGAATGGAGGCTATTGCAATGTGTTCTTGGAAGCAGGTTAAATGAGTCAGAGTTTTTTACTGTTAATTTTTGCCACTATATATTCACTACATACTCTTTGTGTCAGACTGTAGGTCTGATTCTTGTATGAAATGCTTACTTGTTTTCTAGGTAGTTTTAGGGAAGGTTGTTTTGCTTTGCTGAGTTACCTTTCACTTAAAATAAATTATCAAACAAATCTCTCAACATATGAAAGAAAAACCCAGAAACTCTACTGTTTTGTAGACCGCCAAAGTTATATCTATGTATACAGCCTTTATCCTGCATAAGGAGATCTCTGTCTCGCTGTCCAAGTCTGTGCAGAGTCATTATTTAAATTTTGAAGTTTCCAGCAGTTACTAAATATTGCTCTTTCTATTGATAGTGGGGAGGTCAATTTGTTTGCCTGTTTTTTACTAATATTAAAGGCAATGACACTGCTGTCAACTCTGTATTTGCTATTATTAATAATATATATTGAATGTTTAATAAGGTACTTGCAAATTGTAATTATTTAACAGAATTGATATTATGGCAGATATTTTAACTAAATTTGCATTTAATTTCATGTATAATCATGATCTGTAACTCTTATGAGTTGAATGAATAGTTGAAGACTTCTGTACAATATTTCAAGATTCATGCTGCCCTCAATCTTGAGCATTTTACCCTTGTTTACAGTAATTAAATACACTAAAACTATTTTAATTTTCTCTTTTTTAAACTCTTCGCACTTAGCAATGTAGCAAGAAAGCATCAGCTTCATTGTTGTGGATCCTGAAATCATCTGGAATAATTGCAAACCGTCCTTGGCCACGGATTACTCTTACATTGACAACGACTGCTATAATATTAACTATGGCTGTATTCAACATGGTAAGGGAAAAAGGGGTAATTTTTCTCTTTTTTTTGGCCCTTTTAAGATTTTTTTTTTGTTCAGTATTTATTTAGATGTCGAATTAATGGCCCATGGCTGTGCTAGGAACTAACATGATAATGTTTGCCAGAGAAAGAAATGTAATGCAGAACAAAAGAAAACATACTGTATATGCAAACAGCATACTTAGCAAGAGCTTGGATCTTGGCTAAGTTTATTAAAGAAAATTGTAATTTATAAAGAATAGAAGATAGTTAAATCCCAAGTTTGAATTGTTCAAATCCCTTGCTGATCTATGCATCGCTTAGAAAAATGGAGTATTGCTCAAAGAATGAAGTATCTCCTCACAGGATGTATGAAGACTTTGTGCAAAACAAGCTAGGCTTTTTCAGATTTGTGATGCTCCTCTGCTGGTCACAAAATGATCATAATGTATACATTCTTGAATTTCATGTGCTTGTCTTTTTTTTTTGAAAAAGGAGAAACTTTCAAAGTTACATCGAAACTTCAAAAGTACTGAACTACAAGTTTGTCAGAGCTTACCTCTACTTTAGGCATTTCAACCTGTGCTTTTCTTTTCTCTCCTAATAGGAAAAATTCATGTAATTCTGTTATTCTTTTGTAACTATAGCAAATACAGAGAAGATCTGTCATTAGTCTGCATAAAGCCTGAATCTTAATATCTTCGTTTATTCTGAAGGATGTATTGTCTAATGGGATAAGCAGTATATGGAATCAAAAAAACTCCTTTTTTTTTCCCCTATGGGCTGAGCTTGATTCCTTTATTCATAAACCTGTGAAAGTGTTCCAGCTCAGTTCTGTGTCTGCAAAATGGGAACTGTAATATGTATTTAGGTAATGTTTTCATTACAACATTAATGCATAGATATTAGTCACATTTCAAGTGAATGAGATTTGCACTTCAGTGCTTTTGAAAATGCAACTCTAGCACTTCCTTGAGTTGGTAGTACTTTTGTTACTTGAGGTTTGTAAAGAACTTAAAGATTGATAATTCCTACACTGTTCTACTTTGTTTTCCCACAACATTTCAGGGGACCCTTAGTCAATCATTTGTTACAGTAAGTACTAAACTTGTCAGAATGAAGTGATGATATATTGTGAGCTTTTAAATGTGAACACTTGAAATTTCTGGTAGAATCTTCTCTCCATTTTTTCTATTAAGTGATCCTAGTCTTGTTTTTGTTGGTTTTCTTTTCAGGAAAGTAGAAATTTTCCTTTCTTTCTCCTGCTTTTTTAAAGGAGAGGAGATAGACTCAAAAACAATTCCGTGCTCAAGAATTTAAAATTCAGCTAATTGAATTTGATGTTTAAGGCTGGCAGAGGAAAAACTCAAAGAAAGGGTGGCTGGAAAATAAGAAAATAAGCTCTCTTTTTAACAGTGAAGGCAGTTAGCAGTCGGAACAAATTATTCTGAAAAGTTGTTGGTTCTCCATCACTTCTTGTCCTCAGCTGAAGACTACATGCCTTTATGAATTACAGCCTTTAGCTGAGCAAAAGTTATTTGGCCTGCTACAGGACAAAACCCGGAGATGGAGTAGCTTGTAAAATGTAGGTCAGATTAGACTTTCTCTTATTTTGAACTCTATAAATGTATAAGAAGAAAGGAAATAACCTACTTGGATTTCAAGTAGGCTTTAAGTTAGAGTTCGTGCAACTGTATGTTTATTTAGTAAGTTAAAAAGTATACAAGAAGATATGGTCAGCAACTGTTTTTCCCTTAGACTGAAGTTCTACTATTGTGTATAGCCCACTTCAAATTAGGCCTTCAACTAGTAAAAGACATTTTAGCAAAAAAGGAGTTGCTTAGTACATAATTTTTAATTTTTTAAAAATTTTATTGGTCCAAGTCCATTTTTATGTGGACTGAATGTTACAGTAAAACTTAATAGTCTGTATTTTAAAGTCTTTGTGCCTTATCAGTAATGACTGCAGTATTACAAATAATCATGCTCCATGATATTCATGAGATGATAATTTTAAGTACAATTCCCACCTTGAAACTAAACCTTAATAGTTTGACTAGCAAAAATGACTTTAAATGTGATTGTGAAATTTGCATTTCCTTAATATTAATAGCAAATTGTGGGAGAGACTCTGAAGTATCATTATTATATCTCCAAGCAACATGTACTTAATAGCGGAGTCCATTAACTGCATTTATTTCCATGAACTCTTTCAGTAGAAAAAAGCAAAATGTAACCATTAAGATTTAATGGAGACAAAAAGTGTCTAACCATCCCACACCTAATAAATCATAATTAAGACCAAAATGTCAAATAAAACTCGCTCTTTATGGTCAAGGGACATTAGAAAAGAGTAGGGGTGCAATTTTATTTCAAATTAGCTGTTTCAGCAGATATCTGACTCTAGTCTTCATGTTTGAGAGGTATATAGTCATGTCAGTGGAGGGAAATTAAAAAACAGCTATCAAATACCTCTTAGCTGAAGGGAGAGGGTGACTAATGCTACTTCCATTCAGCATTAGATCTGGTGCCATATAGAGAGTAAGGCAACAATCAACGGCTGAGGAAGACTGTTTTTGTGAAGCTGACCTGCATTATACAGAACACAGAATCATAGAATCATTTGGGTTGGAAGGGACCTTTAAAGGCCATCTAGTCCAACCCCACTGCAAGGAGCAGGGACATCTCCAATTAGATCAGGTTCCTTAGAGCCTCATCCAACCTGGCCTTGAATGTTTCCAGGGATGGGGCGTCAACCACCTCTCTGGGCAACCTGTTCCAGTGTTCCACCACCCTCATTGTAAGAAATCTTTTCCTTATATCAAGTTTGAATCTGCCTCCTGGTTTGAAACCATTACCTCTTCTCCTGTCGCTACAGGCCCTGCTATAGAGTTTCTCCCCATCTTTCCTGTAGGCCCCCTTGAGGTACAGGAAGACCGCTATAAGGTCTCCCTGGAGCTTTCTCTTCCCTAGGCTGAACAGCCCCAAATGTCTCAGCCTGTCCTTATAGGAGAGGTGCTCCAGGCCTCTGATATCTTCATGGCCCTCCTCTGGACTCGCTTCAACAGATCCATGTCCTTCTTACGCTGGGGGTTCCAGAGCTGGACACAGTACTCCAGGTGGGAGTAACATGAGAAAGTATATTGCAGGGAACAACTCAGATATCTCAGAGAGAGAGTAGGACTGTATGACCACAAAGGGTTGACTCTTGGAAGCTAAATGAATGACTGTATATGATACATCAAATGATTTTGCCTCACCATCCTCTGGGATTCATGTGATCTCAGTGAAGGTGGCATGATTAAAGAGCCCTGGAAGAGCTCTATTTCAGTGAGTTCTGCATCAAATCCATGAATGACTCTTGGCACAGCAATAGGGTCTCAGGGCTGTGCTGTCCCAGGAAGGTGCCCTAACTACCAAGTTTCAGAGTTAGGATGTTACTTGCTTTCCTCTCTTTTGTCCAGTGAATTTTGAACAACGGGACTATTTTGTTTGAAAGAACATGTCTTTAGAAATGTAGAGACTGACAGAGGTTTGAGTATTTCTGCTCCATTGTTTAATGTACATCTGTGAGCACAAGCTCTCTTAAATTATGCAAGTATTGGCCCCATATTTTTCTCTTCTCTAGTCATGGCTGATATCGTGTGTTTTAATAATGACAAATAATTAAGCAAACATGCTTCTGTTCTCATAGTAGAAAGCTGGTTTATTTAATACACCTTCCTTTTAGTGTAGCTAACTCTGTTAATACAGTTGCTGACCTTGTTCAGTGCCATATTTTTCATAGGCAAGCTCTTTGGCAGATACGCTGTAATTAAATGTCCCTACAGCGACTAGCACATTGAAGACCCTCTTTTGAAGGGTGCCTAATGCGTTTCTTTTAAGAAGAATAGGCCAACACTGCCTGGAGCTTGACCTAGCCTAAGATTTGTAAGGAGAAAGGGGAATGCACAGCTGCAGTCATGTCATTTAAGTAGTACGTGCAGGGCCTCATCACCAATCCATTCCAGATTGTAGACAGAATTTAAGAAACTTACTAAAATCCATATCAGTCTAGGTACACTGGACTAGCAGAGATGCACTAGCAGGTGAGATAGATAGCAAGCACTTGGCAAAAACAGTCCTGAAATAATGTTTACAGCAGTTCTGGTGTCTTTCAAGGGCGTAGGGAGGGAGTCGTGCTGTCACATGATCGTTTGCTTCACAGTCCAACAGAGATGAACCCCTGGAAGTGAATATCACTCCATATCTGTTAAAGATCATGATGATATCTGGGTCTGTAAAAGCCCAGCAGGCTCCTTGTCTCTCTTACAAAATGCTGCTGAGAGCTTTGAACAAGGCAGTTCCTTGCCACTGCATATTGCCTCTGCAGGAAGGCTGGGACTCGAACATGTGGGGACACAGAGATAGTTATGCCTTTTCACTTGGCACACAAACTTTTATAAAAAATCAAAGTAAATTATCGAGCAACTTGAGTTTGGTAACTTTGACTATTTGCAACAAACACACCACAGGACACCAAATAACACTGATGCATGAGCACTTGGAAGCTAAGAAGTCTTGTACAAACCCAGAGACAAAATGCTCTGAAAATCCTATTCCATGCAGTACTCTCTGGATCTTCATCTTCCTTTTCCAAATAACTAATATCTCAGCATCACCTCTTGTTTATTCAAAAAAATCCTTAATCGTCTAGGGAAGTACTTAGGCTCTCGTTAAACTTCTGCTTATAAGCTTGTGAAGCTGAGGAATGATACCAGAATTTGGGATTCTCAAAATTTTTCTTGGGGCATTCATTTGGGGATCTGGGCATAAATTCCTGACTCAGCTATCAGACAAAGTAGCATTTTTCAAATGAAGCAGTGATACGCATTTTGAAAAGAAGGTTCACCTATGCCACATGAATATTTGGAGAGTTGGTAGAAAAATTACAAATTAACAAGAGGAGTCCTGCATGTTTGACTTAGAGGTTCAAACAAAAGAGCAATGCTGAGCAAAAGCATCATTGCTTCTTTTTTTTTTTTGTTTTAAGAACAATGCAAATCCTCTAGTTCAACCTGATAGCAGACTTGCATGTTTCTGCCATACTTAAAAGTATGCTTTTCTCACTCTGTCTTTTTCTGAACAAAAGAGTAGGGCACAAACATGAGCAACTTTGTTTACAACAGCACTATAAAAACTGTAGACCATTGTCTCTTAAGGAGATTGTATAGCTTTTCTGGAACAACAGAAAATTAATTTATAGTTGCGTGTTCATATAAGGCCAGGAGGTAGTGGGGAGAGAGAGGGATGGTGACAAAAATGTTTCTTATACTTTTCTTTATAGTCCTCACATGTCCATTTCCAGTGTAATTTTGTGTAATAAGGAAGAGAAAACATCCCATTCATTTGATGGGCTAAACTCAGTTAAGCTGCATTTTTTGGTGGCATGCCAGACCTTTAGTTTTGCTGCTTATGTGTTTCCATTGACTAAGCACAGCTCTGCTCTGGAATTGCTTTTCCTGGAGCACCTGCTTCCTAAAGAACTTACCTCTAGGCTGGCGAGTTTCTCGCTGGTACGTGAAAGCACACTTGTTAGTGTTCTGAGGGCAGCTTATGCCTTCTTTTTGCACAGAAAATTATAGTAGTATTTGTCTTTACAGATGACGTCTGCATGATGTTATGCTACCATAGGTTGATGAGCACAGTTGAACTATCTGTGGCACTTGAATCAATTAATTTTGCCTTTTGCTTTATGATTCTCTGTTTAATGGAGGTGTACTTCCCAACTCTCTCCCTCCTGTCCACCAGTCACGGGGTCAACCCATTCACACAGTAACTATTAAAACTTTACGCATTTCATTATTTATTCCATAATCGTTTAATTCAGTGTCCATTTAATTACTCCACTTAGTCCACAATATTAAATTCTGCCACCTCTGCTTTTTCTGAGTAGGATGCTATTTTATGCACATTAACATGGAAATCAGCAAGCTCACTTGCTTGGTAAGACAACCCATTTGACTTGGCCATGTTTACAGCTTATCTGACCATGTTCATTGTGAAGCCTTAGTTCTGGTGCCTTGTGGATTGTACAGAAGGGTTAAAAGTACCACGGTCAGAAAGTTAGCTTTGTTTTTAGTAAGATCTAAACCAGTGCATTATGTAGTCTTGTGCAGATTCTGGGTCAGATAAGGAGAGATGCACAAATTTGCTTATCCCATGTTGTGGGGGGAGGGTCTGTCACCACATGGTTCCTATTGAAAGAAATAGCAGCACAGCAGGTATTTTCATCATAAGAGGCAAAAAACTCACAACTGAAGATTGCAGATTATACAAACACAAGAGAAGAAAAAGCTGTTAGAATATATAAAGTTAAAATGAGAACTTAATGGTAGTGTGCTCAGATGTTCCCTGGCAAACATTGGTATTCATAAAAAATATTGCTTTCATTTGAGTCATTTGAGTAGGTGTGACTGCATAGCAGGACTGAGCTGTCTCTTCCAAAAAAATACTATGTTGAAGAACAATATGTATCTCCAAAGCGTGATAGCAGATGTAGATAACTGATGAGAGACAAGAAAGACAAGTACAAACACATCATTCAGAAATAAGTGTTGTTTGGCTCATGGGAGATGACAACATTTCCATATCCTTTTTTTCCTTTCTATGTGTATTTATATGTTCATAGATGTGCCACATTTCCTATAGCATTCTTTGTATGCAGGTAACTTTTATAGGTTAGAAATGCCCTTTACAGGGCAAAATTAAAATGCTGTAATAGAATTGAAAGTATATAAATATATATGCATATATATATATATATAATATCACTGTGTTTGAGTTCATCATGGTATATAATCTTTTGCTCTGTGGACATGCATGGGATGGGATTCTGAAACTAAATACAGTTATTTCATGTTTGCAAAAAAAGTAAATGCACTGTTAGTGGGATGTGGAGACTCTTTGTACACTCTTGGCAAATGACCTGGTTAACAAGACCTGTTAAGAAGAGAATGCCAGTATAAATAGTTGGGGGCAGGGAGGGGAATTAAATACTTAAAACTGTCTGGCAGACACTGGCCCAGAATTGTTCCTGTTAAAGACCAAGTCCAGCGTCAGCTGGGTTAAACAGAAACCAGGGTACTTCAAAAGGAATTTTAAGCAAAGAAGGAAACCATGTGGACAAAAGTATGAAAGAAGCGTGGAAATTCATAACAGGAGGCAGAGACCTGCGAGTGGAAACAGCTGTCAAAGCCTGGTTTGACACTGCCATAAGTCCCCCCTCTGGCATCACACCTCTGCCTCTGCCAGCAAGAGCAGCCTCCCCATGGGACAGTGTCAGCTGCAGACCATGACAGGCAGGGACTCACATCTCGGGTTTGTCTGTGCACATGAACTCACAGGCCACTTTCTCACCAGCACAGTGCATTAACAATTTGTAGGGAGCTGCACAGGTGCACATAAAGCTAGAGCACCTACATCTCCTGACAGAAGAGGTGTGCAAGTAGAGTAACCCACACTCCTTGAAGAGAGAGTGTGTGCATTTAACCCGCACTTCCTGTGAGAAGGGGTGGATGTGCATATAATTCTGTGCCTGTGCACAATCAGAGCTTTAGGGATCAGTTATAGAAGGATGTTTCAAAATTTGTGGGTGCTTATTAACATTTTGTAGGGTCTGGTATTGTGATTTATCTGTCGTATTACTGATACTGATCCTGAATGTGTAGTTCACTGATTGCAGGTTAATTAAGTGCAGTTACACATAAACAGTCAGAGAAGCATGTTTGTAAGGAAGACAACCTGAAAGTGCAACTTTACAAACAAAGGTGAGCCCATTCTGCATGTTACTCCAGAGGTCGTGACAACTTCTTGTAAAGCAGTCTTGGTAACAGATGGCATATTGGTCACCTTCACAAGTGTGCAACTGGTCCTGCTTCTATTGAAGGGGTGTTACATTGATAATGGTTTCAAACTCTTCTCAGCAGTGCCACAAAACATATAAAGGGACACTGACCACGAGTGGTGGCTTGGCAGGTTGGATAGTCTTTAAAAAAAAAAAGTCACTGTGCAGGTAGTACAGCGCTGGGATGCATTGCCAACAGTTGTGGGGCCTCCATCCTTGGAAGTTTTCAGGACTTGGCTGACCAGATCTAGTGGTAGTAAATCAATAAACCATTTTGATTCAAATTTGGTTACTCTGAGTGAACAAAGCATTTTTTTTCTCTGGGACAGTAGGTGAAGATTGGGGTGGGAAAGAATTTAGAGGTGGGTTACAAACTGGCTATGTGCAGAGAACAGCGGGTCAGATGCAGGCAAACTGTGGAGCTCTGCAGTGGTCAGCCTGGTGTGGATTTTCATCTACAGTGTATGAGAGGGACTGTGAAATTTGCTGATGAAACTAAGGTGACAGGCAATGTCTATGAGGGAAGGCTTGGGATTTTAGAAAGGAAGTCAGCTGAGGTTTTGAGTAAAAGAGCAAGGATGAAATTGAGTACTGAGTGCAAGATTACAGTTGGTCTGACAGACCAGTGACAACAAATTCTGGTACAAATTGACAATTCATTAGGTAGAGACACGATGAGTTCAGGATTTTGATTAATTATGTGGGTTTAATGACAACTCAGCTGAATCACAATAACCTTAACTCATGGTAAGTATAAACCACATTTAGCTAAGTGAGTCCCAATGAAGAAAACATTCGCTGAACGTGATATTGGTGGCTCGGTTTGCGTCAATATGCAGCAGCACGTTAAGCTGCTGTAACTTCATGATCTGTCTGAACCCCACTTGTGTGAGATACAGTGAACTATTAAGGTTTTGTAGCTGTGAGCAAGGCAGCTGCCATTCTAGGATGTATGAAAACATATTTTCTGCAGAATTAGCGTTAATGCTATTGCGCAACTCACTGATAAAATCTGAGGAGCGTGTTTGCAGTTTTGGTCACCCAGAAGGTTGAATTGAAAGAAGTATGTACAGAGGGTGACTATTACAATGATATGGGGAATGAAGAGCTTGTTTTCTGGGAAGAAACTAGAAAAACGTATATTGCTGAGTATAGTGAAGGCTGAGACGGCATTAAATATTGGCAACATAAATATGAGGGAGAGAAAGAAGCTATCTGAAAGCTAAAGGATGAGATTAGCATAAGAAGGGAAAAAACCCATGGGAATTTGCCATGAGTGCTGGTTAAACTTAGAAAGAGTTTAAGTTGTGAGATTCAAAACAGTGGAATTAATGTAGTCAAATCTAACTCATTAGGAAAGCACTGGATCAATACATCAAAAGGTACTGTATGATGGTGGTTCCCTGTGACATCAACTGGCTGAATTTGATGACCCAGGAAATACTGGTTCCACTCTTCTGTTTCAGGAACATTAGTACCAATATAATTGCCATTGTTATCATGAGAAGGATTACATCTGTATAAATTTACTTCATTAAAGACTTCTTACTCTTCTTTAATTCTTGCTGTGTTTAAATAGGACATCCAGTAGAGACAAACCCAGGAATTATTCATATTGAATTTATTTCATCATCATCTCTCATGTGTGTGAGCTTCTGATATATGAACGTAAGATAACAAAAAGCCTTTCTTCTTTTATTCAAATGGAAGGTGTCAGTAGAGGTTAACAAAGTTGGTTTTGTTTGAGCATGCAGGAACAAGTAATCAAGTGATGTCATTTTCCCTTTTCTATTTTGATTTGCAGTGAAATACCAAAGTTAAATGATTACTGGCAAGGCTTTCTCCGCTTCTCCATTTCTCTTCTCTATTTTGACCTTAAACAGCTGACAAGCTAATGGATTATATGTTGTTTTCCTCTAGTTTTTCCTGGATAGTGCCGTGAAAGCTTTTCCCTCAGCTCTTAATTCATCAAATGCAAGTTTTCCTAATTCGAGTAATCAGACACAGTGGTGTATACAAAACAACTGTTTTTTCCTACCGGTAAGTTCATTTTACATTTCTTTCTTTGTTTACAACAATTACGCTAAATTGACTGTTGCTGGATCTGCTTGAAGTTAAACACCCACCAGTTTTTAAGACTGCAGCAAAAGCTTGATTTTTTTTTTTTAAAACTGCAACTGCATTTGAAGGAGGTGGGAAGTTAAAGGAGGTTAGTACTTCTGAAAATAGAGGTTTTAATGAATGTCAGATTGAAAAGCAGGAAACAATCTGGCAATTGAGAAGCGTAGCTCACCCATGCCAACAAATGGGCGTTACGAGATATCAGGAGAACACACGGCGACTGCAAAGCAGACTGTGCACTGAAAGCTCCACATTGCTGTCAGGGAGAAAACCAGGTTGGTCTGCAGACAAGTTTTGCAGGGACCAGTGGTAGACCTGAAAATACTCATCAATTTCATCATTGACCTGACAGCAAATGTGAAATCCATGATCATCACACCTCTGTCATTGCGTATTTGATTAAGAGGTGGGATGAGAGGGGAGAAATACAACACTCACGCACCACTATATAAACTTTTTAAAAGATCTGAGCTGATTTGAAGAAGATGTTTTAGTGTGAACAAAAGCACAGTGGCACATGCCAGACGAAGGGGAAGGACACTCCTGCAAAAAAATGGGATCTGTATCCTTGAGAGCAATGATTCTTGAAGGGATTACAAAAGACCTGCAGTTGGACATAGCAAACTGTATATTATGCTAAAATAGGTCAATAGACCTTGGATGAATAAGCAGGAAGCAGCGAGAGAAAAAGGGAGATTATTTTATATCTATGCAGAATTGATGAGACCAGTACCAGAATGGTGTGTGCTGATTTCCACACAATATGTTTTACGTGAAACAGCTATTCATTATGTCAAGCTAAACAATCCTAGGCACACACAAAAGCAAGATACTAATTTTGTATAGAACTCTCCTGGGCAAAAAAAAGTAGTTGCAGTAACTGCAGCACTTTCAAATTTTCAGCATCTCTCTGATAAAGCAACAAGAGAGCATGAGTTTCTGTTTCTCATTTTCAAATTTAGCTAACTAAATACCAGCAGGTGTGGATAGGTGCCTAGGTCTTCTTTTGGCCCTGACATCCAGTTATCCTTGTTGTCCAAGAAATTATGTTTTCCTTCTCCCAGTCTCTGCGTATGTTCACATTCGCAAGCACATAGAAATGAACGCTTCCAATGCTCTTTTATATTTGTTTGCTATTTTAGTTAGTAGGTTTTCTAGTAAGTTTTCTATTATTTGTTATAGTTTTAAACATCTTGAAAGGTTTTTTTTTTCTTTTTTTTTTTACCAGTAAGTTCTCCAACAAGCATCTGAAGGATACAGTTTTCATGAATTGTATTTATTATTAAGATTCAATCTGCTGTTCTTAAAAAAAAAAATTGTGTATCTTTTTTCTTTGTTTCACATATATAACTAGGATATTTGTCAGCTCTTCATGTGATTAGCACATTTATAACAATTAGTGGTTTACAGATTTAAAACTGTTAAAAGGTATTCTTTCATCAAAAAAAAACTTTGTCTTTGATAAATTGGCACAAAAATTATGCTAAAATGTCACTTCTGATAATAATAAATTAAGAGGTTAGGTTGGCTGAAGTTTTTAAACACTTTTTCCCTCACATTTTTTATTAAACAATTCTCAAATGCACATAATTTTCATCCTCAGGCACTGCAAAACTTCCAGCTTGAAAAAGCTACAAATTTTGATCTTTTTTTTTTTAATCTGGAAATAAAATTATTCTTTCTTTACTGAATGAGATATTGAATACTTAAGCTGACAAATGTTTATTTTCTTAAATTAAAAATTAAATCATTTGAATCTGTGTGTTAGCTTTAATCTTTACTCATGCAGATAAACTTCCTGTTCATTTTGAAGCATACGGATTGATTCTCCCCCTCCTTCACCCTCCCAAATGATTTTTCTGAGTTGTATTGCTTGCTTGCTTGCTCTTTTTAAAGACTTAGGAAAGATTATACAGTAAGTTTTAGGGACTATTTTTGGTTTTAGTTATTTTAGTTTTGTTGTGATGCTTCTGTAGTTTCCATATAATAGAAGTTAGGCCTGGGAGACTTCAAGTCATGCGTGTCTCTTCCTGTGATAAAATGCAGTGTAGTATCAGTGCTGTCACCTCCACATGTTAAATAAATAAAAGTCATAATACTGACTTCTAAAAGATGCAGTCTTGGAATGCACTTTATTTGACTAGGGAATTCCAAAATTACTTTATTCGCACATTTTTCTCCATAGACATGTTGGAGTAGAATCCCTTTTTACTTTAGTAAAAATCTTTATAACCACGGAACTGTAGGTCTTAAATTTTAAGAGAAAAGACAAAATGCACCGGGGCTGGAGATAAAATCTGAAGGGCGTAGTGCGCCGGTGCAAGGCACTGGGCTTGTGATCCTGGTAAGATAGGCACTCAGACTCTGTAAGGTATTGGTTAAAACACCACTTATTGGAGCTAGCACAGAAAGAAAGAGGGTAACATTAGAGGGTAGATGGAGTTATATCCCTTCAGATACTGGGAACTCTGAATCGTGCAGCATCGGATGGTCCTCCAGTCAGGGACAGCATGTGGTGCAGATCCCATCTATGCAGAGGTTACGCAGCATTTTCCTCTTTTGAGCTCTTTTCTTAAAAGGAAACATTTCTATTCATCATTTCTTTTGTCAGACAAAAATGATGTCCATGAGAACTTGCTGCTGCACTGATAGATAAAGTTGAGGCCACACAGGTGGCACAGCTGCTGCTACCAAGGGGGAGCTGCCTGCAGGCTCCTTGGTTGCAGTATGTTGGCTGAGCTGGCTGAGGTCGTCCCACAGCCAATGGATATCCAGAGCACAGCACGGATCTGTACTTGCTCAGCTTCACTGCTATATGGGTCGCTTACTCTTCATGGTGCAGTGAGCTTTTGGTCAGGGTCGCTACAAAGGATTGGTATCACTGCAACTCACTGCAACTCTCTGCCTTGGAAAAAGCCTCAACGCCTGTGTGGTCTGAGCCCTTTTTATTCTTCAGTAGGCTGTACAGAGGTGTAGGACAAGCAAGCCTGAAACGAGTCTTCAGTAAGAAACAAGCCCAGTATACCTGCACACAAAAGCTGGTTGTCTTTTTTTTTTTTTTCCCCAGATGGGCATTAATTCATGAGTGTTCATATTTGTTTGATGAACTGAGAACAGAACGCTTGGCCCAGGAGACAGGCTGCCATTTGCCTGACAGCTTGCAATTTTTGAGCTTTGCAAAGACCAGAGCGCTCATGCTATGTATACGACAGTAATTCCACCAGTCTTGATTTTTTATATGGATACTTTGTTCCTTCACCACATTGTTACTGTTTTCCAGTGTCTTGCCTGTGTTGTAGCTGCATGCATCCTTCTGAGAAGCTAGCTAGAATGCCGGTTATCTTTATTCCTCTACGTTGTACCTTTTGAAGCAATTTGTCTTGAGTTCCTCCTCTGATTTTTCTTCAAGCCCTTTTGCATTCGTCTGATAATCTCTAAGGGTTAGAGAAGGATTCAAGCTACAGTACTTTAAGTGTCTACTAAAATTTGCAAATTCTGTTATTAAAAGGGCAAAATTTCAGTTCCTTTGACAGGAATTGAAAAATTTGTTTGCAGTGTTGAGCACTCAGAAACAATAGTCTTGAATATATGTAAGATACAGTTGGAAAAAGGTTTATTTAAGGTGGCACTTTAAAAAAAAACCTTCAAAATCTGGTGTTCAAGCAGAGTTGCGTACAGACTCATTTCCAGATCCGCTTGTTACTTACTGGAATCTTGCATTGCAATACACAATATGGGAGCCTGCATTCTTCAATGTTTGGTGGTGCCACTCTTCTCTAATCCATCCACTCTTCTTTGAAGTCTTAGCTGAAAGTTTCTATCTAGCTTATGTAGTCCTATGAAACACTAACAGAGATTGTCTATTCCACTTGGAAGTTTCTTGGTCTTTGTCAAACTGCATCCACTTGTGGATTCAAGGCTGCCTTTCTTTGCTTTTTTCTTTTGGGGAAAGTAATTTCACAAGTAGAATGCCTTACAGTGTAAAAAAAATGGATGCTGCTACTTTTACGTAACACTGAATTTGGAGTGTGACCTGCTTTGGAATGCAGCCATCAGAGAAGTTTTATTTTTGGTGATTCTGAACAGCAGTTCTTTCTATTTCGTATTTCAAGCAGGTCTGTAAGCAAATTACAGTAACGACAGAGATTCAGATGGCAGATCAATCCTGTCTGATGGGTACTGTGAAAATTATTCTTCTTAGTGATCCTCCAAAATTAATATCCAGTGATCCAGGTTCTGTAGAAAGTACTGCTATCAACAAGTCAACAGTAGCCTGAAAATAGCGTGTCTAGAAATAGAATGCTTTGTAGTTTCAGAAAAGACAACTTTCTTACAAGGTGCAGGACTGTAATTTTCAGGAAGCTCCTTTGGCAAAGGTGCTGTATGTTAAGGACTAAGATAATGATTCTAGTGAGAATTTATTTTTCCTGTTTTAGCATTGATTTTCATGCCTTAATCCATTTCCAGAAAGTATTGAGAGAAAATATTTTTACAGGAATTTAACTTCAACCATATATATTTTTGTTGATCTATATGACATAAGAAAGAAAAGGCTTTTTTTCGTAATTGAAGGTGTTCTTATGTAGTCATAACTCCAGGATTTGACAGAAGGAATTTTTTATATTTATATTATACATAGGCCATGTTAATAATTTTATATCCTTCATATCTTAGCTTTATTTCTAGAGTTTGTAAAACTCCGTATCTGTGAGGTTCATAACAACTGTGTGTTGCATCAATTTCTAAATACTGCAAATATTGGCAATTAAATTGTTGTTTTCAGATCTTCAGACATTTTACCTTGACCCTTATGCTAGTAATACACACGGGGTAGTTATTGAACTCGAGCATGAGTGAATACCATAGAGTGGAACAGGAATAAATCTTTTGTCAGTCTGCTGGCAGTAGGCTCTTGCATTAGACTTCAACACCAGCAATGGTGTTCCATGAATAGGCACTCCTCGTGACTGCAGATGAGTAAATCAAAAGTGACAAAAGGTGCAAATTAATGAGTATAAAGTAGGAGTATAATCTGGATTCTATTGTGTTTTGGGTGAATTGGAGCCTAGTAAGAAAAAGGGCCTATTTTATTAAATACCATCATCTGGTTGTCATTGACTATCTGTAAAACATAATATCTCAAGTTCTGAGAAATTCTGTGCTTAATTGGTCAGTCAATAATTTGGTTTTTAAACTAGCCTAAGCATTTTATTACGTATGATTTCCTACTGAAGAGCCAAATTCTAAGTATTTTCCATTTGATTTTTCTTTGCCAGTATTTTATATACAGCTGCATATTAGGACTCATTTCGTGTTCTGTTTTCCTGAGGATAAATTATGAGTTGAAAATGGTGATAATGTTGATTGCATTGGTGGGCTACAATGTTATCCTACTGCACACTCATGGGCCCATGCTGGATGACTACAGCAAAGTTATGTATGCAATGGCTCCTCTTAGAAGGTAGGTGGATAACTCTAGTCCTTCTGAAATTAATAGAAATTAAATACTGCCTATGGTAGCTTTTATGTTATGAAACAGATTTTGTGTTTATGTGTTTGGTTAAATCATAGAATCATAGAATGGTTAGGGTTGGAAGGGACCTTCAAATGATCTACAAGTCACAATTTAAAATCATCATCATGCTGCAGTTAATATATGATTTAATGTCACATCTCAGAGCATTGGAATAAAATAAACAACTCCGGGCAAGGTGCTTTAAATCACATACTATAGGAAGGAGAGTATGGTTTAATTTGCATTTTTGTAATAAAGAACATTAGGAAGAAGTAATTAGTCATCATTAAGGGTTTTAAGGCCTAAGGGTGAACATAATTAAGGCTGTTAAAGCATATTTGCTGCAAATCAAAGCAAATCAAATTTCTCAGAACTACTACATTTTCTTAAAACTTTACAAATGCAGTCTTAGCTATCGAGAAATTTATTAGACCAACATTTGGATTTTTTTTTGTTATGCTTGCAAATTGGTATGCTAATATAATAGAATCATGGAATATATAAGACCAAAATTATTACTCTAATTCTAGTACTGCTAGTAAATTGTAAAATACTTTTTTGTAATTTTTACCTCATTTTCAAAACAAAGAGGTGATTCTGTTCTATGTAGGCTGCTTGTGCAGTGCATATGCCACAGCAAAAGAACTGAATATTCAGAGTAGAGTTTAATTATCCTTTTTCCTGTGCTGTAAACAGCTCAAGATCTTTAGGACGTGGAGACAACCATAGAAAAGGATCTGAATTTTTTAAAAGTGTATATTTTCTTTGCTCTTAAATCTAAAGATTAAATAAATAAACCCAGGTCTTTATGTTTCCATTGCATTAGTGGAAAGGATATCTCTGTGATGGGATGGAGACACATGTCTAACCTAACACTAACGTGACAGATTAGATTTAGCATGTGCTTCTGGCAGCCTTGCTTCTGCCAGTCAAGATGTGTGTCTGTTGGCATTTTCCTTCCTAAATCTCTCACCAAGGTTCTTCTTTCAGTGGCATCCGTAGGAGAGTGCTAGTGCTAACTGTTTCCCATTACCTCTAATGTCTTTTCCCAACTCAGAGTTTTTAACAAACCCTGCACAAGATCTCGTTTGTACCTCCTCTAATTCTGGGGTGAAAAGGCATCTTGGGAGTTATGTGCTTTAGTTTCTATTTCTTCACATTTGTTGGATACGGTCGAGCTCTCCATTATGGAAGTAGTGTTATTACATTAAAAAAAAAAATAGCTCTTTTTAATCTGTCTGTATAGAATAAGCACCAAATGGTCTCCATTTGTAAGCAAACAAGGATAGTATTTTTTCTAAATCCTTATCTTATTACTGGATTTAAAAATGTAGGCACATTTGCACAGAATGTAGTAGAAGAAATTAAAGCTACATAATGGAAATAATATTTCATCAAATAATAAAGCATGTCATATTTAAATGGTCTTCGTTTACATACCAGAAAGTAGTATAAATTGTGGTCTGATTCTTGTGCTAAAGAAATTTTGTTTTAACTTTTGAGCAGCTTGCTTTACTTATGTTTTTATTTTTTAGGCCAGGAATACTGAAAGACCTGAAGACAATGGGCTCAATTTCTTTGTTTATATTCTTCGTCACATTATTGGTTTTGGGTAGACAGGTAAGTTGCACACTTCTTTTCCTCTGCTTCAGTGGAGAGAATGCCAGCCTGCATATGCAGTCTCCCAGCTTCTCAAACATTTTTTAGATTTGCTGACAAATGCCTTTATTCTGTTCTGCCCTATACCCAAAGGAGTGTCAGAAGCATCTAAAAAGCTATTTTCTTTATTACCTTCCAATATGCCCTTAAAACTCACCAATAACTGTCACTGAGACTGTAGACTTTAAGCTGAGAGTATGCTGTGACTATTGCATGTCATGCTGACCAATATTGTCTCATGGCTTCCTAGTGTGCTCCCATCTGTCTGCATCCATCTGCTGTCTCCCTAGTTGCTTAATTACAAGCTATTTTCTTCACAGTTATTACCATTTGATGCAGACACAGAAACAATGTAGCATGCACACAGAAGTGTACCACATGCTGAGGCCACAGTTGCACTAAAACTATGACCTAACAGGAAACTACTCTTTTTATTACCCAGTTGTGCTTTTTCAGTACAAATGTGATGTCAGTGATCTTACCCTCTACGCAGTTGAGGGCAGGTGCAAGGGCAGTTCTCTCTCTAAATCCTCAAATCTGTACAGGATCCATGGCTAAAAGCATGGCAATTCCAGCCTGTTGTGCCAGGAGCGAAGCAGTGCACAAGATGATAGGGCTCTGAGATGGAAGAGGCAATCCATGTGAGATCTCATGAACAGCCTGTACCTCCATAGCCTGCAGCCTTGGGAAGGATCTAATTCCATATTGTCTTTAAATCACTTATTTACATTACAACCGCTGAAACATGACTGTCATTTAAATTATCAAGCAGGCCCTGCAGGTTACTAGATAAAAAATTATTATCTGGCAACTTCTCCAGTATTTGCTGGAATAGGGACCATCCTTCTTGAGTTAGAAATAACATTCTTTGTCTGCCTTGCTGCCAGCACCATCTTAGAGTTTGCTCATATGATCACAGTAGCAGAGAGTGGGGCTGGAGCACAGCTAATTCCACGTGGAAAGTGGGATAAATACTTCATTGCACCAGTTGAGAACCCTTAGTCCCTGTCAACAGAGGCGTCAGATGGAGGCAGTAGGTGCAACACCAAGAAAAAAGGAGAAAAGGAATGTCATCTTCACTAGGCAAGGAGAGTATTTCTTTGTGGATTCAGTCACATCAGCAAGAAACTTTGTTTTGCATACAACAACAGTGTGTGTGTGTTGTTTCCTGGGACACCAACTGAAAAATTATCCTGTAATGGAAAAAGTTGTTGTTTTCAGAGCTGTACGTCCAAGATCCTTGTCATGGTACCACTTGTTTGTAGCTCTTCAGTCTGTTGCCTTTGATTTTTCTGCAAATTCTCCCTTAAAAATAAAGGAGAAAAAAAACTCTGTTTTTGAACACACTCAAGCAAAGTCTAAATGATAACTGGAAAATTTTATGAACTAATTTTAATACATATCTGGCTTAAGACCTGTCATTTTAACTTAGTGATACTAACTGGTAGCAAATGCTTGGGAAAAGAATACAGGAGGAAGCAAACCTGCACAGAGTGACCCTTGCAGGGACATCTGCTTCTCACCCTCTGCCAGTCAGCATTTCTGTGCAAACATTTAACAGCTATTGGTTGCTCTGCTTTCTGTTACACTGTCTGATGCCTTTTTAACCCATTTTATCTTCCTAGTCTTCCCAACATTGTCTGATAATTAATTTCACAATTTGATAAAAAGTCTTGTGAAAGTGTCCATTTTCTTTGTTTTTTTTTTAAACTTTCTGCTTGCTACTTTCATTGAGTGGCACTTGCAGAACGCTCTTGACCCATCTTGGCACTGTAGGCAAAGTAAAATTCTTCCTTACCCTTTTTCACAGAGGGTAATATACAAGTAATTTCTCTGTTTGCTATTCCATTTTTCTGATTTGCAGATAACATGTCTTTTCTCTTTCCTTAATACCTGATTATTTTAACAATGCTAAAGATAATAGCCACTGATGAAAAGGGTGGTTTTTCCATTTCCCTTAAGCTGGCATTGGTGCTCCTCTGTTCTCAGAGTGAGTAACCAAAAAGTTCATCTAAACAAAAAGTGAATGCTTTCCTACAAGCCTAGCTCTGTGAACCTGCTGACCACCGGTCAGAGAGATGCCTGTCCTGATGTAAAAGCAGGAAGGGGAATGTATGTCTCTGAATGGGGATGAAGAAAGGGAGAACTAGTGTATCGTCACATGTTATATGAGCAAACTTAATTCTCAGGATCAAATAATACTTTTAGCTGCACAACCAGCATCCCTGCTGTGAGAAGTGGGCCTTCTGTCAGCTACTCATTCGTATCCTTGTATCTCCTCATTTGTACTGACACAGCTGCCTGTGGAGCTATATAGTGGCACAAAATAGGGAAATAATCTGGCTTAAAAATTAACCCTGGAGAAATGGTTGGTTTTCAGCCAGATCTATTTCCTGGTCTGGTTTTATGGTGTGGCTGCAGCAATGCTTGTGCCAAAAGAATGATCATAGAATGGGAGGAAGCAGCCAGAAGTGAGGTGGAGAAAGTAGAACTGCTTTTTTTCTGATGGTCATGCCAGGCTACAGCCATTCCCTGGCACTTCGATCAAGTGACGCATTTCAGTCTCCATGCGTGCCATTAGAGTTATTCGAAAATAGGCTGGCAGCAGGCAGATGATACATTGAGAATGACAACTCTTGCACCCTGTCCAGACATTGCCCAGGAGAATGCAGATTGTTATGAGCTGGACAGTGTAAGGAGTGTGCTCACATTTAAACACTATTAAGCATTAAATCTCTCTTACAGCCCAGTTTGAATTACCAGTATTGACATAGTCTATGAATTCTTTTCTCCTCAGTACCTAAAATTAGACATATCTCATTACTCTGTAGGCTAGGTTAATGTTTTGGCTTTCCCATGATTGATTATATTGTGTTTATCATCAACACTGAACTTCATTGGTGTTTTACTGACCAGGTGTTTATGACATCTTCCCTCAGCCATGAAAACTGTTTCTTTGTAGTCTCTGTTCTGTTTTTAGTGAGCTTTTATTCTGTGAGAGGATACTTCTCTTCTTAGATACTTCTCTTCTTAGGCTCTTTTCAAGAGCCTCTTGTGAAATAATTTAATGAAAACTTATTTCAAACTTCACTCTTATTGACGTGAACATTAACTTCTCTGTAAGAGATGGAGGCATGTTTACAGAAGAAGTGTCAACTCTTCCCTATTGTATCAGCATTAGCCAATATGTCTAAATAGCTCTTTTCCTTCGCATAGTTTTTTTTTCCAAAGTACCTTGATCTATTGTTCCCAGGGTCACCCCTGTTATCTCCCATAGATTTGCATTCTATCCTTACCATTTGTCAGTTCTCTGACACTGTAGCTGTCTTGAATGATCAGGCTATCCGCCACAAGTTTCAGACCAGCAGCTTTTCATTTTGGTTTCTTTAGAGCTGATGATTTCTTGTTGATCAACTTGTTAATGTGTTCTAAGACATCTTCTGCTGATGCTCCATGTTGACACAGTTTTCATATGACCGCAAGGCTACAAAGATTGAACAGGATCTTTAATGATGTGTATATTAACTTGGCAAGATCTTGCAAACAAAAAACCCCCATGATTTAAAGTAAATTTTAATGAGGTAGTGCTTTTTTATTTATAAAAGTCTGAATAGGCATTTTGAAATATGATACATTGACTTTTTTAATTTCAAAGGAAATTGTAGAATAGATTCTGCTTTATTTTTTCTGATTTCTGAGTTCTCTGCCATTTTTTATGACAGCCTAAATTTCATTCAATAGATAATAAAGCAGTAAATAAATTATCTGTTTAAAGTTAGCTCTTAAAGAAGAAACATATTTTTGAAGACTTCAGCTTATCTAGCACCTTTTCTTTTCACTACCAAGTTGGTACAATTTATGGATACCTAACTTCAGTTTTATGTCAGGTATCCAGTTTACTTTTGTCAATTTATGCAAATAATTTTGACATCCCAGGTTTTATTGGACTTTTTCTGCATGAATACAGTTGGTGACATTTAAATTTATCATCTATGTGCGGAACTTAGATGTATAAATATAGAATATACATACGTAAGATCTTGCCAAATCATTTTCATATCACCTCATTTCAACTTTCTACTCTAGATTTGGCTGTGATCTCAGCAAAATATCTACGAACCATTTTGAGCTTTGACAGCCACTCTCCAGTCAGAAGGACTACTCTCATTTTGATGTGAATGCTTACTGACTGCTAATAATACTAGCTAGGATTTTTACGTTTTTCTATAAAAAGATTGTCATAATAATCACCTTCTCCTCGTTAATAACATAGTCCTCATTGAGGCTGCATTGAAATAGCTCTTGATTTCTATCAGCTCAAATGAGATAGTCAGGCCAGTGGAGGCTTTACTGTAGAAATAATGCCATAGAATTTACAATAAAACATTGACAATATTGAAAAGAAGTAAATAGAGCTCCACAGAAATGCATTTTTATTAATTTTTCAACATATTTTTAATTAAATTGGATCTCAAAAAATAATGATATTCCAAGAATGTTATACATTGCCATACAGTTCTAGTTACTGTTGGGGATGTTAAAAAACAATAATGAAAATCTGGAACAAAAAGAAAAGAAGGATAAAGTACTATAGACAGCAGTGTAAAAAAAAACAAAACAAAACAAAACTAAACTGAACTAAACTAAACTAAACTAAACTCCAACAAAATGAAAACTGGGTTGGCCCAACTGACTGGGCCATTTTTGATAATTTGATAATGATTTGATAAACTGGCAGCATATTATATCAAGAGGCTATTTTTTCTTGTACTGCCCACTTTTTACCAGGCTGATTGCATGACATAAGTTCAAGTTGGTAAAAGTTCAGGTCTTCCTGAAATGCTTATTATTAAGTTGCAAAATTGTAAATTGTTTCTGTAACAGTGTTTGATTTCTGGAATGAATTTCTGCTAAAGCTTGATAGTAAATAAATAAATCTTCCATTGTTTAAGGCACCTTGCAACTTTATTTTTTTCCTGGGCCTTTTTGTGGGCCTTTTTGTTGGGGGAGGCTTGTAACTTTGGTAAAATCTATGTCACCTGGTGAGTGCTTGGGGTTTGATTCCTATGGGATCTGGAACTGTACTTGAGTGGCCAAATAATAGCCTTGTAGGGGTGGTGTACTGTGCTTATTTTGTCTCTTAAACCTGTACTCCAGCAGGACAAGATGCCTATTGTTTCTTTACCTCTGTGTCCTCTTGTAACAGAATGAATATTACTGTAGGTTAGACTTCCTGTGGAAGAACAAGTTCAAAAAAGAGCGGGAAGAGATTGAAACCATGGAGAACCTAAATCGAGTGCTTCTGGAGAATGTGCTTCCAGCCCACGTAGCTGAACACTTCTTGGCAAGAAATCTGAAGAATGAGGTCAGCCTTCTCTGTCTATCCTCTGCTCCATAAGAAGGCAGTGTATCCTGGAAATACCACTTAATGCTGATTTGAACAGTTGGTCCATACAGTGAGGTTATAGATTTACAGCCACTTTCATTTCCCCTTACCTACCTGAATGGCTTTCTTTACGGCACTGCATGCACCTTAGTACCTTGATGGGAAAAATTTGAAATTACCTTAAGTGGCAATGCACTTTGCCTTTCAAAGGACTGGGAAAAAAAGGGTGAGGAGGAAGAAGGGAATGATTGAATCAACATGTATTTAAATTTAAATCTTATGCCTTCAGATACTTTTTTCTTTGTGATCAGAGTGGAGCTGCATCCAGGCTCTGAATTTTCTTTTGGTGACTAGAGACCTTGATTACTGGAGTGAAAATCAACCTTTTCCCTGAAACAGTGGTTAATTCTGGAAAGAGGTTCTTAACACTGAATAACCTGTTTGCTCGCTGCTTATGGACCTTATTCAAGCACCAGAGAAGTCAACCAAAACACCCCTGTTGACTTGGTAGAAATTAGATCTGCTTCCAATATTGCTTTACAGTTTTCATAGAGAAAAAAAGGATGAAAAACTAAAAGCATTTAGAGAGAGTTGTAGCTGTAGAGATCTTAAATGCAATGGTTTCAATTACTTGTGTATACCAAACATTTGTTCCAAAACTTAAAAAAGAAGGGAGAGGGCAGCTTTAGGGATTCTTTTTTGATCTCCTGAGTCAAAAAGGACAATGTCTCCCCTTTCACTGTGGTTTACGTTAAGCAGTACTAATCAGTACTTTATATCAGTACTTTAGTACTACCTGCAAATATTAATTTGGTAGCTAATGTCAAATTAAAACTGCTGTGGTGTTCCTTTGAATCCAATGAAGACCTTGGCTGGAAGCCAGGTTGGCTCAGGTCCAGTTCTCAGTTCAGGCTTTAAACACAGCAAACCATCAGGAGATTGCATTCTCATTTATGTGCTATTCCATCTCAGCCTCCCAGCAGAGCAACTCCATCTGCTCACCTTTGTATGGGCAACTGGATTTATATGGTCACCCCTCGAGATTCTTAGGTTGGAATGAGCTTTAGTAAATTCAGTGAAGATCAGAATTCATAATGTGCTGAGCTCTCCAATCTATCATGTCAGCTGAAGTAAAAATGATTTGGCATAATTTTAGTGCCATCCCTCAAAAAAAAAAAAAATCTTGAGTTGTTTCTTGTTTTGTTTACCTTTAAACACAGTTTTAAAAGAGGGAAGAATTTTTCAAATCCCTGGAAATGTTCAGGAATATAAGGATCTATCACATCTTCAAATTGTTTCAATGTCAGCAAGGATGTGTTCAGCCTTAAAGGACATTCTGTATGTGTGTGTGTGTATACCCCTAAGAATATGTAGGACAGATCAAGCCTTTGTTTTCTTTGTGTGGATATTTAGGTAAACAGATACTAAATTGAAATTTGTGTGTGTTTTCCTTAGTTGCAAACATTCATGTTAATATGGTTTTATGTATATTCTTTTCTGTTTAAACCAGACTTTGAGATTAAAATTAATCTAGTGGATGAATAGTCTGTTTCAGAATACTGCTTCTCTTAGAATTTCATGCATGCAGCTGTATGAAGAAAAAGGAAGACAATGTATGGTCTGAAGAACAGGCAGCAGGAATGAAAGGGGAAAAAAATGAGTGGATGAATGCCAACTAGGAGTAGTAAGACTGTACTTTTAGGTGACTAACAAAGGTCTTTTCATAACAGAATACACATTGACACATGCTGATATAGTAAAAGCAAAGCTACTTCAGAGCAAACCGTAATAAAGGTTTGTTTGTTTTACCAAAACCTCCGGAACTGGGTTTCTGCATATAGTCGGCATGCTGAGTACCAAATGGGGTACTTTCTCATTGAGACAGAGAAAGACAGGAACAAATATAAAATGAAAAGCATGAAACGGGGCCAAGATTAAATATATCTGCACCTGGCTTGTGCAGCCTTTTCCTTTATGCTGTTAGCATCCAGATCCCCTATTAGTAAAAAGAGCTCAGGAGCTTTTGTGCTGCAAGCTAACTGGCAAGCATGTTACTGAGCAAGAGGAATCCTGTTTCATTAGCTGCAGGATGGAGCCAGCACCCTACTTAAAGCAGAAATTCTGCCCCAGAGAAGCTGACTGCTGTACCCTTCCAAGAGGTAGAATGGGACCAGTTTGCTTCCTCCATCCCGAGAATGTCTTCAGGCACTGGAGAAGAAGAGGGGACATTAAGGAGAGCCAACCAGCAGAAATTCAGATGTTATCAAAGGGAGAAAAAGGAAAAAAAAAAAAAAGAGGGTTTCACTGCAGAAGACAGGAGGATTATTCTATTTTTGTTGAAAGAAGTGAAGCTATTCCTTCCTGCAGTGGTGTTGCATTTAATTTTGTGATTAAACAGTTTGGAGAGTAGTATTTCAAGAGAAGTATTCCTAGGAAAATTAAGACACCTAATTGCCACAGCCTTTACTATTATGAATGACTGAAATAAACTAGCAGGAAATGCCTCCTTAAAATTCTCTGACATTTATTGTGACAGCCACAATTACTGCTCATCTGGTTATAAACAGTGCCATTTGTTGTTGTTTCCGTGCTGGTGCTATGCTATAGAGCATTAGCTGGGATGGGTATTGCCCTGCTATTAGAGAGGAAGGAAGAGAAATGGGACACTTGCTGAGCTTCAGCATATGACAAGTGTTTACATACAATGTGTTCATTTATTTTCAAGGTGGAGGAGAGGAAGGAGTGATAACTCTGGTTATAGAAAAAGAAGATTTGTGTCCGTAACAGTCATGAACGCAACCCTTTCATACAGGTTATTTGTGGACAGTCAGCAGCAAAAAGCGCACTGATCTTCCATATTTCTCTTCCTGATGACTGCAAATTGCACAAGTTGCCATGATTTATTCTGCGCAACGCTCCTGCTTCCAAGGAAGACAGTGAAGGCTTTTCCTAAGAGCTAATTAGGGCTCTGTGTTTAATGTCTGTGAGACAGACTTTTTTTTGCAGTGGCAATCATAATAAGACAGGAGTTGCCACCCATCAGCTGCCCAGGCAGTATCCAGTGTTAGATACTTCAGAAAAAGTTTGAGAAACAGCTGAAAATTAATGTAATATTCACCATTCCGCTTTTACCTGTAAATCTAAAGGTGTATTTTCCTTCTGCAAATGCGTTTTACATACTTCGTAGTTAGGCATTTTTCTAGTATTCAAATAAGCATTCTTCTTATGAAGCTTCTCTAAGCTCTTGCTAATCTTTCATGTTGTTGAATAGCAATGAAATATATATTTATATATCTCTTATGTAAAATGTTTTTCCTTATTCTACTTTTAAATATTCTATTTATCTTCTGGTTCCTGTATTATGAGGTGGTAAAATGAATCCATCCTCTGCCATCTCTGTCTCAGATTATTCAGTAATATCATATGCCTGCACTGCATAGTGGGGTTCTTTTCCTGTAAGGATTCAATTGTAGCTCCTAACAGACCTGTATTCTTATGATTTGAAGTTATATTCTCAAATAAACCTTTACATGGCATTAATTTCCATGCACTGTTTCAGATATGGCACTGTCCCAGTATCACCTCTCTGCCTAAATTTTGTCTGTTTCACAAACTTTACAACCAGTATCTCATCAGTAGTGCAATTCCGGCACATTTTACACTCTCAGGATGCAAAATCAGTAGGATTCAATAAAGCAAATAAAACAGCTGCTATCTTAACTTATCAAAACAACTTTTTTTTTTTTACTAATTAACAGAATCTCTAGGACAATAGAATTGTGCATCAATTATAACTGTACTATTAATTTGACTGGACTGAACTTACTGGATTTTTCCACCTACTAGGAATATGAACAAATTATTTTTTTTTTTATACATGATCACAGATGTATACAATTTATTTATTTTGTCAGGCCAAGTTTTAGAAGTATATGTAATAATCCATGTTTTGCGCATTAATGATCTACATTCTGCTATAAATACTCTTGTGTCTTGCTCCAGTCTTTTATATAACACTATGAATTTCCCCTTCTGTATTACCAAGGCCCTATATTTGCGATGCAGTCCTCTTTTAATAACCAGCACCATGTGTGTGGCCTGAACTCCTTCACCCAGAATTGAAGTTAAGTCACAAGGAAAGTAACTTGAGGAAATAGAAGGAAAGCTGAGTTAACCACAGAATGCAATCTCTGTACCTACTCTGCTAACTTGTCTATGAAGAGCACTCAGCACATCATATCTTAACTTTGGAGTATATTTATATGCAAATGTTACTGTAGCTTCAATGTGGACATGCCTGAGGTAAATTTGAAGTAGGTAGATGTGAAAAAAATGCAGACTGCAAAAGCTAAATATTTGAGGAGCAAGCCTGTATGCACCAGCTCTAGGTGCATACATACTCAAGACAGCCATCAGTGTCTGTCACTGCCGTATTACAGAGTGGACCTGGTTTTAAGTGTGGGAGACTGGAGGAAGAGGGGTCATTTTGGGCCTGAGCTTCTGAATTTCTCAGTCAGAGTCATCCTATATAATTTCAGGCATTCCTCTTGAGTGCCTACATTAGGAAAAATTACCTCTTTCATCTTTTTTTTCACAACTGACTGAGAGAGACACAGTACCTGAAGTGATTCTCCCCATTTGGCATTCAAATAACCTTCCAGATAGGCACATCTGCTCTACTGACAATATAGGACACATAGGATGACTGTGCTCTCAAATTAAATACTTCAGTCAGGTGCCTAAATTGCCTAAATTCAGTTTATATCATCCAGCCAGAGGGGTTCCCTCTCCCTATTGTTTGATTACTTTATTATATGGATTAAATTTATTAACCAGACGTTTATGGAGATGGATAAAACAGATGGCAGAAAAATGTTATCATGATATTGGTTCTTCATTAAAAACTCTTGGAAAGAAGACAATGGAGATCCAGAACTCCTTTGAAGTTTAGTACTGATCTGACAGTGAACTCATTGGCTTGGACTTTTTGTTCAGTTGCTTTTCATTTGCACAGTCAGGTCACTTTAAAGTGATACTGATTTTGTACATAAGACTGTAAGCTGGATGTCAGGTACAGATAGGTGATTTCAATCAGCTCAGCCTTAAGAATATAAATAATAACAGTGAATTGCAACGATATATTCCATCCTCACAGCATGGGGAGCTTCAGTGATGCTGTGGTTATGGAATCCTTAGAAAATAAAGATGCAGAAAAATCTAGTAATAAATCATCTGTCTCCTCCAGCTGCCTGTGTTCTTCCCTGTTCACCATTATTTTCATGTTTGCCCAGCAACTTCCCTCACACCTGTTCTGGGATGAGGTGGTCAACAGTTTTCCCACAGATCTGCTATTTTTCAGTTATACATCACCAATAGCAATTCACTATGTCTGTACACATCTGTGTAGAGACACACCACATTCTTTCAAAAAAAAAAAGCCCCATACTTCCAGTGAAATTGAAAAAAAAAGCTTCGATAAATAAAAAGGAAAATAATATCTGATGCTTCTTGAAATCACAAAACAAATCTTAGTGACCTCATTCACAAGCGTATTGAAATCTTTGCTTTACTTAAATAATAACTTGAACAGAATTTGACTTTATCGTAGCTTACAGCATCTTTTATTACTGTGGTTACATTTGTGTGTAGATATTAATTTTTTAAAAAGTATTAGTTTAATAAATATTCTTTCTTTCCTTTTTTTTCCACGATGTGAATTTATCCCGAAAGAAGGTATATTCTAATATTTAAGGGCAGTGGAGAGGAAACTGAAGGGGGGATGTTGCGGTCATTTTTAGCAGCAGAATCTTCCTGTGGAGCAGAGGTGCTCTCATTTCAGTGGTCACAGAAGGCAGTGGAGAATCTGACATCAATAAATTTTAGTTCAGGTGACGTCTTTCCCTTTGCCTCAGTGCCTTGTTGTGGAAATGAAATGACAATTATTTTGTCCTATTAGGCATCTTGTCATTTTAGGTTAGGAACTATCAGGATTGTGTTGCATTATGCATTTGTAGTGCACTGGGTTTGTGATTTTGGTTCAGTTTTCTAGTTATTACAATAACACAAACAGCTGATAATAAATTAGAGATTATTTTGCAAAATATGGTTTCAGCTGTGCAAGCCAGACCAAATTCTCTACATGAAAATCCTTAGGAGTGGGCCCTATCTAATAAATTAGTGAACATTTTACGTTCACGGAGTGAATATTCAGAAGGGAAAAAAAGGTAACTTCAAATCACTGAAATATTTTCAGCTGTATATGTTGAGTGTCTTTAACAAACAGGTTCATACACTATTTAAAATGAATAAATGCAACTAAATGCAAAACAATACCCAGCCACTGCCTTAAGTCATTCCAACCACTGCAATGCCTCCCTTTTCAGAACCAGGACACTGTATATTAATAAGGAAACTTTGACTTAGAGCTGGGTATGACAGAATTTTTTTTTTCTCTATTCTGTTTTCTTTTGAACAGGATCTCTATCATCAGTCATACGACTGTGTCTGTGTCATGTTTGCCTCGGTTCCGGATTTCAAGGAATTTTACACAGAATCTGATGTAAATAAGGAAGGCTTGGAATGTCTCAGGCTGCTAAATGAGATCATTGCTGACTTTGATGATGTATGTACTTCTAACAACAATCAACATATGGTTTCAATTTTTATAACCCAGGGTATGCAACAGTAAGCAAACGTACTTGAAAGGGAGAGTGGAAGAACTGTTAGAAAAGAACTTTTGTATGCCTAATCACATGGAAATTACTTACAGGGAGTATGAAAGGGAAAATAAATTTATTTGTGATAAATCAGATATTGATCTGACATCTCACTCAGTTGCTTTTAATTAGCTATAATGCGAATCCTATGTGTATATCTAATGAAGAAATTAATGCCCTTTAGCTGCAGTTCATGAGGCAGTAATATTACATGCCAGGTATTAACTACAATTTATAAATACTAGTGCCTAAAGTCGGGTACACAAATCTATGTACCCTAAAATGGTACAGCTTTGTGTTATACCTGATCTGTGTCAGTCTCATTATACAGAGCATTGATCAGTTAATACATTAGCAACTCAAAGGATTGTATATGTTTCAATATTCCATTCTCTGAAGTTACAAGCAAGTACAGAGTATGACTACAGATGGATTGTGAAAAGGCAACTGTAAAGGTCTCACTGAGAACAGTATTTGTCTTAAAGAAAGTTGTTAGCGATGAAGATACCAGAAAAAAGGCATTAAGATTGTGTCATGACTCAGAGAGCACTGCTGCTGTGGATCTGCAGCTATAAAGAGTACTTTAGCAGCAAACCCATTTGGAGAATATTGGAACGTTCAAAACAACCTGAGATAGGAACTAAAACCTTGGATTTTAGTGCCATTGGCATGGACTGTCACATTAGCATGGATGAGATGCTTACTTTCAGAAAGCTACTTAAAGCCTAACTGTTGGTTCACATGGTGACTCAGTTCCAATATTAAAGTCGACTGATTTTAAGAGCTCTATGTACAATAAGGTGGAATTTATTCTTATAACTATAAATATATTCCCTTTATAATAAAAAAAAATATTTTAGTAGACAGAAATTCCCTTTCCTGGAAGGCTGTAAGCATTATTTTATCCATCCTTAGGTCGTTCATCCTGTATGTCTTTGTGAAGCCATTTGGTGTCTATCAAGAGACTGTTCCAAGAATTGGTGCTCTGAATACTATTAGAGTAACAATGCTGTGAGAGTAACAAGATTGCTGATCTGAATAATGAATAACCATCCTTGTTTTACAGTTATTGTCAAAGCCAAAGTTCAGCGGAGTTGAAAAGATAAAAACCATTGGAAGCACTTATATGGCAGCAACAGGATTGAGTGCTACGCCCAACCAAGAACAGTGTCAGGTACCAAAAAAAGGTTCCTGCTTAATAAAAAACATGTTCAAATGAAGGCTAAACTGTAGGTTATATATAATGTTGCAGCCTAGTTTTTTCTTATTAACGTAGATTGTATTGTACTGGACAAGTGTGTACTTTTGTTTAGTAGTCTCTAGTAGTGAATTATTGTTCTTCACATTGTGGTTTGAAAATGCCATCTCTGTATTTGCTAAGTCTAAACCAGGCCTTCTACTCTAAATACAATGCAGTATTTTATTGGTATATGCTGCAGCAGAACTGGATTTATAGAGCATACAAAAGACAGCAAGAGTATTTTCCATTGTAAGCTGGGAGGGCTGAGTAGCCGTATTAACCATACAGTTACAGAATTGTCAGGCACAGCATTGAACATGTTCCTTTGTTTCTGCTTTACTTAATAGGATAGGATTGGGAATTGCAGTCAGTAGAAATGAAGTTCAGAGAAGCAATTCATAAGTTTTAAGCAAAAACCTTGCTTTTGTCATGATCTTTAGAGTACTACTGGTTAGCAACAGAGAGGCAGTGATTATGAATCAACACATTCTCTGCTAAGAATTAATGTGTTCTTGCCAAACTCATGTTCCTTCTAGACAGAAGCAATTAACACCTGAACTGTAGACCTTAAGGTTCTTGAGGACAAAAAAAGTATTCTTTTAAATTAGGTCTGACATTTAATACAATGAGGTGAAAGGGATGAAGGAAATGTAGAACTGTAGACTGGAGATAAGAAGACAGAGGATCTCTCAATCACAACTAGAACTAGTGTGTGCACAGGATAAATTCATCATTTGAGTTATTTCCACAAACTGTGAATCAAGAGATCCAAGTTTTAGAGTTCCTTTGGTGATTTAGTACACATTTTCAAAGGAAATCCACCAAAACACAGCAGCCTTCAGTTCAGATGCCCAAAGATCCAGAGATACTGCAGTACTTAGTGTGGCAGTGACTGACTGCCAGGCATACTGCCGGGAACAGACCCCAGCTTAAAAAAAAAAAAAGGCACCCAGAGAAGACTAAGTGCCTAAGGAGAGGGACTGAATACATCAGCTGAACAGGAAACCATCTGTCTTAGCTAGGAGCGAACTCCAAAGGAAGTAGGCTTTATTCATCTAAACAGCTGCTCTGGCAAGCACCACGACTGTCCCGCCTAGGCTGATGCCTCTACTCTAAGAATCGTCTCCCAGACTTGTCATCTGTCCATCTCTTCTGTCACTTTATATCAAGGAACAAGGAAGATACAGTTATTTCTCATAGAGATCAGTGAGTCCATCTCTGATGGAATCATGCTCTTGTCAGGGTCCTGCCCTGGGCTGTGGGAGTCTGAAAATCAATTTTCTCCTCAGCCTAAGGGGACTCAAACCAGTATGTAGAAATTAGGCTACACCCTTGATATATGAGGAGACATGAAGTCTATAGCTTTTATAAGTGGTATAAGCTCTCAGCTAGTAAACTGGGGGGCAGAGGATGGGTTACCCTCTTCCTAGAGAGGAAGAGTCCTCTTGTATTTTATTCATTTTCAGGTCTAATAGATGTTCTCAGAGGTGCTTGCTTATCTGTCAGGTGAGGTCAGTGGAGGAACTCTTAAAATTGTGAATTTCACTGGAGTTTAAGCATTAATTAGGGTGATGAGCTGCACAACAGTGAGAGGAAGGAGTCTCTGGGGGGCTGTCCACAAGCATTATTTATTATTAAAGGGCATAAAATAGAAGCAGACATGTACAGAAAATTAATGAGCAAATTCTAGCCACACATAGACATTGAGTGCCTGTGGGATTAGATAGCAGCTAATCAATTATTTGACAATCAAGACATTAGATTAGATGTGGTTTGCATCTATCATCTCTAGGCTGCCTGATTGTGTAAGCAGAATGCATCCTGGTCTATTGGCCATTTTTTGACCTAATGCTGGACAGGGCACCATCTCATACATTACTATTCTTCTGCTGCCTGCTGGCATGAGGACATCCCTAAGTGTTTATGTGCTTTCAAGTGTTCAGCATATTTTGGTTGTATTCTCACAGCACCTAAAGCTAAGGAAAATTATTTTATTCTGTTTGGTTGTTTAAATTCAGGAACCTGAACGACAGTATATGCACATAGGGACCATGGTGGAGTTTGCATTTGCCTTGGTGGCGAAACTGGATGTCATAAACAAGCATTCATTCAATGACTTCAAGTTACGAGTAGGTATGTACCATAGGATTTTTATGAGAATATCATGGAGGAGGGAAGAATTCAGTGTGAAGTACTAGCTGTAATTAAGTGTTGGGAGAACTGACCAAAAGGGCCATGAAAGTTAATAGCACCATCTTTAGCCTGTTTAAAGGCAGCCTACATGGTATTGCTTGTTAACTATAGCTGCTCTAGGAGAGTTTCAAGGCAGGACTCAGAAAAGAGCAGTATTCCTAAGTAAAGATTGGTTGAAAAATGCATTCTCATGGCTCTGAATTGCTTTACGGTAACTCTATAATAATTATTCTAGAGGTTGTTAACTGCCTACATTTTTACAAGTCCAGAGGACACAGAAGATTCTAGACATGGTTTTACCAAACCATATAAATGGTTTTGGAGGACAAGAGCTATAGGGGGCCAGTAAGACTGGAATTGAAATATTTTAGATGCACTAAACTCAAGCAAGAATACAAAAATGCACCGTTTCCTTCCCAGTGTTAGGCAAAGGAGGATATTTCTCTTCTTTGTTATTCTGTGCTTATTAACAAATAAGGGCAAAAATGACTAATTGTGTATATTTGAAAGGGGTATCCGTTATATTTCAGCTTCTAATTGCTTCTACTTGTGCATCATGGTATTTCGAAAAAGAAGTAGGCAGCTGCAGTAAGCCATGAAAAGCATGATGAAATAAATGAATTCAGAGCTGGTCAAGAACCATATGTTCCAAAATGTTTATTTCCTGATAGCAATACGCAGCAGTTTTACAATGCAATATGTAACTTGGAAAGTGTGAAATGAAAGCCGTAAATAAATATTGGAAACCCATAAATCCTGTAAACATGTCAGAGTATTTGATTTCCAACAGTTGTTCTCCTGTCTTGTCTTTTTCTTGCGGGACCGCTTGCTTTTTCTTTCGGCTTCTCCTCTCGTGTTTATTTCACAGTGCCACCCACTGGTAAAACTTGCCGTCTTCTGACTTGAAATACTCACGTGTTCCTCAGAGCACTCCTTTGCCAGGATGTTTCGTATTCCTGGCTGGAGTTAAAAAATGACAAAGCAAATCTGACGTATGCTTCCTTCTCGAGTGTTACAGAGCTTGATAGGTTTAAAAGAAACGTGCAGAGACCATATTTCTGTACAGAAGAAAAGTTCTCTTCCTGCCATAGGTGACACGTGCCACATATTGCAAACGCATCAGCAGTGTCAGTACCAGTAAAGAGCTGCTGGGTGTGGGGGCTAAATCCCCAAACTGATAAAAGCAATACTGACTCCTCTGAAGTGGGGATCATGAAGCAAACTTTCTAGGGGGAAAAAAATATACCTACTTGTGATTTTTAAAGTGTTCGCTATAGGTTCCAGAGAAGTCAGACTCCTTTGCTTCATGAAATGAGGAATGATTAAATTTGCAAAGGGACACAGGCCCCACACTGGCACTTTTGCCCAATATAGACTTTACTGAGATCTTCACTTCCCATTGGCACTTCACTTCTTCTCCACTTCCCACCACAACCTGACCAGGAACACATCTGATATCCATAGCAATTAAAGCCACAGAAACATTTCAGCATCCACCTCTGACATAATCCCTACTGTAAAGATTTAAACCCAAACTGACATTTGTAAAACTCCTCAGCCAGCATCTAACCCCAGAATTATTCAGCTCACTAGAGATCTTGGCTTTCAACCTTCATTTTCTATGAGTGCCTGAAATGCTAGTTGTGCCTGAGGAGGTACACAGCCTGCTCTGACATTGACAGGCAAGGAAGGCGAGCACCTAGATTACATTTCAGGTATTCCTCCCCTTCTGTTAGCTAAGGTGCTTGATTTATTAGACGAGCTCAGATATGGTAGATGTCCCATCCCTGGAAACATTCAAGGCCAGGTTGGACAGGGCTCTGAGCAACCTGATCGAGTTGAAGATGTCCCTGCTCCTTGCAGGGGGGTTGGACTAGATGATGTTTAAAGGACCCTTCCAACCCAAACTATTTGATGATTCCATGATTCTATGCTTTTGCAGCAAGTTTTGCACAGATACTGGTTTTTGGTTTTGTTTTTGTTTTTGTTTCATAACAGAATAGAGGCTGACATTGTTTTCCACATAGCTTCATGGTTAGAACATTTTCTGTGTTATAGGTGAACTTAATTTGGCTTCTGCTTTTGGCTGAGGGTGCTTAAGCACAGGGATATCTGTTCCCTGGAGATTCTTATGAGCCCAGGCAGTAGGGCACTTTGGAATGAGATATTCTCTGTCTGTCCTGCTGAACAGTATTTGCCTTTTCATAGAATAATTAAATTTCACTTTAGACAGAAGAGAAAGAAATAGATGGTATCACCGTTTGTTTAGAGCATTCACCTGGACTGACAATACTACTCTTCCAGCTTTGCCCCAAGAAACATTCACTTGTGTCAAGCAAAGGAGATCCACACTAGCAGGAATGACAAAGTGCAGCACATCTCAGAATGCCTGGGTGGCAACACACTCCTAAGATTTATGGGTAGAAGTCTCCTTGAAGGAGGAGGGATCTGAAGCTGGCTGTCCAGACCCTGAGGTATTACTCAAACCATCAGCAGTGGTGGTTCAGGAAGGAGGTTAAAAAAAAAAAAAAAAAAAAAAAGTAACCTCCTGCCCCATTGCATTGCCCTATTTCTGGACCATGGCAGAGTGTATGCCACACCTAACTCTTCAGTATTCCCGACTAGCCAGCTTGGGCTACTCAGCAGGTGGCTTCTGTGATTTTGCTCTCAGGTCCCTAGTGCTTTCTACACATTGGAGGTCATGAGGCAGAAAGAAACACCCATGACTTGGGTGTTAATGCAGAGTGTTGCAAGGCCTAAGTCCCTTTGTGCATTTAATTCCAAGCGCTTAGACAAATATTTATGAGGTTCTATCTGGTATCTTTTAGGGTTTGCATATTTCCCTAGTTTTCTAAATTTAACTACTACAGTCACTTTTTTCCAGTGTTTCCAAGTGGGCTTAAAGCCTGGCTGCTAGCCCATGCTGCCATGTTACATATGATCCATACTAGACGAGCCAGCTCTGAGATGCTTTCCTGTGCTACAGCCACACTTTCATTTTGTTGCATAGATACATCCCCAGTGTTGGTTTCTGTCAAGGAATTAATAGAAGTCAGTTATGATCCATTGACATGGAGGTAATTTTACAAATCCAAACTACTCACTTGTCTGGGGTTTATTTCTCTCTAGGTGTAACTTGGCTTTCCTGCTCATCAATCTGTATAGTTATAATTATAGCGTATTTGACACTGGTTAACGATAGTGCTTTTGATTTTGCCTCCTGGTTTCCCCCCTTACTAGCAGAGTACAACTCATTCCCTTTACAAACATAACATAGGATACAAACTGACTGCAAGATAAAAAATGCCAAGGATCTAATGAGGGACTATATGTTGTTCTCCAGTCTTGCAATATGCATTTCAGAGCTAGCAATGAGTTACTCTTCCTCCACGATTAATCAAATTATTTGAATTTGCAGTTATTTAGGACAATTCTATGGCCAATCCAAGCCTTCAGAACCAAGCTTCAAATTCTTCCAGTTCATTAGCTACATTTAAGAAGCAAAGAATACTATAAAAGTCATTTGATTTGGCCATCAACTACTACAGAGGGGAGAAGCCCTTTTCACTACAAGTAGAAATTAAAAGAAATTACTGTATATCTTTTTTTCTCAGAGGCTGCTGCTCTCCCACAGTGTGTTTCTCATGCTATCTAATAAAGGCAGTAGCAGGTCATTAGGATACTAAGGGTTGAAAATATCAAATTTACTCAGGATAGGAGGGAGTTGTAAAATGAGAATTAGATGAACTAACTTTTGGAATTTTTATAACTAACATCCTCCTGCTGTAAATGGTTGATGAAACAGTTGTGAACAGACTATTGGTTCTTATATGCACTATTCAACATGGGCTAAATGCCACGTTCATTGACTTAATATGTCACCAGATGCACTATGTGTCCCTGTTTGGTGGATCTTCTTCTTCAGTGTTAAGTTCTGATATTTTCCAGGTATCAACCATGGACCTGTAATAGCTGGCGTAATTGGAGCTCAGAAACCACAATATGATATCTGGGGCAATACAGTAAATGTGGCCAGCAGAATGGACAGCACTGGTGTCTTAGATAAAATACAGGTAAGTCTTGGTTTTGTGCTAGTATTTATCTTAATCCTTTGAGTTTGGTGCTTAAAAAACATCATGTATTTGTACACTAAACAGGTCTGTGTTTTGGAGCTAAGGATGCCTACATAAAAAATTACCTACCAGCTGTATCTGTACTCTTCAAAAGAATTAGACCTTGGGCATGAAAGTAAAGAATTAAAAAAAAAATATAGGGAAGATGGGATGAGGATCAAAATTTTGTCTTGATCCTACAGAAAAGTACGGTGGAGGATTCCTAGATTAAGAGAGGATTTGAGGGAAATGGCATTTCTATTCTGTGAATTTCTAAACCTGTAAAATACCTTATCTCTGAAGGGCATTCCTGATGTTAATTATTTCTAAATAAAGGAAATTACCATAACTGCTGTACATCAAGTTAAATCCATAAAGCAATCATGAAACTTCCCTTTTACTGAACCGTGATGATTAATAACCTTTACAGATTATTATCCGTATACATTATAGATAGATCTGTAAAGACCTTGAATTTACTGACTTTCCAGTGATTCCATAGTCAGGGTTCACATTTTAAGTATCTGCCTAGTATGCTGCCTAGCACTTTGGGATCCCAGCATGTGATTGAGAGCACTCCAAATCTATGATTGAGACTATTCAGAACTAAATAATGGAAAATTAAAGTTACCAACTGTGGGTCAAAACTGAAAACAGAAGAGATGTAAAAGCAATGACATCTGCAAACAGTTGCTCCACAAAGAAACACAGACAGTCTGAGACGACGGATGCTGTTGAACAACCTCTGTGCTAGTGGGCTTTCACCTAAAATGGCAGAAATGCCTGAAGTTTGGTTCACTACCAGTTATGTGAGACACTGGCAAGAGCAGCTCTGACAGGTGATGCTTATGTCTTACTATCACTTCATTCACGCAGCCTTAGCATTTTCAAAAAGATGGGGAAGCTTGGGTCTACTGAAATGAAAAACAGCTCCTTAAGTTGAGTAAAGTACTATACGAGGAAGAGTGTTGTCCCTAGTGCCATTTGTGGCACCTACAAGGGCATCTACGAGCCCTCTGTTTGGAATCCTAGATACAGAAATGGTTACACCCAATTTGATACTTAGAATCATAGAATAGTTTGAGTTGGAAGGGACCTTTAAAGGTCATCTAGTACAACCCCTCATTTAAGTGATTAGAATTGGCATCCAGCAACTAACTCTTTGAAAGCTCAGGTGCTCAAACCTCATTTGAGACCCTTAAAGGCCTTATAAGCATTATAGCAAAACCTTTATAATTGCTCAGAACATATGTTCTCTTCACACTGGAAGAAGATTCTGCTTTGGTCTGTTACCAACGCTGGTTGTATTATTGTACTGTTGCAGGTTACAGAGGAGACGAACAACGTCCTGCAGACACTGGGGTACATGAGCACTTGCAGAGGAATAATAAATGTAAAAGGAAAAGGAGAATTGAAGACATACTTTGTACATACTGAAATGACAAGATCCCTTTCACAAGGGAACGTGGCATCTTGAAGAATGCTTGTACGTGTCATCAGTACCATATTTTGAGGAAGGTATCACGCACTTTTTAACTACATTTTGGCCCTTAACATGCGTGCTATTTTCTGGTATCTGGCACTTATTTTAATATGGCTGCAGAATAGTCCCATGAGCCATCATTTTGCACCTTGATTTACTATGTTCGAGGACAGTTGCGATGTACGCTAGAGGACTGGAAGATTGTACTGCTACTTGCACTGTTTTTCAAAGACAAGAAAAGAAGGAATAGGAATTAAAAGGAGATAACTCATCCCGAAAGGACTAAAAAGATATGTTAGTGACAAATGCGGGGAAAAAAGGCAATAAAGCTAGGGGTGCAAACTATTTTCTGATGCATGGTGTTTTCTGGAAAATACAGTCGCTCCCCAATAGCATCCACTAATCTGGTATTAAAGTATACAGTATTTGTAGATAAGTTTACTCTGTCCACACATGATTTGGATGTGATCACCAGTTGCATCTCATAGCCAGGGACACGTTAGGTGGCTTGCTGGCATTCTTTCTGAAAAGAGAACTAAAAATGCTGGAATAGTTTTGTACAAACGTGTCAAATGTTTTGAAGCTATTGTCTTTTGTAAGGTTAATTCATTAAAAGTTTATATGTACTTTGTCTTACTGTTGCTGTCTCTTAGTTTTGCTTCCTTCCATGGCTTCTGTCGCTTTAAACCTGCGCATCCTCTGCTGCTGCTGCTGCTGCTTTTTATTAGTAGTTAGATGTCAAGGCAGGCTATGGCCAGCTATCTCAATAGCCTTGGTCAACAATATCTGCTAGACTTGCTATTGCCTTTCAGAAATTGAATCACCTCTATTGTCTTCAGTCTTGGGTGGCATCCTAGACGCTTTGCAGTCATTTGCTCCCTAGGTGATACAGAAGACTTACCTCAAATCCAGAAACACAAGCAAAGTGGGGGATACTGGAGACAGTAGTAGTGTTGCCATTTTGCAACTGGCCTTCAATGCTTACACAATAACTAGGAGAAGCTGTACAAGGGAATAAAGGTTTTGTTTGGTTTGCACTTTGACAACCTCTTTTGCCTTTGCATGCCTTTCGCTTAACATTTACAACGCTGAATTTCATGGGATATTGAAAATAATCTAATTTATTAAGACATGAGTATGAGCAGAAGATACAAAAAAAATTGGTATTTTGTGGATATTCGAGATTAGTTTAAATCCCCTTGAATTAAAAAGCATCACACTTGCAGAGTTTCATAGGTGACCCAAGTGAAAGACTGAAAAAGCAGGTAATGGTACTATCTATGCTCCTTTGAAGCATAGACAGTAAAGATTAATTTTTGCTTTTCTATTATCAGTACTTGAAAGTAACGTATTCCTTTAGTCATAACAGCCTAACAAGACCAAAATTAATAAAATCTTCTATTTAAAAAATGCCATATAATTATAAGATTTTTTTCTGACTGATACTGTATGAATATAGAAGTCAACTTACGCACTATTAGCTCTGGCATGTTATTAACATGTAAAAAGTATTCAGATTTCTCATTCATGAAAGATACATTTACATTTGTATTGTTTTGCTGTCCTTTTAGAAGGAGTTCTCAAAATTGTGGGTCACGAATGACATCAGGCCGCAGTCTCACTTATTGTGGCACAGTTTACTCACAGCAGCCATCTGCCTGCTAGCAAACTGGAATGGCAGTATATTTCAAATGCCTACATTTGCACTAAAATAGACAATCTGAATTTTAATCCCTTCAAGTTAGTGTAAAAGCAAAATGCAATTTATTTCAGTTATGTCCAACATAATACACTTGATGTCTTGCTCCAAGTTGGAGATTTTTGATCGGTAACTCTAGATAGGTAGTCAGTCCAATAAAATTTCATTTAAAATGTTTTGTTGCCTTTGTGATTTCTTCCTTTTAATTAATAAGTGAAGATAAACATTTTCTCTTGGAATGAAAGACTCCAAATAGCTCACATGGCAGCAGAAATGATGTCCCAGTCATTGCCTAAAACAAGCTATCACTTACTTAGCTCTGCTTAAGACTTGTCTTAAATCCCTCCTCTCCGCTTACGATAAATTTGTCCTAGGAACTATTACAAAAAAAACGTAAAATCTCTTTGACTTTGGGCACTCTGGGCCCTTAAAATCATTCTGGTATTACCACAGTTCAAAGCAATCATTTCTTACTGTGAGTGAAAACCCTTTATATAAAGTTGATTATATTGTACTGTTGTATCTATGTGCAGCTTTCAGGTATAACCTGTACATCCAGGATTTTGCTTTTCATTTGTATTCTTGCATACTTTATGCATCAGTAGCAAACCTTGTACCTAACTCAATAGCCTTGTTTCTATGATTTTTATGGAAGTTAAAGAATATTATATTTCTGTAAGCCATGAAATGTTAAAACATTTGAATGAGCTGACTGGTTCAATGAAATATAAAGAAAGATATATACGTGCCCTCCAAGAGCATGTTGGAAATGCCCTTGTTCAGGGAACTCATGTTTCTCTGGTGTTCCTCTCTCATTTTGTAGTTGCATTCAGATTCTTGCAGCCAAATCCTGCTAAAGAACAAGAAAGTGGGCAAAAGATGATTATACATGTAGTATGATGCCCAGACAAAGAAAGGTGCATACCATCCTCTTTCCAATCTTCAGTTACTGACTATTATTATTGTCTTTCTAGTACCGAGAAGGTATTTGTATCCAATAAATACTTTTTGTCTTCCAATGCATTTTACATCTACTGCTTATACTGTTTTATTTTTCCCCTATCTAGACTGACCCAGAGTTCTTGTATTCTCTTTCTTCCTCTCCTGCGGCAATTTCATCTGCCTCAATACCTGGATATGACACTGATCATGTGTCAGTGTGTAACTTGAAAAGCTTTATGATAACAATACAAATTAGTATTTGACATTCCATGTATTCTACATCACACTAAGGCTCAAGTTCTACAGCTCCTGGGTTGGTGCCACAGTTCATAAGTCGCTAGCAAACCACAAAGAGCGTGAATTCCAAAAGTATAATGCAAATGTATTTCACATCATGAGGCAGCAGCCAAGAGATCAATATAAGAGTGATTCACCATGGTCTGGGAAAATGAAATCCAAATGGGAACACCTGGAGATTCTGCTGGATTTCTTTTTCAAAGTCAATGCTTTGGTCCAGTTCATGGATGGCTACCAAAGGACAGGAAGAAAGATTAAACTTGCAGATATTTTTGTTAACTACAAAAATAGTTGGGATTACCTATAAATTTACCTATTTAGCTGCTGTTTCTAAAGAGAGACATTAGCATCTTATTCATGCTGTGTGAAAAGCATTTTTAATTCTCTTTATATTCCTTTATTATTCCTCTGTTTTGTAAAATATCTACAGACCTTCCCTTTTTCCACTAAGGCACAGGTAAGAGTTCACCCTGCTCGTTTCTAAAGCGATAGTTGTTTGCATCTGAAGATAGAGCTGTGGAAAGTCTGTCCTGTTTTGTTTTCAGAACCTCATTATCAGCACATATAAGTAGCTTTGTTGTCAGAATGCTTTATATAGTGGCAGAATTAGTGTTAACAGCAATGATTACCTTGTCCTTTGATATGGAATTTTCCTTTTGGTTGTACTCCTGTATGAAGATATTTTAATTTTTCATTTTCAGATAGCATATTCTCCTTCGCCTGACCTAGATACTACTCTTTAACACTTTTTACAGGTGGACACCAAGCAACTTTAAGACTAAGGCTTTTTCCTTTTATTCTTCCTTTCTTGTCTAAAATAGTGGAATAACTCTGGGGAGGAAAAGAATGTCGAATTAGATATATGTGCCTTAAATAAAACATGTAATTAAGAGAGTATTTTTGTTCCTCGAAGTACTTCAAATTTGTGTGGATTTGTCAAAAGTGGTGTATGAATCAACTGTAGCTGGTTCACCCTAAAGTTTGCTACATACTAATTTTAAACATTTTCAAATTTAGGGGCAGGAATTATTCAGGTAAATGTAGCTTTGAATATGTTAAAAGGAAAGATAAGGGCATTTTAATCCTGTTTGCAACTATGAAGATATGAACCCCTTTATGGTGTAAGATGCTATTATTCAAAGATTCTGCCAAGAATTGTTTGAATTTTTTAATGGAGTATTTTTCAAATATATTTGTAACCATTGAGATGCTCTTCATTAAAATCTTAGTTTTGACAGGAAAAAAAAAATGCACGTATTTTGAAAGACTGATATTCTGGAACTAGAAATGTTCATGTTTGCATTCCAAAATAGTGTTACAAATAACAATTTTTATGAAAGCAATGTCCACCTCATGTATACAATTCTGTATTGCTCTTTTTACCAAGAAGGTTATTGAACAGAATATTCATCTGAATTGGAGTGTCCATTCAACAGATATCAGTCAGCATACAAATAATAATTGCAAATTATATCAGTCAACCAGTTATCATTACATTTTTTTAAATTATTAAAATAAAAATAAGTATTTGAAAAGCCTGATTCTCCAGTCAAGCAGTTGAAGTTGTAGTCACAACCCAACCAGGAAAAGTTTGCGATCTGCAGACTGAGGCTCAGTCATAGTCATTGTGTAGAGAATTACTTTAAACAACAGATAAAGTCAAGAAAAGTTTAAAGAATTCCAGAGTAGCTCATGAACAAAAAACCCCTGAAGATTGCAAAGGGTATGCTGATTTCTGCAAGTGATGTACAGTTGTCTTCATCTCCTTCAGAAAACCTCTGAAGAGCCTTCCTGTTTGAGATGGACAGACTGTTTCTAATTTAAGGTCTAGAAGAAATAAGCACTTGTGTGAAACAACTGGCTTGGACCAAAGCTATGGTAGTAGAAAGGGGACAGAGTTTTTGAGCCATTTTTGTTTCAGCCTCTTTTTCAAGGGCCATCATCTACAGCATTTGTTGGCAAAGGCTGTCTCTGCTTTGTGGATCAGCTGAGGGTCAGGAACACACGGCAATCTGATACATGTTGAGCTCAAACAGCAAGGACAGAAGATGAATCGCTAAGCCTTAATTTGACAGCGGGCTAGCCATCTCAGCTCTCAGTGACACGAGTTCGAAACAGGTATGTCAGCTTGTAGTAAGAAAACAGCTGCTGTGGCTTTTCTGCAAATCACTGACCCATCCACATATGTCATGTGTCCTCTTGTGTCCGTCCTGTCTCTCCCCTTGTTGTCGTCATCTCTGTTCCTATCGCCCTTCTCATTACCATTTCCTTCATAAATTTATTTTAGGAATTTTCTTGCAAAGTTATTCCGTAAGCCAGTCTGACATTTCAGAACAGTGACTCTGCCTTTGAGACACCTTTATAAGACAGACTATGAGAATACGTATTGACAGATTTGAAATTCAAGAACCTTAGCAGTGGAACCTGAGAGGGATAATGCTATTCCCTAAAAAGGCAGGCAGTTGAACTGAAGACACTGAATTCAAAGCAGCTTTTTAAAATTTTAGTCTCTGAGCTCAGCTGTATTTGAATGCATAGTTTTGGCCATATAGATTAAAATTGCTCCATCGCCCTCTCACAATTGTTTACATGTTCATATTTAAGTTACTGAGAAAACAGACTGACCTCCTGCGCTGCTCTATAACAGGAACATACACTTAACGCTAGCATAGTAGTAATACATGGTCTAAGACTGGTTGTAACTGGAATAAAACCCCCTGGGCATTCATATCCTGCTTCTGGGGAATCTGCAAAAGGTGACCAGGAAGAAAAAGCCTTTGTAAGATTCAAATCATTGTAAAGGGATCTATACCTTCATTGGGAAGGAAAAATGAACTGAAACAGCGTAATTTTAAATTATTTACATGGAGGGTTTAGGATCAATCTGTAACAAGCATCCAGCAGTATTTTTGACAATCTGTATTTTGCATCCAGCTAGTGCTATTCTATTAATGCATTCTTAAATGTTAATCAAAATGAGCTATATGTGAACAGTGGAAAAAAAAAACTGGAAAGAAACCTTTCAGATCTGACTTCAGAGCTCTTGCCTAGCTTAGTTCATATTTCCAACGAACAGTTTCTTGAAGCTCTATCTATAGCAGCAGCTTCAGCTGAGCTGCTTTTTATAAATGGGCTTGCTATCTCTTGGTGCTTGGACTAAACTACAAAAAAGCACTTGCACAGTGGCAAACGTGTTTCTGCGTAGGAAGCTGATGTAAGGCAGCTGTTGGATTTTCAATTCCGCTGCTCACTTGCGCTGTGCTAATTTGTCCCACACAGCAGAAAGAAGAGGACCCTAATTGGTAGAGGGACATTATTAGACAAGCAGATGGAAAGTGTCACAAATGATTAAAAAAAATATAAATACCTCCACACTGCACTTGCAAAGAAGCAAGAGGCTACATTATTCAGCGTGTAGTGATGGGAGAGTGGCAGCTACATACTAGGGATGGGAGTTTTTACATCAGTAGACCTGAATTATTGCATGGGTCCAAGATGCTCAAAAGAATAAGTTCTGAAGATTTCTGGTACCCTGGATGTTGGGGTTTTTTTTTAAATAAATCTTGGATGTTCAGTAAAAATAAGGTACCTGGAAGAGCACTGTTGTGAAAGTGCTTGCCAGAAGATACGAGTAACAATAGTAATAGCAATGCTGTACCTATGGCACTCATAGTGTTGTTGCAGCAAAGAAGGGTAAAATAAACCCAGCTAGTCACAGATCCCCAAGCGGCACAGTAAGCAGCAGTACAGGCATAGTTTCGTGTAGGCATTGAAGCGGGATAACCATGCGGTGAATATCAAAACCAGGAGCCAGGTGCTTCTAGGGCAGAGCACTTTTAGAGTCAATCTGTTGTTACAGATTTGCACCTGGGAGATGCTTACTTCAGTGTCCCCAACACAAGTGTTTGTGTGTGATTTCCAGCCGTGTTGCCTGAAATGGCCAAACATCTCCTTAAAATCTGTGGGTGAGGAAGCACTGGCTGAAGAGACTCCAAGTTTTCCAAGACTCAGGATCCTCCATCTGGTGGAAACTCCATACTGCAGTGTGTTTTTATTCAACTTCTCCACTTAAAGGGGGATTTCTGGATCAGTGCAAACAGCCACGGCAAGAAGTCGGTCCCTTTCAGCCAGGCTCTGCTCAAACCCTCTTTCCCAGCATCCAAGGACAGAAGGGCTCTAGAGGCCGGCCCCGAGGGCGGGTGGCACTGGAGCCCCGGGCCAGCCCGCAGGTCCGGCTGCCCGCTGAGATGGCCCTGAGGCTGCTGCTCAAAACTGGGCCCAACACCACTGTGGAAACGCCCACAGCTCCCCCAGGGCCCCACTTGGGCCCAGCCGCGCCTGAAGGACCGGTTCCTGCCAGGCAGACTCGGACCCCGGGGTGGCTCCCGGGAGGTGCTTGGGCCCGGTGCTGCCCACGCCGTCAGCGCTGTTTCGCGGCGCTACGGGCCGCCCTGCCCGCCCCGGCCCCGCCGCCCGGGGCCCTCCCTTCCCCTCCGGCCCACCTGCGGGCGGCAGAGCGTTGCCGGGTAACGGCGGCCTCCCGGCAGCATGGCCTCCCCCGGCCCGCCCGCCGGCCCGCCGGCCCCGGGCGCAGAAGGGCCGGGAGGGGCAGAGGAGACACTCGGTAGCGCGGCGGGAAGGAGGCGGCGGCAGCCTCCCGTCTGCGCCCTCTCCGCCTTCAGCTACATCCCGGCCAGACGGGAAGGGCCTGCGGAGCTCAGCTATTTCAACCGGGAGGCCAAGGTGAGGGAGGGAAGGGGAAGAGCCGGGGAGCCTCGCAGGGCCCGGTGGGACAAACATTCCCCGTGAGTTTCTGCTTAATGACATTGTGGGCAGTCCCTGGGCAAGGGCTGGGCCCTCATTGCCAGGGACCTGGTCAGGCTGGTGTCTGAAAAAATCCTGTTAATATCTCAAAGGCCAGAGGAAGTGCTGTGCGTTAGTGAATAGCTAGGCTATCTTAGGCCTAAGTAGCAGGTTTTAGCTTTAGAGGCCTTTGCAAAGTGTAACAGGTGTTAGCTGCTTGTGGATGGAAAATGAGGGTGATGGCTTTCACTGGATGGCAAGAGAAGGCAGAGACGTGGTTTGCCAAGGATCAAAGACCAACAGACATGTGGTATCACCAAAGTGTAAGATGTCTTTAGAGGGGAACACTAGGAAAGGCATCACCTGTCACTAGGCTTGGATGCGGCACCTGTGTTTTTTCTGGTAACCCACACTCTTGGGGACGCTTTAATAAGAAACTGCACCATCTTCAGTTGAGGGAAAAGGTTTGCATTATGCATCATTTTCCATATGCTCAGCTTTAATAAAGCAAATCAAGAGACCTAGTCAAAACAACATCAATACATGCCTTGATAACTGAATGCTTCTGAAGGTGTTACACTGAGAGTTCACATGTAATAACTCAAGTAGACTAGCAGGCAGCCTCGCCCCTCACTCTGTGCTGCATCATATCGCCCTTTTTCCTCATTCTTTCTGTCCTCATATTTAAAGTCAGAAATTAAAACCTTCAGACTCAGCTGGGCTATACTTCCTGGCTTGCAAACATTTCTCTCCCTGAAAACAGTCATATGACGTATTGAATTTAACAGCTTTCTCCCCCCCCAAAAATCCTTAAAAAGGTTCTGAAATGTCTATTATGTGAACGTAATACAGCAATGTTGTGGCAACATATATTTATTTGTAACAATAAATACACCTTGTGAATTCCCTCCCCACCCAAGTGACAGGCTGCTGAGAGTGCAGGGCACTGGGCAGCAAAGACTTTGCAGTTGTGTGGCCCTGGGATTTGGGCAGGGTGCAGACCACAGCACAGCACTGGGCGTTGAAGGAACAGCAAATTTCCCACGTTGACTGGCAGGCCCCGCTAAAAGACAGGTAGATTTGTAATTTCAGACTCTTTCTTATCGATTTCAGTGTTACCTTGCAAGGTGCTCTCAGCCAAAGGTGAGCGGGCACAGTTGGTGGCATACTTAACAAAACACAGTAGGGAGAGCACAACAAGAGTAAGGCTAGGGCAGGTCAGAGGGCTGGCATGGTGCACTTGGGGCTCGTGGAGGTTGCCGTCTATCCAGTCTGCACAGAATTAGCAACCATGTGGTAGAGCTTTTGATTACAATATCAAGTCTGCTTTCACACTCCCCGTGACCTGGTTTGTGGAAAATTCTGCTCCAGTGGCATGAAAATAAAAAGTGGTAGCAGCTGTTTAATAGGTTTCTTCACAGCACAGGCCTCAGCCACAGGGGAGGAAGCACTTTCAACCTATTCTTCTGCACAATTAAGGAATTAGATAATTTGAATTTTTTTATTTATACAGGAAAGGGAATTTCATTCCTTTTTGCAGTTTAAATACCTAAAACCAACTGTGTGTCAGAGACTGAATCACAGAGAAATAGAGGAAGATGTGCGCGGCACATGGCCAGAAGCCAAAATTCCTGCCTTTTAATCCCTTGGCTGACACTTGCTCCGTCTATTGCTTTACATAATTTACTATAGCAAATTTGCATGGTGTTTCCTCTTCTGTGACATGGAAAAAGCTATTACCTATTTTATGTGTGTCTGGAATATTAATGAATGTTTGAAAAGTGCTCAGCTTCAGTAGCAGTACCCAGAGGATGCCCACTCTGCATGCAAATTTGTTGTCTACTCTGCGTGATTCACTTGTTTAAGAAACAGCTCCCCAGCACCACTACCTAGGCCAACTAAGCACTTAACAACAAAGAGAAACAACAGCAAAAGTTATCAGTATACTGAGCACAGAAGTGTTACCTCTACACATATAGCAGAAGATCATTTGGGACACTGCTAGTTTTTAACGTAACAGGCTGTCTACGTATCTGTGAGTTCCAGAAAGAATGAATTATCTGCTCTGACACAGGTGACAAATAATGGACAAATAATGCCACATGAATAAAAACAAAGAAGCAAATAACTTTCCCAGTGGTGAGCTCAAATTAGATGCCCACTAAAATTCTGTGTGAAACTGGTAGTGCGGGGAGGAAAGGACAAGCAAGGAAGCAGAGAAATAATGAAGGTGACAAATCAAATGCAGGATGCTCTTGAACATGCCTGAAATTCTGTGAGGCTTGATGGTTTCAGAGAAATTAAAGGATGGATAGGTTAAACATCAAATCACCGCTTCTGTTGGCAGAACCAAGTAATGGAGAGACCTTTCCAAATATGATTACAGCCGTGCCTCACTAGTGCTCTTACCTGTGGTTTCCTTTTGATTGAATCATTATTGCCTTCTTGACCTGCCCTGACTTGACTACTTTTGGAGGATAGCGTTGTACATTGTAAGACTCAAAATACATCAGTTTTTCAAAGACTAAACTGAGCATACTGTAGAATTAGAGGTTAAAAAGCCCCCAAAAATGGACAATTTTTCAAATTCGTCATCAGCTATGCACAAATCCAATAATCGATTCACGTGTTTACTAGAGTATGGACCTTTTAGTGACGTTCATTAACAACTGACAGTATAGTTCAACAGGGGATTTTGCTTTTCATTCCTCGAAAACTTTTTTGGTTTTGAAGTTCGTTTGATTCCGTTCATGAGAACTTCTTGACTGGATTTCATGATTGCATTTCTTAGCAAATCAGATCTTTAATGTTGCTTATTTGGATGCAACTATGTCAACCAGTATCATAAATACAATTATATTCTGGCTTGGCATGTGGTGTATTTTCATACGTGACAGATAACTGCATACTACTGGATTGCAGGATTACCACTGTGGCGTGTTTCTGAACTGTTTTCAGTTAATTCTGCTTTAATCAGGAATTAAATAGTGATTCCACTGTAGGATATCTTTGTCTTTTTAATTCCAAATGAATTTTGAAACTACCTGCTTTCCTTTTACATTACAGTGCCAGATCATTTGAGAAATTTATGAACTTAAGAAGGAGAATATAAGGTTCAGAAAAGTAAAACAAATAAAGCAGTTACATTTCCAAAGGTTACAACAGATTACAGGGGAAAAAAAAATGAGGTAAACTGCTAGGGGGGAAATTTCAGAGCTGAATAGACTTAAAAGAAGATATCACACGTCATTAGGTGTTTTTATTTGAGACTATTGCAAACTAGTGACCCAAGCTTGTTAATAGTAGCTCAGTAATATTACAGTCGTTACCATCTAATGCTATATGTGCACTGTTTAAGTATTTATTTGACTACATATGTTCTGGAACCTGTACAGTGAAGCCATACTGTGAATTAGCCATTTTTTTCCCTTTTTCTCAAGGCAGGAGATGTTTCCACTTATGATTCCATTTTTAAAAGACCAGAGGGTTACAACAAAAATCTTCGCCAATGTGACAGAAAACATGCAAAGAGTCGTGGTCTTAACATTAATGAGGAGGTAACTCTTTGATAATGTCATAATTATCTTTGTTGAAGGTACTGACATCGAGGCTCTGAGCAACCTGACCTAGTCAGGGATGTCCCTGCTCCTTGCAGGGGGGTTGGACTAGATGACCTGTGAAGGTCCCTTCCAACCCTAACCGTTCTATGATTCTATGATTCTATGATCCACCCTCCCTAAGCCGGCTTCTGCTGAGAGAGCGCAAGTCTCTGACGGTGCTGAGTTTGTTTCACAAACTTACACCAGATTGCCCTGCAGGAAGGAAATTCATAGGGAGCTAGTGCAAAGGAGAGGTCAATTAGAAGACCACGTACATGCCTGGCAAAGGCTGGGCAAAGCATTCGAGGCCAGCAGAATCTGGGTTTGGTGTGTAGCCTGATAGCTAAGGAAGTATGCAGCCATGTTTTTAACAGCTGCCTTGAAAACAGAAATACTATAATATATATACATACATATAAACATGTATTTTTCCATGCAGCATCTGAATAATACACGTACATACACAAGTGCATGTATATACATATATTTATATTCATACACACACACACGCTCCAGCAGAGGTTGTCGAAAACCAAATGAAGTGCAACTTCTGTGTGTTAATGGCCTCAAAATCCTGATGGGTTCATGGGGTGCAAGGAGATGGGTAGGTTAAGAATGGCTGCCTGTATTGGTGATTATATATGATAGAGATGGAAGAAGGAAGGGAGATACAAAAGTTAAAATTACTATGTAATAGAAGTGTTGAGATTTTGGGACAAAGGCCACAGCTTGTGATTCCTCTCACTAGCAGCTGTATATGCCAGACATTTCAGTGCATAGCTGTAATGCCCTTCAACTCCATCAGACCGGACAGGGAGTGTTAGGTGCTCCCAAAGGAATCCCAGGAGTGTCCATTACCATCACCTGCTCGTGCCTCGTAACTGAACTGCAAATCTGTGTTAAGCCAAAAGCCACGTAAATGACTGCTCCAATTAAAAACGAGCCTTTTTATTGAAACAAAACAAAGCCAACCCCCCTTCCACAATACCAACCCCAACCTCCAGCTGCAAAATTTGTGTAGAAACAGTTGTATCAACGCGGAGTTAAGGTTTCTTACTGAGCTTTTTTGTCCTTTCAGTATCAACAAAACTCACTTTCCTACTAAAGCAAACATGTATGGGCCACACTTCATACCAGCTCAGCTGGGCAGTGCACGCAAGGGACTCCGCCTGAACAGGTGTTCCTTAATCCAGCCCTTTAATTAGCATGGAGACACATCAAAGCCACGGTTGTTAAATGTTACATGATCCTCCTGCATGTGATGACACCCAACACTGGCCTTACCCATAACTAAGGGCAGGTCACGTACTTAACTCCTGCTTTTTAATTACCTTAGCGGCCCTCACAGACTTTGTATAATAATAACTATATTATAAAACATAAGAAATAAAAAGGCCACAATCGACACCTTTCTGGTACAACACTGAAAGAAGACAGGTTGAATCCACCACAGTACACTCCTTTCCTTGAAGTGGCAAAAGACCAAACCACTGCAAGTAAGCCCTTCTTTTCCCGCAGGGAGCCTGGGTGCACCCAGGGAATCCAACAGTACAGTCACAGATACTCCGTTTAGCTGCACGTAACACAGTGACTGCAGCGGAGTGTTTGCACAAGGCTGCTGTTGCTGATTTCAAGTGTTAACAGCGCTAGAATTACACGCTGCGAAGGCGTGTAGCAGGATGCTTCCCAGCCAACTGTTGGAAAATCTGAAATCTGCTGAATGCCGAACCCGTAAAGATGAAATGCCACTGTGCACAGTCAGCGCTGTGCTGCCAAGGGAGCTGAAAACTGAATCTTATTTATTTAAAGGGAACACGAGCTACTGGAATTACATACTGCTGCCTGTCATTAGCACTGTAAACCTTGTATCGCTAGCAAAGTCCTTCTTGATGGTAGAAAGATTCTGTCATTTCTCCTTTTTCAACATTTATCCACTATTGGGTGGGGGAGGAAACAGTCTTATTTTTTGCCTGCCACTCTTCTTGACTTGATTTTTGTTCTGGTGGGGTTACAAGTTGGTGCACTGAATAGCTTTTAATGGAGTGGAACAAGGTAGGCAGGAAGGGTAGGGGAGAGTTGGGGGATGAACAGTTGTTTTGGAGTGGGCTTTTCTGGTTTGTTTTTTGCTGGGGTTTTTTTTTTTTGTTTTTTTTTTTTTTTTTTTTAAATAAAAAGGGTTTGCAGCATCTTTCCAAGAATCTCAGGTCTACTTTTGTTCATGAGCCTGGATATCTCTCATACCTGACTGCCTTGCTATGAGATCCCTTGGATCTGTGCTCCCACCTACATCCTTGCAGGAAATGAAGGGGCTCGTGTTTCATGGGTTCTATCTAAGTGTTGATATGGCTCAGACTTTCATCTGTTGTAGCCAAGAAGTAATTCGTTTGCACCTGAACTGTGGTGTGGCATCCGTGTTTTGATTCTCCTTGTAGACATTATTAATATTGTAAGACTAGAAAAACTTGGGGACCAGTGTTAGCCAGTGCACAAACATACAAGCAGCCTGATAAATCTGAGACCTTTGGCTATGGAAAGGAAAACAAACAAGTCTTGTCTTTCCCTTCTGATTCCAGAGCTCCCCGTTGCTGCAGCACAGGAAGGAACTGCAGATTGCAGATAGTGATTGCACAGTCCCTTAAAGTGCAGTTTACTAAGAACAAGCTTAAATCTTTTCTTGGTCAGGTTATTTTTCACCAAGTCCACTTCCCATCGTTGCAGAACAGTTATTTCTGTAATCTTACAGCTATGAGCATTTTCACTACAACCTTTCATTGTGCAAAAATACAGTAGTCTATGTTTCCTGTTCTTCATGGAAAGCTTGCATGAACTAGTGATTGCTCAGGGTTTTTCTTTAGGCTTTGATTTTTTTTTCATGCAGTGCTTTCACTGAATTGTGCAAGCAGGGTAGGTGTTCCTATAACAGGGGACACAAATTAAATCTCTTCTATTTTTCAAATGAATCATGCAAGTCAGTGCACAAGAAAAATAAGAATGAAAATAAAATTTGTGCCACCTTCCAGTAACATAGCATTTGGTTTGCCAGTAATCACATGGTAATCACCTCTGCCTGTGTCTCTATGTGTGCGTAAAAAATTATCAGTCCACAGTAACTCATGGCACAGCTCCATACCTTATCATCTCATCATCTAGTGATACATTCATAGTTTATTAATATACATCAAAAAGTAGGTCAGGGATGGAACAGTAAGAGTACAGATGACTGCTAAATAAATATACATCCATATAGCAGATGCTGCACAGTTCTGTCTGTTATTTTGCCCCTGGCCACAGCACAGTTAGTAATAAATAACTGCCAAGTATTCGCTCTGTGATTTTGTTATAAAGAGACTTTTATATTTTCACAGGAAATGGCAAGACCTGTTGCTGTTTTGTCATCTTCAGAGTTCGGGAGACGCGTAAATAAGCCCATAGAGGAGCCGATCAGAGATCATGCAAGAGTTAATCATGTGCAGGCAGAATTCTACAGGAAAAATGGCATCACCTGCTTATTGGAAAAACCTCCTCCGAGCCTGGATCCGTGCTAAATCTCTTGTATCTGTCATTGCCAGCAACAGTTATGTGGAAAAAAAAACACCTCACATCAAAAAGCGATCTGGTGCTTTTGCCTTTTCCTCTACAGTTTAGATAACGAGAATGATTTGGATTAAAAAAAAAAGGAGGAAATAGCAACTGTGCTTTTCCTCATGCTAATTCGAATGTATGTATTCTCCTTACAGTCTCATAAAAATCTCATGAAGAACATCAGCAAAAGCTGAACATTTTAGGCAGCAACACTGGAAGTGAGACCTGTGGAGTCAGCAGCTGTCTCCCTGCTATTTTAGGCAGTGCTTCTACATAACTGTTCACAGACTTAACATTTAAGCAAGCTCACTCCTCAAGGTATTAGTGGTCATTGACTTCTTAATCCTTACAGTGTTGCTACAAAATTCCTAGGTGTTATTTTATCTGCACAACAGTTGAAACAAGGATTTAACCCAGATTTTCCAAAATGGGTGGGCTTACCCATAAATGGGCAAGTAAATAAATTATCTGACTTAGAGAAGTGCTTAGCAGTTTCAGTAGACTTCAAGTGGAAGTCAAGTTAAAAGGAACTTCTGAGTACTTAGCATTTAAGTAGACAAAATCTGAGCTTTGCCAATTTCAAACATCTGTTTTGCTGACTTTTCACTATACAAACGGTGTCTGAGGGATTGATCTGTTCAAGAATGTCACAAGAAAAATAGTTCGGTAGAAAGGACGGAAAAAAACACACGAATTTGAGCAGTAGTCATTAAAAAAGCATGTTTAGAGTAAATGTCTAAACCTGCTTAAACATTTAGTGCCTTGAAATTCTCACTGAATCCAGTACTAAAGTTGTAACAGGAGAAGGAATATCTCCTGCAGGGTGTGCACCAGTTTGGTTCTCAAGAGCCATTGATTCTGCTGTTGTTTAAAGCTGAGGCAGTATCGTTCAGAAAGGAACAGCCAGACTGATCGTACCACATCAAGGAGTGGAAGTCCACAGCTTTGATTGACACTGGAGTTCTGTCAGGTACTTACTTACACATAGGAAAACTGTTGTGAACACAGTGAGTCTCCTAGTAAAAAATAATAAAACCAAAGAACTTCAACTTAATCTCGGGCCTGGGTACGTAGTAAATAAAGCAAACTTTTTTGGCATGAAGCAGAGCTCACAGAGCAGCCCATTCCAGGAGGTTTATTACTTTCATTATTCATCGCCTGCAAGTTTCTCTGTATTCAGTGATCTAGGGACAAAAGGGCAGTAACTGCTACATTCCTTTTCAACAATAAATACTTCGTTAAACAAGTCCAGCAGCATGAAATGAAAGGAATCACAGTAAGAACAAAGTGAGAATGAAATGTTTTCTAACAATACCAGAATGCCTTTTCAAAAATCAGTATCAAATGTATACCAGTGAAGAATGAAACGGAATATGGCTATATTCTAGACAGGTTATTTTCAGTTTGGGACAGCCAGTACAAAGACTACTTAAAAGAAGTCTTACTATATTTACAAGCAATCTGCATTCGAAAAACTACGGGAAATCAAGTGTTTGGGAACACCACCACCTTCCGGCCTGTGTGAGAAATAAACATCACCAGCTCACTTCCACAGTGCAGAAAGGCTGAGTCATCCACATCAGTATCAGATTTCCTCTGTGGTTTCTTTGCTTGTGTCACCCCCTTCTCTTTCAGTCCCTTCTCATCCCTCCTCACTTTTGAAAGCTTTTCACAGGTTGTTCCTCCTACTACTGGTTTCTCATTCAGTTCTGAGTGGCCAAATTCTCCCTTCAGTGCTCAGTTAAGTGTCAAAAAGAATACCTTGACAGTTTCTTCTGTATTAGGGACAAGTTCTTTATAAATGTCTGCAAACACATTTCAGTCATTTCACTTCAATTTCCCTTTTGCTAGGACGTAACTGTTGTTAGGTCACCAATGTGCTGTAAGCACAGCATGACACAATGTAAATAATATTATAGAGCTGGCTTTTGCATCCAAAAATCTCCAGTTTGGATTGTTGGGACAATTGACAGACACCTGCAACTCCCAAATCTTTAACAGCAGCTTTGGAAGGAAAAAAATGGCCACATTCTCTATGTTCTGGTGAAATCTACAGATTTCAAGGGTGTAAAAGTTTCACCTTTTTTGCATCAAATCACAATAGTTAAAATCAAACCAGGTGATGCAGGGAATTCTGCTTCGCTACACAGTAATTCCACACAGGACAGGATGCACAAGCTAACTTGAAAATGTGTTTCACATGGCAGTTCATCAAGTGTATGTTATGTGATTGGAACTAAAGCTCTGTTATTTTACCTTCATCCACCTGTAAAGCAACATGTTGACCCAAGTTAGGGCACGCTTGTTCTGGCTGAAGTGGTTACTAGTGTCAGTTCTCAGCTGCACCCTTCTGCCAAAATTTATACTTGTACATAAAAAAGGACTGCATAGGACATAGTTCTTCTGAGCTTCAGAGTGTAATGAATTTCAGTTTCGGCTCAAATGGCCAGCTGTAAACTGAAGGAACTCTGGAGTGCATACATGACCCCATGTAGCCAGTTAAGCTAAAACTGCCACCAAGGACAAAACTACCAATAGTACGTACCCAGACCCCACAGAGACAGCTGTGCAAGTCCACTCTCCTGTGGCAGCTGTTCTTTCATGAAGTAAAGTGAATCTTTTAAATAAAAATGCTCTCGTTTTCTGTAAGACATTGCTATTTAGTGAAAAGCACTCTACATCTCTCAAGTATGAGCAATAAGCCAATACTGCTTGTGCAACTACTGCAAATTTTAGTTTTATGAAACACTTGGGAAATCACACAAACAGCTATGAGTAAATTGCACAATTTCCTTTTATACTGTCAAGAAAAGGCCTGATTGGTAGGTAGCATGGCACATTCTGTACATTCAGCACCAGACAGTATCTTTTAATAGTCACATCTGTCCATTTGCAGTTGAGTTAGAACCAGTGAAAATACAAAGGAAACACAGCACCGACTGTCTGGCATTTACATCTCTTAACTTATAATAAATATTTACATAAAACACTTAAGAAAATATGTTGCTCTTTATTACTTTTTACATGTCAATTGTTCCAAATACTGGAAGGTTTCACATCCAGAAGCTCAAATTATCGTAGGTGGAGTTACTTAGAAAACAGAATTGCTCTTCCATGCACAGTATTTACAGTTTATAGTACAGGAGGTCAACCTGTGATTTAGTATAATTCTTCAATGTCAACAGCTGAGTCCATATGTATGCGGAAAGACTTTCTTGTGCAGATACTCTGCCATTTTTCTGTAATTTTGTAGACTCTCTATCTCAAAAAATGGAATCTGGAAACAAAACAAAAATGATTGCTGGAAATACCTTTTAATAAACAACTGTAAGATTCATGTTCATTAAGGAGAGATGTAAGATTACAAATCAAAGATTTGGTTTTAAATTAAATATTTAATCCTAAGCATATTCTTGATCTGTAAATCACCTACATAGAGATTATTCTAAAACAGAGAGTGATATCCATTACAGTTTAAACTAAGTTAAATATAATGGGGTCAGACTGACATGGTAAGCGATTATAAATGGAAAAGAAAATCTCAAAAATCTAAAAGTAATTGTTTTGGTCCAAAGTATGTTTAAAGATAAAAATGCTCCTATTAATTCAACAGGCAAAATAAAGGATATACTCTGTTGTGAAAATATTATTCACAATACAAAGCAGTTAATTTTTTTTAACTCCTCTTTTTAAACTCCAAATTGAGACCATTTTTAAAAAAAATTTAATTAAAAATCCCAATTCTACTGAACTCTTAGACAACATTTTCTTTTAAGTCAAGATTTGAACCTTAATCACTGCAGAGAAGTACTCCTTCAAGCAGCCACTATTTGCAGAAAACACAAGCAGAATACACTGATTGATCCAAAGAAGAAAAAGGAATTTCTGTAACACCCTTAAAAAGGCAAAAGCTAGGCAGAGAGAAAATAATATAGAAAGGACAAGACCGCATCTGCCTCGGGAAGTAATTGCAACTAGAGTTTTAAGCATTATAAAATAATCATTTTCTACTTGTTCTGTTAGCCAGAGCAAAGGCAAACCACTGTCTATGGACTTTACCTGCACAACTTCATAACCAAGTAACCGAAGATGTCTCTGTTTAATAGCTTCTTCTCCCAACAGATTGCGGCTATTAACGCAAAATCTATTTCGACCATCAACACAGAGGGCAATTCTAAAATTAAGGACAAGGGTAGTATTAAAAAAACCAACCAAACAAACAGTTATTTTGGTCACCAAACTATTGCAGTTCCTAAGAAGCATGAAACAATATCTCCCCTCTTACTCTCTAATAACTCCTAGAATGAGATGATGTAGGATGAGAGTTACCCAGTCCAGGACAATTTCAGTTTAAGGGTGCGAGGCAGAAAGCCTGAAATGAAACTGATCTGAAAAGCTTATTTATATGCTCTGGACAAAAATTACCATATGATTTAATAAGAGTTTGATATTTTTAATGCTCTTATTGGTAAGCTATTTTGAATTCTTCTAGAAGGAGAAACATAAAAAATAGTTGTCTCAGCTTGACAACGTTTCAGCAGCTATATTTATTCAACTTAGAATCATAGAATCATAGAATGGTTAGGGTTGGAAGGGACCTTCAAAGGTCATCTAGTCCAACCCCCCTGCAAGGAGCAGGGACATCCCTGACTAGGTCAGGTTGCTCAGAGCCTCATCCAGCCTGGCCTTGAACGTTTCCAGAGATGGGGCCTCCACCACCTTTCTGGGCAACCTGTTCCAGTGTTCTATAACTCGCATCGTAAAAAACTTTTTCCTAATTTCTAATCTAAATCTACCCCCCTCTATTTTAAAACCATTACCTCTCGTCCTATCGCAACAGGCCCTACTAAACAGCCTCTCCCCATCTTTCTTGTAGGCCCCCTTGAGGTACTGGAAGACCGCTATCAGGTCTCCCCGGAGCCTCCTCTTCTGCAGGCTGAACAGCCCCAACTCTCTCAGCCTGTCCTCATAAGAGAGGTGCTCCAGCCCTTTTATCATCTTCGTGGCCCTCCTCTGGACCTTCTCCAGCTGGTCCATGTCCTTCTTGTGCTGGGGGCTCCAGAACTGGACACAGTACTCCCAGTGGGGTCTCACCAGGGCAGAGTAGAGGGGGAGAATCACCTCCCTCGACCTGCTGGCCACGCTTCTCTTGATGCAGCCCAGGATGCGGTTGGCCTTCTGGGCCGCAAGGGCGCATTGCCTGCTCATGTTGAGCTTCTCATCCACCAGCACTCCCAAGTCCTTCTCCTCAGGGCTGCTCTCAATCCATTCCCCGCCCAGCCTGTATTTGTGCCTGGGATTGCCATGACCCAGATGCAGGACCTTGCACTTGGCCTGGTTGAACTTCATGAGGTTGGCACGGGCCCACCTCTCCAGCCTGGTACACTTATCAGTGTACCTTTAAAACTGTTAAGAGTTTAAGTTAAAGTTAATTTAATCTAAATCTGTTTAAATTAAACCTGTACATATGGTTGGCAGCATCACAAATTATAACTATTTTTTTCCCTTGATGCTAAAAATCACATAAACTCAAACCATAATTTTTATATCCACTGCAAAAAAAGTTGCTTAAATTTTCACTATGTTAAGTATATTGTGACCTTACTTACACATGAAAGCTGTAATTTAAGAAAAAAAAAAAAAAAAAAGCCCATTCTTAAACATTTAAGCATGGGATTTTTGAAGGAACCTATATTAGTCTGTGAGTCTTGTGAAGGTTAAACTGGAGAAAACATAACCTTTTCAAAGACTTTTGCTTTATCCGCAGAAGTGCAGCTGCAAATACCACATAGGCAGGTTGCTTAACTTTCTATCCAAGGTTTCTCAAAATAATCCTTGTTTAACATATGTTTTAAACACCTATGCATTTTTCAATAAAAACAGCATCTGTAGCAAATATCCTCATCACACGCGATTCCTCGCAGAAGTACATTTGTGAACTCAAACTGCCTTAAACTGTGTTAAATTTACGTGTTGCACTCAATTAGAATGAATTTGGTTTTAATTTGAAAATTAGTAGCAGAAGATCAAAATACATTACGGTAAGCCAAACCAGGATCACTTTGATCCTGACTGACACTGGTAAAGAGACGAATTGTCTGACACTGTATAGTCAGGAGGCAAAACGAGGAAAAAGTGCAGGTTGTTAATTCTGCCAACTTCGTCCTTTTGCCAGTGGTTTCAGTGTGAAACACGAACTTTGTTGAGGTCAATGGCAAAACTCCAATTAGCTTAAATTTTTCCTGGGGTTTCACCCCAGATGCTCTTTGTCAAAGTTAACATTTTACCAGGGGTTTCTCTTATTCTCTTACCGTCTGTGTACCTCTTCACATTGTGCAGCAGGTAATACAAAACCTTCTTCATCTAATTTAATCTCAATATCTAGTACAGATGAAAAGAGAAGTGACATTAAAACTCATTTCATAGAAGAAATTGTTTACTGTAATTGTCATCCTCTTACAGTTCATTGTTTTACAAAATAACTGAAATACTACCGCAATCACGGAGGCTTGCAAAAGATGTGTATAGGCTATTTAACACAAATGAGTGATGATTAGTAACACTTCAGCCTTTCATAATGCTAACGGCAAAATACTATTCCAAGTCCACTAAAAACCTGGCTGGCCTGGCTAGGGCCTCTGGAATTTTGAGGGCTTTGGGGAGAGTCTCTGTCTCTCTGTCTCTCTCTGTCTCTCTCTGTCTCTCCCCCTCCCTCTCCCTCCCTCTCTCCCTCTCCCTCCCTCCCTCCCCCTCTCTCTCCCTCTCTCCCTCCCTCCCCCCCCCCCCCTCTCTCCCTCCCCGCCCCCCACCTTTTATTTTCCTCACTAATTCCCTAATTTTATAGATCATGTCAATCTGCAAACAAAGCTTGAGACCTACGCCCTGCCACCTTCAACCTCATGTGGAAGCTGAAATGCAGAGTAATTCTGGAGTAAAAATGGAGAGTAATTCCTCTATTATTTTTTCATCACTACGATGTCTATGGGGTCCAAGAGATCCTTCCCTCAACACCTTCTTTATCCTCCACCCATCCTGCCTCATCATTACATTCTCTCAGTTTCCTTTCCTGGCACATGAAACACTCTGGTTTGGCCACTCCTCTCTTTTGGTCCACAAACCCCCACCGACTATATGTAGTTAACAGTTCTTACTAAGGGATAGGAGCCTGGCTGAGCAGGGCAGAGGGCTGACAACCTTCCAGGTCTCCCTTTCTCTTCTCACCACCAAAACACAGAGATCAATCAAGCAGCATTGCCTCATTTTGTTTTACATTATACAAATCGTTTACAGGATAAGTAAAAGGGGAGCTGATAGTAAAAATACAGAATACAAGAGTTAGCAGCTATTTTTAGTGCAGACTGGCTGTGGAAATTCCAAGTACTACTGCAATTATTTTCTCTCCCAGTTCTTCTTTCTCACTTTGAAAATGCATTTACAAGTTCCCATAATGTTTCCTCATTTCAGACCTTCTACAGAGTTTTGTATTCCGGTTTACTTTTTCCACATTTGCACAATTTAGAATGTACACAAAGGGAAGAAAAAAAAATATTTCTGGAAAATAACTGAACTTAAAGTTTTGACAGTGTAAGTACACATTTTGTTATTGATCTAAGGAAAAGTTACTTACCAACTGTATAGAAATATGGTGTTGACACCTCTGATGCAAAATATATTCTTTTTTTCAGTAAATAAAGTAATCCAGTCCTCACCCTTTTGAGGAGATGAATATCCAGGGAACTGTGAGGCGTGAGAATGACATTTACTTGATACTTTGGAAGGAGTTTGGGACCCTACATAATGACAGAAAACCAAATCAAAGACAAGAAAAAGGGAGATAACACTTTTGCCATTAACTCATATTAATGTAACAAAATGTACGCTGTGCATTTCAAAGCCATATCTATTGAGAGACTTACAGTCTCAGGTATGATCTGCTAAAAACTTAAAAACAAAACAAAACCGTAAACAATGACCAGAATATTCTCAGCAAGCTTCCATGCTATCACACTGAACGTATCGCTCATGAGAAATGCACAACTGTTTCCATTCCTCTGCGGTCAGGCCAATATCGAAGTGCCTGATCTCTTTTGTGCTCCAAGACTTCACAAGTCAAACATAAAAAAGGAATAGTTGTTGAAAAAATACTCATGAATACTCAAAAAGCACTTTAATTTAGAGCTACTCAGCTCCATCAAACATACAAACATATCAAGTCAATCAAACAGACATAAATGCTTCATATTTTCATCAAGAAAAAAAAAAACCTGTTTTGTTCAATTCCAATGTTTTTATGGGAAAGAGAGTCTTCAATTAATTATCAACAGAGCCTCAATGACCTTATCACCTCTTGCTGACATTAGTTCTGGTTTCATATGTACCATACCTCATAAAATGGGCACTCCAGGGTAACCGTCAGAAAAAGCTGAGTTAGCTGGGAGGTAACAATTCTGTCCAAACCAGGAGGCTGAGCTGAAACAAAAATATTCAAGGTTTCAGATGTACCTTCAAGTTAGGAAAAGCTTTTCAGTTTAACGTGCAGCAAAGTTACTTTATCATTATTATCCTTGATCACCATTTGAACAAACAGAAAGATCAGTTGTGAAATGACATAGTTAGAAAAATGAGGAAATTATTTAGAGAAATATCATCAACATAAAAAATATTAAAAAATATACAACTAGCAGTATCTTAGTTAAGGCTGTCATACTCTTTCACAAAAAAAAAAAAACAACTAGGATCTGAGAGATGCAGGATCTGAGAGATGCAGGACATTCTACTGGGAAGAATAAATTTGAGTTGAGGTCTTGGAGAAATATCCCATTTCTTTCTTCCTACGACCCCTTCTCCCCAAGTAAGTTATAATCCCAGGATCTCATTGTTTTGGTCAGAATTTATTTTTTTTTAATCTGAAAGTAGTGGATAATACTGAATAATTTCTGGATATGTGTATACTTGAAGAATCTTTCATGTTACGTGCAAAGTATTACTACAGGATGGTAAAATCACGATGTGTAGATGCCAATCATGCAGCTCATCTTCTCAAGTTCCTGTTCTGAACTTTGACCACTCTAGTGGAATACCTTTATATTGACTTAAAAAAAAAAAACATATTCAAAGTAACTGGAAGTTTTTGAAGTATCAGCTTGAGAACTTTAAAGAATATTCTGGTTTTTAGGATATAAGGAATGTCTGCTTCCTAAAAATCAAGCTCTTAAAGTATTCTATGTTGAACAGCTAAAAATTGAGTGACCAAAGTTTCTAATCACTTTGAAAACTTGACCTTCTATATAGTTTTATTAACCGAGCAAGCTTAGCTGAGATGTAGAGAAGTCGCTCATGTTTCAGGTGTAGCTTACATATCCCTATAATGCTGCTAAAAGTGCTTTACTATCTAACAAACGATTACTTAAAATCTATAGCCTAAAACTTTGTTCAAGTTTGTGTTCAAAAGTGTTGCATTATGTAACAGTTACAGCCACGGACAGGCTATCGCGTGCGGGATGTTCTAGAAACTTACCAGAAGAAGGAGGAGAGAAAAAGAAAAAAAAAAAAAAAATTAAGGCAGCCCTTGCAGACAAGACAGTCTTGGAAGCAGCGGGTGAGCAGACCTAAGATCTGCTAAGCAAGATGGGATAAACCATGGGGTAGATTTTTAAATTTCATAATGTTTTCCTCAGTACGGTAAGCCATAGGGCCAGGGATGGGACTGTAGTGCTCATGCAGAGATGGAAAGGAGCTCAGGGCACGGAACAAAGGGGCACAGGAAGCCTCCACCAGAGGAGTGTAGTCGACAGACAGGATGCCAATGGGAAGAAGCATCACATAACCGCATCAGATTCTAAATTAAAAGTAACGTGAAAACCAAGGCAAAGCACCAATCTTTATGCCTTGTTAAAACTCACTTCAGTGTGAGTATTCACATGGGTCACGGCATAGGCAAAGACATTTAAACAGCCAGAGCTAAAAGTAACACATTTCCTGCACAGAATAACTTAGCATCTAAAACCTGTATGAGAAAAAAGACAAACATGGGGAAAAACAGAGCATTGGTATTTTTTAGAAAAGCAGAACGACTAACTGAAATAAAATTCTGAAGGGATTTCAAATCTCTGTTTAAGATTGTTCAGGGCAATTTTCAAACTCCTCCAAATGATATAAACTGAAAGACAACTGCAACTATGACAAAGAAGCAACAATCTTTGGGCTCCTAATCACTCTTCTCCAGTCACCTTACTCAGATCTTTGTTGATTTGACGGGTGTAATTAGTAGCAAATGGGTTTTTGACAAGAGACACACCACATAATAGAAAGAAATATGTAACGTAGCAAGAGAAACACTGCTCCTTACCTTGAAGCTGTTGCAGAAAATAGGGACTAAATATTTTTGGCAGAAAATTTACCGGATAACGTTCAATAAGGACACATGAGTGCAGCAGGTTCAGCAAGGTGTGAGGCCGAAAGCGACTAAAGTGAGTGTGCAATACGGTTTCAAGCTTCCTAAACAAGGAAGAAGCACTTGGAGGGAGATAGTTAAGAGTCCCAAATGGTATGATACACTCAGCAATCTGGTCAGTGCTAAATCTGTCAGCATCAGAAATGAAAACTTCCGCCACTGCATCAAAGATGGGCTTAGAAAGGATCATCTTTCGGCAGCAATACTGCATGACTTTGACGACTGTTTGAGGATGCATGGTAAAGATGGACTTGGGAACATGTGTTTCCAGTGCCTCTGTGAAAATTTGGTCACGATGTCCAAAGTACAGGAAGGCTTCCAGTATATTTACCAGTTCCTCACCTGTGAAATATGGAATATGCCTCACAGAGTGTTTACACAGTGCCGCCACTAAGGGAACTGCCTGAGTCTGATGAAGAACAACCAGTGAATTCAGTATTGTGCTTATAAACTTTGGGCTTAGCTGGGAAACTATGGTTAAAGTGACACTGTTTAGTCTGTTTAACAAGTCTTGGTATTGTTCCCCTTCCCTGACAGTCACCTGCAGCATCTTATAAACCACCACAATTTCCCTAGGAGTCCACTTCTCAATATCTTTTTCTTGCATGTGCCTCACAATTTGTTCCAGCATTGCACAACTTGGGGCTTCCAACTCAAGCAAACTCTCTCCAAAAGCACACAGATTTTTAAGAGTCAGCTGTCCTTTACCAAGCCGTTCCTCACCCTCTGAAAGCAAGCTTGCCATCAGTGTACTCTGGGGATCTACACGTAGTTTTATCAAAGCTTGCAATGCATTCAGCAGCCCAGTGTTTGACAGTTTTGCGGATTCAAACTCAAACTGCAAGCATAATGCCCTGAAAATCTCATTCTCTAACACTCCTTCGGGGTTTTTCACGCCATTGTCATCCACCTCAACTTCAGAAATCCTCTGCAGGGCTCCTGATGCCATAGTATCAGACATGACTTCCAGAGAGCTAAGAAAATAAAAAATCTCTTTCGATGTACTAAGGCCGTTCAACTTCTTGAAAAACAGTTGTTCATCCATCCGCCCATTATCAGATTTAGGACTGCTCCCAGTATCTCCACAAAGATGCACTGCTTCATTAACAGAAGGAGACTGTATCCGCAGTTGTACGTGGTTTTTTCTACAAAATATATACTGAGATTTCTCTTTGAAACATAGCATCCTCATGGCTACGGAGCTACAGTTTTGGGGCTTTTGCTGCCCACTGATACAGCTCAACCTTTTGCTCAGGGTCATGAAAATGGACCTGCTTGCTGGTGTGCTGGATGAATAAAACTGGAAGCTTTTTCGGCTGATCAAAGCCATGTCGGATCAAGTGGGTTTTCAAACAATACCTAGGGGAAGAAAAATACATGTAAATACATACTTTGGAAAACAGCCTGTGTGTCGTTAAAACGCAGGGGAAAAAAAAACAACTTTTAGTGGCTGGACACGACTGGGATGATCCCTCTCCCACGACCACCAGCAAAAGGCAATGCAAAGAGACGAAGAAACCGCCGAGAGCAGCGAGACCTGCGTGACCGGTTGCAACGCGTCTCCGCCCCGTGTCCCCCTGAGGACACGACGGGGTGGGGGACGAACGGACGGACGGACGCTTCCCCGCGCAAGAAGGGCACGGCGGCGGCGCTCTTCCCTTCACCCTGGCGGGCCTGGGGCGCTGGGCGGCGGATGGGGACACCGCCGTCCGTCACCCCCGGCTGGGGCGACCCAAACGGGGCTGGCAGCCGCCAAGCCAGGGGGCGACGGGCGAGCCTGGGTGACGGCACCGGTGGGGCCTCTCCGCCCCACAGGCCCAACGCCTCCCAAGCGAACGCGGGACGGGCAGGGAGAACGGGCCGCGGTGCGTCCCTCCCGCCCCGGCGCCCACCGCTGCTTGCCGCGGGCCGGGGCACCGCTCCTCCGCCGCCGCCCTCTTCCTCCCTCCGCCGTGCGAGCACCCGCCGCTGTCGGCGACCGAGCCGCGGGAGCGCGGGCACCCTCACCTCCGCCGCCATGACAGGCAGAGCGGCGGCTGCCGGGAGCTTCCGGCGCTCCTCCTCCCGGCTGCCGGCGGGGGCCTGCCGTGGGCCGGCGCTTTGGCTGGGGGAGCCAGGTTTGTCCCCTTGTCCGTACTGGTCAAACCCGCGTCCTTTGGCGAGAGTAGCCCCGTTCCCCGCCGGTCGGCGGCGGGTACGCGCTCTGAGGGAGGGCTGGGAGTCGGGCGGGAGGCGAGGTGCGGCGCGGCCCGGCGCTGCCAGCTCTGTGGGAGGCTTGAGTTGCCGCAGCGGCGGCATCGGCGTTCAGGCCTCCGCTGTGGGCCTGGCTTTAGCTCCCTAAAGTCACCGTCCTCCTCCTGGGACAGCTCTCCCCCTTCCCAGCGGGGTGTCGGTTGGGCCAACCGGGTTTTTCTGGGTGGAAGGTCAGCCTTGGGCCGTGGGGGGGTTTCTCATACGGGTTTTGTTGGAGTTTTTATGGGTTTTTTTATTTGTCTTGGTCGTAGAATAGAAGTAATTCTGAGCAAGTCACTAGCTGTTGAAAGAATGATGTGAGAATGGCTTCATGGCTCTGAAGGCAGGGTCCCACAACCTGGTTTAGAGCCACACAGAAATCTGTAAAGCTACTGCAGAAGTTTCTTGCATTTTTTTTCCTCTCCGTGGCCACACAGTTTGATGTTTTTGACAGACCAGGTACACGAAGCAGGTAGTCTGGCCTTACAGTACAGCTATGTAATTGCTAGGGCCAGCACATCTGATTCAGTGGAACTGTGTGGCAGGCGTTCATAGATAGCTTGCTCCTACAGTGTGTGTACTTACAGACCTCATGGACTCCTTGTTAATCTTTCGTGGGCTCTTGGTTTTCTGATTTTTCTGAGTACTGGATTAAACGAAGTGTGATTTGAAATTTCATCCTTAGTTTCATGTTAAGCCATGGTTTGAGCCAGCAAATCCTGGGTTGTTTTCCCAGATTAAACTTTTTTTTTTTTTTTTGACATGTGACTACCAACACATCAACATGTTGAAGGCTATTGGAGTGGTGGGATTCTCTAGAAAGCTCAATAGTCGAGAATTACCGTTTTTCCCCTCTTTATTTCAGTTGAACTCATATCGTGTAAGTGGAAGTGGCATATCATCTTTGAAGAGTGTACAGTGCAGCAAAGCAAGAGCAATGTGGGCAATATGTTCATCTGAGTGCAAGTGTGCTCCCAGTTTGTGATTGTGTTCATCCGCAGGTAGGCATGACTAGTTTTCCTTTCTTTTAGCAGGCATTACTTGATCAGTTTGTGCGTCAAGTTCTTCTAGTTGATGACTGAGAGAAGATGCTGTCACAGGGAGAAACTCCTCAACTTGTGTAGTTTAGATCAAATCGGGATCAAAAGAGTTTGTTGATCAATTAATGACATAAGTGTCAGGCAATTAAATTAACTATTATTTAATCAGTTAATTGAACTATATATTCAAGATCAATAGCAACAACACAACAGATACAATACTAATCTCTTACAAAATGTTAATAAATGCCTACAAATATTTAAACAACCTTCTGTACCTAGTTCCAAGTAATTGTCTAATTGTGGCCTCCCTCTTTCCCACAAGCACACATTCGCACTGTTACGTATGCACACAGTCCGCTCTCTCAGGAGGTACACGTCTCAAGCACAGTCCGCTCTCTCAGGAGGTACACGTCTCAAGCACAGTCCCCTCTCCTGGCTGTGTGGGTTCTCAATTACACACACGTTCTGTGAGAGATGTGGTTGCTCTAATTCCTGTGTCTATGTGCAATCTAGTAGTCCACACAGCAGTGAGAAAGCGCCCTGCAAGTTCACATACATGCACCCAAGATGTGGGTAGCTACTTTTTGCATCCTTTATTGTTACTGCACCAGCTGGAGCAGAAGCAGCTCACAGTGTCTTATGGGGAGCCTGCGCTGCCTGGCCTAGGCAGAGGTCACTGTGCTGCTAGGGCAACATCTGGCCATATCAAACCACATTGTGACTGATTTTTTTTCTGTTGCCCTCTCTTGTTCCTCTACTGTTGCAAATTTTAATGCTTCTCTTACATGTCTTCCCCAGCTGACTCTTTTGTTTGAAGTCTGGTGGTAATCCACTGGCTATAATGTTGGCAGCTTACTCCTCAGCTTTTTGTGTATAGAAGGCTTCTGTGCTATGGTGTAGTCCAGGTTGAAAGCTGATTATCTTTCTCCTTTTCCGAGGTATGAGAAAGAATGTAGTAATAAAACACCCCTTCTTCTTCATGGTTTTTCTCCGTTTATAGTCAGGCATTGCCACCTACTGACAGTAGAAGGGTGACTATTACTGCAGGGATCTGAGAGTATTTAAACTGTATTTAAATATTTCATATGGATCGTCATTGTTTGTGTGTCATTGAATTTCAGTGTATTGCTTTTGGAAAAGAAGGGTGAAAAATCATTTCATGGATTGTTTTGGTGTATACATCTTCTGTGCACATGCACATGAAACCAGTTATTTAAATGAATTTACTTAAGGCGACAGTTAAGGTAATTTTAAACATTTTTAGATAATATAATGTTAATATAATATAATAATATAAATAATATAATTTTTAGGTAATATAATTTAAAGTGAAAACTATAATGGAACATATAGTAGAACAAAATACACTGAAAGCCTAAATTTTTCTAGTAATTACATTTTTCAAGGAATTCATGTGTGGTTCAGGCACTGTACTCTTCAGAAGCTATCACTTAGTTTTACCACTTTTGATTTACAAGTATGCTTTAAGAAAGAAATTCTAATAGGAGAAAGATTCCACAACACTTTGGGGAGAAATGTCATGCCATATCAAACAGAATACAGTATTCTTATGTAGTTGATCTCTGTTTTCCCTTGAGATAAGCAGGAAAAAGATGTGCATCAAATTACTTAGCCATAGGTTTCCATAAATCAGTGTGTGTGGCTAGGAAACTGAATGCTTTCTGTAGTTGAATCTGTTTGTGAGCAGTAGGTGAGGTACAACAAACTGGGACCAGGCATGTGAAAAAAATCTCAAGCTAGGAACTGAAAATTTCTCAGTTGTACTCGGTATTCAAGTTATACTTTTGGTCCCCAGTAGCAACAAAATATTGACAGAAGATTAATTTGGAATATATGTGTGAGAGACATTCTGCTTGTCACTCTTATTCACCACTTCTTGAAGTTGTCCTTGTATCAGTGTCAAAATAATAAAAGAAAACATCTCGTATTCAAACTTTCATAGGACAGGTGAGTGGATAAGAATATCCATCTCGTTCATCCTACTGCTTGCAAGACTTTGTGAGGGAGTGGCATTTTACACTGTAGCAGATTTCTCTAAGATGATTTCTTATTTTTAGGAGAAAAAAACCCAAACAGTCAACCCTGTGGTTGCACTCGTGTAAGAAGCTCCTTTTTGAAATAGTAAATGAAAAACAATGTTTGTGTTCTAAAATATAGACATAGTGGACAGTAAAGCATAAAGGCATTCAGGCAAAAAATACTGATTTCAGAAAACAAGAAACTGAGAATATTTTTTTTCCTCAGGCATTGTAGTTTGACTTCACCAGGTCTGTGTTGTGTTTTGTTTTGTTTTGTTTTCAAATACATCTCAGAAAAGCGACCAAGGAGCCACTGCCTTAAAGTGGAAAATAGAACTTATGTAATAAAAATACTATATATTTTCGTGAAACTGGTTTATCTGTTGTCTTGTTTACAAACTAGATTCTCAGTACTGGAGATACTGCATTATTACTGCAACATCAGGGCAGTACAGCAAACGTGAACAATACCACAAGTCCTTCGCAACCTGGCTTACAAAGTTTGGTTGTGAGAAGTGGCTTCTCTTCAGAGTAGATGCCTCATTTCCAAGTTAAACAACAACACTGCTATCCTTTAAAGTATCTCTTTTTAATCTGATGAGCAAAGAAAAATCTTGCTGTTCTGCATGCAGTATGTTCACTTATTTTATTCTTCTTTTTTCACCCTGCAGTGTCTTTAATTAAAAAAAAAAAAAAAGGCTCTGTTTTTGGAAATGCGCTGTGATTTAAAAAGGAGGTTTTTGCTCCTCTATGCGACACAAAAGGGGCAGGCAAAAGCCATAGCTGAGGAAATATGGCAGCAAGCAGATGCCCATGGACTTGAAGCTGATCTGCACTGCATAAGTGAAATGGACAAGGTGAGGTACTCCATGCTATTTTGAAAATCAGGTATTTAAAAGCTGCATTTTTCTTCCTGTGCTTGACTGATGCCTCTTAATAATTGTAAAGGCTGAGCACATGCCCCCACCTAAAATACACTATCTAGCTTTAAATTTTTATTTGTTATGAATCAGTAATTTGGACCAATGTTCACAAATGCTTAATAGCCTTCTGCCAAAGGCGCATCTTGCTTGTGATTTTTGTTATTACAGCAGTAAATGAATACATCTTTGATCTCTCTTCTAATGATAGTGCAGTGACTTCTTGAAAACTATTTATGTATGCAATAGTGAATAATTCTGTATTTACTGGTCAGCTCTCCTGTTATTAGAAATGATGCCATTTTTTTCCCTGTTGTTTTTGTTTTGCATTGAGGCCCTGTGTTCTATTAACTGCAGGCTCCAGCATGACCCTGAGCTTTTGTGGGGTCTTCTTGAGTTGCTTAGCATATTCACTCACTCCAGTTCACACTGGATACACTCAAGTTATATTCTAGAAAAATAAAACACTTGGCTGGAGGCAAGGAAGTGGCTTTTTATTATTTGCTGTTATCCAAGGGTAAGGATCTGAAAACTGTTAGTGTTCGTGTCTGTCTAACTAAAAGCAGTATGGACTGTTATTTCCTTCACAAAGTATTTTGAACTGTAACTTAAACCAAAAATGTTTTAAAAACCAACCAAACAAAACTTGATAGTCCAGTGTTTCATATGAGCAGAAAATAACACCTAAAAGGTTTTATGCATTTGAGAAGTTTATAAAATAATTCAGTTCCCTTTTAGCAAGTTGCTTTCTTGGGAATACACTACATGTTGAATAGCTGGACATCTGCTTTTGAATGAATGTTCACTAAGTATGTAGAAAAATAGTGCAAAGGCACTTTTCTGCAGCCAGCAGGGAATGTGAAGATTAACCTTATATTCTTCCATTTTATTTCTTCTGCATTTGACAGGTTTGGAGATTAGTTTCAAGAAGGCCGTAGGCAGGATATTTCTAGCCCTGTTATTGGCCTGCCACTTAAATAAATCTATTTTGTCAAATTTGACAAGACAACTCAGACCTGTGAGTTACTGATGAAGTAAAAAGATGTACTGAATTGAGAATCTGAGAATTGGGCACTGAAGAAAAAAGTAATTTCCGCATCTTTGTAGATTTCATCACTTAAGCTTTTCCTTGCCCTTTACTGTAAATAAAGAGAAATTCTAGAAGTTTAGGTGTAATTGGGGAGGGGAAGGCAGGGTGGCATAATGTGCTGGAGCAACAGCTTACTTGAATTTGTTGGGGGCTATTGTGAAGTCATTTGGTCATGTTGTGTCTCAGAGTTTATTGTACAACACACACAGTTCAGAGAGGTGTATGCTTTAGGGAAGGAAGTAGGAGGTTTCTATTTTGTCCATATTTGTCAGTTAGAAGGCCCATCTTTATGCAGCTATTGGGTATTTTTCAGACCTTGTCATCACTTAAAGAGATTGCTGTGAAGGTCTATGGATGGAATGGGCGGCTACAGAGTCAATAGTCATAATGTGATCCTGTTGCTGTACAAAAATGAATGGTCAAATACTGTTCAAGTCTCGAAACTCTGGCTGTTTCCAAGTAGTGTCTCTCACCTATGCTCTCATAGGTGGGAAGAAGTCATAAATCTTTAGTTGGTTCCTGTAATTGCTTTTTATATTTGATGAAAGGCTGAAATGAAGTGGAAGTGAGGTAGGAGCAGTAAAATAGGAGACTAAATGAAGATAATCTACAGTGCATGTAGTCAGCCTTGGATGAGTTATCTGAGTAAGCAAGTTTCCCGTGATACGTATTATTCTGGATAAGATGTATAAGGGTGTCTGATTCCATCCTCTTCTTTCAGCAGTCATTCACAGCTTGAGCAGGCTACTCATGCTGTTTTGTGGCATTGCTGTCCTCGGCTGAGGAGTACTTTTGAAGGAAAGAGAAAGACTGGGACAAAGATGTAACACTAAGGATATAGGAAGAAGTGGAAGGTAGGGTAAAAAACTAGGTAACTGTGTAAGGTTCTTGCTGGTTTAGTGTTATATTGGACCTCACAAATTAATGCAGAACCTCTGTTGCCAAACATCTGACTTCCAGAAGATCTTTAAGTTTGCAGAGGAGAATATGTAGTGGAGCAAGCAAGAATTTAGTGAACTAATCATACCTCTCTTCTAGTACACTACTTTTTACTTTCTGAACTTGTATCTTTTTTGCTTTATTTTATTTTAATGGAACACAATTTACTGTAAATTTTTATTTGATACTAGTAGACTCTTGCTTTTTTTCATTGAAGAACTTGCTTTTGTTTGTAAAGGCAGTAGTCACCCGTAACAACGCACTGGCAGAAGCTGATGTATTTGTACTTAAAAAATCATCTGTGGAAGTTTTGAAGATCTAGATTACTCTAACAGGACGCTTTAAGGCCTTTGTTTTGCCCCACTTACAGTTCAGTTTTGGAAGTCTTGGGAATTTGTGAGTACTTGGAGTTCACCTGAGGTTTTAAAAGACAAAACCTCAGTTTGGAATGTCCATGGACTACGGCTTGCTGAAGTCTGGCAAAGTACTTGGGGAATATCCTTGCATGCTTACTCTCTTTTATACTTTTCTAGGCCACTGTCAGAGGCAGGACACTGTTCCAGATGGTAATTGAAGTTGCTCTGTGCAACTGCTTTTAGATTTTTCAGAAAGGTTTTGAAAAAAAAATGACGAGCAAAACCACTTGATACTCTGTTTCTTTGTATTCATAACCTTTTTGGATTGTAAATGTAAATTTTTACATGGCTTGAGGAGGGGATAAGGTTTAAGTGATAATTTATTGAGTGACGTCTTTAGAACATAACTCCTCAAACTGAAGTTTTGACTTGCAGTCCTGAGACTGCTTGAAAGGAAACATCGCATCTCTTGCAATCTTTATTTATAGTTTCTCATAACACTACTATTTTATTAAACTTGGAATGCTGGGAGAGAGTTTGAACTGAAACCTACAGGGAGCAGTAAAAGGAGCTTGGGTTGCTTATTATGGCAAAAAGAAGGCTAAGGAGTGACCTAATGGCAGCCTACTTGAGCCAAACTCTTCTTGGCAGCAGAAGACTAAACAAAAGGAGTCAAAATCCACTGAATGCACCCTGATAAACTCAGGTTTGACACTAGTGGAGAAGTTCTTCTGGATGGAAGAGACTGTCCAGAAAAGTGGAATCTCTCCCTTAGAAGTTTTCAAAATTCATCCAGAGTCATAGCTTACCTAATGCAGCATTGGCAGTTAGTTCCACTTGGAGCATGGCATGGGACTAGGTGACCTCCAGAGGTCATTCCCAAACAAGATGTCTGTGATTCTGTGGAGCTATGTTTCACACGGGTTGCTAGGTGTCCACGTGATTCAAAATCCGTAGCCCACAGGGATGCTGTGAAAGAGCACGTTGTCCAAGTGACCTGACAGACAGCATGCTAGAACAGTGCTGCAACCCACTATCTGTGGAAAGCTGGAATAATCAAAGAAACAGAATGCTTTTTACGTGAGAAGTAATAAATGGTTGCAAGAAACCTGAATTTATGGAATTAATGCACAATCCCAGATACAGGCTGTTCTTGTCTACCTGATGTAATGGGAGTAGCCCCCATAAAACTGTGGGAAATGTGAAAGATTGGTATTAGCAAAGGGGAGAGAAATGAATTGGGGACCGGGTGAAGGGGTCAAAATGAATCAGACTGTAGAGCATGGTGACTGATTATCTCTGTTCAGAGCTACCTTAGGTCCCCCAAAGCACAGGGTGTTTTTTGTGAAAAAACCAGATGTAACATGGAAGTTATCAAACAGAACCAAATGATCCCTAATGGAACTTAAAAATTATCCCCACGGTTTGTATGGCCACATCTCCATTGTCTGTGTGAAATTATTTGGGTTATGGCTAATTATGTGATTGTATATACAAAAATACTTTTTCCACTTGACAAAACAAATACAGTAGGAGTTGTATATTTAAGATGTCTGAGTGCAGTTTTGAAGTATTCTTCACATGCGTACTACCCTGCTCAAAATGCTACCCTTTGGCTTTTGTGTATGGGGTCACGGGATAATTATGGTTGGAAGGGACCTCATGAAGTCATATATTATGACCCAGTCTGGTCTTGAAAACTCCAACCAAGTTTATAAGTTGCATCCCCAAAATGATTTATAATTACTTGAAAGACTTTCTGTGGTTTAATACAGGTAAGATGAGATTAAATATTTTTCTGTGTACTTTTGGGAACAGGGAGGGTGCAAGATAATATCTAAGGCCACAAATAGGTATCGAATGGCACCTTGTAACTTACTTGTTCTATTACTTGTAGTATAACCTGGAAACAGAAAAGGATCCTGTAGTTATTGTTATTTCCACTACCGGTACTGGAGACCCACCAGACACTGCCCGCAAGTTTGTAAAGAAAATTCAAGACACGACCTTGCCACCTGATCATTTTGCACATCTCCAGTATGGATTGTTAGGTGATTTAGTATTTTCTGTATTATTGCAGCTTTGTCTGTCAGTTAATAATTTTTGTATTTTTCACTTGTGAATAGGTTGTTTATTTGTTTGGGGGTTTTTAAGTGTTTATAAAACATGTATTTTTATAACATGAACAGCTTTTTTGTGTAATGTCCTCTATAAGCAGTAAAGGAAAAGTGTCACAGAAATGATCTGAATATAAGCTGCCAATTTAAGATTTTTATAGTTTAATTTTCTTTGCATAAACAAAATATGATATAAGCTATCTACGACTGAAGTTTTAATTTCATGTCAAGTCTCTGTGGACGAGATTAGTTTACTTGACTTTGCGAGTAGTTGGGGATTTTTCTATACAGAGGGAAACACAGTATAAAATGTTCTTAAAAATTAAGGTTTTAAGATTATAGAATCATCTAGGTTGGAAAAGACCTTTAAGATCATTAAGTCCAACCATTAACCTAACACTGCCAAGTCCACCACTAAACCATGTCCCTAAGCGCCACATCTACACATCTGTTAAATACCTCCAGGGATGGTGACTCAACCACTTCCCTGGCTAGCCTGTTCCAATGCTTGACTATGTTTTTAGTGAATAAATATTTCCTGTTATCCAATCTAAACCTCCCCTGGCACAACTTGAGGCCATTTCATCTTGTCCCATCGCTTATTACTGGGGATAACAGACCAACTCCCACCTCACTACAATCTCCTTTCAGGTAGTTGTAGAGAGTGGTAAGGTCTCTCCTCAGCTTCCTTTTCTCCAGGCTAAACAATCCCAGTTTCCTCAGCTGCTCCTCCTAAGACTTGTTCTCTAGATCCTTCAGCAGCTTCGTTACTCTGATTACTCTTTGACACGCTCCAGCAACTTAACATCGTTATTGTAATGAGGGGCCCAAAACTGAACACAATATTTGAGGTGCAGCCTCACCAGTGCCAAGTACACAGGAACGATCACTTCCCTACTCCTGCTGGCAACACTGTGTCTGATACAAGATCATTCTATCCCTTTAAATTTGCAATAATTTTTAAAATGTTGAATATCATACTTGTCGTTAGAAGGAATGGAACTTCAGGTTATGGTTACAGACTGATATGCAAAATACAGATTTGCCAAAATGCATCTGATATACCTTGAGATGATGGTAAGGTCAGTTTGAGTGTTCAGATTGTGTTTAAACAAACTCCGGAAACTTCTGTTTGAACCTAGGTTATTTTTGCCTGAGAAGTTTAAGTTGATAGGTAGGAGTGAGGAAACTTCTAGGAAAGTACCCACTAGAAGGAAATTTCTACTGGATATACAATGTGGAAGTCTGAAATATATGCGTCCTGGTCATGTAATGTTTTGAGAATATGTTATGCTATTGCCTAGTTTGTGAAATGGTTAGATTTTTCATAGCCAACTGAATGCATATATGCATATATAAAGATAAGCATTGTATTAATACTGATTTTTGTTATGACAGATATTATTACAGTATCTAAGTTATGACATGTTTTGTGATCCTAGTCTAAAAAGTTATCAGTCTGAAAATACATTCATGGTAGCCGTTTCAACTTGTCCAATGAAGTGTGCCAAAGTACCATATTTGAGAGGGAGCAGAAGAAAGGATAAAGAAATAAAAGGTGGGGGTAGTAAAGTTGTAGCAGTTTGAAATCGAACACAAGAAAGGGTCAGGATGTGAAAAACTGTGATAGTTAGGATAGTGAAATGGTCGTGTGGATTACTTAGAGAGTTTGTGAAGGCTACCTAACCAGTGGTCTTTGGGATTGTTAGATAAACATCTGTTAAGGATGAGGTTTGTGTGGTTGGTCCCTTTTAGGGTGAATCAGTGGTTTAGTTGATCTCTTAAAATCTCTGGTCCTCCATGAACATGCTCCCTAAGTTCACTGGTTGTTTAACTGATAACAAAGAGTATCTTCTTCTAACATCTTCGCATCTTGTGAAGAGAACATCTTCACAATTGTTAAAGGGCAGAAAACCCAGTGCAGTGAAAACAAGATCTACAAAGAAATCACTGATCCCTGGGGAGGAGGACGTTGGATCAGATTCCCTTATGCACATTTTCGTACTTTTTTTTTACTTCATATTGTTTAGAATCATGTGTTTGGTTACTTATTTTCCCCTCAAGATTCCAGTAATTTCGAATTGTTTTTAATACTCTCTCCTTTATGTTATTGACACACATTAACAACTTTAACCTGAAGGGGAGATAATTTCTTTTGGTAATTCATATTCAGTTTATCAGTTTCACTCTTTTTCTAATTATTTCAGTTCCTTGCATTTTTCCTGTAAGGGTGGTTTTGTATTTTTTAAAAGCCTTAAACTAAAACAACATTATTTTGAAATGTGAAATATTGAAAGCAATATTTTCAGATAAATTCTGTGTCTTGCTTTTGTGAAGGAGGAACCACTTTTTCAGTTGTACTTTGGGAAAAATGCAATTTTTTTTTTTTTTAAGGTCATAAAAGTATCCTGGTAAAATGCACCTTGCTGTCGTAAGATTCTTCTGTTTGCCTGCAAGAAATCCTGTGATGTCTTTGCAGATCTTTGTCTGTGTAGCCTGGGTGGCTGGCTGATTGATGTGATATCTCTTTCCTTGAATTTGCTAGGTCTTGGAGATTCAGAGTACACATTCTTTTGTAATGGTGGAAAGACAGTAGACCTACGACTTCAAGAACTTGGTGCCCAGCACTTCTACAACACAGGATTAGCAGATGATTGTGTAGGGTAAGAACTGAATGAGTTTGGATTTTATTTCTTCAAGGTGTAATAATTACATGTGAATTTGGCTAAACACTGAACTCTTTGAAATCAGTTGAACATGAATGCTCAGCACCTCATAAGAATCAGTCCTGTCTGAACACAGTACACCTTTTCAATCTCAATTGCCATTAAATAAAACTAAATTTTTAAAGTGTGAGCAAACATCTGTAATACCTGGAAAAATGGGGAGTCTTTAGCAGCTTTAGAAATTAAGTAATTCAGAATAAGTGGAGGGGCTTAAAAATGTAGTCTGTTTACTGAAGCAAATAAAAATAAATCCAGTTCCCTATATCTGTGGTACTGGGTGATGGGATCTCTTTCTACATACACATCAGACTTTTATCCAATCTCATATCTTGCAGTATAGCTGATTTAGGCAAACTCTGCAATGTTTTTTAAATTTTTTTTCCTCTCTTTTGTAAAACATCCTTTTTTTTTTTTTTTAATCACTGTAGAGGAATTATATAAGAAGGTTTTTTTGATTGTCATAGAGAAAGAAAATGTAAGAAAACAGCTCCTTTCCTGTTCTATTGCTCTTTCTGGCCAGTAGGCTGCAGTCTCGGCTTACTTATTTTGAACCGCAGCTAGTATCGACTCTATGCATGATGATGTGAGACAATTCAACACAGACATTGCCATAACCATAAAACTTATATCTTGTGTTCTAAAATAATAAAAATGGAACATTAGTTTAAGCTATTGATGTTGCTGTTGCATAGTGAAAACTTGCATATTTTGCTACCATCCGCTCAACTTCCTGTCATGAAGTTCAGTGTAACAAAATAAAAATGAGAAACTGGAAGTAGAGCCAGGCTGTTACACACTTTAGAATCCGTGAATTTACATAGTAGTAATAACTAAATGAAAATATTTTTTTAACAAAAAAGTAATCTGGGTAACAGCTGCAGATATGAGGACAGGCTGAGAGAGTTGGGGCTGTTCAGCCTGGAGAAGAGGAGGCTCCAGGGAGACCTTATAGTGGCCTTCCAGTACCTCAAGGGAGCCTACAGGGGCCTGTTGTGACAGGACGAAGGGTAACAGTTTCAAAATACAGCAAGGTAGATTTAGATTGGATATTAGGAAAAAATTTTCTACAATGAGGGTTGTAGAACACTGGAACAGGTTGCCCAGAGAGGTGGTGGATGCCCCATCCCTGGAGACATTCAAGGCCAGGTTGGATGAGGCTCTGAGCAACCTGATCTAGTGGGGGATGTCCCTGCCCCTTTCAGGGGGCTTGGACTAGCTGACTATATATATTAAAAATGGAAAGTGAGTAGTGTTTTTAGCTTTTTGGTCTTTTCATTTTTTGTAAGTTAATGGTTCCAGTAAGTCACAATAAGTAAACTTTTCCTGTCCCTTTTTTTTCCCTCTCTACTCAGTTTGGAACTAGTGGTTGATCCTTGGATTGATGGACTTTGGCTTGCCCTCAAGGAAGCATTTCTATTGCAGAAAGAAAAAGAAGGCATGAGCAACGATGCCATTTCTAGCACTCCCTCTGCAGCCCCACATGTTGGGCAAGAACTAAACTTAAGCTCAGAAGTACAGAACATGAAGCTAGAAGATGGAGTGAGGAGTACTGATGTTCTAACACAGAAACTGGCTGACATCCATCTTGTGGCTTCAACTAGAGACACCGAACCTTCACTTGTTCATTCTGTCCCTCCTGTCTCTCAGTCTGCTCTTAATATTCCTGCCTTGCCACCAGAATACATAGAGGTGCAGTTTCAGGACACCCATGGTGAGGTAGGGACTTGACTTCGAATGATGAAAGCCTTCAGCTTTGGTAGAGGCCTGAGTGTGTGCTCCTACATATGTCTAAAAAGACCAAGTATATACTTATATAAAGGAGGTAACGTCCCTGAAAGCAGATTGGTTTTGAATTGTAAGTGAAAGGTCCATTTATATTGTGAAAATGTAGTTACCACCATATGGGTTATGGATGCTATGTATGTCATAACCCTGACTGATGTAAAAGTATAATTTAGCTAAATAATAATTTGATAAAGGAATGGCATTGCAGTGCCGCGAATGGAAGAATTAAAATCCTCGGTGGCTTGTGTTAGGATGGTGAAAACATCTTCCTGTAGAAAGGAGTACAGTACGATTTCTGTTCATATTTTTAGTACTTGCAGAATGCCTTAAGAGAATGTAAAATGGCTTAAAATCTTGATGCATATTTAATAACAGAGAAACTTGTTATTGTAAAATCATTATCATAATTTTATTATTGGAAACAGAAGATGAACTGTAGATTGAAAGGCAGTGTGCTTTTCCTCTGAAGCTGTGTTGAACAAAGACCTGCTGTACAAAGAGAAGAATTAGCATGAGCTGGTGATCTCAATTTGGCATATTTAGTGTTCAAAATGAAGTGGTAAGCGTGATTCAAACTTTTCTGGTTGCCTGCCAGAGGGCAGACGTTTTGGTTATCTATGACAGGGAGCAGTGAGGTCTTACTTCTCTTTAAGGGACGGGGAGCCAGGAGCTGGATGGGTGTGGTAACAGAGCCAGGCATGTTCCTAGATACCCAAGCAATGCAAACTAGGAGATGGGAGTCAGGATCAGCCAAGAGTGCAGATCATCAGACAAGTTTTTGGAAATTAGACAGGTCTGGGGCCAAGCCAGGAAGTCAGTCTGCAGATCCAGGCCTGGATCAACAGCATCTGTGGCCAGCTGTGGGCATGGTTGTGGCTGAGCTGCTGACCAGTACTGCTGTGATGCAGTTCAGGCAGAGACTGAAGACCCAGGGCTGAGCTGAGATGGGGCTCCTGGGCCCGTGAGTAGAGGTGGGGGTGGTGTCCTCTGGTGAGTCTGGTGAGGACCATGAAAGCCCGTTAGTGTTCTCAGGGCCCTGACACTCTGTTGAGAGTGTCAGTGGTAATGCTGAGAGAATCACTTAGTCTAGCTAATGTAATTATGTAAGAGTGTATGATTTTAAACACTGGGTGATTTTGCTTTACTTTTAAACCTCATATTTTAGTTGGTTTTGCTCAGGTTGTTGAATTAAATAATCCAAATTGCTGAAACAAGGATTTATGACTTAGGGGTACTCTTCCATTAAAGACTAATACTCGGGTTAAAAATGGTGCTACAGTGGTTAAAAGCTCATTTTCCTATTTTAAAGTCACAGCATGTATTCAGGCTGATCTCTGAAGTAATTGATCAGGTTCTAATATTCTTAACTTTTCTGTAAATAGAAAAAAAAAGTAAATTTTGCTTTCGAATAGCAAACTGAAAAAGCTGAATCTGCCAATCTGGAATTCTGTGACAGATTAAAGATTATAGTCCAGATTTCAGGTATAAAGATGGATGGTTGTCTTGAGCCTTGGAAAGACTCAAATGCAAGTTTGTTTTTTTTTCCTTTGGCACTCTTTTTGACATAGTTGGCTAGACCTTGTCAACAAGAAGATCCCAGGTAGGGTCATGTTTGTTTTTACAAGTATGACACAATTCATGTCCTTTTCCAATATCTCACATTGCACCAACCATGAGTATTTTTTGCTAAGCACAGCTGAAGTTGACTTGTTTTGAATTGCATCAGCTTCAGATTTGGGTATCTCCAAAAAGAGACTTTGCCTTTTAAAGAAGGCTGGGTACACGGTCTCTCTAGTTACTTCGATGATCTGTGTCTCAGCTGTTGAGTCTCAGGATTCAATTAACAAGCTGCTACTTTTTAGTAGCAGAGCAGTAACAGTCTACATCTTAAGCCTTTGTGGCAAGTGTAAGATGGCTTAAATCTTGATCTCATTATGCTTTGAACTTGACTTGGAGATAATAGAATGTGGACAGTTATCACAGTCCACCTGAGGCACAATAACTTGATATGGCCCAAACTGTTAATCAGCATGTCAAAATTTTAAGAGACTAATAGAAGTTCCAAGTGTTGGTCTCAAGTGATACTCGTGTCACCTTTTTTTTTTCTTTTTTTTTTTAAATAGCATATCTTCAGATTAACCAATTTTCTCTTATTGGTTGAAAAATTTCTTTCCATTTGACAGACTGTTGTTATGGACATTTGACATCTCTTTTCATTTTTATCTGTATTGATCTCAAATGAAGCTTGCTAACAGTAGTGATGGAGAAATGAGGGCTGTAACCTGATCTTCAAGTGACAACCTTTGACAAAGGCGGTCAGGTATTATTCTTGATGCCCTTTTACAATTCTTGGGGCACATTTTGATCTGTGTAGGCATATTGTGGCATAACATGATGCTACTTTGTAGTGTGGAGTTTGCTGGTTAGCTCTAAATTTAACTGTAGTTTTAAAAAAATTATTCCTGTAAATTGCCTGTAGTAATAGCCATATCTACCTACACACCAAAGTCTTAATCTGTACATCTGCAATGATGTTTTTAAATGGCTTCTGTTCTTATTTCTTATATCTTTTCTGTACATCTAGTAGCCCTTTAATTAGGCGGAAGTTTTTGGGTTTTAACATAAATGCCATTCTCGACAGCTCTTGAAAAAAAGGAAACAATTAGCTGCATGTGATAGTAGTTTAGGCCCATTAAACTGTTCAAGCCTACTGACTTTCTGTCGTTGAATATATGCTTGTTGCTGCTTCGATGTGATTTTTAAAATTATAGAGCAAAACACTATGTATATAGAAGATTCATGTTTTCCTCATTATTTTGAATTGTTTTGTAAGATTGTTTCCGAAAAATTGCACCAATACTAATTCCTGTATGTTATAGTAAGCTGTCATTCAACTGATTTGCATTTTTAGTGTAAGTTTTTGTGTCCTGTTTTTCAGAATCCACATCTGTCCTCACTTATTTCAGAGGGAACAACCTTTGAAGTGCCAGTTACAAAAGCAGTTCAGCTCACTAGAGAAGATGCGATAAAAACTGCTTTGCTCTTAGAACTTGATATTGCAGTAAGTTAGTGATGACTTTTTCTTTAGTGGGTTAAAATACAGGGTGAAAAGCATGTATGTCGTGTAATAACTAGGGGGTAAAATAATTTATTTGGCTGTTTAAAAAGAAAAAAAAATAATTCCCTACACAGCAGGATGTCACTTAAGCTGATCCATTTTGTAAATGCAAAGCTTGATCTGTTCAGTGAAAGATACAACTCTGTGGAAGTCAAAACAGGAATAAAATGTCAAATTAATTTATTTGTGGTTCCATGGATATTGTATTGACTGAAATACCTTTTTGAAGGGAATTTGCAGTGGAGAAGGGCAGGCAGGGAATATTGAAAATGAATAATCTTTCAGTTTGCAAGTATACAACCTAGGGGATATTCAGAAACTGTATAATAAATTGTGACTATTCCTTGTAGTAGATAATCTACACAAGTAATAATTTGACTAATATGATCAAGTGATAAGAGTCGTTAGCTCTTCAGCAGTGTTTCTCCTTCTGGCATTCATTTGCTCTGACTTGTTAACATACTACTGAAACAGTCAACCTCTGTTACCCTAGGTGGGAAAACTAGTGTAGTTTATCCAGGGAAGATCATATTTTGTGTACTGGTTTGAAGGTGAAAGGTGGAGAGTGCTCGGTATTACTTTACGAATCTTTAAAAGGAAAATACATTGCTTTAAGGCAATTTTCCAGTCTTGTAGAGTATTGCCTTTATGATATTGTGATGTTGGCAGTAACTTTTACTGGACTCTATTAATTTAATCTATGTCCATATCCTTGGGACATCTTTAAATCTCACTTACAAATAGTCTATAAAGTTTTGAACAACTGAGTCTCTGAGATAACATGGGTTTTTGCATGTATTTGTATATATAGATGTATCCCATCATCAGCACCCACTGAAAATTTGAACATTTTTTGCCTTTTTTTTTCTAACATCTTCAACAGTCTCTGTATGCAGGTCACCTCACCTGATGCATAAGGGAAACATAATGATGCAAGTGTATTCCTATAACAGGTAGAAGCTTAAGTAGGATTTCAACAGTTGCACACAAGAACCTTAGCTAACTAAGCAGAATCTAGGCCTTAAGATCTGAGATACCTTTTAATTTTCTCTGTGCTCTTCTCTTGCTATTTTTCTTTTTTCCTCCAGAAAATAAAAACAATTGGGGTCATTTCAGTCACAGTTTTTCAAATAGTTTAACCATACATTTTCTTTTAGTGATAATGTATCTCTATGTAAAGTTGCATTAATTATGAGGACTTTATTTCTCCAATCTTCTCAAACCAGAAAACAAAGTACATCAGTAATTAATGATCTGTGCTGATTATATAACACATCCTCTTAATACATATTTTCCTTCTGTTTTGGCTGTTCAGCAGTTCTTTATTAAAGAATGTCCAAATATTTAAACCAAATATGGAAAGATTTTTCTAATTAGTAAGGTTAAACCTGAAAAGAAAACATGAGTATTTAATTTCTGATGTGCTCCAAAAAGTGAAGTGATATTACAGAGTATAAGAACACATGACATAATGTGACTGCAATAGTAGGAAGATTGTTGTTAGGAATGGGGGTGCTGTTGGCCTTGTTTGTGATACAAATTAATAGAATTGGTCTCATATTTTAAAACAGGATACAGTCTTTGACTACCAGCCGGGAGATGCCTTCTGCATAATGTGTCCCAACAATGTCAGTGAGGTGGAAGAACTTCTTCACATCTTGGGACTTTCTGAAAAAGCAGAGTACTTCGTTTCTGTAAAGGTTAAGCAGGGCACTAAAAAGAAAGGTACAGTGTGATGCACTGGTCATGAGCAAGTACCCTGTCCTGTGTTGGTGCTAGTTGGTATGCAGAGTTTTGAATGTTTTTATCTTTAGTGTTGTGACACAGCTGTAATTTTTAAAAAAGAGAGGACGCATAGAATGCTGCTACTGGTTTTACTATAGACGAATTAGCTTCTGACTGGGAATTTGAGCCTGGCATTGGCATTCACCCATAGAATCATAGAATAGTTTGTTTGGGAAGGGACCTTTAGAGGTCACCTAGTCCAGCCCCCATGCAAGAAGCAGGGACATCTCCAACTCAATCAGGTTGCTCAGAGCCCCGTCCAATCTGGCCTTGAATGTTTCCAGGGATGGGGCATCCACCACCTCTCTGGGCAACCTATCTCAACCATCTCAGTCTTCATCTGTGCTTCTTCATGTTTATGAAGATGAGTCTTTAATCACATTACCTATCAATCCCCCGCTTGAAACTAAAATTTCTCCTTGCACAGCACTTCCTTCATATCAATCTATTTTACATCCTAAGAGGGCCACACTCCTGAAGCAGAAGACTCAGTACTGCTGCAAGGTGCCTTTTAAGAGGCTTGTAGATCTATGTGAATCTGTTCTGCTGAGTCTTATGATCCCACACCTCAGAAAGGGTAGCTGCAGATTCAAGGTATGCCCACGTACTGCCAGCTGGACTTGTGAGAATTACTCTTCTCTTGCCTTGCAATTAATGTCTTAATGGTGCTGCTGAGTTATGCCTTTAGTTCTGCAGGATGGGGTAGGGCACTTTGTTGTTCTAGTCTATGGGTAAACCAGTTCCCATGGCGAGAGTCCCTACGTCACTGAGGGTAGCATAAGTTGTCCCTTAAGTATGAGATGTAAATGGACCCCTGTTCATGGAATTGGCAAGTAACTCACTTGTTAAGGAGCTGAGTTTACATGACAGACCATGTTGTAACGTACCATATGAGATGTCCAGGCCCAGCTGATCTCCATCCTTGACTCCCTCTCCAGTAAATAACCTCTGCTGGGAGGGATCACCGGTTCCAGCAGCTTTGTAATGATCTCTCTTTGGATCAGAGCTGGTCCTGAGCACCCTCAAGCTCAAGGCAGTGTCACCCCGTCCAAGGCCCAACAGCCATGCACAGGCAAGAGATTAGGTGGCGTGGGATGATTTCGCAGATAAACTACTTCTACTGTTTTCACTATTTACAGCTTTTACAGAATCAAGCAATTAAAAGGGAAGGGTGTAGCAAAGGAGAGGCGATGGACAGCCAAAAGCATCAGATCTTCATAGGAAGATTGTTTGTGGGTTTACTGAATGAAGAGAGCTGAAAAATCTGGGGAGAAGAGCATGAACAGTAGGCTGTGCCTCTGCTGCATCTTCAAGATTTACCAGGAATTCCACTGAATTTTGTTCACAACCTCTCTTAGTTCAGTCTATGAGTTCTTTGATGAAGTATATGCGATCAATTGAGAGGACAAAACAAATTATTTGCAGTCTAGTACGAAGTTTATTGTTCAAATTCTGGATTTCTGTAGTTGTTTTTTTATTGTATGTGCAAGCATCCTAGGGAAAGAATAAAGTACTTCTTGTAACATGCTGTCAGCATATTCAAGAAAAGGAAGTTTATATGATATGAAAATGGATGCTTCTTTCCTGCATTATATTTATACCAATCCTCTTATCTTCTAAAAGTAAATTTTCTTCTTTGTAGCAAGAGTTCAGTCAAGTAATGCTGATAGGAAGAGGTAATTTAGCAATTTATATAGGTATATTCTTGGAGCGAAAATTCTATGGTATTAAAGGGCTCCTGAGCATGGCAAAAAGCATAATAAGAATAAGTAGCTAGATATCAAAGCTGAGAAACATTGTCAAGAAAAATTCCAACATGCAAGTTAGATCTCTAAGGAAATAGTTTGGGACCTGCGGAACTTACTAATTAAGCATGTTTTGTCATATAAATGATCTTCTGTTGCTTTTGGGGTTAACTTAGAATAGCCGCTTTAGCATGAGATGACATGAGGCTGATAAGCCTGGCTGCACCCTAGCTGACTTCATGAAGGGATAGATGGGGTGTTGGTGTACCTCCTTCACAGAAATGGAACCTGTAGAGGGTACAGGAAGGATTATTTGCTTGTACAGAAACCCCTTGATTTACTGGGCCTTGGAAGCTCCAGCTTGGCGTTGACTGTGTGCACCTTTGGTTAGATCATTAGAAAACTTCTACGTGTTCCGATTTTCAGGAGTGCTTGTTGATGGAGGGGAAAAAATATGACTGTTCTTTTCCTGGTAAGCATTCTTCTGAATTTCTTGAAGGTGGAAAGTGGCAACAAAGCCTTGAGTGGTTAGCAATTAAATTTATTTGAGCGCTCATGTATTGCCTGCTTGCCTTATAAGTTTTGATTTTTAATTGGAAAATTGTCATTGATACTTCATTGGAAAACTGTCTTGCTTTTTAGTTCATGATTTCCACTAACCAGCTGGGTCTCAAACATACAGAATTGAATGTAGTTTAGCTCTCTTGTATTTGTTGAAGGAACAAGCACTCTCTGATGCCATTTTTGGATGCTAATAGATGCACATTTTGTTTTGGTTTTTTCTCCCACTGAACTAGGAGCAGCTCATCCACAACACATCCCTGAAAGAAGCACTCTGAAATTCATTCTAACCTGGTGTCTGGAAATAAGAGCAGTTCCCAAAAAGGTGTTTGTTTATTTGTTCTTTTAAAGATAAATCCTTGGTAACTCTATGCTGTATGAGCTCTTACAGATCTATCCTTACTTTGTGTGTAGTTACCATGTTTCTTGGTGCATAAAGATTGTCAGTTTGTATGCTGCTGTTTGTGCTTTATTCTGAGAAATTTCACTTCCTGGTACTTTATCTGGCAAAATATGAGGTACTGAAATTTCTATTCCCTTTCTGCAGTACCTTGATTCATAACTAGTCTGGAAGTCAATAGAAGTGTGTTAGATATTTGGTGCCAGATAACTGGAAGACTGATTGAACCTGGCGCTGTAGGAATTTTAGAGAAATCATTCTTTCTAATCAGAGGGAACCATATCTGTCAAGTTTTGTCGCTGAAAATATGCGTGTTGCTCCATGCAAACATGCCATAATGTGTTTTAAATTATTTTAAAGCTTTCTTTAGCATTTCAGTAACCTGGCAGAATTCAAAGACAGATTTTTGCTTGTATAATATTTGTTCTCACAATGTGTGAATATTATTTTCCTTTCATTCTTTGCCTGCAAAAAAAAAATGGAAGCTTGCAGCTGGAAATGCATGTGTATTTCTGGTATTGTCAAAACACATTTTAAAGATAACTTTGTATGAAGGATGAAGCTAAACAGTTGTGTTGGTTGGGTCTCTGAGGGAAATCACTTTTTGGAAGGACCTTTTCATTCAATTTAGTGGATTTCACAGCAGAAGAGACTCTTCCGTTTGTTTCAACCTTTTTAAAACTGCATTTAACAATTTTGAAAATTTGTCTCAACAATAAGAATAGGCAGAGAGTGATGGCTGGGGAAAATCGCCCAAGCCAGTTTTTACAACCTGTCTGCTTTATTACCTGTTCAGTACAGAATGTGCTTTATGTAACTCCATACTCAAAACTATTGTCTGGAAGCTCAGTGTTTGAGCAGACTCAAATTACTTTCCAAGTATCCTTTTGTGTAGAATAGCTCATTTGATTGCACTTTGTGTTTTGAATCACTTTTCTTTTATGCACTGTGTTTATTTCCACCTTGCTTTTGGTGAAATCCTTGTAACTGTTTACATCTGACTTTTACTTTATCTTACAATGCTCAGTTGAATTTTCCCTTAAGAAAAACTTGTGGTACCATTATGTAGGCATAAATATATGGAATAAAACACCACAGCGACATTTACATGACTCATTAAATACCATACCTTATTTATAGTAATAGCTCTTCTAAGACTTTTTATTATTCCTTTCCTGGCTTCTGTAACTTAGCAAATGGTATTTTGTCTTGAGTTAATTTGTGTTATGGAGCTGTTTACTTAACTAAAGTGCAAATACATAAATAAGAAAGCCTGACATAAATTTGGGATTTTTCAGGGAATGGATTTTGCCCGTTTATTTGTCTCTCCCCTGCTCAGGCTAAGTAGGATTTTCTGACTTGCTAACTTGTCCCAGAAATTAGAGGAGCAGATGGAGGAGAAAGAACATTAAGAAGAGAAGGGAAGGGGAAAAAAAATAAAGAAAAGAAAATTTTTATGCTAGATGAAATTGGGAAATAAATTATTAATGTCAGGTGACTGCTTCCTGTCCCCAGGCATCCCAAGTTTTTCCTCGTTTGTGACCATTTTCCCAAATGGACAAGTTTTTTTTACCCTGCTCTCTTATTTTCTTCCCCACAGGCATTTTTACGAGCTCTTGTAGAATGTACCAGTGATGCAGGAGAAAAACGGAGGCTTCAAGAGCTTTGCAGCAGACAAGGAGCCTCTGATTACACACGCTTTATTAGAGATTCTAATGTTTGCTTACTGGATTTACTTCATGCTTTTCCAAGCTGCAAGCCTTCACTTAACCTGCTTATTGGTAAGTAACTGATTTAGATTTAATTAGATTTGTTTTCTGAAAATGCAGAATAACTGTTCAGTTAACTGCTTTACAAATACTATAGTATCCATAGTGATAGTCAAACTAAAACTGCTATTGCGGAACAAAGCTCTGTTCTCCAGTTTGTAGTCTTTGGCCTTCATTCTGCAAACACTTAAGTACATACCTGGGCTTCGATTGACTCTGGATTGGTCCTGTGTGTGAAAAATAAGCATAAGGTGTTTGCAGGATTAGAGTCTTTAAGAAACAGTTCATTGACTACTTACAGTTAAAGAAGACGTGTTTTCTACTCCTGATTTCACAACCTACATGTTCTGTTCTTACACTTTTACCTGTTAAAATGGAAAGTTTTTCCCAGTGTATTTGTATTTATGTGATGTCCAACACACTGAGTTACTTATGTAAAACATTGAAGGAATGAGACTCCAACTGTAAACATCTCAAATACGTCTGAAAATACCGCCAGTTATTTTCCAGATTTAAAACCAAAATTTCTTAATATGTTTTCATTATACGGAACAAAACAAAACTGCTTTTTATGCTTTTGCAATCATCTTCTCCATGCCTGCCCCAAATCTCTCCTTTCTAGTACACTGTGGGGATTTAAAAAAATAAATAGAAGCTCTGCTCCACTTTATACAAAACCATGAATTTTCACCGTGAAAGCAAAACCACTTAGCTTTTCAAAGGTGGTATGGAACGTGCTGTAGCAACCGAACTGAATAAAAGAAAATCTCAAAAGTTTTTAAAATGTTTTCCCCCAGGGAAGTAATGTGCTGAATGGGCTTAGTATCTTCTTTAAGTAATTTCACTAAACTAGCTTTTCTTAACTCTGGCTTGCAACTGTCTTATGTAACAGAACATCTTTAAAATACGTCAGTGTCCGTGTACTGGTTGGAACATCTGCAAAAAGGTGGTACATGTGGAAAAACAGCAGTTAAACTTTGTGCTACTCTGTTACTCCACTGCATGTTTTCTGGCATTTGCTATGCCTAGCTTTTCTGTTGTTGCTCCCTTATTGTCATCGTTTCCCACCACATTGTTCGCTTAGCAATATGTCTGTCTCCTTTTAACGTGCCCTTCTCCTCAGCTCTAATGTACAATCTGCTTGCAAGTCATGCCCAGTGAGTTTGACCTTTTCTGTATATGTGCATACATATGTAGATATAAATGTGTGTGCGCAATATATATAGTACGTTTCTCATCAAAAAAATCCCCAGTAAACTCCGATTTCTGTTGTTTTTTTCAGCTGCGAATTAAAAAAATTGCATAGGTGCTTACAAACTGGCACATCTGCTTCTAGGACATTATATATAGGAAACTTTCAATCAAGCAATTCCTATTCTGAGAGCTTTTCAGCACTTAGATGAAAGGTGGGAAAAATTAAATTTCAAGCTTCACCTTGTGCTCTAGCTACTGGTATCTCTTCTGTGCACCTTACAGTTGTTTGACCAAGAACCCCATAAATTAGCTGTTGTAGCTTCATTTTCTAGGATCTCTAACAGATGTTCCACAAAGTCTAAAAACCATTCAAAATAGAGTTCAAATCTTAACAGCTTATTTCTGAACCACAGACACTGAATGTTAATAGAGTAAAATTACAGGTAAATTGTAATATGCTTGTAATCTGTTGTAATGTAAACGTTCTTTATATGATATTTCCATTTTCATTGAGAGGAATCAAACAATAAGTGATGCTTGTTTGGTTTTTTTTTCTTAATTTTTCAGAACATCTTCCTAAATTACAGGCCAGATCCTATTCAGTGTCAAGGTAATGAAATATTCAAGTTATATCTCCTTGGTAATTTAGGTATGCTTTTTTCTAAAGTGTGTGTGTGTATGTGATAATCTAAAGAAGAAAGAAAGGAATGAAGGATAAAATCTGAGGAAAAAGTGATTGTGTCCCTGTTGCAAAAAGCACGGTGTTTGACTGTTTCAGACAACGTTGTTTTAAGTGTCTGGCAAGACTTTGGTAGAGTACTCAAGAACAAGCTCACATATATGTGAATCTGGTAGGAATTTGAATTACCTTCTGTAGGCACTGGCCTCTGAGTCCAGCCTTAAGATGTTTTCTAACTACATGTAAGTATCACACAGTTAACTGAACACGGAGAGTCTTGATTCAGTTGAGGTTTTTTGGGCTGCACATGGACCTGCTGTAAGATTGTACAGCTATCTCTCAGGTTTTGGAGGGGTGTTTTTATACTTTTCTCTTTGCAGTTCAAACTTACATCAGCCAGGAAAACTGTGGTTTGTATTTAATATTGTGGAGTTCCCTGCCAGTCCTGCTAGACCAGTCTCACGGAAAGGAGTATGTACAGGGTGGCTTGCTGACTTAGTTGCGCCTCTACTGCACCTCAATAAAAACACTCTGGATACAAAAGGAGGAAGCTCTCCAACTGAAAAGGTATGAATATTAGATCTAAACTCCTTAATAGTTAAATTCACGCATGATTGAAACAACTACAAGTTTCTTCACTGCTCTGATGTAATGTGGGTGTTTTGGGAGTGTACACCTTCATTTTGCAGTTCTACCCTACTTGTAAGTTTACCCTTCCCTCTGTAACATGTCTGGAACTTCATTGCTAAGTTGCTAAACTTACCTTTAACTTTATCTGTGGATACTTCAGTTGTGAAACTTCACATTGCTGAAAGGCCACAGTTGTTTTCCACCCCACTGTAGTCCTAAGTAAGTCTTGGAGGATGTTTTTGTGGACTAAAATACCACTGTGCAATTAAATGATTATGACTGTTAGTGTTGTAGGAGAGAGACACTTGGTCACTTCTAGGAAAGGGTGGCAGATAATAGAGCAGAAATTGTAAAACTCACTTCTTGTCAGGTCTTGTGCAGTTTGCAAAGGCCAAGTTATTGAATATGACATCAGGGACAGTCATTTGTGGGATTTCTGATGTGCATCAAAGATGATTTGGCGTGGTAGGTATTATTAGAAGAACGTATGGGGTTTTTTGGTTTTTTTTTTTTCCCCTCTTCTTTTTGTGTCAGTGAATCTATGTAATTAGTTGGTCTCAAAGTTATTAGATGTAAGCTAATTATTATAAATTTGGAATTCTGCTACATAACTAATATAACAAAAGAGCTACTGCCAGTCTAATCTATATCAGATTAAGAAAGTTGGAAACAAGCATAGAATTTGGTTGCAAGAAAACTGTGCCAATAATTCAACGTGTTGATCTGGCAAAATGGAAGGAAAACCCATACAAGTTAACTTAATTTTTTAAAACTAACTCAAAAGACAAACTGATTAATATGTGCATCATATATCTTATTCCAGTATTCAAATCTGCTCTTTATTTAAAATATAAATGATTTGCAATATATTAAAGATCAAACATGAAAAAGATGTGGAGTTAAAAAGGAAGAAAAGTATTATTATGAAATTAGTCTGAATAAAGTTCAGAACTGTTTGCATCTACCGTGCAAACTAGAATACAGCATAGATAGATGTGCAGCAATGCACGTAGATTGCAGAAATATGTGGAATACCAGTACTAAATAGATGACTGTGATCTTAGACAAAAATACCTTAGAGTAATTGAAGACACTTTACAGTATAAATGCGTTTACTGTTTGCAGTATTATTTAAAGGAATGACCAGTTTGGAATCATTAATAGGGAAAATAGCCTCTTAAGTCAAGTGGGATATGAAATAGTAAGTATAACACTGTCTAGTGTACTACTATTCTTAGTAGTAAGTTTGACACTGTCCTGCACAACATCCTTTTGTCTGAACTGGAGAGACATGGATTTGATGGATGCACCACTCGGTGGATAAGGAATTGGCTGCATGGCCGCACTCAGAGAGTGGTGGTCAACGACTCAGTGTCCAAGTGGAGACCAGTGATGAGTGGCGTTCCTCAGGGGTCAGTATTGGGACCAGGCCTGTTTAACATCTTTGTTGGTAACATGGACAGTGGGATAGAGTGCACCCTCAGCAAGTTTGCCGACAACACCAAGCTGTGTGGTGTCGTCAACACACTGGAGGGAAGGGATGCCATCCAGAGGGACCTTGACAGGCTGGAGAGGTGGGCCCATGAAAACCTCATGAAGTTCAACAGGGCCAAATGCAAGGTCCTGCACGTGGGTTGTGGCAATCCCAGGCACAAATACAGGCTGGGTGGAGAATGGATTGAGAGCAGCCCTGAGGAGAAGGACTTGGGAGTGCTGGTGGACAAGAAGCTCAACATGAGCTGGCAACGTGTGCTCAGAGTCCAGAAAGCCAACCACATCCTAGGCTGCATCAAGAGGAGCATGGCCAGCAGGTCAAGGGAGGTGATTCTACCCCTCTGCTTCCCTCTCATCAGACCCCACCTGGAGTACTGTATCCAGCTCTGGAGCCCCCAACATCAGAAGGACATGGACCAGTTAGAGAAGGTCCAGAGGAGGGCCACAAGGATGATAAGAGGGATGGAGCACCTCTCCTATATGGACAGGCTGAGAGAGTTGGGGCTGTTCAGCCTGGAGAAGAGGAGGCTCCAGGGAGACCTTACAGTGGTCTTCCAGTGCCTAAAGGCGGCCTAAAGAAAGATGAGGAGAAGCTTTTTAGCAGGGCCTGTTGTGATAGAACAAGGGGTAATGGTTTTAAACTAAAAGAAGGTAGATTTCAGCTAGATAAAAGGAAGACATTTTTTATGATGATGTGGTGAAGCACTGGAACAGGTTGCCCAGAGAGGTGGTTGATGCCTTATCCCTGGAAACAATCAAAGCCAGGTTGGATGGGGCTCTGAGCACCCTGATCTTGTCGGGCATGTCCCTGCTCCTTGCAGGGGGTTTGCACTAGATGACCTTTGAAGGTTCCTTCCAACCCAAACCATTCTATGATTCTGTGATTCTATGACAGAAATACAAATATTACCTCCCACGAGCAGGAATTACACTATTTTTTTTGTAGCGTCATGGAAGTAGAAGAATAATCCTATTTAACGTTGTAGTATCTGTAGTGAATTAAATGATAAAAAATTAGTAGTGCTAAACCACTCAGGTTTACAGAACAAAGTTTAAATAACTTGGTCTAGTTCTTCACTCCTTCCCTAAAGTTGAAAATAAATTGAAATCCTTTCATAATTACTATGCAAAATAAATTGGATATTAGCTTATGACTTTAGTGGATGAAGCTTTGCTATTGCTGCTTCTGAGTCTTGAATAATCTTTGAAAGAATTAAAAGTAGTCATCTCTCATTTTCTCTACATTATGTTTGCCATGCCTCAGAGAATAGTTGTGGAGCTGCTATGAAAATTATAGTTAGACTTCCTTTCAGACACAGATCTGAAGATGAGAATTAGAGTTTATTGTTGTAATGATATAAACAATTTTCCAATATCAATGAGCAGTTGTCTGCCTCCCCTCACCCATATGCATTTTTGGAGACCATGTAAAACTTTCATGAACATTAAGAAAGCAAGCTCAGTATCAGTAGGTTTCAGTTCACTCTAAACAAATCCTCACCTCTACTGGAATATTTTTAGATGTCCACAATATAAAAAAAAAAAAAAGATTGACTTGCTTATAATAGTAACAAAATAGCTTTACTTCCATTTGAGTACCAACACCAGGCTTCCATGAATTCTACAACAGTATTCCCCAAATTTATGGTGCATTCCACATTCTTATTCAGAAACTCATGTTTGTGTGGTTTTCCCTAGTTTTCCTCCAGATGGATCAATAGGTTTGTAAATATTGTGTGATTTTTTTTCAGAAACTCATGTGAAATTTTATTCTAAATGTCTGTATGGCGTTAAAAATAAACTCTGAGGCTCAGGATTTGGAAGGGTGTGTGGCCACATACACTGTGTAAATCCCCTGAAGGTACTAAAAATTTAATGTTTAAGAATATTTTTCAATTGTATTATATCTGATTTCATTTTAGATATCTATTTTTGCTCGTCCAAACAATACTTTCCACTTACCTGCAGACCCGTCTGTCCCATTTGTGATGGTTGGTCCAGGAACAGGAATTTCACCATTTATTGGTTTCCTGCAACATAGGTATGTACCAAGTTGTCACATGGAAAGCAGCTTTACTATGTTGAAGAAAATATAAACTCAGGTTTTAAGTACAAATGCAGTTAAAGTTGTTTTTTTTTTCTTTTTACCTTTTGTAACAGTAGCTTGCTGATTGGAAACAATCTTATTAATTTTAAGCAAGTAGTGCATGTGTATTTATTTGTTTTTCCAATGGGTAAAACTTACGCTTTCATCTAATTGTATTTAATATCCATGGTGGATATATGAGGAATTGGTTGAGTTGCAGAAATAGTAATAAGAAATTAAATCCTTTATCTGTATGTTACTCCTGGAAGTCCTGTGAGAGATTGGTAGTTTTTAGAAACTGCGTTGATTGGCTTAAGTTTGATATTCAAAATCTATTTCCTTCAAAAGTGGCATCTATATTAAAAGCCTTAGCATGACAAATATCAAGTTTTCTCCCATATTTTTTCCCTTATTTCTGTGTGTTTACACATCTCGATGTTTTAAGATTAGGAACTTGGTACCTCATCTTGGGCAGTAATCTTGGGTTTTGTGGGTTTGTATTTGAGGGAAGGTAGATCCCTTTTTTTTCCCTCCAACTCCAGCAGCATAATTTTGCAAGGCAAAGAGATGCTTCTTCAAAAAGTGACCGATGCCACATCACCAGTAATATGTAAACAAATACTCATTCAGAGGAAGCAAAGAACCAGAAGGATGGAATATTTATATGGGAATGGTTGCAAGTTTTATAGGTAACCAACACATCATTCCTACATGAGTCAGGTGTTCTGTATTTTGTCTTGAATGATTCATAGCATTTCATAAGCATTTGATCAATAATAAATGAAATATCTGTCTCAAAATGTAACTAGAAAGCTGCAACTAAAACCCTTCTAAAGTAATACCTTCAGCATAATTTCAAGAAAATACAATAACTCTTCTGATGATGAGATAGTAAATAGATTGTTGTTTATAAAGTCTAGCAGGTTTCTACAGCTAAATGGAAAGCACGCTAAAACTGCTTTGTGCCGAGTTTTCCCAGGTGTTCTTATAGGGCTTCCAACGAAGGATAAAGAGTAGTGATCTCCGTATTCAGCAGTCAGGATTGTTTTGTGAGGTGTTTGGAAGTGTCAGTCTTGACTATTCCAATATGAAATTGTGGCAAAAAAACCTCCCTTTGAAGTTGATTGATTTTGAGCTGGACTAAAAGTGAGCAGTCAAGAAAATCGAAGGAGAGTTTGACTGTGATTTATCTTAAGTCGTTTCACATTTCTACTAATCCCGAGGTTTGTTAAGGCACTACTTTAAATGAGAATTAGGTTGTAGACGTTTTAGATTCTGCACTTGATAAAACAGGATTGATTTTTTTTTTTTTTTAATCTGTTTAGGCAAAAGCTCAGAGAAGAACATACAGACTGGGAATTTGGAGAGACATGGCTATTTTTTGGTTGTCGGCATCAGGATCGAGACTATTTGTTCAAGCAAGTTCACTGTTTACAATTAATTTTGTATTCATGAGGGAATGCTTATCTCTGAGCCATTACTAACAGTTTTTATTGCCTTTCAGAGATGAGCTCAGATGTTTTCTTGAAAATGGCACGTTAACTCATCTTAAGGTTTGTTTCTCAAGAGACTCTTCAACTGCAGAAGAAACCCCACCTAAATATGTGCAAGACGTCATTAGGCTTTACTCAAAGGAAGTTGCCAGAGTCCTACTGAAAGAGAGAGGTTACTTCTATGTATGTGGGTGAGTAGAGCAGAGATGGACTGTCTCAGAAGGAGAACATTGTTAGCAGAAGTTTGAGGCTCTAGAAAGACTTTGAGCTATATGAAAAAAAGGACCAGCGTAATACTGAAAGAGCCTTCCTGGAATGCTAGAATTTCATCGCTATGTCCGTTTTTTCCAATGTAGTCTTGAAAGTATAGCTTGTAACCACACAGTTCCACTAGTTGCTTTAGTCACTTATTATTTCTTTTTCTTTTACAGTATTCTATTAAACTGTTGGAGGTTTCAAACTAATAGATTTCTCTTGAGAAGATGAGATATTTGAATACATGTGATGATAAACTACACAATTGTGAGATAGCAGCCATCTTCTACTGTATTCCAGGCTTGAGTGGGCCAGATAACTAAAGCTCTGTAATAGTAATATATTTTACAGTAAGAAGTTTTATTTGTGGATGCTAACTTACCTCCTGGAGGTTTGAGATTTTCAGGAATTTTGTTGACAAATGGGCAAACTATTTGAATATAGAGCCGAATGTCAATACGTTCTCCTGCAGGAGTAAATATCAGGTGTTTGTATTAAAAATAGCATCACTAAAAAGTGAGGTGGGGTTTTATATATATATATGAACCATATGGTAATATAATAATAAAAATACTTCAGCAGGTTCAATTCTCCCTGAAAGAAAACAATTTTTCTGTGACAGCTCAACTAGGATTCCAAAGTTTTTTTCCTTATAAATTACAACATGCTGAAAACCTTGTAATGTTTGAGAGAAACCCTTGTTACAGTCAATGCTCAGCTACAAGAAAACTCTGAGAATCTTGCCATACAGTATACAAACTCTATTTTTTTGTGGTTTTTTTTTACTGCCTGTTTTCCAATATTATCCTACCTCTGAAGCTATTGATAAAAGGAAAAAAACCAGTATTGTGCTTTTTCCTCCTCCTCTTTTTTTTTTTTTTTACAGAGATAAGAAGCACATGGCTGATGCTGTAAATGATGCTGTAGTGGACATTTTAAGCATGGAAATGGAAACTGACAAATTGGAAGCAATGAAAATCCTGGCCATGCTTCGAGAAGCAAAACGATATTTGCAGGATGTTTGGAGCTAAATATTTGGCTTTTTCTATACCTTTGTAACACAAAAGACTTTGTTTCACACATATGCTTTTGTCTATAAGCTATTGTCAAAAGTGCTGGCTATAGTCACACAAATCTTAACTTTCTCTGTTGACCTTTCGAGCAGGAATATGAAACTTTTTAAAGGTCAACAAACCAGGCTGCCTTTTGAAGTGTATGTTTTTTTTAACAGTGTTACATAATGGACTGTCTCAGTGCCTTAATTCTCTCATTTTAAGAGTGGTTTAATGTAGAAAGTAAAAAATTCTGCATTTGTACAAATATAAGTCTATGCTTACATTACATCATGTGTTTTTTTCCTAAGTATTTACATAAAGAAGCTACAGAGAAAATGTTACACACTCATCTATGCGTCATCAAATACATTACTGACTTGCCAAGATTTATTTGATGCTTCCTAGGTAATTCCTGAGACTGTTTATGTTTTTTTTCAGCTTGCACAATGATAGTAACTGCCAAAAAGAATGGATGTTCAGAGTGTTGCACAGAAAAGTGTAGAATTTCAACTTTGAAGTTTTCATTAAATATTTCCTTTTTAATTCTATCATTACATCATATCTCAAAGTTTTACTGCACTGCGTGTTAATCCTTATTAGATTTCCCTGCATAATTCTTTTGAAATTATTTTAATTTCTGTCTCTGAAGTGTGTGTGATTTAATTTCTGAGCAAACTCACCAGCTGATTTGAATTCTGTTACTGGAGAAATATTGCTTTAGTAAAAGCTTTCTCTGATTACTAAACTATTTTTTTTTAAGTTGCAGACATAGAAAAATACAATGTTTTGGAAGCAGTTGCACTTACATATGGCAATCTGCTGCAAAATCCGAGTTGTAGAAAGCAAATTGTTGAAGTATCTGGTGGTCTTTGTAACAAGGGCCATTTGAAGTATAAATAGATGGAAAAGTAAAAGTGTAAGTCATTCATGCTTCTCTTCAGATCCTTCCTCTTCCCTCTGCTTTTTCAAACTTCTAAACATCCATGTTGTCTTCTTGATTCCTTGCCATACTTAGAACACAAAGTATGAGAGAATATTTTAGACAAATCATTGTTTATTTTTTGGGGAGAATTCTTGTTTTGTTTTGCCTTATGAATGGTGAGAACCACATCACTTATTCCAAGTCTTGTGGTTGTCTAGTGATTATTAGTTAATGGGTAGGTAAAGCAAGAAAAAAGTATGGAAAAAATATGACGATCAGTTAGAATAAAATCATAAGTTTAAAGAAGAAACATTCTAGTGAAGTGCTTATAATTAAGGTTTTGATGTAACCTGTGTAATGATTATTTAAATATCCTTGGAAGAGATTAACTAAAACTTTGTCCAGAAATTCTTCAGCAGAGCGGTTATATCAATCACTGTCAAATAATCTCTATTTAAAAAGCTCCATAGGGAGAGAGAGAGATGGCTTACAGTAATTGCAAGCAGTGCATTTTTTTATCTTTGGCACATAAGAAGAAAAGAAGTGCTGCTTTTTGAAAAGTCCTCCAATTTTAAACTTTAATGGAAATGATTGATGTGATGCAAACATCACAATTTTGCATTAGCCAATTGCCTTTGGATGCTTTTAAAAATTATTAATAAAAGAAAAAGTTGACAGTATTGCAATAGTAAAGATAAATCATTCACTACCTTCTGTTACCTGGAGTTTGTTTGTAAATGGCATTTATTATATCATGTGTGTTGTCAGACAGGGTTTATGATTTTCCGTGCCACTTCAAAGTTCTTCGAGATTACAGAGAAAACAACGTTTTTGTAACTGCAAGTTGCAGCTTTTCCCCGATCTCTTACATTTTTGTGTTACTTACAGACCACAATCTAGAAGTTGCAATGACCATTTCAGTAATACTGCAGGTAATAGCATAGCACCTTTTGAGATATTAACAGTTGAGCATCCTTTTCTGATTGTGTGTATTGCATTTGACAGCATCTGCTGTACAACTGCTATGCGTACATTTCCCCTTTCCCGTTATCAGTTCTCTACAAAACTAAAACACTTGCATTATTTAGTAATGTGGTAGTAAGTCTGTAGTGAAGCACATGAGCTTTATTATGATCTCTTTGAGCAAGAAAAAATAGTTGCAGCTGACTCTTAAATTTATAACTGCATTATGCAAAGCCCAGAGTTCAAACAAACTAAAATAACGCCACCGTATGTCTTTTTGCATTTGCATTCAGTGCTGTTGAACAAGCAGGAAAGGCAGGGAGGAAAGGACTTCTGAAATACAGGAATCATGGAGATGGAGAAGGCTTGCAATAAGAACTGTGTTTTTCTTAATTAAATTGTATCTCTGTATAATTGGATAGTGCTGATTTATGACTCTTCCTTAATGTGTATTTTAGGAAAGCATACGGGGTGCATTTTACTGTATCTCCTAAAGCTAAGCAGGGGATGTTTTTAACACCTTTTAGTTTTCTTTCATTAGAGAAAATACTGTGTATGTCCTCTCCAGAATTGGTTGCAGAATTTCTCTGTCATTTAAAAGAAATACTGATGGTTGTGTGCTGTTTCTTATATTTGAGAGACTTACAGTCTTTATGCTGGTAACAAGGACTGGTTGTTACGCTAAAGCTGTTATTCCAGAGAAGCATTAATGGTAAAGCATTCCTTATGGCCTGTTTTCTCATCAGTGTTTGAATGTTATTCTGAATTTGTGAAATAGAGTTGATGTTACATTTTCTCTTTTAATCTACAGTTTCAAAAGAGGGTTTACTTTTCAAATTACTAAACTCATGCCAACATTTTTCAGTTCGCTGCTTCTAAATTCAAGCTGACTTTACTGCACCTGGAAGCAGAATTTTCATGTTTCTTGCATCTCTATTTCTTCTCCCTTTCCTTCCGCCATCTCTCCCAACTTCTTAGGAAATCGAGATTATTGGCAGAAATAGCATGAGTACTCCTTTTTAGCAGTCTCTGAAGATACTGAGCATCTTGAGAAGTTTCTTCTGAAAAATGACAAGGCCAGATGACAGGCATGACAAAATCAAAGAACATGACTAGTGCTTCCATTTAAGGACTGAACTTGGCTACTGAGTGGCGCCTTGGGTGTTGAATGGCACAGGGGTGGGGGTAGGGGAGAAGTTAGTCCAATAAGACTTGATTAAGTCTCAAAATAAAGTAAGTTTGTGGAATAAGGCAGGGGCTGTGCTGCAAACCGTAGAGTTTATAGGCAATTTGAAAATACAGAAATAGATTTTTCCCTCTTTCATCATTCCAAGTTATCAACAACCATGATTTGGAGATGAATCCGTTTGCCCAATGAAATGTTTTATTCTAAGGAAACTTAGATCACTGACCTGAAACATTTTGAGGGATTCTCCAAGCATTGATTTATTTAGTAAAATCGATTTCTGTTCTGCTCAACTTTGTGAGTAGGATAGGAAAAGACTTTAAAACAAACAAACAAAAAAAAAACCACAAAGAAACCCCCCTTGGCTGATTATCTTTGCTTTTTACCTGAAAGGAACAGGGCACCGTCAAGGTGTGCACTGTGCTTGTTCAACCTGCTTTGCATGAGCCTTACTCTATTTTTCATCGCTCTTGGGGAATGTGTAATGTATTGCTGTCTCCTTGTTTCCTTTGGAAGTTAAGCCCCAAGGCCACAGTTTTTTGCTTAACTGCATTCCAGTTTTACTTTGAAAGGAGAAATGGTGAAAAGAGTATTAGCTTAAAAGAAATGAGTCTAGTAAGTCTCATCAGTAATGGAATTAGGAATCATGCTCACAGCTCTCTCCCTTTCTGTCTTTGGTGCTTCTGTTAGTCTATCTGAGCACTCATCAGCTATGTACACGATCCTTACAGCCGTTACTCTGCACTGCTCTTGGGTAAACTTACCTTCATTTCACACGAAGGGAAACCCAGGCAAGGAAAGGCTACTGAGTTGCCCAAAGTAAAGAAGGAAATGAACAGAGAATTGAGCTGCTGTTTCTCCAAGTGCCATAGAACCGTCTTCCTCATGCATTTCCTCAATAATTGCCCTGTCTGATATCACAGAAAATCTAGTTACTTTACAAAAATGCAGAGGTGTTTTTTAGTAGAATGTTTGAGTAACTTTTGTACAGTGAAATGGAAAATCAGCCTCAGACTTTCTGGGAAGGGGTAGGTCCCATTGCACTCTGCACAAGTTGTCCTGGGACCGATGTGTCAGTGGTGCCAGCGATGGGTGCGTGAGAGTATGTGTGTCACTGTGGGACTGTCGGTGAGGATCAAGCTGGACTAACCAGCAAGTAGGGTAAGTGTCTTGTGAGACAGTTATGTGTGTGTGTGTCTTGGGAGGCAGCTGAAGGAGTTGGCTACTGGAGAGACCAAGAGGGTCAGGCCGATTTCTGGAGAGGCCACAGGGTCTGGAGGTCAGCTGAGGCCTCTGTACATGTGTGTGTATGTCTCTGTGCATGAGGGAACTGGGGAGAGCAGGGATTCAGGGCCAGCTACTGGGTGGATTGTGTGTCAATGCCCAGCTACTGGTGGGATCCACAGTGTATGTGTTTGTAGATGCTGGTGGGATCCACTTTGTACGTATGTGTGTATATATATATTTCCCACTACTGACCTTTAGTCTGGTCGGCTAGAAAGAGAACTGCTGGTGGGTTCAGATCAGGGCCTGATGCCCACTGGTGTGTTTGTGTATACCAGGGAATGCTCTTACCCTCGCTACATGTGAAGCCCCACACAGATTTTGTAGCAGAGGTCTTTCGCCTGCTCCTCCCCACCCCAGTTTCACAAATGACTACACGTGTCTATAGGGCTCAGCAGAAGTTCAGTGAAGTCATGAGCCATTTTGTACTCCTGTGACATCCTTTTTACTCTCCAGCCACTCTCAGTGTAGCTGTATGGCTGCTGATTAATACATTAGCTGCTGCCACCCTCTCTTCAAGCCACTATGAGGTGGCTAGTTAAAATGTCTTTGTTTTTTCCTTTTCCTCTGCCTGTGCCACTCACACCAGGTATCTCAGTGGCCGACATCAGACGTAGTAGTACCTCTTGTGCCCTTGCGCAGATTCAAGACTGAAGGTCTTGGAAGCCCATCTACTGTTTAGCTTATACTCAGGAACATGGTAAAATAATATCATGGGATTTTGTTTGTTTGTTGGCTTGGTTTTTTTGACAAGATGTACTCTTCACCGTTTCCATTAGCTGCATCCACTGTTGGCTTCATTTATGTCCTGCTCTTAGGGAGACACGTGGGACAGAAGGACTTGTCTCTTCCTTGCCCAACAGAAATATCCATGTGGCGGGATATTTCTTCTGGTGGAAATGTCTTCCTCACTTGACCCTTCATTCTTCTGTAATGCTTTTAATGTATTTTTCTTGTGCTTTCATATTTTTTTTTAATTAGAGCTAAGCAGTGATAATTAGTTTCTCTTAAGGCTTTTAAGAACATTTACCAGACAAATTATATTGTTCAGTTTTTATTCAACTGGTTAAGTACTACCAAGATAGTAAAAGTGTTACTACTCCAATATATATAATGAAAAAAATATTCAATTTCTGCTTCTAAGATATTCTTCAGTTTCCTTCTTATTCTTTGTGGTCATTCATATTGCTGCATCACAAAGGAGATGCATGGAAGGACAAAGTGGCATCTATGCATGTTTTATGTGGGCTCTTCCTAACCAATGATTTAGTGCGCTGTTATCATAAATATTCTGAAAATTGTAACTTTTTTTAAAATCATCCGTGAATGTTATGCAAATACTGCTTCAGCAGTTCTACTTTATGTTGCCTAATAACAATTACTGTTACTAGACAAAGATATCTTATGTAAACCATATGGAAAATCTGCACTGCATGTTTTATCTAAATGTTATCACATAACCTTACTAATACTACTTCCCAGATAATAGTATTTCTGTGCTATTGAGGATAGAAATATTTTGTCAGGTTCCATGCTTGGCTAAAGTAGTGTCCATGGTGCATATGATATCAGATATCTGTACCTGAAGACTTTGTGTTTTTTAAAACCTTTGTCAACACCATGCCACAGATAATTTTAAATGTATCTGACTCACAAATCCTATGCTTGAATGGACAAATTCAGTTGCACCTGTATATAGTGCTCAATTCCACTTAAATAACCATTTATATTCAATCTATTATTCTGTAGGTGGTTTTTTTTTGAAGAAGAAGAACACTTACAACAAGGAGATATGAAATTACCTACCTGAAGCTCAACTTTGAGCTTTACAGTTCACATGAAGTCATATGCTTGTAACTTTTATTTTCTGTAATGTAAACATGGATATTCTCATTGCATATTTACGCATTTAGAAGTTTGGTATATTGATGGCCTTGCACAACCAATTTATTAGTGCCTCAGTGTCATCGTATCAGCTGAGATGGAGCTAATTTTCTTCCCAGTAGCTTCTGTGTTTTGGGTTTAGTATGGCATTTGGTACATAAAGAATGTTGATAATACACTGATGTTATTAGCTGTTGCTAAGAGATCAAGGACTTTTTCCAGCTGCCCAGATTTGCTAATGTGCTGGTGCAAGAAGCTGGGAGGGGGTACAGCCAGTACTGGCTAAAGGAAGTATTCCATATCGTAGATGTCATGCTCAGTATATAAGGGGGGGTTGGCCGGTGGGCACCTCTCTCTGTTGGGATTATTCCAAGATCGCTCTCAGTTCCATTCCATGGTCGCTGCTCATACAGTGGGTTGTATTAGTCATCAGATCATTGGGCAGTGAGAAATTGTGCGTAATTCATCTTGTATATTCTATTCTCATTATATTTTTATTATTATCATTATTAATTTTTTTTATTATAATTATTCTCTTTTCCTTTGCTGTCCTAGTAAACTATCTTTATCTCAACCCATGAGTTTTCCTTTCTTTCTGGTTCTCTCCCCCATCCCACCTGGAAGGGGGGAGGATGAACAAGCATCTGTGTGGTGCTTAGTTACCAGCTAGGGTTAAACCATGATGCTCAGTTTCACCGGATGTCCCTTGTATAAAAGGTACTACTTTTTTTTTTTTTTCTTTTGAGTAGCTCTTTATCCTGTGTCTCATCCTGATAGCTTCAGATTTTTTCCTGCTCTTCAAATAGAAACTTTATGCCTCCATCTCTGGATCTGTTTCATGCCAGTTATTCTTCATCAGAGTTGCAAAGACCAAAATTGAATCCAATAGTTCAATTTCAGACATAGCAGTGATTATATAATAAATAACAACAGAGTATTTTCAGTATTATTTTCTATTCTGTTCTGGTTTTTGGGGTGTTGTGGAGGAATAAAAATGAGAGAATCACTGCATGCATGTTGGTGATTACAGGAAGAATATTACATCACTAAAAGTTATGGTCTATAAGCCCTGGTCAGTTTTGGTGAATTGTGAGATGAATCTGTATTTGCAGAATTTATTTGGATCTGAAAATTGAGCTAGTTGATACGATGGTTTAATATAAGAGTTATAGACTATTTTAATGAATCTTGAAAATCTGCTGGCCAGTTGAAGAAAATCTAAATATAAAAAGCTGCTCAGAGTTGCCCATTATAAAGAAGTCAAAATACTTTTGAACTGATGGCAAAAGCAGTATGTCAATTTGTTTAGTCCCAAAACCCTATTCAAATATGTTTCATATTGAAAAAATCAGTTTTATACAAATGCAAATTACAGTCTTGAAAAGTTGATTCAGCACCACCAAATTACGTTCACTTTCATTAGCATTTGAATAAATGCTCCACTTCTAGTGGAAAAGGTTTGTCACGTTGACAAAGCACTCAAAGCCAATTGTGCTTATTAAAAAAAGAAAAGGTTCTACAGTTGGTTTGAAAACAGCAGTTCTGTAAGGCTCCATCTGTCAGGGATATTCATTTCTAATCCACTTTTAACTCTATTGCTTAGATGATTGATTGGTTTTCCTTAACTTTGTATTTTTCAATCCATTTTATGGTAACTTGCTAGAAGAGCAGCAGGGCTGTTCCCAGTACTTTCTCCTCAATGGGGGGACAATTGTGTTTTTAAATCATTTTTCAGGTGTTGTGAGAAAACGGCGTCAGTTGCCCTCGATTTATGGATGTCGCCAAACCAGAGCAGAATTAGAAGGCTATGACTGCTCAGCCTTTGTGGGCAGGGCCAGATGCTGAGATAGGCACTTGTGCATACGTGTATCTCTTTCCGTGTGTATAAACCACTCTGTCTTCTAGTTAAATGCTAACTCCCTGCTTCTGATTCTTACAGACCACTACTTCTTGAGATGATTCAGCACTCTTTTTTTTTTCCTTTTTGTGGGAACAGATTCCTGTAGAATAAGCCACTGTTTCTGCCACCAGCACTCCTTTTTGTTTTCTGTAGAGATGAGAAAGGAGCAGTGTATGAGCTACCGAAACTACAGTCAGATAAACAGCTTGTGACTCTTGGAAGACACTTGTCGTAGTTCAGCCCTGATCAGGACCAGACTACGCAGTCTGTCTCTCGCTCCCCCCACCCTCCGAGAGAACAGGGGGAGATGATATAAGAAAAATGGCTCAAGGTTTGAGATAAGGACGGGGAGAAATCCTTAAAGGTACCGTCACGGACAAAACAGACTCGACTTGGGGAAAACTATTCATTTATTTCTAAAATTAGCAGGAGAATGAGACAGGGAACAAGATAACCTCCCCCCACCCCTCCCTCTTCCCGGGCTTAACATTATCTCTACTACCTTCCCCTCCCGAGCGGCACGGGGTGGGGAAAGGGAATGGGGGTCGCGGTCAGTTCATCACGCGTTGTTTTACGCCACTGTATCATCGTCGGGGGAAGAACTCCTCGCATTCCTCCTCTGCTCCAGCGTGGGGTCCCTCCCACGGGCCACAGTCCTTCGTGAAACTGCTCCGGCGTGGGTCATCTCTTCCACGGGGTGCAGTCCCTCCAGAACAGCTGTCCCAGCGGGCCCTCCACGGGCCACAGCCTCCTTCAGGCCTCCACCTGCTCCGGCATGGGGTCCTCCACGGGCTGCAGGTGGATCTCTGCCCCTCCGTGGACCTCCATGGGCTGCAGGGGGACAACCCGCTCCACCATGGTCGTCACCACAGGCTGCAGAGGAATCTTGGCCAGGAGCCGCGTTACTCCTGCCCCTCCTTCTTCACTGACCTTGGCGTCTGCAGCCGTTCCTCACAACAGGCTGGCAGACGCCTCTCAGGATCCTTTTTACATCTTATTCACTTCTCATCTCCTCTCCACTTCTTGCAGCCGGGCCGGGCCGAGTTGGGCCCAGTCGGCTGCCCGGCGGGAGGCCAGAGGGTGAGGCCTGCAAGGCCCATGAGGCTCGCGCCTCCCCCTCTCTGCCCCCCGCTCAGCTGCTTCACATCTTCTCCTCCTCTTTTTCCTGTTTTCCCCTACTTAAATACGTTATCGCAGAGGTGTTATCACGGGACATTCTGCTACCAATTGGCTTGGCCTTGGCCAGCAGCGGGTCCGCCCTAGGCCCGGCCGAGTCCACTGAACAAAGGGGAGCGACTTTTAGCAGTTTCCTACAGAAGCTACCACCTTAGGCCCCCCCTCACTAACAAAACCAGAACAACACTGTTTTCCAGGCAGAAAGTCTTTCCCTTTTCATGCTACAGCTCTTAAACATGCTGGGAGGGGGTGACATTAATGCCAATGGAAGCCCCAGAGGCACAGCTTGATAGTAGTAAATTTTTAGTCTTTCCTAAGAACAGCTGGAGCAAACACAGATAGGAGGGGAGAAAGGGATCCTGTAACATTTGTAAAATAAATGATTGTATGTCTAACAATTTCATGCAAGTTGGTTTTTAAAACATCTGTTCCTATGAGGAGCAGAACAGACTGATTTTTTTTTTTACCTGTATTTTTGTAAAATTCTCAAAGAAAAAGCTAATTCTTAAGTAGAAGTGGCTATATTTCTTTACCAATGGGCAGGTTTGTTAAGGCTCTTACAGCTTTGCACAAGGAGAGTATTGCATTTTAAGATAAAGGGAAACATTTTTCATGTTTGTAAAACATCCTGCAAAAGTAAATTCAGAACTCAGAGGAAATTAGGATAATAATTCTTCTAGCAGTTTGTAGTTGTTTTGCCTTTTTCTTTTTTAGTAGGCTATGTAAAGCATCTTTGTTTTCTTCAAACAACACATACACATATCTGTATGCATTACCACAATCTCAATTTAGTTTTTGTCCTTAATTTACAGGCTAGACATATTTTGAAATATCTCTCTGGATAACTGTGTCCTTCAGTTTACACAGCTGTATTTTACTATTAAAATATATGTAGACCTCTATTCAGGAAATGTCAAATGAACACTTTCAAGAAAAAAAAAAAAGCCACCAGGAAGTTCCCTCTGTTCATTCAGTGCTATTGGAAGAATATAGAATTTTCCTTACTTTTTCATTTTACAGAGAGAAAGAACCTTACGAATGCACAAATGGTAAATAAGAGGGCATAAATCTGTAAACTGCTGTACGGATGTGGTAGAAAAAAAAATTATTTCCCTCATTCATTGTTTCTTTATAGTGCCTAGCATACTAGGTGCTTTGAAATGTGAAGAAACACAGCTGTTCTAGACCATATTAATCTCACTAACTGTAAAGGCTTTTGTAGAGTCACGTATTACCAACTGACATTGCTGTCAAAAATACAGGAGGATGAGAGAATCTGTGTGTTCTCTAAATAGGTTATTATCCAATATTTCTATTTATGTACTCAACATTGTAAGTACACTCTAGATTATCTTTGAAAGGTCCTGATGGCCACAGGATGTTCCTGGGGGCTGAAGGAAAAGCAAATGTCACTCCTGTCTTCAAGATGGACAAGAAGGAAGATCTGGATAACTACAGGCTGGTCAGCTTCACCTTGATCCCTGGAAAGGTGATGGAGTAAATCCTCCTGGAAACCATTTCTACGGCCAAAATTGTGATTGGGATTAGTTAGTCACCATGGATAAGGAAGGCTGACCAATGTGATAACCTAAAATAAGATGACTGACTTGCTGGATCAGGGAAGAGTAGTGGATGTCATTTGATGTCAGTTGTAGAGAGGCTTTAAACACTGTCTGGCTGATGAAATACTAAATAAATGAACAGTGAGATGGATTGAAAACTGAACTGCTGGTCTCCAATGTTTGTGATTAGCTCAGCTGGATGCCAGTCACTGGCAGTGGTCAGGGGGAGGGATTTCACGGACCACTGCTGTAGTCTATCTGGTACAGCCATTTCCCTTTCCCTGATGTTTGCATTAAAAATGATCACATCTGTTTCCTAAAAAAATTATGTTGAAGTTCAGCAGTATTTTTCCATCATAAGATTTCCAGCAGCAACTTGAGCACTGGTATGTGACTACATTTGTTTTGTGTTCCTGCTTTGTTTTGGGCCAAAGCCAGATTAATCTCTTAAAAGAAAATATTCAAGACATGGTATTAACGTCTGCAATTCAGTACATCTGGGCAAGTTCATAATTCTCAATAGAGCTAAATTAAAAACAAACTGGTTGACTTACCATGAGTCAGACCACAAAAAAAAAAAGTGTGCCTATAGGCTTCAGTAAGACAAAGTACACACTCCAGCTGGCCTAATAAACCAAATTTTGGGTTGTATTTTTACTGTTGGGCTTGTGCCTAGAATGATTATGTTGCTATTTTTTGAGTCACGTATTCAGGCTCTGCAGCTTTGATCTAGACAGAGTACCAGGTAATTGTGAGTTTCAGATGATCACTTATAATTAAATTCCTAATGCATCTGAAGAGGATGGTTAATACTTGTAATGTTAATGTGCAGGGTAGATAAGATCTCTGAAAGCTTCAAGTAGAAAGTGCATGTTAATATATGGCTACGCTTACGGGGGATAACCAATAACACTCTGAAATAAGGGAGTCCCAGATTTTGAATGCATGGGCTTCTTTCGATGAGGGGCTCTGTATATTCTTGTATTTATGACCTAGTGATGGCTGAACAGTAAAGTGAACTGTTTCACAAGTTATTTGTCATCAGCTTGTATGTGCAGCATGCCAATCCGTATTTTATCATATGTGATAACATAGCAAATAAACTACTGCTAGGACTTCTGGTTCATTTCGCCAAAAATCTCTGTGAAATTCTTACTCCCCTCACTGATGAGTTATGGCTACTGGGGGCTACACGATTGCTTTAAATGATTTTCTCATTAAAATCCATAAAATCTCAAAAAAAAAAAAATCCTAGTTAAATAATCAGTTTTCAGATTCCGTGTAGCTCTGAGAATAAATGTGAACCACAGTAAATCAAGGTATTTCAAATGTCTCATAGTATTATACACATTTTAATATAAAAATTTATCTCATATGGCGCAATCCTCCTTCGTCAGATTACACAAACCACCTCCTTGCCTCTTAATTCTTGTAAAACACCTTAATGTCAAGTCCAGCTGTTAATTATATGGAAAAACTGGACTAAATAAGTATCTTTCTATAAGGTAACAATGTGGATTCTTTGAAAAGATTTAGCTAGTTTCTCATTCTATTTTCTTATTTTCTCTCTTGCTTCTTTGTCCTTGCACCTCCATATAGACACTTCTGTCACCTGCTTATCTTCTTTTGCAGCTGCATGTATTCCTCTGGTAACCTCTCTCTTCTCTGTGCTTACTTTTGGCTGTGTCTCTCGTACTAGAAGGTATCCTGTTGGCAGTGCGAATATTTGCATTTGAACGTATCTGCCTTCAAAGGTGATACTGCCCTCCTGAAGGTATCTCCCATTTTCCATATGGTGTTGTGTTTCATGACAATAATTCCAATGGCACCATCTAGGCTGGAATTCTGTCCTTTTTTTTTTTCTCATAGAGATCTGGGACTTCTGTTGCAATTAAGTGTAAAGAAGCATGTAGAAATGTTTGAAAGCCAGGAGTCAGCAATGGAAGAACTTTTTCCTGCCTCTTGCTGTGTATTTCAGATATGATCGCTATAAAATCCTCCTTTTTAATAGGACAAATGTTTTATTTTTCTCTTAATGAATTGGTTCTATGTGTCTGAACTCATACCAGAGAATTTCCACAGATTCTGGCTTGTCTGCTCTGGAGGATATGCCCTTCTTTTTTTTTTCTGAGAGACTATTCAAAATAGAGAAAGAGATGTAAATATTAGTGTTTTCTCTAGCACTGATACTGATGATCTCCTAGTGAATAGGATGCAAACAGCCATGTCATCCTTTGGGTTTATTTAATTCTAGGTTCAAAAATCGCCTGTCAAGGGCAACAAAAAATACACATACATAATATACATGCCTCCAGCACTCGTCATGTGAAAGATGACAGAAAGTGTGTGCATCCTCTTTTTCCTGTTCTTTTCGTTACCCAGGATGTGTGTGTGTGGAAATCAGCCCCTGGCAAGCCAGCAAATAAGCCATCAATGATCAGTGAGTGTTACATACAGATTTCTGTTGCTGTAAATCTACCCATGGCATGTACATCAGTTTTTTGTTAAGAAAAGAGCTGAAGGATCATTAAAATGGCAATAATGTATCTGAAAAGTCATGTGTATTAGTTTTCAATATACCTGGTTTTCAGTCTCAGATTTTTGTCTCTTTGCTGCATGCTGGGGTTGAGAGAGATTTCTTGACAGGACACCTGTGATTCCCTGCTTGCATCGTTCAGAGTAAACACACCAGCTTCTGAGACCAACTGCTCAGTTTATCTCTGCTAGCAAACTGTAGTAGAGGAATAGAATAAAGGCAATTCTGCCACAGGTGGAGTTGCATTCTGAGGAGGCATAAAGCTCCATCAGTTGCTGGAGACTCTGCTGTCTTGTCGTCACCTTTAATTTGCAGTTGAAGTTCGATTAAAAATTCCACCAAAGTCAGCAATATGGGAAATGTGCTGAACGAGCACAGTCAATCACCTGCTTTGGAAGGTGAGGGCTTTCTGGCCAACTTGTGTTCCTGGTGAGCTAGTGGTTTTGTGAGTGGCATGTGTATCTGTGTTCAGTGAATCCTTCAACCTCTCCAGGAGAGCGACTGTGTCCCACAATGCCTTCCCGTGTTGCATGCTACTGGGTACATCAACAGCAGCCTCCTGTGCTCCTTGAGTGCTCTTGCCCTGTTACATGAAACCTGCAGCACTGATCGCTCATTGCTGGGGCCCTGGGCAGCTGTCGTGCCAGAGAACACATTCTGATGACCTTCCCCACCTTCTTCAACGTGGGGAAGAATGAAAAGGGCAAAATGCTTTTGAAATGGCACCCTAGGCAGTGTTAAAAGAAGCTGTCTGACCTTATCTTGTAGAAAGAAAAGACTAAGGATAGCACAGATTTACTAGGGCAAAAATGTCTAATTGTTTTACAGGAAATTGTTACTTTAATTAAAATAACACAAAATATGGTGTTACGTCGGAAGTGAACAGGGATAGAACTTCTAAGCAAATAATACTGCCAGGCAGCAGAAATCTGTGCTCAGGTATCAGTATGGAGTTCTTGCATCCCAAATTAGAGATTGAGGGTGGAAGGTACAACCACTCTGTAACCCAAGCCTTTTGTGAAATCATCAGTAGAAACATCATAATATTAAGGGTGAAACATAAAATAAATCCACTGTGTTTTTATTCTAGATGATCAGATACATTTTTTACGGTCTTCCATCCTCATTTTGTCACAAAGAATAGTTATTGCTATGATCCATTGTCATCTGTTGTTTGTGTTTTAGTCTAGTTAATACCTGACATCCCATTTCTGCAATTTTTTACATTCAGTCCACACCACTTACCTGACATTACCTATATATTCGTCTTCTCTCTCCCCAAAGTTTTATTTTTTACCAACTGGATCAGAGAAAGGATCCAAGAGCTACAGCTGGTTTTAGTCCTTTGATTTCTGTGGCTGTATTTTTTGTACTATTTGTGCTCACGTAGATGTGCCTCATTAGCATCGGTACCACAAAAACAGAGAGACAAGAGAGAACACACACAAAGCGATAGCTGTTCTGCTGACCTTTGTAAGGACAGTTGAAAGTATCATGACAATGTTCAGAAGTAAATAAAAGATCACTTTAAAAGAAAACAGCAGGAGAGAAAGCAAAATGAGGCTGTCCATTGATTTAAGTTCAGAACAATTTCAGAAAAGCTGAAAATGGTTGCAAAGTCTAGAGACTGTTTAACAAATTTAGCCTCAAGCACTTATATTTATCATTTTTGGCTGGTAGAATTAGATTCATTTCAGAAGCAATGACAGATAGACTTCTTGATTTATGATTTATTTTGGCTGAGGCCTGAAGTAGCCTTTAAAAACCGTTGTGGCAGAAATCTTTTGTATTGACCTATGGGAGGATTGATCTCCAACAGAAGGTAAAGTGAATTCTTAGTGTAGCCACAAAGTCATATTTTACAAAAGAGATTCATCCTTCTTGATGTCCTGTTTAATTTTCTTTTTGAGTTATATAATCTTTTGTAGTGAAACTGCTGTTAATAAGATGTCAAAAAAAAAAAAAAAGCACCAATAAGTTTGAAAATGTTTTTAAAGCAGCAACTTGGTTTTTTCAAAACTGAGATTTTTGTTCCAAGCTTGGCTTCTTAGTGTGGCTTAACTTCAGCGTTTAAGTTTTAGGCAACCGCAACGACTAAGGATCTGGGCAGGGAGAGACTTCGGGAGTTGGAATTCTGGGCTTGACTGGGCTTTAGTGTAGGGAAACCTTTATGAGTGTTGGTGCTTCTGCTGTCCCAAAGACAGACAAATATCAGAGCCTGGCAGGATTTTTCAAGTGGGATTATTTATTTACACTTCTAATTGCCTTGGATGCACTTAGAAAGTTGACCCTGTCATTAACATTTGAGTTTATTTGGTTATCTTTTATTCTTTTTCCCTCCCCACCCACTCTTTCTCATTGTTTTCCTCTAGTATTTAAATACAAGTTAGGTTTATTTTCTAGCAAGGACAAACAAGACAGGAGGGTTTTAGAAACATTGCCCATTCATGTAGGAAAGGTATCCTTTGCTTTCTTGCCAAAGATCATCAGGACTTAACACTTGCAAGGGATCTTGAGGGGGTCAGGAAGACCTTATCCCTGTAGATTAGTATTTAAAGGCTGAGGAAAGAAAACTTAGCCCATTGCCGAGTAAGGCAGGTGACCTAGTGCCATTTGAAACACAGAGTGTTGAGATATGCAGATGCTGCTTTGCCTCAGTCTTCACCAACAAATTCTCCCAAAACTCTCTCCTTAAAAAGAAGAACTATCAGCAGGTTAGGAATTGAGAGAGCTCAATCCAGCCAAGCCCAGAGGACCAGACAGGCTGCATTCAGAGCTGCTGAGAGAACTGGCTGATGTATGTCATAGTGAGGCCATTCTCTACCATCTTTGACATGTTGAGGAGACTGGGGAAGATCCCCAGCGAATGAAGAAAAGCAAACATTTCACCAGATTCAATACAAACTAAAAGAACAACTAGAGGAGTTACAGACTGATTAACTTTTGTTCTCTGGAAACATCATGGAGCAAGTCTTCTTGGAACACCTTTCTGGACAGAAGGTGATTGGGCAAGTCAGTATGGATTTAGCAAACGTATATAATGCCTGACTGACATTACTTCCTTTTAGAATAACATGAATGGATTTGTGGATGAGGGAAGAGGAGTGGATGTCATTACCTTAACTTTAGCAAGACTTTTGGCACTGTGTTCCACATATTTATGGGTTCACCCTGGTCAGCAGTGAAGCACCACACAATGTCTCACTTGCAGCCTCCTCCTTCCCCCAGCAGAACAGGAGAGAGAATAGGAAGAGCAAAAGTGAAAAAAAAAACTCATTGGTCGAGATAAAGACAGTTTAATAAGTGAAGGGAAGAAGTGGGAAAACCCCCGCACAACAGTGGTGCAAATGCAAGCACTCACCACCTCCCACCAGCAAACTGATGCCCAGCCAGTCTTTGAGCAACAGCTGCCTTGGAAGACTACATCTCTGGGGAGCAGCTCTTTAGAAAAAGATTTGGGGGACTTGGTAGACCCAAGCTAAATATGTGATAGCAGTGTGCCCTGGCAGCAAAGAAGGCCCAACTGTATCCTGGGTTGTGTTAATAGCCAGTAGGCTGACAGAAGCAACTATTCCCCTTTACTCAGCACTTGTAAGACAACATCTAGCATACTGTACCCAGGTTTGGCCCCTTAATATAGGAAAGACTGTATTAGGGGGACCTGATAACAGCCATCTGCTGCTTATAACTCAGCAAAAAGATGAAAATAGAAGTTTCAAAGTGATGTTACATAATGGGAAGACAAGAAAAGCAGCATAAGTTGAAATAAGAGAGCTTCAGGAAGGATATATTGAAAAGTTTTTTCAGCATGAGGACTGTCAAGCAGCAGGTTGGCTTGCCCAGAGAGGCTATGCAGTCTTCATCCTTATATTATTTCAGTATTGGACTGGATACAGCCCTGACCTATCGCTGACCCTGCTTTGAGCTGGAAGTTTGATTAGAAACCTGCTGAGATGCTTTCCAACCCAAATTATCCCATGATCCTATGAACACTGTATAAGTTGCAGTGTCAAAATTCATCTTTAAGACTAAACATCAGGGCAACCGCCTGAAGCAGGGACACTGCGTTTCACCATACATGTGTAGAAGTATGCAGCGTCATGAGAGCCAACCTTGCAGTTGGCAGGGTGGCATTGCATATTACAGTAGGGAAGGAAAGGACAAAGCCAAAGAGATTTTAGGAACTCCAGCTGCCAGGATATATTGTTTCTTGAGTGGGAAGACACAATTGACCAACTGATCACCATCACTGTTCACTCTCTGAAAAGGTGCTCAGTTCAGAGCTCATCTGAATCTGGGAATTAAAAGAGCTGGTTTATCATAATATGTGTGCATGTGTGTGTACGTGTGTGTATGTCTGCTTCTTATCATGATGTGTGAATTGGGATGTGGTAATAAATCTGCTTCTAGTGATAGTTTGTAATGAAACGTTATGTGAGAAAAATACGGCGTGATGGACGTGACGTCGGATCCTTATCAATATATTAATGGAATGGAATTAGCTATGGTTTTTCTTTCATTATAAGGAAAACAGTTTGCTGAAGAGTGTGGATATGCTACTAGCTAAGCCAAGCATTGTTTCTTCCCAGAATATCATACTTAGGGAATTACAAAATACCAGAACAAAACAACTTTGATACAATTTTAGAATACCTCCCGAGTGCCATTAGGTAGCTACAGACTATCTGTATCATATCATGTTTGATTCATATTTGCAGGATTGCACTGAGGCAAAACAACCAAGCAGTTAGTATAAATAAAACATGTGTACCAACTGCACAAAAGCAATTGAACATTCAGCCTTAAGTCTATTTATCTACATTTATTGCTTTTTTTTTTTTGGTGAGAGACAATAAAAAGACTTTTGTATGTGTGTTTGTGTTGCTTCGGTTTTTTGGAGTCCGGTCAGTAAGGATGCATAGCAGCTTCGGTAAAAACAATCTAATAAACTGTTAAGGTAGAAAAATATAATTTTTCTTTAAGTGAGAAAGCCAACTTGACTGATTTTTCAATTTTTTTTTCTGTTTTAATTTTTGGGAAACAAAAATCTAATGAAAAAATGTAAGGTACGAAATCGGATAAATAACTAATACCTTGTGTTTCCTTTCTGAGCTTCTGCGTACGTTTGTGTGAAGACAAGTAGCTCTGGGGTGCTACCATTCCAGTGGGCAGTGCTGGAGGCAAGGTTGGTCATTACCTGGAGTCAGCTCTCCAGATCACAGGCAACAAAGAAAAGACAATCTGAATATTATTATTTTTTTTTTTTTTAAGTAAAGTGTCCTCAGCTTCAACCTTGGGGCTATCTCTCCCTTATCTCCCAAAGCCAAAAATATGTAGATTTTATTACTATCCTTGAGGATGAGAAGTTGAACCATTTCACTAGGGAAACTGGAAAATACCAACAGTGAAATACCGGACATTCTGTATTTTATTCAACTTCATATTTTTTCTTCTGTTGAGAGAAAAGGTGATGAACTAAACAGGTTTCCTGACAATAGGAATTATTCATTTGACTGGGGCTGAAGAATGGTATAATTTTTACTGCACATCAGTACTTGCCAGTTAACATTAGAAATCCATTAAGTTCTTGCTCTGGTTCCTAGACAATAGGAGCTCATTAGCTATAACCCCTTATAAAACACGTGCAAAAATCAAATCTCTTTGTGGTATAGAGTAAGTGATTAAGTCTTCAGTGAGCAAAAAGTTACTTATCCAAGCTTCAACATGAGAGTTTTCAGGAGCTGTGGTTTGATTTTTATTTGACCTGCTCTCCCCTGGACTGCCCGGTGTGGCCAAGGGACCTCTCTTAGAGCAGGCCATGCTGTTGCATAAAGTTCTGGTGAAGCTGCCCGGAGCTCCTTCAGTGTCGAACCAGTCTGCCTGACGATCTGAGGTGAATACTTGGTGCAGGCCTTTCACTTTGCAAGATCATTTTTTTCAGTGAAGTTACCTCAGAGAATTGGTCATTAACCTTCATTTAACAAGCAAAAACCATGGTCATCTTCTCTGTTCCCATGTAGGGGGAGAATAAATGTGCCCATGATGTCTATTTCCACTTTTTGAGTAAAGCAGAAGTGTAGTGGACATCAGATTTTAGTCTGAATCCTCTTCCCCAGTTTTGAATGCCTATTCTGTCCGATTACCTTCAAGAACATTTTTAGAGCTCTGTCTTAGCTCTTGACAGGACCCTGGTGCTCAGCAGTAGTCTTTTGCAAGCAAAACTATTAAAACCAACCAGTAGCTTGCAGAAGAAGCTTCTGCAGAAGAGCATCAGATGAATAGTTGTTAGTCTAATTTCTTTGGACATACAGGAAAATCAGATGTTTTCTGCCTGTGAATAAAGAGAAAAAAAAAGCAAATGGAAAGGCCCAGCAATAGCGGATTCTATTATCTCTTCAGCTATGGTTTTGGATAATACATGAAGAAGCAATTGATGCTACCAGAAAATCAATAGATAGTTTACAGAGAGAAGTGCCTTCTTCAACAGCACCTGTAGTTGAACTGGAAAAGAAAATTCCAGTTTTTAAAACGTATTCTAGTTTTATTGCCTGTAAATAGATCAATCTATTTTATTGCCAAGAGTAATTGTTAAGGCTCATCTGCTTTGAGATACTTTATCAATGTAACAGTAACAGTTTTGTAGAGTATGTGATTCTGTAGGTTTTGACATCTAGCAGAGAGAAGTTTTACATGTGTGTATCCTTTTTCTGAAAGCGACATATTCTGTTCCTTGAAATATAAGAGGCTGAGCTGGAAGCTTGAATAAAAATTATCCTTAAAACTGAGAAACATTCACATAATCTACATTTATTTAAATACAAGTTGGGAAGTTAGGTATTCTCAGTTATTTACAAAAATATATATTTGGACCTATTAAGCGTAAGTTGTGGTAAAGTTTATAAAACTGCTTTCATTCACTTTTAGAACAGGAAATAGCCATGTTTAATCTATGGAAAAAAAAAAATGATTTTTATCTTTGTGAGTGTAGGAAGGGCTAAATATTTGTGTGTGTGTATTGGAAAAGACACAATTGCACACTTTTAAAATATACTAAAGTTAGATGAAATTAAAAATTCGAGTCTTAGCACTGAATAACCTGAAGACATCCATCACCTTTCATAGAATCATAGAATGGTTAGGGTTGGAAGGGACCTTTGTATTTATTTATTTGGTATTTCTTTATTGGTTTTAATTTTTATGGCAGAGGTATTAGTAAACAACATTTTCCCCATTCTTAATTTCTCATTATGTTTTTCAAACTCTGTTTGAGCCAGTACTGGTTAAATGAGCATTTTGATCTACTGATGAAATAATGATAAATACTTTGCACACAATTTTAATATTAGCAACATAACACTCAAGTTCATTTGTTTAAAAAGTTTTGTGCAAAACTCAATAAATTAAGTAATAACATTTCCTATCCCTTAAAATACAAAAGCTGCAAGTGAATAGATGATTAATCCTTCACCTATTATGTTGCAGTGCTGTTGTGAAAAAAGTAATTTTTGCTAACTGACTTGAAGCTTCAAGCCTTAGAAGACCTTTATTGGTCTCCTTGAAGGTTCCCTCAAGTACTCAACTGTCATAGTTCAGACCTGATCGGGACCAGACTACGCAGTCTCTCTCTCACTCACCCCACCCTCCGAGAGAATAGGGAGAGATAATATAAGGAAAAACGGCTCGAGGTTTGAGATAAGTTAAAGTTACCGTCATGGGCAAAACAGACTCGACTTGGGGAAAACTATTCATTTATTACTACAAACAGCAGGATAATGAGACAGAGAACAAGATAACAAAAGGCAAGGTTCTCTGGAGAAGAGGAGGCTCCGGGGAGACCTTATAGCTGTATTCCAGTACCTCAAGGGGGCCTACAAGAAAGATGGGGAGAGGCTGTTCAGTAGGGCCTGTTGTGATAGGACAAAGGGTAATGGTATTAAAATACAGAGAGGTAGATTTAGATTGGATATTAGGAAAAAATTTTTTACAATGAGGGTTGTAGAACACTGGAACAGGTTGCCCAGAGAGGTGGTGGAAGCCCCATCCCTGGAAAAATTCAAGGCCAGGTTGGATAAGGCTCTGAGCAACCTGATCTAGTGGGGGACGTCCCTGCTCCTTGCAGAGGGGTTGGACTAGATGACCTTTGAAGGTCCCTTCCAACCCTAACCATTCTATGATTCTATGATTCTATAACCTCCCTCCACCCCTCCCTCTTCCCAAGCTTAACATTATCTCTACTACCTTCCCCTCCCGAGCGGCACAGGGGGGAAGAGGGAATGGGGGTTGCGGTCAGTTCATCATGCATTGTTTTACACCACTGCTTCATGGTCGAGGGAAGAACTCCTCGCATTCCTCCCCTGCTCTGTTGTGGGGTCCCACCCATACGCCACAGTCCTTCGTGAAACTGCTCTGGCGTGGGTCATCTTTTCCACGGAGTGCAGGCTCTCCAGAACGGCTGTCCCAGTGGGCCCTCCACGGGCCACAGCCGCCTTCAGGCCTCCACCTCCCACGATGTGGGGTCCTTCACAGGCTCCAAGTGGATCTCTGCTCCTCCGTGGACCTCCATGGGCTGCAGGGGGACAACCTACTCCACCATGGTCATCACCACAGGCTGCAGGGGAATCTTGGCCAGGAGCCGCATTACTCCTCCCCCTCCTTCTGAACTGACCTTGGCATCTGCAGCCGTTCCTCACAACAGGCTGGCAGATGTCTGTCAGGATCCTTTTTACATCTTATTCACTTCTCATCTCCTCTCCACTTCTTGCAGCTGGGCTGGACTGAGTTGGGCCCAGTCGGCCGCCTGGCAAGAGGCCAGAGGGTGAGGCCTGCAAGGCCCATGAAGCCTGCGCCTCCCACTCTGTGCCTCTGCCCCCGCTCAGCTTCTTCACATTTTCTCTTCTCTTTTTTTTTTCTTTTTTTCCCCTTCTTAAATATGTTATCACAGAGGTGTTATCACGGAACATTCTGCTACCAATCAGCTCGGCCTTGGCCAGCAGTGGGTCTGCCCTAGGCCCGGCCAAGTCCACTGAACAAAGGGGAGCGACTTCTAGCAGTTTCCTACAGAAGCTACCACCTTAGGCCCCCCCTCACCAAACAAAACCACAACATCAACAAAAAGCCTAGAAGCTTCAGGTGTCTTTGAACGGGCTATCTTTCCTTTTGCAGAGCCTTTTGGACACTCAATCATCCTATTCTAGTGAAAACCAGAGTATGTCAGGGAAAGGAGCATCTCCTGCAGTTTTCTTTCACTCAGAGGAGTACTGAACAAATTGAGGTGTTAAAGGAAAAGCCCCTCCTGATTCTGATTTCTGCTGTGGGGTCAAGACTTCAGCTTGAAATTCTTATGCTGTCATTTTTCTAGGAGTTTTATTCTACTCAGAATTATGATTTGAAGACTGTCTCCTTCAAAATAACTTAACTTGGCTTCTGAAAGTAAAGGAGAACTCTTTTCTCTTATCTTTTGGTAGGAGATGTCAGCAACTGTGTGTTACATGGCACCTGAATCAGGCCCGTTTCCCAAAACAGCTCTTCAGGAAATCTTTGAACACAAACAACTGTAACAAGTCTGGTTCCCAGAGTGCATAAAAGCCTGCTGCTTCTTCCATTTCCATACTAACCATGCATATGATAACTCATCCAAAACCACATGTCCCAGTTTTGCATTATCAGGCTATTAGCAAAGGATTTTTAGGGACTGTGTGCTTTCAACTTGTGATATCTTTTTGATTTTCAAAATTCCTTACATACTGCAGAGACACACCAGAACTAAATAAAGTAAATAATAAAATATTCAAGAAGATAAGTTTTCACAGCTGTGGCGTGTGGTGGTACATGAGAAACTGAGACATCTTCAAAGCCAGCTTTTAGATGATCACTGCAATGAGAATATGACGTTTACGTTTGTGATATGTATGGCAGACACTAACTCATAGGAATGGATTGTGGGAATTCCTTCTCATTTGTTTAGCAATAATTTACCAGCCATTTTTCTAAATCAAAAGATTTTTATAAACTTGCTGGTTTGTACTAATCTCAAGTGTGAACTTGCTGCTGTCCACGATCATCAGTGGCCTGTAAAATAAGGTTGGTTAGGTTTAGTATTCTGTGTTATCGTCTCTACTGAGTTGACAAATCTGATAGATGTTCAGTGTCTGTGCGTGCTGCAGCCACAGATAACCATGCTGTCACTACTACTCCAGAGGAGATTGCTCTGTCACTACATTTCATTTTGTCTGTCCAGTTTGGTCTGGAATCAGAGAATTTTATACTCACTTTGTTCATCTGGTGAGCTCTAGGCATCAACAACTGGCATGCCAACCCCAGGCCCTCCTGCCTGTGGCAGGTGCCTTCAGTCTATGCCAGCAGGATGTCCCTGAGCAGCAGAACAACCTTCACCACTGAGGCTCTATGGGAAGAAGCCTTAAAAATGCCCAGTGGCATGAAACTTCCCAAACTTTGCAGAAACTTGTCTCCTTTTTGCTAACAATTTACTTTGCAGTTGTTAAAAACATTACCGGTAATAGTCCCTTCATTTCTTTGCAGAAGTTTAACACCACAGTCTGTAAACTATTTAAGTTAGCATAGCAGGTTGCTGGTTGATAACTGGTCCAATTCTGTGCCACGCTACAAACATATAATGACATAATGTCCCATTTATTGTTCTCAGTTATTTTATGAAAAGTTTGCATGAAACAGCCTTTTAGCTTGCAAAGTCACTGAAAATGCTTACAATAGAATAAAGGGAAATTTAAGTTGAACAGGGCCTGTGGACATTGTTATTAAGTGAAGGCTATTGAGTGATGCCTTCAAGCCTAGGATGGGAAATGATACAAGATTCTCACTTCATCGATCTGAGTACTCCTTTGCCATCCCAGGAAAGCATCTGACTCCATCCCTGCACTGTTCCTCCTTACTGTGAAAGCTTCTCTTCTGTGGTGGCAAAAAATACTGTTAGTACATTCATTCTTTAAATGGAAACATTCCATGCTGGAGTAACTACTAAAGATTACATATAAAGAATGGTATTTTTTCTTTCCTCTAGAAGGAGGATACTTCTCTATAGGTTGCAGGCTGGAGGGCATGCCTGAGGCTCCTTTCGAGGCACGGGCAGTGGAAGGTGGTCTTGTAGTGTGCAGGACATGTGTACTTGTTGAGGATCTGGGCTGCCAAGTAAGGGAGCTGTGGGAAAGGCTCCTACTCCACTCAAAGGCTTACAACTACAAAATAGACTCAGAGCCCTGGTAGTAGACAAGAGAATAGGACCTTTTCTAATGAAGCATCCAAATCAACTGAACCTCAGCCATGCAGCAGCACCAGGAGGAAGTGGCAAGCAGGAGGAAGTGCGATACTCCAACCTCATGTGCCCCCTGGGTCAGTTTTCTGCTTGTCAGGGGCTCCAATTTGGGTGCTTGTGGGGAGACTCCTAATGTTTATCCAGTCCTGAGACTACTAATCCCTGCTGCTCTTCTATTAGGTTACCAGCGATGCTGCCAGGAAAGACCTGGAGCATATAAAGCATGACTACGTGGCTCTTAGGGGTGATGGTAAAAGGCTTGGAGCCCAGGTTGTCCTGCCAGTAGTCCTGTCTGTTTGCTTATTTCGATATACCTGGGGCTTCATTTGAACTGTTGTTGCCTGTTTCATGCCTGAGCTTTATCAACATCTTGTGTTCTCTTTCCACACTACAGGTAGATACATTTGGTTGTGCTGTGTTGGGCCACCAGTCTGACTAAGGTGCCAAAAGAGTTAGTGTTATCTGAGATCAAGTGTGGTTCTGCACAAATGAATCTTTCCCTGCAGCAGAGACAATCAGCTCATATTTGCAGTGCCGTGCCTGGGAAATACTGCTTGAGTGCCTGCAGCTATGCGCTGCTGGCTCATATAGATGTATTCTTGCTGAAACCATGAGTTTTATCAGATTTGAATTCTTGATGGTTTCCAACTGGACATACTCCATGAGCACAGGCTAACATTTACACTTTCTCTCCATAAGGGAGGTTGTGATTTCCATATATCTATTCCCAGCTTTTAATTTCCCTGTCTTGGAGGCTGCTGGTTTTTTTTCTGCAGTTCTAGGACATTATATTCCATCAGAACTGTGAAACGACTGTGTAAGAGAAGTTTGTAAGCCAGTGGACAAAGATCTGTTACAGCCTGGTTCTGTGTGAACAAGGGCAACTCTACCACTACAAGTGGAGCATCTCAAATGCTGCACGGGAGCAGGTGTGCAGAGCAATGTTGGAATCTCTGTCCTTGGGAATTTTTGAAACCTGCCTCAACTGGACCTTGAGCAACCTGATCTAGCTTTGGAAGATAGCCTCATTTGGAGCAGAGGAAGGGCTTAGATGACATTCAGAGTTCCCTTCCAAGCTAAATCCTTCTATGAGCCTATGAACAGATAATGTCTAATCACATAAGGGTAAATGTGAAGTACAGCTCTCTGTATGCATTCATGTGCCTGGTGAGCAAGGAAGTAAGCAAAATGCCCTTCCTGCAGCTGGGAGAGGAAAAAAAAGCTGTTAGCGAGTAGTGATACTGTAATGGCAAAGTTGGTGTATATGGCTACGAGATAATGTAGGTGTAGAGAACACATCTATGACTGAGCAGATGTCCTATCAGCTGTCATCACTGCTGTGGGATAACACAGCAGTGGTCAAGGCTAAGAAGTCTGTCAGACATTTCATGAGTCTAGCTCCCAAAGTGATGGAGTAGGAAGCACCACGCACATAACTGCTGTTTCAGACAACTACAAGACCAGTTTCTCTTATCAAGTCTTTTGTATTCTTTTGCACTTTGAGTCTATTTCCATTATGAGTTACACAGAAATATAGAAATATTGTTCAAACTTTTTTTTTTCAGTGTGGTACTGCACCTCACTAGGACATTCTTTAAGTTCACCTTTTGGTCTTGAAAAGTTTGTATATTTAAATATGCATTTTAATTTTGTTCTGTATTTCTCTCAACGCACAAGGGCTTTAGTGCATTAAAAAAATTAATAAATATTGGCAGTCAGGTCTTTGTTTTTTCAGTTTGCATGCCAAGTATTAGCAGGATTCAATTTGAAATGGTTGAGATAATGATCTCTCTCCTTGTAGCATGTTACTTTATCTGGCCTGTACAGCCCATTTTTCTCTCAGACAGTCAAGTTACATGCTGTGGAAGCTTTTAAAGCAGATAAATAATAAAATCTGAACAATGATTGATTTCTTTGCACCTGTGGCAAATCTGGCTTTGAATAAATATTCTCAGATTTCAAAAGGAAATACACATCATAATTTTGAATTGTATTCAAACTGAACTGTGGAATCACTTTGATTTTACATTATAAAAATAATATAAATTAGATTGATTTTAGATTATGTTTTCATGTAATTCTTTAATATTTGTAGCTACAGTTCAGTAAAATAGTTCATTAATCTTAGTGTGCCTTTTGCTTTAGTGTTCAGAAGATATCTCACAATACGTCATTCTAGAACCACTCAGAGGCATTTAAACCAGTGATTCCCTTTCCAACATTGTTTTCTTCCATGGTGAAAGTAAGGCAGCATCGGGAATTCCTGACTGGAATTCCTCTAGTCCAACCTCCTGCTCAGAGACCCCTACCACCAGCACTACCTCAGGTCAGCTGTGACACTGCTCAGCTGAGTCTTGAAAACCACTAAGGGTGGAGAAGGATATGTATCTCTATATACATTAGTGTAACTTTTCAAAGTTTAGATTCAAATTCATCTCAAATTCTAAACCTATTCTCATTATATATGAAGTATTAATGGAAGAAAGTGGAAGATCATCTATTTTTATTAAATCCTGGTTTAGTTTTAGAAAGTTTCACAGCTTTGCTGGTGGTCTTCTACAGAATTGGTCAGGATCTGTTCCAAATCCTTTTGAAATCAACAGACATCAGGGGAAAAAAGCAGACTTGAGTGCAGTTGCAGGAACCGACTTTAAGATGAGGGGAAATTTTCCACACAGGTCTGTTTCTACCACAGAGTGCTGATATACCGAAGGTGAAACACCTCGTGGAAATGTACCAACACAGATGAAGATTCCAAAGAATATTAAATACCTTTCTGCCTTGCTTCTGATTGGTTTGGTTGCCTCTTTGCTCCTCAGCAGGTTACCCCCAGGCTGCTCTATACACAAGATTTCCAGATTCCCTTCAGAACCAAAATGACATGTAGCAGGGTTTCACTTCAATTAGATATTTCTGAACCTGTTGGCATTTTGTCCTCTCTGCCGGATGGATTCATTTCAATACTTGCAGACAAGCAGCAATTGCTTTCTAGATCAGGCCTTGATCAGACCACCTGTGGGTGAATCTACTCTGCAACATCCATAAAATCCATAGAAAGGGTGAGAAGAGCTGCTTTCCTGTGTTTTGTTGTGTTCCGCCTCTTCTCAGACATGGAATAAACACTGCAAAAGTTGTGCAAGAGTGGATGCAGAATGAACCCTGAGTGTACTAAACTGGGCAGGATATAGGCGTAATTTTAGGTAGAGCATAATTCTTAGCCTTTGAAATAGAAATTTTTGAACATAAAGACAAAGTGTGCTTTTAGGTATGTTATTTGGTAAGTAAAAAATGGTGAAGTAAATTAATTTATAAGAGCCTGTAATATTTGAAAGTGTCTACACTACTTACTACAAGTGATTTCTTGCCTGTCTTACCAATAATTAGAAGAGATGTTCATGACTGATGATCTCATTATATATAGTTTAACGTCTATAGTTTTAACATGTAAACATCTCTGCAGTGACTTGATCTATGTAAAGACCTGGTCTTGAAAGTATTGCTTATTCTTAGTGAACAATCTTTTCTTCACATCTGTTCTACCTCCTGAATTCCATCTCTTTCCTGTCAATAAACTTTTAAACTTTTAAACTTTGTATTTTTCTGTTCATAGTATGTGCTAGTGTTTGTACTACATAATAATATGTTTTTTCTACTTAAAAGAATAGTAACTGTTGGAGAATAATCAACTCTTGTCATTGCTAAACCAGCAAATCATTAACAGAGGATATGGACAGTGGTTCAGAAATTGCCCCTTTTACTCCACTTCAAAGGGGGAAGTAGTAAGTACATTAAATCAATACAAGTGAAGTTTTTGCCAATGAGAGGGAAGAAGTTTGGTTTTTTTTTAAGAACATGAGAAAGAAGCATGAGAGAACAAGTTTTGTGACAGCACGTCAGCTGTTATCAGCACATTAGCACTTGCAAACTTGTTCCTGGTCTTAGGACAATGTGATATTCTTGGATGAGCTCTTTCTGAGGTAGTGTACATAGAAGTTAATTTTCTTGGTTAACTAAAAGCAGGTTTCTTTTAAGTTATTGGACATTTTCTTATAAAACTCCAGTTTATCTCCAGATCTCCCTTTCACAACAGATTTTTTTTTGCAAATTGTCGTATCATATTATCTGAAGAAGTGTACAGGGAAACATCACACCAGAAAGAAGCAGAGAATCTGTGACTGCAGCTACAGGCAGAGATACGGGTTTTTACCCACATCAAAAGGATTATAATGGCACTCTGAAGGTGTCTGGGAGTAGTCAGCATAGATTTATGAAGGCAAAATAATGTGTGAACAACCTGACAGCCTTCCAGAGTGAGACGACTGCCTTGGCGGATGATGAGAGAGCAGTGGATGTTGTTTATCTCAAGTTTGGAAAGGCTTTCAACATTGCATCCTATAACATCCCTCTTAGACAAGCTGATGAAGTAAAGGGTAGATGAGTAGACAGTGATTGAAAACTAGCTAATCTGCTGGCCTCAGACAGCTGTGATCAGCAGCACAGAGCCCAGCTGGAGGCCAGCCACTAGTGGTGCATTCCAGGGGCCAATGCTGGGTCCAGTCCTGCTTAACATCATTAATGACCTGGATGATGGGGCAGTGTACTCTCAGCAAGTTGGCAGATGATGCAGAACTAGGCCAGAGAGGTTAGGGATTAATAAACAAGACGACTGTGCTGCCTTTCAGAGGGACTCCAACAGAATAGAGCACGGAGCCAGCAGGAATCTCATGAAATTTAGCAAAGGGGAATGCCATGTCCTGCAGATGGGAGGAATAACCTCATGAGGTTTAACAACAGGAAATACAGTCCTGAGTACCAGGAGGAACAGCTCCATGCACCAACATATGCTGGGTCCAAGTGGCTGGCAAGCAGCTCTGCAGAAAAGGACCTGAGGGTTCTGGTGGACAACAAGCTGAACAGGAGCCAGCAGTGTGCCCTTGCTGCAAACAGGGCCACCGGCATCCTAGGCTGCATTAGGAATGGTGTTTCCAGCAACTCAAGGGAGGTGATCTGTCCCCTCTGCTTAGCACTGGTAGGACACATCTGGTCAACTATGCCTGGTTTTGGGCTCCTCCATCCAAGAAGAACATACTCTAGCATGTCAAGCATAGGGGCACGAGGATGATTAAGGAATTGGAGCATGTGTCATAATAATAACAAAAAACCCCTTATTTAAATAATATTTTTTTAGCTTGTTTTATTTGCTTGTAGTTGTTATTGGGTTTTGTTTATTATCTACTTTGATTTATTTATTTACTTTCTGATTTCACTTATACAATAAATGTTATTATGGAAAACAATAACATATCAAGCCAAAGCAAGAGAGAAAGTAGAAATAACAGTGATTTTTTTTTTTAACTTGTGTTCTTTTGAGAGCTGGTTTGGCTGAGAAGTGTGATATGATCCCTTTTTAAATTCAAAAAATGGAATGTGCAGGGGGTGAGTGTGCCTTAAGAACTACCATCACGCAATTTCTAAAAACTGAAACTGTATGACACAGTTTGATTTTAGAATGAACTGTTATTACATCAAGATTGAGCACATAATGAAATAATTATGAAAGTAAATATTTCATTTTTGTGATATATAGTTTAAGAATAATTTTAAATCATATAAATATATTTCCTTGGATGTCTATGTTGGAAAAGCATCTCAGGGAAAGATGGGGAAGAGGAAGGAATATGAGATGTGTAGCAGACTCTTAAATGTACTTTCCACATTAAGCCAATAAAACCCAAGTTTCTTGTCCCTGAAGCCAAACATTAAGCTTTAACTTTGCCTGCAGATGGCAGCTAAAAAGGAACAGCACAGTTTTAAGGTGCAGGATCCTACAGGCACAGCTCAGACTTATCAAAAGTGACTCCTTGACCTCCCCTGTCCCACTCTAGGTCAACAAATAAAGTGAATCTTAAGCTAAGTGACCTGTTTCTGGCAACACTCACCATCATACTCTACTGACAATATTTGAATTTAAGGGTCCTAACATAAATGATTTCTAAACTGTGTCAACAACCTTGTCCTAAAGAAACAACCTGTTTTGTCTATTTGTGATTAATTGCTACAGACTGGTCCCTTTACAATTGTATATTTACATAAATAATGAAACAAAATTAAAGTGCCATCAAAAATCCCTTAATTATGTGCTAGAAAAATCTGACTTGGTATCTGTTTGAGTAACTTGCTGGTGGTACAAGGTTTGTAGTCTGGCCCTTCTACGTGATAGGTATGTAAAAATACATTAAACCATTGCTTTTCTGTAGACAGAAAGCCTCTTGATATCTGAGACTCGTTTTCTCTCCCTTTCTGAGTCCCTGTGGACTTGACTGACTACTCACTGTTAATTCTGTGAAAAAATTGCCATTGTTAATTGCCATTGTTAAGATGACAGTGGGGAGCAGCCAGTGGACGCAATTCACCCATATGTCGCTTTTTTTTCATAGAAGATGACCTGTTGGTCATTTGGAGACAGTCTAGTTTACCTGATACTTTCATGAGAGATTTTCCCAGCCTGAAAATTTACTGTTAAAAAAAACCCAAATCCTTCAAATTTAATTTTACATCTAGTTGCCTTCCTCCTTTTATCTAAATTAATAATTTGTTTGAATGATTTATTTTTCAGAATAAGCTTATCTCTACACACAGAGACTTTATCAAAGTGCATTTGTATTAATGGGATGATTTACTGGTAGGATTTTTTGTTTGGTGCCACAGTTCTGTATCTCCAGTGATTATTTCTGTCATCACATGCTTTACTTATTTATTTTTTGGCTGACCTTTTGTAGTCATTGTCTTTCATAAATAAGCATCAGTCAGGAAAATCGTGACTTGTGAATTGCACATTCTTTCAGTACTTACAAGCCATCAACTGTTGTTGATGAGTACAGAGAAAACATGAAAGCCTTGTGAGTAAGGCTTTTGTACAAGACTCAGAAAATCTATTTTAATTTGTGGTTCTGACACACATTTCTTATGTGGCCTCTGGAGGATAGTGTAGGTTCAGAATCCAAGCTGTATAAACATGATAATGATAATTCCTGCACTTTGTATTTACCTTGCTGTTGCATTACAACCTTTCCAGAAAACATTATAACTTTTACTGCATTTACACAATGGCTGGAACAGTGGTTTGTGGTCTCCTTTGGGTCCACAGTAACACAAAAGATAGTGTTAGAAGCAAAAAATCATCCCTCCTTTTGCATATGTTCAATGGAAAATAGTAGGTGGGCCTGCTGTGACTTATCCTGGAGGTGTGGCAGTAATGTGTTATAGAGTCATACACAGCAGCCATTTCTAATTTCCTATCATTTCTCTGGAGGATGGGTCTAAGAATGAGAGGAAGACAGTGAAGAAAACATTTCTTCATCAGACTCAATCACCCGTCAATACTGGTGAAATAGACTAGTGTCTGAACTGGCAACCCCTTCTTAACCCTTTCTTAGGGCCAATGTGCTGCCCCCTGGACCAGGACAATGCTCTAAGGGTGTGGAATGAGTGGGAGGCTAAAACAAGTCCCTGGTGCACCAGTTTGGAGAGAGTGCCTACAGGGTTTATGCGCATTTCGTTAAAATGATGTCCAATGTCAGAAATCCATGTTGGAAGAATTATCAGGCTTATTATTAAATAGAATTTTTCCAGAAAGGAAGTGATCTGGTATCTACTAATTTAATCTGAATCTTCAGAATGAAACTGAATCACATTACATGTTTTTTTTTCCTCAGTGGACATGAATAAAGTTGTGTTTGCATTGCAAGGAATGCATAGTTTTACACCGAAAATATAATGTCTGACTTCCCAGGGGAAAGCTCTCCAAATTCAAACAGAAAATAAGAAAACAAATCATTTCACCTCCAGGTTATTTCAAAATACTTAATTTGGATGATCATATCCTCTGTATAGAGCAGCTGTCAAGAGCTAACTTCCAGAAATTAATGAAAAGGCTTCTGGACAATTATACTATCCCAACCTTGGGTAGAATATCCTCTCCTGATCCTTGAAGGTGAACAGTTAGCATCTGATGTGAAGCAAGATCCCTGTGTCCTGTGCTTCCATATTCACAAATACTGGTAAAGACTGCTGGGGTTTAGCCCAGTTTCTCCAGAAAGTGAGAAATCATGCTGTTCTCCCTGAATCAAAAGAAGTCCCTGCAGCTCTTTGTTTAGCAGATCATTCAAAGTACTTCACTGGAGGAATGTATTAAATATACAGGCCAAGAATAGGGAAGTTTGACATACAAATCAAGTCTGACAAGAGCGAAGCAGGAACAAACGCTCAGGTTGGTTTCATATTCCACCCTGGCAGCCCATGTGGAGAGCTGACAACCCGTCGCCTGGCTCAGACTATTGGAAAGTGTCAAAGAATGTTGAAAATTTGGCAGCACTTAGTGCAACTGTAGTCGTTGACAAGATAGGACTTGAGCCCTGATGGTTCCTGAAGGAGATTCTGCGCATAAACTCATGGTAGAATGAAGACTGAAACACTTATAAAACTGATTTAAAACTTGCAGCTCTTAATGGTGTAATATCCAAGACTTCAGGATTTTGTAGTCGAAGAACATTAGGAAAGCTGTCACAATCTCTTTTTTTCTTGACTTGTTGAGTAACCAGACTTCATAGTCTAGAAAAAAACAGTTGAGTCACAAGAGATTCTAGTTTTCAAAGTTTTTTTGCGTTTTTGAGAGATTTTTTTTTTTGACACTGAAGAAGAGGGTAGAACGAAAGCAAAAGATTTGTTGACACATATGATGTGTAGCACTTTGTCAAATCACACTTGGATAGCATTGGAGTTCCTCCAGTTTTGTGTAAACGAGGACCTCCAGAGGAGAAATCTTGACTGAACTTTTGGCATCTGTAGCAGGAGACAGGCAGGAGACTGAGCAAAGAGCAATAAAGCACAAAGATTTAAGGCGGCAGCCTGAACTTTGCAAACAGATACTTACAGAATCATAGAATGGTTTGGACTGGAAGGGACTTTTAAAGGTAATCTAGTCTAACCCCCCCTGCAAGGAGCAGGGACATCTTCAACTGGATCAGGTTGCTCACAGCCCTGTCCAACCTGGCCTTGAATGTTTCCAGGGATGGGGCCTCCACCACCTCTCTGGGCAACCTGTGCCAGTGCTTTGCCACCCTCATTGTAAAATCTTTCTTCCTTATATCCATTGGCAGGAGCTGAAACAGCCCCAGCAGTAAAAGAACGTCTATTGAACCAACATGAGAAGTCATGTTGCACAGTCTCTCCTTTCACCAACCATGCAGTCTTTGAGACTGAGAGATAAGTTTGCAAGGAAGCTGCAGAAGTAGTTTAAACCAAAATAAATATTATTGGGTTTTACACTTTGACATGAACTTTCTACAACTATCTGAAACTTCCATTTTCCTGTCTTTCATGTTTTGCACTCTCAGAAGTGTTCATTCTAGCTTTATTCTGTTTTTATCTCCATGTTTCTTCATTCTTTTTTTTTTTGTTTCCTATGTTATTACACTCCTCCCGCTTCTCCCTGATAAGTTGCTTTCATACGAGTCCTCTTTTTTGAACCCCATCCATTCTTCTTGTCTGCCTTGAGCTCTGGCAACCCTGTCTGCTGTTCCAAATCCCCTCCAGGTTATCGTCTACAATGGATCCTGTACTCAGAACCACTCCCTCAATCCCTTCCACTACCCCTTGACACATGTTGTTAAGACCCCTTTACACATCACTCCTGTATCCTGCTTGACTGGGGCCTGCAATGGGAATGATTACAGGCAGCAGTCAAAACGAGGGCAGCTTGGAGAACAGAAATCCCATGCAAGGTGTGTCAGGGACTGAAAGAGTTAATGTCCTAAACATTGTTGTGGCTGTGGCCCGGTGCAGTCTGCAGTCTGCAGAGGGGAGGTGGAGGCCGCATGGGGGATGTGTAGCTCCCCAGGCCCCTGTTAACGACTTGCCAAATATTGCCAGGGGTCACACAGCGGTCGTCTGAGTAGGGGGCTTCTGACCACTCCTCACATTAGCACCAGCTTCACCACCTGCGCAGAGGACTCAGAACTTTCTGGAACCAGATGCTTCAAGGGGCAGAACTGGAGGCGGGGATTAGACTATAAAAGACACTGCCTGAGGGAGCCGTGTGGCAAGCCCCCCCACCAGAAGACCATCACAGCCAGCCGCCACCGCGGCCCTGCCACCAGAAGCCACGCGCCCGCTACCCCACTAGAGGATCTGCGTGCCTGCCCATCATCATTGTCGCTGGATCCAAGGGTGGTGATATCTCTCTCCCTCTTTTCCTCTGTATCTTTTCTATTTTCCTTTTCCTTCTTAGAAATATCCGGCTATCAACCCCCTTTATGCTTTCCGAGTTTCCAAAGTTTAAGTCGTTCCTCCAAACGTTAAATAAAATCCTAAACCAATTGTTTGGTGTCGGTTCACCTTAATTTAGTCCGAGGGAATCACAAACCTGCTACAGCTCCGCAGCCCTCAGTGATTCTGTCTTGATCCTAAAAAGGCTGCCGTCAAGCTGGAGGGTGGTGGCTCTGCTGGGAGATGCTGTGTGCCATGACAATGAGACTGAGTGTTCACTCTCAATTCCTTGGAATAACTTGGATGTGCTGGAGTAAGAGAGGCTTTAATTGGAATTGGTGCACTTCAGTGTACTTGTTAGTGGTATTATTAAGAGCCTGTCAAAACTAATTTTGATGAAATGAACCTTTGTTAAAGCTGAAATTACTTTAATTAAAATTGTAGAGAGGGGAAAGGCATCTCAGACAGTTTCATAGCTGTGTGAGTGGACACTTCCTCCTCACTCTTTGGCCAACTTCATCTCCAGTTCCAAACAATTCAGTCCTTAAAGATAATATTGTGTAAAATTTCTGCAGTTGTTCTAGTGTTTAATTAAAATAAATTTCAAGGCTGTAAAGTGCTGCTGGTTCCCTTTAGGCTGCTCTATCTCTAGGTCCTACTAAACTTACTTTCTTTCATTCAGGTCTCTCAAAGAGGATGTATAGCAATACTGTCCAGTAGGACTAGTAGGGTGTTTGCAGTATATCTGATTCAAGAATGGATAACTTAAATACACAAAATGGGTTTGATTTTTATTTTAAGCTTTACTACATGTGTTTTCTTTGCTTTCAGGGATGTGCTGTCTTTTCAAAAGATAACAAATACAAAAGATTATCAGATACATATGATGAAAATAAGGCCGTATAACTCGGCCAGTTTGTTGTATAGCACAAGTTAATTGTTCTGCATTCTTAGAGACAAGATAAAACTTTTTTCCTTTTTTTTTTCTTTCACTCGTCTAAAAACCCGCCACTCTTACGGAAGTTCATTGTAAGCTTATTACTGAGATCATCTCAAAACTGTAGTTGACTTGCAATACTTTCGTAGATGGCAAGAGCATTAGCATACAAGTGTTTCACTTCTGTATTCTTCAAATAACTGAAGTATAAATAGATTGCATTCATATAATATATAATAGATATATATAAAAAGCAAAAAAATGTAAATATATGATTAGTATAGTAAAAAATCAACCAATTTAAAATTCTTGCTGATTTTGTGCATTGCAGGCTACAGAGCTATTGCAAGGCACATTCTAATTTTCCAGTTCTGACTGCTGATCAATTGAGAGGTGTGGATTCTGCAGTCTCTCAGACATGTTATAGATCTCTGGTATTTTAACTCACTCCATTCCACTATCCAATGACTGAAATACTAGCGTAGTGTTACTGTAAGCGTTGTATTGTTCTTACTCAGGTATTGTTAGGATTAATATGAGAACTGCACATAGTTGCACCTTGTCTGCTGGGTTTCTGAATGCGTTCATATCTGTACAATTCCCAATTGCCAACCCTGTCAGGCAACGTGCATTGGCATTGGCAAGACAGAATGTCTGCCATTTGCAGTAAACTGCAGAGATGTACATGGCTAAAGATCAAATGAGAGCAGCTTAATAAAGCAGATGGGAATGTGCAGTCAAGTCCAAACAGGTGATGGGTGTATTGGCTGGGATTCTGTATTGGGGACTCTCAGAATATGAAGATATTTGGCATCATACAGACACTTGGGGCTTTTGGCCAACAGTTCGGGTTGTTGTTGCAGATTTCCATCTTCTTGTGCATGATCATTCACTCAGCTCTGCTTTGTCTCCTAGTTCTTTATTCTCATTGAAAGGAGAAGTCTTATATCCTAATTTTTATGTTTGAATGGACTTATGCTGACCCAGAAGTTGAGTAAAAAATCTGTGAAATAGCTGCCATCACTTAGTGCAACTTGTCAAAGCTTGAACAAGCTCTTCACTGCCCTACTCCACAGGGAACAGAAAAATGCAGTGACCTTTTTCTTTTCCTTATGAAACTTTATGTTTTTAAAAAAATTGTTTGTGGATAGATAACTATTAGGCAACTTCTTAGAATATAATTCCCACTAGAACACTCAGGCTGAAACCGAGTTTTCTAATGATTCAAGAAATCTATTAAAAATAACTATTGTTAAGAAAAATGTCTTCTTAGGCATTGTCCGTAACAACGTCCTCTGGTGGCTCCTGGTGATATTACAAGTTCTTGAGCGTCAAGAAGTACTCCTACAGGACCTATGATGTGAAATGGTTTCAGATGAATTGCAGCAAAAGCTTGTTTTAGGTGTATAAGAAAATTACCTGATAAAAAAGCCATCAGTTTAAAAATCCCTGAATAAACATTTATATATTTCCTATATATCTCTGTGTCACAGGAAAACTCAGATTCAAATACAAAATCAATGTATATGTAAGTATTTAATATATTATTTGTGTAATATACATGTTTATACATATATAGATACATATTCAATATACCCAGCATTTGAAGATCAGGTGTTTTTAGCCAGTCAAACTGGACAAGTTCAAACAAGCTAAGGACTTTCTACAAACTGGACAGCCTTCAAATAAGATGAAACTTTTTCTGACATAAAGTTTCCAGAATGTCATCCATTTAAATCTGAGTATACCGTGTACTCGTCTGGTCGATTTGATGTTATGTAGCTGTGTTTTAGCTTGCACAAAGGTGATTGTAACTGTGGTGAGAGAGAGATGGTGCTAGTTAACATCACAGTAGATACTACAATGCCTGAATATGAGGAGTTAATAATTTAATTTTAGATTATATAAAGAACCTCTGTAGTGTGTCTTAGTTCTGAACTATTTTGAAATAATTCTGAACAACGTAGCATGTTGGCGCCACAGTATTCAGACTAATAAATAGATGTGCCTCCATAATTTAGGATGACAAACCAACAAAATGCTTTTCCTTTTTTTGGTGCTCTAGTTCAGGGATCAGCCCTGGTATTAAATGGCTTTTACAGATTTTTTTTTGAGTTAATAATGTGTCAATTTTAATTTTCAATTTATGTTAGCATGTAACATTTATTTTTTAGAGAAAATTCTTATTTTTTTGTTTTTCCGAATTATCCTACTTAGAAGACAATTTCTTTCAATAATCCAACAAGAGTTTTACCTTTCTCTTTAAAACAAAATCCCCCAAGTCAGTATCCTTGTGAGGACTGTGGTATTTTCAGAAGGAAATGGCACTTGTTCGACATGTGACATGCACAGAGGCACACGTTCATAATCTCACAGGTTCCTGGTAGACCAAGTACTATGGTGACTGTCGTGACTAGACTTCCAGTTAACACAAACCTGGCTGGCCTTGATGAACTTCTGCACATCTCTTCATGCTAGCCCGTGAATTATGCAAGGAAGTCCCCTACAGTCTTCTGTGATTAATGAGTGTACATAGGTACCTTCTGCATGTATGCTGGTTTTTACTTCAAGGAATTCTAATTAGTTAGAAGAACAGGTTCCCTTAAGAGGTACGAACAATTATTCCACACACCAATTTTTCTACCAGAGCTATTATACCTTTGCTGAAAGTGACCACCATGGCAGCAGAGTCTGTCAACTGTATTACAGCCTGTCTTAAGATGAACACAGGAAGAAAAATTCTTTTTTTTTTTTTTTTTTCTCCACATGAATAGCTATTTCCAGAATCCACATTTTTTTCCAGAGGGTCCCTAGATAGTAAGGGTTTGTTTAATCAGCTCTTTAAGGATCACTGTTCTTTTTTGCATCCAAAATAACTGGCTACTGCTGCTGCTGGGAATAAACAATAGCAGTGCTGCTGTGTTTGCTCTTCCCTCCCTTTCTGTATTAGTCACAGAAAAGATGTGTTATCATTTGCTAGAACAGTGTAAGTTCATTTTTCTTTGCTGTAGACTGACGATAAAATTCCTTGAGATAGTACTTCTGGTAGGTCTCTGACTCACAGAAGCTCTGCATTTTGAAAATATTTCTCTCAAAATTCCCAATGGAAATAAATGAGTCAAGAATGCAATTTAGATACAGGATTTTTTAAAGAATCCTTTTTCCTTATCTTCTGCTAGAATTCAGAATATATTGAAACCTAATCTTTGCTGCTAGCACACAGCAGTCATGTGTTCACTCACTCTGACTTAAATTCCCCATCATTTTCTGGAAATATTTTTTTTTATATAGTTCAGTCTACCCTAAAATGATATTGTATTTGTATTTATTATATTTATTTACCTTATATTTATTTTTAGTTACCCTAGGTCCTCCTAACCCTAATGTTACAGATCCCTCTCCCCATTCCAGATCTCTCTCCTTCCTTTTTTCTTGAGTTTTGTACCTGCAGGATGGTTCTTCCTCTCTGGCAGGAGGCAACCTTCAGAAAAGTGGGAACTGCTGGCCTCCCAGCACAGTGTCTTTCACCCAAAAGACAGAGGATCCCCTGTGTTGCTTTGCTTTATCCCATTTCAGACAGCCCTTTCTTGATCCTCAGAGGATCCAGGTGATGTTGCATGAGCTCGGGTTCTTATGCTAGAGGCAGCCTCTCTTACTCAAGTCACCCCATCTTCCCTCACTCTCCTCTGTGACCAACAGTATTTGACTGCCCTGTACAAACAGGCGGTAAAGCAGAGCAGATTTAGAGGGCTGCTGAGCAGGTCTGGTGGTCACAGGTGTCACATACAGAAATCCTAGCTTTAGCTTTTCATGGAGAAGGGACTGTTTTCATGTGCTCCTGCTTACACTGGTTTAAAGTCATACTTCAACAAATAAAGATTAGAAGATGCAGGTCAAATCACTGTAGCAAATCAACACAGGCCTTCAAAACTTGCAGTAGAGTTTACTTAATACTGGAGAATTCATATTTTCCTCAATGAACCGGAGAAGTTAAATCTCTCTGAAAGACGATGTGTTTGAAAGATGCATGAGCCTTATTTCCACAAGCTGCTTGAAAGTCCAGGAAATCCCAGGATCATGAGAAACAGTAAAAACCTACTTGTCAGTGCAAATCCCATCAGTTGCAGCTTGTTTTTTCCTGTCATCTTGGATGCAGAGGTGATCAGAAGGCTCACAATCTCTTGTTTTCCATTTTATCACCTGCAGCCCTCTCCCATCTTGTGCCGCATAGGGTTTGAATGACATGAAGTAATTATAGCAAGCTTTATCAGCAAAATTCAAGCCCTCTGGGCTTTTGAAGATCAAAAGACTGTCACAGATATGATCAGTTCCATTTATCATGTTATCACATTCTCCATTTTCACCTTGTACTTCTGAACGATCGCAAATTCTAGTTTCGATAACTCCAGCTGCAGCATTTACAATTTTTACTGCATACCTTTCAGTCCTGAGACCTTCAAATCTAACTAACTGCATCACTTTTGTCTCCTCGCTAACGACTCTCTGGCTGACATGTTGTTACAATAGGGTGAAGCTTGAAAGCATCCCTGTGGGCTTTAAAATTTGATAATTTGTATGGGGGTGTTGACGAATGTAAGTTGTGTCTGCAAAATGTGAAAGCGAAATCTTTTCAGGATCTATGTTCCCACAAGGCCTTTTAATTTTTTTCATCCCTAAAATTGAACTCATAAACTTGTCAGCCCATCATGAATATTGAAATCATAAACAAATAAACATGAGACTATATGATGAAGCACTGTATTCTCCCCTTCCCACACCCAGCATGTTAATACTGCAATATTAAAACCTGGCATTTCAGTCACAACAGAGGCGCACTGCTGATATGAAGGATGACCTAAATGGAATAAATGTAAATGAACACTTTCTCAGGCAGACATTAAATGTGCTCTTGTGTGTTCTCAGCCATGTACGAGACAAATATAAATACAGTTAATCAAATTTTGAGTAGATTTTTCCTTTGCCTCTTAGTCCTTTCCTTCTTTTTTTTTTTTTTTATAGCTAAAAGGGCAGGGATTTCAGAGCAGGGGAAAAGGGGCAAAACCAGTCCCATTTGTTGATGCACGACAACACTATGAAGTCATCGGGGAAACAGTCCTGGCGCCTGAGCACTCAAAAAAATTAACAAGGGCTACTTTTGACAGCAACATCAAATACAATATATTTCTCAGTAAATTAACCACTGCAAGTAAAATGATGGCTGAAAACTGCGTCTGCAGGAGACAGAAGTGACACTTCCCTTCCACCTAGACAACACAGTTTAGACAAGCATGCAAGCTGCCTGCTCTTCTATTACTTCATAGCCTGTGGTGCATTGCTTCTCTAGATGAATTAACTCTGTGCTGGTACAGAAACGGTCACTGACTTGCAAATGCATTTCTTTACTTTGAAAATACACATGCCAGATACACTGAACAAGGAAGTTGTGGGTGCTAATAATGCTTACCTGTATGGCGCTGAACTCCCAGATGCATTAGGGAAGGCTGTTCAAGTTCTTTGAAAGAGGAAAGATGGATGAAGATGTAAGCTGCAACATTATTCCATTTCTGGGAACCTGTTTGTAGGCTTATCACATGAACACTCTCATAATGCAAAGGCAGCCATAGTTGTGCAGGGTATATTTCTTCATAGGCACTGCGGTGGGACCTCCGGTCATGTTGAATGCTTTGGCTGGGCTGCCCAGGCTGTACTTTTCTCTAAAGTGAGCATTTCCAAAAGGACTTTTAATTTCAAATGGCTTTTTCTGTCAAGTTTTTTTCTCAGGCGAGTTCAGAGACTATACTGGATGGTGCAAATCCCCACCTCACCTCTTTTCTGCCACCTTGGGGTCATATGTGTGCTCTCCTCTCCTCCGCATCCTGAAGGCCCTTGGTTCTGTAGCAGGCTCCCAGCTGGCTAGGTCTTTCCTACCCTGTCTCCTCCTTTGTCTCACTGGTCTGGAAACATCTGTATCCCAAGCACTGCTGCTCCACTGAGGACCACAGAGACTTCTGCATAGCAGCCTGAAGAAAGAAAACACTTGTGTCCTTGCAAAAGAAACACAACCCACAGCAACTGTGAGTAAAGGCTTTCATTCCATAATCCATCTGGACTGGATCCATGTTCCCTCATGAACTGAAATTCAGAACTTGAGACAGTTATGTGGGTACCAGGAAGCTGGATTTCAAAGAGGCCAATTTGTTATGCTATACTGTACCTCATTTTGCTCTTTCAGATGTGCTGCATACCTATAAAAGGTTATTTCTCCAACATTGTCAAATGATCAAGAAACAGATACTTTCCTCATCAGATTAATGACCTACAGATACTGCGTTTGGTGTTAAACTCTATCTATTGTAAAATTAGCTTTGACACAGCTGCTAGTAGCTCTTAGACTCACGCAGGGAAGTGTCTCCTGACACCCTCGTGTCCTTGCATGTGAATATGCCAACTAACTTTCAGCTAATTTAGTTGAAAAACAACCAAGAAAAGACTAAATAAGGAGAGTCTCTAGTGACATCAAATTCCTGCCCACAAAATATTGCTTCCTTAAGTGCAGTTTGAAACTAACTTTAAGCATTTGTAAGTGAAGTTTATAGCGGTTAATTAATTGGATAATAGGTGGAAGCAATCAGAGATTTAAGCAAAGCCAGTGTGTTCTCTAGCATAATAGACAAAAGCAATCTATAAAGAATGCATCACTATTGCAAAGTCCAGGAGCAAAAGATATCTTAGTTTTAAGACAGGAAATATCGGACAATCAAGTCAATAATTTCCAGTAACCATTGGCTTTCAAAGAGCCTCTCCGATGCTCTCTCATGACTCCTCATTCTGAGTCAACTTCTCTTGTAATCACGTATTTTTTATTCCCATTGGTAGCATTCTGTTTGTTGCCAGGAGAATGTAAGCAAGAGTATCCTAGAAAGCATGTAATGGTTCTTACTCTGTCCTCTGCTAATGAAGTCCTGTCTGACTGACTGACTGTTCACAAGTGTTGAATTAACTCCTCTGCTTGGAGGCTTTTATTGACTTAAAATACCTCACATATCAAATGTACAACTTCTCTTTGATTTGTTTATTACACCCAACAGTACAAAGTGTAAGAGCATAGAGAAGCTTCAACAGGAGCTCTGGTGCAGTGAATTAACAGAGCGACTTGCAAGATTACAGTATTTACTAGTGATCGCAGCACTGACAAATTTTGACATCCTGTGTGAGGAAACTGCAGCTGTAACCAACATTATTGGGTAGGCATTTCTAGCTTGGTCATACTGCAGTGTCCTTTTCTTAAGACATACTTTGGAAAGCATCTTAAATGATTTATCATATCAAATGACACAATATAAAAAATAAAAGAGATTTTCAATAGTTAAAGCAACCAGTAGTGATGTGTGCAACTGAAAGGAAAAGATCAGTCCTGTGTTCTGCAAGTTCCCAGGCAGGGCATTCCTAAAGAGGAAGCAGTAGACAGGTCAAAGAACTTGAAAAGCAGAGTAAGATATAAAACATCAACCACATTTTTCCCCTTAAAATTCTTGGATAACAGTAAAGATGGTATCAGATTCTCACTGGAGAGAAAGGCTCGTCTACAATTAAATTAGTCAAATCAATCAAGTGAAATCAGTATGCTGTTGAAACACAAAGCTCTGAAGAAAATTTTGTTTGAAGTTGCATCCCAGGTTGCTCCCCAGGTGATTTGCAGTGGCATGTCCATAACTCACTACCATCTGGTAACTTGAGACAATTCTTTTTGCCTTTGGGGAAGATGTTTAGCACGAAATGTTTAGATCAGATGAATACTTTTTCCTCCTCTCAAATGCTCGTCTTTGATGATGTATGTGTGTGGTTTTAATACATATTTAATCTAAATAGATTTACACTAAAGAAAAATAATTCCCATCTTGGTTCTAAAGGTGCTGCTTAATGTCAGTTGGGATGGAAAACGCGAGAAGATAATTTTTTTACTACAAGATGAAATTGGGTGAAATAAAGCAGTTTTTACTGGGTTAATACTTCAGTGCCTAAAGTTTTATTGCCCAATTTTATTGTCAAAACGAGTAGGAACATACACTACGGAGGGGCCACTTGACCCACTGAGACCAGTTTCCTGCTGTTGCAGACAGCCGCATTACCTGAGCTCTTTCATACACTGATAGCAATTCAATTTTTAACACCAATTATGTGATTTTGCCATAGTGTTACTTAAAAAGCTGTTCCAGAACTCACTCCTCAAATAGAATTAAACCTCTAGATTCAAGCATACATTTATTCATTAAGAGAGAACCATTTTTTCCTGTGCTAAAAAATGTCCTTTAGCTTAGTAATTTTTTTTCCTTCTAGAGTTTTTGCTTCTGATGATGTATTTACAGACATTGATCATATCTCTTCTTGCCCTTAAAGATACCTTAGTTTTTGCAAAATACCGTGAATAAGAAGATAGGCTATTTAGAAGAGTATATTGAATTCAGAAGTAACGCCAAGAAAATGTCTGAGACACCTGATCTTTTAAAGCAGAAAATACTGAAATTGTGGAAAATACAGAACTATTAATTGCTCTTATCTCATCACTTTCAGATCTAAGATATGGTAAAATTATGTGCAAAGTAAGGAATTAGTATGGCCACTGTTATGATGGTGAGGTGTGTAGGAAAATGTGATGGGCTTTACACATAAACTTAGATTATTAGGAAATCTGTTTTATTGAAAGAAGAAATGTTTGCAGAAATTATCAACTGAGCTTTTAGTACCCATGCCTTGACAAATTCACCTGGTAGAGACGTCAATGAACAAAATGGGAAAAAGAAGCTCAGTTCTCCAGCCCTGATCAAGCCTTTAAAGTTTGCTCTTCATTCTTCGTTAAGTCATGTATAGATTACTTTTCAAAGGTGCATATGAAAACTCACTGTAGAACTATTTACAGGTGTAATTATCACCAGTACCTAGTGGCTATATATAACTGTACCTGCGACTAGATAAACTATGTGGTCTACGTTTACAGATATAAAATCTTCCAGAAAATAGAAGGTCAGGTTTATGGAAATTAGGCACACAAGTGAAAATACTTCCAGATACTTCTGTTGACTTCAGTAGGCTTTGGATCCCACTTTACACATTTGTTCTTTTCTGCGTCAGTTCTTGTAATGTTTGTGTGTGACAAGCAACATTTCAATAAATTAGGAGAAGTAACAATTCTTGATCTTTTAGGATTATGTAAGATAATATTGATAATTTTATTGAAAAGCATTGTTTTAAACTTTGATTTAAATTTCATCTGTAAAGGTCATGGCTGACAGGCAGAGGAGACCAGAAACCAGGGTATTTGCATTTCACTGAGTAGATCGGATATTGAAAGTACTAACAGGCATTCCTTTTTATTAAGGTTGTTCTAAAACTGGCAATGCTGTCAGCAGTTATGCTTTGCTGGTTGCCTGGAGTATTACACATTCCTGAATGGCTGCAGTCTCTGCTTTTCAATAGCAACTAAGGTAAGTTTAGGTAAATAAGTATGAGTCTCTATCAGAAGAGCAGGGTTGAATGTATTTCTAAACATCACTTTACTTGTATGAAAATCATCCTGGTGTATATATTTTGTGTTATCAAGTTTTCCAAAATAAATTTGTATTGTTGCTGGGCTGAATTTCATTAATACCTGTTACAAAACTCAAAGTTTTGTTCAGAAGACCCTATTGAAAATGCAGTTGAAGGTATGGTATATTTCAAATTGTATTTGTCATTTTTTTATCCTGCAACAATAGGCTGGAACACAGGAAGTTAAATAGTTTGCTATTCAGAATTACCAAAATGCATTATTTTCTTTCCTTTAACTAAAGGATGAAAAACTGGGCAATGGGCTATAGGTGGCTCTGTTCTCGAAGGGAAAATTAGTTTGTTTCTGTTGAATTTGGTTATTAGGTTAAGTTAAGCAGTAACTAATAGCAGGCATTTTCCTCTCCAATTTAATAAGACAAGATGTGAGACAATTAAAAAAAGAGAGAGTGATATTTGAAGCATTGGATATCCCATTGCTACCCTTGGGCTCCTTCCAGTCATCATCGCTGCTCATTTTTCTTTTCCTGGCCAAAGAAGGGTTGCCATCCAGAAAAATCTTGACAGGCTGGAGGGGTGGGCCCATGCAAACCTTGTGAGGTTCAACAAGGCCAAGTGCAAGGTCCTGCACATGGGATGGGGCAATTCCAGGCACAAATACAGGCTGGGCAGAGAATAGATCAAAAGCAGCCCTGAAGAGTGAGACTTGGGTGTACTGGTGGATGAGAAGCTGAACATGAGCAGACAATGCACACTTGCAGCCTAGAAAGCCAACTACATCCTGGGCTGTATCAAAAGAAGCATGGCTAGCAGGTCGAGGGAGGTGATTCTGCCCCTCCACTGTGCTCTCGTGAGACCCCACCTGGAGTACTGCATCCAGTTCTGGAGCCCACAACATAAGAAGGACATGGACATGTTAGAGCGAGTCCAGAGGAGGGCCACAAAAAATGATCAGAGGGCTGGAGCACCTCTCCTAAGAGGACAGGCTGAGAGAGTTGGGGTTGTGCAGCCTGGAGAAGAGAAGGCTTCTGGGAGACCTTATAGCAGTCTTCCAGTACCTAAAAGGGGTTTATAAAAAAGATGGGGAGAAACTCTTTAGGAGGACCTATTGTGATAGGACAAGGGGTAATGGTTTAAAGATAGAAAGAGGTAGATTGAGACTAGATATTAGGAAAAAAATTTTACACTGAGGGTGGTAAAACACTGGAACAGGTTGCCCAGAGAGGTGGGCATCCCCATCCCTGGAAATATTCAAGGGTAGGTTGGATGAGGCTCTGAGCAACCTGATCGAGTTGCAGATGTCCCTGCTTCTTGCAGGGGCGTTGGACTAGATGACATTTAAAGGTCCCTTCCAATACAAACTGTTCTATGATTGTATGATAGCACAAAAGTCAGCAGCAGCTTACAGTGCTCAGGCGTATTTCATTGAATCTCAGATGCTGTATGATAGAAGAGAACACCGAGGGTGGCTCATCCCTTTTCTGACTTGCAGCAAGGCTACTGCCAGCACAAGGTCAAGTCAGCCATGGCTTTGTCCAGACAAAACTTGACAACCTCCCAGGGGATTTTCCACACCTCACTTACTTTGTGGGATTGTGTACCATAGGCCTGAGGCAATGCCATATTGCCTTATATGTTCTTTTGAATTTTGAGTACTGGATTCTTCAGACTAAATGCTGTGTAAACTTCACCTTTTTTGATTTCTCAGACTTAAGAGCTCTAATTTTAGAAAAGAAATTACATCTGCTTCACTGATGCACTCTGCACATTGAAATAGTTCTTTCCATGTAAGTGCAAACTTTAAATGAGGTGCATATCTGCTTTTAAAGTTGATTTATCGCTTTTTGACCATTTATGAAAGCAGATGCACCATATCGATAGGAGAACTTGCAATAACAGGAAAACAGTTTCAAAATGAGCTGTAAAGGAAGTTAACTGGTTAAATAATTACAAGCAATGACTCATAAGATTGCTATGAACTGATTTTTTTTTTCTTCAAATGATGGCCTGCTAGGTCATAGACATAATGGCTTATAACACTACCACTGTCTTCTGATGCCTTTGGCTTTTTGCTGTAACCTGTTCTTAATTTCTCATTTCTTTTCCACATCATTTCACTTTATGAACCCAAATAGAAATGACTGCATAAAAACTAGACTAGGGTGGTACAGAATAAATCAGAATAGCAATTTTGCATTCTGCTTTTGAGATTATGTACATTATGCAAGACGGACCCGCTGCTGGCCAAGGCTGAGGCCACCAGTGACAGTGCTAGAGCCTCTCGGATAACATAGTGGAAAAAACTGCTGGGTAAAACAGCAGTGGAGAGAGGAGAGAAAATGTGTGAGAGGAACGACTATGCAGACACCAAGGTCAGTGAAGAAGGAGGAAGAGGTGCTTCAGATGCCACAGCAGAAGTTCTTCTGCGGCCTGTGATAAAGACCATGGGCATTTTTGTTTTAGCTACTGATATCTGTAGATTTCTCAGCCACCTGTTGAAAGCAGGAGTCTTACATTTTAAAAGCCTTAAAAAGCCTGAACTAGCATTAGGCTATGAAGAGATATAACCTTAGTTGTTGACTATATCTTCAGGTTGACTTTCAGATGCCTAGTAGACTGTGTGCTTGTAATGGTTAACAAAGTAAAAATGTACTGCTTTTTAACAGGATTATAGAGTATATAAATGATTGATGATAATTTATATGATTTATATAAATTATTGAAAATGTCATGAATGGAAGCTAGAATGTCACTATATTCCTTTCAATATATTCCACTCCTTTCCAAGAGTCGAGAAATTTGATATTTCATATTTGAAGGTTCAGTCTCAATTTTCAACTGAAATTTAATATTTACTAGAATAAGGATTCCTGACTCTCCTCCAGTGTACTACATCTTCTTTCTCCAAACGCTTTAATTGTACAGATGACTGATTCAGTCTTGGGAAACAAGTGGAAATATCTTGGACACCCATTCACAAAGCCAAACACAAATACTGGGGTATTTTTGCATCAGTAATCATGCCATTCTGTAGAAACCTTTCTCTGGTCCATTACTAATTCTGATTATTGCTTTTCTCTCTTGTCTGTCATCTAAACTCATCTCTGGTTGCACTCTCTGCTTTTCCACGCTGCTGATCTCCTTATAAGTTGTAAGATAAAGGTCAGGAGAGTTAGACTATTTTCTACTATCTCAAAAGCACCAACCTCTTAAAACTTTTTAATTTTCTGTGCTTCCTCTGTATTTTTCACTCCATTGATTATAATGTCACTTTCAGAAGTTTCCAAATAAAAAAAAAAAAGTGTTTCTTCTGCAGTTTTCTGAGATGTGCATGGTTCATCCAGTGTGTTAAGTGTAATAAAGTCATCTGCATAATGTGGCATGCGGGAACATTATATGAACACAACATCTGTGATGTGAAAGAGTACAAGCCAGCTTTTATGATACAAAACAAAGAACTGTAGTGTTTGAACAAAGAAGATACTTCCTTAATTATAAAAAATAATGTAGCCTTTACTTTTATAGATAAAAATGTATTAGACAAATATTCATTAAAAAAAATTTAGAGGTATTTCTTAAAACATTGCTGCTGCCTTATTGACATTTCAGTATCAGTAATTCTGTGATATGTCAGTGTTGCTCTGACTTTGGGTTTTATTAGCAAGCTCATAGTACACTAATGCCTGTTGAAAAATATCTGTTTGCTTGTTTAACTTTCTGTTGTCAACTTTATTATGCCATTCTGATTCTCAGATCTTTTGACATGGGTGGCATGTGCTAACAGCAAATATAAATACAAGCTAAGTGCCACACTGAAGCTAGGGACAAAATAAATACATAGTCCATCCTATCTGTCCATTTCCAGCATGAATATGCTCATAGATGAATATTCAGTTTTGAGCACAAGGGGTAGTCTGAAAAAAATATTGCTGGCCTCGCAATGCCAGCTCCCTTAGTACTCAAGGGTGCATCCTGTCTTGTGCATGTCCAGTTCATGTAAATGTTCCCTAGGTTGATCCTAGTCTATTGAGGGTATGTCTGCATTTCTGCAGACTGTCCCTTAGGTCTGAGGGTCCTGGTATTCCTGAGGGCCATTCTTGCCAGGAAAAAAAAAAAAGTGATGAAGAAGACATTCTGTACCTGAGTGTTTTCCATCCCCCATGTCACCAGGGCTACTGCCCCATTCAGCGCTGCGGCATACCTAGTGTTCCCTAGTTTTATCTTTGCTACTGATATTCCTTTGGAAGCCCTCATCACCTGTCCCAGGTAGAGCTTCATCTGTTCCAGCTACTCTCTGCTACAAAGGGCAAATCCTCCTCCTCAGACAGTCTGTGTCCTTCCTAAAGAACATGTGTAGAACTACCACACATTTCTTGTTAAAACAAAAGTTCAAGAATAGTGAACCAGTCCAAAAGACAACCGTGATGTACAAGACTTAATATGACAAGGACAGTATAACTGCACCTGTTGTACAGCATTTGAATGTGTTGGAGCCTTCAGATTTAAAGCAGCTGTGTGCTTGCCCACCTTTTTCATGCCAGTTTCCTATCTGGGAAGAAGTTAGTGACATCAAAATTGAGTAGTGTCTAAGTATTCTTTCCGTATTCGTAATAGGTAAACAAGCCTTTGATAAGGAGTAGTCAATATAATGTTCTTTCAGATCTTGCATCACAAAGAAATGAATAAGCCATAGTCCCAGAAAACTGACTCAGCATCAGGAGTTGATTAGAAAGACAAATTCATTGCAGTTACTCTGGTTTTCCTGCCATTCCTGTCTTTCCTTTCACTACCTTTTCCTCCCCAAACTGTGGCTAGAACAATGCAACATAAGTATGTGTAATAGTATCATATACAAATTCTTGCAGAAACATTGTTTTCTTTCAATACTTGAATTATTTATAGGTACTTGTATGAAAATGTATTTTTCAGTCCTGAATAAAAGAAACTCGCATCTTCTCAGAATTTGAATCGGGTATGAGCTGCACAGAACACAGAGAATTTCTAAATAGCTGTGAACTGATGCAAAAGAAACTTTCTATCTGGTTTGCTTTGAAAATACTTTTTAGCCTTAATCCTTTTGTTCTAATTGAGAAATGCATCAGAACTACATATATTACATTACACCCTCTCTAGTGAGCCATATAATAGGACTTGTTCTGTAAAAGAGCCTACCATCCATGCGGTATTGTCTAATATAGAAAATGCTATATTTATTTAAGAACAGTGACTGTTTATTGAAAGAGGAACCATAAAGCTCTTTTAACTCATTTACATTATTATGCATTTTGCTAAGGAAATACTAGACGACAGGAACGATAGCAGTTTGAAAACTGGGCATGCTGTACAAGAATTATAATCTCAGAAGACAGAGATGATAAATTCTTAGAGTGAATTGTCAATGCTTCATTTAAATTAAGCAAGTTCAATGTACAGTACTTACAGCCAGAAATAAATTGCACAATTGGTTTACAAAAGCACAATTCCCTGACATGACATAAGAAAGCAGAATAATTTGAAGGAGTTAATGTAGAAAAAAGAAACTTGAGAAAAAAAAAGCAGTTTAAAAGCAAAGAAGGATGATTTGTGTGATACAGTGTCTTTCCTATATTTTTATAGTTAATATAAATATTAATAACTAAAATGTTTTAATGTACTGTTCATACGCAAAGCAGTGATTTCTGTAGTGATGAAACTTATATTCTGAAAAAAGACTACATCAGAGATGTGTTCCATGTACTTTTATTTATGTGCAACTAAATTTTTTTTTTATGTTATGGTTGATTTTTTTACTTACTTTATTTAACTTTCTGGGAAATTAAGTTTTTTTTTTTCTATCTCTAATTTGCATTCTGTGTCTATCATCTTCAGCTAGACTACAATTCCCAAGGAAAGTTTGATGTTAACAGTGTAATAAGGCATTTCTCAACATAGTTCAGGACTTCAGGAAGCCTCCCACTGATTGTTGGGTAAGTCACATATCAGAATCATAATAACACCTAGGCAGCCCGCAGTGAAGAATGAAACTCAGTGATGGACCTTTGGTGATTTTTTGGTTCTCAGATAGCAGCATGAGTCAGAAGCAGTGGCATCTGAAGGCACAGCAGCAGCACTAACAGACGGGATGTTTTCACATTGAATACTAAAAAAAATGGTTTGTTGCTGCTGAGTTTACTCTGACTCAGTGCTGCAGTATCAATTACCTTTTTTTTTTTTTGTGTGGAAAAAGGTTGGAGCAGAAAACACAGACACATACACTGCTCTTTAAAAATCTCATTTACTAAACCCAATTTTACAGTAAAAGATAATAGGATTGCTGAGACTGCAGTAACAAAATGTAGTAAATGGTAACTCAAAAAGTTCCACTCTACCACTCTACCAAAGGGAAAGGAACTTCCTGGGGCTTAATTAATCTGGAGCAGTGTCCTTAACTGGAGGTCACAATACTGGAGCAATTCCTGTCTATCTGTTCTTCCTTTGTTCCTGTTCTTATAGGGTTGATGACTGTCTTTTATCCCTTTTTGTTATCTTCTCTCTGTTTTCTACAGATACAGAATGTTGTATGTATACTCCATTTTGCCTCTGTCATGTCCTAAAATCAGTTCTACTCTGCTCCCAAAGTCGCATTCCTTCAGTAAACAGTAACTGAGCGTGTAGTGTCAGGTGCATTTAAAAGGTTTTCTTTAGCACCTTCTGAACTGGTCATCTATTGCATGGTGGCTTGTGATAGAAGGGTGTTGGACTTGGTAACTCATTTCAAGAGGATGTCAGTAAGCTGCAGAAGGTCCAGTAAAAGACTACCAGGAGGGTGAGGGCCCAGAGCACATAAGTTATGAGGAGTGGTTGACAGAGCTAAGCTTGTTTAGTCAGGAAAACTGGTAAGCAAACTCACAGCAGTCTACAACTACTTGAAGGGGAGCTGCAAAGAAACTCTTTTGGTTCTGGTAGATGATATAAGGGACAACAATGACAAGTTGCAAGGTAACTTAAATTGAACATTTCTTCAGTCACCCAGAGGAGTGATAGAATCTCCATCCTTGGAGGTTTTCCAGACTTGGCTAGGTGAAGCCACAGGTAACCTGTTGTAGTTTGGTGTTAATCTTGCTTTTAGCAGAAGATTGAACCAGAGACCTCCATAGGTCCCATCTAAGTATCTCTTCCAGGATTCTGTGACCCATGTCAGGCTTTTCCACCCTCTACTCTTTGTCCTGTGACATAAGAGGCACTTTCTTTAGGACTTCCCAGAACACAAACTCATATTGGACCCACATGTCTCTGTTTTCTTAGTATTGCAGAGTTGTTTATGATAATCATCGCTTAGAAAGGGAATATAGAAACTGCTATGTTCCCTTCATCATTTTGGAAGTTACTTGGTATAGATGAAGTTATATAGATGTTATTTTCTTGTCAGATATGAATGCAAGGGGACCTTGGCGTTAGCTGTTGAATTTCTGGATCCATGAACTAAAAAGCTGATCCTCATCACACTACCATAATTAACTTTCTCCTGGATTATTTCAATGATGTATACTTCTGAAAGTGTTGCTTGTAGTCCACCTCATTTATGCTTTTCACTGTGGCGGAATTAATGTGTTATAAAGCCAGCTTTTTGCAGAGGGACTATCAGCACGAACACAAAAGAGAAAAAAGTGATAAGTAAAAGGGAAGGCAATTCTCCAATATCTTGTCAAAGCCTTCAAAATTACAAGTAGTGGGGATTTCACTCCAGGAAATTTGGGATATACAGGAAAGTGCAAGGAGATATTAAGGTTATTCTGCTAAAATAAGCATTTTCAATGAGTGTCTTTTCACTGGGGGACCACTCAGAGTGATGAAATAGAACATTAACTCATGTTCCAAATGCTGGAAGGTGATTTTGTGATTCCAAGGCATACTAGACCACTTTGAATTGATTTTTATATTTTTCCTTTTATCTAGTATTAAACCATACTTTTTCACAGTTTCAAAATTGTCACTTTTTAGTTAGTGTGTAAAGGAGAAAGGATAAAGCCTGAACTGATTTTCAGCTGACTGTTGAAAGCATGTACTTCTGAAGCAACTGCATGAATGTGGAGAATTCAGAAGTGGGTAATATTCTAGCAGAACATGAAATACTTAGGAAAAAAATTAGGGAAAAAACCCCAGAAACTACAGTCTTTAGCACTGCCTTTATAATGTGGGGTCCTTTGTGACATCAGTGAAGAGCATAATTATATCCCTTTAAAGGTCAGAATCATGACTGCACTCCAGAAGATGGCACTGCAGTTTTGATTACATTTTTTGCAAGTTGCAGTGGCACAGACTGAGATAACTTAAAGTCTTTATGCACTTCCTGCTTTCCAGATGTCTCTCAACTGTATCTACTTTAAAAAATCACGTAAAGAGATGACATTTCATTTGCAATTGCCACACCTGTAACAATACTGCTACAAACCTGCTTTGGTTGTCAGAATATTGGGGTGTTTAAGTGTTGCACATACAATCTGAAAAGAAGCATTTTGAGACGCCAGAGCTACCCTTGTAACTGTTTTTCTCCATTGGCATAAATATTCTGTGCATGAGAGATGTCTGTGCAAGTCCAATACATAAAAAAATGTATCAGATGAGCCACCATGTCAGCAGATAAGGAGTTTAAGAAGGTGATGAAGAATTTAAAAATATTTTCTCTTACTGACCTTTTAGGTAGAAAGTGACATTGTAACTAAGTGAGTTATGGAGGTAATAGCTAACATCAATTACTGTCACATTTAGTTTTTGCCACAAGAAAAATCACTACATGAAAACTGTAGGAATCTGGGTAGAGAGGAGAAATGGGATTCAAGGTGTTGCACTGAACTAGTTATATTTTCTCAGCAGCATCTTCCCAGTTCAAATGACTGTATAGAGATGCTAGGGCCAAACAGTTTTCTGAAAGTCTGTGCTTTGGTCACGAATACTGTAGTGTATCAAAAACATTTCTGAACATCTCTAATGTGTCTCTAAAAATGCCCGCACACTTTTAGCTGGACCTTTAATTAGGGTAAAAGTAAATTATTGCCAGGAGCCCAAACACAAGTGGAACAAAAGAAGATTTATTAAGATTTGTCTTTAGGATACACTTTCATTTTTGTGGAACTTTCATTTTTTTAAGTTGTTGCCCTTTTCTTTCAGAAGTGTTTTCTGTCTCTTCATTAAAGAATTGTTATATGGATTAGGCAAGGTTTTGTAAAAATTCTTCAAACAGACTGGAATATCTCAGGCACACAACATTATCAGCAAGTGCTAGTGACAGGTGATCCAGTATGATTTCATGGGCCTCTGGATGAGAAAATGTTAGACTAGTTTAGTGTAACTTGCACTTCAGCAATATATGAAGTTAATCTCGTTCTTTGCAGCTGTTTTCTGTAACAAAAACTATTGTCTCCAGTGTATGTTAGCAGTTCTACTGCTGCTTATCTGTAGCCCTGTGAGATCTCTGAAGTCCATCAAGTCAAACCTCCTGCTGCAAGAAGAACTAACTCTAAAACTCGACCAGGTGGCTTATGGCCTTGTCCAGGAGAGTTCTGAAAATCCTCAAGGATGGGGATTCTCCAACCTCTACAGGCAGCCTTTTCCAGTGCTGAACCACACTTACTTCTAATTGACATTCTTCAGTTGCAACCGTTGACTCGTCCTGCCTTTGTGCATTTCTGATAAAAGTCTGGCTTCATCTTCTGTACAGCTGCCATCAACCTTCTCTTCTCCACGCTAAGCAAATCCATTTCTCTTAGCCTCTTCTTGTAAGCCTATCAGTGGCTTATCAGTGGAGATTCGCTTATCAGTGAATTATCAGTGATGTTTAATTTGAAGTATATCAAGCAATTGTTAACAGTTATTTCCACACTGGAAATGTTATTTCTGGAGTCCTCCAGAAAAAAAAAAAAGGAATATTTTAGGAAAAAGTAATGTGAATAGATTATATTTTATTTTTAAAAAGAGTAAATGGAAAGCTAAGAATGCAGTTATCTCAGAGACAATCTGCACAGTCTGACTGGGGAACATTGGTGGTGTTGTATTGCCAGTCATGATATATAAATAATAGCAGCATGTGATGTGCATGTTCTTGGAAAATAGGTTTGATGACAGAAAAGATAATTGCAGTAATGACAAAAGACTTTCAGAATAAAAAAATAATCAGAATTCAGAACTTACAAGGAAGAAATAACAGAGATAAAAACAAAACCAAAACAAACAACCAAGCCAAACAAAGAACAGTGCACCCAGAAATTTAAGATGCATAAATTTTTGTTTTATGACTGGGTAAGAACAGTAAGCATTAAGAGTTTGGTATTTTTCTCATCCAATTTATAGTATGCTTTCTCGTATAATTAAAAGGTGCTTGAATGATATTTCTGTGATTAAAAGCTTAAGACCATTTCCCAGTCTAATTATATACATTTCACTATAGTGAATCTGGATTTTAGGAGATTCTGGCTCTTTGTGTGATAAAATCTCTGTGAGCTGTCTGATAAAATCATAATTGGAAAAATCTTTCTTTTAATCCCTTGAAATTTTGATTTTCAGATTGTCTCTATTCTCCCAAACTCATTTTTAAACACAATTGTAATGAGGGAAAAACTACTATCAGTTAATGGTCTGGTCCTTGCATCAAATGAATTGCAGTCAGTGAAGCTCAGACAGCTTGGGTCTGAGCCTGCTGTGAGTAATTCTGAGCAGCTTTCAAATGTGGTAGCAAAAACAATGACCAATGGCAAAAGCATGAAAACAAAACAAAACTTTGCGCTTATGTTCTACAGTTTTCCTACTGTTTCTCGTGGAATCTGCAGGAAAAAAACAAAACAAAACAAAACAACTCACTTGCCCTCCTGCCCCCGCCAAAAAAAAAAAAAAAGAGAAGCTGAAGAAATGAAAAGGATTTTGTTTCTTGTAACTAAGAAGTTAATGGGCTCACTGAAAAGGGTTTGGAGCATTCAGTGTCTATAATGCCAACAGGAGTATTTACAGGATTGTTAATCCTCCAGATGAAAAGAGAAATACATACTGGATAGTTCACTCCGAAACAAGAAGTTAGACCAAGAGTAAGAGGGAGTGTTGTTTTATTTCCACTACAAAGCACTGTATGTCCTCTTTTTTTGCACTAAAACTGGCACCAATAGATCTACCACTGCCACTAACTGAAGAATATTCACTTCCAGTGCAGGAATAAACTTATCCATAAACATGTTCCTCATATGGTGAACCTTTGTGAGTCTGGCTCCATCCATCCCATTGTGTAGAGGCAGCTATGTACAGAGCTCCTTCACTGTTGCTTATATGGGTTCTGTATGCCCAGGAAATTCCTGGAGGAGAAGAGAAACTGGAAATTAACACCCTGAAGAGAGACCTAATCTCAGTGCCATCAATAAAAATAAAGAGCAACTGCACAGGCATCAGATGAATGCTGAACAGTTGTAAGGTCCAGACTGACTCCTTTGTGCCTTTTGAAATTCCCCAGTATGCAGTAGCACCAGTTTATTGTGGCCTACTTCTTGGATGACTTCATTTTGAAGCTTATATCAGCTTTATTTTGAAGCTTATGTTCTTTTAGATATGGGTTCTGGAAGTAGTGTCCCTCACCTCAGTTTTATATCTGCCAGCAGTTTTCCCAGGAGTTAAGTATTTTTTACACCATGTAGAATCAATTTTTCTGTATTTTATTCACTAATGTATGCATATGTATATACAGGTAAGTTTATATTTCTGCATGTATGCTCAGGGAGAGATAGGAGAAAGAGAAGAGCAAATCTCTCTCCTTTTCTGAAAAGATCTCAGAAGTTACTTCTCACAAGACCAATTAGGTTCCTAAGACAAATCATAGTGTCAAAATGTCATGTTTCCTCTCTATTTGGTACCCAAAAGAACAGAGATTAATGTAGATTTTAGTCTGTAGCTTTTAGATTTTAGCCTGTAGGTTTTATCTCTGTAGCTCAATGGAAATTATTTAGCAAAACACTTCTGATGTTTGTCTAGAGTCTGCTCTACAAGCTACAGAGAAATGGGATGTCAAGGTGGCATTTCCAATGCTCTTAATAATGCCGGAAGCTTATACTGAGAAATTAGAGAAGTTGAAGGCTCTGCTAAAAGAGTTATTCCAATAAGTGTAAGCCACTTATTGGGCTAATATTAATTTTCCTGGATATGAGTTCAGAGTTAGGTCATGCTCAAACAGGTGGAAATCCAAAGTGATGCCACTGAAGTCAGATGTTCAGAGTTATTACCCATGCAACAGTCCTGACATGTTAATTAGTTTTCCCCAGAAAATGATCTTGTATTGTGTTCTTGAAGGTCTCCTGTAACTGTTTCTTTCTTTCAGTTTCTATATAATTTTTTGTTTAAGAAGTGATCCTCAAAGTGTCTCAGATGCTGATTGCCTGACCCCATGTGACAAGATGCCTTCCCTTGCCTTTCAGATTTGCCTAAACTTGCTTTTACAGGATTAAAATAATGTATTGTAAACTTAAGGAAATTTGCTATTGATTTCATTCTAAGATATTTCTTGTGTTTTGATGTCATATTGTTGGTTCATCAGGAGTCATTACCATTAACACACTCATAATAGTGTCAGAGAATAAGGTTTAACTCAGGAGGGGTATGCTGAGTTGTTACACATTGCTTGAATGGAAATTAATTGAATGAGATCATAACCAAATCTGTATCCAAATCTGAAAACCAAAACAGTTACATGACAACCTTTGGAATAAGTGTGTGCCAATCTGTGATTTTCATTTTGTTTTGTGAATCTCATTTATTACTGTGACCCGCACTGTAGGCTGAAACTCTCTTTGTTTCTAATTGTACTTTGTGTTCTGTGATGAGAGCAGGTCTAGACTGGAAAGGGAGTATCTTTACCGTGATGTGTAACACGGCTGGGGAAGGTGTGGGTGTTTCTAACCTTACAGACAGATACAGAGTCAAGTCAGCTAGGCATTTCTCAAGACTCCACTTATTGATACGCAGAAGAGTCAAAAGAGGCTTTGCCATTTCTAAAAGTACATCAACAAAACCCACAGGACTATCAGGCAGTGCCAGAACTGAAAGAAGGAAGGAATGCCATTCAGATGTCTGTGTTTTGCCAACATTTTAAACTCTTTCTTGCTGATAGATAAATGTTTTTGGTTGTAGGGAAAGAAAATGTAAAAATTCTATCTCCTCACTTTAAGTTCTTTTTCCCAAACACTTAACCTATACTTCAGAGTTACCTGGAGAGTGGCAGGAGGCTGGGGAGGTACGGCTCAACCCTCAGTGATGACTGGAACTTTGAGTTTGGAGTCTGATGTCTCAAATATAGAAATGCAGGTGAGGAACTGCATTTTAGAGTAATGGTGAGAGACAAAATCAATGACTGGTTTCACCACAGGCCCAAGTGGGACACAGGATCTAAAAGTTTGTGCCAGATAAAAGATGGTGCTATGACAGACTGCAGTAACTTAGCAGAAGCTGTAAAAGCTGGAGAGTTTTGTTTTATTTAGGGAGTATGTGCTGGTTCCATGTTCTACAAAGATTAGGTGGATTGAAGACAAACCCCGTGAGAGGCAAGGAGTATTCGTGTTCAGGATTTTGGATTCACGTCTAAAAATAAGGACATTTATGACTGCTTTTCACTTTTATATTTCTGTCTACAGTGAATTTCTTTTGTAATTTCTGCTTTCAATCTTTTAAAATATAATTCTACAATATTTTTAGACAAAGCAAAATAAGTTATCCAATTTCTGCACGAACCAATTTATGATATTTCGTATTTTCTAGTGGATGTCTCCTGCGTGTTTTCAAAAATCAATCCTTTTAACTTACATAGAATATTTGTTCTGGTTTTGTTTAGTGAGCTGATGAAGCTTCGAGGTTGAACAGGGAATGGTTCTGGTTTGCAAGGAGCAGAGGGGTACAAAATTTTTCCAAAGGACTCAGCAAAATTCTAAAGAAGTCTTTTGGCAACATTTTACCCTTTTCTGAGAGTGGGACTGAAACAGATATTGGTTCCTGGCAAGTCCTTCAATGGCTATTTCACATTTTTTCTCACAACCATTGCAGCTACTAAAGGGAAGAAGAAGTAGTTGACCTGGTAGTTTGCAGGAGTGTGTACTCTTTGAATCTCCTGTCATGTTGGTCATTACTGAAAATGTTAGTCTTGATATCAGCTTATGTCATCTTCCTCATTACTTAAGTATCAGCAGAGAAGGCTTAAAATTCCAGCTGTATGCAGACCTCAGTTCGACCTTACTTTAGCTAGGAGACATCATTACTACACAGAACTTATTTGACAGCTAATCATTTTTTTTCTTTACATCAACAAAATTTCTCCTTCTTCAAGGAGGCACTGCAAAATCAGAAGTTGAAGGCAAAATCCCTTGCTGCCACAGCTGCCATCCATGGCCACAGAAACTCTATCACCTATTAGAAAAATCTCATTTGTTGGTGTGGAAAGGCATGATCTTTCACAAGACACTGGCAGGGGAGAGAGCAAAGATGGAAGGCAGATTTCAATACAGAGTCTTTTCTGAGGAATGTGACTGAAAGTGGAAATGAAAGGATTGTTTCTGTAAGGATGGGAGAAGAGGAAAGGAAAAGATTTTACAAAAGGAATCTCTTGCATTCTGCTGACTAGGGCCAGTTCGTCCTCTCATCTTTCACTCCAAGAGTCTGCCATGGAAAATACAAAGGACAAAAGCAAGTCTGTCACATACATTGGGATAACAATGTTTTGGGTTTTTTTTCAATAATGAGGTTTTTTTTTTTTATCTTGACTTGATCTTCTTTCTTGTCTGTTTTAGTGGATATGTCATTACACCATCATTCCCACTATCTCAGAAAAGTCATGATCGCAAGAAGGAAACTGTGTTGTGATAATAGAGATACATTTCTTTAAAGTTAATGTCAGTCTTAGAAAAGAAAACATATTAGAGAGTGACTGGATTTAAACTGATGAGTGGCTTCTCAAGGTTGCAGTTAGAAACAGGCTAGTAGTGATCAAATGATTGTTGTGCAGACCATTTAGAAAACAAAAATGTAACATACTATTCTATTTTACAAGCTTTAGAAAAAGGCTAATAGCTTTACCAAATTAAATATAATATTAAGCATTTTTTTCCTGCCTTAATCAGCTGTCAAATCATCAGACATAACCCAGTTTTCTTCCAACACTAGAACTGCACTGAGCTGCCATTTTGATAAAACCTTTCATATTAATCAACCTCTGTATTAAGATCTTCATAGGATAAAACTGAGTTTCAAGTAAATGGTTCAGAAGTTTGTGCTTTTAAAAATAACAGGAACTGTGATTTTGTAAAAATTAGCTTTCTGAAGACATTCCTGGCTGTCCTGTCTTTAGAACTTTTTTCAAAGAAGTAAGTACACCTGATGAAAAAGCAGTGGATCAGCTCAGTTTTAAGCAATTACCCATCTGCTCAGAGATGTAGTAACAATCTGTAAAACCGAAGCTTAAATCTTGAGGCATTTTATGTGAGTGTTTTTAGTATTTTGATCTTTGGCAATGCAAAGGTTAATTTCAATAAGTATTTCCTCTCAAAGTTAATAAATTATACCATTTTTAAGTAACCATGGGAAAAGCACTTTATTTTTCTTTTTGTTAAAAAAGTGGAATTAAATTTAATTTTTCAATCCCCAGTGACTCATTCTTTGATGTAAAAGAAATGTGTATGATTTGCAAGTGACAAGTGTATTGATATTGAGGGCCTCTCTCTTTTAGTGGAGAATATCTATCAAACTAGTCTTATGTGAATGCTGGCAAAAACATGTCTTGATAATGGGTAGCATAAAATGTGATTTGCCTAATCCATTTTAACGTTTACTAATTCCTGATGGGATTGTAAGAAAATGTTTGGAACTAGAGCTTGAAAAGAAACATTTTTTTACCAGTTTATATAACTTGACTGAAATTTCAAGGATTTTCCTGTTGTGGAGTAAGCTAGCCGAAAACCTGGTGAGGACTGCAAAAAAAGAGAGAGACAGCACAGAAGACTCAATGAGCTTCAGGAGACAAGTCTCACTTGGACTGTGATCTCCTGGTTCGAGTTTCTGTTTTGCCAAATTCAACCTCTACTCTGAAATCTAGCTGTTCCTCTTCTCATTAAAGACTCAATCATGTAGGTATTGGTTAGGCAGGGACATCTGCTTTCTCGTATCTTTTATGACTTTCTAGGTTTTTTTTGGTTTTTTTTTTATATTAAATATGATGTTAACCAAAGCAGACTGTGATCTAGTTTTATTTTGAGTCAGGTGAATGATTTGAACTCTAAATTGTACAATCATTGACTCTTGCCCTGTTTCTGATGGATCAGTTTTTTCCAATCTGTGAGTAAAATGCACTTTTTAAAAAAAAAAAATCCTATTCAGTTCTCTGTGCAACTGTTTTTTTATTCATTAGAGAGCATGCTTATTTTATGATTTTTGTAGAGAACACTATGATCAGGTTGAGGGAGGTGATTTTGCTCCTCTACTCTGCTCTCCTGAGACCCCACCTGGAGTACTGCATCCAGCTCTGGAGTCCCCAACATAAGAAGGACATGGACCAGTTGGAGAGCGTACAGAGGAGGGCCATGAAGATGATAAGAGGGCTGGAGCACCTCTCCTATGAGCACAGGCTGAGAGAATTGGGGCTGTTCAGCCTGGAGGAGGCTCTGGGGAGACCTTATTGCAGCCTCTCAATACTTAAAGGAGGCCTACCTGAAAGATGAGGAAAAACTCTTCAGTAGGGCCTGTTGTGATAGGACAAGGAGTAACGGTTTTAAAATAGAGGGAGGTAGATTTAGATTAAATATTAGGAAAAAAAATTTTTACAATGAGGGTGGTGGAACACTGGAACATGTTTCCCAGAGAGGTGGTAGATGCCCTGTCCCTGGAAACATTCAAAGCCAGGTTGCGTGAGGCTCTAAGCAACCTGATCTAGTTGGAGATGTCCCTGCTCCTTGCAGGGGGGTTGGACTAATTGACCCTGCAGGGTCCCTTCCAACCCAAACCATTCTATGATTCTATGATGTTATGCTTTGTTAGATTTTTAGCATCTAATGCTTACAGACATATCCGCTTGGATTACAATCTCAGCTTGAATATGACCAAGATCATATTAATCCATTAAGGCAAACTTAGGTGTTACTAGAAATGATTGTAGTACCTCCTTGAGCCTGCTATAATAATTACCTCAGTGCTGTTAATGAAATGTTCACTGTAGTTAGTGTACTAAAAGCTAAGCCTTTTTGTAATTAGTCTTTGCAAAAATCCTTTCTTAACTGTTTTCTATAATACTCATGGAACAAAATATCATATTCTACTGCAAAAATGGCAGCATTTTGTTGATGAATGAAAGGATTGATGCAAAAAAAATCATGTAAAGCATTTTGGGATACTTAAAGATGAAAGCTATTCAGTATATATGAGTTAGCAACAGTAATTGTGTCTAAAGGCTTCTGTCCAACAGCGGTATTCTGGTTCTCTGAGGAGTCTGCCAGGGAATATGGGTGCCATCAGCTAGGCTTTAGAAACCACCTAGAGTTCTCATAACCACTGCTCCTAAGGAGGGTCTTTTTACTGATAAATATATTTTGTGAAAAGAAAACAATATCTTAGAAAGAAAGGGACACTCATCTGCATTTCACTGAAACTACTGGAAAACTGACTTCCTTTTTTAGCAGCGTACGTGCTTTGTGTAGGTGAATATTAGACTTGGAATTAAATTTCTGTTATGAATACTTAGCATTGTATTTTATGCATTCAGATTATCAGGGTTTGTTGATCCCAGTTGCCTGTGACTCATCCTTATTGCATTGGTGTGGCTGGAACACAAGTGGCCACAGCTGAGCCTTGTGACTCAGTAGACAGCTGATATTAGATTTTGATTGTATGCCAGCTGTAGTGTCACTGATATTGAATACATTAATTAATGAATATGAATACATGATTTATCATATAAATACTATTTCTAATATAATGTGATTATTAAAAAAGTAATCCATATTCCACAGGAACTCTTTGTCTCACAGTCATTTTGCTATACATTTTTGAGGAGCACATTTTTACATTTTTTTACAGTGAGGGTGGTGGAACACTGGAACAGGTTGCCCAGAGAGATGGTGGAGGCCCCATCCCTGGAAACATTCAAGGCCAGGTTGGAGTGGGCTGTGAGCAACCTGATTGAGTTGGAGATGTCCCTGCTCCTTGCAGGGGTGTTGGACTAGATGACCTTTAAAAGTCACTCCAACCCTAACTGGTCTATGATTCTATGTTTTTTTTTTTCAACAGTCTTGTAGAAATATGATTTGCTATAATTTTAAGTAAAACCTGTCAAAGAATTTTTAGCAGCCTCCAAATTTAAAAAACCACACAAAAATCTAGTGTCCCTACCATAGCTCTGAAGATATGGACACTTCAATAGCATTTTAAAAACATATAATAACAATTAATTTTGCTTATACATATATTTTCTTATATCTGCAGTTTGGGAAGCCTAGTCCAAAACAACAGTTAAACTCAGTACAGCTCCCCAGAGAACATCCAATACGGTTATATATTTTCAGCATATACTTGTGTAACATTAAAAAATATTTTAAGAAGCATAGAATAAATTTAATTTAATATCAGGCTTTAATATGAGTAAGTTTATGCTGATTTAGTTAGTAAGCTGTAGATTTAATTAGTTAAAATGAATTCCAGATTTGAAATATGCCTAAAGCTGCATCATTTTTTTCTGATAGTGACAGAACACCAGTCATATCAAAGGTGTTTGCCAGAAATCACGAGTGCAACATGCTGCAGATTAATTTGGAAACAGATCCTAAGCAAAAATCAAATGGTTCATGAGGATAAAAGATAAATAATCAGAGAGGTCTGTAACTCCCCAGTCTTCAAAATTCCACCTGCATTATTTCAGGATGATTTTTAAGACTGAACTTTGTGGTCCAGTCTGGAGGACATTTACTTGTCTTCTTGTAAAGATATTTTGCAGGGAAATATACAATGAATATACAAAGCACAACAACCCAGCTCACAAGAAACATTCCCAAGGGACTCATCTTCTGGAAAGAAAAAGTCAAGACTCATGCTACAAAGATGGACTTCTACTAGCATCTGCACCATGCCGTGCTGCCAATAGAGAAAATAAATGGTAGTTTCTGCTTCAACCTTCCCATTAGGAAGTCATGATCTCCCTGGGTTTTCCTTAAGCACTTATCCTTTTATTCCTCGCTGGCACACAGGAGGAGGTTTAAAGACACAAATATCTGGCTGTCACAAGATTCTGGTTTTAGAACAAGAAAAAGGAACTCAGTAAGAAGGGTACCAAATTTGCAGATTTTTTGTTTGAATATATTTATTTACATAGACTCACTTCTTGGCCTAAGCCAAATTTTTAGTCCTGTACTATTTACCTTGATTATGTTAATATGGATATAAATGTATATTTCATTTTCTCTTTTTGAAGGACACCTTGTAATGAGATTATCCGTAAACTGATCTTTGCTATCTGTCTGGTCCTGTTAGCTTCTTATTGCCAGGTGCCAAATAAATGCATGTATTATCTTCTGAATTTGTGTCAGTGGGAACTCATGAACAGTGTTTGCCTAATAATTTTGTTCTTAAAGTGGTAGCCTCCTCCACCTTTTAGCAGTTAGTTTTTACTTAAAGTAATATTCACTATTACCCTGGGGTTTTTTTTATGAGAAATGATAAACACTGAGAACTGGCTCATCTTTTGATAACAGTTCCTGTATTTATAACTTCAAAGAAATAACCAGCACTTTTAAATAACCAGACATTAAAAAAATCGCCTTTAAAAAAAGTTTGTGGCCGAGAAGACACTTGAAGCTGTTACTTCCCAGGTCAGAATGGACCATTTGTCTTGCCAATATTGATTATGCCTCTATGCGGCTTAGTTTCTGCTTCCCATCTATCATCTTCAGTAAGCTCATAATCCAAGCTGGGGCAACCTGGACAGGGCTTCGACATAGAAGTCTCCCCTTTGGATGTTCCTCAAAAGGGAAAGAAAGCCAAACCAAAGCAAACCAAAAAAGGAAATGAATAATCTTTAGTAGAGTTGGAGACAATGCAGTGCATGGTTGTCGATATCTATTCCCACTGCAAACACCTATTTCCACAGGCACAAACTTTGTACCTGTGAAGGGACCTCCCTTTTACAGATTATGTCCTGGAAGGGCTGCTTGGAGGCAGACTTGAGACAGGATGGTTCATCAGCTGAGACTCGGAGAGGGGGTGGGTAGGTAGGAGGTATAATGGGGAGGAGAAGCACCAAAGAAGAGACTAGAGGCTGATTGCTGTCCTTGCTGTGGCTCTGTCTGTGCAGGCTGTGGACCTGCCTGTCATGGGGCATTACTGGGACAGCTGTGAGCGCTACCAGATGCTTCCCTGTGCCTTTCCTGTGTGCAGGCACCAGGCATCCTTCCTGCCTGAGAAGTGTTACTCTGCTGACACAGTGCTCTGTAGGAGCTATTGGTCTTATCAGGTCCTGAAGTGGCACAGCAATGCCATTATCAGAAATGCCATTGTCAGAAGTGTAGTAGCAGAACTGTCACTTAACAAACAGTTAACCTAGAACATACTAGCTGTCTCTGGTCCCTCAAGCATTTTCCTGGGATACCTTAGCTCTGTAGATTTTGCCTTTTGTACTAGGATTTATTGAGCTATAGCAATATGGGAAATGTTTGTCATTTCTTATGTGTGGATGACATTTCTCTGGGCTTTCTTACTGTATTGTTCCCTACAAACTTTGGGGGAAGGAGGAGGTGGAGAACCAGAGACCTAGAGAGCCACTAATGATTATGTGATCCTATATACAATGAATTACATGGCTTTGAGGGATGCTTTTCAGAATAATAATGTGTGCCAGCTTTTATTATATTTTCAAGAGTGATTTCAAGCTGAGCTTCTCTAAACTCTTCTTTTACAGTGTGCACATCAAAACCCTGAAGAGGTATTAAAACTCAGGGGTTACTCAGCAGCAGACCATGGAGTCTTCTAAAACAGAGAAAGCACAAAGTCACTTGAAGGAGACAAATAAAAAAAGCATCACAGACAAATCTTCTCTGTCTGTGTTGTCTTTTCAGGACATAGCCTACCTCCTGGATTTGTTTTTAAATTGTTAGGTAAGTGTCCTTCTAGGCAGCAGCAGAGCACAGACAGTGTCTATGCAGGAATTCTATCCTTCCATCCCTTTGGAGGTCTTGTGGGCGTGCCTGCTCCTTTCTCCTTTGAAGTGATCCACATCTGTTGCCCTGTAAGCTCCTCTCCCAGGAGCTCTCATTTTCTCCCTGCACTTTAAAAGGTTCTGTTTGCTGAGGGACACTTGTATGTCCCCAGGGAAAACATGGTTTCCCCTTCTTTTCTGAAGGGTCCCTCTGTCTCAAAGTGTAGTAGTAGATATTGGAACTGTTTCAGCCTTCCCTCTGCTACCCAGCCACAGTCTTTCAATGAAACATATAATAACAAACTGTTAATGCAAAAATAGTAAATATTTTTATTAATATGCTGCAAAATGTATACACATGGGTAGGTGATGATTCCTTGAATAATTATGAACCATATTTTCTTGCTTCTATTTACCAATTAAGTTTTCATTTATTCAGCCTTTTCTCATGACAGCTTTATAGAAATTTGGTATCGTGAATTGGTTTGGGAACAAAGCAAGATTTGAATTAAAAGTATGTTATAAGGCATTGCTTAAGAGTTGCTCACAAGCATCCCTTAGAGCCACTGAATTGCTAACACAAACATTGTGCGGAATTGCACAACCAGCATGCTTTTTTTTTTTTTTCTGGAAGGAGACATTTTCTTTATGCATTTGTTATAGAGTTTCTGCTTTTGGCTCAGCAATATCTGTCCCATAGAGTATAAGCTGTGTTTAATAGTCCTTTAATCACTGAAGCTGAAGCTATACTCTCCCATTAACGACTTCTGCTGGATTGCTCTCTGGAATCATAGAATAATTTGGGTTGGAAAAGACCTTTAAGATCATTGAGTCCAACCGTTAACCTAACACGGCCAAGTCCACTACTAAACAATGTCCCTAAGCGCCACATCTACATATCTTTTAAATACCTCCAGGGATGGTAACTCAACTGTTTCCCTGAGCTGCGTGTTCTAGTGCTTGATAACTCTTTCAGTGAAGAAGTATTTCCTAATATCCAATCTAAACCTCCCCTGGAGCAACTTGAGGACATTTCCTTTCATTCTATCACTTGTTACTTGGGAAAAGAGACTGACACTCACCTAGCTACAACCTCCTTTTAGGTAGTTGTAGAGAGCCTCTCAGACTCCTTTTCTCCAGACTAAACAACTCCAGTTCCCTCAGCTGCCCCTCACAAGACTTGTTCTCTAGACCCTTCGCCAGCTTTGTTGCCCTTCTTTGGACACACTCCAGCACCTCAATGTCTTTTTTGTACTGAGGCGCCCAAAATTGAATACAGTATTCAAGGTGCAACTTCACTAGTGCCAAGTTTCAATTGAAGAAATTGAATATTTTTATATTAAAATTATTATTTAATATGGCTTTCCACTGTCCCTCTGACATGAAGGCTTAATGAATGAAAGTAGTTTTAGATTCATTGTGAAGTAAGAAACTCTAACATGACCCTAGGTTCTCTGTCAGTGATATTTCATATATATAGAGCTCCAAGTGCTTATGCCTTCAAATGAAAACAGGCTTCTGATTCCTTAGAAACATCCTCCTTAGAAGCCTTTATTATTGCAGTGTGTTCAACAAAGTAGTATTCCTTACAGAATTATGGTTTTTGGTGCAATACTCAACTATCTTGAAGAAAAATTCCTAAGAGTATTGAAATGCTTCAGTGGTGCCAATTTCCATTCATGTAGATCTCAATGAATAGGCTAACTGCAATATAATTTAATTTTTTATTTTGAAATAGGACTTCAGCACAGCTTTACAGACAGTGAAAGACTACTTTTGAATTAATAATATTTAATTGTTGTAAAAAACAGTCATGACAGAAAGTACAGTACTCATCACAGGAGAAATATGCAATCATATTGCTCTAATGCAACATCATGGCAGCTAGCTGCAGTTTATATGTAAATTGACATTCTCATCTTTAATTCTGTTTTTAGTTTCTTATAACTTCCTCAAACCATTATGTTTGTAGTTGAAATATCTTGTCTGGTATCAACTGAGAAGTAAAGTATTAAATTTTAAAAACTGTACATAAAGGGCAAAGAGAAAAACAAAAGTACTTTCCAGATAAGCCACTCCTGAACACATTCTTGATGGCACAAATACATAAAATGTTTAGCAACTTTGTTTACTTGAAGAAGTTTCAATTTTAATTTTCATCTTAAAAATAGCTTTTAAAAATAATTTACAGGTGACATGAAATATAATAATTTATTTGAAGACTGTACAGCATAGTCTTTGGATCTTTACTGGAGTGGATATCAGAATTTACAGACAAGTCAATTGAGAAGAATCTTTGTGCACAAAACTGGAAGGAAAAAGAAGGAAAAAGGAAATGAAAAGTTTTACTTTTAATGCTGTATCACATAACAAGATTGTCTACACATCAGTTGCATTAGGACTAGTGTTCAGAATAAACATATACAGTAATACTAAGGAAAGGAAGTTTTTAAATAATGAAAGATACCATAGAAAGAAAGAATTTCATGGTAAACTGTTTCACAAGGGCATAATAAATAGCTCTTAAAAAGAAAAACAGGACTGCAACAATAAAATTCTATTGCCTGTCTAGATGATTGATTTTGTAGAAAAATAAAGCTTTATCTAGTGGAAGGTATCCCTGCCCATGGCAGGGGGGGTTGGAACTACAAGATCTTTAAGGTCTCTTCCAACCCAAACCATTCTATGATTTTAAAATTGTTTTGCATCTGCAAGGAACCACCACAAGTGGTGGATGAAGACTTAGTGATTGCATGTAAGACGTTCTCAAAGAACTACCTTTATACTCATATTCCAATGTAACTTCCTATGTCATGATATGTAGAGTATTTCCAATGACATAATGACTTTTGGTTGGGTTGGTGATTTATAGATATAGAATTAGGATAAGGCTTTGGAAGAGTTGGTTGACAGCATCTATTAGAAGTAGAGTTACTGGCTTGGTAAGGAGGATCTCAGATGGAAATGTGAGAGTTACAAGGAGTGTATTATGGAGAACTGTAATTGTGTGCATGTTTTCATGTGGGTTTTAAGTGTATTACTAAGATGTAGGGAATTATGTACCTTATAATAATTAATGTGTTTCTACTTTGTGTTTACATGCTCATGCAAAGGCTATAAATAACCTGTCAGAAAATTTCTGAGCTAGGCAGAAGTGAACAGACTTGCTGATCAAGTCTTGAACCTTGCTAATGTGAACCCTACCGGCAAAGAGAGCGAGTAGTAGTCTTAAGACCACTATGAAGTTTCTGTGGTCAAGCTTAATATTGTGGAAGGTGAAATAAGGACGCCTACTTTTTAAAAGTAAAAATATGTTAATATATATTATTTCATAATTTTAAAAACAGTATACCAATTATATCAAGCTATGGTTCCATGGTTGTCTATGTACAAGTAAAATAACACTTCTTTCAATCCAAGACATCATGTGAATCTAGGCACATAAAGCTTATAGGTATTTTATTCAAAGACTATGTCCTGGTTCTGGCTAGGATAGAGTTAATATTTACCTGAGCTGGATGGAGAACTGAAGCTGGTAGCCCGTATGGCTGGGATAGTTAACTAACAGTTAGTTAACAGCTGGGGTTAATTTACCCAAAATGAATATACCTGAAATTTGTTTATATTTGACATGAAAATATTGGGAAATGGGAATAAAATCTTAGGCTGCTTGTATTTGCATTCAAAACTACATTGACATAAAAAACCCATCATTATTAGTAGTGTGTCGTAGTTCAGCCCTGATCAGGACCAGACTACGCAGTCCGTCTCTCGCTCCCCCCACCCTCCGAGAGAATAGGAGGAGATGATATAAGAAAAAACAGCTCAAGGTTTGAGATAAGGATGGGGAGAAATCCTTAAAGTTACCGTCACGGGCAAAACAGACTCGACTTGGGGAAAACTATTCATTTATTTCTAAAATTAGCAGGAGAATGAGACAGGGAACAAGATAACCTCCCCCCACCCCTCCCTCTTCCCGGGCTTAACATTATCTCTACTACCTTCCCCTCCCGAGTAGCATGGAGGGGGGAAAGGGAATGGGGGTCACGGTCAGTTCATCACGCGTTGTTTTACGCCGCTGTATCATCGTCAGGGGAAGAACTCCTCGCATTCCTCCTCTGCTCCAGCATGGGGTCCCTCCCACGGGCCACAGTCCTTCGTGAAACTGCTCCGGCGTGGGTCATCTCTTCCACGGGCTGCAGTCCCTCTAGAACAGCTGTCCCAGCGGGCCCTCCACGGGCCACAGCCTCCTTCAGGCCTCCACCTGCTCTGGCGTGGGGTCCTCCACGGGCTGCAGGTGGATCTCTGCCCCTCCGAGGACCTCCATGGGCTGCAGGGGGACAACCCGCTCCACCATGGTCTTCACCACGAGTTGCAGAGGAATCTTGGCCAGGAGCCATATTATTCCTCCCCCTCCTTCTTCACTGACCTTGGCGTCTGCAGCCGTTCCTCACAACAGGCTGGCAGACATCTCTCAGGATCCTTTTTACATCTTATTCACTTCTCATCTCCGCTCCACTTCTTGCAGCTGGGCCGGGCCGAGTTGGGCCCAGTCGGCTGCCTGGCGGGAGGCCAGAGGGTGAGGCCTGCAAGGCCCATGAGGCTCACGCCTCCCCCTCTCTGCCCCCCGCTCAGCTGCTTCACATCTTCTCCTCCTCTTTTTCCTGTTTTCCCCTACTTAAATACGTTATCGCAGAGGCGTTATCACGGGACATTCTGCTACCAATTGGCTCGGCCTTGGCCAGCAGCGGGTCCGCCCTAGGCCCGGCCGAGTCCACTGAACAAAGGGGAGCGACTTCTAGCAGTTTCCTACAGAAGCTACCACCTTAGGCCCCCCCTCACTAACAAAACCAGAACAAGTGCTAATTAGCAATGCATATATCAGGTATATATTCCTATTTCAAACTCCACTTTTTCTATTTTTGTTCTTCTATTTCTAGTTTAGTTCTCTTGAATGCCTATTTCAGCACCATATGGGTGGCAACATTGAGAAGAGAAGTTATGTCTGTTCCAGTATTACAAACTCTAAGTAGAGTAAAGTTTCCCTTCTTATCCAAATACACTTGTTTTGAGAAGTTCCTCGTCCCTAAACTTGGACATCTCTTAGCAAAAGAAGTATTTTGTGCTCAGATAATATGTGGTGCAGGAGCCATATTCTGGCATTTTTCCCTTGTGAGTGAGGAGAAGCAATCTGATACGCAGAATACTCAGCCAAGGCTTTTAATTGGAAGGTTGGACAGAAAATCTATGGAATAGCATGAAGACTGTCTAAGATTTAGGAGACCGACACTTTGGATAAGGAATAGCACTTGGCTCATAAATTATTACTCCAATTTATAAATAAAGTGTGGGAGATGTAGTAGTGTTTTTTTCATTCCTCTTAGGTATGCTGGCACTATACAAGGAACATGAAATAATACTGAGAGTTCACGTCAAACGTAGTTTCAGATTTGAGCTGCTCTTAGGGCTATATGATGTGTATGAATCCAGTATTTTTCTTCTCTCATTATGAAGACAAATTGCTTAGGCCAAATTCTTTTCTGTATCTATATGTAGGACTAATGCGTCGTAACATTTCAAAGCACTTGGAGAAGTAAATACTTGGACTTGGCTGATCCTGAAAATGGGAAATCTAAATTAAATAGCAAATGGGGTTTGGGATATTGGGGCAACCTATTAACTGTTTTTCCAAAATCATTCTACATATGAAGAAATCTAGTTGAGTGTTTTTTCCTCAGCCCTATGTATGTAGTTTTTATACCAGTATACCAACAAACCATTTTTTATGACTTGCAGAAGACATTTTCTGGTTTTATTGTTTTGGGGTTTTTTTTTTTGTTTGTTTGGTTAGGTTTTTTTTACCTCAGTTTCACATATGTTTTACGTTAGTGTTCGAAACAGCAGTCTTCTGGGAAATATCAAACTAATTTTGTGTATTTTCTGAGATGTAAGTTAAATAGAAATTTAATATTGGTTTAAATAAAGCACCAGGCTTCTAAAGTGTGTTTATTTCCCCCAAGCTGCATTTGGTCCTATATTTTCAGATCTATGGTTTTGCTGTGACACATTTTAAAAATTAGAAAATGATCTGCTATGACAGAACACATACTGTGATTTAATAACATTCCTAACACACTGCATGATTCTAATGTACTGCAATTATATAATGTAATTTCATGAACTGATCTGGATCTTCTGATCCTGTTACTGTTTGACATAAGAGGCTGTCCTGCCAACCACAAAGGGTTCATTAATGATATATCACACAGATTTTATGTCACACCAAAACACAATTAGAATCTCCTACGACAAATAAGAACACACATTGAAATTTTTTTTCCATATTAATGCCTACTCACAAAATATCACAGAAAACTTCTTTCACTACATAACAAAGCAAAATGTTGCATCTGGACATGGACTAACTCTTGGCTAGTACCAGACAGAAAGTGCATGCATATTTTGCTCATGTTTATTTACTTTCCAGTTATGTAATGGCCTTAGTACAAAATAAATCTAATATTTCTAATACATTGTGATATAAAAGTATATATCTTCATAATGATCTCCTGAAAATGAAGATTGCAGAAGTTTTGCTTTGAATTCTGTTCTTTTTCAAACCCAGAGATCACTGAGAGAAATAGAATTGTGTCCCAAAGATTTTCATAGTCATTACGCGCATCAGATTATTAAGACTGTTTGATTAATAAACTGACTGTAATGGTAGAAATGGGTTTTGGATTTAATGATTTATTTGTGTTGTGGTTTTGTTTGGTGAGGGGGGGCCTAAGGTGGTAGTTTCTGTAGGAAACTGCTGGAAGTTTCCCCTTTGTTCAGTGGACTCGGCCAGGCCCAGGGCAGACCTGCTGCTGGCCAGGGCTGAGCTGATTGGTAGCAGAATGTCCCGTGGTAACGCCTCTGCGATAATGTATTTAAGAAGGGGGAAACAGAAAGAAAAAAAAAGAGAAGAGAAGATGTGAAGAAGCTGAGTGCGGGCAGAGGCGCAGAGGGGGAGGCGCGGGCCTCACGGGCCTTGCAGGCCTCACCCTCTGGCCTCTTGCCAGGTGGCTGACTGGGCCTGACTCGGCCCGGCCTGGCTGCAAGAAGTGGAGAGGAGATGAGCTGGATGATGTGAAGAGATTCTGAGAGGCGTCTGCCAGCCTGTTGTGAAGAACTTTTCTTGTGAGAGGAACGGCTGCAGACGCCAAGGTCAGTGAAGAAGGAGGGGGAGAAGTAATGCGGCTTCTGGCCAAGATTCCCCTGCAGCCTGTGGTGATGACCATGGTGGAGCAGGTTGTCCCCCTGCAGCCCATGGAGGTCCACGGAGGAGCAGAGATCCACTTGGAGCCTGTGAAGGACCCCACATCGTGGGAGGTGGATGCCTGAAGGTGGCTGTGGCCCGTGGAGGCCCCGCTGGGACAGCCGTTCTGGAGAGACTGCACCCCGTGGAAGAGATGACCCACGCCGGAGCAGTTCCACAAAGGACTGTGGCCCGTGGGAGGGACCCCACAACAGAGCAGGGGAGGAATGTCATGAGTTCTTCCCCCGACTATGAAGCAGCGGCGTAAAACAACGTATGATGAACTGACTGTATTCCCTCTTCCCGCCCTGTGCCGCTCGGTGGGGGAAGGTAGTAGAGATAATGTTAAGCTTGGGAAGAGGGAGGTTATCTTGTTCCCTGTCTCATTATCCTGCTGTTTGTAGTAATAAATGTATAGTTTTTCCCAAGTCGAATCTCTTTTGCCCGTAACAGTAACTTTAAGGATTTTCTCCCTGTCCTTATCTCAAACCTCGAGCCATTTTTCCTTATATTATCTCTCCCTATTCTCTCGGAGGGTGGGGGGAGTGAGAGAGAGACTGCGTAGTCTGGTCCCGATCGGGGCTGAACTACGACTACGGGGCTAACTACTATTATTTCAAATAAATTTGCTTTTTGTCATATAACCAAGTGAGACTACTGCAGTCCTGTAAATGCAATTTCGAACGGAGTGGTGTTCTGGTTTTGTTAGTGAGGGGGGGCCTAAGGTGGCAGCTTCTGTAGGAAACTGCTAGAAGTTGCTCTCCTTTGTTTAGTGGACTCGGCCGGGCCTAGGGCGGACCCACTGCTGGCCAAGGCCGAGCCAATTGGTAGCAGAATGTTCCGTGATAACGCCTCTGTGATAACGTATTTAAGTAGGGGAAAACAGAAAAAAAAGTAGAGATGTGAAGCAGCTGAGCGGGGGGCAGAGAGGGAGAGGCGCGAGCCTCGTGGGCCTTGCAGGCCTCACCCTCTGGCCTCCCGCCAGGCAGCCGACTGGGCCCAACTCGGCCCAGCCTGGCTGCAAGAAGTGGAGGGGAGATGAGAAGTGAATAAGATGTAAAAAGGATCCTGAGAGACGTCTGCCAGCCTGTTGTGAGGAACGGCTGCAGACGCCAAGGTCAGTGAAGAAGGAGGGGGAGGAGTAATTCAGCTGCTGGCCAAGATTCCTCTGCAACTCGTGGTGAAGACCATGGTGGAGCGGGTTGTCCCCCTGCAGCCCATGGAGGTCCACGGAGGGGCAGAGATCCACCTGCAGCCCGTGGAGGACCCCACGCCGGAGCAGGTGGAGGCCTGAAGGAGGCTGTGGCCCGTGGAGGGCCAGCTGGGACAGCTGTTCTAGAGGGACTGCACCCCGTGGAAGAGATGACCCACGCCAGAGCAGTTTCACGAAGGACTGTGGCCCGTGGAAGGGACCCCATGCTGGAGCAGAGGAGGAATGTGAGGAGTTCTTTCCCTGACGATGACACAGCAGCGTAAAACAACGCGTGATGAACTGACCGCGACCCCCATTCCCTTCCCCCACCCCGTGCCGCTCGGGAGGGAGGTAGTATAGATAATGTTAAGCCCGGGAAGAGGGAGGGGTGAGGGGAGGTTGTCTTGTTCCCTGTCTCATTCTCGTGCTAATTTTAGAAATAAATGAATAGTTTTCCCCAAGTCGAGTCTGTTTTGCCCATAACGGTAACTTTAAGGATTTCTCCCTGTCCTTATCTCAAACCTCGAGCCGTTTTTCCTTATATCATCTCCTCCTATTCTCTTGGAGGGTGGGGGGAGCGGGAGAGAGACTGCGTAGTCTGGTCCCGATCGGGGCTGAACTACGACAAGTGGCAACTTGTAACTTGTGACTACTTTGCCATCTTGAATTTGTAGAATTAGTAAATCCAGTCTATTTTAACTGTTACAGGGATGAGTAATTGTAATTGTATTCCCATGAAGAAACATCGTGATATAACCAGTGTTCCAAACAAATAAAAACTGTCCTCCTCGGGTGTCATATCGAATACAATTAAAGTATAATTTTAGAACAAGAAGGCTTATTAGAATTACCTTTAATATAACTATACAAAAAGCCATGCCTGATGGATGGCAACACTTCATTGCAACAATATATTATTTTTGTATTTTATTTGTATTATTTGTATTTATTTGTATTATTATTTGTGTTTTCTGTGTGACTGAGTTAGTTAACTCGGTTCAAATCTGTTCCTTACCCACTCCCGAGTAGTTACAAAGAGGAAGCATGCTGAACACTTAATTCTACTCCATGTCTCCTTTCTCCAACAGCCTCCAGGAAACTTGCAACTATTTTTTGAAGCAATTCTGGAAGGCACCTGTATTGCCCCTCTCCTGCGGTGATCTAGAGATATGTTTGTTCATTTTGATAAGCCTAGTAACTGAACATAGTTGCCTCACGTGTTGAACTAACGAGCTAGAGCAGATGAAATACTCTGAAATGAGATTGTTGCTTCTCATGAAACCAGCTGTCAAAGACCCATTCTGGTGTGATGATCTGGAAGCTTTCTATCACTCGCTGTTGGAAACCTACTGTTTGACTTCTTGTTGAAATATCATTATTGTTTTATCTTTTCAAAATGTAGCTTTTTATTCTCTCTCGGGATGTTAGCTGTCAGTCATGCAAGCTCCATGCTGCTTTGGTAATTAACTAGTTTTTGATCAGAGGCCAAGAAATAAAAAGGTGAACCCTACCGTGAACTGAAAAGAGGAGGCTGAAGTGGAATTACAGATGAGTGTTGGAGACCAGATTCTCAGCTGTTCATGGGTGCAGCTCCAGTGATAAGGGACATTTTCAGCATACACTGACCAAGAACCTGGGCCCTAAACTGGGGTGGGGAGGATGGGCAGAAATGTATGGGAGCTATGCTTTTCCCTGTGTTAAAGAGTACTATAGACCATCATTGAGATAGTCTCTTAAGAGGTTTAGATCTGTGTGACTTTGAAGAATTCATCCATTTGCTCTTGAAAACGAAAATGTTGTTTTGCCTCTGACTAACCTGTCACTGATATCTTTCCTCCTGTGCCACAGAAGGTGCAAACTCTCCTTACACAAATTTTTAAAAAACCCAACAAGACAACATAAAACTCTTAAAAGAAGTCAAAAGAAATTTGAGAAGGACCGTGTCTGGAGAAAGTGAAAGAGTTATTTAAGGAGAAAAGAGGTGGAGACATAGGATATTGTGGGACATCTCAGGAAATTAGGCTTGTTTAAATTCAAGATGATTAAAATTTTCAGAAGCCAGCAATATTCAAAATTAGTTGTCCCTGTAATCCTGGGGTTTTTTGTTTTTTTTTTTTCTTTTGTTTTGGTTTTTTATGCTATTCCTTCACAAAAAAAATATGGCAATAACAAGTAACAAAGAAGGAAGTCTTCAGATATCACATTTAATATTAAAGAACTATGAGCAGGTAAGCAGAGGGAGAGGAATCAGATCAAACTGGAGAACAATAACAGCAGTTAAAGTCCACTGATTGTATTTGCCTGCAATCTGTCCCATAATGAATAATCCCACTGAAATAAAATTAAGTTCTCAACATGAATAATGCAAATAGTGTGTTCTAATTTAGGTGAGCCTGTAAGTGTTGGAATTTTTGGGAAGAATTACATTTTTGGAGCCCATGAGTAGCATTAGTAATTTTAAGAATTAACACAAGTTGAGAATTATAATTTGAAGCTTTTATGGAGTGTTTAATGAATTAAAATGCACATGGGATGTTTTACCTTCTTAAGACATAGCCGACATCATGAAAAGCAAGCTGACATCAACTTCCTGTAGCTGATCCATCATTTTTAAGGGTGCTAGGAATTCTGGGTTGTGACAGTTTGTGGAAACTCTTTACACGTGCTTCATACGTACTGGTTCAAAATGGTTGGTATGTATGTTTCTTGCCAGAAGGCAAGCACTGTTCTGCTCTCTTTGGCAGAAACTTTTTGGGCTAAAACCCTGGAAAGATTTAAAGTGCTGGAGGTTTAGAGACAGGCAATATAAAACTACCAGCCCAAGGTTATCAGTTTAAGGGCTTCACCTGTAAAATGTGATCATTCTATCTTACATCCTAGCTGCCATCAAGGAGACTGGATCCTTAAAATTGTTCACTTTGGCAAACAACTTGCCCAGTGGACAGTTGTTCTGAGTTAATTCTGATGAAGTAGTCACCCAACCCCTATCAATTATGGGACAGTAGGGACTCTTCTTAAGAACTTTTTAGCAATTCAGGCCCAGTGAAAGCTGTTGAATGTCTGTGTAGACTCACATAAAAGGTTCATTTAGACCAATATCGTGTTTCTGACAGCAGGCAGCAATACTTCCCTAGATTGTTCTCCTGACCCTCAGTTGATTATGGCCATGAGACTTACTGGGCTGGAAGTGATTTTTGTTTTCCATATCCCTCGATGGATTTTTCAACCATTGGTCAATCCTTTTTACAGACAATGTCAATTTTTGCCACCTACAGTATCCTCAATGAAGGAGTCACAGCTCAGCTGTGCAATGCCTGCAAAGGGAAACTCTTCCCTTTGGCTTGTGTTGTAAGGCATATTTGTGGCCTCTGGTTCTTATACCAGAAGATGGAGTTATCTTTTTACTATGTCACACATGATTTTATAGTTTCATCATTCTCCTCTCTGTCATCTCTTTAGCCTGAAGAGGCTATTTAATCTATTTAATCATTCCTCACACAGAGTTAATTCCAAATCATTGATTTTTCATATCACTTTTTTTTTGTCTTTCAAATTCTATTTACTCTTTTTTTTTATGGAGAGACAGAAATCTCACACAGTATCTCAGAAGGAGGCGCACCATGCATTTACACCATAATGATGCTTTCTATTTTGCTGTTACTTTCTTAATAATTCCTAACGTTTCCTGTCTTGACAACTATTGAATGACCTTTTTCAATCCAGCTATCACAGCCTCACGATCTCATCAGATCAGAGCACAGCACTCCGTAAAAAAATCTGAGTTGTTTTTACCAATGTGCATCACTCTTAATTTATCTACATTGAATTACATCTACTATTTTGTTGTCCAGTTACTACGTAACGAGAAGTTATTTTTCATAATCAGTCCCCACCTTTATTATCTTGAATAACTTAATATGGTCATCAAAAATGTCTAACTTTACTATTCTTCTCTTTGCTACTCCATCATGAATACATTATACAGCATGAACAAGAACAAATAACTTCATAAATTGTGTATGATGAAAAATATTTAGGAAATTTGACTATTTAGGAAAATTAATCATGTGAATATTTTACTATTTTGCCATGATTTCCTAAGAATCCATAGGCAGGACAGGTTTTTTTTTAGGCAGAGGTAATGTTCTTTATTAAACCTACTAATATTCTTGAGGAAAAAAAAATAGTCTTGAGCATACACCCAAGATTTCTGCCAGCTCTCAAAATAGAAGTAGTAGCTTTCAAAACAAGCTACATGTTAAGAACAATTAGTCAGAAGTTACTAAATTATATATTGGTTAAACTATCTCTGGAAAAAATAGGTCTTATTTCCCAGGGAGCAGAGGGCACATGAGGAGGGTGAAAAGAACTGAAGGGAGAGGAAAAAAAAGAGAGGGAAAGCAAGAACAAGAGAAGATGAGAGAGATTAATAGATACTGATCACTTAAGGGAAAGAGATATGTAGTGTATAGTCTGTGGAGTATGGAGAGATCAATGCTGGGGTGAGACATTATAATATGCTATAAAGAGAGTTCTTAGGTTTATCTTTAGAAGGTATTTGTTATGTTTTCTTTGTGGACATTAAAACATCTTCACAAAGATGGAGACGGAATGATCATTTTCTGGGAAATGCCTTTCCCTGACAGTTGGATATTTCTGTCATGCATAGCCTGCACATGAGTTCATGCTGGTGCATAATAGTTGCCTGGTATCAACTACATATATGCCCTGATAACATCTGGTGCACTGGGTGGAAAGTTCTACATTTGTCCAAGTGCGGGTGTATCATCCAGAGATGCTCATGGTTCTGCTGTGGAGAGTATTCATAGCGAGTAGTACAAACATGTTGATGAGTCTTACTTTTGCTGCGTAGGTACAGCCTGTATTCAGTGTACTTAGGATTATGGAGAATTTGCTTCTGCTGATTGATTTCATGAGGCTGAGAAGCTGCTTAAAGGCTCAGGAATGTGGTTGTGGGAAGATTTCTTTTGAGGATTTTCTTCCAATAGAGGCTCTGTTTAATCACTATCTATGCAAGTTCCAGGATAGAATAGTATGTGCTAAGTGGGATTTTTTTTTTTCCTTATAACCAGATAATTCTTCATGTGGTGCTCAGGGGACTCTGAGAAATATGATCTGTTTTTCTAGGTATCTTTGTTGGATAAAAGTCCTCTTGTCACCTGTGTATCTTAGACTTTTTGGTACTATTATTTAAAAACTCTTCTTGAACAGAACTCATAGGTTCATAGGCTGCAGGCCCATTACAGTGGTCCTACCTATGCCTGTACCTGTACCACAAATGACTCTCTCAGGTGTGCATATGGGTATGTTGAAGCTACTAGCCTGACAGTAACGCTGTTTGTTTTTTTAATTTCCTGGAAGCTGTACTGATAAATCTCTCCCGTTTCCTCTTTTTCAGCAAAACTGGAGCTGCTAGACTGGAGGCAGGACTCTACATAGGAGTCACTGAACTTCCCTGTCTCCACAGAGCTCCTCTGGAATTATAGTTTAGGAAAAAGTCCTTTCCCTTGAGAAATGTATCCTAGTGTCATAGTTCAGCCCAGATCGGGACTAGACTACGCAGTCTCTCTCTCACTCCTCCCACCCTCCAAGAGAATAGGGGGAGATGATAAAAGAAAAATGGCTCGAGGTTTGAAATAAGGATGGGGAGAAATCCTTAAATGTACTGTTACAGGCAAAACAGACTCTACTTGGGGAAAAATACTCATTTATTTCTAAAACTAGCAGGATAATGAGACAGGGAACAAGATAACCTCCCCCCACCCCTCCCTCTTCCCGAGTTTAACATTATCTCTACTACCTTCCCCTCCCGAGCGGCACAGGGGGGAAGAGGGAATGGGGGTCGTGGTCAGTTCATCACACGTTGTTTCATGCTGCTACTTCGTCGTCTGGGGAAGAACTCCTCACATTCCTCCCCTGCTCCAGCGTGGGGTCAGGGCCACACTCCTTTGTGAAACTGCTCCGGCGTGGGTCATCTCTTCCACGGGCTGCAGTCCCTCCAGAACAGCTGCCCCAGCAGGCCCTCCACGGGCCACAGCCTCCTTCAGGCCACCACCTGCCCTGGCATGGGGTCCTTCACGGGCGGCAGGTGGATCTCTGCCCCTCCATGGGCCTCCATGGGCTGCAGGGGGATAACCTGCTCCACCATGGTCACTACCACAGGCTGCAGGGGAATCTTGGCCAGCAGCTGAATTACTCCTCCCCCTCCTTCTTCACTGACCTTGGCGTCTGCAGCCGTTCCTCACAACAGGCTGGCAGATGCCTCTCAGGATCCTTTTTACATCTTATTCACTTCTCATCTCCCCTCCACTTCTTGCAGCCAGGCTGGGCCGAGTTGGGCCCAGTCGGCTGCCTGGCGGGAGGCCAGAGGGTGAGGCCTGCAAGGCCCATAAGGCTCGCGCCTGCCCCTCTCTGCCCAACGCAGCTGCCTCACATCTTCTCTTCCTTTTTTCTTCTGTTTTCCCCTTCTTAAATATGTTATCACTGAGGTGTTATCACAGGACTTTCTGCTACTAATTGGCTTGGCCTTGGTCCGCCCTAGGCCCGGCCGAGTCCACTGAACAAAGGGGAGCAACTTCTAGCAGTTTCGTACAGAAGCTACCACCTTAGGCCTCCCCCTCACTTAACAAAACCAGAACACCTGGTTTTGGCTGGGATGGAGCTAATTTTTTTTTCGCAGTAGATACTGTGTTTTGGATTTAGTACGTGAAGAATGTTAATTATACAATGATATTGTTAGTTGTTGCTAAAGAGACCAAGGATATTTTTCAGCTTCTCAGGTTTTGCTGATGCGCAGGTGCAAGAAACTGGGAGGGGTATAGCCAGTAGTTCCCAAACTGGTCAAAGAGAGTATTCCATAGCATAAATGTCATGCTCAGTTTATAAGTGGAGGTTGGCTGGCTTTCTCGATTTTCCTCTGGCTGCTTGGGATTGCTCTGCATCACTTTCTGTTCATTCCATGATTGCTACTCAGGATGAGCTGTATTAGTCATCGAGTCATTGGGTGGTGAGATATTGTGCATAATTTGTTTTGTATATTTTACTTTCTCTATATATTATTATTATTATAATTATTAATATATATTATTATATCTTCCTTTGCTATCCTAGTAAACTGTTTTTATCTCAACTCATGAGTTTTCTCACCAACTCTCTTCCCTGTCCCTCTGGGGAGGGGGAGGGTGAGCGAGAAGCTGCATGGTACTAGATTGCCAACTGGGGTTAATTCATAGCAACATGTATCATCCAGCTGCCCATTGGAAAGATAACCATATGCAGTAAAATAAGAGCCTCCTGTTCACTACCTGAAGGCATATACAGTTGCTTTATGTGGTTCATTTTTTACTTCTGTGCCCAGATATTTCCTAGCCTCTTTTATTATTTTCCTTTAGGGATGATCTCTTGCTGATCTTCATCCTACAGCAGCTTAAGTTCTGGTTTTACTCACTTCAGTTCCAGGCGTCTTTTTGCTCCAAGCATTTAATCTCTCAAAGGCCTATTAGAATCTGCATGCTGAAGTGTATTTATAATCCAAAGATGGAAGGACTATTCTTAGTCTCCATTTTTATCTTGCAACAGAACAATCCTAAGGAAAACTTTGACTTATCTAATATTGGACTTCTGTGAGTCAGTTACCTAATATCACTTTTGTGAGGAGGCTAAGACTTGTAGTCCATGATTCATCTGAAATACTTCAGATGTCTACCTTGAGACGAGATAAATCATTTACTAGCAGTACATCTTTCTCCTTACTTGTTATGGAAGATATCTAGGAAGGTAGTTCACATGTTGATGTCTACATTGTAGATGTCTTAAAATACATGAGACAGACAAGTCCTATTACCTGAGTCTCTGCCAATAAATTTGAACAGAGGGGAACTTGGACAAATAAATTCCTCTACAGTTCCAAAACCAGCAATGAGCTGGGCAAAGGAAAATAAAATTTTGGAATTTACTGGCATTTCTAATGCTTTTGTTGAGGCTTTGGGCAGCTGGCTGTCAACACCTGGATTGTAATAGAGGCTGTTCTCTTTTTATTCAGAGGTTTGGCTGTCAGAAGGTAAATTCTTTATATTGGTTGTAAGAACACTTGGCTGAATATGATTCTGCATTTACCTGTTGAAATCTACCATCAATACCAAGCTTCCTTGAAGACCTTATATGATTCACAGTGTTAGCTCTTTCAACTTAATGTCGCAGCTTTTCATTCTCACAGTCAAGTAATTTTAGGTTAAGAATGGATTTTGGCTTGTTGCTTGGTCCCTCAAGAGCTGGTATTTAACCAGTCTGTAAACTGAAGCTGACTAGTGTTAGACATTTGTAGAATACTTTGTGTTGAACTAGAGGAAACAGAAGTTGCTGAGATGGCTGCAGAATAGTCCCTTCTTTTTTTTGCAGGTAGATTCTAGTGAGTCTGAAATGGGAAACAGACTATGCTATGATAAACAGGTCTAGAAAGAGGGGATTTGGCATTGGACCTGCTTCAGCACGGTACTGGGAACTGGCTGGTCCCAGGCTGTTTGGTCTCCAGCGACAGTAACACTGTCTCAGCAAACTTTACAGAGGTCTCCTTTTCTTTTAATTCTACTTGCTACAGTGTCTCCTGCTTGTGAAACACAGTGGGAGAATGTGGGAATCTCTGAAATATCTGCAAGAAAAAGGGTGAATTTTGGCCCATGGCTCAAAGTCCCTAGGATCCCCTGACTGCAGAGACATTTAGGCTTAACCCTGTGGCTACTGCTAAATGAGCAACAGAGACATCTTACTGTACTTCATGAAAAGGAAAGATGAGGTTTCTCTGTTATTTTAGTTTTGCATCAACTTTCCATCCTGATTTTATTTACAGCTTGCCTAAAGCAGTGTGTTAGGAGCTTCAGAAGTCATTGTTTTCCAAACCTGTGTGACAATCGGCATACAATCATGGGTGTAGTAGAGGCTTTTTTTTTTTTGTGAAAGCTGTATGTACTTCTAGAGCTCTACTGGGAGATGTGCCTAGTTCCATGATTTGTTTTCAGAACAGAATGATGGATGCAGATCGAACTGTGCTTACTGTGAAACACGGTTTCTGCAAGAAATCTGGGAGCTTGTGTATCACATGTACCAACCCTTAAGGAAGAGTCCAGCACAGGCCAGACTGGTAGCATGGTAGCCGTAGAGAAGTCTGTGAGAAAATTATAGATATCCATAGATTTTTTTAATCAAGCACTGCTACTTTTCTAAATGCAACAGTAGTGATCCATGGAAGAATTGAGTCCTACTCTTTCCCAAGCAGAGTGATAGGGAATGGATGATGAAGTTACCAGCTTAGCATCTATTTTCTGAGAAGAATTTTTGTGCTGATGCATCAACCAAGTCATGGAAAAAAAGTCCTCATATGAAGCAAATGCATAGCTTAAAATCTCTGTCATTATATGTGTAACTAATATATTTTTATCTACTTCATAGTTTAACTGGGCTATTAACAGGTAATTGCATTATAAATGCATAACTGCAAATACAGGCAGTTGTTCTCATTCACTGGATTTCACACTGTTGCAATTTGACTTTCCAATATTGTTTGGTACAATTCTAGCTTATTCTTAAGTTATTCTTCCCCTCCCTGCCCCCTCCTTCCTCCCTCCTTTGGTCTGCACTTTTTCACTAGCTCAGAAAAGAACAGAGCAGCTATAATCATATTATACAAGAATGTGACAAAGCTTTTTTCATCAGGCATCAGCCTATTGATGAATTGCTTTCAGCAGCTTTAATTTAAACGAATAGCCTAATCTTGAACTAAGACAAATTATGAAGTGTCCAACAAGCAAGGTAGAGAATGTGAACGTGCACTGAAAAACAGTTGTAAAATGCATGTGATGGATTAAATTAATTGTGGCATTCAGGCAGAGCATGATAGTTTCTCTGATGTTTTGAAGGACTGCTGTAAGTGAAATGATATAAGACATTTGGATGTATATTGAAAATAGTCACAACTAGGAAAAGTATTGAATAAATAAAATAAGAAGTTCAGAAAGTCAAAGAAGGAAAACTTGAAAAATGAGAGTATGTATATAACCTGCACCAACACCTACCACACTAAAAAAAAAAAAAAAAAAAAAAAAAAAAAAGAAGAAAAACCCAACAAAACAGCCCAAACAACAAAACAAAACAGAAAAACAAGCAGCCAAGGACCCATTAATTAGCTCGCCACCTCTCTGGAGAAGGAACAATCAAAATCTCTGCAACCTGAGTGAGAAGAAATAGCAAGACAGTGGAAATTTCTGTTGTTGTTCAGGTAGTAGTCCCTAACTCTGGAAGTCAATAATGAGAAAATACAAAACTGAAGACATTCTTTCCCAATGTAACAGAAGTATACATGACCTGCTGCAGTACAAGCCTTGAATGAAGGTAAACCTGGTAGATGCACTAGACATTGCTGGATTTTCTGTATTATTCAAGCAGGCAATTGCCAAGTGGAGAGGACAAGGCTCTTGCTTGATGCATAGCTGTGGTCTAGTCTATTCCTGCTCTGCTAGTACTCTGAACATCTAAAAGAAGGCATGGATAGGAAGAACGACAGGCACATATCTAAGCATCGGCCTCCAAAGCCAGCTGACTGCATGGGACCTTTCCCCTCATAAAGGGAAAGTGACCGAAATACAGTCTCTGAATCCCTGGTCTGCTTTGCTCTCTGAGGCAGAAAGCACAGACTGGTGGGTGAGGGCAAAGCTCAGGTCTTGTACAAAAACCCGTTGTCATACAGGCCTAGGCAAAAAGTTATTCCACCTCTTTTATTCACACTAAACAGCAACTCACTGTACATCTTTCTTTTACTTATGGTATTATTCACTGCCACTGTCTTGTCAACCAGCTCTAACTGAAATGACATGGGAAGAGGAGTGTCTCATAGCCTACTATAAAAAGAAGACAAAAGGATATATAAAGATAAAGATCATAAAGATAAAGATAAAAATATAAAAGACCCTACTCAGATTTTAGAAAAAGACTGACCATGTAGTTACATTGAAGAAGACTAATGTCCAGGAAAGGCACAAATATCGCAAGGAGCAGTAACAAATCTATAGCCAGTACTTTACAGACATTAGTCATCAGCTAAACTGAAAATTTGAGGAAAAATTAGCATTTCTACCCTTCAGCTAAAAACATTTCACTACTTGCTACTGATGTTTGGTTGAACTTTTCTTTAGATCTGCAATGTCTATGGCAGTGAATTCAATGTGAACACTTCCTGGTTCACAACTGCATTAATGAAATCTAGTCTCTAAAACAAGATGACCACTTTTTAACGCTGTACTAGGAATAGCCATTTGCTCTTTTTAGTTCCTGAGCCATATCTGGAAATTGTTCAGTAGCGTGCTAGTTGGCCCAGACCAAAACTGTGGCAGGGACCATTCTAGCAAGATAACTCTACAGAAATTTGATGCTAACACCTAAGAAAATTTCTTGGAACTGTGTAATATAATAGTATTGGCATGGCACCCAAACTAAGGAGTGAGACCAGCAGAAGGGAGATGGTACTTACGGGCTGCAATCTGTATTAGGCTGCCATCTGCATTAGGCTGCCTATATATATAGGAGATAGTAAAAACTGGGAGAAGAACAATTAATGAAACCTGAGAGAGAGAGGAGATAACAAACCTAACACCTTTATAATCATTAACATTCATACATTCTTTCTAAGTCAAACAAAGAAATGCACTTCTGCTAGAACAGGTCAATTTGCATTTTATGTCTGCACTGAAAGTCAGAAGGTACATATAAATTGTAATTTCCTGAACAGGCTGTCCTAACCCCTAACCAAAAGGATGAAGAAAGAGCTACAGATCTGCGAGAACTAAACAGTACTTATAGCACATGGTTTTACTTTATAGATTCCTGTGTCAGGCTGCCTGACAACACAGATATCTTCACTTTGGTGAGAAGCTTTAAGTTAAGCATGTAATTAGAGTATATATATGATAGCCTCATATGATAGATTCAGCTGGACAGATCCTTCTTGAAAAGAAAGACAGTGAAGGGATAACAAAACGGTAAGAAAGGTGAGCAGGAGAAAACAGAATGACTACACTGACAAGATGACATGATACTTCAGTAAATGTGAGGACACGCCTCTGAACGAGTAAGAAGACAATGTGGTGGCCAATGGGAAACTAATTACTTACATAGTGCAAGGATACACTGAAATCAAGAGGAAGAAAAGACATAAAGTCACTCTTCCTATTCTTCTTCCCCTGGATTCTTGCAGCACTTATCTATTGGGAAATGTCATTCCTTTAAAGGAAAAATCAAAATGGTGACTATTTGTGATCACTATTAAAGTATCAATTATTTGTTTCTGTCTGAATAGAGTTGGAATTGGTCTACTGCATAAGATTCTAACCATACAATGTTGTTTAAAAAAAAAAAAAAAGAGGACTTTCAAACAGGTCACTGACTGTCTTACAGAGCACATTCTCTTCTGATGACTTCCAAAATACAGTATATAACATGGTTTACCCTTTCTGCTAGTACCAGAAAAGTGACATTTGTTGCAAGAAATTAGGTTGCTCTAATGAACTTAGAAAAGTAATGTTCGTTTATTAATTTTAATGGATGATCACCTACACAAATGTTTGAAAGTTTTTATTCAGGTGCTTTAGTTCAGGCCCATTACTGAAGTGACCGAGTTAGCAAGGCTGCTGATCTCTTGAAAGACAGATTGGTAGCAGAAAGATGTAAAGAGAGGAAGGATTTCCTGGGTGGGAAATAGGTTAAGGAGAAGACTGAGACTAGCCAGAATGAGAGACTGACATGGAGAACGGATATGTAGGAAAGAGGCTGGGAAGGAGGTTAGGCAGATATAAGAAGCAACTGTGAGTGCTGGAGAGGCTTGAACTGGGCAAACCGAGAAACCAATGCAGTTTTCCTACCTCTGTTCTCTTAGTTCAGCTGGATGATCAATGAAAAATAAGTCTTCCAGAATACTTATCTAAAGGCAGATAACACTTATCTTCATCAAATTATTTGTACTTAACTTGAGAACTTAATATTTTAAAGCTTTTAAGGATACAAAAAGAAGCAAGGCTTCTTTCACTGGTAGCTGAGAATGCTCTAAAAACTGCATCTATATTAAAAAAAAAGGGAAAAAAAATATCACACATCTGTGCCTTGGGTTTCCTGTGACAGGTTAATCCAAACATGAATCTGTTGCCCACATAGTATGAATATGATTATTTAATATTAGCACCTGCGCCTGAGTCTCTTAGCATAATCATAAAATGTCCTTAGGGGTTATTAAAATTGCTGAAAATTTAGTCGAAGTTTCCCTCTTTGCTTCATGCAAACGTATTAAATTATGAGCACAGAAAAAAAAAAATCAAGACATGAACTTAGCTGCTATTAATTTAGCTAGGCAAATTAAAAAAAGAAAAATCCAGAGACATTTTATAGCGAAAAGTAGTAGGCAATTTTATTAACATCACATTTGAAAAATTAAAGTAGTTCAGATTTTCCCATTCTTCAGTATCACCAGAGAAACCATCAGGTGAAATCTACCAGAAAATCCATTGAAATGTATTTGAAGAATATATGCAGGGAACCAAGTTTCATAAAGTCTGGGGAAGAAGGGAGAGGAAACAAGATTCTGATATGCAAATTTAATATAGATTTTTCTAAATGTCTGTAGCCTTCTTCAGCATACAGCAATTCCTAGTGAAGGATTGAGATCATGTTCTTCTTTATAAGATTTTGCAGCTATTTGAGTCTAAAGCCCCAAAGCTGTTCTTCTGTATTGTACTTTGAAGAAGAGAGAAGTGAAATACTGCTGTGAAATAGTTGCTAGTCATACCTCAAGCTCCTACGTCCTTACCTAAAGGAAGGTCCATAAAGACAGTCAACAGTTCTGGGAGCATGTAGCAATTCTCAGCTGCAAACAGTCAACAAGGAGTGTCCAATCATATATATCTGTTCACTTTGTCTGATCCATTTCACACCAAAGCTGATGGAAATTGCCCATTAGCAATTAGAGAGAATGGGCCTGGGACAAAAAGCTCACATTGCTAGTAACTTTGCCTAATCGCTATTTCATGTATCTGCCTATAACCAACACATAGATTTAAAACAAAAAAAAAAGAGACAGAAAAACATTAGACATGTTTGCTGAAATGGCCAAAAATATTTTTGTGGCAAAAAAAATGAATTCACTAAAATTTCCTCTAATCTGGGAAGTTAATGAGCACTTGTTCTAAAATAAAACTGTTTGTGATTTATTTTGGAAGGCAGCATGAATATGATTTCATTTATGTTAATTTTTCACGGATAAATGATAAATATCTGCTTTTTGGAATAAATGGTTGTTGAATAGCTAGACTAACATTTACTCGCATATCAATTTAATTTGCAAGCAATTAACTTGAAAGAAAAAAAAGGAAAGGTAAACCACCGGATGGCTGGGAATCAGTGAGTATTAAGGTAATTCAGAACACCAATACCAAAAATAATACCTGATAGGACACTTACTTTCAATGTAATATAGTTAATTAACATATTTATTATTAAACTTGTTCTGAAAACTTTCTGCTTCAGGCTAAACTCATCTATATACAAGTGTAAAAACCAATATAACATATGCAATATATATAACCATGTATTTCAATGTTAGCTTTTCGACTATGTTAATTTTCCCTGCCTCATTAAACATACTAGGAATGGATAGTCAAATGTAATTGGGTTATTTTATTTAAAATAATACATTAAAATATTGCATGCCAGAGAATGTTGAATGTCAAATTTATGAGTGCACCTGTTGCCTCTGGATTTGACCTTTTTAAGTTAGAATGCACAGGATCATTGTTAGGGTCTCTTTAAGTATAAGTAGTGTCCCTGGTTCTCCATTTGTTTACTCCACATACAAATCTGATTTGAAAGGATTCACTATAGTCACAATTACATCCTAAAATCTCAGTCTAATTAAGAATTTCCCTATGTATCTGAAAGACTTTTGACCACAAAACTGAATGGGCAAAATTTGACATTCACAGGCTCAGATGGCCTATAAATACTTATACTTTGTCCAGTGCATAGCTGGTTATATGGATCTTCCCTATAACTGCTGATTGAATGATACCAAAATCTTTTTGGTTCACTTAAAGACCATATTGTATAAAAAAGTAAGAGATCCAAAGATGTCTGCTCTCCTTTCCAAAACTCAGTCCCAAAACTCATTGCTGAGGACTGGCACTTGACAAGCATCTGGTGTTTTACAAGCTTGCAATTTTTTTTAATGGTTAGCCCTTAGCAATCCACTTACACTAGAGTGGAAGCTTTTTTGGGGACTGATGTTAGTTAGTGTACCAACTTGCAAGTAATTATGTGATAATTGCTGAAAGAAATGTTCCCCATTTACTGATGATAAGAAGCTGGTAAAAACATGTTTGTGCCAGCCAGTCTGGCTCCCAAGAAAAGTTTTTCCAGGATTCATCTGTCTCAAGAGGGCCTTAGGATGCATAGTCCTAAAGTCCATAGGGCCTAAGTAGGCCCTGACAGGTGCATGCGGTTGTTAGCTTCAAGCAAGTCTTGGCAAACCAAGCCACCAGTCCATTCCTGTGTGAAATGCTCAAGAGGAGGAGTTTCTGGTGGTTTGTCTTGAGCTATGTTATCCCTTTTTTTTTTTTGTGCCTGGACCAGCAGGTGTGAGCATTTTTTATTACTTTATTGATAACATTTAAGAAAGAAGATTTCTTGTGAGGATTTCAGTGTTCTCCTCATTCCTCCTATCATTATCTACATAATAGAAATACATAGCTGAAAAGTCTATTTTGAAGAAAAAAAAGTCCCAATCCATATTTTAAATGTCATTACTTATTTGAGCTTTAGACTCAAAATCTTAATGCTTGGAACAGTTTCTATCTTATTTGAGAGTTCACCTAAAGTTGCCATTATTGCCTATATATCTCAAGACATTTCACAGAAGTAACAGCTTCCTTTGATCTTGTTTTCTTGTTACAGTAAAAGATAATTAATTATTCTTTATAAATGCTCAGCGGTAGATCAGTCGAGAAGAATGTTCCCCCTTCCTTCATTTAGGAGTAACACTGTCCTTTGCACCCAAATCACAGCAGCCTTTTGAGTATGGGGAGGACAATGGCAGGCATATTGAGGTTTATTTGCTTGTTAAAGGACTTTGTTAGCTTTACTGAATGAACTGACTCAAAACCAAATAATGCAGGAATGCTGTTTCTTGGCTAACTTTTCAACTGGCCTAGATAGGAGAGAATAATATCCATCCTGTCCTCTGAAACCACCAATGAAAGGCCTATCAAAACAGAAAGCGAGCGGCAGCCTGAAGCCAGCAGCTTTGTGATACGGTGTTTACAATGCACAGTTATGCCTCTTGCACAGCAATTTCCATGGCATGTGTCTGAGCTCAGCATTCTCTGCAAAATCCCTGTGGAACAGATTTACATTGATCTTCCCTCAGCTTTGTATTCTAGACTAAACACTCAAACCTAGTTTTACTGAGTGATTTTGATAAAAATAACAACTGCTTGCGTTCTCTAAGAACTAATTTATCTTGAAATGTGGAGGATAATTTTGGTATAATGAAAATAAGGGATAGGAGATTGCACAGTTTATGGAAACGTTCTTCAAGGATTTCACATTAAATGAAAATGAACAGATAGATGTAATGAGTATCTATTTCCAGAGCCATATGAAACAAATAGCCTGTTCTTTAAGAATTTTTCAAGTTTATTATAAGTCAGGTGCTATTAAAATAGCAGCTTACTTACACGATGCATTGATTACTATGCTGTACTGCTGAATTCAGCAAAGTATACATACGTCAATCAAAGTTTATTAAAACCTTAACTGAGAACAAGTGACTGCAGGCTTGTTCTTACTCCAGTTGAAGTTACTGGCAGAGGTCATTTAAATAGAAAAGGTTCAACAATGAGGGCCCTGTGAAGCTGCTCCTTAGTCCATTTATTTTTTGACTAAGAAGAAGAATGATATCTTCTTATTATTTTTTTTTTCTGTTAGCATGGGGAAGACTAAATACTTATTTTTAGACACAATACGTGGAATATTTTTTGAGATTAAAGGGAATGGATTTTAATGTAATATATGCAGAACTAATTTATACGGAGAGAGGCACTTGAAGCATAAATACATAAGAAGTTACAAATAATACGGCAGGACAGCTGACAGGTGGAACTGTTTCTGGTACACAGGCTGTTCTGGATTTTTACAGCACAAAATTAGCTCTAATCACACTACTATGGAAAGCTGTGTTTGTGTCACAGATGGCCTTTAGCATTCATTTTCTATACTACCAAAAGTTTCCTCTAAAAATGTGTCGTAGTTCAGCCCCGATGGGGAACAAACTACGCAGTCTCTCTCTCACTCCCCCTACCCTCCAAGAGAAAGGGAGAAATAATATAAGAAAAACGGCTTAAGTTTTGAGATAAGGACAGGGAGAAAATCCTTAAAGTTACCGTTAGAGGCAAAACAGACTCTACTTGGGAAAAACTATTCATTTATTACTACAAACAGCAGGATAATGAGACAGGGAACAAGATAACCTCCCCTCACCCCTCCCTCTTCCCAAGCTTAACATTATCTCTACTACCTTCCCCCGCCAAGCGGCACAGGGGGGAAGAGGGAATGGGGCTTGTGGTCAGTTCATCACACGTTGTTTTATGCCACTGCTTCATGGTCGGGGGAAGAACTCTTCACATTCCTCCCCTGCTCTGTTGTGGGGTCCCACCCATACGCCACAGTCCTTTGTGAAACTGCTCCGGCAGTGGGTCATCTCTTCCACGGAGTGTAGTCTCTCCAGAATTGCTGTCCCAGTTGGCTCTCCATGGGCCACAGCCACCTTCAGGCATCCACCTCCCCCGATGTGGGGTCCTTCACAGGCTCCAAGTGGATCTCTGCTCCTCCGTGGACCTCCATGGGCTGCAGGGGGACAACCTGCTCCAGCATGGTCGTCACCACAGGCTGCAGGGGAATCTTGGCCAGAAGCCGCATTACTCCTCCCCCTCCTTCTGAACTAACCTCGGCGTCTGCAGCCGTTCCTCTCACAGGAAAAGTTCTTCACAACAGGTTGGCAGACGCCTCTCAGGATCTCTTCACATCATCCAGCTCATCTCCTCTCCACTTCTTGCAGCCGGGCCGGACCGAGTCAGGCCCAGTCGGCTGCCTGGCAAGAGGCCAGAGGGTGAGGCCTGCAAGGCCCATGAGGCCTGCACCTCCCCCTCTATGCCTCCACCCCCGCTCAGCTTCTTCACATCTTCTCTTCTCTCTTTTTTTTTCTTTCTGTTTCCCCCTTCTTAAATACGTTATCACAGAGGTGTTATCATGGAACATTCTGCTACCAATCGGCTCAGCCTTGGCCAGCAGCGGGTCCGCCCTAGGCCCGGCTGAGTCCACGGAACAAAGGGGAGCGACTTCTAGCAGTTTCCTACAGAAGCTACCACCTTAGGCCCCCCTCACTAAACAAAACCACAACAAAATGTTTCTCTTTTTTTCAAAAATCATTACTCCTTTGTGAAGGCTCTAGACCCATGCAGAATTCGGGCAGGGTGGTTGTAAAATATTTCTGGAATAAACAGAGCTTCTGGTAGTAATGTTCTGCACTAAGCAGAGTGAAATGCAAGAGTTTAAATGTGTGGCCTACTGTAGCTAAGATTCCCTGCACAAAAACTTTGAAATCAGGAAGGGTAGCATTTCTTCCTACCTACTACCTTGTTTAAAACTTGGAAGGTTTTTAAGAACAATCAAAATGAGGCAAAATCCCTCAACAAATGGAGTAAGAATGACCACAAGTTTATATTCATAGATGCACCTAGACTGGAAAATAAGCCAGATACCAGGTGGGATAGGCAACCACAAATTTCAGAGGTGACCAACATTTAGGCAATTCAATGATCTCTTAAGGCTTAGATTCAGTATATGTAGTAAGAGAATAAAGTATAACTTTGGTAGAATTCAGATGTCTAAATCTACCTAGTTGTAGGGGATAAGAAACAGTTCCCACTCTACTTATTCCTTACCCTGCAAATGCTTGAAGTCCACAAGCATTCTTCATTTTGAAACTCCAGACTAGCTTCCAGTTGCCCTTCTATATAATCACAAGTTAAAATCTCTTCTATGATCTGAAAGCTATTTCTTTTTCACATTATTGTTTATATTCTCTATACATACATGTGGACAAAAGTAGACATATTTTCGTATAAACATATGCATATACATACAACCTGCATTTATTTCTAGGAAATAGATTGATGAATACTTTTGAGGTGTTGTTTATTACCCCAAATTTTCAAAAGACTGAGCTATAGCACCAACCAACTCAGTTAAGTTCTGTTTTTTTTCTTTAAAAACAATTAGAAATATTTTTGGTACACTACAGCCTCTTTATCTGATATTCCATTCTGTTCCTCAGGCACGCTGGCTACATGCTGACTTCCCTCCTCTAAATGTGCATTGTACATACCTACTGCTTGTAATGTCTGCTTCTGCCCGAAATTCAGAGCCCCAAATACACTGTCATCTTTCTTGATTTCAGCTAAGATGGATGTTGCTGATTTTCTGTTGCCCTCCTGTTGCTGGATTTCTGAGTACTGCCCTAAGCTGAGGCAGAACTCTGTAATATGTTAGTTGCTATTGCTTTTGGGGGAATTGGCTTTATGTCTTCTCTGAGAGTTGTTAGCAATGTTACTGGTGCTTGTGGGCCATTTGCTTTCAGGATAATAGTCCATTCACTTTGTTTTTCTTTAACTGTTCTTCTATCAGCTATTTTGATGGCATCTCTTTCCTACTGTTATCTCTGAGGTTCTCCAAAACACTATCCTTCACTCTCTATTTCTCCCAATAAGTACATTATTTCTGACAGTTCATCCATACACATCTGCTCTGTGCTGACTTATGAATGTTCTGATCTCATGCTGATGGTGGCATCCCCAGTATCTCAGCCGGCATGAGTCATCATCTCTTTTAACTCAATATTGCCAAAAATTAATGTCTTAAATTTAATATCTTCTCTTCTCCTCCATCTCAGTTCCAACTGACAACTTTGAGCAATCAAACTTGAAGGGTGTGTTTTGCTCATTTACATCAGAAAACCATGAGATGTCTTTGTGCTGCTGCTTTTTCGTCTGCAACATTCCCCCAGTTTGCCTCGTTTTCATCACCTTATTCCAAATCTCCCTTTTAGGCTCTCATAATATCCTTCAATGACTATTATTACCTTTTTGCTTCCTGCTTTTCTAAATGCTTATATCATCCAGACCATTATAAAATCTGGTCTCTGAGGTCATGTTGATCTAATTCTCTGATTTTCTTCATCTTCTAATGCTCTATCATATCTGTATTAGTAGCTTCTCAATTTCAAAGCCCTGTGTGACTACTTCTCTTTGCAGTTGTGTTTGATGCATTCTTTTCTGTTTGCTTATGCTCAACGCAGAATCTTCTAGTTTATTTGAAAAGGTAAAGACCCCACTGAAGTAAACCTAGTGTACATTTCACTCCAGGCTTGGGCAGGCTTGTCTACAAGGGATGCTGATGAGTGATGGCTCTTCGGTGACTTAACTGAAATGTAGATGGTGGATAGTTCTCAGCTGACAGATGACTACGTTATACAATTGGATGTTATAACTGGCATTGCTGTCTATTTGACAGATTCAGCAGAGGTCAGACATTGAAACAGTTTGGAGACGAAATGATTCTGCCACTCCAAGACGTGGTCATTTCAAATCAGGCCTCAGGTTGCTGATCCCAGGGTGCTTTCTCTGTTTTCTGTGTGTGAGTACATGCTGGGGACTTACCTCTTTGTGCCTGTCAATCTGATGTGGTTCAGAAATGCTGTGCTAACTTCAGAAGAGATCATATGTCTAGCAAAAATTACTGCACAAATCCTGAAGGTCATAATTTTCTGACAAAAATGTGATGATCTCACCTGTCAGCGTTTTCCCTTTGCTTACTGGTGAGAATCAGTGACACTCTGCTTGAGCCATCAATCTTTGTCAGCAACGTATCTTTACTTTTTGTTAATCTTTACTGTTCATGCTGCCTACTTCTGCCCTCTAAAATGTGCCAGGTATTGAATACGGTGAAGAATGTTTTTTGGAGGCCCTACTTCAGAGACTGAAATAAAAAACATTTTGGCCGCTTTCTAAATAGTTTCACTCAGTTCAGGTAACAAAATTAATTCTTGCAGCCAGCTATGCAAGTTTACTGATCGAAGGTTCCCCATATATTAAGCTCACTGCAGGATCAGGATCCTCAGAACATGTTGTAATATGGTTTGACTGTTAAACGCATATGAGATTTAATGGCTATTTCTAGTATAGCCTTAGCATTCTGACTCATGTCATCATTCCTGAACAGTGGCTTAGAGAACGGTATAAGTTTGTATTTCAATGATCTTACACACCCTATTGACAGACACTTCCCAAGGACTTTCCTCAGATTGGAATAATAATGCGCTGAATACCTTCACCAAGAGGACAAACAGCTGGCAGGTGTCAAGGAGAGAGGGAGGCTGATGAGGCATCTGCAAGTTGAATTATGTACTAGCAAGAAAACATGACTAGTTATATCACAGAAGAAAAATGTGAGGTTTGATGAGGTGTAGCTCATTTGTGTTTCATACTCCTGGGAAGCAGCAGCAGCAAAAAAAAAAGATGCAGTTTCATCTCAGTGAGCAGGAAAATGGTGATACGTTTACAACAATAAACAAGGCAAAATTAAGAAACACATTAAAAAAAGACCTGTTAGAGCTGAAGATGGAAGCAAACAGCACCATGAAGATTTATAGTCTGGAAAAGCTATATAAACTGTATATATAATTAGTATTTCTGTTAGCATTTTGTACTCCTTGTCTTAATTTGCAGGGTAATTTCTAGCAAATAACTGAATTGCTGTTAATTAAAGACTATTTCAGTGAAAGATAAGTGGAATTTTAATACTGACTCTAGTCTTATTGTGTGTGTATGCACTGTGTCCTTGTCAGATTTTAGCTTTTGAATACATAAATTCTAGAGTAGGAACTCTGTCTTTTGGATTTTATGGTACACAACACAATAAGACCTGGTTCTGACTGTGCCTGCTGTTGTACAGGGCACCATGAAGAGTAGTAAAGCACCAGTAACCAAGTGCAGATGAAATCCCCACGCACTCTTTTCCTCAGCTGGTTAGGGGCAGATATGCCGAATTTTACATTAGATTCTGGCTTCTAACACACTACTGAAATAAAAGTTGGAAAAATGAATGTAAATTAATCTCGCTTCTAGTGTCATTAGCTTTCACCCTTCACCTTCTGATTTAAGACCAAGGAGAAAAATGTGGAGCAAACAACAACAGGATGGTTCCTGAAGTCTACTGTCAGAGGTAAGGTGGTGCAGGGCTCACACTGAATGTCTTAAGTCTGTTTTCTTCACTGATACTTAATTTCGAGGAGATAAAGACCTTGCACTCTCATTTCTTCACAGAGCTGCTCCAGCCTTCTCCTGTGTATCTTTAAAAAGGACTCCTTCTAGGAATAATGAGCAATGATCTATCTTTGTTGGAGAGCTAAGTCTGTGAGCCACGTCTCAGACTTTTCTATCCTTGCCCTCACTTTTTCACCGGAAAGGACAGCTAGACAAAATTCATTTACTGAAACATTGAAAGCTTTTTGGTGCTTTCATTAAACAGTAAAATCTGAATCACATTTTTCAAATATTCTAAAATGCCAAAGAAGAAATATACCTATAGTTATAAAACAGTGCCCTACAGAGGTCTTGAACAATGAGCAAGAGATGGGTCCTGGACATAACATCCTGACTTCAGTGTTCATCTAACAACATCTATTACTTTGTGAGGTGTGAGCTGGAGAGTTTAAATATTTTTTTTTTGCACTATGCATATTGAATTATGTCAGATTTATTTACTTAGGGTCTGCAAACTTTTTTTTTTAGTATTCATTGTAAATCGTCCCAGGAGCCCATAGCCTCTAGCAGTTATTTAAAGTTTGAGATACATTCAAATACTGTCACCTTTATTTCTGGTATTTATTAATTTTCTCCTTCACTTTTACACATTTCTGCCTTTTTAGTGATGTTAGATGAACCACTCATCTGAGCTTTCACTTTGTTTTATATCTGTCTTTTTCTCTCCTAGTCCATAAGTTTTACACAGCCAATACATCAGTTTTAATTTTGTCCTTTAAGATGCTCAGTACCCAATAACATGCACGGTGATCAAACAGAGTACTACACAGCTGCATGACAGACTGTCACACTGTTATGTTGGGGCGCAGAAAGGCCCAGCTGCTCTCCAATAGATGGAGAATCAAATGTGATACTAGGGCAGGGCAGGGACTTTAATAGCTAAGGCTCAGCCCCACAGCCCCGTGTCAAGACAAGCAGGACTGGTCTGGAAAAGGCAGACATTGTCTACCAAGGGTCCAGATCACTAGGTAAGTCCATGGTGAAAAGGGAAGTCCAAGGTCGAGCTGGGAACAGAAGTCAGGATCAAGTCCAGTAATGGTAACCAGGGTCAACTGAGTGATCATCAGGTAACCCCACAGCGATGAGGCAGATCCAGGGTCAACCTGGGAAGTCAGTGCAGGGGTCAGGATCTGGATCAACAGGATCCATGGCCAGACACAACCATAGCTGAATTGAAATTAATCCCTTGGACACAGGAAGGTGGAGGCTCCAGGTGGGGCTGGTCAGGGCCATCGAGAACTGTTAGTGCACTGGGCACTTACAGCATGTTGAACAGTATCCACAGCACACCTCAGAGGCATATCATTGTTTTTTATCTGCTATAGGATCTCCTTGAGCTGTGAGACACTATTGTTAGACATATAAACTGTCATGGCAGAGCTGATAGCAGAATCTTGCATCATTCAAGAGAATGGCTCCTGGCTCTTGCTGAACTCAGAATAATTCTCCTCTTGTTTCCCTCCCTGCTCCCCTAAATACAATTGAAGTTGAGTTTCATGCCAATGTGCATTTTAATAGATGCAAGGGCAAATGGTTAACCACTGCAATGAACAGAAGCCGTATAATTATATCTTGAAAGAAGAATCAAGCCCATGAATTCATCCTGACAATGGATCTGTCTAACCTGGTCTATGTGTCATTTATTTAGTCTCTAAGTAACTGATATATTTGGCCTTGGGTGAGGGAATGTTAACTCCCTTATGCAATTTATAATAAGGAGTATTTAATGTTTTGAAATTGTTCAGAATTTTATATTGCTTATAAATTCCATGGCACTTTGAGACATGTGGCATGTGGGAAGACTGAAAGCAGAATGCAAGGATGACCTGGCCAATTTTTCTGCAAAAAGAAAGGTGTATTGACGCTTAACAACACTAAAACCCCAATTATTTTTAAGAAGGAGTAGTCTGTAAGGTATGGACAGCAAAAGCCAAATTTTTGCATATGTGGAATTCATTTTTTGCTACATTTAATGCTGTTAAAATTGGCAGTGTTATAACCATTTAGCAACGTGGCAGTAACTTGGAAAGGGGGACACTGCCTTCTCCTGTTTCCATTTGGACTTCTGCTGTGCTGCCCACTAATGTTAATAAAAGAGCAACTGGAGGACACGAGTCTGGTGCAAAGTCTTCGGCAGCCCTGAGAGGAGATGCAAAGATTCACAGGGAGGTTACGGTCCATGTCATGAACTGTCCTGGAGTGGTGAGGATTAAAAGAGGGAACTCCTGCAGAGAAAATATACTACTGAGTTTTGCTGAATCCATCTCACTTTTTGGTCTTTCCTGTCCTTCTTGGCCAAAATCCCCCCCAGCCTGGTAGGTAAGTGTATGAACCACCTGTACTTATCCTTTCCCTGCTGTTCTACCACCCCGCCATGCTACAGCATAGTTACTACTGTCAGAAAGAGCAAAGCCTTGTGCTGTTTAGGGACTTTATTTCTGTTGTCTGGGTTACACCATGCTCTGTGCTGACATTCAGGCTAATGATCATTGCCCAGTTGTATCCTTGGAGGAATATTCCCAAGAAGGAAGTTAATTAGGAAGCATGCCAGAAATAATGCTCTTTATCTGAGAAAATAGTTTGAAGCTGCTCAGAAAAAAAAAAAAAAAGAAAAAAAAAAGCTCTAGCTTAGCTCTATCTTTGGTTTGGAGATGTTATTTAATTCTTCTCAGCCTCTATTTTTATTTTTCAATTTGTCTGCTGTTTTCTCCTGCCAAGTTGCAGTCCATCTGGATGCACTTCCCTATAAAACTGTGGAACTCAGTCTACACTATTTGAATTGTTTAATTACTTCAGACAGTTCTAGGCTATGAACTCTAGTTAGACATCTCCTGTTTCCTGTCATCGTAAAAAAGGAGAACCTTCCAATAGCTAGCTGAAGATTATATGTGTTTTCAAATTCCATCTTCAGCCCTAATGAATATAGACCCTGTTTATTTTCAACGTAAGACTAGAAAGAGGACTCATATTGCTAGAAAATCCAAAGGAGGACTGAAATTTGCCCTTTTCTCGGTCTTTTAAAAATTACAAACATGAGAAGTTTTACTGTGCACTGTGTGCACACTAGGAGGAAGAGTGAGCGAAATAGGGCCACTTACGAGCACTGCCCTGAAGCAGAACCCCTTCTACAGCCACTCTCACAAATGCTCGTGCAGAGATTGTGAGCGCTTTGCACTGGGGCAGAAGGGAGAGAGAGAGAGGGAGAGGCAGTGCGGGTTCTTTCTTGGTCTCAGTGATAAAGGCCTAACAACAAATCACTTAATAAAAGAGCTGTTTTAATAAGTTTTTAATAAGATGACACAACAACAACAACAACAAAAAGAATATAGATAGCAACTAAATCTTACATCACTTCAGATCCTGGGAATCCCATATTTGTGCAGCATCCGATGTACCCTGGATGGCTTTTCCCATGGCACACTGCACAGGTCCTGTCTGTGGAGAGGTTTGCCTGATGCTGCATCAATGCAGTGACTTGGGAAACTGAGAAGGAATTACTCCAGCACTCCACCCCTGGCAATGTTAAGAAATGTTAAGAGATATTTAGCAAAGCAAGCTGTAAGGCTGTGCATAGTACAAGAGCTAAATAGTATCTAGATCTTGCTTTCAGTGTCTGTGGGAAACCTACAATGTGAGTGAAAGAGAATAATGGAATTGCAAGCCCAACTGGCAAGTCTGGAGATCTGTTTGCGCTCACATAAACTGGAAGCCTAGTGTAAACAGAGAAAACATCTGACTGTTTTTCTGTGACAAAAGAAATTATGAAAGAAAAAAAGCCATTGGTATGCTGATTTATTTAAGGTATGCAAACGTTTGACACTTTTATCACTGTAATAGTGCCCTAATTTATAATACTACACAGATGTTTATCTTTGAAATGTACACTTGGACATTAATGTAGTTTATGGTGTTAACGGGCAGAGACCGACATTTTAGTTCCATATTAATACACCTAAGAACAAGATGATAGTAAAAAAAGGCACTTTAAAGGAATTCCATTACTCACAGCAATTTTTCATTTGTGGTCTCACATTTTGTAAATATTTTCTTCTCAACCTGTTAGTAAACTACTTTATAAATCACACAGAGGCTTCTAGCTGGAAAAAAGGAAAGTAATTGAAATTGATACTGCACAACCATAGCGACACAGACCCTATGCACTCATCATGTTTTGATTTGTGTTCCACTTTTCCCCTGACAATACATTAATTTCAATGGTTAAAGAGACAGTGTGGTACAAAAATTTGACTACTCTAGGAAAATGCAATCTAGAATTCCATAGCATCTGGGAGATACAGTATACTTCCTCCTCACTTTAGAGAAATTTCTAATTTATGATTATTTAGAAGTTTAAAGACCATGTTGGAAGACTTACCATATAATGTCTGCTGACGTTATGGTAAATTGTCCATTGCTGCAGCATCTAGAAGGAATGGTTCAGCTGAGAACCAAGCATCCACCCAGGTAGCTTGGCTCAACTAGCACCTGGAAGCTTTGGATTTCTAAAACGGGCAATACAATGACTTTCATGCTCAGTTCTTTTTTCTACCTTCTACCTCTTTACTCCTCATAGTGCAGTTTGAGCTAAAATTGAACATATAAGTGTTATTTCCATCAGAACCTGCTACAACCCATCCGATGAGTTTTGCTCTTTTGATGTACCACTGTGAAATTTGTTCATCGTTCTTGTTAAGGTGCAAAGTTAGCATACATTTACAGTCATATTCATGGAAGGAACTACAAAAGGAAGCAATAGGTCATGCCTCAACCAAATGCACTGCATTTTTTAAACTATATGACTAAAACTAGAAATATAAGGAATATACATACATTTTCAGAAAGAAAAACATATAAAAGTACAGTAAAACAATCAGTATTTTTGTAGTTTCAGCCAAGGAAAGTAGTCTATCATATTGGATTGTTATGTCAGTAAATGTTTCTTTGCTATGTTATGCTTTGTCCAATGGTCCTCTTCATTTTAGTCTCAAAAGTGTCGTTTCTCCAGTGGGCAAGTAAACCATACTGTAACTTGCTGTAGATGACACTACTAGGCAAAGATGAAAGGTTCACTGTTTTCATATTTGACATTCATCTTGTAAGTATGTTTAAAAATTTCTTAATTCCAGAGGCGGTCACACTATGCTATGAAGCAGGGGCTTAATTAAGCTTAACTAAATATATAAAAATTAACTGTAACCATTCTGTGCATACTAAATAGATTCTCACGTGGCTGAAGCTTGCTAGAAAAATGATGAATGTTCAGAATGTGCTTCTGTTCATTTGTCTTGATTCCAGTGAGCATGTGAAAGTAGTAATTCAGCATACATTATGCTAACTCAGCAAAAAAAAATGACTTCCTGAGCTGACAAACCCAAACACCTTTGAATTATTAATCTTTTTCATTAGCAGAGGGATGTCAGGTATAATGTAGAAAGAGGTAGGGCAAGGATCAGTAAAAGAAGAGAATAAGACAGGAAACTTGAATCACTCATCTGAGACAACACAAGTAGTACTTTCATATGCAGGAAGTTATTTTAATCTAAAAAAGCAATAATCCTCATGAAGGAAATGTAAATTTTCACTTGAAGAGAAATGACACATTAATTGTTCTCATACGTTTTAACTAGTTGAGTGGACTAACCAAAGTAATTGGAATGTTGTAACTTAATGCCAAGCCATTATAAAAATTGTTGAGGTCAAGGACCTGAACACTGGATAAATGAAAAAGCTTGCTCAAATCTTTCTCTGGTATCTGCTTCTGATGAAGAGAGACTTTTCTCAGGTGTTGCTCATATGGCAACGTTTTCATTTTCTGGAGCTTTTTTTTTTTGTGAGATGTTATTCTACTGAAATGGTATTTGTTCCCTAGATATTTTGAATGTGTTTTATTTGCAAAATAATTGCATGCTGTGAAAAAATGTTATGCACACCGACATAACAAGGAGGAGCTCAGTCTCTATAGGGAAATAGGTGTTGAAGTCACTGATCTTTAAAGTCTGTGTTTTTTTGATGCATATTTTGGAATACATAAAGATTAATTTTATAAAAATCCCAAAAGTTTGTTAGAAACATGTCTTATTAAAGATTAGGATTAATTGACAATTTATCCAAAGACAGTCTCATCTTTGTTCTCAATTTGAAACTGAACTTATGATTATAATTGCAGTTTCTTTGCAAATATAACTCAAATCTATGTTTGGGGTTTTTTTTTGAGATGTTGGTGACCATGACCTTCAAAGCAATGCAGCAGAATTGGAGGCATAGTTTCCATTAGTTCTATGGGGAATTGTTTCTTAAATTTCTAGGTGACATTCAAAAATACCTTCTGAAATAAATTGGGTAGAAGAGCTTGGAGTAATGCAACTTTTTGTCTGTACCCTAAACCCTTACTTGCATACCAAAGGTCAGTAATCAGATTATTTATATTCTCCTTTTCTTGCCATTTGTATTTTCTGTTATTAATCCTGTGAAGTGTCTCATATAAGCATATTCTACATCTCTACTGAGCGAGAAAGCTGCTCATCTCAGAATAAGGTAGTGGTTAGAATACTGCCTAACACAGAGCCAATATAGGAGTAAAGTTGCTTGATTCAAAACAACTGCTTGAATTTGGGTCTTCACCCTCCCAAATGAGTATCCTGGTGCCTTTGAAATACATGATTTAACTTCCCTCTTTCTTTCTGAAGTATTCTAAGACATCTGATGCCTTCCAGGGAAGAATGAAAACTTTCTCTATATCTAAGCATATTTGGTGAAGGGAAAATAAAACCCAAACCACAGAATATTTAGTTAATTTGATCTAAAATTATTTTGTTTATTAATTTGTCTCTGAATGTTTTACATATCAAAGACAAAAGAAAAGCATTCCATTTCAGGTTAAAAAAAGTATTTCCCTAATATCAAAATATTTCCCTAGTATCAAAATATTTCCCTACCATTTCCCACTGGATTATCAGAATTAAAAAAAATAAAATTCCTTTCACACTGAGAAGCAGTTTTTCACTTTTTAAAAATGATATTCCAGGAAATGTAAAAGCATTTATTCATGCTGCTTTTGTTACCATATCTCTTTTCATATTTCTTTTCTATCCTCTACTTATGTGTTCTAATAAAAAACTATCACATAATGATCTTAGATATTTCACTTCCTAGTGCAGAGCTGTGTACTCTTCACTTTTATCTATCTGATTTCTCTAGTTTGTTAGACATAGTTCTGTTCCAGGCAGAAGCAGCCAGCTGGGCTCTTTTCTAAGGTTTATGTCCTTTCTGAGTTTTTGTTTTTTTTTTTAACATAAATATATGTGCACATCCCAATGCATTAGAATCCAATTCAGACTATACAAGGGAGTTAAACAGGCAAAATCTTTCCTTAAGATGTGGAATAAATGCTTCCATTGACATCTTTGGGTTTAGTGCACTGAAAGAGATCCGATTCATTGACAGAGTTGACAGCCTTCATGGGTGAGAGTCCTGCTCGTGTAAATGGTGCACAACCTACCGCTGTGCATCAATGCAATGACATGAATGGATTAACTTCATCTATCCAGTCATCCAAAGTGACATAATTTGGCACAATGCACCGATTCTGAGAAGTTAACAAAGCTTAGGTACAATAGATTCATGTGACTCATATCTATTGTCACTCAGAGATACGAGACTGTCAAGGCAGAATTACAAATGGTAAGCTGAAAATTTGTGACAGTGTGGTGGAGAAAAAGTGCATTTTTTATATGATGGAAGGGAATACAACAGAGAAAGACTTCATACAACAGATTTTTTATGACATTAGCCATGACCTTTACAGAAACACTCAGCATTATTGTGCATCAAACTCTGAACAATGTAGGCCAGAACTGAAATGTAGCCATGTCTTTGATCTCCTGGCCCAATTTCCTAGAGAAGATGGTTCTATGTAACATACTGGTCCTTGGACCCTCTACTCTTTCCTTGGGAGTCCCTGCAGCAATATAGCACCATTGGGATGCTCTGAAGAGTAACTATATAGCCAAAGTCTTGAACAGACCTTAAAGGAAGAGTATAACGATCCTTCTATGGCCTTCCTCACCTCCTACCAATGCAGCAGTTAGCAACACACCTCAGCTTCCAACAGGACGGTTTCTAACAAATATGACCTGTGGATATAAATGCTTAATAGCATCACAATAAGCATGCTGCTGGAGAAGAAGAGAAAATAAGTGGGAGGAAAGGATGCATTTAAGTGCCCAATTACCACAAAACTATTGTGAGAAAAGAGTTTCTCAGTCTTGCTACTGCCCATAGTCTATCCACTCCCATTCGCTCATGTGTACTACAGTTGTGTGTTGGTCCATGTCTACGATGAAGATAAGGATATCTACAAAGGGCTGTTGAAATATCTTGGGACTGTATCAAATTTCTTTCCTTGGGCAGCCATTGCTACCCCAAATGTGACTATAGTGGTTAGCTCTGCTCTTTCTGTACAAAATTACAGACTCAAAGGCCTATATGTCTCCTATGAAAAGACAGGGAGAGATAAGAATCAGTGAAGATACTTGAATATCTCTAATTGATATCAAGTTTCCCAGCAAAGAATCATCATGGCTGACATTCTGGCAAATAACAGCAAAAAATCTTGCTATGCTAACACATAGTTTCCACACTGTGAACAAATGCGAATGTAATCAACAGAAGAAAATGATTCATATACAGAAAGCAGCAAATTGGGCATTACTTATTTGACAGAGCCACACAAATTACTATCCATCACAATCCCAGAACTTTTTATTAAGCTTCTCTGCAAGAAATATTTTGGCAGCATCTTATTAAAAATACAGGTGCATTCAATGCTGTTTATCTTCAACAGTTAGAATTTGGCAAGGCAAAGCACTAAGACATTAATACAAGGTGGAGAAAACGGAGATCTGATAGTAGGAAATATGTTGTATGATGCTGAACCAAGAAATACAGTAATGTCTTTACCTTATATAATTCCTTTACTTGGAATTCTGGGCTATATGCAGAGCCACATCTCCATGCTGATATTAATGATATGCCACAGTAATGAATTCCTTACGTCTTCTGGTAAACAGGCATTTGATTAAGCAGTGCCACAGACTGAGCCATAGCTATGCAACCACTCAATGTGGTGCAGTCTGTTGTTGTTTCTCACCCTTCATTATGGACTCTCTTTGAGTTGGTTTGTTCAGGATCCTTAGCCCAGTGCAAAGAGTCTCTGCAAGCAGGACAAAAGCATAAAGCAGTTATTTGCTGACTAATACACACACCAAAGGTAGCCAGGGTGTGATGAGCTATTAGGCTAAACGTAAGCATGCTCACCACTCTGATGAAGTGTCTGAAGAGTCTTTACTGGTCAGATAAGAGGGGAGGAGTTTCCTAGCTAGAAAGTAGTTGCTGCTGAGTTGCTGTCTTACACCAAGTCCAGCCAAAACTGGTGACCCTGACAACTTTACTTGATGACCTGATGATTCTTAGTGAGCTTCCAACTAGACTGACCATCCTGATTGGTCTTGTGGTTTGTTTTCTTCTTTTGAATCTTGCACCTTTCCATGCTGATGATTTTGACCTTGAAACTTTGAGACTCTCCTAACAATCTCTCAACAATCGTATCCCTCTCTGTAACATTTGCTTTCTTACCTGAGTGTAGACAGCTCTTTCTGAGCAGTCTGAGTCCATGTTATGGACCTGTGCTGTAGCAGAGCAAGGCCATGGATGTTTGGTACACAGAGACCTAGACAGCTCTGTATGTGCATGTATGTGTGTGCTAGCTGACAGCACAAGCTACAGACACAGGGAGTGACACAATCTTCCTCCTTACGGTTGCTCGTTTCCTCCCTCTCCATGCTGCTGTCTCTGGGCCTTGTGCAGCTGTACAGTGGGCCGGCTCGGTTCAGGGAACTGGAAACAAATCCAGCTGTTGGTGCAACCAGCTGCTTACTGCAGTCCAGTGAGTGGGCTTCATTTTGTGAACTGGCACACTGAAAACAGAACAAGTTGCTTATACAAATGAGTAAAGGTGACCAAAGAGTGAGAAAAAGGTCAGAAGGAGAGGAACGCTTTGCTTAAAGACAAAAAAAACCTTTTTTTTTTTTTTGCCCCTGTAAATGTCCCTCACAGGCCTCTTACCTGCCTACTCTACAAGACAAGAGCATTTCAAATCTCTCTCTGCTATTAAAATGGCTCCAGGTTCTTAAAAATTCACCATTTGGGGTTGTTTACATTTCTATATTTGGTGGGTGATTTATGAGTGAGAAGCCTAATATGCTGATTGATACAAACACTGTACTACTTTCTAGGCAGAAAATCCTGCTTTCCTGAATTACAGTTCAATCTTGACAGAGAAGTGAGATTAGCTCACATATCCAGCACTGATATTGCTGTGTTTTTAAGAATCCACAGCATTCTGTAAACAGCAGATTTCTATTAGCTTGTTGACTATACCAAACAGACCACTAAACTGCATTTGTTCTGTGGAGTCTGTTGCACAACAGACCAAGAATATCCTTTTGAATCTGATTTAATAATTTTAGCCAAGTTCGCATTCAGCAGATTTGATATTCTGTGAATAAGCCACATGCATACTTAGAATCATAGAATCACAGAATAGTTAGAGTTGGAAGGGACCTTCAAAGGTCACATAGTCCAACTCCCCTGCAAGGGGCAGGGACATCTTCAACTCTACCAGGTTGCTCAGAGCCTCATCCAACCTGGCCTTGAATGCTTCGAGGGATGGGGCATCCACCACCTCTCTGGGAACTTGTTCCAGTGTTCCATCACCCTCATTGTAATCTTTTTTTTCCTTATATCCAGTCTGAATCTACCATTACCCCTTGTCCAATCACAACAGACTGTCCTAAAGAGTTTATCCCCATCTTTCTTGTAAGACCTGTTTAAGTATGTTGTCTGAAGAAGCGCATCTAGAAATAGACTATATTATTGTCTGGTTATTTTGCTTTTAAGTTAAGGTATATGTGTGCATGTTTGTTTATTGATTTATAAAGTTTAGTTTACTATATTTAAGAAGTTGTCTAGCTATCTGTCCCAATTCAAGAAAAAAAAAACAACACATATTTACTAAAGCAGAAATAGAATCAAGGTCAAGGAATGCTGTATTTTTTTTTTAGCTGAACATCTGGTATAAGGATTACATTTATTTCCATAGTCACATATCCAGCGAAAAACACATTTCCGTTATCTTTGGGCTGAGTTTCTGATACTATTTTAGCATGTGAGATTCTTCCACAGACAAATTTTATCCTTTATGAAGAGTTTACTCCCTATTTGATTTTATTATTTTATTCGAACAACAAATAAAATAAGCAATTCTTCTAAAAATACAGTCAGATTAAGAAAAATAAAACTTTTAAATTAAATAGTATGTTTTGGTAATAACTCTGTAATACATTCAGGTACATTGGAATGTGAATTTCTGCAGAAATATTCTTAATGTATTATGAGTATGATGTACTTTGTGAAACTAGAAACTCCTGGTTTTGTCATTGCATTCCAGTTTATATATAACTCAGTCACATGTGACATGAATGTATTGAACAGAACCATAGGAACAAAAATATGAGAAACAGAAGAGATCTGCCAGTACCTCTTGTTGCCTTTCTATTGGTGAGGAATTTTTTTATCATTCTTCCAGCCTGTTCCTTTGTCAGCAGTTCCATAATCTAAAAGAATACTTTTAGGGGGATGTATTTTTCCTGTTATTCTAAATCTTCCTTCTTCAGCTTCTCATTACTTTGTTCATAGGTTTCAAACCAGGGCTACCTCCAGTAATCTATCATAGAATCATTTGAATCTTAAAGTTGGAAGAGACCTCCAAGATCATCAAGTCCAACCATCAACCTAACACCACCATGCCTACTAAACCATGTCCTGGAGAGCCATATCTACATGTTCTTTGAACATTTCAAGGGATGGTGACTCCACCACTTCCTTGGGCAGCCTGTTCCAGTGCCTGCCTCTTGAATGCCTCTTGCTTTTTGGTACCAATCTCGACTACTAGGACATTCTTGACTAGCACCCAGCAAGTTATATGCAAAGACTCAGACTGCCTGCCACCAGCCAAAGACAAGCACCCTTTTGCTCCACTGGATTGAGGTGTCACAGTTTGGCACACGTCAGTACAGCTTTCCAGGGCATTAGAGCCTCCCCTGGCCTATGGAAGTATGGCCAGACTGAGTTGTGTGACACTGTAGGCTTCTTGGTTGTCCCTGCCATGCCAGAGCAGATGTCCTGCAGTGCAATATCTATCTTCAGTGCAGGAGTACGTTGGAAACTAGCTTTCCAGACAGGAACAATTTGGATTACTCTACTTATATATCTTTTCAGCTAAAGAATATGTTAAGTAGGACTGCCTGAAAAGAATGGAAGGTGGTAGCTTGGAAAGTAGAATCTCTGAAAAAGATTTAAGGAGCACAACTGACAGACAACTCAGTATGAGCTCCCATGTTGTAATGTGGCAATTTAAGGCTAACACAATCCTTGGTTGCATGAGGAAGGAACACTGAGATTACTTACCTCTACATGGCACAAGTATAGAAGACATACTTTTATATTTTTACTTTCTACTTGAGACTGCCTTAGGTAGTCATGCTTTCTATCACCATTCCCTACCTTTTACCTTTCTTGATTGAACTAATGTTCTTGTCCCGCAAGACCAGCACTATGACTCCAGTCCATCTGCTATCTCCTCAGGTCCAAGTTTTGTTCTGCAAATGCAATTCACTGCCTTTTTTTTTAAGCAATAACTTAATTAGCTAGTGGTTACTAGTTTTTGCAATGCAGATGTGGTTCATGTAGCAGAAAATAATATTAAACAATAAGCAATCCATACGTTCCTAACCTTTTCATCATTTGTCCAGGCCCTGTCTGACTGTGGCTGATCAATGAACTACTACAATGGCAGAAGGCTCAGAGGAGATGAGAAGGGTGACATGCTCGTGAAGCTCAGGGAGGGATGTAGGGAATGGTCTTGGCTGTTGCAATGGAAGCTGAACCTAGCACAACGGGAACTTGATAAATGGCTACATCAGCTGAGTGGGTCAGCCAGCTATATTGGTGGAGTGGATTCCACCGGCTATATTAGTTGGGTGAATCAACCAACCGTGTCAGCTGACTGGATCAACCACTTGCCAAACTGTTTGCCCCTCAGTTAATCAAAAGAATGGAAAGTCACACAACTTGTGATAGAGTATCCACTATAGAGTGTGACCAACACAGAGTACAAAAACAAAACAACAACAGAAAGGACTTTGAAGAGAGTACCAGACTTGGTCTAGATTCAACCCACACATTCCTTCCCAGCAGCTGAGGATACCTAGTGTTGTGATGGAGAGAATTATGTTAGTACTCTGATTCAACTACGTATTGCAATTGCTATACTCTGATTATTTGTACTTGTATTGCGATTTAAGTATATTGCTGTATCCCCCTGCAAAATCAAAATCCCATGTAATGTCAAAAGACCTTCAAAGAAGTAAAATTGGTGTTAAACTTTAAGTCCTCTGTGTGTGGAATAGCTAAAGCAAATTGGTCAGAAGACTGGACTCTGATACTGATACAGATTTGTCAGGCCTGCATTCTAGACTGTGTTTAGTTGTCAGTATCTGTGTCCTGTATTTGATCTCTCTTTACACATAGCTTTTTATGCCTCTTGAATGTGGAAATTTCCACAGGTGAATGTACTTCTTTTACAGTAATGATTCACAGTAATTCCCCTCATCTTCACAGTCCTTTCTCCAAAAATCATCACTCACTGAGCTAGAAAAACAGCTGCATATAACAACGATACCTTGATATAACAGTATTTTGCCATATTTTATAGGTTAATAATGTGTAACTTTTCAATATATCTGTCTTTGAAAGATCTATGATTCCAAAATATAAACTCCAGTACAGAAAGCTGGTCCTGAAATTGTGCAAATGAATCTAGTATCCATATTTCAAGAAGATGGCTGAAAAAATAGCAAAAGTGAGAAGAGATACACAAGTAGTATTTGTGGGCTAGAGGAAATGACTCACAACAAATGGCTTAGCTCAGTCTTTTTTATCTTTTCAAGAAGATTTGAGTTCATTTGATTGCGTTGTATAAGTACTTTCACAGGCAGAAAATATCAGTTCCTGAGATGATATTTAACCTAATGGAGAATAGCATAGTAAAAACCTGAAGCCATGGAAATTCAAATTAGAAATATTGCATAGATGTTTGACTGTGCAGATGGTCATCCAAAGGGACAAAGTTCTGAAGGCAGTGGTGGACTTTCAGTCTTTTTAATTCTTTCAGCTGAACACAGATACCTACTTGGAAGATGTGTTTTTGACAAAGACAGCTTATTGCACTCAAGAGAGAGTTATCTGAAGGAAATGTAATGACCTGTGATTACAGGACATCAAACTAGGTAACTTAAATGTTCCTACAAGCTTTATGCCCTATGAATCTATTTGTTCCTGTTACATTGTACAGAGATGCATAAACCCACTCCAGAAAAAAACAAAAAAAAAACCAAAAAAAAAACCCTGAGACAAGTCTGGAATATTTTCTCATAATTTTTTTTTTTTTCTAATTTTTAAAACATTGAACCTAGAATTGTAATGGACCACTCGGTTCATTGATTCAAGTTTCTAGTTTTGACATGTCACAGTATTTTATAATAATTTTGGAAACAGCCCCAACTATTCCTACTCAAAGGCTGTTGCAGAGCCTTACTGCGCTGCTGACTGCATTTCCATCCCTGATCTATTAATGTCTACCTTATACCTATTCATTCTCATGACAGCATTGTCCTTCAGCTTATGCTCCTGATGTATGTGAACATATTTATGTAGAACAGTCATATGTCTACTCAATTTTCAGTTATATTGGTGGAACAGCTTTTTTTTTTTTTTTCTGTTAATACATGCCTCTGTTCTCTCTCAGTCCTTCTCTACATTAGTTTCAGTCTGAGCTCATGAGTGCTGAAGGATGTTTGTATTGTTTGCTGTATTTTATTCCCTTTTTTCTTCTCCATCACTGCTCTCCTGTTCCTTTTTCATCCTTCACTATTCTGTGTTCCATATCCAACCTATTTTTCATCCTTCTATTGCTTTCATTCACTTCTTTCTTTCCTTTTTATCTACCCACTTCACTTTGTTTCCTTATCCACTCTATCAATCAGAAGTTTTAGAAGTCCCACTCCAGATTAAATCAAAGTCTACAATTAGGCTAGTATCCTGTCTCCAACAGTGGGCAGTGGCCATAAATATGTAGGTGAAAATATTTTGTTATACTGTGGAAATTCTCCTAGTGTCTGCTAAATTACGATTCCCAGATTAGAGATATCTTTGCATTTAATAACACAGTCAGCTTTTCTTTGGCATATCACCCAGCTGTTTACTGAACTACTCTCAACTTTACCACAACATTTAGCAGCAAAGTGTTTCCAGAGTTAACTATATGTTATATTTCTTTACATTGCTTTTGAATCTAGTTGTATTTGGTATCACCTAATTTTTACATTGAAAGAGACACTTGAACAACTGTTCGTATCTCTGCTCTCTTTACCAAGCTGAAGAGTACTAGTCTCTTTAATTTGATTTTATACTGAAGCTATTTCAGTTGTTTGTCTACCTTCCTCATTCTTTTCTGCTTTCTAATTCTGCTCTATCCTTTTCCAGAAGAAGGTATTGGAATTATATAGAGTGCTTCAAGAATAGGTAAATATTTCCTGTGTACATTGAGATTGTCATGTTTTCTGTTCTATTTTATTTTATCTCCAGAGTTGTCTGATAGTTTGTTTTCTCTTCTGAAGAGCTTTGAAGACCTTTTTCTAAATGGTGATAATCAATTACCACTCAGCAGATACGCAGTCAATCACTCTGCATATAATGTTAGAGTTGTTTGTTTCTCTCTGTATCGTTTTACATCCTTTTTACACTGAATGCCATTCTGCTCCTTCACTCTTCCATATCAGTCAGTCTCATGAGGCTTCCTCCACATTCAGTCATTGTCTCTAATATCCCAAATGCTCTGAGGTATCAAACTCTGTCACCTCAATATCCGTCAAGACTTTCCCCATCTTTTATGAATATGGTGAGCAGATTGTACTCCGCTTGCGACTTCCATATATGCAGAAAACTGATCATTAATTCAAACCTTTTAGTTGTTATTCAGTCATGTTAAGGACTTGCTTCTTATCCCATCGTAGAATAATTTCTTGAAAAGCATTTGAGGACAAAATGAATGCCTTTTGAAAGTCTAAATAGACTTTATGAATAGGATGCGTATCCTGTCTAAAACTTTGTGGTTTTTTTAGAGGTATATGATAAATAATGTAACTTTACAAAAGTTTTCTTGACTCCCCCAGTGCTTAACATCTATCTATGACTTTTCTAATTCTGTTTTTTAGCACGATTGCCACTGATTTGTAAACATCAGATGTATTGCTTTGTAGGTATTGGATCCCACTAATATCATTAAAAAATACCACTATATTCTGGTTTTCTAGCAGTTTTATCAGAGAAGTTACAATCCTGAGTTGCTAGTTCAACTACTTTACCCTATAGTTTCTTAAGAACACCTGTATGACTATTGCCTTTTGCCAATGATATGATATTACTGACATTTTTTTTCTTTGAATATTCTACTTACATTTCAATTAAAAATTTATTCTTCTAGGACATCTGCCATGCCATGGAAAAATCACTCCATAATTCTAATCTTAAAATCAATCCCTAACCCTAGCAACAAGTCCCAAAGCCTATCACAAACTCCAACCACTAACCCCATTACAAACCCTATCCTAAGCAAAACTCAACTCATAATTAAAACCTCAAATCCCCAATCCCAAACCAAAACAAAACCCCTAACCTCTAACCCCTATGCCCTAATGCATGCTATAACCCCAAAGTCCTAAGTCTAAATTTAGGGATAGCGTTAGGGTTAGGGTTCAGTGTAAGAGTTTAGGTTTGGTTTTGTGTTTGTGTTTAATGTCAAGGATTTGGTTTAGTGTTGGGATGAGGGTAACAGGAAAAAGCTAAGGATTATTGCCAGGTTTAGTATTAGCGCTTACAATTATGATTCAGGTTAGGATTAGGTTTAGGAGTTATGACTATGCTTGCAGCCAACTATTTGGGTTATATTTCGCCTTTATGCTTAGAGTTCCAGGACAAAGTTTGAGTTAGGGGCATTTACAGTTGCAGTTGTGGTTTACTGTTAGTGTTCAGATTTATATACTGAGCTAGAGTTCGGTGACTGGGTTCTGGTTATGATTTGGGTTTGGCTTTAGGATTACGATTGGTTTAGGGTAAGGAATGGCTTTTAAGCTTAGGGTTTAGGATGAGGGTAAGGCTGTTGCTATGTTTAGGTTTAGATTTTGTGTTTTAGTTAGGATGCCATTAGGCTTAGATGGATAAGTAGGATTAAAGTCAGGTTTAAAATTCGGGTTAGATTAAGGGTTTGGGATAAGGTTATGTTTAGGGCTTGGTTTACTTTTAGTTTTAGGGTTAGGGTTAAGGATTAGAATTATTGTTTGGCTTTGGTCAGGCATTAGGTTTTATTATTAGCCTTATATTTTTAGAGGTTGTTATACCTAGAGATATTACATTTTTAGCATTTGTTTGGATCCCATCAGTTTTTATCAAGGCTACAGTGAGTTGGAATTATTCTATTTCTGGATCAACATATATTTGGAGCCAAATAGGCAGTTAAAAATATTCTTGTAGATAAGAAAGTCAGATATATGCCATTTGGTTTAGATGAGAAATTATCTCAAATATTCACCTAGGTGCTGTAAACATTTTTGTCTGTATTTTCCATGGGGGCTAGTTAATGAAAATTTTCTGCAAAAGAACAATACAACTTCTGGAGTACTGTGTATTGAAGAGCTGATGGTGTGATAAAAGCGGCATCAACTGATGCAGAGTACAATCAGAAATGCAAGTGATGGCAAGGATCCAAATAGACTCTGTGAAGTTCAGTCAAGATATTATCCAGCTTGCAGAAATCTAAGTTAATCACATGAAATCCCTTCTGTCTTCAGAAGAAACACAGCCAGATGACAGAAAAATTGAAATCATGGCCAGCATAAACCATCCACCACTAACACAAGCAACAAGAACATAACATTTCTGTAGGTACTTGGATTGATTAAAGTTTTGATGTGGTACATAGCTTTTAGAAGAAGCATGGAGAGAATTGATTGTTTTGTAGCGATACAGCTTGAATAGTAGTCACAAAAAATGCAGAAAAAAAACACAAGCAAGACTCCTAGTTAGTCACGATATATGTTTCCAGAAGCCTAGCCATCATTCAGGCAAAGGGATTCTGGAATGGATTAGGAATTTACCTACTGTAAGATCAAAGCCCTGTTTCATGTATATCCTGAGGTTTCATGTCACCTAAATTATTACCAAGGAATACTCACTACTGCATTTGCAATAAGCTTTTAATTTTTTTTTCCTATGTGAATGTAAAAGAGCAGATTGCAGAGCTGTCACTTAGCAGGCATTGCAGTGACCCTCTAAACCTCTAACAGCTTTACTGAGCTTGAGGCAAAATGCAAGAAATGCTATGACTTGACAGCCATCCACAACTGGACACTATTTCACCTTCAAATCTGCAAGTTATAGAAATAACACACCGTGATATACAGAAAAAAACGCTAACTATAAATCAAGGATCAAAGTGGAGAATAAATCACAGCTTTTGGTAGTGTCACATGTTTTGCACAAATATTCTTATTCATGTAAAGCATCACCTAAAACTGCCTAGCAGATGTATCAAAATAAGCACATAAAAGACTGCAGCCTCTGTGATGTTATATGAACATCTGGAATTGATGGTAATACCTTCTGAGAATGCGATTGTACAACTACCTTTGGATGTTGATACCATGACACACTTGGCCTACCTACACATAGAGGCTGAAACAGTGGTGATGACCTGATCCAGTGGATTATGACCTATGGAGACCACACAGACCTCTTTGACCTTTCTCCACACAGGCTAAGTTTAAATAAGTAAACTATAGTTTGTGTAAGACATTGTTTTACAGCAGACATTTACAAATGAAGAATTATTAATGCTATTTAATTACTTACCATTAGTTAACTAAAAGTTAAAATTAATTGTTAGCTCACCACATAATGTCTAGTTGGAAGGGCTCTTTCATACAGTGCAACAGCTTGCTCAGGGTCTGGAATGCCAAAATATCTGTACAGGCCATAGTAATTTTGTGTCTCATAAGCGGTGTTCTGATTCAGCTTGGTATTCATGATGTTACCCTTGTGATCCCAATGTACTGACACAGCAGATGTAAGAAAACTCACTCACAGATTTACCCCACATGATTGTGGGGAACCCTCCCTTTTTCTTATTCTACTCCTGAAATTGAGATAATATTTCTGAAACCATTTATATGTCTCCCAGGCACTAAGTTCTGATAATCAGAACTTGCTTATGCCGCTTAGTACAACGCAAAGTAGATCTGCAAAGGTAACGCTAGTTCAAACTACATATGTGGAAGGCAATATCACATCTTTGGGCCTACTGCTTTGAGCAGCCCCATAAGTACTATGCTTTGCCTGAGGTAATAGACTTTCCCTCGTGCAGAAGGCACTGTCCACGTGCTGTGCTTCCTGTGGTGTTCCACCATCGTTCCTTCCCACAGGTATAAACTTTCAGATTGTATGTTGTGTTGAGAATCGAAGATAAAGATATTCTGTTTTCTATTGATACATACATACTTTTGAGGTGGAAGAGGCTTGCTTTAACACTGGTTTCCATAGACATTCTGTTAACATTAATGAAATGCAAACAATTCTAAAATTACCAAATTCAGAGAAGCTTTTTTAGACTGACATTCACCCAATTGCATGTAGACGTTTGCAATATTGCAATGTGCATTGCAATAGTGCAGTTGTAGACATTGCACTGTAGGTGCCTAATGTACTGCTACTTGTCTAGATTCCTTTCATTGCTAGGTAGAGAAAGAGAGAATACCAGAGTTAGATTCTTCTTATTTGAATGTGCCTATCTAATATAGATCAGATAGTTCTGAAAAGCTCTCCAAAGTTATAGAAGGTGAATCTCAACCCTAATGTTCCCAGGATGTTAGTTTATACTATACATGATTTCATTTTATAAAGAACAGCATGACTGGCATTTTTTCATCATAATTTAAATTTCCATAGTTTTGTGGCATCTCGTAACTTCCCTGTATTAAACTGTATGAGACACCGTAGAAGTGGTTTGTAGTCAAACATGACTTTTTAGTGCTATGCTCTTTTCCTGTTGAACATATTGCTGAAAGAAAAACAAAAACATATTTCAAGTGCAGACAGATGCAGTTGCAGTTCATCTTTCCTATCCTTTGGATAACGTGTTGTACACTACAAAGCCCAACAATTACTGTGTGTTTCCTCCTACATGTTATCTTCCACCCAATACTAGATCAATGATGTCATGTGTAGGTCACTTTATGATGTCAATGATTATGATTTGATTCTTTCCCTAATTAAAAAAAAAAATCCACTTCACAGCTGGTTTTATGTGTCATTAGATAAAATTTCCACGGTGATTTTCTGAGGAGCATGTCCCTTCCAATTTTTTAGAGGTTCACCATCCCAGAAAGTTTCTATGCCATTACATAAGGTACATTTTAGTCATAATCCATATCACCAAAAATAGAAGCCCTTATAACATTTTTCCAAGTCATCGGTCTAGTAGGATTTTACTTGTAACTTTAGGACAAAGCCCTCAAGGGATGACAGCCAATTACACTGCAATTGTCCAAGATCAGTTACTATACACACGGTCAATTTTGTAAGCATATGTTTTCCTAGATTAGAATCTGTAAGTTTTTCTGCCTGGGTGAAATCTAATTTTCTGTTTCACTTCTATGCTGAAGAAAGTGTCTCTCTCCAGTTTAGTGTGTGTATGTCAAGCTAATTCTAAAGTAATTATTTTCAGGTACACTTAATTCATCTTCTATTTCTACTGGCTTAGATCAATGCTTTAATCGAAGCTTCAATGGTTTCAAAGGTTTTTGTCTTGTAGCTGGATGATGTGAAAGAGAGTTCACAGCTTACAGCTCCTGTGCATTGCTAGTTTCGAAGTTAGTATGTATTCCCTTTCCTCCCACATCAGCCATGTGTGAACTTACTACTAGTAATAGGGAAAATTTTTCTATGTTATTAACCAGAAATGGGATATAAATGTAACTGCTGGATGGAGTCAGCACTCATTAACATGCACTGTAGCTGTTGGACTGCAAACCTGTTTGAGCAGCCTGGCTTGGGGAGGAAAAAGGAAAAGAGAAGGGCACTATTATTTATGGTTTTTCCCTTATATCTAGGGTCCAGGTTTACTCCCAGTGAATCCATCAATAACAATTAACATGATGTCAGTGGAAGGATCACATGCCCATGTATCTGACCTTTCTTTCCAAAGTGTCTGTATTTCCCTAAGGTAAGAAATTTCATATACAGCAGTCATATACATTTAATGCTTCCTGGTTTAGTCTCCTACATGAACTGCTTACAAATGGAAGTTACTTAATGCGAGTATCAGTTAAGATGTCATTATATCTACACTAACATTATGAAGTCAATTCATAGTAAGAAAGATGTTTCTGGATTTTCTGTTCTTTGCTCAGGATCAATGTTCCTTCATATTGTATCTCTTACTGTGTTGGGTTTTGTTCTGCACTGATTATTAAAGGCAGTCACATCACTCATGGCGAATAAACTATTCACGAGGTTAGCCTGTGTTTACATTTTTGAATGCAGATAGGCTTTGTAAGTGCACAATATATGACTTGATATCTTTTCACAGAGTGCTTGTAAGTTGTTCTCTCACATTAGTCATTTTCTTTGGTATGTAGACAGTCCTGGTTCCACGGAAGCTTTTTTCTCTGCATGTGCAAGTTAAGCTTTCCAAAACAGAAGCAAGTAGCGTGTAATGAAACGTAACTGTTACAACTATGTCTTTCAGACAAAGTTGTATACTAAAGATTTTGAAAAATCAGGAGCTTCTCAGTTGTTTCAATAAGTGGATGAACCATCACTTCAATGAACAACAACTGGTTCAAACCATAGTCTCGTGCATTTTTCCATTTACTCACAGGAAAAATTATCAACCTTTCAATATGTCATTGAGGCAGCTCTAAAGGTGTAGACATTTTGAACAAGCAGGTTATAATGCTTTTTAAAGAGCATCACACATTTCCTTCAGTTTACAACCATTAAAAAAGAAGCCAGTTACATGGCCAAAACTATGATGTGTCCAGACTCCCTTTGTGTTAACCAAGGGCACACCCCCTCACACTACCTTACCTAGATACCTCGTTTAGGATAAGATAAATTGCCTCTGGTGTTAAGTCTGTCTCCACTGACTGTGAAGGCTTCCTGGATGACAAACTGAATGGTGGATGCTTTTTGACAGATAAAATTGGCCAAGATGAATCTCAGCTATGTCATGCCCCAAGAAATTCACAACAGACATTTGTTTTATAGGGCTCCTGTGGCTTCACAGCCTCTCCAGCAATCCCACTGTTAGAAGGGATTCTTTTTTCCTAACATGCGACTTGCTTCTCCCTTGTTGTAATGTTAGATTCTTACTTTGTTCAGCGAGTTACATGGGCATGGGAGACATTATTTCCGTCTGTTCAGCATCAGCTTTTTATGCATTTGCAAATGATTGTCCTTTTTCCCTCTGTTTTTTCTTCATTAGGCTAAACAAAGCCAGTTCTTGACTTCGTTATAATTGGTCTCCCTCTTTCTCAACTTTATGAAGACCTTCCAGAAAAAAACAGCACTGCATCATGAGCATTGTTCTGTCTAAAGCATCACCAAGTAGAGCAGGATGACTGCTTACTGTTCTTGCAGGTTGTACTCCTATTTGTATGTTTTCCTCTTCCACAACAGGAACCTACTGACTTTTCGGTATACTAATCTTCAGATCCTTTCCTTCTGGTCCTTACCATGTATATGTAGAGTTGTTTAATTGTATCTAGAAGCAATTTAATTACATTTTTTTTCCAGTCTGTTTATCCATTTCATCAAGGTCATCTGTTCCTCCAGTGCTCATTCAATTCTTCCTAGTTTGGTATTGCTTGCAGATTGCCACTGTACTCTCTGTGGAGTTGAGTAGAGTCCAAAGCTACCTGCCTGGGCAGACTGATCAGTAATCACTGTTTAAATAGGAAAAAAATCTGTACATTTCTCCATTCCTCTAGCAGAAACAATTTTTAGTTATCCTGTGTCTCTGTCTGATGAATTGGACAATTCAATTTCAAGCTCTTTCACATCTTCTAAATCAAGATTGATATCCATTCCTTCCATGTGATCTTTTATTATGACTTGGGATTCAAGGCTTCTCTGAAAATTCTAGAGGAAGAATAAAGAGAGGAGTAAACCTGAAAGCTTAAAACAACGTAAAACTATTTGGTGAATTGGCAGAATACTTTCAGATTTTCCCTGTGGTAACGTGATCTCCAAAAGAAGGATCCAAGGTGAATAATAAATCCAATCAGAAACAGAAAGGTTAAGAAGTGTACAGTGTTCACTCTTTTTCACAAATCAGGAAGAGAGGACTAAATCACATTATGTGACCACAACGTGTTTAAAATCGATGGACAAAATTCTTTATAACTCTGAATGTTATTATTTTATACCGTAATTTAGTCTGAAAGTTTACAAGGAACATTCATTGGCCTTTTTGATGAGAATATGTGTGGTAGAAAAAGGTTGTAATATATCTAAAATATTGTTTATAAATGTACTCTCTCAGGGCACAAATGGAAAGTACACTGAGGGACTTTTCCATCAGAGAGTTTTCCCAGTGTGACAAAGCATCCTTTAAAAAATGTGCCAAAAGAGAATCAAGAAGAGTGGTCAAGACTCAGAAAAGCTTTACAAGCAAAAAGAATTTTCCCCAACATTAATAAGTGCAAGATATTGTAGTCTGAACCAGTAGCTTATTACACACAGTTACCAAAGTGTTTGCACTGCTATAAATCAAATTGCTGGAAGGCTTTATAGCAATGTATTTCTTGTCTCATATAAACCCACTGCAATCAGTCAGTATTTCTACAGGAATGTTTGGGAGGGAAAAGGAAGAGGATCAGACGAGCATTTAGAGAAACACTGCCAGATCTGAGCCAGGGCTGAGCTGAACACTGTGAAGGTGAGGCAGTAGGAGTGACAGCACAAAGGTGTCCACTAACGCGGAGGCGGGCAATAGCAGCCTGAAGCCTTTCACCTGTGCCAGCTCCCACTGCTCTCTAGAAAATGACTCACATCCAAACCCACCCACAGCTTGAGACAAGATGAGGAGGCTATGAGCATTTCCATTACTGGCACGAGGGAGGAAAGGGAGGAAAGGGGATGTCTCCGCAAAGGAGAAAAGAACAAACACTGCTCACTCTGGTACTACAAAAATCTTTACCACAGTTGTATCAGTGTTTACACGTGCATGCTCTTGACAATACATCTGTCACTCCCAAAGCATCTAGGTTTCTGTGCTGCCAAGGTTTGCTATAGACATAAATCTCCACTTAGAATAATAATTTTCTGATTAACACTCAGGAGAGACAGCATTGATATGTACGGAACAGAGAGATGTTCTTCCTCACTTCCTAACAGGTTGCATCAGGCTCCTGACACTGTGGGAAACTTGTGGGTTGAGGTGAAGACAGTTTACTAGGATAGCAAAGGAAGATGATAATAATAACAAAACATAGGGATACTGAAATACACAAAATGAACAGTGCAGAATTTCTCAACAACTTGATGACTCAATGACCAAAACAGCCCATCCCAGGCAGCGATCATGTGAATGAAACTGAAAAGTAATCCCAAGCAGCAAGTGAAAGAGGGAGAGAGAGATGACCCCCAGGAAACCCCCACTTATATACTGAGCATGATGTCTACAGTATAGCATACTCTCTTTGGCCACTTTGGGTCGTACTGGCCATACGCCTCCTGGCTTCTTACACCTGCACATTAGTGAGACCTGGGAAGCTGAAAAAAGTCCTTGGTCTGTTTAGCAACAACTAGTAACATCAGTGTATTATCAACATTCTCCACAAGCCAAAGCCTATACTAAATACAAAACACAGCAGCTGGGAAGAAAATTAGCTCCATCCCAGCTGACATCAGGACATTGTCAAATTGAATTGTATCTATCAACCAAATGCATCAAACCAGGCCATGTCTTCCACCTGCATTGGGAGGGTCATCAATACCGGGCTATGCAGTAGTCTTCATAAAAGGAGAGAGAAGGTGACAAATTATTTTGTTGACCTTATTGCACTCTGTATAACCACTGTTACAAATGTTTGTTGAAGCATGAAAATGTTTAGCTAAAGGCTTTGGGAAAAAAGCTCCCCACACCCTCCCTAGTGCCGGCAGTGGAACCTTGGTTCCTTGTGACCTCTCCAGCAATATCAGCAGTAGACTTTCTGTTGGTAGCAAGGACACATAATTGAGCCCCACCATATGGCTGGCTCATTCATCTGCTCCTTTTCTCTATTCTGTTTATGGAATAAATATAATTTGATTAAATAAAAGGTTTTTGGGCCTTTTCCAGAAAACTAAGAGCCTGACAGACTGGAGGCTATTGGAAGACTGGTGAAGTATCTTTAAATGTTTTTGTGTAAGGAAGGCAATGGAACCTGGACTGTCCCTCTTCTGTCTGAGAAACAGTGGCACTGGTGGATGGCAGCTCAATACCCTGCAGTTATAGATGCAGTTTGACAGTGATGGATCACTTCCTAATGATTAGAAGAGGCAAATCCACACTCAGCATCCAATCTTGTTCAATAAACCACAAGTTTAATGCCAAAAGTGAAAGGAAACAAGAAGACAAATTCCTACATGTTTGAGATACAATGGTTCTTGCAGTCTAATCCATTCCTAGTTAGCACAACATAGGTATTTACAGGCTACGTTTTTCAGCTGGAAGCTGACAGTGAAAAAATATAAACTCTCTTCTGATACCTCAGGTTTTATCTACTCAATTACATAAAAAATTTGCATATTGTCAGAAAATGAAGAATAACCCTTGATCTTTAGCTGCTTTGTCACTCTGTGCTACCTAGATGAGGATTATGACCCTGGTAACTGGCAAAGAAGCATGGACTACTTAATTTCTGTCAATATGGTTTAGAAATGACCAATCCTTGTTGCCTCAAAACCTTGATTGTCACTTTCCCATGTCTTCTTTTCCACTTCATAGTACTGCGTAACACTGAAAAGTGTCTTCACAAACAAGTAAAAACTGCTTTTAAAATCCACTCTGCAAGTGTTACTTATAACGTGGGAGGAGGGGAGAAAACTATTCTTCCTACTTTCATATTTTGTTGACATTTTAGAACCTTGAAAGATGTTTTACCCTGTGTGAACACTGGAAGTTTTTCTGAGGTGCCTTTTTAATTAAAAAAAAAAAAAACCAGCATATAGCTTTAGCAAGAGCCAACTAAAACAATGTGCAAATGTGTTTATGTGTGGATGGCTTTATTCCAAAGTTCAACAGTGCTAAATTGGCAGCGTTTTCTGAAAAGATAAGATTTAGTCTTTGGAAGCAGGATGAAAGTTTAAGCTTTTGCTTTCTGATTACTAACTAAAAGAAGATCAGTTTGGTTTCGATTTGCTGTTTTATTAGTGCTTTATTTATCTTAATTCCTTTGCTGCAACTATGTAGGCGTAACATATTACTATCTTCAAGGCTTAAGAACTAAAGCTTGTTCAAAAATGAAAACACTGAGGAGGAAGACTTAAAATGTATGGGCTAGGAAACTTATGTTGCTCCTATTGACACAAACAGTGCATGTTCAAACTTCAGAAAAGCTGTACAGTCTGAGCTTGCTGAGGTTTGTCAGTGATTCTGGGCTGGAGTTGGTGCCCAGTATGTACAGCCTTCGATAAAATATAGCCTCCCTTTCTCAAAACTCACGCTGTTATATGGTTTTCTGTTACACTTGATGATAGCCTAATGCAAACTGCTGCACTATACAAACAAAGAGGACATATTATGCTAACAATTAGATTATCTGCAAAATGGCCCAGCTCTATTTGCATGATAATGAAATGGTCCACAAAAAGCAAACATCCCAGAAAATGAGACTTTATGCAAACTGTCTGATCATGGATCATGGATCACAGGTCATGGATCATGTACTAGGATGGAAAACAGAATATGAAATTAAACTTAATTATAAATCAAATAAGCAACAAGTAATTAATTTGGGTTTTTTTTAATAATAAGCCAAGAATGTTAAATCTATAAAATAGATTCTATAAGAGGAAAAAGTGCACTCTTGTTTTGTGTGTACTTTGAAGGCAGACCCCAGTGCTCTTCTAAGCAGACAGAGCTGTGTCACTACAGGTGCTACACCACCCAGTGACAACAGGGAGACCAAAATAACAGAAAAGCTTATTCCCAGAGCTGCCTTTCTTCCCCATGAAGTTTTTATTCTTATGTGCTATTAAATTTAAAAAGTACAAAATCTCACCTCTCTAAGTGTCCTAGCATAGGAAAATCTTCATGCTTGCATTAGAGAAAAAAGGGTTTTTGTAAAGTGTTTCTCCATTATATCAGTGATTTCTTGGAGGGTACATACCACTACTGTCTCTGGGGCAAAGAATCTTTTAAGGCAGCAAGGGATAGTGCCTTGAAACACCGAAAGTATTGCTGAATATAAAACATGACTGCATCCTACTTACTTTACATGCTAATTTTGTGGCTGACGTTAAGCTCGTTACCAAACTCACCAGTCAAGAATGGACACTGTAAAAGCTTTGTGCAAAATGCACATCAGTCTCAAAGAGCTTACCCATATATGCATATGACCTTGGATATGAACTTGAAAAAGTAGCTATTCTAAAAGCATACCTGTAAAATCTAGCACCAAAAAGCTAGAAGATGAAGGATGATTCCCTAGCAGATTTCCCAGCAAGAGTAGCTGGGCACTGAAGCAGGCTGCCCAGTGGCTTTAAAGATGTCATTGATTTTAAAAAATCAAGAAGAAAAAGTCCTGATCAACCTGTTCCAGTGTTGAAATTGGCCCTGCTTTGAGCAGGAGGTTGGGCTACAGACCTCCAGAGGTCCTTTCCAACCCAAATTATTCTGTGATTCCAGGATCCTTCCTGCCTGTGTGAGTATATGCTGTAAGTCTTTAGACACAATTCTCTGATAATTTTAGAGCAGAAGCCTTCCTCGCCAAGTCCACAGCTGACTGCTGTTAGCTGGAACCTTTTTGTGGCAATCACTGACTTTTTGTATCAGGGCCTTGCAACACAGAATAGATAGTGCTCAAGGGAGGAACCAGCTGTCCTATATGTCTTTTTATACTCATTCAGCATGTGGCTGCATGCTTCGTTTACTGAATTACATCCAAATTCCCCTCCAACAGTAATAATAAAGTCTTCATGGTTTTTTTTTTGTGCACTTATCACTGTGATATTCAAATGCTTAATGAATTCATCTTTACAAGCTTTAAGTGACATCTTTATACTGTCACAGGGAATAGCAGCACCATTTTTCATTTTTACAGATGGGAAGCGCTGAAGACAACAGGACAACTTGCATGTATAAAGCATCTGCTCAAAACCCTTATCATAGACGCCCGTCTTGAGTCCACCAAGTTAAGATAAGCAGCCTTAAGAATAAATGTTGTATCTAGTTCAAGGATGTGCAGAGTAAGATACATCTGCCTCTTTCCCAGTAGGTTGCAGAAATGTTCTGAAATGTTTTCACTTGGAAGGACTGTGTCATTTCACTAATTATCTCATCTCTGAAATTGTTTTAGCCTTTTGTTAACTAGCACAGGAAGATCTGTGAGCACCATTCTGAAAGCTACAGAAATTCCATTATATTTCAAGTAGCTAAAGTGGAATTATATTTGATTTTTTTTGTTAAATTAACATTACTCATATTGGCGGGTCAGATGTTAAAAATAATAGAACTCTGCAAAAGGAAGAGCATAATTTTTCACTCAATTTGTGAACATAAAAGTCTGAAACAATGCCACAAATCAAAGTGCTCTCTTCAAATGCTGCATTTTAAGCTGTCCTCTCCAGATGTGGTATTCAAAAAGATAAGTTAGTTTCATGATTTTTCTTTTTCAGATGATATGACTGAGAAACAAAGGTATGGGAGAACCAGCCGTCGTCATGATAGGTCTGAAAAGTGATATTTTGGTTTTAGGTTTAGCTGAAAGATCTATACAAGGTAGAGATATGTTCAAACTATTAAATTCTGTTTCAAACTGAAGTCACATCTTGTTCTGAAACACTGGAGAACTCAGAGACATTTGGAGATATTTGTGGCTCGAAACAACTTATTGTCAAGACCAAGGGCAAACAGAAATTCCTGTGTCACTCTTTTCACACACACATACACCTATATGCCTGTACAGACATTTTTGCCTTGCTTGTTTCATCAAAGAGCACAGAAGTGTACCTCCTGCTGTGGCTCAGAAGTATATTCCTGAAATGTTTGTGTCACAGAAGCATGGAGGATGCCTGTGGAAAAGATTGCAATCAGTAGCAAAAATCTTGATTTCCTTGGGGTCAGATTTCATAAACTAAGGGCAGGCAGCTTCAGTTTAAACATGGCAGAGGAGGAGGAGGAAGAGGGGGAGAGGAAGTGGACACGGGAACACAGGAATGTGGTCCTCAGTAGCTGGAGGAAACTAAAGCCCCCCAAAATTCCTGCTGCTCCAGCTCCAAGTAAATCCAGGTCTTCTTCCATGGCAGAGGTGGTTGCAGTAGAAGCCTTCTGTTTTAACAGAAAGTAAGAGGATATTAACCACATGCATTTGTTTTTGAGCCTTAACTTTCAGATCACAGCCACATCACAGCACAGCCCAAGTCCTAATCCAAGGCTAGTGGAAATGCAAGCACCTTGATCATCTACAGTTAATATGGAAAGTGACAGAAGGTTGATTTGCCTAATCACAGACATTAATGTAACTTCTTCATATTCATGTTTTTACACTGAAAAAAAAATCTGGAAAACGCGAACAACCCTCTCAGCCATTTCCTGTCTTTCCCTTTCTCTTCTGTTTTTGATGTCCTCCCTTTCACCAGGAAATGTAAGTAATAAAGTGTGGATGAAGAAGAATAGTTCGTTAGTGTTTCCCCCACTAGCAGTCACTGCTGACTAGCAGAAGTTTCCGTACATCACTCTTGCAGAACCTTGAAGAGTTACTTCAGCCATGGAGAGAAACAAACATTGTTAACAGGAAAATAACACAACTGGGAGTGTTATACTGAACTAAATCATCCTGTTGTAACAGCACTGTGGTGCTGCAATTCAGCACCAAAAATAACGAGGGTATTATTTCTTCCAGTTTTCTTTATTTTTCACCTACATGGGGAATTTTTATTTCTGTACAGTGTCTCAATCTGATGAAGAAAAAAAAGTATATGATCTGCTTGGTTCTTTAAAAAAAAAGAAAGAAAAAAAAAAGAGTATTTCTTTGTTCCTTACCATCTTAAATACAATCTTTTTTGTGTCTATGCTGCTGACTGTACTCAGCTCTGAGAGTTTTCCCTGCCCCTCAGGACTGGTCGTGAGGATTCATTTATGTCTATATTGCTCAAAGCACTCTAGAGAGAAGTGCATATTGTATTGCACTTGTCCATATTGTATTGCACTTGAAGGGATATCTTTCTCTGTAACACATCACAAAGAGCTTCATGGCTACTTTTCTGTTACTCTGCAGGCTGCTGGTAGCTCTCATACTGTGGCCACTGCTGCATTTTGCCCGACAGGTTTAGCACCTTTGCAGGCCATTGGCAGAACTCTCACTGTCTGCAATGGCATCTGTCAAGTTGCTTGCTGTTCACTAACATGCCATATGACCAAGATATCCAGGAGATGCAGACTGGCAACCAGAATGACTGATAGAAATACAGTGTGCCACTCCTGGTCAGTAGTATGTGTCTGGTGGGCTGCCTGAATTGCTGTGGACAACATTCCTCCCACATTGAGGAGAGATTTGGGAACTAGAATACCAGTCTCCACTGCTCCGCATGTGGTATAGGCTGGAAGTGCTCTGGGGATCCCTCTGAGCTCCTTGTGAGGGTCTGTCACTTCCAGCACCCCACACTAGCCACTGTCCTTGTGAGAAACTTGATTCACACCCAAGGAGGAGAGAAGCTGTGCTCAATGTAAGAGTCTGGCTGGACCTTCTTCTTGCCAGTCCATCCACAGTGGACAGATGTGATAGAAGACTGTGAAGCCTTTGCCAAGACCATCTTTTCACAAGTCAGCTATATTACTTATCTTCATGAGAGTAAGAAGGTAAGAGCCTTTGCCCATTTCAATCATGGCCATGTTGCCTATGACAATATTAACTGGAAGCAACACCACTTGGTCACCCTGCAAACCATGGTAGATCACTGAGGAGACTTTGGAGCAGCATAAGCAGAAATTTCCAGCCCTGGAATACAGGGCCTCTGAAATCTGGCATGTGCATTTGTCTAGCTGCCTGCAAGGTGGCAAACACTGAGGAGAGACTGGACACCAAGATCTCCAGGACTGTACAAAGTGTTGGCTGCATTTGCCAGAACCTGTGTGAGGAAGTAATTACCTTCCCTTATAGAACAGTTACTGCAGGATTGGGCCTTCCACCTTTTGTATGTCCAGCCTGAAACTGCTGCCACAGTTGGATGTGGAGCAGAGAAGACAGACAAACATAAAAGTTCTTCATTTATGGTTATGTGACTATAGGAGCCTGTTCACTCATTGTCACAGCAGAGTCTGGAGACACCACACAGTGCATCCATCCAGTCCCACAAAGCACATAATGCACTTCAATGTAGCAAAAATATGCCATTCACACTCTAGAAACCAAAGGGCACATAAAGAAAGAATGCTGTTATCTCACACGATGCATCCTTCACATGCAGACAATTCAGGTTGATTGATCACTGTAAGTGTACGGGGAATGTGAGAGCATCTGCTTCATTAAGTTACCTGGTTAAGAGCTATTCATTATAAATTAAATAACAAATAACAAGAAAGGTGATAAATTGAACACACAGATATACACAAATCTGACAGGTAGGTGATAATGGAGACAGTAACGAAAACCAGAACTGCTCAGACAGTGGGTGATAGGCCACTGAAAAACTACTCAGACACAGTCTTGAAGAAGGTCAACCTGAACCTTTTAACTGATAAGAAGGTGGAAACAAGACTGAGTATTATGGGATGCTTGAGGTGCCCTAGTTTGCAAAACTTATTATGAAGAGCCTATGAGAAGGTCCAAAGGCAGAGAAATTGGGTCCAGGGTGGATCCAGGAGGAATAAGCTTGAGAAAATAGAGAAAAGGGTGAGAAAGGGGGCCAGTAACGTGTAAACAGGCTGCCAGTAAGTTAACCCATCTGACTGAGCCCCGTGCCTGATCAGCTCATTCTATCCTATCTTCTTATTAAATAATTTTTTCTTAACAATTTTTCCTGTGTAAAGCCACTGTCTACCCCATGTGTGAGTGCCATAGGCTCTATATGTCAGTATCTGGAGTGACTCACATGCAAGAGAGTTCTGGGTGCCTGCAACTGGAGAAAAGAGCTCAGGCCACAGGGTCCACAGTTCTGTGCTCAGCAACTGGAGGGACACCAATGCATATCTATACGTCAGAGGTCTGAATGCTAGGAACTGGAAAGAACTCAGTATGGTTATTCTTCCCCAGCGAATTTAATCCCCTGTGTGTCTCAAGGTCAGAGCTGGTGGGCTGTAAACGAGCCCCAGGTCCAAGCATAGATATTAGGCAGGCTGAGAGGGTTGCTGACAGTATTTGAGGGATGTGTGATTTTGGGGGATGATTGTGAGAAGAGTGTGTGTGTGTGTGTGCACCTCCTTTGCTAGTGAACATCAAGCTGGACCAGGCAGCGTGCAGGAAACCTGTACGGTAAGGAGGCCCAGGGTCTGGGTGTGGATATCAGACACACTGATACATGAGGGATCCATGAACATGAGTGTGCTTATAAATCTAGAGGGTGACCGTGTGTGTAATTTCACAAATGAACTCTAATCCTGAACAGCCAGAGAGGAAGAACAAGACTGGGCTCTCTGTATTTCTCTACTTACATTTTACGTGAGTTCTGGTGGTGGTACCTGAACACTGCTGAGGGCAGATAAGCTGTGGCAGCTGTGTTAGTGTGCTCTGCATGTGCACATGTGTGTGCCTGTCTGGGATACACACTTAACCCCCTTCCTGGTCAAGTCTGCAAAAAGGAAGAGCAGCATCTACAGCTATGGGAATGGGACAGTGTCCTGGTTTTGGCAGGGATGGAGTTAATTTTTCCTCTCAGTAGCTGGTATGTTTTGGATTTTGTCTGTGAAGAATGTTCATAAACACCCTGATGATACCAGTTGTTGTGAATGAGACCAAGGACACCGTCCTGCTTTCCAAGTCTCGCTAATTTGCAGATGCAGGAAGCTGGGAGAAAGACAGACAGCATAATTGATCCAAAGAGAGTATTCCATGCCATAAACGTCATGCTCAGTATATAAGTGGGGGCAGGCGAGGGTGGGTATCTGCCTTCCTGGCATCCATCCTTCCTGCTTGTTTTTGCTGGCATCGTTCCCCCTACCTCGCTGGCTCCCTTTTGCTCCTTTGCTTGCTGCTCGGTTTTGTTTCCGTGATCGCTGCTCGGGACGGGCTGTATCGGTCATTGGGACATCGGGTGGTGAGAAAACACATATTGTTCAATTTGTATATTTTTAATATCCTTATATTCTGTTATTATTGTAGTTTTCCCTTTTATTTTAGTAAATTGTCTTCATCTCAACCCACGAGTTCTCCTTCCTTCCCAATTCTCTCCCCCATCCCCCTGGGGAGGAGGGGGAGAGTGAGCGAGAAACTGTGTGGTGATTTGGGCTAAACCATCACAGACAGAAAGACCAGCAGGGTCTCAGCATGCACTCACTGGATTTGAGCAGTGGGAAGGAGGAATTCCTGCAGCCATTCCTAACATCCTTTAACAACCACCATAGTGTTTATCAGTTATGCTGCTGCTCCAGCACCAATCTCAGAATCACAGCATCGCTGAGGTTGGGAGGGACCCCTGGAGATCATCCAGGCCAAGCCCCCTGCTCAAAGCAGGTCCAGCTGGAGCAAGCAGGGATTGCCTCAGAGGGACAGTGCCTGGCGGACCCTAGGAGCTCCAGGATGGTCAGAAACATCTGGGGAGCCAAATAGCTTTAAGTTGGAACTGAAGCAATTCAGGCAGCAGAGGTGGTATCTAGGCAGCTGAGCTTCTCCTTACAGAATGGGAGCATTGCTGGTTTGATATTGCTCGATATTTGACTCTGTAGTCTTGCAAAAGCTCTGTGTAGCTGCCTTCATCTTTTAACTAGAGCAGCTCTGCTTATTGCTATGGGAAGCTGAATACAATGAGGCAGCAAACCTGTGTACCAGCAAAACCATAAATGTCTTGGGCAACTTGTCTGTTTATAGAAACTTCTGTCATAATCCCCATCCAGCTTCCATGCATGGTTGGATCTTGCCTAACATCTCAAAGTACGGCTTTTTCACTATGTGATACTGGAGTGGTGTAGCGCTCCCAGGAGCATAGTATGAGGGCAAATAAGCATGGAAGGCTTGCTGGCATAGTTTGGGAGGACTGTGCCAAGCGTGGCAAGATAAACTTGGGCAGTCTCAACCCTACAACCCATACGGTGGGATTTCTGAAGCTCCTTTTCCCATGACTCTCCAAAGTTTGGTCCCACAGGGAGCTGGTTAGATTGGTCTAGAGCAGCACTCAGGAGCAATCTAATAGTGTGAATAACTAAGGGTTGTGTATTTGCATTTGCTTGCAGGCGGTAGTCTGTACACAACCTCTGTTTGGAGTTGATGGTTACCAGCAATTTCTTGAAATGCCATTTAAAATTTTTCTTTGGACAAGTAAGTTTGAGAATAAAACAAGTTTTAAAATACTAGAAATAGTAAAAGATTACATTGCTGCTGCTGTAAAGGTTATTTACAAAGATAGCTGCAGTGATAAGTCAGAATAATGCTGCGTGACATTGACATATATTTCACCTCATTTGTAATAGCTGACATGAGCAGGCCTATTGAGGTAAATGGCGAATGTACCTTGGCATTTCCAGCTTGAAAAGCCATCGTGAAGGATTTATAACCACTGCAATTTTCTAACACTGTGCTGGAAGGAGAAAAGAAAAAGAGTATTTTAAATAACATAACGATGGAAGCATTCTGTAAAGAGAAATAAAATCGTTAACCCATTCAGTCTTTTCAGAGGCTGTGACAATCTAAGAATGATCTTTTCATACAGTCTGCGTTAGCATGCTATAACTCAGAGAAACTGTTAAAAACGTAAGCAAGGACATACTGTGCACTTCAGAAGTCTCCCTGGGAACAGCTAGTGCGCAATAAAACAGTTTAAACTAGCTCAGTGTCATTTGTTCTGCTAATTTCAGAGTCCTTCATATAAACAATAAATTCTTAATGTTTATGCCAAAAATTAAAGCCAAATTCTATAAATAATTGGTTGAATAAAAATATTGTCTTTTTTGACACAGCATGTCAGAGCTTATAAGTACCAAACTGTGTGAAGAAATGTGTTCTTTAATAATGATGTTGTGGCATCATTTGTCATCCACTCATTTTTCTAGAACCTGTGTTAATGTTGTAAGGAAAGACTTTTTGCCAGCTGTTACTCCAGGAGGTACTCCTCGATCTTTAGAGGATTGGTAAGATGTTTCATACTTTTAAATGTATGTGGTAGGGATTTCTTATGTCTCACAGAACTAGGTTAGGGACTGGTTAGACCAACAGTGAAACAAGCAGAACTGAGAGGTGAGCTTCAGAAAAGAGCTCTGAACAGGTAGCCTCTTTGCCCACCCTCCTGTGTGCAAAAGATTTCATCAAGCTATACCTTAACACTGTCATTAAAGAGAAGTTTCTGGAGTATCTAGAAGCATGCTGTTCTTATAAATATAACCTTTCACATCAGAACTTCAGAAGACTGAATACTGCACTAGATTTTTTGAGAATAAGTCTGGGTAACTTGATGTCATTCTGTTTGTCAGAGTGTCATGAGCAAATCAAACCTCAACTCGGAAACTTTAACTGAATTTATTTAATTGCCATATAACATAAACTCTTAATTACTGATTCAATATTTTAATTACTGTCACTCCTTGCTTCTTACTCCATTTTTCTGCTGCTCCTTCCTTCTTACTCACTTCCTGGGCTCTACTGGGGGTCCTCCACAGGCTGCAGTGCCTTCAGGCTGTATTTGCTCAAGCAAGGAGTGCCTTCTTGCAAGGCAGGGTCTACAGCTGTGTCCCTCAAAATGTCGTCTTCCACATCCCTCCTCTTGTATCTTTTTCTGTGTCCACTCCTGTGAGTCTTCCCAAAAATCCTGTGTCTCCTGACACTAGCAGGAGCACTTTCTGTGTCTCCTACTCCTAGTCCTTACTTAAATATGTTTCAGCAGGACTATGTTCCCCTCTGGCTGAAGTTTTGGCATACAGTGGGATGCTGTTGGCTTTTGCCAAGATAGCTGCACCTGACCTTGACTGGCACAGGATGGTCCATCGCTTGCTTCTACAGAGGTCACCCCACAGCTCCAGCTACCCAAATCCTGCTGATTTTGCCCAAAACACAGGGTCAGGGAGTAGCAAAAACAGGCTGCTCTGCCAGGGACAGGTAGCCAGCAGCATGCACAATAATGAAGCAAGCAAAGACATAGCCCTCACTAACAAGGGAACAGTCCCACAGATCTAAGCAAGGTAAGCAAAGCATGTCTGGTAACAGTCACCAAGTCCAGATTACCTGACAATCTGCAGTGATGAGGCAGGTCTGAGGTCAAACAGGAAAGTCAAGTCAGCAAGCCAGAGCCATGGTCAGGCTCAGGTCCAGAGACAGTAACCAGGGTCAGCCACAGCTCAGTGCTCTCCAGGAAAGTGATGAGGCAGGTCCAAGGTGAAGCCAGGAAGTCAAGTCTGTGTCCATATCAAGACCATACATGGCCAGTCACGCTCAGGGATGTTCTTCAGTATTCCCCCCTATCACAGAGGCTGTTTTGTCTGCAGTTGTAGGTTACTTTTTCTCAGAAAGATAAACAATTTGTATTATAAAGACCATTACTTTCTGGTTTACAAAATGACTTTAATTTTTGTGGAAGTCAGATATTTGATGATGCTTGGAACTGTGTTCTCTCTGCAGAGTAGGGGCTGTACTCTCATCTAGGCAGTAGCTTGATCTTAATGTCATTGCAGAACAGTACAGCATGCAAAACACACTTCCTAGGAAGGTACCAGCACCCTAGGAAACTGCCTGACACCATCTACTCTTTCCACAGAGCGTGCTGCCTGTCTTTTGTTGATAATAACTTCTCTTTGTTGTCATCCTAGCTCGACTTCAAAGCAGTGATCTAGAAATGAAAGACTATTTCCTCTTATCAGACCCAGGAGTCATTCAGCCTCCATCTCAGAGATGACGATGTTTAATTGCAATAATTTAATTTTGTAGATTTCCATAAACAACCTTAATGATGTAATTAGAATTCTCAAGGCTAAAATGTAGTACCCCCATTTCAAATTGTCACATTAAATATGCGTGGCCTATTCCAACTAATTGAATTAATTTCCTCTTTCAGAAGAAAACAAGAAGAAAAGATCTGAGACCTGAGATTACTTATGTTGCTACTATTTTTAGTTTGGTTTCCAGAATCAGATGAACCTGCCAATTATTTTGACTGGACTTTCTCTTCTCCCTTGACAGATAGTAAATTTGATAAAAATATTTTCTTCTGTCATGCCCCAAGCTTTTAGTAAATTTAAACCAAGTTCATAGCATATTTCTAATTGGTAAATTTTTTTGAAGAGCAGAGTAAAGAAACTGTTAGAGGTGGATAGTGAGGGTGGTAAATTCAACTTTAGTGTTTTGGTCTCTCAGCTGGAGCGAAAGAAAGATGGGTTTCATTTCTCCTTCTGTTTCAGTGGTTTGAGGACATTAGGGAGGAAAAGACAGATTTGAATGCCATTGTTAATGAATTTATAAAGAAATCAAAGCAAGCATGCTTCATTCATGTTTTTGATAGTTGCCTGAAAAGGACAGTCTAGCTCCCTTTAAAATCAATAGGTATGCTTCTCTTAGGTGAACTTCTTCCAGTGCTAGACAAGATTATTGCTAATGTCCTGTACAGACAGAACCTTAGCAGTACATCAAAAAGAAAATTTGAACATGTGTCTGCATTATATTGCTGCTTAGAAGACGTAAAGAGGTGTGATGGTGTCCCACCTCTGGTGCCTATATTTAACCTCCATGAATATCAGAGGTGACTTAGAGGTCACACAATTCTGTGCTGAAATAAAATCTTTTTCATCAAACCAGCAAGCTCTCTTCTTCTTCTCTGTGTGCTAACATCTTAATCATCTTTGTTTATTCACTAGTATTACTCTTAAAACTCATTGTGCTGCTTGTATGATGAGACTGAATTATTCATCAAGATGTGATGAGTAAAGCCACGGTATAGCAAATTCACAAAGTTGCTGACTGTTCCTGCTTAATTTCTTAAGATGACCTTCAAATACAGCATTGATTACCTTATAGTTAGGTTGTGAAAAAAAATCACTGCTTTTTGGGTAAATTTTGATGCAAACTTAGAAATAATTTTTCTATAGAACAGAGGAGTTAAATACATTAAAAAGTAGCAATTCAACAGTGGATAGTTTGAATTAAAAGTGAATTTTAATTTTAGTGTGTGCCCTGTATTTCAGGAAAATAAAATTGCAAGTATTTCTTTTTAATTTCCCAAGAGCTATCCTTAAACATAACTGATATTGTAGACTCAGAGTTTTAAAATAGGGTCAGCAGATGATTATGGAACTATACTACTAGATTCATGAGCAAAAATAAATTATATATATAAAATAATCAATAATAAATTGCATTGAACCTCTTGAGTTCAACCAATTAATTGTCCTAGTAAAATAAATCACAGTTTAATATCTTTGAAGTTATTAATTTTACATCCGTGAAAAACATTCACGTTTGTTGTCAATCCCACCAGACCAAGATACACATCGCCCTGGCTGGCTGAAAGAAGAAGCATTTGTTTCACATTTTTAAAGGCATTACCAGAGAGCATTAAATGAATAACTTTCACATTGCACTAGGAAATCTGAAGGTTCAACACAATGTCTGCAATCCATAAGTTATTTCCACTGCAGTTACGATCTCATGTAGCTAAATCAATGGTAACTTGGATAACCTCACCAAGCCACAATCAAATCTTATCATTGCATTACAAGTGTATCCCAGGTTTGCTTCCTTTTTTTCACCACACTACTCAGCATTGCTACTTGGAATGTCAAATTCTTTCATTATGTAGACTGTAACTGGCAGGACTTGATCTGCTGAAATACCTTTCCTGGAAGAACCATCTGTCAATCTGGTTCTGGTCGAGACTGAAAACCGATGGCACTAAACTTTTTGATATTGTGTTCAAAAATTAAAAAGCTCTCACACTGATCATTGTTTTACTGCTGCTAACAGTCTTAGCACTGTTTGGGTTGTCTACCATCAGTTGACCTGGGTTGTTTATGCAGTTTTCTGGGTTGACTTAGGTTATATGTCTTTTGGGCCAGACATTTTTATTCTGTATATGGCTAGCTGAGCTCCAATACACAATTTCAGTACCAATACATGTAATTAGTACATTTACAGCACTTTAATTTGATCCTCAAAAATGGGAAGTATAGATCCTGAGCCACCTGATTTAACTTTGAATTTAGCTCTACTGTGAGCAGGGAGTTGGACCAGATGACCCAGAGGCCCCTTCCAATTTAAATGATACTATGATTCTGTCATCTGAAGTGTTGTTGCCTTAATTTTGTATTTACTTGCCCGTAACTATACTTATTCCCACAAATTAAATTCGTTGCTGATAATAGAGATCTTTATTCATATCACAGCACTATGGTGGCAGAAAAGTGCTGCTAAACATGCATTATATCTCTGCTAAATATTAACTGTGCTGTAACCTTGGTAGAAACTTAAAGTCATAGAAAAAGTATCTTTACCTTTCAGTAAAAAAAAAAAAAAAGTGGTTTATTTTCTGTAGATATTAGTAATAATAAAGCCATATCTGAAGTTTGGAAAATTAATTAAGATCTCTTGTCAGAAGACATCACAGATAGATAGAGTCTAAATACCACTTTTCTTCAATATTCTTTTATACTGAACAGAGACATTTTACTTTTTCACTAACAGCACTTGATACTAACAACAGAGGTTGGTGAACATTACAGAATCTGTCAGTCATATTCGCCTGAATTTCTGAACATATTACCTTCTGTTATGTTTATATATCACCTTCCACACACGGTTTCTATAAGCACTTCTAGTGCTGCGCATAATGTATGAGACCCCTTGAAGACAACACAATGAAATCACTGCCAGCAGTATACTTAAAAGTACTTACCTTTATTTTGACCAATATGACTGCTTAAAAAGAGTCTATATCACAGTCATGTATCATTATGGTTTTTAGATATCTTAAATGAATCTTAAATTTTAGATACTTTCAGTAGAAAGTGTTTCATAATTTTGACATAGTTAGAAGAAATGCTGTCATGTGCTTCCATGTGTTCAAAACCAGGCAGTAAAACGTTAGCTTTTCAGAGATCAACTGCCTGTAAATACTTCCCAGATAAACTAATTATTTCATCATTTTAACATATTCAAAGATGCTAAAGATATTGTGAGAATTCATGTCTATTTCAGAAAACTAAGAAAAAAATAAGACAAAGTATTTGTTACAAGTTAGTCTGTCATGTTGTGATTAAAACCAGAAGCAATTTGGTTGAAGATGAGATTTTTCACCATGTACAGAGATTGCTTCTTTCTATTATTTGGCAAAAGTAATTTGAGTAATTTTAGAATTGATTTCATTTTTCCATTTCTCCTTCATTAACACAATGTTGACATCCCAAACTGACAAAGAAACAGAAAGATTATCACACTTGTGCGGAGCCTCTGTGAAAGTCATATGCTCAGTCGTTCCACAGTGACACAGCTGGAGAACAGAATCCTGAGCTGCCAAGTCAGTGCTAAAGCTGCAGCCTCTTAGGTACGTCCTCCGGGGAAACATACTACCCACAGAATGCAGGGAAGAATTATCAGTTTCAGAAACCTAGGATTATTCTTTACTCAGTAAAAAAAAAATGCCCTTGTCTTAGTAATTTGTTTCTAGCAAACACTGCAAAAGATGAACCTGTGTTTCTATTAAGGAAATATAATTTTATGTGTATATATATATATATATACACACACACACACATGCTCTTGGAAATTTAGTAATCCCATGCATTTCTTAGGATGCAACAAAGGTGTCAAGACAAGAGCAGGAAAACCCTAGAGGAGATCTGGATTTTTGCCAAGATGCAGGAAAGACTTCCCGGGTTCACGTTAACTTGTGGATGGATCATGCTAATATATTGCATCCTTGAAACTTCGCTTATGGATTAGTAATCTGGTTTGAAATGCTTACAACCTAAAAGTAGGATTTTAACTTCTCAGATAACTTTCATGTTTGTTTGGATTGTTTTTATCTTTACTTGCTCTTCATAAGATGATTTTAGTTAGACATGAGCAAGAAAAGAGCCTGGCTTTATAAAACAGAAAAGTAGTAAATCTTTGATAATGGATGCAGAAAAAGTGTGATTGACTTTTGACATAGCATTTATTTTTCACTAATTGAGGAGCTGGGTCATCAGTCTTGTGAAGTGCCAGGTTGAAGGCACTGGAGACATTTTCAGTGCCTTGTGGTTCAACAGCTCAGCTATAGAAGAAAGAGAGAAAACAGCTGTTCGTAGCAGAGGAGACTAATGAAAGACTAGCTGGTTTGACATTAAATAATTTGGACAGGGTTAAGTAACACAGTTATTTAATGTTATGAAATGTAAATATAAGTGAAATATGTGAATAAATTAAAATTAAGATAAGGCTATTAATGAAATGCTTCCTGGACCTACATTTGAGGAGCAAGCAGTGCTTGCCATTCATCCTGGAGTTTTATACTTTCTGGAATTTTATCGTTGTTTCATAAAATGAACTATTTTCATTGCTGAAGTAGAATAAATTCAGATTCATCTTGGTTTTGTGCAAGCACCTTTCCCCTGCAATGATTTTAACACCTTGTTGGGCAAAATCTATGAACTATACAAGTCTAAAAATAAACAACTAAAAAAATAAATCTTCGTTAAACCATCTTGTCATAAAAAATAATGCATTTCCCATATAAGAAACTCTTTATTTTAATGTATTAGAAATAAAAAGTTATTACCCTTAGTTTTAGAATCAATTGTTAACACCGCTTTTTTTTTCTGTCAATGCTGCTTTGTTAAAAAGATGAAGTGGCAGGGATCTCGTTTAAAGTGTCTTCCATATAGAATATCAATATTTCAACATGGTAGTTCAGATAGGAATGTAATTTTTAAACAGCAATCATATTTCAATTTAGCATACTTTTCTCATGGAAATACTTCTGCCAGCAATTTCTCATGTTTATACAGCTATAAATAGAAATTACCTACTGTGGATAGATTGGTAGACATCATGTTTAATTCCTAATATCAGAACAAGTTGAGATTTTAATGGTCCAATAATCCGTGTTTCAAATGTTTTACATAACCAAAGAATTGCTTTCTGCTGCCAATAAACAGAGCAGCCAGACATCTAGTTATAAAGGAGAAAAAGCACCTGAGATTTTTGAAGGATTTTGTTTTGGTTTTTTTTGTTGTTTTTTTTTTTTTTAAGTAAGACATTTTATAGTACCTGTGAGAGGAACATGGAACATAATGAGATTTATCTTTTTCACTAGCTAGATATAGGGAGTGCTTCAAGGGTCAGTAAATAACAAAGGAATTTCCATCCAGATGGGAACATAGAGCATAGAAAACACTATTGGTTCTAGGTCATGACACCAGGGAAAAGCACCAAATCCTCCAGATAGATCAAAAAATGCCAGCAATTGTAACTAATGCTCCCAAAGATGTAAACATTTGAAACTGGAAGCTAAAGTGGAGTTGAGGCTGCCATTCTCCATTTCAGGGAAGAATGAAGCAACAATGGCAGCAGACAGTCACTGACTTGTCGTGTGATGGAAGCTGATGCAGCAGTGCTTTGACATCACCAGCTAATAGCCATTATCATCTTGCATGTCTGTGTGAAGACTGAAATAAAGTGCTGAGAACACTCAGTTTGTTTCAATGGGGAATTATCCTGAATTTTCTAAAGACCTAAATGGGCAGAAAGGAGGAATTATGGAAAAATAAAGAAGTTAGGGATAAGAATCAAGTTAAAGATTCCTTGATGACCAAATTAAATAGAAGACTGATGACAAAAGACTCTACAGAGAAGAAAGAATCAACCAAAAACTATAATCAGAGAGTGATTTTAAAGAAGAGGAACTATATAGCAGGAACAAAAGGCCATACAGATATGATGTCATATAACAGATGAGCAGGACATCAGTAGCCAGTTAAGCAAATCCTGCAGAACTTCTCTGACTGTTTTTCTTCACTGTAAGAACTATCTGTTTGTTCTTTCCCTTTGTTTTCTTTCTTTTAAACAGTTATTTATCCAAACAAAGATCTTCCATTTTATTCCCTAGCTGCTTAGTTTCCTTAAAAGCCTGTAGGTGAGGACCTTATCTGAAGTCTTTCAGAAATCCAATCTGACTTGTTTATCCACCTGTTTATTTACTTATTCGAAGAACAGCAGTGATTCTGTCCAGTCTTGCCTTATTTTTTTAAAAAAGCTATACTGACTTTTCTTAGCTGGATCATGTTTACCAGTGCTCACTGATTCTCTTCTTTATTAATGTTCCTGCTCTTTGGTCCTTAGATACAGAAGGTTTACAGATCTGTAATTGCCAGAGTGACTCTGGAAGCCTCTTTAAAAGTTAATGTCGGCCAAGGCAATTTCAAGACACTGTGCCAACTTTTATAGTTGTACAGTTTCCTGCATTAATTTTTTTTATACATTTTTGGATAAATGCCATCAGGATCCAGTGATTTATTATTGTTCATTTTATGAGTTTGTTGCTTTCCCTCCTCTACAGTCTTTTCAATTTTCAGCAAATGATCTGGTCATTCTCTCAGAAAAAAAAGAGATCAAGCATGGGAATTTTCCTAGGTTCCTCCATGGTGAACTCAACAGAGAAATGATGTAGTATCCGTGCAAGGTCCTGATCTTTCCTGAGCCTCCTTTTTCTGTGTTGATCTCCAGTTAGCCCAAAATACTTACTGCTAAGTTTTTTGCTGTTAATATACTGTGAAAAAAGTTACTAGCTCTTATTCCTTCTATTAATTGTTCTTCAAAGTTTTATAGTCTCTTTTTATAAAGAGACTATACCATCAGCAGCTTTTAATTATGCGATAAATAATTTAGTAAGAATTTTAAGCTGGAAAATGTAAATCAAGATCATCTAATACTTGATTGGTTAGAATCATAAGACGGGAAAAAAAACTAAAATGTAGTTTCCTGTAAAGGAGATATTCATAAGTTTTGTACTGTTATTTAAATAATATAACAGCACACTGTGGACCCTCACAATTCACAGTATCTATGAAAAAATAATCCAATGGAAAGCCTCTCATTAAACCAATGCCTAGATCATGATTGTGTCATAGACATCCCTAGTGCATAAGTAAGACAGGCATAGGAAGGAAGAGATGGACAAAATATATTTCGTTAATCACAAGAATAGTAAAAAAAAAAAAAGTAATGATTTGCTAAAAACGTAAATATAAAAAATACCCCAAACTCTGCTAAAAATGGCTGGGGGAAAAAGATGAGGAAAATTGGCTAACTGTTTCCCTGAATAAATTTACCATTCCAGCATATGAGGACCAAATTCATTTCTCATTGCAAATAAAAAAAAAAAGTTCACACAGCTAGAAAATTGATTTGTATTCATTATTATTATACAAATCTCCAAAGTCTGATTGTGTTTTAGACATCTCATGCAGTTGTAGAAAATATGCAAATCCTACTATTTTGAATCAGGTAGTTTAAATCAGCCTGAGAATTTGCCTTCTTTAAATGCCAGACCTGCATAATGACCTTAAAAGTTGAAGGGGAGGGTAGGAAATAGAAGAGAAATAATTAGAAAATAATGAATGTGAGTGGAAAAATTAATTTTGTACATGAGGAAAGAAAGGACTTCACATCATTTTATAAAAGCTTACCAGTACAACATCACTAGTATACTAGAAATGTTTGGAAAAAAGAGGAAGTTTACAAAGACACAAGGACCTTCTGTTCGTTAAGCCCTTTTATCAAACACAGGCCACATGTTTATCACTCAAAACAACTGCTCACTTAATCATAATATAGCTTAAGTGGCTCTGGTATCATGATAGTTCTAGGGATGCATTAATAGTAGTTGTAAGTAATAATTCCTTACCCTTACATATGACGTCAATGGACTTTCAAGGACTTTCTAGAAGGAGATCAAGACCATTAATTCTATGGTAAAGAATAGAAAAGGAATATGTAGGTTTTGGGTTAAAAAAAAAGTTCTGAAGTTGTAAAATCACAAAGACAGTCACTGAAATTGCTAAGCCAATTGTTGTCGTTAAGCTTTCATATTTCCACTGTATTTCTAGTGATCAAAACCATACACACACACGTGCGTGTACACACACACACACACACACACAGACTTTAAAAAAAAAGATTTATTAAATCATGATGATCTCTGTCATGGGGATGCAAATTAGTCAGAGCTATGAGGTAGACCTGCGTAAATCTTCTGCTAGTAGTAGGAACAAGGTTTCTCTGTAAGACTAAGAAAGCTTTAAATCCGAGTCAGATTTTATTAGACTATAAAACAGAATAGGTAACTTTTAAAATAGAGGAAACTCAAAATGACTAGGTAAGTCAGGACAGAAAAGTAGGTTTGATAAATCAGTCGTCTCCTACTGCTGTACCCTTAACGGATGTGCCCTTGCTCTTGTGCTTGGTTTCAGTTAACTCAGAGTCTTCCTAGAAAGGAACAGATTCTGTGTGGTCCACAGGGAGATGCTCCCCATTTCAGTGGTACAACTGCACTCATTCCTCCTCTTCTCTTCTGCTGGTACTCCTCAGTTCCTGCTCCTCAAGGAAGTTTCTCCTTTAGACTACCTTACTCCACCTTCTGTCCACCTGCTCTTGTGAAAAACCCCAGGGGACTGAGCAGTCTTCCTCTCCTTCCTCCACAGGGTTGCCTGACACAGTCCTTCTCTTCTTAGAAGAATATGACATGTTTCATACTAAAGTTCAGACAAAGAAATGAAACACATACCATCCATTCTTATTTTAAATAGCATTTGGATAAAAGGGGAAAGTTTGTCTACTACAAAAAGGCACTCTCAGACACAGTAAGAGTACATGGGATATTTACTTGGTGTTTGTGAATAATTTGATACATTTCCTAAGAACAGTTGCTGTTTTGGTTTGGTTTGGTGTTTTTCCAATGTGATTTTTATGAGTTTTTGTTTGAATTACTGAGGCATTCCCTTCATGGTGTTCTCATAATCTTTCATTTTAATTTTTTAGTTTAAATTGCTTGCTGGCTTTCTGCTTTCTGCAGCTGAGTTAGATATATATATGTAGCTAGAGAAATATGTAGAGACCTACAGAGACAGATACATAGCTTTTTTTTTCAGTTAAGATTTTACAGTTTAAAGAAAACTGTTAGTATGAAATCCTGCAAACCACCAGCACTGCAGATAAGGAGATGGTAGAACTACACAGTATTAAATGTTTGTACCCAGAGGTAGAACAGGTTACTACTTCAGCACATTGTGTTTATAGCCTTGATCCCTGCAGGCACACTAACTTTGACATTAACACAAAAATGCAAAGCTTTGTACCAAGAGAAGAACATCAGAAATCTTTCTATTGGTTAACTGACTCTGTATAGAACTTATTATTCTTCCCTAACCTGGAGAGCCAAAGCCAGATTGTAGCACAATATCAGCATGGTTGCAGGTAGGGCAAATATGATTTTCCTTTAAAGGTGGAGTCCTCTGGGTGCTTTCAAAATCACACACACACACTACGGTTTTACTTTAAAGGTTTTAGCAAGAGAGCCAACACTGATAAAATGGAGGGCAGGCAAAATGTAAATATAAATCAAGTTTCCTGAAGACCGCTGATGGTGATTAAAACAGTGTTCACAGCTAGGCTCTTTTGTCAAGAGATTCCTGATACATAGCCATGGCTATAGACCCTGCAATACTGACTCCCACTTATGCTTAAGAAACAGACTCCCTTACACTCCCAAAAGGAAGTTTAATAGGGCTTGACCTGTGGAGAAAATTTCCTGCTGTTCCCTGCCCATTGGTGAATGGATTAATCTTGAGTATGCAGGAGATGTGAGATCAGAGGTTGTAATGTCACTTTGTGGCATCTTACAGCATACCTCTAGTTCACATAATCATGTGTCTTTCAGTGGGAAGCAGAGAAATGCTTTCTTATCTCTTACCAGCAACCAAAGGAACCCTCACTAGGATAAATACTAATATATAGTGAGAAAATTAAATTCACAATTCCATTCCCTTTTTGATCTCACTGGAGAAGCTAACATGTCAGATACTCAGTGATTTGAACAACATGTTAATTTTTTGTCTCTGGCAATTTTCTTTTATCAAACAGTGTCTATTTTCTCAGTTTTCATGGGTGTGTATACAGTCCTTGTTCCCTTTCTATCATGTACAAGGAGCTGCTGGGTATCCTTTAGTCTACTATTGATGCATTCAGATCTTTACTTATGAATCCACAGCTCCTGGTAGAACAGTTTTAGACAACATAAACTAAAATTTCCAGGACAACTTTAAAGATTTCAAGTGGGCTTTTGAATTCCTTCTGTGTTCATCTAAATCCAATTTATAAACTGTCTGGGTTCTTTTTTACTTTTTTTTTTTCCCAGCTGAAGGAAACATCACTTCCTCACATAATATCTCAATAGTGCTAATTATTTTTTGCTTCTTACAATATAGTCATACACTGTCATATTTCTTACTAATGAGAAATATTGTAGCTGTCATTAGTTAAGATTACATTTTATTTTAATAGTTTTAGAGACTGAGAAACAATTATGGGATTGTTTGGATATATTTCTACCTCTAAAGAAAATAAGGTTTGCAGACATATGCATATCAGAAGGGGCTTGGAGGACAGCTAAACACCCAGATTCTTGTTTTGCTCCTTGACATACTTAAACAGAGAAATATATGAGAAGAAGCTGGCAAAGGCAAAGCTAACTTAGAAGAAATAGGATGATATGTTCTTATGAGACACTGTATGTCTTACACCATGTAAGCCTGTGTTACTTGCTACCTATGTATTAGATTGTACCTAATCTTGTATAAATACATGTAGATGGATATTTCCTTGAAAGGGACATTAATACAAAATATTACCTGATGATGGAGCAGACTGCAAGATGCTAAAGACAGAAGACTCACATCAAATATGTTTGAAAATAGGTATCAGAGATGTGGCTTCAAGTCTCAAAGTATCAGTCTAATTCCGGGATATACTGGCAAACAGTACCAAGAAAAGTATCAGTGCAGCTTGAATACTTACAAATTAAAATGCTTTAATGCTATAGAAAACATAGGAGGAAATAAGACATGCTTATTACATCTATTGTTTTAAGAGATAATCAAACTGCTACACTTCCCTTATTCATCTGACTTTTCAATAGTTTTATGGGTAAAAAGCTGAATTATGGATTACTTTACTTTGATTTTATTTTGCTTTTTATTTTCTGGTGTAGACATTTTCCTGAATTTTCCATGGATTTACAGCATCATTATGAGCCTTGCTCTTACCCTCTGACTTGAAAGCAGAAGATAATAGGAATATAATTATGTACATTTTCAATGTTATCTCTGTTTTGTCACACAGGAGCAAGCACTCAATAAAACTATGTGGGAAGTATTTGGATGTAACCCCAGGCAACACATCCGAAAATGTCAGATGAATACATCAGTGTTTCACAGCAATCTCCTGCTGCGAATGTTTCTTCCTGTTTCATTTAAACAGACAGTTTTGTTGTCATGAAATGTTAGCAATATTCAGAGCCTGATTCTGCTTTGAACAGAGACTCTTTCTGAAGAGTCAGGAAGAACTCTTATTGAAGAGCATCACAGAGAGACACACAAAAATCAGGTTACTTGGTACAGACAGATGTATGTATACATATTTACTGTAAACCACACCATACTTTCGAGCCTGACATACTGTTTTGATAGAAGCCATAGTAGAACCTTTCACTTACCATATCTTCCAGCCTTAATGACATAGATGCAGCTCAACTGACTGTGTGTCTAAGTGCTGCTTTAAAATGGTTTTGTATGCAAATACATTGCAACATGTTGCTTATTAACCTAGAGCTGTGAGAAAAAATGGGAGAAGACCTCATTTAAAATGTCTTAGCAAAGCAGGTAAATTAATGCTTAACTTAAAACCTGTTAGTAATTCTATTTATTTTAACAATGTAGTGATTTTGACTGGGATATAGTAAATTTTCTTCATAGAAGCTTTGGCATGATCTGAAACATTATTTCTGATCCTAATTGCTTATATTTGCAAAATATGCTTCAATTACTGTCCCTCAAATGCTTACTCCTACTGCACAACATATCTTCTCTATTAAGCATTTTTACTTGGACTGCTTGTTGCATGAGTCTAAGAGGCCACCCTCGCCCTTTCTAGAGAGTCAACAGAGCTGAGAAGAGATAAGAATAGCAGCCAATATCCTGAATAGTGACATCAATTCACTCTCTGTAAAATCCAAACTGTTTGAATCATAGTTGCCTTTAGGAGAGGTCTTCTGCTGCTCAATTTCTGAACACTTTCAGGAGAAGGCAGTCTAGGAGTTTTATGGAAAAAAAAATTATGGAGGAGTAATGAATGGATTGGTTGTGGTGCTGCTTTATTTATAGTCACGTAAAAGGAATAAATCTCCTGAAAGATAGTGGGAAACAGTTTCAAAAGCCTAAAAGGACAAGGAAATTGCTTGCTAGGCAATATGGACTGAACAAGAGAAGGGAGAAAGCTAAGGTAGATTGAGAAGCCCACTAGTTAGGGAGCAATAGTTTGGACTGCATTTGAAATGCAAGGGAAAATCACTGATGTAGAAAGATGTGAAGAGAAACTGGCCATGATGACAGCAATCAGTTTTTGTTTTTGTTTTCCAGTAAAGTTAATCAAAAGGGGACAATTTAATGGTGTACTTTTCTGCTGGGAAGGTAATGTGATGCTTACTGCACTAGATGGTGTCTGTCTGTGTTTTACTAGGTGTGGTTATTCTGTTGGAATTGTCCATTTGATTTGTCATGGCTGATTTGCACTTGGTTTTATGAGCCCTTCTGTCCTGGTTCTGGCCAGGATAGAGTTAATATTTACCTGAGCTGGGTGGAGAACTGAAGCTGGTAGCCCCTATGGCTGGGATAGTTAACTAATTAGCTAACAGCTGGGGTTAATTTACCCAAATTAGCCAAAGGGCTATTCCATCCCATCTGACATCATGCTCAGTATATAAGTGAGGAGGGTGCTGAAGGGAGGTCCTCCTAGTTGGAAGAGACTGGATGTAGAGATCTGTTGTGAGCTATTATACTGTATTTGTGTTCCATCACTCTATTGTTTTCTTCTGTCATTACTGTTAAATTTACTTTTTGTTCAATCTCAACCCGCGTGTTTGTTTTTTTTTTTTTCCTGGTTTTCTTTTGTTTGTCAAATCTCCTCCTATTCTCTCGGAGAGTGGGGGGAGTGAGAGAGAGACTGCGTAGTCTGGTCCCCGTTGGGGCTGAACTACGACACCTTCTCAAGGTGGAGTCCTTGCAGCTTCCCTGAGTATTCGGGGCTGCATAATGCTCATGAAGTGCACAATGAGATGAACAATGGATATGAAGGGACTCAACAGAAACAACTGTGGAGTTGCACAGGGAGCAGTTAGGCAGCTGGGACTTGGAAGGCAGGGCCTGAGTTTACTAGAACTTGGGGAGCTTCAGAAAATTACTGGACTTAGGGCAGGACTGAAAGACCATGCAAGAATAGTTTAGATAGGCGGGAGTCTTTTTTACAAATGCTTTTATTTATCTCTCAGACAGGGGAGCTGTGTTTTCTCTGTTTAAGTATTTTAAGAATTTTGTTGTTCTGGTCTGGGTTCTTATAAAACCTCATTTTAGCATCTAAAGCTGGATTGGATCAAAGAGCACTAGCAAAATTCCCTCAGATCTCTGGCTGGCTTGAGGTCAATTGTTCTAGGCTCTAATTCAGCAAAATCTGAAGATAAATAGCGATAAATATGATCACAATACCAAGATGCTGAAGAAGCAGCCCATAGGGAATGATTAAGTAAGTGAAAAGATGCAGTTCTGCTATGTGGGAGATACTAAATCAGTCACAAAACTTTTGTGGAAGATTGGAACTGTGGAGTGAGAGGGTTAAGTAAAGATATTCCATGAGAATGCATTACAGGTGTGATTATATCATAGCTTAAATTCCCACCAAACATTAAGGACTAGCAAGATGCACACAGGCTACGGAGTCCCACACTTTTTGATGACTGTAGATATAAACATCAGGAAAGTTGTTTCCCACAGATCAGTCCTATGTTTGCAGGCAATTGAGAAAGATTTTTAAAAGGCCTTTCCACCCTCCCTTTTGGATTTGAGAGCAAGTATAGTTCTACCTCCAGAGTTATTCTGAAATTAGAATAAGAAAATATGAATAAGTCTAGAATGCAAGGCCTTTGTCAATTCAGTCACTCTTACATCTCAGTTGCAACGTCTTTGACATCGTTATAACAAAGAGCAGGCAGCAATGAAATTGCACACCTCTCTGATACCCTTTGGAAGGAAGCAGTTATGCTTCTAAACAGAACTCCGTTGAGCAACAGACAGTTTGCTGGTAAATACACAGCTAAATTGCTTTCAGTGATTGATGTAAAAGCAATCTACATCTCCAGCTCGCAGAATAAAATGTTATTGCAAAGTAGTTTAATAAAATATGTTGCTTCATTGTCATAATTCTAACTTTTGTGTGTTCTGCTGGGATTACTTTTAAAGAATGAAACTTCTTTACATTTATTAGCTTTCCAGAAAAGTAGCAACAGTAATTACAACATCCTTCTTAAGTTCTTATGTTATTGTGATTATATGTGGTGAATCTGTTGAGAACACCTTTGCTTCCTCAGGCTTTCTTTCTGCTTTTATACTCTAATAAAGACTCAGTGTAAAATATCCAGAGCTAAGCATAGTTAAGTATTTCATACTGAGTTATGGAGCACTTCCCAAAGTGTGCATTTGCTGAGAATTGTTTGTGTAATGCTTTTGCTTTGTATACAAGCATTAGTATTAGACTTGTATGTTTGCTTTTGAAATAAGGATAAATCTTGATATTCTTTATCATTATTTTCTAGATAGATGAGAAGAGCTAAAACAATGCCTGAAGACTAAAATGTAAAGAGGAAAGATCACTTCATTAGGTCCTATTGAAGGATTCTAAATATTCGGCATTTTTACATATTTAATCCCATGCTTTGACTAAAACATATGTAATCCTATAATACTCTATATGAAAACATTTTATATATCCTATGTTTTTGCTAGAAACTTAAACCATTCAGCTTGCACAATGCTTAATAACATTTTATTCTATTTTACTCAAGAGGTCAGTAACAGCATCTGATATTTGGCTAAGACGACCCAGTTTTTTAGTAGCTTCAAATAATTATTGTGATAAATCTTGGTAAATGTGAAATTTGAAACATCATGAGGATACTCCAGGACAGTCTTTTATTGTGTGCCAGAAAGTATTTACTGGTTGCAGAAACTTCTGAAATTATGTAAAGCTGTATCAGAGATGTTAGACACTGTTTGTATTAATTTGAAATAGTGATTGCATTGACATGTTGCGTTTACACTGTCCTTCTCACTGCCATGAAGTTTTTTCCACAGCGCAGCTATTCTTGTATATGTTAATTTACTAGAAGTGGTATTAAGCGCCCCGATTAACTTAATTGACTTAATGCAATCCAATAGCTGTCTGTGCTTATACTTCTCTGCTAAAAATGACCTTCAGATCTAAATTCTTGGTACCATCAATCTACAATCAAAACTCCATGGCACATGTAGTTGGTGAGGCAAAGTCTGGAGGCCAATACATAGGAGGGTTGTAATGGGGCACATAATAAAATGAATAATTTTGAGGGGTGGATTTCAAGAATCCATGTGAAATTTGATAGCACAATGACCCATTAGTTTATTTAGCAGAGCACAATGAAGAAGGAGTGAACATTTTTATACTGAATAGATAGACTCCCCAACTATTAAAATCATTGAACAATGGATATAAAGTAACTAGAAAGTAGTTTGGAAATTAGAAGGTTATTTTGAGATAATCTTAATACTTTTATGAAGAGGCATTTTTAATGTAGTTGCCTGTGACAAGAAAAGAAGCAACCCAGGAGACCTCTTCCTGGCTGTATTTATTTCTGAAAGAAACAAGTGTAATGTACTTTAGAGACAAAAGAATCACAGAATGGTTAGAGTTGGAAGGGACCTTCAAAGGTCATCTAGTCCAACCCCCCTGCAAGAAGCAGGGACATCCCTAACTAGATCAGGTTGCTCAGAGCCTCATCCAGCCTGGCCTTGAACGTTTCCAGGGATGGGGCATCCACCACCTCTCTGGGCAACCTGTTCCAGTGTTCTACAACTCGCATTGTAAAAAATTTTTCCCTAATAGTTAATCTAAATCTACCTCCCTCTATTTTAAAACCATTACCCCTCGTCCTATCACAACAGGCCCTACTGAACAGCCTCTCCCCATCTTTCTTGTAAAAAAAAAAGAAACACAATTCTTCTTCTGTAAATATTGCTATCAAGCATTCTATAATTTACTGTTTAAAATCTTCCAAGTATTTCTTCCATGTGTACGGAGTAAAACTCCTGTCTATCAGCTTACCTCCTTCCTGATCTCTTAACTCCAATATCTCTATATAACATAAAGTTGACATTCAGAGAATAATCATGACCAGACTGACCACTGGTAAAGAAATCACATGTGAAAAGTTCCACTCAACTGTGCCACAAACCAAAGTTTTACAGCAAAGAGAGGGTCATCTATAATATATAAATGCAGGGGAAAAAAAAGACAAATATTTTTATCAGAAATACTTGCTCTTCTGCAGAGAAAATGTGATTTTGCCTTGGATCAGTTCATGGCTTCTACAGACTTGCAAACGCGTGGATTAAATGACCATTAAAAAGAAAACGTTTCTCATGTCCCTTTATGGTCTATATGTGAGACAGAGGGAGAAAAAGAGATTGTATGCTTATGCAGGGCTGCTGTCATGTTATTCAAAGGGAATTGCAATTATCTTGATTTAGCAGGACTGGATCAAGATCACTCCTGATATCACTGAATGAAAATCATCATATATTAATGAATCCTAAGACAAGTATGACAAAGATGACAATTCGTAGTTTAATAGATTTTTATTAGGCATCTTGTAATGAGGAAAAAGGAGATAAGTTGATTGAAATTATTTCAGAAAGTTACTTAATTCCTGAGTTTTCTGCTGTAATGGTAGCCATGATAGTCATGGTGGCCATGATAGTCTTTGAATACTGATCTCAACCACCTGATGCAGGAAAAACCTTTCTTACTTTGACTCAGAACAGTGGACTTGAGATCATGAAATGAAGTCTGATATCTAACCAGTGATTCTGTGTTTTACAACTACAGCAACCTTCAAGACTAATTTAACTTCTCACAAACCGGAAACCAAAGGACTCCTAAGTCTGGATGGGACCTGTTGGAGAAGACACAGTGGCATTTTTAAAAGGTTCTTGGCATCAAATGTTAGAGCAGAGAAATCAGTTCTCCAAAACCAGACTGAATCACATGTAGTGGCATCAAGATCCACTCTTCTTGGGATGTGATGGGAATTACAGTCAATTAAATGAATTGTTCAAAAATTAGAAGTTCACACAAAAGAAGAGAACTTTTTTTTCTCTTCAAAGGGAAATAGGCAAAGTCGTTGAACAAAACTTTTCTAATGTGGTTGCATGATATAAAGTGGGGATATCTAACACAATAGCTAACTTGAACAAAGATTATTGCAACAATAGTTGGGTCAATTTAGTGTTATTTGATATTGCAAAGGGCAATTAACAGGTTCAAATCTAGTGCAAACTATTTCTGAAACAAACATCTAGCAAGCATGCCAAAAAAAGATAACTTAGCCCCATATGACCTAAGTGAAACTCATGCAGACGTGGATTTGGAACATCATTTTCAAATTGTAGTTTGGTAACTCTCCTAAAGTCCCATATTCTTGTTCTATTAATTGATTTTCATCACTATGCTCAATTCTACTTCGAACATTCGCTATGGCTTTTAGAATTACAGCATGTGACAGTACCAGTTTTGATAGGTTTAATAATAAAACTGACAGTTCATTTGCAGCTTCCAGATTTCAGTGCTCTGAGTCAGTCCTTCAAAAAGAGAAATATTTACAGAGGTTAATAACTGCACACAGAGAGTGAGAATTTTGTGGCAATACCTACTTCACTCAGTGCAAAGTAGAAAGCTTGGGATCTCATAATCACTAGACAATGAGCAGTAAGGCTGCTTGCTAGAGATTAGGGAAAAGAGTGTTTGAAGACTTGTGTCCTAGCCCAAGGACAAGGTAATGCAGGTAGGGTGACATAACCGATGCAACGTGGACTGTTATGGAAACCAGGTGACCCTGCTACTGTGGGAGTTCATCTGTGAGCTGGAAGGAGGTTTAGGATGTCACCATTCAGAGTGCAGAGTCCCTGAAGTATGTCACTGTTTTCATGATCTACCTTCTTTGACAACATCGCTTGATAATGGAGAAGTATGGAGAGCCATGTACTATGTATCTCTGTACTGTTATGTTAGCTTGGGGACTGAATGCACCCTTGCGCCCAAAATCCTTAATTTTGCACACTGCATATGGGCTGGCAATTAGCAGAAATTACAAGGTATCAGAACCCATTCGGGATGAGACCTTTGCACACTGCCATGTTGCCAGTGATGTCACCAATACTACAACAGTTTGCAGCATCTGAGGAATTGCAACTGTACGTGGAAGTCATGGCCCATGAACCACTATGGACGAAGAACCTCTAATAGCAACATGTTGTACAAATAATTCTAAGATACTTGCTTACCTAAAGAAAGGAAGTTCAACATTAATTATTCTCTACTGGTGTTTTAATTGAAAGTGCTTACAAAATCAATTAAAATCTCATTATGAGGAGCTATATTTCAAAAAACTATTAACAGTTTCTGAAGCGATAGTGCAACCATTTTCAAGGCTGTTTATATCTTTCAGGATAACATCTTTATCTATTAATTTTACAGAAATAATGGGTTTATTGCACTAAAGTTGGAATTACGTTTTATGCAACTCAGGTATGCTATACCTGTTGACATTTAGTGCCACCGAAGCAGATAAGCCTAATTCACCTCAAGAAGAATTGTTTGAGCTAAATATTTTTAAAGTGGATAAATCATATTAATATCTCATTAACCTTTACTCTTCCATGAACACTCGTTAAATAAAAAAGCATGTTATCAAGATTACTCTAGGTTAAGCAATAACTACAAGACCATAAATGAATGTACAAATGCACAAATGAATTTGAAGTGAGTTAAACAGAATTCTCATTGGTTCTCATTGAGAAACATTGTTATTCCCACTGGGAGTTTATTTGTTATCTTCCATTGGTGGTTATCTATCCTACTGCAGCCTGCTGCAACAGGAATTGCACAGGATAGAAGCTTAATAACATATCCATCTCTAGGGTAGATAAATGCTATTACAATTATTTTCTTCTTTATTGGAAATGATAATTTATATAAGCATATCCTGTAGGTGAATTAAACTTAAATATACTGTATATCAAGGTGGTTTTACTCCACATGTCATTTTTACCCTGTATTTGCTGCAGTTACCAACTGAAAACATCTGTATATTCTGTGTGTATGTTGAGTTGTATGGATACTCAGCTGCAGCTCCATTTTTTTTTTCTTCCGCAGTTTAGCACAGATCGTTTCTTATAGCTTCATTAATAGAAGCTGCAGAAATTGAGATCTGGAAGTGACCTTGTCCATGAGGTCATCTAGTCTTAAGTGCACAAGCTGAGGAAGGAGATAAACCGTCCTTGACAGACCTTGGTCTATCCCAAACACTGATATTTTTCCGTGTTTTTTCCTAGATTTTCCATTTCACTCCTCTACAATCCTGCAGTTTCAGTGTTTTTTTCCATCACCCTGATATCAAGTCTTTTTGTAGATTACACTCATTTTTCCTGTCACACCTGTCAGGATGTTGCAAAGGACAATTTATCTCTCTCTTCTGATAGCTTGTCTTTTTTTTTAAAGAAATCCTAATTCCTTCAACCTTCAGACTAGCCAAAGAAAACTCAATAGAGCTCACTTTGCCTGAAATGATTCTTAGACATAGTTCATATTTTTTAAGTTAGGGTGGTTAACATCATAAGAGTTGATAGAACTCTGATTTGCTTGCCTGCAGGCTCTTTATTTCCTCCATAGTCCTTTCACCTTGATTCACACATACCTCTGTGGAAAGAGGGTAGGCTAGACCTCCCCTAAGGATCTCTAGGCCCATGCAAATGGAAGAAGCTCTGGGATGAATCAGGCAGGGGGATGATGCAGACAGCTGGAAGTCAGTGGAGTCCACAAGCTGGGAGGCGCTGAGAAGGGCAAAGAAGGCACATACAGCCAAGGACAGTGGTGACAGGGAGAAGATTTTTCTTAGGAATGAGTTGACATGTGCAGAGTTTCCTCAGCGCACTGAAGTCTGCTGGGCTGGAGGAAAGGTCTTGTATTAAAAGGATACATCAATGATGAGGATGAGGACTGATTTTCAGTGAATTTTACTTAGTACCTCAACCAGAAAGTAGAGTTTTGGTGCTCTCCCTCAACACACTTATGAATGTGTTTTCTTATGCATTGCTGAGGTAATTAATGAAAATATTAAGTGGAACCAGGCTTACATTGGATCCTGAGGGGTCTGACAGACTGTCCCAGTCTGGAAGAAAATCACAAGGAATCAAAGTATCATGGTGCCTTATAATTAAAAATATGGTTCATTAGAATGACCTCATTCAATTTACTGCTCAGGGGAACACTAAAACTTGTCTGTTGATTACTAACTTGAAACTAGGAAATTGAACATATAGACACTTTCATAATTATTTGACAGATTGTTACAGGAGCTCTTGGGGAGAATTTTGGACAATTCGAAAGACTTTCCTAGGAAATTCTTGCTGAGCACAGACTTATTTTTTTTTTCTGCTTAACTGTTGATTAATATCCTGTGTAGACAATCTGGCTGTCTCAGAAAGTCCTGTTCCTGTTGCAGCAGTGGTGATACTGTACATAGAGAAAATATCTGTTAGTAGTCAGTAAGAACTAATTCTGCAGTGGTAGACAAGGGGCACTTCAGAAAAATCAAAACAAGGCAGAAGAGAGCCTACCCCAAATGCACGTATGCAAGAAAGGAAGTGCTGACAGGACAATATTGTGTGGAAAGCTCTCACTCTTTTGCCAGGAAATCAGCATAACTAGGTGCTTATCTGAACCTAGAATGGAAGGAAAAAAAAGAGAGAATTTAGAGGCTTGGATACTTTACAAACAATATATTTGATCAAATAGATGAGGAAATGCCACAATCTCCACCCTGTGTAATGGGGCAAGAAAGAATATAACCGCTAGTGTTATCCAAGATAGACTGTCAACGTGGGCTGCGTAGGTTCCAGGTTTTAGGAATATTTTAACTTAGCAGGTAAAAAGGGGTAACCTTGGCATGGTATAAGAATATTATGCCACTTTTCTAGACAATATTGAATGTCTTTAACCATCTCCAACTTCACGGTGTTTTCTTTATCTTTTCCCAGCTTTTTACACAGTTATCTGATACATCCAACAGCTTCTAATATCATATCCAGGAGTCCTCCACATTCTGTTTAGTTAATCTGAAGCTAGGGCTTAGTCAGCAACCTAATTATTTGCCTGGGGCATTCCCAATTAATATAAGATTTGAGTAGTGTAATACACTGGGGAACAAATAACAGTTAGTCCTTTGGAATTGTCAGGCAGAATGAGGAAACTTTTAATTGTCCATCTGTTTATTACCAGGCGAGAAAGTAGGTAGCCGTTAGCCGGGGGCTAGATATCTGCAAGGAATAATGCCTGCACTATTCTTAATAAAGAACACAGGATAATGGTTTGGTTTGGTGGATATAGCAGCAGAAACACTGAAAAACTGAGATACACATGGCAAACATCTGAAAAGTCTTTGAAAGGTGACCCTGACAAAAAACAGAAAGTATGTCTCAGCAGAGGTTTGGAAACCTGAATACCTGCTTCTTGTCTCGTAGACACAAGGAAAATGACTTTTGAACATCATCTTTTGTAAATAAGGAGCATTGCACCTAATCATTTGTGATTCCTCTGATAACACTGCACTCAAGTGATGGTTTGGGTTTGTCAGGGTAAAGGTGGATGGGGGCTGGCTTACATGAAAGACTGTTGTGCCCCTTGTGCCAAGTGACAGGAAGATCCTAATGGTAACCGAAAGAATAAAAACGAGTCATTAATCTGGACTTTGAGTAGGGCCCAGTGTTTTATCAACAGAAATATAGAAAACAGCTTCCCATCAGCAACTGCACAGCACAGACAGCTTGAAATGAATCCTGTTGACAAAGCAGGGTATCAGCAAGGGCTTGGAAGAACCATGAAAGACTATTCTGATCAACAGAAAGGGATGGAAGATGAGTAGGAGAGGGAGGGGAGTAATCAGATAATGTATCATAGAATCATAGAATCATAGAATGGTTAGGGTTGGAAGGGGCCTTCAAAGGTCATGTAAAGTGGATAGTTGATTTCCTTTTTTTTTTCTTTTGCAGTTGTACCAGTAAGAAGGTCATAGGTTGGTGTTGATGTTATTGAAAAATAGTCATACTTGTGGAAATTAATAACTTTTCTGAGGAGCTAAATGGCTTAGGTAGAACAGGGAATTTAGTTAGCCAGTGGTTATTACACAAGGATGAAAGGAGGGAAGGGGAAGAAGGACATAGACTTGCAGCTGATGGTGAAGACTGTGGAAAAACACAATAGATCAGTCCACATTGAATGGTAGGACTTCTATCAGCATATAGCAGTGTGAGAATAAGCAGATCCATTTCTTTCCCTTTTGAAACATAGGTCACAGTTGGAGTGGTAAGTGGTGTCTTTTAGATCCTCTTAGATCGTAGGTGGGGGGAAAAGATATTTAGGGCAATAAAAATGTTGTTCTAGAGAATAGGAAAGAAGAACTGATTTCAATACAAAGGACAAAGTTGGACTGAGGGCCAGAACCTTCCTCTAATCACCTTGCAGGAGTCAAGGGCCCTCACTAAGACAAGTTGCTGAATATTTTCTAGAGATGCTTTCACATTCATTACAATGGTATGAAGGAGACCTGTCACTGTTTCAAATTTAAAATCAATAACAGTTCTGGAAGAAAAGAACATATAAAATGTTATTGAGGAAGGTGGCTTCAGGCAATTGCTAATTAAGCAGATGTAAACCTTCGCTGTGAGAACAGCACATTAAAAACCTAAGGAACTACATCAGTACTAGATAAAATTAGAATGTTCTGCCAACATTCACACCCTTGGGATGCAGCAATAAATAAACAGGATTGGCCCATTATTATGTTCTGTGTGATACTTCATATGACTTGGCAATAAACCTTGAGACTCTAAGCACGTGCTTACAACAATAAATCAGTATTGTAGCCACTACTGGATTCAAGTTCTTGATGTGATATTTCTTTGATAAGGACATGCCACTGGTTGCTTAATATTCTCTTCAATGTCTGGATGGTTTAACACAATGCTAGAAGGGACACCAAAGTAGGTAACGGGCTGACCATAGGTAATGAAAGACATCGATGAATTTGCTATGTGCTGGCAGAATGGAGACAGTTAAGTATGACAAATTTATAACATTTTGAGCATCAACTGGGAAGCCAAGTGTCTCACTAGAAGGGAAAAAGAGAAGACCTGATGCAGAAGGTGACTTATGATGGAAATAAAAAATGTGTGAAATCATCTACACTGTTATAAGACAAATTACAAGTTTGACTGAGATGGGAACTGTATGTTATATTCTGTTGACTTAATTTCATTCCAACCACCTTATAGTCTTCATTTGTGATCAGATTTCTCCTTTGAAGGCAAACACTTTTAGAATCAAGAATTAGCTAGCCATGTCAAAAGAGACAATGGTATTCTGTGTCCTTTTAAGGAGGAAGGCCATTAGGGAGCAATCAACTGCTTCCCAATACAAACATCTTTATCAATAAGTTAGTTCCTTAACTAGTTGTCTTTCTTTTCTTTTGTAGTCCTCTCTCATCACTTAGTGAAACAGAAAATGTTTCTTTCTTACATGTTTGTTTAGTTCCAGTCCTTTGGGTATGATTCTGCAATACAAATAAACACTTGGCAAGTTGTTCATACACTTGGATGAGGATAAGGGAAAAAATAATCACCATGAGAATGGTTTAGTACTGGGAACAATTGCCAGAGAAGCTATGAAATCTCCGCCCTTGGAGATCTTCAGAGTCTACTGGGCAACCATATACAGCTTTGAAGTTAGCCATTTGTGGAGTAGGAGCTTGAACTAGAGACCTCTGGAGTTACCTTTCAAAGTAAATCCTTCCATGACTGTGTGATTTCAGTTAAAAATCTGGTAAACAAAGGCATAAATTACCTTCAGCTGAGAAAATCTTAGTTGTGTAATGTTTCCTACTTCTGAAGTTTTCAAATAAATTATTGCAAATCCAGTCTGTGTATTTGAAAAGTTTGGGCTTTATCCATGGGGTTATCACTACTAGAGACAGGTACATGGTCTTCCCACTTTACTCAATGCTTGTCAGGCCACACCTGGAGTACTTGTCCAGTTCTGGTCCCCACAATTCAGGAAAGATGTGGACAGAATAGAGATGGTCCAAAGGAAAGCCAGAAAGATGATCAAAAGACTGGAGAATCTGCCCTATTGGGAAAGATTGAAGGAGGTAGGTCTTTCTCCTTGGAAAAGAGAAGACTCAGAGAGGGTTTCATCACAATATTCCAGTGCTTAAATGATGGCTAAAAAGAGGATGGAGGCTTTCTTTTCAGAAGGAGTCACACAGAGAAGAAAAGAGGCAAGGGGTGCAAGTTGCAATGAGGGGTGTTTTATCCTGCCATAAGAAAGAAACTTTTACCGTGAGAAAAAGAATTCACTGGAACAACATCTCCAGGCACATGATGGAGTCCCCATTACTGGAGTTTTTCAAGATACAATTGTATAGAGTGCTAGATAATCTCATCTAAGCTCCCTTTCCCATGAAAGCTTGGACCGGGTGATTTTTCTTTCCAAGCTGGGCTGTTCTATAATTTTATGAGTCAATAAGATAATGGTAGGAAAGGAGTCAGACTTGGTGATGTGTGTATGCCATGCACATTTCTTGCTCTTTTACCCTAGGCTGTCACAGTAAGTGCCTTTCATCTTGCAGTTCACAGTTGCATCCAGCATATAAACCAATCTTTTGAGTCCTTCATATTATTCATCCTGCAGAATCTTACAGATTCTTTTTGAAATAGATCCATGCTCATTCTCATCACAGTACTCCCTACTTACCTATTTATCACTTAAAAATGAGGACATAGTTTTTAGTCGAACCTATTGCAAATCTGCGTTTAAAGTGTCCCAGAAGTACTTCAAGGAGAAGCCAGACTTTCCTTCTTTGTATTCCAGCTTGCTCACAGGAGTTGTTTGGCTGTTTCAACAATTTCTCTCTAAATTATGTCCAAATCATCAGAGCTTGGCTTTTGCTGTTTATGCTTTGCAGGATATGCTGACTTCTCAGCTAGTCAAACTCAAAGGAAGGCTGAAAGATGTCACTAGTAGACTCTGACAGCAGATACATGCATTTTCTGCCTCAAAGTCTCACATTCATCCAGCAGCAAGTAAGGGTAGCAGTTTTTCCTTGATTCAAGACTCGCTTTACAAAGGTCAGGTGGATTCGTGAGATGGGAGAGATGAGCTCTGCTGTAGTCACTGAAAACTTGCAGGGAAAATGAGGTCATCAGGAAAAGAAGGATATACATACGTGAATGAAGAGCTCATCAGTAAAGAAAAAATATATCTCCTGCTGGGTGTGGAAAGCCACTACGCTCTTTTCCAAGAGCTGGCTCATAGATGACTTTGAGAGTTTACTCCCAGGTTTCTGAGTCTCAAGCTGTTTGTTACGAGTTGTTCTAACAACTTCTGAGTCCAAAAGGAAGTGCTGCATAACTTAGACCCTTGAATAACCTAATACTGCAATTTAGGAGAGATATAAGGCTAAGCCTCATTACACATTGTGGCTTCCCAAATTAAGATCTCTGTAGATTTCCTGTTTCTTTGTGGAGTTTGAGACAGATTGGGGCAGAATGTGGATGTTCACTTTCAAATGTGGTTTCACATTGCAATGACAGCATAAAGTCATTGGACTCTTGCTCCCTACTTTGGTCTAGTACTGCAAAGTTGATGTTACGTCTCCGGTTGCCATCCATATGGATGATTCTACTTGTTTATCTAATAGCTATTGTTTTCAAGTTGCCCATTCCTGAAGCCTTCTAAGGTATAAAGTACAGAACATTATTTTTCATATAGAAGGAAACTCATAGTAATTGTTCAGGATGTAGATAAATAATTTTAATTTTACTTATTAGTGTCTCAGGCATGGCTTTTCCAAGAACTTTGAATGTGCGTTGTGCAGAGTTGCATGCAAAAGTCACTGCTTTACAACTGTGCTAGTCTGTGTGACTTGCTGTGTGTGTACTGTGTGTTTCTACTGACAGTACATGCTCAACCTCACTCCTAGCTGGATCTGGGAATACACAACAGCACCAGCCTCCCATTTGTGGGACTGGACAGGAGGAGTCCACTAGATCTTGGACTCCATCATGTTTAGATCTAGTGGACCAAGTAGAATCCTGAAGTCCACCATATTCAACTACGTCTAGTAGAGAATGGGTCTTAGGGCACATGGGCACAGCTGGTGCCTTACATCTCTGCAGCACCCATAGACATTAGGTATGTAAACCAGCTTACAAATAACAGCAAGGAGTAGTGCCGTTACATTAAACAAAACATACATTATTTCACAAAGGAATATCAACTGATTTAGAGGGTATTTGTATTTCAAATACTCTCATGAGGTGGGTAGATATTTCTGCATGTTTCTTTATAAACATACCTCTTCGCATCAGTTCTTTTCCCTATCATAATTTAGAATATGGTTAGCAGTCATCTGTACATGTATCAAGAAAGTAAATTGATTTTTATACTTAATATTATTTTGGAATATAGAATGAACTGCTTTGCATGTTCAAATATGTCATTAATATTTTTAGAGGAATCCTTTGTGCCATCAGAAATTAAACACTATAGATGGCACAATACACAAGTGTACACTGAAAAAGCACAGACAAATGCTTTGTATAATACTTTTCTGCTGCTTTTCTAAGGGGACTTTGTAGTTCCTCAGCACATGGTTTTGGAAGTGAAAGATAATAGATTACAGAGCAGTCTCAACCAGAATGAGGAGAACATAGGAGACATGTATGTTTCCTGTGTAATTGAGTGGGGCAAAGGGTCATAACATGTAGGGTATTGAAGAAGAGGTTGTCTTAATATTAAAAGTAACTGATAAGAAATTAATTGTCATAATAAAAATATAGAATTGCCTATAAAGAAGCAGAACATAGACTCATCTTAACTCGTATTCTCCCTTGAGAAGTAGGTTGAAGCTGATACTCTAGATGAAAGTGACCTCTTGGGTAATACAACAACCTATTGTGAGATGATAGACTGTAGTAAAGGGAACTTCCTTCTTGACCTCTACAGACAATTAGCTTCCTCCCTCCAGCATGAAGTTTAATAACCTGTGTCATTTTATTTCCTTGCATAGCTAGAATGCTAATGTTATTAATATTAAATTCAATCAGAGTGTTAGTTGAAAAACTGCTTCCACCACATCATGATGTATTCAGTTAAAGAAATTACTCTATCATTTCCTATTGATGGGCTAATAGATAACACTTTCTGTCAACACATGTTGAGGAAAAAACCATCAAAATAACTTCACAAGAAATTTAAAAATCAACAGTGATAAGGTGAAACTAATGTTTAATCAGAGGAATAGTTACCTGTAAAACTGCTGAGAATAATGTAGAGATTTCAAAAAAGTTGTCACTAAAGTAATTTTAAAAGTCTGAGGGAAAAAATCAGTTTCTTCCATAGTGCATTTTCTTAGGAAGCGGCATTTCAATGTAATTCTCAATCCCAGTCTTCCTTTCACCCACTGTTGCTTTTAAAAATAATATTTTTCCAGATGTACTTTAATACACTGACAGATGCTTTGATGGACATATGATCCAGTGACCAGCGCATATGGACAGTCAAATTTGAAAACAGGAAGTTATTTTTTCCAGGATAAGGCTTGAGATAGGTTTTACGTCACTGCTTGCAATTTTTTTTTTTTTTGGTGTACCCAGGGCAAGATACAGGCAGCCTAGATTGATTAATATTCTACTCCCCACAACCAACAAGAGCTTGGAAGTAATCACTGAAGTAGTCTTTGCAGTTTTGTGGTGTGCTTCACTGCAGGTGTGAACAGTTAAGGTGTTTTCTCAGAATAATATTTTTTTCCCTATAAAAATGTATTTCACTTGTGTTTTAAATCCTCCATCATCAGCACAGTGGAAAAAAAAAAAAAACAACACAGGGACATCTTTCTTTTTGCAAGTGTCCTACACAAAGTACTTCAATCTTTCTTCTTTTCTGTCTTCAGAGACTTAGAGCTTCTTTATGGATTCCTCCTTGCTTTCTCTAGATTTTCTCTGTTCTTCCACAGCCTTACATTAACCTCTTGTGTTTATCTGAAACTTGGAGCTGTTATAGCCATGTAGCATTCAGACATGAATCTGAGCCATCAGTGAAGCAATATGCTTTACTGATCCCCTCAGCAGTTACTGTACTTTGTTCTTTCTTTCAATAGGAGCTTTTACCAATTTTCTTTTCCATTTCTTATGCGTTTGTTTGGTTGATTTTTTTTTAACAAAATGTGTGACACCTTGCATATGAGAGTGCAGTAACAATATGAACCTCTCCAGTGGATGACAGAATCCTTCCTTCTGCTGTTTTTGATTGAATGCCTTCCAATAAATGCCCTAGCACTTCATCTTAACAATCTTTGTTTAAAAAAATGAGGGGAAAAGAATGCTTTTTTTCTACATGTTTTATTATTACTTTGGGTGTTGTGTCAAACTGTCAAGTATTGACTATGATTTCTATACATCTCACTGAATCGTTAACTACTTGCAGAATCACACTGGTGGTGTAAGGCAGTGCTATGCATGGACACCATTCCGTGTTAACTTCCTTATTTTTTGAATGGCCAGACTTCGAAAGAAGCGTATACTAGCCTTACAAAATATATCCTGTGTTCCCACTGAGATTGCTTTCATAGCAGACCTCTGACATGTGTCAAGGAAGCCACATTTTGCTTTCATTACTGAGAGAGCTTGATCTGGTGACTAGGTCTCAGTAAATGTGCTGAGGAGGTATGACTGGAACTGGTAGGTTTCCTCCAGAAACTTCCACCGCACTTTCTTCTTATCTCCCTTCTGAAGCAGATCTAAAACTTTGTTCAAAAAAAAATTAATTGGGGTCACCAGCAACCAAAAAATGAGATTTCAACTGCTCCATCTTTGAGAAAAGACTAATGGAGGTCACTAGCAATGGAGTTATTATCTGATGATATTTTGTGTTTTTTCCTGCCAAAAAAGTATAGCCAGGCTAGGTGAGAATGACTGGATACACAGATAAAGTGTGGCTACGATAAATGTATCTTATTGTAAGAAAAAGCAAAACAGACGTGAAGCATGGTGTAGCTTACCTAAAATTAATACATAAGCAACAACTGCAGAAATAATCCTTAGTTTTTTAAGGGCCTTTTTTAAGCTAAAAATAAATCCAAGAGGTACTTTCTTTGTTATTAAATGCATTGACCATTTTATGAAGTTTAATTTGTATGAAGGTCTTCACACAAATTAGTTGTAAATCTGAAAAGCAAACCATACTGAAACATGTAAATATCATTACAATTTTATATCAAAGACAGATTTTAATTAAAAAACACATACCTCTCCATTCTTGCCTTTTCTGGCAGTAACCAATGTCAGTTTTCTGAAGAAAATTCTGCTGAATTTTTCCTATGTTTTTCAGAGTCTTTTAATCATGCTACAGGGTTTAAATCAAACAATTGATCCTATGCATAACAGCAGAAATGAAACTTTACTCACTGTGAAAGTCTCCTATCGTTGGATTCTCTGATGTGTGATATGAAGACGACAGTCTTTTTGATGATGAGAGCTCTCTGGTCTACTTATCTCCACAACATCTATAGGAAGACTTTAGTCTTAGTATTTTAAATCAGTTCAAAAAGTACTAAGGACATAAATGCACCTGCAGTTATAGACTGTAATTGTTTAGGAAGTTACGCAGATGTCAATTGTGTAGGTGTCTTCCAAGAGAAAATATTTTTTATGAAGCTTTTTTTTGCTGTTTCTCAAGTAGGGTTTTTTGTTGGTATTTAAAAAAAAAAAAGTTGCTCCTTTTATGCACTGGAATTTTGTTCATGTATGTGACTATCACAAACACTTCTCTGACATTGTGGTGTTACAGAAGAGGAGATGGAATATGTGACCTTTGTAGTGTCAGTCATTTTTTAACTTAATTGGAAATATCTCAGAATAGCTCCAGAGGAAAATTTTTTCAGAGCATTTTATGACTAGACTTTTAGTATTAAGTCTAGGAAATTGATGTATTTGAAGAAAGAGGTCACAAGTGAAGGAGAACTTGCAGATCTGTATGACTGTAGGCATCAGGGATATACTACGCACTCACATTAATCTTTTCAAGTGACATGAAATTGCATGAAAACGGATTTGTAATCATAGTACTATAGTTCAATGATCAGTAAATACTGTGGGAAATGTTCCTTGTAATGCTGAAGTGTTGAATATGCTCTTGAAAGAATTTAAAAACAACAGTAAAAGGCAATGCAAACAAACAGAGGCGAAGTCAGTGATGTACCAAAGGTATAAAACTGGAAATGTAAGTACAGCCTTGTTCCCAGTAAGGTAAATTATGACATTCTCATTGGTTTTTTGATTGCAGTGGACTTCTACAATTAAAATCTCTCAGTTACAATATATGGCCAATTATTATCTCAAGTCAGGGCACCAGCATACTCACTTACTCAGAGTGAGACTAACATGAAACATAGTGAATGTTAGCTGAAAGTCATTCTGTTCAGGTTCTACATTTTTATTAAATGAAGACACTGGAAATGAAAGTAGTCAAATGCTTAGTTTAGCTCTCTAATACTTCTATGCTCTTCTTTTGTAATTTTTTTTTTCAAATAGATGTCATTTAATCCTCATTGCTAAACAACCAGTTACCTCATTGAATATTTCCAGTCCTTAAAGGTAAGAAAAGTCCTTCTATATTCTCACCTCTGAGACAGTAACAGGGCTACTAAGGTTGCTTTCATCAGTAAAAATATTTTTTTTTAGGGGATAGAGAAGATGTTCTGAAGTATGGTTATTTATCAATAGACTCAAGATCAGAGAAGAAAAGTGATTTCTTGATATTAAGAATCACAAAATTCTGTAAAATTTGTACTTGAGATATTGATAATTTAAACAGTACCAATCAGTACTGAACTGAGGGATAGGAAGTGTGCCATGGTTAATACCCCTGGCAGTCTTGCTTGCTTCTGTTCTACACACTGGTATAAATTTTTGATGTAGCCATGAGCAGATCATTTAGAACAGGACTGTGTTATAGGCAAAGCCTGGACTTTACATAATACATGACTGGTATTTCTTTGGATAAAACTGAAAGACTATATGGCTAAGTGTATGTCCTGGTTTCAGCAGGGGTGGAGTTAATTTCCTCTCAGTAGCCGGTGTGTTTTGGATTTTGTATGTGAAAAATGTTGATAAAAAAACCCTGATGATATGAGTTGTTGTTAATGAGACCAAGGACACTGTCTGGCTTTCCAAGTCTCGTTAAAGTCTCATTAACATGCAGATGCAGGAAGCTGGGCAAAAGACAGAATAATTGACCCAAACTGGCCAAAGAGAGTATTCCATGCCATAAACATCATACTCAGTGTATAAGCGGGGATTGCCTATGGAAGGGGGCATCCTTGGCATGTGTTTTCCATCTTGTCTTTTCTCTTGCTTGCTGGCATCATTCTCTCTACCTTGCTGGCTTGCTTTGGCTCCTTTGCTTGCTGCTTGGTTTTGTTTCCTTGATCGCTACTCAGTCATTCAGACATCGGGTGGTGAGAAATTGTACATTGTTAATTTGTATGTATTAATATCCTTATATTTAGTTATTATTGTAGTTTTCCTTTGCTATTTTAGTAAACTATCTTCATCTCAACCCACAAGTTTTCCTTCCTTCCCAATTTCTCTCCCCTATTCCACTGGGTAGGGGGAAAGTGAGTGATAAACTGTGTGGTGACGAGTGCTAAACCACGGCAGTGTATTAAGGCTGAACCAAGCAATTAGACCTATTAAGAAGCAGAAAAACACGGAAAGACTTCAGAAATTCTTTCCCTTCACTTACAGGTAGGCTAGGAAAAGTTTTGCCTCAGTGCACTGCCAAGATAGCAACTACAGATCACTGTGAGAGCAGAACTGACTCAGTCTTCTGCACAGGTTTCAGTGCAAAGAATGTAGTGTGGTAAGATCTTATTCAATATTCCATATAGTTAGTTGGTTGAGGGGATAGAGAGGAGTTAAATTTCTCAACCAAAGATCTGAATAACAAAAAAAAAAATCCCAAAGTTTGAAACTTTCATTGGAAAGTTTCTTTCTTACAACTATATGGGGAAGGTGTATCAATTCTCTGTCCTCAAAGTGAATTCACTGAAGGCTCCAGTCATGTACTGTGATTAGTCAGCAAGCTTCTAAAGGGAAATGGGGACTATTTTCTGCACATTATCTGTGCTGTTGTTATCTTGTTTTTACAAGAAAAGACACTTCACTGACTGGCAATTTTTTTTTTTTAATTTTTCAGATATAACACAGTAGGCATTTTGTACAACATGTAATACATACACTATTAATATGATAGCAGACGCTTCTCACCCCACATCACTTACTTGCATTCTCCTTTCATTATTGTCAGCTCTTCAACTAACTCTTGGTTCACTGCTAAGGTTGATTTTAGATGCTTTGTAAATGCAGGACAACTCTGCAGCACAAGTAAGCTGGCCTCTGCTTGCATAGCAGGTCTGTAGGACACACTTCTTCACCCAGAACTTCTATTGAAAAGAAAATAAGAGGAATAGTTATTATGAGAACTGTCTTGAGAAAAGGTGAAGCATTTGCATAGTGTCTCAGGTATGAAGGAGAATTTGTGTGGCCTAGAAGATCTTTTATGCAGTTGAGAAACTCTTTACTGCATCCTAAAAATTTCTCTTGCAGCCACCCGACATTGTGTGCTGTCTTGCTTAATTTCTCTCTTTCTCTCCTCAGTGGCAACATTATCTGGATTAATCAGATGCCAGCTTGGGGGCAGACCTCTATGCCAAGTTATATTGAAAGCTTTGCCTCTGTTGATTATTATTGTGGAACTTCTAACTTTAATTAATAAATTGTTTTCCCCACTGTGATTTGGGCTTCCTATTAATGCTTCCTGTTAATCTTATTAACAGAGCAACACAAAATTATTGAGGAAAATGTGTTGAGTAGGTAAAAGGAATCTCTCGCGTTGCCTCTTTTTAAATAGTCTGACATGCTGATAGTATTGTGTGCAAAGCTGTGAAATATATCACTTAAATGTACATAATTCTCATTATCCATACTTGTTAATGCTTAAATTGTATATGAAGAGATGTACGAGAAAGCTAATCAAAGAAGGAGTTACTAATTGGAGGGAAAATAAAAAAAAAATATATTAAAGAAAATATAGTGAATGTGATTAAAACACAATAGATGCACCTGGTTGAAGAGTTCTTAATAATGAAAGGCGAATGCAAGAAATTGAAGTGGAGTAGCAGAAGCTTCTGCTATCATAATAGAATACGTGTTACACGTTGTACAAAAACATCTATTGTGTTTTGTGTGAAACTGCAAAAAGTTTTGATACCAACGAAAGAATAATAATTTATGGGATGAATACTCTAGACTCTGGGAATTGCCTACTTGTTTGTGAGGGTTTTTAACCATCACTTACTGAGAGAGGCAGTCCAGGAAAAGGATGTTGAAAATTATTCACACTATGTCTTATTACAGGGTGTTGTCCACTGCAAGGAGAAAAAAAAACCTAAAACAAACAATACAAAATTGCATTACATGTATAGTCTTAAACTACTGTTTTAACACAACACGTGTTCTTTATACTACTGTTTGGTGTACTGAGTAATACTGAACTCTGCCTATAGCCACACAGCAGAGATCCCAAAGAATTTCTGAGGATCTAACCTGTGATTTGTCTTACTGTAAGAAAGAGGTCTCGCTGCTGCTAAGTCTCGTAACTAGCTAAGACCTTTGCAAGCAACCAGAAAAGTAGTTAAAGCTTTTCAAGGGCAAGGATATTGTATGAGCACAAAACCAGAATGTGAAAAGCATGTTAACCTGTTGTTCAGACATGTAAACAGTCTGTGCATAGGATAAGAAACTGTTTGTGCTTAATTAGAAGTAGATAGACGATTCAAGGCTAAGTCGGAATTATTTGTCTTAGTTTAAAAGGTAAACAATTGTTGCTGTACAAACAGGAGTCCAAATCCTGTCTCCACAGAGGACAAGCTGAAAGTTAAATCATATATCTTTTGGAGCATTGTCCAAAAGCTTCTTGAACACTGACAGGCTGGGAGCTGTGATAACTTCCCCAGGGAGCTTGTTCCAGTGCTTGACCACCTTCTAAGTGAAGAACTTTTCCTAATATTTCATCTGAACCTCCCCTGATGCAACATTAAGCCATTCCCTTGTATCCTGTCACTGGATACCAGAGAGAAGAGATCAGCGTCTCCCTCTCCGCAGCAATGAGGGCACCCCTCAGTCTTCTCTAAGCTGAATGAGCCTAGTATCCTTAGCCACTCCTCATAAATCATGCCCTCTAATCCTTTCATCATCTTTGTTGCCCTCCTTTGGACACATTCTAATATTTTTATATCCTCTTATATTAGGGGGCCCAAAATTACACACAGTACTCTAGGTGAGGCTGCACCCAAGCTGAGTATAGTGAGACAATCACATCCTTTGACTGGTTAGCTATACTGTGCTTAGTGTACCCCAGGATACAGTTGGCCCTTTTGGCCAACAGTGCAAGTTGTTGACTCATTGAGCTTACCATCAACCAAAACCTCCATATTCCTTTCTGCAGGGCTACACTCCTACCCTTTGTCCCCCAGCCTATATGTACATCCAAGATTGCACCATTACAGGTGCAGAATCCACTACTTGTCCTTGTCAAATTTCATATGATTGGAAACTGCCCAATACTCTAATCTATCAAGATCTCTCTGTAAGACCTCTCTACCCTTGAGGGAATCAACAGCTCCTCCTAATTTAGTATTGTTGGCAAACTTATTTAGTGTGCACTGAACTCCAGTGTCCAGGTCACTGCTGAACTCCATTTTCACTCTGAGAATTCACTGTTTTAAAAAAATGCCCTAAGCCAGCTGAAAAAAAAAAAAAGCTAGAAGTTCTGCTAGCTTTATATTTACAGCCATGTCACTGTGTCTCATTATTATTACCAAGTCAGCAATGGATTAAGGGATAAATCTGCAGATGCAGGAGAAGGATTCATTGCAGTGTTTGCAGAAGCTGCAGTGGCATCCTAAGCAGGAGAGTTTAGAGAGTTCATGTCCTTTGAGACCATAGCTTCAGGGAATATCACTCTTTTCCTTTGATGCTTAGTAAATATGCTCAGGAGACAGGACAAGGATCAGTGGAGAACACACCTTCTATTTCACTTGAAATAAAAGCCATGAAAAGGAGCATCAGTAAATTGAATTAATGGTGTGCTGAAATATTCCCTCCATAAATATCGTTGTTTGCATCTGAATTTTCTGTAGGGAAATCAGCAAAGTTTCACAGACACAAAAAGATAAATATTGAACTGTATTACCTACTATCAAAAAGCTGAACAGTTCTTTTCCCCTTGTTTATTTCCCCATGCAACCTGTGCCAGACCAGAATATCCCTTGTAGTTCTGTTTCACTTGAATTCAACTGTAGGACTAAAAATTCAGTGTATTTAAAAAAAAAAAAATCTTTCGGGAATTACTAATTGCTAAGTTACTAATAGCTGTTCCTAACCAGCTGAAAATACCCGTTGTCTACAATGGAGTACAAATTCTGAGAGAACCAAAATATGTAAAGGGGGATTTGTCTGTGCCAATAAGGTAAGAGGAAGGACATGTCCTCTAAAAACCTGAGATGTTTGTCTAATATTTATGAGTAAAATAGAATGTTATCTGTTCTTTTAATTCTTTAAGATGCTTTGTTTAACAACTATGAAAATAGCCTATAGCAACCTACACTGAGTATGTTAACACTCTGTAGGAAGCAAAACTGTATTAATAATAATAATAATACACAATTATATGTTTAGGCAAATTCACTGTTGTTCATGGAGTACTAGCAGCAAGTTCAATATTAAACATATTCTCCAATTGTGACATTGATAGTTTAAATATTTACATATTTTCTACAGAGTTGGAGCCACATATTCAAGCTTCCTCCAGTTATCAAAACTAATCTTGCAAAGCAAGTGAAATAAATTTTAACAAAGCCAGAAATCTAATCCTGTGCCAAACTTAGCACCTTCCCAGACCTAAATAAGGAACAGGAACATCACTATTGACTTTCAGTAGGCAGAACTTGAATAATATGATTATTAACAGCAGCATTATAAACCTCCTATACAAATTTTGTTAGTTTGTGCTAAGTCAAACTTGGGAATGTAACTCAAAGTTTATTTTAGCCTTGGGTTAAAAGAACCTCTGGTTATTGATGTATCTTGGTGTAAAGACTAGGAAAATACAACAGAAAACTGTCTTGAAATAGGGTAGTCCTGCTCTAGTCTCCCTTTCCCCCTGTATTAGCTGTGAGTTCCTGTACTCTTGCTGCATAATATCTAGGTTTTGCAGAGAAAACATCTAATCACAAGACTATCACTCTATAGTGTATACAAGGATCATACTTACACTGGATATTTGCTAGTCAGCTGCTGGGTCTTCAGAGCACATCCTTCACTTCCTGTTGTCTTTGGCTCAATGATAGCTGAGGCAGAGTGGCCCAAGCATGACAAAAACAATGTTCTCAATGGGAAATCTGAGCATCATTCTCAGATGAAGTCACTATATGCAGTACATTATCAGTCCTTTGAACATGGTTTCACAGTAATGATTCCCTTGATCCTACCTGTTTAATTATTAGTCTTCAAAGTCATGCTCACTGCTGTTCTCAATTCCTTTCTCTGGTCTACAGCATTTTGAATATTTTAACAAAAATAATCAATTTCAGTGCTTTCATCCAGAATGGCCAACAGCCTAGCATCCTCCAGGATATTCAGAGTGAATATAAATTGTATCAAGTTACAGATGGCGCTGGATCTCAGTGTCCCATAATTTTGGATTGGTCAGGATTTTCCTAGTGCAGATTACTGCATTAAGATGTATCACCTTCACAACTTTAAATCTCTGTCATGATTAGGCCCATATTTTGTTTTTACTTACATTCTGGATCTGTTTTTAAAAGCCTGCTTTGCTTATGAAACAGCAGTAGCTTAATAGCTGTAGACTTGTACTAGTGATGATATTAAAATATTGAGTTTTAAAAATGAACTTTTCCGCTACATCACACCAGTAATTTATTCAGCACTGCTAGGAAACAGAAAGTCTACATTAGCAGAGTTACGTTGTTGCAGGTTTCAAGTGTATCTCTGTGTTTTTAAAGGACAAAACAAACATGTTATAAATAATGCGCTTCTCAACTTCAGCTTCCTTTTTTTTTTGCCTGGGACATCTAAGCAGAGGGTAATAGCTTTGAATTTAGTAGAAGTTTAAATTTACACTCTTACCTTTTGACAAGTATTCCTTGATTAAGGTTTGACCACAAACACTTTTCTACATGAATGTCAATAATCTGATATTAAAAATCCAAGACATTTCAATGTGCTGTAGCTGACCTAATAAGAAATTTGGAATTGTATTTATTCTATAATTGGGAAGAGGCAAGCTATTAATTAGTCTCCCCACAAAAACTGCTAGGATTTACAGTAGTATGTCACTTTCTCCATGATTCAGCTCTGGAAGCCTCATTTTTTTTTCTAGTATCTATACAAAAGTGTATCAGTTAGGGGTTTTTTTTTGAAATTAAATGCCCACTGGGCATAAACAAGCATATTCAATTGAAAATGGGTCCATATTTTTTTTGAACTTGTTGATTTGGCTATGCATAAACATATTCATTGCTGGTGAAGTATCAGACTGAGCTTCAGGGCATCACATACTCCTTGCTGTGAATCATAAATAATATGAGCTCTTCCATATAATTTTGTTATTCTGTGAATTCAGGTAGTGTCATCAGTTTCAAGTCAAGTCACAAAACTGAACTACTATCCCCACCCCTTCGACCCTTATTTTAGATGCAGCAGTGAGATACTCTCCTATGATAGGTCACAGCCCTTTAAAAGGTGCTGTTTATAAGTCCCATTAGCATTCTCTAAGCCATATCTTCTGCCCTTCAGGGAGCCATCCTTCTAAAAGCACTCTTTGGTAATTACTGTATAAATCTGGAAAGAAGCAGGGCATAATTAGTTTGGTCAAACATGATCAACCACAGGAACAAGATAATTGTGATTATCTTAAAATACTTTGATCTACTATATTTTTGTTATTAGTATGATAAATTATTATGTAGAAAAGACTGTGATATAGTGAACAGTGTGTTGAACTTTCAGTTCTGAACTGTAGAAAGAGTTAAATACTAGGAGAGAATGAATAAATGTTTTTGTTATTAAGATTAAATTTTAAACTTTGCAGTTTTTTGTATTTAGCTTCTCCATTTCCTCAGTTTTATTTCATGAGAAAGTATTCATTTTAAGAGTACATGGTTATATACCTGCTTATACCTTCTCCCTCAGAGTTCTTTTAGCACACATCAAAATATATTAGCTTATCAGTCAGAGAGGCATGCTAACAAGGTAATATTTCTCTTCCCTATTACACAGTTAAACAAGGGTAGATCTACATACTTGCCTGGAGAAACAAAGAACTTCAATAGCACAGGGATTTTGAGAGAAAATTCTCTGTTTCTAAAATCTAGTCTTTCTTGGTGAAAGAAATATTAGAAATGAAAGCAAAATGCTTTAACTAGTGCTACTCCTGCCAGTGAAAATGTCAACATTTTCTCACAAGAATTGTTACGTACAGAGACATGTTTAATGACCCACAGTTCCTCTGAGATATGAATATCCAGCTAAGTTCTATTTGACCTTTAGGAAAGCCAACCAACAGAAAGAAAGTCATGAAACCTTTTTGATTACTACAATGCTGCTGATGGATGATCTCAATATGTTATGTTGCTAGGTATACTCCATGCATCACCAGTAAAAGGTTTATATTTATAGAAAGAAATCTTTGTATGGGCTGTGGATTTAATATCCAGACCACAGCTAGCTCCTGAGAATGGAAAATCAGTGCAACTTAGAACCATTATAATCCTTTGATATTTTTCCTCTAATTCAACTGGTAGCAAACTGGATAAACACCATCATTTAGGTGCAAGTGAAGTTGATAGTCTTTGCCTCTGGTTTGAGTCAACACACTAGTGTTCATCTTATTTGTTTTGTCTCTTTTTTTCCTGAGGTACTGGATAAGGTGGTGTGTAATAACAGAAACAGGAAATGGCCACAAGTTGTACCAGAGGAGGTTTAGATTGGACTTGAGGAAAAACTTTTTCTCTCAAAGAGTGGTAAGGCACTGGAACGGCCTGCCCAGGGAGGTGGTGGAGTCTCCGTCCCTGGCAGTGTTCAAGAGGCAGCTTGATGAGAAGCTACAGGATATGGTTTAGTAGCTGTGGCAGCAATGGTAGTGGGAAGACGGTTGGACTAGATGATCTTATAGGTCCCATCCAGCCATGTGATTCTATGATTCTATGATTCTATGATTCTATGAAACATATATATATTCTGTTGTTTGGGGTTTTTTTTTCGCTAGGGAATGGGTAAGGATGAATTGTTCTGATAAACTGTAAGTACTGTTTAGACTCCATTATAAAAACAATAGGCCAGATTCACAGTCAAGATAAACACTTATAATTCCCTTTGATTTCAATAAGATGCATTTATTTGCGTTGTTTTAGATTCTCTTTTATTCCTATTTTTCGTTGTATTTTTCTCATCCATTTGCAGCCCTTTAAAGATTAGGGCAAATGCACAGAAACAATGAAGATAAGAAAAGATTGATCAAATATTTTAAAACTTTAAGAAGGACTCTTGTCTTGGGCCATTTCTTGTTTTAGACAAGCTTCTTTACTCATCCCTGTGGTAAACTGAAACATTAAGCTGAATTTAAATGCAAATTGCCTCTGAGGATGAGTCAGTCTACTTTAGTGAAAAACATGCATACGATGCACAGTATATGCAACAATTTATCAAACTCTTAATTCAAAATTCTTAGCCTCCTAATTATGTATGTTTCTTATGTGTGACAGTTTCCTCTTTTGCTGCTTTTATATTCAAGTAGGTTCAATCTATTTTTAATGAAAAATAAGATTACTTCTGAACTTGAAATGCAAAAGTGAAATAAAGTAATTTAAACGCAGTCTACAGGTAGTAAAAGAAAGTTAAAATTACATCTGCACAAATTATTCAGGAACACAAAGACAATCCAGAGGCACAAGAGGAGCTTAGGCTCCTTATCCTTATCTTAGACTATCAACAGAATGAATTAATCCATATTTGTCTTCTGAAACCTCTGACTGGCATAAAAGCGGATTATTTTCAAATTTAGGCCACTAATGTAAGACTCCTGACTTTATATTGAAAGTACAATTATGGTTTACTTTGTTTCCTCTGAAAGGGAGAAATATGTCAGTCATTCACTGTCCCGAATAGCTGTTGACCAACAGTCAACAAGCACAGGAGTCATTCTTGTGGGAGACAGATTTTCATCACACGTACGTCTTGGCTTATGACTATTTTTTTATAGTCCACTGAAACAAAATAGAGAAGAGATTGAAAGGAACTTTTAGCTTTGTGAAATTGCCATGCTGTTTCTACTCAAAATGGCAGGCTTGCAAACAGCTAAACAGGAAGAAACAATGGAACATGACATACACAGAATTGTTCCCTGATGATTCACGTGTTTCTGAGAGGAATACAAGGCTTAACTTTTTTTTTAAATATCTTTGTTGCTGGATGACAGTGACAACACATAAAAATATTAACAACATGATAGTGCCACCAATTCTTTTTCCATCTCTCATGCTGGCACATGAGGGTAGCCCATAGGGTCATGCACTATATTTGAAGTTTAGGAATCAGATTCTACTTTTGGTTTTACTTCTAACTTGGTCTATGAGGTTGGGTAAGTTCTTCTGCCCTGCACCTTGGCATACTTGTCAGAATAATATTTTTTAAAAAATTTTTAGAATGTATCATTGAAAAGAAACACTACCTTGTTGTAGAAACTGTAGGCAGATAATGTTACGCCTTAGCAAAATAAATTGCTCTGAAATTAGAATCTGCTCTCAAGATAGAGATTTTTACCTTGGATTTAATGCGGAGTTGAAATTCCTTGCATATTACCAGTGTGTTTCTTTTTGTGTATGTATATGTTACATTCTAGGTTTTCCTTACCTAATATTTCCGTGTGATGATGTGAGTCAGTTCTGCATTTAAAAGTACAAAAAGATCAATCCTCCTTCACATGGATGTTTCTTCTACGCATGAGAACAGGACTTTTATCCACAGTAGAATCTGGGAAGACTTCATCTTTCTGTCTTACAAATGACGTTTCTTCAACAGCCCACGGAGGTCTGTGGTTTCTCGAAAACCAAAGTGGCACAGACATATCACTGTTATTTCCTCTGTGTCATGAAAAAAGACACACTGACATTACCTGTGTTTTGATGAATATGAATTATTTCTATCTATATATTTATGTAATAAGAAAACCAGTTCATTTTTTTTCCCACTAGATTTAATCTTGTTTGTTTTCATCTTTTTATTTTTTTTCCTAAAAGGAAGAGCTGAAATCTATTTGCTCATTCAAAGTGAAATTATTTCAAACCAACTAGGTGGAAATAAAACATTAACATACAGTTCCTATTGCATCACAAAATTTTAAACTATATTTTTGTATTATGTTGCCTAAGTGTATATTTCTGTGAAAATTTAGTTTTATCATGTGTATTAGAGACAAATCAACTGTCTTGGTTCACTCTGTTCTGAAAAACTAATGCGAAAACAAAAGTACCTTTTGTAAACTAATATATTGCATCAGAGAAATAGACTGCCTCTAGTACTATCTCCAAGATGGACTGTGGGACATCAGAAAAGATTATGTATTTGGATATTGCATTCAAGTAAAAAAGGTTATAAAATTGTAATTATGTTTTAGTTATCTGGATACACCTGGGCATTTTAGACACTTTAGGCATAGATCTCACTGTCTACTGTACTTTCAAGGGTTTTAGATTTTTCCTATGCTCTTTTGAGTTTTCATAATTTTGAGTGTGCATATCCTACCACCAAGTTTGACCTCATAAAAATATTTCTAATATGAATAGTTATATTTACACAATTCCTAATCCTTTATGTTTCTGAAGTTTTAGTACCATTAACTAGCAGTTGAACACTCTTATTATATAGCAGTTAGAATTTTACAAATGATGTATTTTGCACATTTTGCTCTTCACAAAAAACTCAGATATAAAATGATCACTTCATAGATTTCTATTCCTATTACATTTTAGACAAAAGTATATGAAAAACACCAGTAAATAAAATGATAGCGCATTCATACTAAATAGTGAAGATTTACAGTAACATTATAATTTCATTTCAATAAAGCATCAGTACATAAATTTTTTGGCCATTCAGTTTTCATTTTCATTTTTGACAGCAAAATATAAGGGCTATATTTACACATTGTGGGAACAATTTGGCCAGACAAAACTGCTGAGTGTAAGAGAAGTTTATTAAAGGTACAATGTGAATAGAAACATTATTTCAACAACCTAATAATTTTAAAGCTTGTAGAGTTGGAAGTAATGGAATTTTAGCAAGGCTGCTTAAGACTGAAGATGAGAAAACAACTTAGTTAAATTAATTTATTATGTTAACTGGGTATATGTAAGCAGGATCATAATTTTTCTGTATGGTGTGGATCCAGCATTCAGATTCACTCCAACCTGTAAGTTTTCTGTTGACTTTTCTAAATGGCTCTGCGATCTTCTTCCAAACTTGTAAGTCTGTTTTTTCAAGGGATAAATGACTATGATGTTCATATCACTGCCTGCTTGTGCGACTCATTCACAAATAAAAAAGGTAGTGTCATTAGATAGTGCTTTTGCACTTGCTGGACTTCCTAGATCTATTAATTAGGAAAGAAATAATATTCTATAAATATCTATCCAACTAGCAAGATAAAATTAAAATGCATTTACTTTATGAAGAAAGATGAATAAATTCCTCTCTTCAGATTAGGGATTTTTGATCAATCTTCACTTTTGTTTTTGTATCTTTTGGTTATTCATTTTTGTATTTCGTGTATTTTGTGAACTCATTTGGAATAGCTGTATATAGTGAACAAAAATTTTACTTGCTTAATATGAAATAGCCGGGAGCTAGGCAATGTTTAGAAATATAAAGTAGATGTTTCTTCTTTTTACCAGTGATTTTCTTCTGTCTTATTTCTCATTGCTTTATCAGTCACTCAGACAGTGACCCTCTCTTTCAAAGCAGCTTGAGCTAACTTTACAATTTTTATGGCTGTGTTATCTAGTTCTCTCCTATTAAACCTTCTCTCATTTGTTCTTTCCAAATGAATAGTGTCTACAGATAGTGAGGGCTTTTAATTAGTAAATTAATTAAAGTTGAAATTATTAAAAAGTAAAGACATTGTGAGAGTAATTTCATTCACCATAGAAAAAAAGATATACAAAATTAAGAGTATTTTTACACTTTTCACCAGATTCTTTTTCCTCCTTGTAAAGATACAGTTGTCTGTAAAGATACAGAAATGTTGTACTTGTAGTTTGGGTCACTGATGATGAAGGAAGCACTGGTTTGTCTCTCTCCCTTTAACAGTGATGTGCTGCTTGAAGCAATGTATCATCAATAAAAAATGTATTAGCTACATTCATTTGCAAACCTTTGTTCTCAGGGGGTAGTAGTAGTGAGAACTACTAGTTTCAAGGCTGTTGATATGCATAAGTCCTTTTCAGCTCTTATGATGAGTTAGCCTTGTGTAACTGCAGAACACCCGCCTGATCCTGACTACCCCTCTCGGTGAGGCACTCCGTGCAGTTCCATCCAGTGATTCAGTAAAGATTGGTACTGGAACTAGGTATACCTCTGGCCTTCATCATATAACAGAAATTTAAATAAATTCTCTATACTTCCATTGTTTGTGCTGTTCTTACATAGTACCAAAAGTGAAATAATTTCTAGTAATCATGGAAAAGTAGAATAGATAAAGCTACTGTATCTCTCCGACTGACTGGATTCTTACATAAAATTAGAAAAGGTCATTTCATGTACCTAAATTTCCTGAAAGTAACTGGTACAACAGAGAAATCAAGAGATGTTAATCAGATATAAAAACCAGACCTACGACCAGAACTTCTATACCTCTTTAAGGTTCCATGTGGAGGTGGATTAAACCATGCAGCACTAAAAATATTTGAATTGTATTCACCAGAATATGATCTGCCACCTAGCAAAAAAAACCCCTTAATTCAGACATACAGAGGAATAATTTTGTGTCAACATATGTTTAGCAGCAGAGAAGAAGGTATTGATGCTTGTGTTTCTTTCATGCTGACAGAATGTACCTCTTGGAATAATATAAAATGATACCATACACAAAGCGTCTTCCTAAGTCTCAAGACTTACCTAGAGAGAAAGACCACTGGAAGAAAACACCACTGGATCTTGTGCCTTCCATTTACAAGCATGCCTTGACAAAAGCATATTTCAACACATAAAAAAGCAGCAATCAAGTATGGCAATGAAATAATGCATGAAAGGGCTTTGTAATAAGAACCATTTAAGTAAATTTGAAGAGCTGATTCATTCACTGCAGTCTAACAGGTCATAACTCTGAACCAACCTACCCTGAAAAGTCTCATCCAGGTTTTGGAATTTGTGGCTCTAGGCTAAGAGGTTGAAAGCTTCATAATTTATCTATGTTCTTATTCCTGCCACAGTATGAAAAGGATTGTGAATTGTTTATAACTAAAGCACTAAATAGAAAGCAAATGGCTTTTATACGAAAGGAAAAAATACCAACCGACATTCAATGTCAGTGAGAGCAATGGTTGTCTAATCTGTTTTGGTTCACATAAGTTCTGGGTACTGCAAAGACTCAAAGATATTTTTCAGAGTCAGTGAAAATTGTTATCCTTAAATGAGAATCTGAAAAAAAAGATGATAGAATTAAACATACAAACAAAGGTATAAAGAGAATGCTAGAGTAAATAAACATAGTTGAAAAGTGTCTGGGTCAAACAATGCTGTACCATGTCTGTACTGAGAGTAAACATTTTGTGAAACCTATGTCTATCTCTGTGCGAGCTGCAATGAAACACAACACAACACAAAACATAAGGAGCAGAAGATACATTAAAATAACCAATAATGTAAGCTGCATTTTTCTTGAGCATATTGTTATCCGTTTGTTGACAGTGAAAGCTGACAGCAACAAAGGGTGGCCTGCTGACCCAAGAGACCACAACAGTATCAGCAGATGTTCATTGTTCCTTGAGAAAGAGAGTTCAGATGAAGTCAAATGGCTTCAACATTTGCCCTAACCCAGGCTTCTGGCATATGTTTGACTTTGACTAGGATTAGGGCAAAAAGGAACAGGAGACAGGATCTTCCACATTTGAAATCTTAAAAACATTCCAATGAGTCACTTGGTTAATGTTTCTCCATATAAAACTCAAAATTAGTCATTCCTCAGTTCTTATTTTGATGAAGAGTCTTTTGCTTACTTTCTTCTGCATAATTTGGGAATACATTCTACTCAAGCATATAAACTCTGTGAATTTATAGTATGTCTTGTTCTTTAAGGAAGTATTCGTTTTTTCTTTGATTTTATGTTGCATGTGTCCTGTTTAACAGTTAGGAAAGAGTGAGAAAACCAGAGCTACTAAAAAGATAAAAGGAGATAACCTTTGAAGATTGTGGATGTCTTATTAACTCTCATTAACAATAAAACCACCAAGAAAATCTTCTTTATTTATTCCAAGTCTCAATATAAAAATACGTACATATTCTGAACTGGTTTTCAATCCAGTTTTTATTAAATAAAACATGTTTCTGGCTCGTGTACTATAAAATTACCACCAACTCTCAAGTCTCAGATATATAACAGCTCCTGCAATAATACCATAAATAAGGCTGATGATTTCAAAGCTACCTAGAAATTTACAACTTTACTTATCTTATTGTAACATTTGTTTATATATATACAAGTATCACTGAAGAGCTCTTGGAGACATAAATTTGGGGATTGGCTGCAATGTTAGCAGATTATGAAAGTGGAAGTTAATTATTAAGAATGGAAGACAAATACTAGATCAAGTAAGTTATAAGGAAGTGTACATGTAATGTTAGTATTGCAAAATAAGAACAGATGTAGACCCCTGAAGTTGTAAATCTTTCTATAATTTCATGTTTCACTGCGTGGAACAGAGTAAAACTAAATGCATTTTCCCAGGTGACCCGAAATATCTGATTTGTTTCAAAGTCCTTGTGAACTGATACTTCATAGATCACTGAAATTGCATGACTTGAATTATTCAAATATATACAAGAAATGCCAGGCTTTCCCTCTTTGACTTTACATATTAATGTGTATCTCTGACACAACCACTCATCAACATATACTGGCAAAGAAAAGAGTTTCACTGATTATACTGTAAGCTCATTGAGTCAGGCACTGCTTTTTTATTGTACGTGGCAGAGCACACAGGCCTGTGGTTGATTCTCTCTAGTGCTACCCCAATATAAACACAAACCAGTACAAATACAATGGTGACATTCAGATCATACGTCAGAATAGAAATGGAATTTGCATCCTTTACAAAACCTGATGTTCTGCAGCCAGTAGAGGTTTTTCAAAAGAAGATTTATGGGAGATGGGTATAAAGAAAAATAAAGTTAGGGTATTGTGAAGATTTCATTATATAGAAAGAACCAAGATGAAGTTTTCGTAACGAATCCTGTTTGCTTGCCTGAAGTCTGTTTACTTGCCCAAAATCTGAAAGCTGACAGTGTGACCAAATATGATACTCTGAGAGAGATACAAATAGTGAAAGCTCATGTCCTATTCCCACAGAGTTATGTCAGTGCTGATTTGAAAGGACTCAGGTCAGTTTATCAAGATGATAAGTATCCACCTAGCACTATGACTTCTACAGTCATGTAATAACATCAAAATCTGAGTTAGCTTGTATATGTACATAGAATCATAGAATATCTCAAGTTGGGAGGTATCTATAACAATTATCGAGTCCAACACAATGTATCTGTAGATATTTGATTATATGTATTTGATATATTTGTATTTATTTATACATATCAGACTTGATTTAAGGAACACTGAAGACTGTGGGAAGACTTGCATTGATTCACTGATTAAAAAGAATTAATGTAGATTAAAGCAAAGAATCAGGTTCATTTTTGACTATGAGATAATATCAAAATTTTGACTTCAAGTAACTGAAAAGTTGTGTAAATTGTGGCTTCTGGTCACCCTTGACATCCTCTCCTAGACTGAATGGAGAGTGAGTGTATGCCAAGATGTCTTCTGCAGCACTGACACCTTGACAGTCCTGATCAGGGCCCCACCTAGAGAGTTGTAAAGCACCTTTCTTATCACTCAACCAGATTCTCTTCCCTCAAAAAAACAAGACACAAGAGAGGATGTGTGCAAGATATTGCCTCTAATAGTTTGGAGCACAGTCAGAACACATGTGCATGGATACATGTGCATGGCTATCTGTTTAGATGTAGCCTACACATACCTCTAGTCACAAATGTGAGTAATAGTTGCTTTCTCAGCACTGCTACAGAAGCAGGGAACTGTATAACCTATCTCATTTTGCTTGCTAGCAGCCCTCTACTGCGAAGATACTACTGGAACTTTCCAAGGTCTAACATCCCTGTTGGTCTGTTGCTTTCCCTGTGTATTGCGGGTGTCACAGTGGGGTGACAGACTCATGATTTTCCACAACCTAGATTCTAGCAGAAACACATTTTAATCTCTTTGTCTCAAATACATCCTTTATTCCTTAAATGCTTGGAAGGTTTTACCATGAATGAATATTTTCAGCTGAGAGAGAGAAGTAAAGTATTCCTTTGATAAACAAAAAAAAATTTCAGTTAGTAAACTAAGGCCCTTTACATTCTGTAAAAAAAAAATATTGAAAACTCTAGTTTATAATGGAAAGGACAATTTGAGTTTAGAGCCACTGTCTGTATTCTGTTAATCAGCTTATTTTAACTGTACATTTCAATAGTATTTAATAAGTTAACAATGCATTTTATATCCATAAACCTTCAAAGACAAATGCCCTAATGGCTTCCAAGTAATTTACAATGTTGGAACAGAATACTGCGGTAAAGGTTTTCATATGCAGTATTGCTTATTTTGCTTTAATAGAAAAAATCATTTTACAGAGTATACATTTATTTTATATAGCCAGCCTTGAGAACTGAGCAAATTTATTTACAGGAACCACTGAGCAGTAGGGGAACCTGGCCAACTCTGCCTTATATGCCTTTAAGTCAGCCAGATGAGAAGCAGCAAAGCGAAGACAGAGGTGACTGTGTATCAAGAGTGGAGGATGTCTCCTGAAACCGGAGAGACAAATGTACTGTTGTGGCTTTTCACACATTGCCATGGATAACCTTTCCTTTACTGGTGAGATTTGCCATCAAGAATAGAGGAAAGTCTACTTTATTCCTACAGCAGAAAATGCTGCAGCTTTTCTGCTTTGCAGGCCACCGCGAACTCACTGCAATTCACCCCACCCTTGAGTTCAAGTTTTCACTTATAAACTACCCAGTGATCTAGACCACATAGAAGGAGATGTCCCAAAGCTTATGATAGCAGTCAGTAACTCCCTTCAGGCACAACTGGACTGTTTGTAGCAATGATTTAAGTCACCTGTGAGGGAAGCAGAGCACTGTGAAGCACTTGTCCCAGACTGTTGCAGGATGCTGGAGCTACCTAATTTCCCCAACCTCCATTCTAAGTGTGGGGTGCTCTTCTTCAATTTTGCATCCTCTAAACTAAATACATACAAAAAAAAAACCACGTCAAGAATAAAACACGAAACTATTTTTCTGGGAGAGTGGTTAAGGACGAGATTGACCCACATGGGACAATATAAGAAATGTCACACAAGCTGAGTTGCTGAGTTACTCTCAGGTAGAAGGCAGCACAAGAAACTAGAAAGAAATGAAATAGTAGGGTGATCTAGGCCTTGTTTTGTGGTTTTGATAGTTTCATGGTTTTAATACTGTTGTAAGCTGACAGGAATAGAGGCCAAGTATTCAAAGCTGGTGGCTTAACTGCTGTCAACTAACTACTGAGAAGTGACACAGCTTGAGCTAGTCCCTCCTTCCTGTTCATTGCCTTGAGTAAAATGTGTGAACCAGAATAATAAACTTCTCAACTAACCCAATCTAAATACATAAAGAGTTATAGAGTTTTTCCATGTTCATAATAGATGAAGCCACAAACTATTTTACCTCAGTGAACAAAACACCTGAGCAGAGCAGAAGGAAGAATCACTGAATGTGACCTTTGAGCGGATGCACACTTGTATAGTAATTAATTCTTGTTATTAGCTGACACTTTAATTGACTTTAAATAGAATGTAAAACCAAAGTTTGTTACCACACCTTTTGCACGACCAATATTAAAGCTAATTTCTATGCTGTCAGGTAATGAGTCATCAGTGTCTGCCCATTATATGGGATAAAATTCTTAGGCTTCATTTCTTATCTCAGATGCATCCGGGGCACAGTAGAGCTGTTAAACATTTCATCCTATATAGTGTTCATCTTTCAAAAACATGATATTGGTAATATTTTTTCACATAATTGACTGAGTTCTTCACATAATATTTCTGGAAATCACTGTCATCTGTTTCAACACATGTGTGTGAAGGATTTACTTCTAAAAATGAAGGAATGATTTTCTAGACAGAATATGAAACAGGAACATACCAATTTAGCACAACAATGTGGCAATATACCTTTGTCTTCATTTTGACATCTCTCACTCCTGCTCCTGCTTCAGTGTGACCATTTTTAACTGTATTAATAATTTCATGGCAGAAAAGAGAGTGGATAGCTCAAAAAATCCTTGTGTTTTTCCTCCAACTAGTTCTTTTAAATTCAGTTGATATTTGCACTAAATGACTGATAGGCATTATGACCTGAAAGTTTTTTTTTAGTACTTAGAATCATAGAATCACAGAATGGTTAGAGTTGGAAGGGACCTTCAAAGGTCATCTAGTCCAACCCCCCTGCAAGGAGCAGGGACATCCCCAACTAGATCAGGTTGCTCAGAGCCTCATCCAGCCTGGCCTTGAACGTTTTCAGGGATGGGGCTTCCACCACCTCTCTGGGCAACCTGTTCCAGTGTTCTACAACTCGCATTGTAAAAAATTTTTTCCTAATATCCAATCTAAATCTACCTCCCTCTATTTTAAAACCATTACCTCTTGTCCTATCACAACAGGCCCTACTGAACAGCCTCTCCCCATCTTTCTTGTAGGCCCCCTTGAGGTACTGGAAGACCGCTATCAGGTCTCCCGGGAGCCTCCTCTTCTTCAGGCTGAACAGCCCCAACTCTCTCAGCCTGTCCTCATAGGAAAGGTGCTCCAGCCCTTTTATCATCTTCGTGGCCCTCCTCTGGACCTTCTCCAACTGGTCCATGTCCTTCTTGTGTTGGGGGCTCCAGAACTGGACACAGTACTCCAGGTGGGGTCTCACCAGGGCAGAGTAGAGGGGGAGAATCGCCTCCCTCAATCTGCTGGCCACGCTCCCCTTGATGCAACCCAGGATGCGGTTGGCCTTCTGGGCCGCAAGAGCACATTGCTAGCTCATGTTAAGCTTCTCATCCACCAGCACTCCCAAGTCCTTCTCCTCAGTGCTACTCTCAATCCATTCTGTGCCCAGCCTGTATTTGTGCCTGGGATTGCCATGACCCAGGTGCAGGACCTTGCACTTGGCCTGGTTGAACTTGATGAGGTTGGCACGGGCCCACCTCTCCAGCCTGTCAAGGTGGCATCTCTCCCTTCCAGCGTGTCGACGGCACCACACAGCTTGGTGTCGTCAGTGAACTTGGTGAGGGTGCACTCTATCCCCCTGTCCATGTCGCCAACAAAGATGTTGAACAGGGCTGGGCCCAACACGGACCCCTGAGGGACACCACTCATGACCAGTCTCCACATGGACATTGAGCCATTGACCACCACTCTCTGAGTTCAGCCATCCAGCCAATTCCTTATCCACTGAGTGGTCCGTCCATCAAACCCATGGCTCTCTAGTTAGACTTCTCTAAAAGGATTCAGTTGTGGCAAATATATTTACGTTATTTGGGTCATTATTACCCAAATCAGGAAAACTAGTCCTGAATTACATCCTTGTTAGAAGAGGCCTTCAGTTACTGTCTTTTTGAGTGGTTTGGTTTCCAACATTAGGGTTAGAGTTCCTTGATAGGGTTAATTCTGAGAACCTTATACTACTGTGTAAGCAGAACTGTACTTTATTGTTGCACCCAAGCTGTTTCTGCTTAGTAAATGAAACAATAATTGAAGCTTCAGGTTTTCAAACCACATATCCCATTGAAATATCAGGGGAAGGGGTTGTTGATCATTTTCATGGTCTTTATTATGCGTCAATTCTATATACTCAGTCAGCGTAAAGGCTGGGAATGAAATTCTCTGTGCTGATGTTGTGCCTGAGGCTGAAGTGAAGACTTGTTTTCATTCTGGAAATGAATCAAGCAAGTAAGTCCTGACAATGAGATTATGAGAAACCCTATACTAATATTGGATCTAAATAATATATTAGTTACCTTTTCTTTGCTTTATCAGTGTTGCTTTGCTCTGATATTGGCACTTGAAATGTCCTAAAAGGTGACCATTGCGATGGATATATTTTTTGATGACCCAGTGAAAAACTGCCAAAACTTAATTTTGAAAATAATCCCTGTTCATGCACACTCCATTGATATTACATAGAGTACAGTAAGCAAAATTTCTGCTTTTCTTCCAGGCAATATGCTTTAATCCCTCACAGGTCTTTATTCTGACTCCATGTTTTATATGTGCTAAGCAATGGAATAGTGCTCTCAAGGATCTACTATCACTAACACAAATGGTAGTAATTATAAGGATTCTATTGGTACTAATCATACTGATCATCAAGGTAGATGTCAGTATGAAAGAATTACTGTGTTTTCATTGTTCTTTTAAAGATTTGGGAAATCACGCTCAATATTTAAAGAAAATGAAGGCTTCAAAGCTGAGCACCAAAACCAGAAAGTGTCAACATGTCAGGGCTCTGTCTGCACAAATGGACCTTAATTACCCTGACCAGCTTCACTTGGAATATCTATGCACACATACTCTGCCTCTCAGTTCGTTTAAGTTCAGACCTGAGCCTTGGTTTCTTGCCTAAACTATGCCATAAGTGTACTTGCCTCCAGCCCTCCCCAGGCCTTGTTTCCTGGTGGACATTGCAAACACTTCAGAGGTAGCTTGTCTTTAGTTCTGTCTCCTTCACAGACCTTGGTCCTATCTTATAGCCTTGCCTCCACTCTTGTTTCCAGCCTTGTCTCCTGCTGTCCATGTGGTCACCCTTGTTTTCAAGCTTAGCCCCACTCATGCAACAACCCTGTCCTTGCTGCTCCCTGAAACAAAATCAGAGATTCCCTGTACCTTTTAGATATTACGTCTTTGCCAAGTATGGTTACACATAGTTTTTCACAGGAGCTTTACTTTATTTGAATCACGTCTTAGAACTGCTCTGAAGATTTATCCAAATCCAAATGTCCTTTCTTATGCAATCTGTTTTCCTGCCCTTTCCTTCTTTTCCCTCTTCTGTCCTGCTGCTTTCCCAGTTAACTCTAGTCCTAATCTGCCTCCAGACAGTCTTGGTCTCTCTCAGTCTCTTCACATCAAAGAATCATTGAGGTTGGAATGGACCTCTGAAGATGTCTAGTCTAGCCTTCATTGTTCTCTGGCCTTGCACAGTCACATTTTGAATATGTCTGACATCCAACACCAGAGAGGTTGACCAGTCTGCCAGTAAAAAAAAAATTAAGAATTCTGAGGTTTAAATGGAATTTGCTGTATTTCAAATTGTGCCCATTTCCTCTTGCTCTTTAACTGGAACCACTGAGAAGAGTTTGGGTCCATCTTCTTTAGTCTCTCCTACAGATACTCATATGCACTAAAAAGATTACCCAAGCCTTTGCTTCTTAAATCTTGGGTTTTCTTGAAGTATATGACATTGTAATCTTTTAGAGATAAAAGTATTTCTTCCTTCTATCTTGTTCTGTACCAATTATCTTTTATTCTAAAATTTCCAAGGAAAAATTGCCCTGCAATAAATTCCTGGACATTCTGTTATAGCCCAAAGAGTTCAAACTCAAAAAAGACCAGAGAACACACACTGACAATGGGAACTAAGGCATATTGCTACTGCTTGAGTATTCACTCAAAGTATCACCCTGAGATTAACTACAGAACATGAATATACACAGAAAAATGTACTTCCTCTGGCAGATGAAGATTTGCAATAAAGCAGTGTTTTCTTGCATTAGCTTTCCTGCATATCCATTTACTTTCCCAGTTTTTTTCCTATTTTCATTGTCTTTTTCCTTTTTTTTTGACCTGTGCTGCTTTTTGAACATTGCTTTTTCTCCCTTTTTCCTGCTATTTTCCCATATCCTTTCCTGAGTTTATACTTCCTTTTACCTCCCGCTTTTTTTTTTTTTTCCTTTTGTGAGTGTAACAGGGTTGAGGTCAGCGTCTGGGTGCTAAAAGGCAGACATTTTGAAGTACCAATTTAAAACATGTCAGCTGAGAGCTAGAAAATTGTGAATCACCTTTTGAAAGTGCGAAATACATAATTTGGGATCTATTGCAATTTAGCATGGTCCTTGCTTATATTCCTTCAGCACTGCCTGAGGGGGTTGTTGACCCTTTATAAAAAAGCTTTCTAATGCAGCATAAAGTCCAATGATCTGACAGATGCCTGCAGAAAAATGAGTAGCACATTTCTGAGTTCAGTTAGAGCTCTAGTTTGAAGGACTAAAAATGACAGCTGAGGATAGGAAGCAATTAGGTGGTATATTCTGAGAATCTGAGATGAAGAAAACTACTATTTTGGGAAGACTGTTCAGCTTCTGAATTCCTTTTCTAACTAGATTCCTTTATGGGCTGATACATCAGCCTGGAGATTATTTCACAGAGTTAAAGAAACTCAAGGGTGATCTGGAGGTCATCTTGTACAGCCTCTCACTCAGAGTGGATCTGCCGCCTTCTCAGTTATCCTTTTAAATCCATGATGCAATGGGATGACAAAAAGTTCAGAGTTAATATTTTACTTTTTCTCAGGAAAACTTTTGTCATGAGAAAGAAAACTGCTTATAAAGTCACCTCATAATGGCTTCCTCAGCTCTTGAATCTTGCCAGGAGTACAGATGACAAAGGACAAGGAAAGTTTCTAAATAGCTTTTCAACTACTTTTATTAGTTTAAGACAAGCAGAGCTGTTTTTCCCAAAGCAGGGTAAACTGGAATAAAAGGTGTTGTGTTCAATGTATCGTAAAATTAGAGGATGCATTCCCCATAGTGTGTTGTTGCCGAACTGTGATGGACTCAGCAGTCATGGGGAGAGGTCTTTGCATTGTAAATGAGAAGGAACAGTTTAATTGACTATGTTGCTACAGCTAACCAGGCTTGGCAGACGTCTATGGGTATCTGTCCAGCTTCATGCTAGAGACCTATGACTTGTATAGGGGGCTTCCTAACTCACCCTGCTTTTTTGTTTCACTTGTGCTTTCAGAATTTGCTAAGGGAACAGAATATGTACTGATGTTCAGGTGTAAAAACACTGAAATACTACTTGGATGTTCAGCAAGAGTCTCTTACAAGCAGATCTGTTTCAATACATCAAAACTTGGCAAAATGAACTTACGGCTCCAGACTCACTGCACAGGAACTGGATTGATGATCTTAGTGCACAAGTTCTGTCCTTTGCCAGCGTCTCTTATAATTCCTTTGCTTTAGAAGGCCTTCATATTATGGAGTAGGTCAAAGGAAGTCATGTAGCTTGCTGTCTTTACCCACATCTCCCATGTGACAGTGGAGACCAATTTATTATTTCTCTAGGATTCTCATAAGGACTAAATGCAGACTCCCAAGATTATAGTCTCCACATAGCTGCTTCTAAACTTCTAATAAGACTTTTAGGGTTTGGATAAGAGAAGGAAAAAGTGATCTACTCTAGCTACAGAAGAAGGCAAATCTCCAGTGATAAGGCTGTAATAGTATGCCAGTGAAGAAATAAGAGGTTAAATACAGTAGATAATGTACTCAAACCTGTGTTGCAACCAGAGCAGTATTCTGCCTCAAACAGTGGTAGTAGGGGATATGGTTTAAAAGTAAAATATTTTAAGCAGTGAAGTTACCTGGTTTTTATGGTAATTTTAGATAAATCTTACTACAGGAACATATGTTGTTATCAATTTCTAGCATGTAACTGGGAAAAATTAAAGCAGATTTGAGGAAGGGGGATTTGATTCAGTAGAATCAGCAATACAAAATTAGTGTTTGAAGGAATCATGAGTGAGATAAAGTAGAAATGTGGGAAAAATTAATATTCTTGATGAGAAAAACTATAACTCTTTGGAGTAAATTATGCACCGAGTGTCATCTCATAAGGTGTAATCATGCACTGATGTATGTCATTTTTTTCAAGATTTTTTGTTAGCTGATATGTCTGTGAAGACTGTGCTCCTACTTCATACTTACCACAGATTCACCTGGAGAATTAACTATTTACTACATATGCAAAGTTTTGAAAATGAAACAGCATGAAGTATTTGCAAAGAGTATTTCCTGGGGTTTTTTTTCACTGTATTCTTTTCACGTTACTTTAAAGATTGCACATGGACACACATGGATATGCAATCTACTGCTTTTCTGTTGGAAAGTGTAAAAAATATTCATGCTTACATACTGGCTTTTTTGTTTTCCCCTAGGTGGAAGAACATGGGGGCACTGAGGTCTCATTCTCTAGAGCTGCTCTGTTTCTCAAAATGTATGAGGTAACCAGATTACGGGTTATTTGATCGCTTGGGTAGCCTGTTTCAGTGGCAGTGCAAAGGTAATCAGAAATTACTTTAAAACAACTTTCTTTAAGAATATCTATATATATCTTTAAAATATTCCTAGTCCTAGGTCCTTGATGAAGAGAAGGCATGAGAGACAAGATTATAATATGAACATACTCCTCATTTGCACAACCTGTGGCTAATTTGGGAGTTCAGGGACTACTTGAGCAGAATGAAAATATCTCTCAGAAAACAGGGATGTGGAGTTCCCACACCTTCTTCTTACTGCACAGCGCAAAGAGCTGTTATGGACAAGTTCCAACCTGCTGAAGGAATGGAGATGTAGTGTCATAATGAACACCACAAAAAAGGCTTTGTGTCACATCCCATGCCCAGTCAACCCAAAGCACAGCCGTGTGCTTATCCTTCAAATGCACAGTTTATTACTTGAGGCTGCAAGGTGAAGAAAGAGCCAAGAGGAGCTCTTGGGAACTTTTAGTTCAGAAGTTGCACCAACAGGCAGCACTGCCTTTTCCCACCATATGCTTCACTTCCTTCCAGAAGCATTCAGTTGCAAGAACAGGCTTAAAATAATGTCCAGTGTGTCCATGCTTCGTAATGAAATGTTAGCCACTAGATGTTGCTCACACATAGTTACTCATTCTCCTGCTTCCCACTTTCTTGCATTCTTTTGCTCAGGATGACATTAACTTTCATAGAGTTCTCTATTTCACAAGACTTTAGATTCCTGAATGTAAAGAAATATCAGCAAGAGAAGAAAGCTTCTTTTAAAAATTTCATCTGTCATAATAGAAATGACTCAGTTATAACTCCTTCGAAAATCCTGTGCACACAGAGAATACTTGACCCTAGTGACTGGATTTATTTTACACTTGGACAGTCATGCTTAATTTGTCACTCTCATTAGCTAGATAAAATGTTTCTTGTCCTTCTTTGTTTTTGTCTTTCATTTAAAAAAAAAAAAAGTGCTTTTCAGCAAGTAGAGAAACTAATTAGGTGAACATTTTGACTTCTGAAAGTGAATAAATAGCAAACAATTTATATATGGAGTGTTTAAAAGAGTACCAGGAACTTCTTCCTTTTTTTATATTTTTTCCCCCTTTTTTTTTCCACTTTACATACTTCCTTATTTTAATTCTCTATCACAAGTTACATATAACAACAATCACTTTTCTCATGAAAATGCAACTATAAACATAGAGTCATAGAATGGTTAGGGTTGGAAGGGACCTTTGAAGGTCATTTAGTCCAACCCCCCTGCAAGGAGCAGGGACATCTCCAACCAGATCAGGTTGCTCAGAGCCTCACCCAGCCTGGCCTTGAATGTTTCCAGGGATAAGGCATCCACCACCTCTCTGAGCAACCTGTTCCAGTGTTTCATTGTAAAAAATCATCTTGTAAAAAATAACTGTAAAAAATATCTTGAAATAATAGCGAGGAGGGCACAAATGTTTAGCTTTTGGATTTATTCATTCTGTTGCCATCTTTTGCTACATCTTGTCTCTGAAAATGTAACACTTTAATATTTAGGAAAAAGAATTATAACAGTTAAACAGGTATTGTGCTTGTTGTCATTGTACTTACATTACAACCAAATTTTTAGTGGAATCCATTCAACTTATCAATCAATGTGTAGCGAATGTTACTGGAGCATAAGTATGTAGATTTTCTACCAATTAATTCTGATTTTTGAACAAATTGTGTTCAACTACTGTCCTCGTGATGGTGTTGCATTGACCATAGACATAAGTTGGACTTAACTAGCTAGTGTTTTCTAGCCACCAATGACAGAATTTCAGTAAGTGTGGTTAGTCTCTATTCTTGTGTGAATATGAGTATCTGTTGTCAAATGATCGGAAAGGTGAGCTACACAAGCTAGTAGAGCAGAAGACTTCAAGATATAGAACTTCATGCTATATGGGACTAAACATTTACTTAAAATTACATATATATATATATATATAGACACACTTATATTTATCTATTTATCTAGATACATAAATGTATAGTGCCTCATAGAATTAGGGATTTAGACAGTTGTCTAGCTACAAATTGTTTAACTATTTTCCTAGTAGTGTTAATATTGATACAAAAAAAAAAAAGCCTAGAGCCTATACAAATACAGAACAATCAACTGTAAATGTTTTCCTGGTTGCACAAAGCAATGGGTAAGAACAACTGTCTCAGCCTGAGTCTCTCAGACAAGACTGCAGTTAAAGTAATTGCATGGAGGGAAAGAGCTCAGAGACAATTGTTATTGACTTGGCTAAATAATCTTTTTCTCCATTCTTTCAAGCTTGATTGCTGAGCAAAGCTTCTTCATATACACTAAGACACAGAGAAAGTAGGAAAATAGAGAAACTCAGATTGGTCTACGTAAATTAAGAACAAATGGTAACAATGGGATCAAACCTCCTTGTGTTAACTGTAATTGCCATCTTGCTGCACAGATCGGTGTTTGAGAGAGATGACACTGAATCACTCACAGATTCTCAACAGGAAGGTGTGACTTCAGATGAAGTTGATCCCAGCCAACAAGCACTGCCAGATTTGGTACTGCTAGCTGACATAGCATTAACTTTGCCTCTGTGTCTGTATTTGGAAGGTAACAGACCACAGGAATTTACTCGTTCATGGCTGACACAGAGAGATGGAGAGTGAGTAAAGACAAGTTGAGTTATATGACTGAAGCAAGGAGAAATACCCTGTCAGAAACAGATGGGGTTGATTCTCATGGAGGAAGTGATGCATATTACCAGTCAAAGTAGGCAAGAGAAAGACATGCAGAAGATAAAAACTCCTGTTTGTCTTACTGCAGAATATTTTACAGATCATAGAGCTAAGACAAGGTGCACTTTATGTTCTGGTTGGTCTGGGTTGTGAAATAAAGTCTGAATGTGACTGATTGATTGCAGAAAGTAAAGACCAATTTAAAAAGTATATACAGTGCAACTAGTGCCCACTGATATAGATGTCAGATTACGAGAAAAGGAAGCACTTGATATAATCTTGAAATATATATTTGCCCAATAAAAAGGGTAGATAACTTCAGAATTGCAAATGCTTAGAAACACATTTGTAAGAGGAGATCACTATACAGGAGCTTGTACAAGAAAGGAAAAGAGACTGCAGCTAGAGAAAGCTCTGATAAGAGGATAACCCCCAGTCTCCTCAGTGCAACTGAAATTCTTTGCATGCACTGAAAAAAAGATCTGTAGTCACTGAAGCAATTGATCACAAAGGTATAAGAAAACATTTTAATATTCTTTTTTTTTAAGCTGCATATACTACAGCAGAAATAAAATAAAAATGCTATGTATGGAGGAACTACTCTGTAAAAGCAATATCATTTCAACAGCTGAAAACTGGGTTTATTTAGAGCTAACTATTTTGTATATACTTTTTTACAGTGAAAAAGCAAAAAGTGAAATCAGACTAGGATGAATTAGGAAGCTTCCCAGGGTAATGAAGAGTAGCACACAGTCTGTTTGAATGGGAGAAATATTTGATCAGTGCATGTTCCTCATCCTGCTGTGCAAAACAGAGGTAAAAGTCCTGATAGCAAAATGGCACACTATGTAATACGAGTAACAGAAACTTAATAGAACAGGCAATAAATGCAAACTACCACTGACTTTTGGGACACCTAAAATGCAACCAAGGTCTGGGCCAGTCTGCCATTTAACAGCTGTGAGAATTATTTTCCTGCAATGGCCAAAATTTTTCTAACATTTATAACCTGATAAAATTTTTTCTCTTTTAAATATATGTCAGTGGGAAAGATTTGACTACAGGACTGGTACAGGACATGGGCAATAAGCTAATTTAGAAATAGAATCTCTCTGGTGTGTTTTGAAAGGAAAGCTGAAGTAAAGTGCTGAGGAGCTAAAACACATAGAGGCTTTGTTTCTGATTGGATGCAATAATAACTACCAGGTATAGATTTTTTTTCATCCCATGTGCCCTTGTTCACACTTACTCCAAACAGTATAATGGCTGTGAACAGTATAATACTGCTTGTCATGCAGGTGGTCAAGAGGTAAGTAGTGATCTTTAAGTATGTAAGGGCTGATGTTGCCCTCTATTTAAAGATATTCTGCTGGAAGTTACACATGAATTGTTCCTGTGCACCAGAGTCCATACTGCTCTCTGTAGATGGAGGATTGTATGCTCCAGCTCATGGTATAATAGTAAAAGCTCTGGAGTATTGACACTGGGTGAGGTTGAAACCATCAGCTCTCTGTCTGCTGCCAGCACTGGTCATATTTGAAGATGCCTTGACTGAACAAAACTTCTGACTGAAGAGGAGACACCCCTCTGGAATGAAAGTGGCTGTCTAACAGGGAAAAGATAAGGGATTTTTGTGCCTCTTAGTGGAAAACGGATGCTGGTTCTGCTGGGATTTGTAGCAGAAGTTACTTCATATCTCAGCCTTCTCCTCTTACTGTCTAAATAATTTCAGGTTCATTGAAGCCAGAAGAAGAAGGGCACAACCTTCCACTTCCTCTGGGCACATTTTAAATAAGTTCAGAGTGAGACAAAACCTTGGAGCTTTATGGGCAGCTCTCCCTCTTTCCTGTGCCCCATCTGCTTGGGGAAACATGAAAAAGCAAAATTCTGGCTTGGAAAAGCAAGCACAGGTAAAGCAGGCAGAAGAAAGGTAATAGTGTATTTGGTGGTTTGCTTGCACATGTGTAGAGAGCTGGACCATGCCACACTGAAAACAAAGAATCAGCCTGCGTTGGTCTTGGTCACTGACACCTGCTTGCTAAGTTGTGTTGAAGAATCAGTCTCCCCCTCATATTCCAAATGCCACACTGCTCCTGCAGATGCATCTGCAGGTCTGAGCAGATCTGCTAGTCAACAAGGGTCTCTTTAAGCAGCATATATCTTCCTCCTACACATGTGTGTAAAGGCTAGTTCTGCCCCTTCTCGGATGCTCTCAGCAGAACTGTTCTGCTCCCTCAGCTGAACAGAAGAGACCTCTGATCTTTCTCAGGATGCAGAGCTGTAATTATGAAACTGTAAACTAGATGTGAGGCTTAATTATAATGTCAAATAGATTGGATTTTAATCAGCTCTCCGGATTTATAGTTAGGAAGGATTTATCAGGGCAATGACCTAATTTTAAGAGTACAGATTCCATCTGAACGGTCTGAAAACAATTTGGTTCAGTGCCTGTAGAAGGGAGACAAATAAATGCAAACCATTGCTTTTTAATGAGTAATATTTCAATCATTGCACAGGCTTTAGGAAACAAATTTATCTCTGATGTAACATCAAAGAGAATTGATATACAGTGGTGATGATTCTGGTCATGGGCCTGTCACAGCAGCAGAAGCACAGCAGAGGAAATGCTACAAGAACTGTTGCCACAAGACATGAGAGGACATCACAGCCTGTAGAAGTGTATGTTTGAGCAAAAGTTATTTCAAGTGCTCAGTGTGAGAGGCAGAAGACTTACGGGAGTATGGTTCCAGCTCAGTAGCAGCTGGACCCATTAGCCAGGTTTTTGTCAGACTTGGTGGGAGATGGGAGCCAGAAGGAAGCCTTTCTCTGAGAGGTAAGACCTCACTTCCATACCAAAGTTCCATAGTTCCTGCTGCGACGAGACTTCAGTAATACCTCTAAACTAGGATCTGTCACACTGGTGAGATGTTTCCATGCAGGTCAGGCAGGGGGCTATCAGGAGAGGGGGCTGCTGGTAGTAGGTACACAGGCACTGCACTGGTGCCAGGTGGTGGTCTCGGGCTGTGGCGGGGGCTTCCCTATACCCCAGAATGGCAGCAGGCTGGGCAGGATCCCTCCTCTACAGCTGCAGTATTTCTTGTGTTGTGCTGAGCTCAGTATCCAGAGGGACCAGCCATCTGGGAATCCTTGTCTGCCCAAAGCTGTTCAGCAATATCCCTTCTGGTCCTCCTCAGGCTTCTCAACATTCCAGTTCTCAGTGATCACTTGAAGTATTCTAGATGGAGCCAGCACTCTCAAAAATGTCCATTTGATTTTGCCCAGTGTCGTGGTTTTGTTTAGTGAGGGGGGGGCTAAGGTGGTAGCTTCTGTAGGAAACTGCGAGAAGTCGCTCCCCTTTGTTCAGTGGACTCAGACGGGCCTAGGGCAGACCTGCTGCTGGCCAAGGCCGAGCCGATTGGTAGCAGAATGTCCCGTGATAACGCCTCTGCGATAACGTATTTAAGAAGGGGAAAACAGAAAAAAAAAAAAAGAGAAGAGAAGATGTGAAGAAGCTGAGCGGGGGCAGAGGCACAGAGGGGGGAGGCGCAGGCTTCATGGGCCTTGCAGGCCTCACCCTCTGGCCTCTTGCCAGGCAGCTGACTGGGTCCGACTCGGTCCAGTCCGGCTGCAAGAAGTGGAAAGGAGATGAGAAGTGACTTATTCACATATAAGATGTAAAAAAAAGATCCTGAGAGATATCTACCAGCCTGTTGTGAGGAACGGCTGCAGACGCTGAGGTCAGTTCAGAAGGAGGGGGAGGAGTAATGCGGCTCCTGGCCAAGATTCCCCTGCAGCCTGTGGTGACGACCATGGTGGAGCAGATTGTCCCCCTGCAGCCCATGGAGGTCCATGGAGGAGCAGAGATCCACTTGGAGCCCGTGAAGGACCCCACACCAGGGGAGGTGGATGCCTGAAGGCAGCTGTGGCCCGTGGAGGGCCTGCTGGGACAGCTGTTCTAGAGGGACTGCACCTCGTGGAAGAGATGACCCATGCCGGAGCAGTTCCACGAAGGACTGTGGCCCGTGGAAGGGACCCCACAATAAGTAGGGGAGGAATGTGAGGAGTTCTTCCCCCAACCATGAAGCAGCGGTGTGAAACAACGTATGATGAACTGACCGCAAGCCCCATTCCCTCTTCCCCCCTGTGCCGCTCAGGAGGGGAAGGTAGTAGAGATAATGTTAAGCTTGGGAAGAGGGAGGGGTGGAGGGAGGTTATCTTGTTCTCTGTCTCATTATCCTGCTGTTTGTAGTAATAAATGAATAGTTTTCCCCAAGTCGAGTCTGTTTTGCCCGTGACGGTAACTTTAAGGATTTCTCCCTGTCCTTATCTCAAACCTCGAGCCGTTTTTCCTTATATTTTCTCTCCCTGTTCTCTCGGAGGGTGGGGGGAGTGAGAGAGAGACTGCGTAGTCTGGTCCTGATCAGGGCTGAACTACGATACCCAGGATGTTTTAAAGTGGTAGTCAGGCTTACAATAACCTACCACCATGCTTTTAGGAATCATCCCAAAAAAGTGAATAGCACAGATGGAAAAAATCTGGTCCCCACAAGTACTTTCAAAGTAGAGCAATGCTGTAAACTCATCTTCAGAAGTCAGAAATGCTGAAATTAAGAAGTGTGTAACTGTGCAAAAGCACACACTGATATAAAAAATCCAGAAAGGCACCGGATTAACACTGGGCTACTTGCAATGTGAAAGAATACCAAAAGCATTCCAGAGTAGTCTCATTGAATGTTAATTCTGGGGATTAGTGTCAGACTCTGTCAGCAGGTCTGTTGCAGGGCTATTTTCTTTTCTTCTTTTTGGTAGAGTTTTATGGAGGATATTAGCATTGGGGTTTTGCAGGCTTCCTCTCCCTACTCCTACAAACTCTCCTAATTTCCAGTGGGATAGACAATATAGGACATCTGTGCCAGGCTGTCCGATTGACCAGAGTGGTGAATGCTTCTCCTTGGATAACTGTTTTACAGGAACTGGTGCAGTGCTCTCTTATTAGGGCTCATTTCTTTAAAACAGTTTACAGTGTTACCGATGTGAGATTCCTAACAGAAAAAAAAGAAGGGAAGGGAAAGGCAGGGCAGGGCAGGGGAAGGGAAGGCAAGGCAAGGCGAGACAAGGCAGCGAAAGACAACACAAGGCAAGGCAAAGAAAGGCAAGGCAAGACAGGGCAGTGCAAGATAGAAAAAGACATGGAGGTCAAGGCAAAGCAAGGCAAGGCAAGGCAAAGCACAGCAAGACAAAGGGCCTCCTAATAATTTTCGTATTTTTTTTGATGGTAAAATCATGATGTTGGATGGTGAGGGAAACAGTGTCAAGAGAAACCTATTTGAAACACAGAAACTCTGGGGATCAGGATACTTTTTATTATGTTTATGTTGTACTTAAAATGACTATGCTGAAATATGTGGTATTTAAGTAATAGATCTCCTACCAGTAATATTAACATTGCAAGTTTTTTTGTTGCAAATGTGAAAATACTTTTTAAAGCTTATTTTTCTGATCAGTTTTCAAAGTACAAATTATTCATAGCTTCTTCTCGTAGATGCAGTCAAAATTGTTTCTTATGTGTAACTTTCTATGCTAGGATACATGCAAGGGATCAGAGATTGTATACATTGTACCTGATAGCCATTACCAGTCCTAAACTCTCAAGCTTGCAGTGAGAGAAAAATTGTAAATTGAACTACTGTTCTTTGAAAGTTTAAAATCATAGGAAAGTGCAGAAAAACTATTAAAAATGCAATTAAAATGTGTGAACCATAAGGTGAAATATAACTGATAGTTTAGGAATACTAGTAAAAAAAGTATAATCGTTTGTGAATAAAGGATTAAGATTTTTATTTATTTATTTATTTCAGTTTTGTTCTAAGATTACAGTGAGTACCTATAGTTATTTTCAGTGTTTCAATTTGAATAGACACACTAAATTTTATATCTTTTATAATAGTATTGCACTAGAACACAACATTCCTGTTTGTGAACCTGGTATTCATTTGTTCCTAATTCTTAAGAAAATTCCCTTTAAATGATTTCCAGATGAGATTTTGGAATCATGTCTTCATGTGCCAAAATTGAACAAAACATAATTTTTACAATGTAAAAGCAAGCTTGAAAAGTACTCTTAAAAGTCACAGTACATTTTATATGATGTATGTCTTTTCATTAAGATCAATCACAGCATCTTTTTTTTTTTTCTGAATGAAACAGCCTAGTAATTTCTTTTAAAAACTAATCCTGAACAGAAGAATAAGGAATCACAAATGAAATGTGAAAATCACAGTCTTGCACTTAAAATCTCATTAATTACATTCTCTATCATTGCAAATTTTTGGCTTTCAATATAGCACAGATGAAAATATCAATATAAGATTATTCTATTGCATATATAAAGCCTGTATAAATATAAATTAAATAAGCCAATTTTTTTTTTTTTAGTTTAGATTTTCCGATAGAACAAATGCTTATCTTTTCACAAGCATAGGAGTGTAATCTTAATGTTTAAGATGTAACAAAACCTGTATCAATACAGCTGTTGTATGTCTGTACATCTTAAGCAGGACTGGTTTACAAATACCATGTGCAAATATTTAAAAAGAATTTTGGGTACAGATGTGCTTTGTATTGTTTTATTTATTGCTGAAAACTTGACAACAAAACATTAGAAAGCTAAACTCATGTTTTATCTGTGTGTTGCAGTAGCATAAGATCCAGAAACCCTAAATAGCTTTATGTCATATTAATAACAATTACATTAGCTGACTTCAGTAGCACTGAGATATAAAAAATATGTGATTCCACTAAAATTCTCCTCTCACAATTGGATTCTGATCAAATTACTCTGCAGGTAGCCCTGTACTTTAATTAAGAAACATTGCTGCCTTATGCTGCTATACTGAGAGTCTGATAGAAAGTAAGTTAAGCTCAACTGTTCAGAAAAAGGGAAATGGGAAAGGTCTTCTAAAAAATGGAACTGCCGACCATGTAAAAAGGCTGTCATGGACTGATCCATCTTTGGAGTGGCAGTTGAATAGACTAATGTGCCAGCACAAAGGCTAAAGGGAGAGGCTGCAATCTTAAGCAGAAAAGTCAAGAATCGCAATGCTTTACAGTAAAGAATGGAATTTTTTAATTGCATTTTTATTGTACTCCAGAAAGGTAAAAGGAAAAACAGAGGTAATTTTGGGTAGGGAAATTCTTTTGGATGGCAGACTGGCACTTTGAAATCAGTAATTGAAAAATATACACTATACATTGCATGTGTTAGGGAAAAAGTAATTAACAGTTCCACGAATTTGACATTTATGCCTAAAACATCAAAAAGTTTCAAAATTACTGTCTTTGGGTTGTTGGCCCAGGCTGACAGGCTGGACCCACCCAGACACTTGCACACCTTCCCACCCCACATGCCCAGTGGGACAGGAAAGAAAAGAGGAGGCATAGGAGTGAGAAAACTCATGGGTTAAAATCAAGACAAGGAAAACACTCATGAGATGCCATAAAAACAGACTTGTTTTGGGTTGTGCTTGCAATACCCTCCCGCCTGCTTACCAACAGCTTACCAACTATGCCCCATACACTATCAAATGCCTTTCAGTTCTAAGCCTGTAAGACTGTGAATAGATTTCTTAGGGTAGATTCCTGTGAAATTTCAGCGTTTTAAGCAATAAAATAACTTAATTTTGACAGAAATAATGTTTTTATATAGCTAGAGGAACAGATGCAAAACCTGGGCTTCTGTTTTTTTAAATTTTCTTGTGCTAGTACATAAGCTATGCTAGATTGTACACATATGTACAAACAGATCCAATTGCTCTCTCTTAGCAACCAAAAATTAAGTAATTCTTTTTTTTTTGTACAAGCAGATATGGAAAGGAAAGCCTACTACATACAATTACAAGAACTTTAAAACCACCATGGAAAGGACATGAAAAATCTGGCACTGCTCCTGAGCCCTGTGACATTTTTGTAACTCAAACACTTCCATGTGCTTGCTTATAGAAGTTTCTTAGTTACTGAATTGTAAGCATTTACTTTTTTTGATCCTTTTTTTTTTTCTCTTAAGGACCTATTGTAGGATGTTAAATTTGTGTATTAAGATCAGGTGTTCCGATTACCGTGTTGACATCTAAAGGAAATCAAGATACAAACCTAAAGCACAGTGGACCCAGTTCTCCCCATGCACAAACTACAGCAGATAAGGAGAACAATAACCACAAAACACAGAACTCTCTGGGTGCAAATGAGTGTCTGGCAGGTATGTTGAGAGACTTCCTCGGATGTTTGTGGCTGAAACTGTCTTCTCCAGCAAACTTGCAAAAAGTCTGAAAGCCACTCATCTCTCTAACTTCACTAGCATACAACCAAGCTGATCATGATCTAATAATAAACAACAGCAGATGGTAAAGCTGTTTTCAACATCAGTACTGTGAACTATGACCTATTATCTCTTGTTCCCATTATGTTTTCACTGTCGTAGAGAACATGCTGGACCAAACACACTCACAACAATATTGTTCTTACACAGCAGTGAAGGCTGAAGCTCTGCAAGTCCATATTCAAGCTCTGGAATGCTCCAAATTCAGCTCTTCATGGGCAACACTGTTTGGCCTAAAGACCCTTTGGGGACTGTTGAACAAAATAACATCCAGATGGAGAGGAGTTGGCTTTAGAGACTGAACTTAGATATGAGGTACTACAAAAGCATGTTCCAGGCAGTGGAAGCCAAATGTGAAAGTAACACTAACATCTCCCATGGCAATTCATTGTGTTCCACTCTTACCTGATTTCTGTTCTACACTATGAAGAAAATCAACTGATGCCAGCTTTATTTATCCTTAGGGGCTGTTTTTCTTTCATGTACTATTGCATAGATAGGGGTGCTATACACATATCCCCTGCTATTCTAAAAAAGCAGTGAAATTAACAGAAAAAAAAATATTTGAAAAGCCATTTGGTGGATCTAATCAGAATTTCAGAGCTCCATCATCTTCAAAAATATAAAGAATCCTATCTTCAAGGAATCTTCAGATAGATATCTTCAGATATCTTCAAGGCACTTCAGATTCTGAATCTTGTAGGAATAAGCTGTGTTCATTACAAGCCAATATTATGGCTTTGAATGATTCATTCAAAGAAGACTCTTTGGATTAACAAATGTGTGTTCTGTAACTGGTTCTCATCAGTCACCACGGTACTGCACTTCCACAGTATACCAACACCGAAGACAAAAGATTAAAGAGAGGGATTACTCCTGGCTATGCATTTAGATACAGTCTGAGAGGTATTGATTTTTATTAAGTCAACAGAGACAATAATTTTCAGAGGTAGGCCAGTCACCAACACATCTCATTTAAGCAAATTCTACCATCTCACAATTTCGTATGGTTTTGGAAAAATGTCAGATGTCTCAGAGAGAAAACGGTCTGCCACCATTAAACTTGCTGTGCAAAATCATTTGCAGTACTTTGTTAATCTACCATTAATACAATCCTGTGTTTTCAAAAATCCATATGTCACATTTGCATTTGTCAAGATAAATACTAATAGCTTATTTTTCAGGTTTAGTAAACAAGTTCTGAACTTCCTTGTTCTGGTAAATGCCTGCTGCAGAAAAGAAAACTTAGTTTCATTCCATGCTTAATTTAAAGTGTTTTGTTGCAGTAGTGTATCAGCCTATGAATTGATTTAAGGCAATGTTTCAGATCAAATAGGAAAGATCATGAGACAAACACAGGGTAAAATCTGAGGGCAGGAAAAGAACTAGCACCTTTGTGACATAGATTACACTTTATTACCAATTATTTACATTATTGATTCTGCAGGAGAGACTTCCAGATCATTAAAGATGTTCATTAGTTCAATTTTGATGTGCTATTAAGCAGGGCATTAGAATTCCCAAATTGCTAAGAAAACTATTGAAAAGTCTTATCAAATCTCACGCTTTGGAAAATACGTTCAAAGGCTTCTGAATAACGATTACTTTGAGGTAGAAGTATATGTTTTAGTAAATTCACCTCAAACAATGTGCTCCACTGGACTGTGCAGGACTGTATGTGGGTGGTTTAAAAACTCTATACAAGGCCTTTTTTTCCAAAAACTAATGTAGTAAATGTATTAATGTCAGTGCTCTGTATACATTAATGTGACTTCTGCATCATGATAGTCCTAGATTCAGCAGAGTCTATTGACTTGTGTGGCATTATAGCAGGGTTATATTTCTCTGTTGTGCAGGCAGAAAGTGGAATACATCTGTCAAATTCTCCATCTCCTGCAGAGTTTCCTTTTGTATGGCTCACGGAGCTGTTGAAAACAGCATTCTCCTCCCACAGCCCAGAGCTGGGCAATATGAGCTGAAAAAATTTAGCTTTTATTTCTCAATAAGATTCAGCTAAGGTGAACAATGAAACTTTTTTCCCCCTTATTAGATTGTTCAAATTATGCTATTCAGTTCAAACACCTAGCTCTTAATCAAATATGCTACTCCATCTCTTATTTTTTGTATGCCCAGCTTCTGATACTCCTAGTATCTTCACATGCATATCACAACACGCACCACAATACTACAGTCCTCCTTACTTCATTTTTTTTTTCAGAGTTACACTGAATTTTACTGTGTATCTCAGCTTTAATGCTTCATACCTAAAAATATACTTCCTGAATTCATACTCCTCCTAATAAAAAGGCTGTTTTCTGTAATTAATGCAAATATTGGTGATTTTCAAACAGAGTGAAATTCACCACTACCAAATATCTTAAATAAAATTTAAAAAAAAAAAGTTTCTGTGATTTTATCACAATACTTATATCCATACAGTACAGGGTTCAGTAAAAAAAAAAAAAAAACAAAACCCTCAGCAAAGCTTTGCTTAAGTCACATAGTGTGTCTAATAGTTCTTCTAATAGCACATGCAATTTAATGTCGTGTACTTGCAACGTACAAAATTTGTCCCCATGCAGTTTATGCTGCATGTTTAATGCATGTCTACTCACCTTGTTTGTGAAAACAAGAACACTCACTTTCTGCAGTATTAAAAGTCTAATTTTATGTGCTGTTTTTAGTCTATTTTAGGTATTAATATAAAATCTAATACATTTTGCCAGAATCAGTTTGCCTACATAATGAACGAGTAATTCAGAAATTAACTTTACTATTTTATTGTTGTAACTGGATTTACATCTACCTATAGACTCATTATGTAGGGATCTGACTGCATTTTAAAAATTGTAATAAAAATTAACTACACTGAAGAAATAAAGTCAATCTATTTATACAGTAGGTATAAATTACATTACAACTTTAAGATAAGTAACTGAGAAGTGTTTTATGTAATATATATATCTACACATATAGAAATACCATGGGTGTACCTCTTGTGGTTTCATAGGTTTAAAACACATTTATTCATTGCTGAATGGAAAAACAGCAATGTAAGACTTCATTGTTTTTGATCCTTACTTGAATTTGCAGTTACTACACCAAAAGATCAGACTTTACTATTCTGTCTTTATCTTCAGATTAGGTTTAATTGGAAGTGCTTTGTATGGATCCTTCAGGGATCTCTATGAAAGAATTATTGTGAAAATATAATAAAAATGTCCAAATTTAATAAATTGTCTGAAAGATTTCAAAGTGGTCATAGTGACTTAGTAGATTTTGATTAATTGAATGTGAACTCCTGAATATCAACAGATTGAATGCAAATAGACTCTATTACTCTAAATTCAATAACTGAGAATTTGGCCAATGATACAACAATGACTATCTGCATAAGAAAAAATATAAAAACTGTATCTCTCTTTGAAACAGTGTCATATGGTGAAATATTTGGGGTGAAGAAAAAACAGAAACAAAAAAAAAAAGTTCCCTGTCTTTGAAATCGCATGAAGCCTCTGGAAACCATGCAGTAGTCTAGTAGAGCTGAGGGGCTAGGAGGGAGAGAAAAGAAAAAGGACAAATTAAGCTGAAAAGTCCAAGTTATTTCCCTTTCAATTTAAATAGCAGCAGAAAGCAGAATCTCTTAGACCACCCTATACTCAGCCACCCAGGAATTATTCCAGTAAGAGCTGAAAAATGACTTGCACATTGCTGTAGTTGAAGGCAGGGGAGTGTCTGAGGAAGAAGGACTCTCTTTCTGCACAAACCTCTTGAGAATGGGGGCTGAGGTAATTATGTATGTAAATCTATATTTTGGCATAGAACCTGCAAAGAAAAGAGGCAGTAAAGTTGTGTTCAGCAGTTCCATCAGCTAAGCAAGCAACACCCAAAGAATCTGTTTTATATTTATGAGAATGCCACATCCTTAGAATCATAAACTTTGTTTCCTACAAAGCAACCAAACTTCCCTCACTTTGAAATGTCAAAGTAGACATGCAAGAAATTATATTTCATATATATGTATAACATAATGTTGTAGTCCAGGTATGAAATTCTGTCGTTAAATATCTTATGTAATCTAATCTCATTAGGTCCTTACAAGATTATTAGACAAAGTTTGAGAACATTTATGGATTACATGCAGCTAGTATTTGAGATTTAATATATTACAATTTAATATTAAACCATTGACTTCTTACTGTATTTGTGCATGCACAGTATTGTTTATTAATTCTGTACTGCAGCTGATCATACCAACAAATAATGCAGCTGATGTCAAAGAGTATTCCATACTTTATTTGTCTACAGGAAAATGAGAATTTTTAAGTCTATCACACACTGTCTTCTTTTAGAAAAAAAAAAAAAGTATTTCTGTAGCCTGTTTATTTCAGTTCAACACAAGTAACAAAGACGTCATTTCCAGGGAAGACTGAACACCAAATGTTGGTACAGGAAAGTGATATAAGTCAGTTGTTCCCTGATCTCTAAAATGGATGAAAATGTTTGAACTTCCAGGTCAGATTCATCCAGAGATGGCAACGTTATATAATGTAGCAGAAAGGGGAGTCCTGTTTCAGTGTATGAAAGGAGTTGGGTGCCTTTCCTGTATATTCAAATTTGCATATCTGTGGAATCTCATGTTTTGACTTTCTAAAAAACTTTGGAGGTGCTTTTTTTATATTGTCTTTTTAGATCGTGACAACAGTGTAATGCAAATGCTAAAAGTTTAATAACTCTGTTGATATTAAACATCTTAGGATGGGAGATTGACTCTTCATGTGATAGGAAGCCATTGCAATGAAGAACAGGGATGAAGGATTGTGGATTAAATAATTCTTCATCTTCCTAATCATTGTTCCTTCCTGAAAAATGGCCAGGTTGCACCACTGTGCAATACACACTATCTGAATGGCAAAAGATTACATAGCTTCCTAGTACAGTACAAGGCCTAATTTTTAGTCATCATTTTAGTATAAGCATACTGTAATAAGAAGACAAAAAGTCCTCTGCACTTAAACATAATGCAACATTTATTCTTTATTACCCTTGGTCATGAGTATTTGTGTGCATATATATTAGTGAAATTAGTATTTAGTCTGTGTACAGAATTAGCTGACAAACTCACAACTGCTTCAATTTATTTGTCATATTAGAGTCAACACTCCTTTTCAGATGTTGTCATAATACTTTTCCAGTGTCACAGATGTTAAAGAGAATTTCAATAATTCACAACAATCATTTAGATTGCTCATGTGTAAACATGCAACCCAGAGCTGCCAGCAATGCCGCATGACATATAATTACTATTGTTGATAGTGCTTGTTTATTCTGACAACTAGTTAAAAAAGATGCACTTTTCATACTTGAATACTTTATTACCTTTTAATGCCATGTTGACCAGAGTAATATGCATGAATGTCTTGATCAAAAGAGTGAAAACACAAAGTTATGTCATATTAACATATTTACTCCTTAAAGTGTAGAAGCCAGTTTGGAATTTGTTTAATTGGGTATATGAGAATTTATTTTAAAGAGTATAGTTGTGCTTCTTGTTACTTTTGTGACCACATTTTGTGTGATGTGATATTTGCAATCAGCAGAGCAGGACAGCTAGCTATCTCTAGCTATCTCTCTTTGAACAGAAAGATAAATTACTTTTTATTGTTTCCTAGTCTGGTACGGATGAATATACAAATACTTTTCTGCCCTATGTATATTTTATTCCTATTAACTTACAGACAACAAATACAGTGGGTTTATTCCCTACTTTTCCCGCTTCAGCGAATTGTTAGTTGAGAATGACTCCACTCTTCAAAAGAGCTTATCTTTTTATAAAAATAAGTTAGCTGGGGAAAAGAATGAACATTTAATAGACAGTAATTTCTTCCTGAACTTTGCTCTGAGGACAGCATGGGCATGTAGTAGCAACCTTACTCACGAGCTAAGCAATTCACACATGGGAAGTATTGGGGAGCAGGGGGAGGGAGGGCCTCATCATGTCCTGAGAAGGGACCCATGGGGCAGAGGACCAGGACACAGGACCAGCAGATACCTGTGCTCAACTTCTGTTTGCTATTTAGCTGGGCCTCAGCAAGTGTGGTGGCCTAGAGTGGCAAAGCAGTGCTCAGATGGCACTCTAACTAGCAAGAGATGTCAAGAACAAGAAGGATTTTATAGGTATGTTAGTAACAAGAAGTACAAAGAAGAGATACATTTGCCACAGAAGGGGGTTGGCAAATTAGATACAAATGGCACACGAATGTTTGGTTTACTCAATGCCTCCTCTGCCTCAGCCTTCATGGGTACTGTCAGTTCCCAGGCCTCTGTGCCATGAAGCAGCAGCAAAGCAAATGGTAAACCCCAAAGGAGAGTAAACTTAGGGATCATCTGTACGAATTGGAATCTACAAGTCTATGAAATCTGAAAGGATATCTCCAGTGGTGCTAGACGAGGGACTGACATCACCGCAGAGCTACTCTTCATCGTTTTTGAAAAGTAATAGAGGCCAAGGGAAGTCTCTGATGACTAAAAGGCAAGTATTACCTCCATGTACACAAAAACAGCAAAAAAAAAAGAAGTTTTGAAAAACTACAGACCAGTCTGCCTCACTTCAGTCTCTGGGAAAATCATGGAGCAGGGCCTCATGGAAGTTTTTTCCAGGCCAGTGAAGGACAACAAGGTGATCGGGGAAAGTCAACAAAGATTCTAAAAGGGTAAATCATGATTTACCAATTCCATTGCCTTCTGTGACAAAACAATTTGCTCATTGGATGAGGGCAAAGCTCCAATGTCAAACTATAGCAATTTGTCTAACACAGTGCCCCCACAATATCCTTGTGAGTAAACTGACAAGACATAGACTGGACAGATGGACCAGAGGATGGATGAAAAATTGGCTAACTGCCAAGCTCTAAGGATAGTGGTTAATGACTCCAAATCAAACTGGCAGTAGGAACAAGTGGAGTTTCTCTGAGATCAGTAGTGTGTCTGATACCATTCAATATCTTTAAAAGAAACTGAATAATAGGATTGAATGTACCCTCATCAAGTTTGTGGATATCAGCAATCTAGTAGGAAAGAGAGATATTCTGGAAGGAAGAGGCACCATTCAGAAAGACCTTGACAGGTAAGGAGACTGGACCCACAAGAATTGTGTGAGAATAACCTGAAGTGCTGCATCTGGGACAGAAAATATAGAAAATCCCAAGCGGCAGTATACGATGGGATCTGACTGGCTGGGGTGTAGCTCTGTTAAAAAAAAAAAAACAAAAAACACAAGTCCTAGTGAATAGCATGCCAAATATTGGCCAGTCGCGCACCCTTGCAACAATGCAGGTAAACTATGCCCTGGGCAGCATCAGCAAGATTGCAGCTACCAGATCAAGGGGTGCAATTATTCAACCCTACTCAGCCCCTGTTAGACCATGCCTGGAATACCATGTCCAGTTTGGTTTCCCCAGTTAAAGAGTCATTGAAAATGTTGCAATGGTCCATTGAAGCCTATGAAAATGAGTAAAGTGTTGGAGAATATGACATTGGGAGAAATACTGGGGCACCTGTGTTTGTTTAGCCTAGAAAAAGAAGGTTCAGGGAATACAGTCTTTCAATGGATAAAATATAGTTATAAGGAAGACGGAGGTACTCTATTCACAAGGATCCACAGTGAAAACAGGCAACGGGTGCAAGTTACTTCGAGAGAAATTCCATCTGGACATAAGAAAAAGATTATTCACCATGAGGACAATTAAATGTCAGAATAGGTTGCCCAGAGAAGTGACAGACTCTCCCTTGCTGGACGTATACAAGACTATGCTTGACAGGGCCCTAGGTGACTTAATCTAGGGTTGGATCAGATGATCTCCAGAGATCCCTTCCACTCTAGACTTTTCTATTATTCTACATTTTAATGATTCTATAATTTTGCTTTTTGGACATATACCACATGACCACCTCATAAAGTGAGACATAAACCACACAAACGAAGGCACAGAACTACTGTCAGTGGAAAGTTGAATGTGCATGGGAATAAACAAAAAATACAGCACAAAACCTCCATGAATTATGTTTTACAGGCATTTGTGATTATTGATTATTTGACCAAAAACTAGGAAGATCAGATTATTTACCTGGAAGCTAGAACATGCAAGTTAAAGGTGATGATAAGTTTGTTCTTGATATGTAAAGGACGGCAGCTGATATAAATCTGAATCTCTAACCAGATGAAGAGCAGTTCAAGAACTGTCCGAATTACACACTGGCCCTTAGAATTGCACGTCATCTGGAGTCCCTGAAGGAATTTACACCTGATTGTTATTCACTGGGAGCTTCAATACTTTTCTTCTTTATAATGATATGCTGCATAGACCCAGTATTAGTAGAATGACATTCAACTGGGGCATAACAAGCAGCTACTACATCAATACTTTCAGATGTTTCTAACATTTCCGTCAAACAGTCATCTGCGTTTTAGGAAAATTATATGCTAGAAATGTCAGATGCTTAAAGCATAAGTGGTCTACTTTATATTGAATGTTTCCTTGTTTCAAACTCTGATGTTCCTATTGCTAGTCCTTTACTATCACTTATATTAAGATCTGAGTATATGATTGTGCGTAGTAATGTTAGTCACACTGTTTTTAACTAAGCTGGTATTAAATTTTGACCTGAAAACAGCTTGGCTATAATAACATTGTTTGCAGCATGTAAAATTGCCTTGTTGGAGTTAATCTTTGAAATCACAGAACCTGAAACCTCTATATCATGCTATAAGGATGTAAAGAGCTGCCTGGACTCCAGTTCTAAGCCAGTGTCTCTTATTGCCCTGGGTTCTCTGAAAGTAATGTAAATCCATCATTTGACTGATGTTACCTATGGTATTTCCACATTACAAGTCTTAAATATGATGCAAACTTTCACTTTTTTCCAGATGTTTCCTTTTTTGGTGTGTCTCTAATCACTTGAGAGCTATTTTCTCCTCATCTATCTATTGAAAAAGGAGCCTAAAAAAAAATCCCTGATCAGCTTAAAGCATCACCTTTCCATTGAACAGGCTTGCAAGATCTTTAATGAAGAACAGCAGCTTGTCTTTCATTCTCATGATTCTCCCATTTCAAAACACAGAAATTGGCCTGAGGAATGAGGAATTTGCTGCTTTCATATATTCCTAGCGTGCATACTGGAATTATAGTTTTTGGCTAGTATCTGTACAAACAGTGTAGTTTCCAAGGGCACAACATGAAAAGACAACATACATAAGGGATGGATGCACTGTATGTAAACTCAGCAAGAAAGTCCTTGGAGCTAGTTAAGGTGAAAATTGATGAAAAAGTATGTCATAGGGAAAAATTTCTCAGTTCACTTCATCTAAACTGAATTAGGATAGAAGCAGGTTATGGATTTATTAACGACATAAAACTAACCAGCAGTCATCTGTATTTTCAGGGTCAGTATCAGTAATAAAACACATAAATCACAATGCTAGATGCTTTAAAAATTCTAGTAAGCACATAAATTTTTCTAAATATTTTTTTAATAACCAGTCCCCAAAATTTCTAATCACAAACACACACAGAACCATACCTTCACAGAGCTACCATCACACCCATCCCTTTCTCAAAGGATGTGTGAGTTACAAGCACCATTGCTCTTTCAAAAGCATAGGTTGCCCTACTTGCACGTGTCCTGTAAGGAGACGTGGGTGCTACAGTTTTATGGGTGTCTGTGCTGCTCTTTACAACCTAATAACCCACAAACTGGTGAGAAAGCACCCTGTAAATTCATGCTCACTGACAAACCCGAGGTGTAGATCCCTGCTTGTTGCAGCCCGCACTATCACCCCACAGCTGCAGAGCAGGCAGCTCACAGTGTCTGATGGGGAGGCTAAAGGCTGATCTTGCTGGCCGAGGCAAAGGTGTGATGCTGGTGAGGTAACTTCTGGCACTGTCAAACCAGGTTTTGATGTCTACTGTTTCCTCTCCAAGGTCTCTGCCTCCTGTTATGAATTTTCATGCTTCTCTTATACTTCTATCACGATTTAGTTACAGTCAACAATTGAGTTGCTCAATCATCCACACCGTCCCCAGGGGATGGGGAAGAGGATTGGGAGGAGAAGAAAACTTGTGGGTGGAGATAAAGACATTTTACGAGGTTCATAAAGGAAAAGATAATTATCTAGATATATAAAACAATGCTAATAATAGTAATAGAAAAAGCAATAGGAGGACTACTACTATTTCTACTACAACTACTACTACTAAACCCAAACCAAACAAGACAAAACCAAAAAAAAAGAATGATGCACATTTTCTCACCACTTGATGATCCTATAACCAATACAGCCCATCTTGAGCAGTGATCATGGAATGAAAAAAAAAAATGTGTAGATGATCCTGGAATGATTCTCAATACCGAGAGAAAAAAGAGAGCCAGTTCACCAGCCCAGCCCCTCTTAAGTACTGAGTGTAACTTTTATGGCATGGAATACTCTCTTTGGCCAATTTGGGTCAACTGTTCAGGCCGTATCCCTCCCAGCTTCCTACATCTGCACATTAGCAAAACCTGGGAAGCCAGACAGTGACCTTTTTAGCAACAACTCATAACATCAATGTGTTTATCAACATTCTTCAAATACAAAATTGTTCTGGTTTTGTTAGTGAGGGGGGGCCTAAGGTGGCAGCTTCTGTAGGAAACTGCTAGAAGTCGCTCCCCTTTGTTCAGTGGACTTGGCCGGGCCTAGGGCGGACCTGCTGCTGGCCAAGGCCGAGCCAATTGGTAGCAGAATGTCCCGTGATAACGCCTCTGCGATAACGTATTTAAGTAGGGGAAAACAGGAAAAAGAGGAGGAGAAGATGTGAAGCAGCTGAGCGGGGGGCAGAGAGGGGGAGGCGCGAGCCTTATGGGCCTTGCAGGCCTCACCCTCTGGCCTCCCGCCGGGCAGCCGACTGGGCCCAACTCGGCCCGGCCCGGCTGCAAGAAGTGGAGAGGAGATGAGAAGTGAATAAGATGTAAAAAGGATCCTGAGAGACGTCTGCCAGCCTGTTGTGAGGAACGGCTGCAGATGCCAAGGTCAGTGAAGAAGGAGGGGGAGGAATAATATGGCTCCTGGCCAAGATTCCTCTGCAACTCATGGTGAAGACCATGGTGGAGCGGGTTGTCCCCCTGCAGCCCATGGAGGTCCACGGAGGGGCAGAGATCCACCTGCAGCCCGTGGAGGACCCCACGCCAGAGCAGGTGGAGGCCTGAAGGAGGCTGTGGCCCGTGGAGGGCCCGCTGGGACAGCTGTTCTAGAGGGACTGCACCCCGTGGAAGAGATGACCCACGCCAGAGCAGTTTCACGAAGGACTGTGGCCCGTGGGAGGGACCCCACGCTGGAGCAGAGGAGGAATGCGAGGAGTTCTTCCCCTGACGATGATACAGCGGCGTAAAACAACGTGTGATGAACTGACCGCGACCCCCATTCCCTTTCCCCCCCCCCGTGCCGCTCGGGAGGGGAAGGTAGTAGAGATAATGTTAAGCCCGGGAAGAGGGAGGGGTGGGGGGAGGTTATCTTGTTCCCTGTCTCATTCTCCTGCTAATTTTAGAAATAAATGAATAGTTTTCCCCAAGTCGAGTCTGTTTTGCCCGTGACAGTAACTTTAAGGATTTCTCCCCGTCCTTATCTCAAACCTTGAGCTGTTTTTTCTTATATCATCTCCTCCTATTCTCTCGGAGGGTGGGGGGAGCGAGAGACAGACTGCGTAGTCTGGTCCTGATCAGGGCTGAACTACGACAAAAATCCAAAACATAATGGCTACTGAGAGAAAAATTCACTCCATCCCAGTCGAAACCATGACAACTTTGCTTAGATTAATTTCTTCTTTGTTTCAAAAGACTCTCTAAAGTTCCCCGATTACTGTTTAATCCTGCTGATGGCAGTCTTTCTTTTAAACATGATCAGTTTTTGGCAAACACCCTACCACGGTTTTTTGTATTTAATACATGTACACACACACCCTGTTTAACCTCACATTCTTACTAATAAGAGTTGTTAGCATTTAATACTGAAAGATTAAGATTAATATAAACCTTAATACAAAAAACTTGGCAAAGACAGGCTACGCAAACATCACCAAGTTGGAATAGGTACAAAAATTTCCTGCTAGAAGTAGGTAGAAAGATTTTTTTCCTCAGAAAAGACATGCTTTGTTGTTTGCAGTTGACCATGTGTGTAACAGTAAGTTAGCATAACACTGTTCTTAGTACTTAAAAATCCCCTGCTTGACCATGGCCTGAATATATGACAAGATTCTACGACATCACTGCAAATACAGCATGCCTGAAACCTGAAATCATACTCAGAAGATATATGACATGTTGACACATATTGACATTAAAAAGAAAAGATGGCTTAAATATATGTACTTTACAGATGACACTGCAGATAATTAATTGCTTAATCGCATTTATTGTCTCTGTCTACCTGCTTGGACACCCAGCCTTTGCTGACTTATCCAGTCAAATACAGAACACATGAAAGGAGATATATCTTTGTTTTGTTACTGCTTGAGAAGATGCCTTATCATTTTTCCAGGTGCTGTTCAATCCCAGTGGAGCTAATACGAGGCATATAGTGTCTACTTCAATACCGGAGTATATTTTCACAGACAAAACAGATTTTCCTTCAATTTTTGAAATGTTTTGTCTTTCAAAAGATTTCTGCAGCATTTGCTTCTTTTTTTTATGCAAGGATTCTTTTGTTGTGATTCTTTTTATGATGCAGGGAGGCTGACCAAATGTCTATCTTTTTGCAGTTTTGACAGAGAAATATTACTTTTAATTATCCTATAAGAAAATAACTTACAATTAAAATTCTATTTCTGTTGCCACCTGATGCTTACTTGTCAGTCTTCTGTATACACTGTTATACTTGCCGCTTCCTGAAATAATCTTAGGTTGGAGTTTCACAAGACAGCTGAGCATTGGCTGAAGATTTGTTTTCTGCTAGTTTAAAAAGCTGAACCACCCTCCTAGGGAATAGATGAGCTCTAGACTAATGCAAGGTTGGCAGCAAAAAGGGGAGGCAGGATATAGACTGGAGTAAGGCATCTTCCTGCTTGGGCTGCTTTCAGCAGGAAAGCTCAGCCGTCCTCTCAACATCTACTGATAGTATGTATGAACCAGGAGACTAAGGCCTCACTGGGAAAATAAGTATATTTAAAATGATAGACTGACTTAGTATCTTAAAATGTCTACAAGATCTGCATCTTAAACTTTATTTGCTTTGAATACTACTGTTAACAGTCTGTGTTGCAAAAATTACATGGAAGGTTTAGAATATTATCATGTAACAGTGCCACGGTATATATTATCATTTTGGATGAATGTTAGCTTACCATTAATATTTTTTTTGCTTCTTTTATAAATCCTAGATAAAATATTTTATATAGTAGAATGAATTATACCTTATTGATTACAAGACAATAAAATTGCTATGCTATCAACTGGGGACCCTGGCCCAATTGATGGGAGAAGGGCAGGGCAAGGTTCTGCGTAATTCCAAAAGATGGTACCTTATTAAATCCAACTAATTTCTTCTTTGTAATTATCTGTTTTTAAATGCTTATTTCTTAGTGCCTCAGATGGCACTAAGAGCTCCTCTCGGAATGGAAGAAGTCTGTTGAATGATTAGTTATTAAGCTATAATAGTATTACTGTTATAATACTATTTTTGTTTTATGGTGAGCACATGGACAGTGGTGAAGATGGGAAGCAGGAGACAAAATAACACAGCTTCTGGAAAAATCTGTCTGGAGGGTGATATGCACACAGAGGAGGGGAGAACTGTAAAGAAGCATCAATAAATCGCTGCACTGGCCCTTGGCTGAAATGTCAGCTATGCTTGCAGCACCTCTTGATGGAAGTTTACAAGGAGGATGCACTCTGAAGTTACTACCTTGAGCTTAATATTTGAAGTGAGGTGTCAGCAGCAAGTCTGTTGAGACCTTCAGAGAGGAACAAAATATTTTTAATAAGAAAACAAAACAACACACAGAAGCAGAAAAAAACTGCAGCACAGAGGGACAGGTGTTTCAAGTATAAAAACTTCAGTGAAAATAGAAAGGTAAAATCAAGAAGTGAATTTTCAACAGCATATTCAGCTCTACCATGAGGAGAAAGAGAAACAACAGGGGAAAAGGACAGGACTTGGGTCTAATTTTGTTACTGACAAGAGCTCCTAAAGCACTTTGTCAAAGAGAGGAAATTATTTGCTTTTGTTACACAACTGAGAACTTCAATATCTGACTTCAGATGCATTATATTTCTCTGATCTAAGGGAGCATTTGGAGGAAAAGACATCAGCTTATATTACAACAGAACAGTAGATCTAAGAAAAGGGTAACCCTTCTTCTATTTGTCTTTAGCCACAATATTCTTGGCACATATTCACAAAAGTTTTCTTAACTTTGCACAAAGCTCGTATCTTCCTGGACAGGCAGGTCCTCTGTCTCCACTCTCTTTCTCCTCACTGATTATCTCTTTCCTGGCATTTTTTTTTTCTTCTCCATCTCCCTGCTTTGTAGCATATTTCCCATTAATACACTACTTAAGCATCATAGTCTTTAGACACAGGGCATACCAATACAGTATTTTAGGCAATCCAGTGCATCGTTGCCTGGTAGAAGCATAACAAGTTGCACATATGCAGGAAAGATATGACGACAATGTTTCACAGGAGAAGGAAAGATATGATGACAAAGTTTCATAGGAGCCTGCCTGTAGTTTGGAGAGAGAGAGAGATAATCAGTGTTTTGGTTTTGGTCTCCACATCTTAAGCATAAAGTGATTTGTGGTCTTGTAGTGTTACCAGTAAAGCAGCTGATTGTCTTACAGACTGTGAGATAGAAATAAATGCTAGGACAAAGAGCTAATTATTCTTCTTTCTTTGGCAATTTGAGGGAATAACAGACTGTGCTTCAAGCCTTTCCTCAAAAAATTAGACACTAACATTTCCTTCTAAATTTTTCCTGATAAAATATTAGAGTCCTATCAGGAAAGAAGGGAATGAACAGCCTTTTTTTTTCTGTTAAAAAAACATTTATCTGTTTGATGCAGCATAACTCACCATCACAGGCTGTCAGAGGCTTCTCTGACTATGTGAACTTTTTGCACCAGTACATTTTAAAACATATTATGCAAGCAATCCATACCATAAACCTAGTATTCTTACAACTTTTTGCCATTTGTGAGTCTTCTTGGACATCATATGTGTTCAGTAACTAATTACGTAATTTGAGTAAATTATGTAGTTTGAGTTGAAATTACTAGCATCATAAATTATGCTAGTTAGAAGAATTTGACTCTCCAGCTTTCTATATGCCAAGTTGGAGTAATTTCAACACTAGCAGGCTTAATACTTTACTACAAAGGCTTCTTTTCCTGAAGTAATTTTAAAATTAGATACAGAAACCGTAATTTTATTCGGCACTAAATTTGTTTACCTTCAGCTTCCAGTAGTTGGATTGTGTCACAGCCTTGACTGTTATGTTATCCTCTGCTATCAAATTGTCATTTCCTATTACGGTTCTTACAGTTTTTGATGAAATAACCTGTTTTAACTTATCAAAAAGATGTTCACTTGATTGTGTGTTTGCACCTCTCTGGCAGAGGTGATTAAACTGCAACACATTGCTTAGCATTAGGTCTTCAGGGTAAAGAAGGTGTGAGAGAAAGCAAGTTAGTGGGAGGTACTGGTTGCTGGTATCATTGGATTTCAGAGACTGACCACCTGCCCAGCTCAGCAGTGACGTTTGTTATGTGAAGAGTATGCTTATATTTCTTACCAGTCTTCCTTTATACATGATTCTCAAACACAAAATTATTTTAATGAATGTTTAAAGAAAATTAGCCACTCCTCATTTAAGGCCTGTATTCTAACATTTGAATTATGGACATCGTAACTGGAAATTTATCCTAGTCACAATAGTGCAAAATGAAGCACAATCCTGTTTAGTCTGAAGGATTATTCTTCTGCATGTACATACAAGTGTTAGCTTAGCCCTTTCTGGCCAGAAAGCTACACAGGGAACTGATGTTGTGATTAGCGACCAGAATTTGCACTTTTCGAATTCCATGAGTGCCAAGATGAGATTCCCTTCCCAATAAACAGGTAAGATGTACACCACTCCTGTAGGACTTTACATTACATACTTTGGTACCATTTTGTCTTCACACACCTAGACGTCTATTTCCCACTAATTGGAAGAAAACCAAAATGCCTAATAAGGTTTAATCAAATATGAATTAAATTAGTCATGGAAAATAATGAGATGGGAATACCTCCAAGATGTAATTAGTTTAGGACACTCTATCCTAAAAGGGATCCTAAACCAATTTCCACAGACTCTTAAAAGAAAGTCAAGCTAATGATTTTTCTTAAAGTAAATGCTGATAAGACAAATCCAAACAGACTTAATAAATTTATACAGCTGTTGGATATCTTTTGAAAATGAGAATGGAGGACTCACAAATGCCTGAATAAGACTGCACGTTACAGAGGAATTTGAAATGATAATACTAATTTTTTCCTTGATAGATGACTTTCCCACATTCTTTTCTAAGGAAAATTAATACAATTAATAAGAAGTTTTCTTGTTTTGATTGCAAAGAACTTTTCCAGTTTTTTATTATTTCTAAAATGAATGGCAGCTAGTTACACAATGTTGAAATTTGATTCAACTGGTGATTAAAAAACTCCCAGGTATTTTAAAGAATCAAACTTCAGTCAACAGGTAATAATGCTAGAAATTAGACAAAAAAACCTCTTTACCAGTTTCTGCATGTAACACTCCATTAAAAACTATTTAAAGAAAACGTATGTTTTCTTTGGGGAAAAAATACAGATATGAATGGCAGGTACTTCTAGTAACAATTTAAAAGAAAAAAAAAAGTGGTCTTGTCCATCATCATCACAATTTTGTTAAGTGACTAATAAGTGATTTATTAAGAATTGCTTGCAATTCTTGGAGGACAAGGGACATCAGTTTTCACATGATCTTTTCCCCACGCTCCCTGAATTCTTCCTACAAATGTGCTGGATTTGGATGTATTTCACTATACTCTTCAGAAGCTACGATTAATCTCTATCCTTTCCCACCTCTGTGACTGATCAGAATTTTGTCACCGTTTCAGATCTAGTTATCCTGAGAAATGACAGGTAGATATGTGCTAGGATCTTGATGACCAGCTGCTATAGCTGTCAAAAATATATGCCATTTTAACAACTCTTCTGCTAGTATTTTGAACTTGTGCCTCCACACTCACTCTCCATTCATATCAATATAAACATTTTTATTATCATTTTCCACAGCCCTAGAAGATTTCTGAGCTTTCATTTTCTAATATATTGTAGGCGCTTTGGTACCTACTGGCAAAAAATGACAGCTATATTTTAAGGTTTGTAAGTCTTCTTCTCAAAAGCCTCCCAAGCTTCTTGTGTTGTCCCTCAGTATTTCAGCAATATATTATGGTAAACTTTCTACTCTCTCAGCCCAGAAATAGAATATAATTTCCATCTATGGAAATCGTTTTTTTTCTCTAAAATCTAATTTAATCTTATCTTCTTATGCTATTTTTCTATTTTATTGTAGTCTGGTTATGGTGTACCTTCCCACTTTCTCACTCCCTTTTCATTACTCTCGTCTACAAAAAAAAAAAAAAATTACTCTACACCCTATCGCATGCAAACATCCAAAGAATTCAAATCTACTAAAGCTACTGTTGAAGCAAAACCAAATTGAAGAAATAAATGTTCAGACCCTCTGGCACTTGCTTTTTTTTCATTTTCCAAAGGGAACCTCTCTGAACAAATAAGGATGTCTTGTTAAAAATCCTACTGCTTACTCAGTACAAACAAATGCATTCTCCACGATCCAAAATACAAACAAAACTCTAAATGCAAATACATTTATACTATTTCTAGTTGGATGTCATGATAATACATGATTGTTCACTGAAAATTGTAATGTAGCTTTTTATGTCAACTGGAAGACTTTCCATAGTTTTCTTAAACTGCCTTTTACAAAACATTTCTTCCTTGAAAACATGTGAATTCTTTTTTTCACCTACAAGAATACTTCTAGCCCTCAAAAAATGAATTTGCTTTGTGGATATGAAATAAAAAACATAAGATGAAGAGAAGTCTTATGTAACAGCAGATCATTGTATGCTACTGTAGGAACCAAAGTAGCAGGAGTTCTTCACATTAAGGATTTGCTCTATTTGTTCCTGCAGGAAATTGAGAGATCATCTTGATTTTTTTATGGTGTATATATAAGAAAAGGAAATTACATGAAAACCCACAGTGCACATGTAAACTGAGGTGTCTGGCAGTTGCTATTAATTTCAGGGTGCACATCTCTAGAGATCTGCAGAGGAATTTGGAAAGATACTAGCTAGATTTTGGAAAGAGCATACCTGCATCGGCTGGATTAGAGAGAAGGGATATGAAAGGTAGCACTCACACAGCAAGGATGTTTCAGAGAAAAGCATTTTGTGGTTTTGGATTTTATCCAAGTAGAAATAATTGTCATTATTTGGAGGGACAGAGATGTGAAATACAGAGAAATAGTATTATTTTTTAGTACTAGGATATTTAAAGTTACCTGTAAACTTAATACTTTAAAAAAAATACTTATTTACCAGCCAAAAAATCATAATTTCTGCATAAAACTATACTGTCTCATTTTTATTTATGCTAGTAACGTAATATATTTTGTGATTTTTTTTTTTTTTGTAGAGCAAAATAATGCTTGAAGAACCCCAGAAGAAAATTAATTACCGAGACTGGTTACTCTCTTCTCATATACTTATTTTTCAGTTAAATTCTTGCCTGTCAAAAGTGCTGGGCAATTTGAGCCCTCGGAATTCTGCAAGATCCGCTCTGATTCTTTCCCTCTATTTGTAAAGAGAAATGTCTATCGAAAAAAAATCTTTATGTTCTGTGCTGCCAGCTTGCAATCATAAGTTTTGTCCCCAGTTCTGGTGATATGCATCCCCATTTTGTGGCTAAATGTCTACTTCTCATGAGGTGGTGAGAGACGTCATGCAAGTTGAGGCTTCTGTTCAGTTAAGTTAGAACAGCTTAGAAAGGCCATCAATTTGACATCCAATAGATGAATAATTATGATAGAATGAAATGAGCCACAAAGCTTCAAAAATATGTTAAGGGTTAATTTTGTTATGGTAGGTTTAAAAACAGACGTAAGAAACCAGAAACTGAAGTGTTTCTAGACAAGTAATCTATATTTTGTTAACACTGGGTTTGTGCATTTACCATTAAACATCGAAATCTTTTTTCACTTTCTGAAGGGTTTGTTTGCTTTTCACCATTGCTGAAGCACATCATATGGTTAGGCAGAGAAGACCACACCTAGGTTTATTTTACTATTCTTTTAAATGCAAGAATTATGTAATGCCAAGAATTTTAAAGGATTCTGAAAGAGATGAAAGGAAAGGTGAGTGGAAAGTAAAGGTACCTGAGGAATTTCAGTTATGAGTAACCTCGCTTTCTATCTTTAAGAAACAAGCCATATGTACAACCGCTCTGTGGATGTCACTGACCAGTCACTTTCACGTGGTACATCAACTTGGCAGCAGTGGTCAAAGATGAAGATTTCTTTTTGTGATCTGATCTGGAGGATGGACTGACTGAGCGACAAATCTGATTTAGTAGTTATAGCATACCACAGGGATGACTGTGTTGTGGTTTTGTTAGTGAGAGGGTGCCTAAGGTGGTAGCTTCTGTAGGAAACTGCTAGAAGTCGCTCCCCTTTGATCAGTGGACTCGGGCGGGCCTAGGGCGGACCTGCTGCTGGCCAAGGCCGAGCCGATTGGTAGCAGAATGTCCCGTGATAACGCCTCTGCAATAACGTATTTAAGAAGGGGAAAACAGGAAAAAAAAAGGAGAGGAGAGAAGATGTGAAGAAGCTGAGTGGGGGCAGAGGCGCAGAGGGGGAGGTGCAGGCCTCATGGGCCTTGCAGGCCTCACCCTCTGGCCTCTTGCCAGGCAGCCGACTGGGCCCAACTCGGTCTGGCCTGGCTGCAAGAAGTGGAAAGGAGATGAGATATGAATAAGATGTAAAAAAAGATCCTGAGAGACATCTACCAGCCTGTTGTGAGGAACGGCTGCAGACACCAAGGTCAGTTCAGAAGGAGGGGGAGGAGTAATGCGGCTTCTGGCCAAGATTCCCCTGCAGCCTGTGGTGACGACCATGGTGGAGCAGGTTGTCCCCCTGCAGCCCATGGAGGTCCACGGAGGAGCAGAGATCCACTTGGAGCCCGTGAAGGACCCCGTACCGGGGGAGGTGGATGCCTGAAGGCAGCTGTGGCCCGTGGAGGGCCCGCTGGGACAGCTGTTCTAGAGAGACTGCACCTCGTGGAAGAGATGACCCACACCGGAACAGTTCCACGAAGGACTGTGGCCCATGGAAGGGACCCCACGCTGGAGCAGGGGAGGAATGTGAGGAGTTCTTCCCCCAATCATGAAGCAGCAGTGTGAAACAACATGTGATGAACTGACCGCAAGCCCCATTCCCTCTTCCCCCCTATGCCTCTCGGGGTGGGGTGAAGGTAGCAGAGATAATGTTAAGCCTGGGAAGAGGGAGGGGTGGAGGGAGGTTATCTTGTTCTCTGTCTCATTATCCTGCTGTTTGTAGTAATAAATGAATAGTTTTCCCCAAGTCGAGTCTGTTTTGCCCGTGACGGTAACTTTAAGGATTTCTCCCTGTCCTTATCTCAAACCTCGAGCCGTTTTTTCTTATATTTTCTCTCCCTGTTCTCTCGGAGCGTGGGGGGAGTGAGAGAGAGACTGCGTAGTCTGGTCCTGATCAGGGCTGAACTACGACAGACTGCTATCTTTTTAAATAATTTTTGTATGGAAATGGTTGAAAGCCTGAGTCTTTTAATGTTGGATGTAAAGAGTCCAGACTCCTGGAGAGTCTGAACATGTGATTATAAAAGAAGATAGGCTTAATAACCCTTAACTCAAGAACAGCATATTCTGATGTAGAGACATGATGCCTGAGAAAGAAAACTGTGCAGTTAATTAAGTTAGTTAAAGGAAATTCAAATTCAAACACAACAGTAGGGTGAAATTCTAATGGTGTCCAAAGAGGTAATCTATTCTTTGTAAGGAAAATTGTGGCTTCCTAAGTTGCCATACAGCCTGTCAAAACACTTGTATTTCCCCTACCCTCCTCACATTACAGCAGGTAAGAAAACAACATCCATTTATTTGGGAAGAAGTGAATAAATTTATCTGAGCAGTTGTTCAAAGAAAGGGGCCCAAAAGTACATATATAAACAAACTTGATTTCCATCAAGACAAGTGATCTTTTATTGGAGGAAGCATTTTAAATAACCTGTAAGAAATCTGAAAACTTGTGAGATGAAAATAAAATAGATAATCTAGTCAACAGGAAAAAGAAAGAGTGGACACAGTAAATAGCAGAGTGTGCTTCAGCTTCTGGATCTAATAGACCTGTGTTCCAGGTACTCTGAGTTCTCCCATAGTATTCGTAGGTACTATGAGCCATGTGGATATACAGAGTAGACTCTTTGTGATGTCATCTTTCAATGGAAAAGAGATTTTAAAATTGACAGAAAAAAAAAAATCTTCTAACTTCTGTATTGTAAGTTGGCGAGTTTGAGGCCCGGGATGGACTTCTAACTAACTTCTGTATCAACTACTCTAGGAGAAATTGTAGGGTTTCCAGAGATCTAAAGAAAACATGTAGGAGTACTGGTACTGAATTTGTTTTGATGTACTGGAACAGTGAAGATTATGTGGGTTTTTTTCTATTTTATCTTGATAGGACCTTTTGAAACAATAGAATCTGAAGAAAGACAGAAAGCCTGCCAATGCAACAAAAATTGTACCCAGAAGAGACCTAGGTAGTGATTTGCTGGCATTTTCTATTGCTATGGAAAGTAAATCTTTTATGTGAGATTTTCTCCAAAAATGAGAGATCATCATAACGATATTATTTGGAAATCAACCAAACTCTGTTGGAGTCAATATCAATTTTTGCTACACAAAGAAAACCTCGCCTGAGTTTGCTTATTAGTGAATGGGTATCATGGGTAACAGAACCAGGCAGATAAATGGATTTGGTTTTCTGTATACCAGTCTCATCCAGCAAGCATGTCTTGGCAGAAAATGAGAACCTCACTCATCCCTACTTGCTGATATAGCACATGATGTCAATGCTGGGATATGCACACCCTGGATACAGAACTAGAACACTCTACTCACATATCAAACAACTCTGAGGTACAGGACATTAAGAAGCCTTTTTTTCCTCCTAAGACTACTGTCCTGGAATCCACATCCCTCTTGGTTTAAGACAATGCAGTGGTATCAGGATTTGAACACTTGCACTTTGTCTCTGAGTTATGGCCATATTTGTCAATTCTGTATTTTAAGACCTTTTTATGTTAGATCATGCACGAGGCACTTGTTCCTTTGAAGCTGACAGTGCACATTGCATGTGAATTCAAGGAGAGAACTTTGTTCCCAAGTTGCTCAACAGCCAGAAAGTCTACTGAGGTGCAATACAAACTCTTCCCCAGGGCAAAATGAACAAAGAAAACTTGCCATATACTTAACAAACTCATGGGAGTTGGGCACTTTGTCCTGGTAAGGCAGTTAAGAGGATATGAAATGATGCTGGGTAAATTTCGTTGTGACTTCCATAGCTACTGGGGGAAAACATGTTTCCTATCTTCTTTGGAAAGAAACATACATACTCATAGATGGAAAGCAAATGTGGACTAGACATCTTTAAAAGCCTTGGATAGGAGCAATTACCTCTGCTTTTTGGAATCCAGAATGATCCTTAAAACTCTTCCAAGCCACCTCACCCAATAATCTTATTCTCTATGGAAACTAAGTCTTTTTAAGGCAGGAAAAGTAGCTGTCAAATATATTACTGCACCAGACAGCAGTCCTTATGAAAGCGGGCGTAGAATGTATATGCCAGTGAAAGTGCAGAGGTAGGATATTGTCTGGTTTGGAGATTTGCCAGCAGAAGACTAGCATTTTAGTTGCTGTGAAGTCTTATCACAGTAATAATCTTGAGAGAGAGTTGAGTGCATATTTTCCTTTAAGGGAAAATTTAACTCTATAATTTTCAAAACCTCAAAGCAGTGATGTTTAGTTGGCAGCAAAAATCCTGAGTGAGACCCAAATATGAAACTTTTATGCATATTAGTCTTCCCTATGCCTAGGGAAATTGTTATTATTTTAAGGCATAGGAGTTCACACATTTTTATTAGTATGTGCTCAGAATACTGTTTAACACTTAGCAGCTCCCATAGACATATTAAATTTGCTTTAGAAATATTCTGTCTGGTCATGTCCAATGCTAAGGATGATGCCTACACTGTTTGCAGCTTGACACTTGCAAATAAGCTATTAATTCAGATGTGCTTGCCAACTTGCTGTGTAACGTCTGAATTCATCCAGGCAATACCACTGAAAGTATGTATGGAGAAGTAGTCCAGCAGTGTTTGTACCACTGCTGATCCAAATGTCTGACCTACCTGGCTGAAATGAGACAAAAAGGTAATTTACTAGAGAAAAAGAAAGTCAAAACTGATTTAAAAACATTTTTCGCTTCTGTACTCCTGTAGTTGCATGTCTTCTTTACACATAGGGTGGCAAATTTCCTTTGTCCTCCATTTTAGATGACAGTGGGTTAGCAATGAGATTATTCTAAATTTAGCCTTAGAAAAGCACTTTTTGGATAATTTCTTTTTGGAGGGAAAAAAAAAAAAAAGAAAAGATCACAGAAATAACTGGCAGCAGGCAAGCATACAATGTGTTGGCTGCTGTTTGAAGTCATCTGTCCAGGTCTTCTGGCCCTGAAACTTGCTGCTATGTGTGAGATAACCCAGTCTCCTGTCACCATTTCACAAGGAGTGTGGTACAACTCTGGAACTCCCAGAGAGGGAGCAGCATCTCTGTCCTTGGGGTTTTATAAGACTTAGCCAGACAAAGCCACGGCTAACTTGATTGTACTCCCTTCTAGTGGGATATTGGACTGCATGACCCCAGAGGAAGAAATAAATTATCTTATTTTACTTCTATTTTCATATTTAAGCTTAGACATGTGTATTGAAATCTGCCCATGGAGCACAGTCAGAAGTAGAATAACACTGTGAATGAAAACACATTGTTAAATGAGGAGCAAAAAGGAATAATGAATACTTTCGAAAGACAAACAATGCCAGTTACTTTACATTTTTCCATTTATGACTGCAAACTCTGCCTGGGAAAGATGCCGAGATAAGAAATGCTGGTCTCTGTACTGAATGTAAACAGATAGCTGAGCAGCAAAATGATGTCAAAATGCTCTTCTGGAGCCAGTGACTATTTATACTTAAGACCTGAAGTGGGAAGAAAAGAAGAAAAAAGAAAAAAAATTAGAAACTTTTTTCCCCGGAACTCCACATGCTGCAGCTACTGCCTATTTGTGAGTTTGCAAGTCTGACAATCTGAAAATCTGAGTCAAAATGCCAAAGAGATTGAAATAAGTGAGTCACAGGTTGCTGTTCACTGTGCTGAAGACATAGCTTTGCTTGTAGAAAGAAAGTAAGAGCTGAATGGCTGTGAGGGACAACATTTGTAATGAATTTTGCTGGCTACCTAGACAAGTTTTGTCCAACATTTGTACTCTTTTATAGGGTATCTTAAACTATAGGAGCCTTAAGCTACCACACGTGCAATGGCATTTGGAACGCAGGCCTAGGTGAGATTGATTATTTTTCTTTAAGAAAACAAATTCAAACCAGAGTCAAAGAGAACAGTAGGGAGAAATTGTTCACTGTGAATTCATCATGAAAGCTTTCACGCTACACAGGACTGGGAATCTTGTCACGTTAGGAAAAAGGTTTTACCTTCGGCAGTAAATCAAAATGATGACTCCAATGATAGTTTCTCATCTCCTCAAACACTTGCATCAATATTTTTGTTGGACAGTGGGGAATCAAGTATCTTTCAGTTGAATTTGAAAAAGTAGCTCCTTTCTGGAATTCAAAACAACTATTTATTATCAGTTTAGATTAGTGTATAAGAAAAATATTATGATGTGAACATAACATCAGACATTCTGAGGTTGTTACTGTGTAAATCCTCACTTCAAATGTGGCATTAATATAGATTTTCACATTGAAAGAGGGAGTGGAAATGGCGTTTCACAAAAGCGTCAGACTTAACTGTGCTGTAAAGTTTCATGAGCTGCTTTAGACAGCAGAAATAAAAAATAACAGCAAAAAGTTCCTGGATAATGCAGATCTAGTTAACTTCTGGTTTTTTGTCTTTCATTCCACACAATTAGATATTTATTACCATGACAGTAGAAAATTAGCTGAAATATTCAAAACTACAAGGGTCATCATCACAGTATGTTTTACTCTGCTGTTAGCAGAGATAGCGTTTTTCCTGTTGTAGGCGCTTTCCATAGAGCAAAATATTCTTTGATATGAAGGAAAACAGTTCTAGCTTAACACTTACGCCAATGGATTTTGAATACATTTTAACTTTAATTTTCACGGTAAGTTACTTATGTTTTTTCATGCTTATCAGAGCAGATATTTGAGTCGTTATTTTAATTCACTTATTGTTATTCAAATTGATATTTTTATTGTCAAGACAATTAACAATTAATGAAGTGGGAATTGGATCCACTAAAGATCAGAGCTGATTTCTTTTTAACTAATTTACGAGACTTTAGACACCTAGCTCACTGACCTTTTTATTGATAAACATCTTGCTGCTTCCTAATAATACTGAACGAACCACAAATCACAAATTGCTCATTGCTAAGTGCTCCTGAGCACTTCAACTGATGAAGTACTGAAACGCGCCCACATTGATATACAGATTCCTATTACCTGAAAACAGTATAATATTAACCCCCAATTCTGAAAGTTAGTTTTGGAAAGGAAGAAATGATAAAAGCTTCATTGTTATTTTAAAGAGCGGCTTGTACTTGCACATAAATATGTCAGGTATATTGGTCTGCACTGCTCTAGGTAGTGCAGAAACATGTAATATATGAGAGCCTTCTATAGAAAAGCAGCTTCTGATATTAAAGAGCAGTTATAGCTGATGAATAAGAACACAAGTCAGTATGAGTGGAGGTAAACAGAAGACATCATGTGGAAACAAATAGGAAAGATTGTATAAAAATTTTGCAATGGTGTCAAAGTAATGCTGCTGTATTTCTGCTGTGGGATTTCTAAGCAGAAAAGTGTGCAACTGCTTCCTGAAGAGCAAGCATAACCATGTGTTCAAGATCAATTTCTACTGTGCATGTCCTATACAATCGATCTATTAACATGCTAGTGATATAATGCATCCGTAGCACTTACTGCAGAATTGTAAACTGAATACACATGATAGCAGCAAGTCTAATGCAAAATTCTGGATTTTCTAGACCAGTGTTACAGAGTTTATCTGTAGCCATGCAGGAACTCTGACTTCCAGACAAAAGGAAGGTTTGGTCAAATGGCCACACTAACAAGACTCTCTCTGAAATAAAACATGGGGTTGGAAAAGAGTATGTGCATATGAAAATCGTCCTCTGATTTGCAGTTTGTTGTCTATTGTATTGCAGTATTACGTGAGGTCTTTAAACTGTTTGGGTCCCCATTCTACTGTGTGCAAATAAGTGGTTTGTATCTCTTCTAAGAGCAGGTTACTCTTTCAGAAAGAGTAACATGTCATATCTTTTAGGTTATTTGTATCTGTTCTCATGAGTTTTCATAGAAAATGTTTATAATTAAAATAAATTTCAGTGGAATTTTCCCACACAGAGGAACTATGCAACAAGAATTATATGTAGCCTGCAGAAAATATTTCACTATTGGAGTCTTAGAATTCAAGTTTGGTAGAGGATGACATAGAAAAGAACATGTAACACAACTTGTAAAGACAAAAAGGCAAGATCAGCTAGACTTTTTTTTGGTACACCAATAGACATCTACAACTACTTGTGAGAAGAGTGCTACTTATGCAGAAATAGTAAATTACTCTCAGCAGTAGAAATCAGTATTGTTTAGCAGTATGTCATCTTTCTGAAAACATACTGCTGTGTTTACTTAGACACTATAAGACAGTAAAGAGAAATCCTGCATTTTAATATCCTCTTTCCTACTCTAACCTTTTCTCAGTAGGTAAAATGCTGCAATAAGTATATTCTTCAGGGAGACCTTCCACGACTGGCAGTCGAAGAGATAAATGCAAGAGCTATACCAACAAGTTAGAAAGGACAGAGCAGAGCCTCCTCATCTCAGAGCTGACAGGGCACCAGAGCAAAGATGTTGGGCAGAGACGTGCCTGAAAGATGTGCCTCCTAGAGCCATCCAGGAATGTAAAACTCAGAAAGGTAGCATAAAGCCATGTACATTCTCATACATGTGTTGCACAGAATTTCCTTGTTCACAGCTTCTGTGTAAAGTGTTTATCTTTTTTTTTTCTAGTTTTATCTAGTTTATCTTTTAATTTGTCTCCTCTCTACCTTAAATAAATAGCAAATATGATTTACCTTTATCTTCTTCTAAGAGATAAGTAGCTTTATATTTTGCTTATCTGAATGTTTGCTTTACAAATCAATACAAGGCTCATTTCCTGTGTCTGATGAGGGTTTTGGATGAGCAACAACATTGTTGGGACCAGTTGAAGCATTCCTCGTTCCATTCCAAAAAACCTGCTGAACAGGCATGACATCAAGCACTGTGGTTTAGGAGAACTTGCATGCACTTTCTGGTTTGGATTAGCAGGTATGTCACACTGAATTTATCATAGTCATTTTCACACTGTTGGGTGTTATCAGCCATTACTTTCACAAGCACTTCCTGAAGTCTTGAATAGCTGTTGAAAGTAGATTTTATTTTTCTATATCCAGAAAAGAAAATATAAGAAGATATTTCATGGTTCTTATGTAGTGGAGGGAAAGAAGCAGAGAAGATCTTAACCAGCAGATAGATGAGCTGCTGCCCATATTGATGATTTGAAAAAGAAGTCTGTGAGTGATTCTGTCACCAAGTAGAGATCATGACAGGTAGTGTCTCCTTCACATAAAGTTGCACACTTGAATTCAACATCAGACAGAGAAAAATCTGCTGTACTAGTACAATTATATTGTTCTCCATATACAGTTATATCGTTCTCCCATATAAAAATAAAACACTTATTCCTCCAAAATTTATTGGCCCTTATAATCCACAGAGTGTAAATCTGCCATGTAACATAAACTACCTCACAGTGTTATTCCAAGAAAGGAACCAAAAATGTTCAAAATCTAATGCATTTGTGTATATTAATAGTAAGCTTAATACAAGCCTGTCTTGCTACTCTGTCAGCTACTACTTACCTCTTGTTACCATGACAATTCAGCAACTTAATATCCTCACCAGAATCTACTTCAGGAAATAAATCCATCTGATGGGCTGGTTAAAAAAAAAAAGGAAAACTCATCATCCTACATATAAAAAGAGAAAGTCACAGTTTAATACCAGAAGAAGCCTGATGAATCAACAAAATAGCAAAGTGTATTAAAATATCAGGTATAGTCTGAATTGTTGAAGAGACGTTCTTCACACAGATTTCATCTTTAGACGGTTGCCTTCAAATGCAAAAATTGACAAAATGAAGCTTTTGTTTTTTCAGTAGCAGGTCAGCCACAGATTCCTGTTTGTCTAACAGTAATTTCTCCAGCATATTTTCATGCAGCTGTCATTTTCTACCAGCTAAAGCCAATCAAAGTTTCAGATAAATTATTTCTGAAGGACATTCTTCAGAAAAGCACCTACATTAGGAGAAAGTAAGAGATAATGTTTCAAACTAGATAAAACAACATGACTAAGATGGCTTTGGAAGCTCACATAGTTCAGCCACTACGGTGGAGATGAATTGTAAAGACAGATTTGCATCCTTTGTCAGCTCATTGACAGACGTTATTTGTTCATTGTTTCCTCATTCTTCATTATGCCTGTACATTGTTTACTCCCTCATGCCAAAAAGAAGGAAGGAGCAAAGCAAAAATCAATTACTTAAACTTGTGTTAGGCTAGTCTCAGTACACAACCAACCAGACCTGCCAAAAAGCAGGTTAAGTCTGTTGTTATAGATTTAACAATTTTATGGTACGCTGTCGTAAGTCCTACGTTACTCTAAAATAATCCTCTGCCATTGAGTTGAAATAGATTCACTCAATCTAAAGTTCTTTCCATCTTTTTTTTTGTGAATGCAGTTTTGAATAACTATGAGCCTTCTGAAACAGCCATTAGCAATGTCTCTTCATAGTCTACAACCCGAGTATCTGACCAATAAGCTGTTCCAGCATCACCTAGACTACGTAAGTCTTCAGAATAAGAAATAGCTGAAATTTAGGTCACAGCCCTAGACTGAAAGGAGTAGCTAACATTTAATTCAAAGGATTCATATTTACAAGACACATAGACACATTTTTAAAGGAATTTCTAGAACCACAGGTTTGTTTCCAGAGGTGTTGGAAGAAATATTGCATGTCATAGGATGAAGCTGAATACACATAGCAAGGTGCTGTTCACACAGGGAATTGAACAGATTGAAGAGCATGAAAACACATGGTGAGAACCATAATGCATTGTAAAAGTAGTCAATAAGGATAAGTCTGAAAAAATGTCTATGCAGTTTACAGCTTATTTAGTTTCCCTGCAATCACAAGTTCATTTCAAATGCAATACAAATTACCATGCTAAAACTTTGCATTCTGTAAATTCTCCTGCCTATAACAAATCCTACAGGTCACTCGTATTTCAGTGGATAAGGAGTTGGCTGGATGGTTCCACTCAAAGAGTTGTGGTCAATGGCTTGGTGTCCAAGTGGAGACCAGTGACGAGTGGCATTCCTCAGGGGTTGGTATTGGAATCGACCCTGTTTTACATCTTTGTTGATGACATGGACAGTGGACTTGCACCCTCAGCAAGTTTGCTGATGACACTAAGCTGTGTGGTGCGGTTAACACACTGGAGGGAAGGAATGCCATCCAGAGGGACCTTGGCAGACTGCAGAGGTGGGCCATGCAAACCTCATGAGGTTCAACAAGGCCAAATGCCTGCACCTGGATTGGGGCAAACTCCAGTATCAATACAAGCTGGAGGATGGAGGGATTGAGAGCAGCCCTGCAGAGAAATTACCAGTGGATGAAAAGCTAGACATGAGCTGACAATGTGTGCTCACAGTCCAGAAGGCCAATCATATCCTGCGATGCATCAAAAGAAACATGGCCAGCAGGTCGAGGGAGGTGATTCTGCCCATCTACTCTGCTCTCATGAGACCCAGTCTGGAGTACTACGTCCAGCTCTCTCAATAGAGGAGAGATGTGACCTGCTGGAGTGAGACCAGAGGAGGGCCACAAAAATGATCAGAGGGCTGGAGCAGCTCTCCTATGAGGAAAGGCTGAGAGAGTTGAGGTTTTCGGTCTGGAGAAGAGAAGGCGCCAGAAAGACCTTGTAGCAGCCTTCCAGTAACTAAAGAGGGCTTATAACAAAGATGAGGACAGGCTTTTTAGCAGGGTCTTTTGCGATAGAACAAGGGCTAATGGTTTTAAATAGAAGGAGGTAGATTCAGACTTGATATAAGGAATTTTTTTTTTTATGATAAGGGTAGTGAAACACTGGAACAGGTTGCCCGGAGACCTTGTAGATGCCCCACCCCTGAAAATATTCAAGGCCAGGTTGGACGGGGCTCTGAGCAACCTGATCGAGTTGAAGATGTTCCTGCTCCTTGCAAGAGGCTTAGACTAGATTACATTTAATCGTCCCTTCCACCCCAAACTATTCTATGATTCTGTGAACTCATTGTAAAAGACTGTGTCAAAAATTTGTCTCAACATTGTTGAAACATCAAACCACCATCTGAGCAATGGCTTCCCATTATCTTGCAAGGCAACTCTCCCCCGCGCCTCCCCCCCCCCCCAGCATGTGCCCAGAGATACATAGCACCCGGTAATGGGCATGCATATCACCGCAAGGTGAGGGGTGCGGCTAGAAAAAACAGCTCTTGAAATACAGTGAAAACAACCAACGTAAAAGGGGAACATTTTTTAACGGAATACACTTCTTCTCTTCACTTCATTCATTCAATGGAATACACATTCGCCGGAATACACATCCACTGAACCAACATCGAGACGACCAACACCAGACGGATTGTCCCCCCATCAACTGAACTGAACTGTTGGGACGCCACAGCTCCGTGGTGGTAGCTATTACAATCGAAACTCTTTCCCCTCTTTCCTTTCTCTCCTCTCTCTTCCATTTACAAACTTCTTGTCACGTTAATGAAGTTACCTGGCACTTGACTCCGTTTTGAGTCTTAATTCTGTTCCCGAGAATACGAACAAAACCACGCTCCGGTGTGTGAGAGGTCGGTCCAGCGCCCCTAGCCTCCCAGACTCATCTGAGGTCAGCTAGAACGCAAGGGGGCCTTCCTCTCATCCAAAATTGGAATGTGACACTCATGAACCACAGTTCTCTGTCAGATGCGTAGAAGTTGTTCTTCCTGTTGCACTGCTACATGTGAAAAGAGGATTACATCTTTGGGGCAGAGGACATGCAATATTTCCTGTGTGAGTGCAGGAACACAACAATAATCTTCTCTACATCAGTGCACTGATAGTAATGTGAACTACAGAAGCAGCTTTAGGAGTGAACGCTAAAGACGAAAAGGCTATTTCTATGAAATGAAAGCCTGTGACAAGTATTTTAGCCCATGGAATATGCTTATGTTTGCAATATGTGAACTAGAATTTTGGCTTTGGAAAGTCTCCTCACGTTTGACCAGAAACCTCTGCAGTACATTTGAACAGTATGATTTGATGCCAGCAGTGAAGAAAGGGAATTTTCTTAACTGTAATGTTGCCACTGACAAAAGGAAAATAATTGAATATGTCCTAAGACAGTCTCTTCTAAGACTGATCTGTACTTATTTTATACCCACCTTTTCCATCCCGGTTATTCTTGCTCTTTCCTCTGTCATATTTCTTTCTGAACATTTAAATTGCTATTTCTTCCAAGAATGTAAATGATCTTGGGACCACAAGTACAACCCATTGGAATAGCATCTTCCCAATAATGTGGCGTATCACAAAGGCTGAAGTCCTTGGAAAATACATAGACCTCCCTGCTAAAGACTGCTTTCTCTTCCAGACTTTGAAAACCACCTCTTCTGTTAAAAGACACTCTTGGTGGAAAGCATGCTTGTCATCCAGTCTTATTCTTTCCGAATGACATATTTTCCATTTCTAACTATTTCTGCTGGTTGATCAGCTCCCAGTCAGCTTGGCCAGTTTTACTGTGGTCTTGCCAAGCTGACATCAGAGCTGTAATGTTTGTTCAAATTAATTGTATGTTTGCAAATAACATTTGTCTGAGGTACAGCTGATATATTTTAAAGATGTGAATCCTAACTGAAAAAAATCCATAGAGTTTGGTATTTAAAGTCTGGTTATGACTTTTCTGCAGATTTTACTGGAGCTTTTGCTTTTTCTACAATAAACAGGATCCTTAGACCCTTTAATGTATTTTAGTATATTCTAGGAGAGCATTGAGGAACATGACTAGTAATTATAATTCATCTGTTCTTTAAAGTTTGTGATTGAGATTGATCAACAAAGATAATTATTCACCAGTTTGTTAATTCTTCAGTCAGTAGATAAAAAAGAAAAAAAAATATTATTTTGGGGCTGGGAACTTGCAAGAGTACATGCATCTTCCTAGTCTAGTCTAGCTCATAGATCTTTCTGGTGAAATTTGAAAGATCTTTCTGATCTTTCCTGTCATCATAGTGAAAAGATTAAATGACTCACCTAAAACACAGCTTATCTTTCAGCTAGTTAATTTTTGGGTTGCATTCTGAAAAGGTAATGCTTCAGGACACAGTGCTGAACAGCTCTAAGCTTAGCTCCATGGGAATAATGATGTAGAGACCAAAGGGAGAGACTTGCACTCAAGTACGTAGATTATCCTGATGTTTCCAGCCACCTAATAGCAAATTTTGATGTTACAGAGACTGAGAAAGAAAAACAGATCCTGGAAGACCTGAGTCCAGAGTAAGTACTCAATCTCAATAATCCCTAATTATTTTTCCTTGAGATGTGAACTCTATGTTATACTCTAGGCAGCGCGGGGCCAAGACCTTTCCACTGAATGTACTTTCAGTTTTATGAACTTCCAGTAGAATGAACTTTCCATTGTGCCAATACACTTTGATTAGTCATATCATTATGACTCTATGGTGAGCTTTTTTTTCAAACCAGCCAAACAAAATGGATTTAATAAGCTTCTTGCTGGATAATGGATTTTCACTGGGAAAAGCGGTCAGAGAGACAGCTCAGTTGAAAAAAAAAGACAAAGGAAACATGTTTGACAGTAAAATGTGTAATTGAACCATCTTTCGTAAATTGGTTTATTAAGCAGAAATTACAACTTGGAGTATCTCATCATGTTTTATATAATTCTACTAGATTATTGTTTTAAAAAGTATTTTTTTTTTCATTTATACAGTTCAGACTAGTAAACTCCTGTATCCTGATAGGAAGAGAAGAAATGGGTTTCCCAAGACTTCAGTAGGCTTACCTGATGTAAGATTTATATTTTGGAAGTGTTTTTTTTAAAAGGAATTACGAGAATTTGTTGCCACCATCTAGACTATGGTAGATTTTGACAGAAGATGTAATAGGAATACTTATTAAGCCTGATATTTAAAAAATGACAATCTAATAGAAAAGATAACCTTTTGCTAGGCAACAAAAAGATAGAAATTGAATCAGGATCATTTGGCACATCCACATAAACAATTCTTGGTCGTGCTAAGATCTTTGCAAATCTTTATTGTGTGCATGAGTTCTCTGCTACACTATTTCAGCCACAGCATCTTCTGAGGCACAGCTGTGACAATGGGGAGGGTTATCTATACTACCCTACTCCCAGACAAGCTGCCATGAAAGACTGATCCTCAGCTCTACACAGAGGACAACAATTTATTCCCTTGAGGAACATTGGCAGTGGCAAAGCCTAAAAAGAGAATTTTGGTCAACCATTTGTTTCAAGTGGAGCACCACAGTAATGCTGTGATAGCGCTGCAGTTCGCAGTCTAGCCCAGGGAACTCTGCACAGATCCCAGTCCCACAGTGTTGACATTCTCTATGGATTCTCAGCTTTTAGACTATCATCAACTTCATTTTCATTTAAGTAGCTTTTCTCCTGAAAAGCTAATGGAATGAAATATCCCATACGATCAATATTTTAAAATGAGTGTTGCCATTCCTCACATACAAGACTAATAGAACTACCATTAAAAACAGTGAAACAACATTTCAGTGACTGAAGTTATATAAGAGAATTTCCATCTTTAGTTTTGTTCTTCATTTGCTGAGTGAAGCACTGAACTCCCATGCTCTTTAAATATCCTCATTTGATGATCAAAAATGCGAGCGACGGAGGAACGTACGACAAAGACTCAATATGAGTAATAAGCGTAGTTCAATTTATTAGTCCTGGGTGCACATATTTATATTGCTAAGATAAAATATGCCTACTAGTCATTGCGTGATTGGCTTAAGCTCTAATGGTTACATTTGCATATCCCTCCTACTTGCAGTTAGCTAATTTGGAAAGTCCCGTACTTTTCATGTTTTCACTTTCTCAAAGTTGTTTGCGATCTTCTTCAAGCTTGCTTCGTTTACTTTCACACAGGAAGCTTCATTACTTTCTCACAGGCGGCCTCATTATTTTCTCACAGGTGGCTTCATTACTTTCTCACAAGCGGCTTCAGTGATGTCCTTGAGGCCTGCTGCTCACAAACATAACAATTCCATTTGGTCTGGATTGTTCACTAAATGTACCTGATACTCCAGGTATCCAACACAAAAATATTTTAACAGATCAAAGTCATTTAAATGAACAAAAACTCTTATATTGTGTTTATCCGCAATAATTTTTACTGTGATTTTTCCTATGCAAGTACTACTTTGACCTAAGAAACTCCTAAAAATCCAAGCTACTTATGGGAATTAACATTATAATTAGTAAAGAGGTAAAGAGGTAAAGAACAGTGTTATGTTCATTTTTCTTCTACTTTTTGATTCCAAGAGTAAACAAGAGTCATAACAGTTAGAGCTCTTGTGCATTTTAATTCTCATAAAAGTTATTTCTAAGACCTGAGGGACCTGCGACTTCTAATGAAAATGTTTTTAAGATGTCCAGCCATCCACATCACACAGCAGTTGCTATTGAAACCACAAGAATTCCCTCTTAATGAGCTTCAAACAGTTTCGAAAAGACTGGCAGTCACACCCTACAAATCATTTGAATTACACACCAGTTTTATTAACTGTAAGTGAAAGCTCACATGGCAGACAGAATATCCTCCAACACTGACTGTCCTAGAGCTGCAGCACGATCTCCATCCAGCAATAGCTTCCAATGACCACCAGTGTACACAAGTGGTCAGCAATACGACCATGTCTCCAATACACTAGAAGACTCAGGGCACTTGTCTTTGTTAGCTAAGAGAGGGAAACCTATGTCCTTTCCCTCAGATTAGTAGCATGTACAGTACTCTACTCATCCTTCAGGTGTGTGTGCTAAGGGAAGAAGAATGCTCAGACAACCATAGTGTGTACACTTTAAGCTAGATGAGCTCCCTCGTGGCAGCCATATATTAACCATATATTGACCCCACAAAAGTTCATGTTGGCCAACAGAGCTGAGCACGGGGAGGCTGGAACATCTGTTATTGCTACTGACATCCTTGTGGTGAGAAACTGTCCTACTGCCAAGACTTGCATTGTTTTCACCATAGTTTCTGTGGGCATAGTTCTGTATCTCAGATACTTAAAGAAGTCAAGCCTGTTTGAAACTGAATAATCAAGTGACATGACCACACCACAAACAACTCTGCAGATTCTGTGTCTGAGAGGATGTATTCTTATCATATAGGTGAATGTCTGATGGTTAGAGGAAACTATGGAAAAATTCTATTGTTCAACTGACATGTTAAAACCAGAGGAAAAAAATATCTTTCCTGACACCTGCAGAAGTTAACTGATGCAGTCCTTGAATAAAAAAAAAAATAAGGAATTTCTTATTGCTTGCATATGAATACAAGGGCTGAATTATAATAGCAAAGAAAGGATTTGGGTTTCTCTTTGGTTGGTTGGTTGGGTTTTTTTAAATATATATGAATAAAAGTGACACACATAGAAAAAGAAGGAAATGTATAAGCTAGGAAACAGTTCTTTTCTTTTTTCTCCACCTGAACAACCCTCTACTCTTTAAGCTGCCCTTACATTCCTACGGCATGTCCTGTCTTGCGGATAAATTAATCAGCCTATGCAGAATTTCAAAACCTTAAAATAAGTGATAGAATCTCTGCTTTTCTATATCTCAGCTCTATGTCTCTATACTTGGCTTCAAGCTACTCCTATCCCCTCATCAAAGTGAGAGCAATTCTCTTTTTCTCTGAACAGTGGTCCTTGAAGGGTATTTATTGATACTTATCTGTTCCTATCTCATTTTGGCCCTAGCTACAAGGCAGCCCTGAGTACTCCATGTCATCTGTCTCTTATTGTCTTAAAGATGTTTCATGTCTACAGCTGCTGAAATTCACCAGTCAGAAATTGGCCTGATTCAAAAATCATTCACTTCAGAGAGCCTAAATTTAAGCCAGAATCATGACTGGAATTTCAGAGCAGCTGCACCTTCCCACCTACGCAGAGTCATAAATCAAAACAAAAACATGATCCAAACACTTTTAAACTTCAGAGATTTTGAAAACTAAATGAAGATTAGGCCAGATTTTGAGATTCCCCTTGCACTTCCCCTCACAAAAATGTAGGCAGATATATAGAGGGGGGAAATTTCAGGACAACTAGAAGACGAACAGCCAACTCTTCTTTCTAAATATATAAAAAAGATGCATTTGATTGCCTTGTAAAGTGGTAGTAAAACTGGAAAAGCACTGTTAATTGTCCCTCTTGTATCATCATTTTGACAATGTCAGGTTAAAATGAATTCTCACTAAACCCTCTGGAGAGGTGAGGTCATCAGCATTATGACATTCCATTGATGACTTTACTCTTTCTGAACAGCAACTGATCAATAAAAACTCCAGGTTGGTCTGATTTGCAGCCACCTGATGTTCATAGTGTCAGGGCCATCCAGTCTTTCTCATTTATTCTGTCTTCTGGAAGTTACGTTAGTGCTTGTCCTGCAGTAAGGTACTGCAGTTTTCTTGCTTTCACGCTCCAGGCTCAATGTCTGATAATAAATCAAGTTCACTGTTGATTTGATAATTAGAAGAAAAAAAATAGCAGAGGTGGTACAGGTTTATCTTTAGAGTGACATTTCTCTCACATGTTTTGGAGACATTCTTCTGATAAACGTGTTCCTTTCCTCCACTTTCACTGTCTATAGTATAGACAATCAAACCAAGCATTGGTATTTTAAGTCCATCATGAAGCAATGACATGTTAAGTAGTAGATGCCTGAATTCTGTTACACTTTTGCAACAGGTTTCAGTGACAAAAGCATTGCATTCCAGGTGGCCAACTGCATTCTTTTGGTCTTGTAAGATTTATAAAAAAGAAACCTGTTGTGGTTTTGCTTAGTGAGGGGGGCAGGGCGGGGGTGGCTAAGGTGGTAGCTTCTGTAGGAAACTGCTAGAAGTTGCTCCCCTTTGTTCAGTGGACTTGGCCGGGCCTAGGGTGGACCCGCTGCTGGCCAAGGCCGAGCCAATTGGTAGCAGAATGTCCCGTGATAACGCCTCTGCGATAACGTATTTAAGAAGGGGAAAACAGAAGAAAAAAAAAAAAAGAGAAGTGAAGCAGCTGAGCAGGGGGTAGAGAGGGGGAGGCGCGAGCCTTATGGGCCTTGCAGGCCTCACCCTCTGGCCTCCCGCTGGGCAGCCGACTGGGCCCAACTCGGCCCAGCCTGGCTGCAAGAAGTGGAGTGGAGATGAGAAGTGAATAAGATGTAAAAAGGATCCTGAGAGGTGTCTGACAGCTTGTTGTGAGGAATGGCTGCAGATGCCAAGGTCGGTGAAGAAGAAGGGGGAGGAGTAATGTGGCCCTCCTCCACCCCTGCAGCCTGTGGTGATGACCATGGTGGAGCAGGTTGTCCCCCTGCAGCCCATGGAGGTCCACGGAGGGGCAGAGATCCACCTGCAGCCTGTGGAGGACCCCACGCCAGAGCAGGTGGAGGCCTGAAGGAGGCTATGGCCTGTGGAGGGCCCGCTGGGGCAGCTGTTCTGGAGGGACTGCACCCCGTGGAAGAGATGACCCACACCGGAGCAGTTTCACGAAGGACTGTGGCCCATGGGAGGGACCCCACGAAAGAGCAGAGGAGGAATGTGAGGAGTTCTTCCCCCGACAATGAAGCAGCAGCATGAAACAACGCGTGATGAACTGACCATGACCCCCATTCCCTTTTCCCCCCTGTGCCACTCGGGAGGGGAAGGTAGTAGAGATAATGTTAAGCCCGGGAAGAGGGATGTTATCTTGTTCCCTGTCTCATTCTCCTGCTAGTTTTAGAAATAAATGAATAGTTTTCCCCAAGTCGAGTCTGTTTTGCCTGTAACGGTAACTTTAAGGAGTTTCTCCCTGTCCTTATCTCAAACCTCGAGCCGTTTTTCTTATATCATCTCTCCCTATTCTCTCGGAGGGTGGGGGGAGCGAGAGAGAGACTGCATAGTCTAGTCCCGATCGGGGCTGAACTACGACAAAACCAAAAACCAAGACAAGACTGAGAAAAATAAAACTGTGACATAAAGGATGTTATTGATGATTATATAATCATCAATATCCATATGAAATTGCTTCTTTTCAGAAAGCAAGCATTTTACACAGTACTTTTCAGAGGGAGGAAACTGAATTAATAGAGTTATACATTTCCTGAATTAATATAGAAGTCATTAAAGGCAAAGATCTGAAATTCAGTGGTAAAATGTCTGGCTTGGAGCATACACATATAACAATCATCATATCATTACATTTTTGGATTATACTTATGAGGTTAAAAATATATGTTTGAATGTACCAAACAAGCCCAAAGTTAACAGTAGAGAAGGAAACAACTTCTACAACTTCTGACTAGAGGATGTTTTTAGAAAGTGGTTTTTTTCAATCTTCTGAGAAGGATGTTACCCAGATTGAGTCTGGGTAACATTGACCTGGTCTTCGAAGAGGTCCTTCCTCTGTGTGTTAATTACATTCATTACTTACATTAATTTTTACCGATGAGATTCAAGTCACACACACACAGATCCAAGATTCGTAGCCTGTTAGAAGGCTGATAAAACTCAGGAAATAGATGCTTATTGAATCAGATAAGTTTGAGTCTAATGCTACTTCAAGAACATGTAAGCTTAGTGTGGCAATGTACTTTATTGGTGATTTATGAACCTCCCGGATCCTAGGGCTAAATGCATTCTAGTATGACCAACAGGATCATAGTAGGTCACCGGGTGAATTAGGTAGAGGTCTGTTAAATTTGTCTTGTATGCAGAAACAGTTATAAATTTGAAAAAATTTTCATCACTCCCTCCATCACAACAGCTGAGGCCTCTTCCAGGTAGACTGTAACCTCTGAAGACAGATCTGTTGCTGATGGAAACACTTATTCTTTTAATTGACCCATTGTTTGTGTTTAGAGAGAAAGGCAGACCAAAATCTACATCTTGTCTTCAACAATTGCCACAGGACATTGCTAAGGGGAAAGTAGTAACAGGGAAACCGTATATGATATACTTAGTCCTAATATGTTCCTAGCCTGTAGATATTTTCAGACAAGGGATTTCTAGTGCCAGGTTAAACTTTTTTTTTTGCATTTAACAACACAAAATATATTTCTATTCTGTGAACTTGTCCAGCCTTCCTTTGGAATCCAGGGAAAACTCCGGCATCTGCAGCATCTTTTGACAATGAGTTACACAGCTCTATCTCCACTTTTGGGAAGAACTTTTTCTTTTCAGTTGTTATGAAATTTGCTGTTATTGAGCTCATATATACTGGCTTTATTCAAAATTTGCTCATAGTGGTTTTATTTGATGCCTCCTGCTTCTTGAATTGGAACCCCTCTTCCTTGGGATGTTGATTTTGTAGAAATCTATCATATCTGCCTTCCTTTATCCCCTTTACAAATAGAGCCGTTGTATTTTGCTGAGTTGTTCTTCATTTTGGATTTGTGATCATTCTGATTGCCCTTCTCTGAATTTTGTTGATATCCTTTTCGAGGTGAGAGATTCAGAAGTCCAGCATTTCAGTCTGTACATGAACCATAGCACTCTTAGGTACCATTCAAAAAGGTGTAGGAAGCAAAAGAGAAAAGATCATTGTGATACTGAATAAAAATTTTAACAGCAAGATTTTCTTCCTGACTGACAATAGTCAATTCAAAGTTCATCATAATTTTATATATGAGATTACATCATTTTTCTATGTATCACTTTAAGTTCATCTACCATGGAATTCATCTGTTATTTACTATCATGTGATATATTCTCTGAGATCCTCTTTAAAATTCTCGCTCTTTTTTGCTACTCCAAATCATTTATTGTTTTTAATGTATTTTGGTACCACTGATTTCATATTATTTTTCAGGTTATTGATGAGTATGTTGAACAACACAGATGCTAGTACAGATCCCATGGTTGCCTTTCATTCCTTCTTTGCAAGAACTGGCTGCTCCCAAATCTTACAAGGTTTCTGACTTGTATGCAAGCAAGGACCTTCTCTCTTGGCTTGCACAGCATCGCAATGCTTAGCTTACTTTAAAGCAACCAGCTTTTATCCATTTGTTTTTAATCCCTTCAGAGAATCCTAATGGCTTTATGAAGGAAGACTTTCCCTTACAAACATCCTGTTGACTTGTCCTCATTTGGAAGAGATCATATCCATCCATGTGCCTGCTAATTCTGTTCTTTATTAATTTGCACTTACTCTAATTCTCACCAGAAATTTTGTTTCAAACGCCAACTAGACTCTTGTTTTCAGGGCTGCAATCCATCTGATTCTGATGTGAGGTTTTGAGGAGAAAGTAAGTTTCTTGGAGTCAGGAGGAAAGGCAAGAACCTTCTCAGTTTTAGTTCTGAAGATGTAAACATGCTTGGCAAACCTGCTAGTTTGTGTTCTTATTATTTAACATGTAGCATTAGAAGCTCAAACTACTGTAGAGGATGAAAGTTCTTTTTGAGAGATACTGCCTCTTTTTTTCAAAATGTTAGTTAATCTTGTTACAATCAGCAACAACTCTGGCACCACAAAACAATGAAAAATACGATTGGAAATTGAAAACAAAATCTACACGATTTAATTCTTTCTGCATTGAAAATGTATCATAAGCTATTGTATCATAAGCTATTGTGTGTATTTATCTGTGAATCTGATGATTACAGAATGGCCTCATAGCATAAATGAACAAATAATAAGCCAAGTGTTATGATCCAAAATTCTTCATAAGAGCTTTCATTTTTTTATATAGATTGGTACTGGACTGCTTACGTTTTGCTCTTTTATGACAGTTTATGTTTTCTCGCTGCATGGGTTCAGCCCTGTTAAAATGCAGAGGACACTAGTCATCTAAACTAAACCTGAAGACAGCTAAGATGCTCCTAGAAGAATGAAGACCAGGATAAAATGGCCAGAACATAAGTTACAGGTGCAATTAGGTGTAGTACAAACAAATAAAGCCTCTGTACTGAAGGGCAAAAGGAAAAAAACAGACAAACAAACAAACAAAAACCTTTTACTTCTCTCTCCAGTGTAGGAGAGTATTTTTCTTACTTTGTCATAGTGATTTACTTTGCAAAACTAAGCTAAAATTTGCAGAATGTTTGAATACAGTTTTTAATTTCATTGCCTTTAGGAGTACTCTGGGGACAAGCTCTTCTTAACTTGTCAAATACAACTAATATTAAATTTATTAACAGTATTATAATACAGGACCTGAGCTGTTTAATTTTGTATAATGATAATGTTAGTAGATGTGTAGTGATTCATAACGCTAGTCCTAATATGTCTTCTCTGTAAATCTATAGGACCTAGTTGTGATTGTGGTGCTACAACAATCATTTATGCACAGTATCTGGGAGGACATCCATCAGTAGCATCTATGAGAAATCTAATGCTCAGCAGCAAATGGTGTAGTCTACAAGTCCTTTTGAGGTGCTTTTAGTAGTCTTATAACAAGACAGTTAAAAATACAATTATTTTATACCAAATCTGGCATGACCCAATACCATCAGAGAAGCAGAACTGCAGACCTCTGCTGAAATATTGATAGTGGAGCACCCTGTAAGCAGCAGTGCCACTGGGAAAGACTGATGCTCAGACGTGTTTTATGCTTTATGACACAGTGGCTAGCATTATGTTGTGCATCTGGGGGATGTCTGACAGACTTATTGATACTGAACAGAAGAATATGTTTATATATTAATGACGCTCGTCCAAGAAATGTTGCATCTGGACATGACCCAGAGCCTGTTGATGTCAGTGGGGATATTTCTTCTGCCTCAAGCGATTTCATCTTAGCCTGTATGTTTGTTTAATGGGCATGCAGACTGGATCTCAGATACTTAATAAGTGCTTCAGTGTGATACAGTCTACAATTCAAAGTCAGCAGGAGGTGCATTGTGTGACTGTCTACAAGCTGTTTGCTCTGTAAATTCATGTTGTCTCTTCCACATATGTAATGCTGTAATTCTCTAATGTTGCAAAATTGGTATTATGGTATTCCTTATTTTCAACATCACTGCAGTGATGACCCTGATTTTCATCTGCAATGTAATGAACAGGTATTGATCTTTTTAATTACTTCCCAGAGAGTTCGGTAACATTTTTCTTTGCCACTTTAGTATTTGCTGAAGAGGGAAAAAAGCCATTAATAAAAAGTGATTTAACAGCTTAATTCAGACACTAACCTTTTTTTTTTTAGTGAGGTTTTATGTACCCAGAGATATTTTTTCCCCAGTAAGTGTTGTCTACTTACTTGTTTGTTTAACCACCTTGCTGATCGCTTTATATTTTCCTCTTTGGGATTTCTAAGTCTAAGTAAGTAAGAGAGTGTCTAGTAGCCTAGAAATAACTGTGACTGATGGATGTCTATAATTTTAAGGGTGAAGTTAGAAACTAAAGAAGCAGTAATTTCCAATGGATACCATAAAACCAGTTTTCCCTCTTTCCCCTTTCTCCTGATTCCTCAAAAAACCACTGAGGTAGCACCATGACTTGTATAATCTAAGTTAGCAGTTAAATTCCATCTGCACAGCTTAATTACTCACTATGGAGGCTACAGGAATGTATAGAAACAAATTTACCTTTGTTTATAGAAATATATATTTATTTTATACATATTTTAATGTGTTTTCACAAACTGAGGTATGTTTCTGCCAAATTACATTTTCAATTAATTGTCTTATGCTTCTGCTTGCTCATCAGGTTTCTGAATCAAAGTTCTCAGAAAATTTAGGGTATAACATTAAGTTACCAATACAGTTTTAAGTTGCCCTTTTTTTTTTTAAGTGATAAAGAAGCTTCTGAAATTCTACTTGATATTCATACTATGATTGCTCAAATACGTTTGCTAATTCCTGAATTCTCTACCTCCTTGCTCTAAGTGGCACAGGGGGACGAGGAATGGGTGTTGTGGTCAATTCATCACTCATTGTCTTTGCTGCTGCTTCCTCCTCAGGGGAAGGATTCCTCACAGTCTTCCCCTGCTCCAGCATGGGGTCCCTCCCACACGAGACAGTCCTTCATGAACTGCTCCAGCATGTGTCCTTCCCATGGGCTGAAGTTCTTCACAAATTGCTCCAGCATGGGTCCCCCACAGGGACAAAAGCCCTGCCAGCAAACCTGCGCCAGCGTGGGCTCCTCTCTCCATGGGGCCACAGGTCCTACCAGAAGCCTGCTCCAGCATGGGCTTCCCATGGGGTCACAGCCTCCTTCAGGCATCCACCTGCCCCGGTGCGGAGTCCTCCATGGGCTGCAGGTGGATCTCTGCTCCTCTATGGGCCTCCATGGGCTGCAGGGGCAGGGCCTGCCTCACCATGGGCTGCACCACAGGCTGCAGAGGAATCTCTGCTCTGATGCATGGAGCACCTCCTCCTCTCCTTCTTCTCTGAGCTTGGTGTCTGCAGGGTTGTTTCTCTCACACATTCTCACTCCTCTATCCCAGCTACAGTTGCACAGGTTTTTTTCCTCCTTCTTAACTATGTAATCCCAGAGGGGCTACCATCATTGCTGATGGGCTCAGCATTGGCCAGTAATGAGTCTGTCTTGTAGCCAGCTGGCATTGGCTCTGTCAGACACAGGGGAAGCTTCTGGCAGCTTCTTACAGAAGCCACCCCTGTAGTCCTCCTCGCTACCAAAACCTGGCCACACAAATCAAATACACCAGTTCATAATACCCACACCCTTCTGAAACTTCATTTTTTTTTTCTTGGATATTTTAAGTGTTTTTAGTAAATTCATGAGAATAATAAATTGCTTTGTTTAGGCCCCTGAACTGAGTCCCTTAGACTATGCAATGCCCTAGAGTTTTCCCAGAGCCTCCTGTCTGCCAAGTCACACCTCACATCTAATATTCAGTATAGTGACTGCATCCTTGGGAAAAAGCCTGTTAGGAAAGTGTTACGGATCAAAGCCATAATGACAGTGAACAAAACTAAGTTCTCTCAGGGAGCGACAAGTGTGGGATGCTTTGTATGGAAAGGACAGCTAGGAGCCAAGGCAGGCAGAGACAGTGATGGTGGAGGGAGCCCCACTGCACCAGAGCAGGGCAAGCAGGGCAGGCATAGTGATGACAACCTGGTTAAGCCAAAGTTTGGTGGTTATTAAGCAAAGTCCATGGTGACAAGACATGTCCATGGTCAGACTAGGAAGACCAGTCCACAAGCCAATGTCAGGTCTAGTGCAGTGAAGGAAATGGTGACACACAGCCATGGCTGCAGCATCTCTCAGGCAGAGACCAGGGACGAGTCTGAGTTTGTGAAGGAGGGACAGGCCTCTGCTGAGGCTTCTCCAGGCCAGGCAGCTATGTTGCCCACATTGACCTAGGCACCCATGTGTGTTGAAATGAAGTATTTCATAGTGAATCCATTGTGTCCTCTGAAAAATAAGATACATTCAGTCTAGTACACTCTAACAGTTTTCTACCTCAAATCCAGGACACACAATGTAGGACAGTAGCACCAGTCTGACAGGAAAACAAATTCACATGTTTGTAGTTGGCTTAAAGAGGAGAAAGGGAACACAAACAGCTTCTGCTTTAATGAAAAGAAGTTTTGAAAGTCCAGAATCTGCTAGGTTTTCTCAGTTGTTCTTTTACATTTTTCCAATGTCAAGTGTGCCAGTGTCAGGATCCTCTTCTTCCAGAAGTTAAGCTGTCTGGGTCAATGTGGGCTCATATTTCAAAGACATGCCACAGCTTTAAGTTTCTATCAACTTCCTGCTGGCTTCCTACTGTTTGGTTTTTTTTTTCTGAGAAGAAGCTGACCCACTTACAGATTAGAAGTAAGGAGCAAGAATTCTCTCTATGCATAAATTCTAATTCTGCCAGGAATCCTTCTTCCATTTATGGGAGCCACACACAGAAAATTTGAACAGGTAGTTAAAAGAGATTCATGGCAGCATGCTGATAATTGCACAAAATTACTATTTCAATCTGTTAGCTTTGTCTTTTTTTTAAACAGTGCACTTTTGAAAAGTACTGTAAAATCACAATAATCAAGGATGTGGAATGCAATATTGATGAGGTTTGATTGGTTTGTTTTATTAAAACCTTGTTACTTAATGTTTTGTTTTGCTTGGAACTCCGGTTTGCTCTCAGATACTTCAGTTAAGCTACTGTGGGATTCTACAAGAGGAAGGTTGCAATGTCTGTAATACACATCTAGAATACAGGGGATTTGACACTACTATACTATTACAAATAATTGCAACTTCCAACAGCCCTGGAGTTAGTTCAACCTATACTGATTGTTTTGTTGGGCACCCATTTAGGAGTCCAGGAGGCTGGAATGGCTGGAGTGGCATAATGCCACCTTTCCCAAGCAGAGTTTAGCCGGAAACTGAATCCCAAATACCAAACTTGACCTCTGGGCATGCTAGCGTTTTTCAGGCCCACTCAAGGCACTATCCTTGAAGTTCTTTCTAGCTTGACAGAAATTATTATCAACTGTAACTTTTCAAACCAGTGTTTTAAAATATTTTGTTTTCATTCCATTGTCCAATTTTTTATTGTTTTGATAGCAAACAAAGAATTTGTGCAAAGCTAAGTGATCACTACAGAGACTTTGAATATGCTAAGAATGAATGGAATATGTTTTCACTCAAGAATTTTTTCATATTTTAGTCTCTTCAACTCATCATCTGAGTTTGAAATTACTTTCTGTTATAGCAGTGGGTATCCTAGTTGCTAAGGATTTTAAAAAATATTTTAAGCATAAATTATGTTTTATGCATATTAATATTTCTATTAAGTGTATTCTCTTCCATAAGTTTTTGTGTCATATTCATCTCATTAAAGCACTTCCGAAATAAAGTCTGAAGGAATGTAATTAACATGTGCCATATGTTTGTTTGTTCAACCTCTCTCCCATAGGGAAGAATGAGTGCAGTGGAATATTTTTCTTCCCATATTATTTAATTAGACACACACAAACTGTTCTGAAAGTCTATAGGAGAAATAAATACATTTTTAAAAATTGTCTTTCCCTGATACCAGAAGTTTTTAATGTCTGTAAAAGTCTCTGGTTTACATTATTCAATCCTCAGTCAGTCACTGTCTGAAGTCTGTTTCCTCCACAGGTGAACTGTATTACTTTTTCCGAACTGGTAAAGCTGGTGACCACAGCTTACCTTAGAATTACGGGCAAAATTTTTTACATTTATACTACTTAGATATATATAGATAACTATTTGTATTTCTTTACAATAGATGGAGTCACCTGCAAAGTTCTAAACGTTGCTGCTTTGAAGAGTATAGCCTCCATGAACAGCTAGAATATGAACAGTCTGTCTTTGTAGCATTCAGTCTACACTTATGTCACTGAAAAAGGTGCAGCCTAATCCTAACTTGTTTTAAGTGCTATGTATTACATTATTCAGAAAAATATTCCAAGATGCAATAAAAAATTTTTCTTTACAGTTGTTTTATTGAACCAGTTGAACAAACCCACACTAAATATTTACACAAAATTGAAGTGAATAGGAAAGCAGAAACGTAAGAACAATATACCCTAACCCTAAACATAATATTGTCAGGGAGAAATTCAGACATTATCTTTTTTAGACTATTGCAGCTGTGACACTGTCATTCAGTGCAAGTATGCAATTGCACTCTACTATGTGGGGTATCAACGGGCAGCATGGAGCTAAAGTCTCATAGATCATCTCTTCCCCTAGATAGACCAACACCAAATACCTAAGCCTAACTTCATTAAGTGGCAAATGTCACCTGTCCAAGTAACATTTTCTCAGTGTTTTTCTTATTACTGTTCTGTTTCTCCTTTTCCAGTTTCCGTAAGTGATCCTTAAGCTAAATGTTGTAAAGAAAACACAATGTATTTTATAAAAAGTTGCCACACAGGAAGTGTAAAAAAGGAAATACAGCAACTTAAGCAAGAGTTTGGAAATCTACTAGCTAGAATTGCTCTATTTGGTTAAGTGGCTTTTTTTTTTTCTCCGTCCTTGTGTTTAGATCCAGCCCACAGTGGAAATCATCAAATTCTCAGAGCTGACAGGTTTGCTTCTACTCTTGCCTGTAGACAGAAAACAGGTTGGAATTAGACATATAATTGAAACAAGCTAACATCCTCCCATGGCTCATGTCCAAATGGGTTATTTGAACAAAGACAGAAAATTGTAAAAACTGTTACTATGAGAACACGCTTTATGACAATAGGCTTACTTGGATCTCCATCTTACCAGCATTTTTGTCTCATCTTGCTTTAATTCATTGCACATTTATTTCTTTAGCACTAGAAACTGGCTTTTCTTTCTTTATGTCAGCACTGCTGTCACTGTAATGGTTGTTCTCAAGCATTGCACATATTTTCATTTACAGCTAAGACTAAGGATTTTAGGACTGCAATTTTTATTTTCCAGCCCTTCCTCAGAGAATAGTAATTTTCAATCTGATCTATAGTCTTTTGGTGCCTACAAAAATTTAATATCAAATATTTATAGACTGAAATTCATTGTAGATCAGCACCTCCACTGGAAGAATTTTAGACAGTGTAGAAAAGTGGTATTTAAACTAGAACTTCAGTCAGTTTTCTATCCACATCTATTCAGTTGTCTACCTTACTCACCCCATTTACTCAGCTTGAATAGTCACCCCTTTCTCTGTTATGCCACTTTACCTTATCTAGTTTTAGTACAGAACCACAGAATCAGAGAATATCTCATGCTAAAACGGACCTATAAGGATCATCAAGTCCAACTCCCTGCTTCCTCACAGCAGTACCTAAACCCAAACAATATGACTAAGAGCCAGGCTTTACCAGTTTACCATTATTACTCTAATTTTCCATCTGCTTTGCTTTGCCACCCAAGAACATCTCTTTATATCTATTGCAATTAAGCAATTGCTGTTTCATTTCAACTGCTTATCTTTTCTAAGCTATTGATTGACATTCTTAGATAGCAGCAATTAGCTCCTACTTTGTTTTTAACAATTATCCTCTATTCTTGCCATTTTCTGGTTGTCATCTAACTGCTGCTACTAATTTACCATGAATCACTTACAACTACCATACTTTCCCAGTATCTACCTTTTGCCACTCAACTTTCAACATTTTACTTTGGAATTTGCATTGAACATTTTACAATAGCTACTCCAAATCTTTCCCTGCTGTCAGCTCCATGGATCCTTACTTCAAAACCTTTTGCTTTGTCATCTTAAATGAATGTAGAATGGGGTTAACTTTCTTTGCTATTTGCTGTATAGAAAAATAGGACAAGTGATAGAGCAAATGTTATCTGACAGTGGGGAGGTTCTTATATCTGAAGGGAGAGTGCAAAGGAAAGGGAGCAAGACTCTTTTCAGTGGTGCCCAGTGACAGGACCAGAGGAAATACACACAAACATAAACACAGGAGATTGTCTCTGAACACTGACATAGTTTGCTCAGAGAGGTTGTGGAGTCTTCCTCCTTGGAGATTTTTAAATGCCATCTGGACATGGCCCTGGGCAACCAGCTCTGAGTGGCCAACTTGAGCAGGGGGTTGGACTAGATGATCTGTAGAGGTCCACTCCAACCTCAATCCTTCTGTGATTCTGTGATCAGCAGATATTAATTAATCAATCCTGTGGACAATCTCAAAAAAAAAAAGGATTTTTATCAGCAAACTTTCTCCCTTCGATAAAGATTATCACTCTTCCCGATGGAAAATAAATCTCCCTAAATGCATCTGAGTTCCAGTACCACCTTCACCTTTTGTTTCATTTTCTGTCTGACTCATTTCAAACACGTCAGAAATATTCATACTCTCAAAATATTGTTTTGCTCCCTTCCTGCAGTGTAAAACTCAGGCAGCTCTAAGTCAAATTGAAGGTAGTCAATGTGCAAGAGTTATCTACTTTTTTCATTCCCAGTCAATATTCCAGATATCATGCTATGTTCCTTTTCTACTTATTCCTTTTTCCCCATTTCTCCATTGGACTTGGTTGCTCGGAGGTCTATCCTTTAAAGATCTTCCCTAACAATGATAGAATAGAGATTGAATTTGGGTATTATACAATGTACTACCTTGCAAATTGTAGTTTAATAGTTTGGGGGAAAGTCACGTAATTTCTCAGCTTTCCTGTGCTGTCAAGACAAAAGAAAGGGTGAGTGGAATTTAACTATAGCAATGGTTGTGTTAGAAAGCTACCTTTGACATTAAATATGCTTTCAGAAGTTTTTCTTGTTGATGCCCAAATCCGTGGTGCATATAGAATATATCATTGAAGACAGGAACTTTTTTTTTTCCCTATGAGTGTGTCTGATGGGCAAAAAAAAGTCCTGATAAATTCCCAAGAAAGTTCCGATAGAAAGTGCTGATAGACAATTTTCTCATTCATTACAATGCTGCATTTGACACTTTCAGACTGAGCTTTGTCAGTGGTTAGTTATGAACAGGAAACTGAAGTAACAAGATTTGGTTAAGACAGTAACACAGAGAGTAAATATGGGTAAAAACCGAAATTACAGAACAGATTGCTAATTGTCACGGAACTGTGATGTAAAGTGAAGCACAACAATGATTTTTCATTGTATTGCTGTGCAACTGTAAAGTTCACACAGTGAAATTCTGCTCATTATTTTGTTTGCACATGGAGAACTCCAACATAGCACTGAGATATATCACAAAATAAAATTATCAAAGTATATTAATGTTTCTTCATACCCTTAATGTTTTCAATTTGAAATTGATTTCCCTCAGGTTGAATATGCAAACTTCAGTCCCTGCCTGTAATTAATTTCAAATGCTTTTTATACCAGACAAAGTACAACATCATAAAACAAATTATTGTGATGCTTGGTAGTGGCAAAATATTATACTATTAGTAATTTAATATGACTTAAATATTTTCATTCAAACTTAGAAGAAATAAGTGTTCATGGCCAGGCACCAAATAAGGGACACTTCATCACCAAAAGTTAAAAGTCTGATATAGCATTTTAAACAATGAAGAGGCTCTTTGGGTTAGAAACATGCAGATAATCTTAACTGCAGGTGTTATGGGAAGCTATACCAAAGACACATGCTTGCTGTGATGCACACTGTCCAAGCAGTGCTGAAGGCTCAGCAGAATGTTAGAATGGATTTTAACTGTTGGCCGGCTGTCTGCACACTAGTCCACTTCTGCCAGGATTGTTTTGAACACTTAAAACCTCTGAGAGGCTTCAAAGAGTTTTCTGATCTTTTAGTAGCCCTTGTCACTGTTCTTTTTCTCCTTTCTGACTCCATCATGAAAAAAAATGGCCTGACAGTTAAGGACAGAAGTGTTTAATCTTGGACTACTGACATCCTTTATCTTTGCAAGTCTAGGATAGTTAGCAATGGGTGTTTTCATCAAATGAAGAGTGGCACTTTCCCTCCACCTGCTCTTTGCTATAGCATGAAGCACTTGTCTTCATTTATAGTTTTATCCTTTAGTCCTCAAAACTGACAGTTCAACATTATCAGCTAAGGGAAAAATAATTTTATGCAATTTAGCTCTGAATGGTATTTTCTTGTTCCTCCAAAGATTGTACAGACAATATTTTGGCACAAAGACAGCCTGCAAGTACAACAGTTATGGGTAAATGATAGAAACCTTTTCTTGAAAATATGTACTAAGTATTAAAATTTTTCTTTTAAGAAATGACTGGGTACAAAAATATCTAGGGGTTTTACTATGGGTTCCTCTCAAAATAATGTAGATGAAGCTCTGCTTGGAGTCTCTCTCACAACATCTATGAAAATTAAACAACTTCCTTACTCAACATTACTATGACTTCTACTGTAATGGTTTTAATACATACGTTTTCCCATCCTTTTCTTCACTAACCCTATCTTTTCTTCTTCTAGTCAGAAGCAATAACCTTTGTGGCCCATGAAATGCCCCTCAAAAAACCTAAATCGATTTCCAAGAACTTTCTCGAGCATCTGACATCCATCTTCTAGAAACTTTTAGTAGAGTCTCTTTTATTCTGTTTCTATTCAATGGGAAAAAAAAAACAAACCAAAACAAAACATTTTCTGTCCAAAAAACCAAAAAAAAAAAAATAGTAAAAACTTCATCTTAGATAAAATTTGGAGAAATACTGCTACATTGATATTAGTATTTAAACACAAATAGACAGAATCACAATATTCAGTCTATCTTTTGACAGATATATATTTAATGATTTAGCTGCACATTTAGGTGTGCATTTGACTGATTGATATCAGCTATTTGCAGAAGCAGGAATAAAAAAAAATGAACCCTTCTGAAATGAAATTTGCAAAGGACAAGCTTTTTTCTGGTCTTAGAACTATTAAACATGTGCCAAGACTTCTGCTTATCTAGTTCTCCTTGACTTTAAGAGCAAGGCTGATTTCAAAAGATTTGTGAAAATGGCTCCTTTTTGTAGTGTGAACCAGAAACAACTAAAAGTAGGAAACGGATGAAAGTCATAGGTGTCACAACACATATACAAACCTTTCAAGATACTGGGATACTTTTAGGCCAATGTTCCTATGAATAAAAGGACATTGTGCACAGAATCAGATCTTAACTGGCCACAAGATTCACCAGTTCTTGCCCAAGTAAAGTGATTTTAAGGCAACTTTCTGCTGCTAGCCAATGATTCCCAAATCAGATTATTTGTTTGTGCAGCTCATGAATGTGTGGCATATGATTGACTTTATGACAAGTAGAATCCTCTTTATGTCTGAAGAAACATAATTTGTAGGGTTTTCTACTTGCTTACTAGGCTACACAGCCCGGAGAGACCAAAATATGTATTTGAGGGTAAAGAGCACAGAGTACCTGTAGACTCAAATCCACTACTCAAAAAATAAAGAAAAAGCATTTGCAAGCTTCAGCTCTCCCTGGATTCATGGAGTCCTCATTTCCAGGTTTAGTTTCAGTCCATTCAATTACTTCATGAGTTGCAGCAAATCTTACCCAGTCCCATCTGGTCCCTATAGCAGTCTCCTTTTTTTCACTTTGTTGCCCTGGTTGTTAGTTCCCTACTGCTCTCAAAATGTTCTGTCTTGGTGTGATCTGCAAGCCTCCACGGCATGCTCTGATTCTGCTGCCTCCCTTGGCAGACTCTCTAGTCTTCTTCTCCAAGAATTTTCTCCAACAATTTCATCCTCTTTCCAAAGAAGCTGGCCTAACCCAGTTCTAAGAAGTGCAGATTTCTTTTATAACATTAGCCAAAAAATCATCCATATCAACTGATGAAGAGTCAAATATATGGACATGAAGCATTAATTTTGCCTTCATTTAGGTAAGTACACACTGAATAACTGCATTCCTACTGATGAGTAAACTTTAAAACAATCAAAGAAAACTAACCAAGTCAGGGAACACTTGCAGCCGTGTCCACTGAAGTCACCAGAACTTTGTAGATAAAAGGCAGAAATAAAGCTTTGATTTTAGTAGATTTTTTTTTTTTTTTTTTTTTGCAGAGGGGAGGTGAAAAAAATCTACAATGTATATGAGATTAAACGACACGTAACAAAGAATAATGTGGAATTTTATGTCCTTTGAAACACTGTTACGTGATCACTAAAAATCTCTCTGAAAACTAAAGAAGGAGGGAGACACAGAAAATCAAAACCTCATTTTTAGTATTTCACTCCATAAAGATTTATTTTATCACGTGGTTTGGCTACAGATTTTACAACAAAAGTTTAAGAAGTTTTTAAAGGTCTTAGTTTTCTGTGGAGATTTATTTTGATTGTGTTTATATGACATACCAAAGTGGAGAAAGACACAGAAAGGAAAATGGGAAAGAAATGAATTTTTGAGATGGAATACAGATCTGTGTCTGACCTGGAACTATAACTGGAACTAGATCTGTATCTGGAACTAGGTAATCTAAAGCAGAGAAAATGAAATATTGAGTAGCATTGCAATGACTGAGAACTCTAAGAATAACGAGTTGATGTTAGAAAGTTAGTAGTATGATATTGCTTGCCTCTGTAAGGAAGCAGAATACAGGATCTTGGCAGTGAAACCCTGGATGTTTCCACTGCACTAGGGAAGATGCTAATCTGCTGTGTACACAGAAGTTTGTGAAGGTGGCTGAGTGAGGTAGGAGATTTTTAGTGAAGTCTTTTTGCAGAGACAGAAAAGTGCAGGTAGTGTAAAACTCCACTAAAAATTTAAGTCAGATAAAGTGCAGAAAAACCACTTGGAAAGTTTCACAGACACCACAGAGCCAAACAGAGAACTTTGCAGGCAGCAGAAGAGAGGAAAAGAGAGACACACTTTGTACTAAACAGTATTTCAGCATAACTACAAAATTAACAAGCTCAAAATGAATGGGACTCTGGGATTCTGCAGAAGTTAAGACTCTGCACCCTAGCAGAGCTCTCAACATTAAAGAATACTTCACAGTGATACAGAAATGGAAACAGGAAAAAGAACATAGAGCTGGAGACTTTGGTTTAAGATGTCCTCCCTTCTGTTTTTATCTTTAAATAAAGAATGTGTTCAGAATCGTTCTGCGAAGCCTAGCTTTCTGAACATCATATTCACCCTCTACCAATTGATCCAGATTTACACCGTGAACAGCAGCCTTATGTCTGTGAGAACAAGGGAAGGATCTGGGAAACAAGCAAGGTCTTTGTCCTGGTTTCAGCAGGGATGGAGTTAATTTTCCTCTCAGTAGCCAATGTGTTTTGGATTTCGGATGTGAAGAATGTTAATAAATGCACTGGTGATATGAGTTGTTGCTAATGAGACCAAGGACACTGTCCAACTTTCCAAGTCTTACTAACGTACAGATACAAGAAGCTGGAAGAAAGACATACAGAATAATTGACCCAAACTGGCCAAAGAGAATTTTGTTCAGTATATAAGCGGGGGCTGGCCAAGCCAGGGTATCTGCCTTCCTGGCATCCATTCCTCTCTCTCTCTTGCTGGCATAATTCCCTCTACCTTGCTGGCTCACTTTTGCTCCTTTACTTGTTGCTCGGTTTTGTTTACGTAATTGCTACTCGGGACGGGCTGTATCAGTCATTGGGACATCGTTGTCCATTTTGTATACTTTAATATCCTTATATTTTGTTATTATTGTAGTTTTCCTTTGCTATTTTAGTAAACTGTCTTCATCTCAACCCATGAGTTTTCCTTTCTTCCCAATTCTCTCCCTGATTCCCTCTGGGGAGGGAGAGGATGAGTGAGAAACTGTGTGGTGACCAGGGCTAAACCACAACAATATTCAAGGAAGAACAGCGTAATTTCAAGGATTAGACATTTAAAATAAAAGTATTTCCTTTTCAAAAAAAAAAAAAAAAAGGTGTCTCTATCTAAAGTGTGTGAGAAAACATAAAGATCCAGTGAGGTATATGGCTTAAACTCTGCTCATCTTCAATGGATTTCTACCTTCATACGTTTCAGGTGAGATCAAAGATCCATATAGTCCAGTATCTTGACACCAGTTATCCTCAACATCACATAGGAAAGAAAACATAGCAAAAAAGAATAAACATGGAGTGCTATTTCCCCAGAGTAATCTCACAGTTTGGAAATCAGGAACATTCAGAACCAGAGGTGGTGTCCTATATCTTGCTCTGAGTGGACTTTTCTTCCAAGGATTTCTACAATTGCCTTCTAAACTCACTACGTTACCATCCACAGCATCCTGTGGCAAGAAGTTCTAAAGTAGAGCAATATTTTCTATGAAGAACCACTTCTCTTTTGTTCTTGCCACATCTTCAAAAATTTAATATCCTCTTCTCCACTGGAAGAGACAGTGAATGATTGTATTTACCTTTTCAAAGCTGCTCATGATTTTATAGACCTCTGTCATGTAGCACTTCAGTTGATTACCAGGTTAAAGTTCACAGCTGTGTACTTTATTACACTGTCAAACACAGAATGGAAAGTGACCTGCAATCTTTGCTGTATTTAGTGATTGTTCTGCTCACCATGTGTGACCAAGGATAAGAAAAGCTGGAAGAAGAAGAACCCTACAGTTAACCCAATAACAGTGTTTGATGATATTTTAGCAACATTCTTCCATGTTGTTTTAGCAGCTGATAGGTTTAGTCAAAAGTATAAAAAAAATAGTATAAACTGTACCTAGATATATTCCTTTCCTACTTATTTTGGACTTTATAACTTTTTCTTTTTTTTTGAAAAAAAAAAAAAAGTGTTGATTGCACTTGTTATTAAATAAAATAAGAAATGGGAACACTGTGAGAAAAAGCCATAGGAAAAGTTTTTTCTATGCCTTCTAGTTGATGTGCTTATAACATATCAATTAATATTAAAGCTGAGGTCCAGATAAACTTACGTCAAGCCCAGAGTGACGTTCCAAGCTTGTAAAATGAAAACTGCAGAAAAGACTCTTTCTCACACATTCTGGCTATGAGCACTAACCGTACTCTTATGGAAGACAGTTTATGATAAATTTGTTGAAGATGTCCACCATGCAGGACATTCTTCAGCTTTTACCTTCCTATTTTGCTTTTTTATAGAAAACTTACTCTTGATTTCTTCTAGGAAAAAAAAAAAAACAACCCTTTATTACTTTCTTTCTGCACAAAGAACAAGCAGAGTTAATTGCAAGAATAAAAAGTATAAATCTCTTTTTATTTTTGTATGAGACAGCAAATGACTCCCATTTGCTGAAAAAATGACAATGCTGTGGGCCAGATGGACTCCAATACAATATTGATTAGGACTATTATAGCCCATCAAGGAACAAATGGGATAGCAATTTCAAAAATGCTCTTGTATTTTGTGTGATAGAAAGAGAAAGACAAATGATTTGACAGTGAAACAGCCAAGTAACTGGCATTGCAGATGAAAATTACAGACATTAATATGGATATGATATGGCCAAGGAAATGATGAAAAAGATTTACAAATAATTTTATTTAGCTTTTTTACTCTTATATAAGTATTTGTGTGAGAATTAATTAATACATTTGAAAGCACTTTTAAAGGAAGCTGAATGTTCATAACCAAATGTGTTTAGAGATTCTATACAACCCATCCTCCAGAGCTGCGTGAAGCCTTATGCCTTCTTTTTTCATGAGCACATCATCCTACAGGGAACGTAATGTTCATCAGAAATGGTACAATGCTTCCTGAATTGCCTTGGCTTCTCCTCTACTAACAAATTTTGTGATTGCTGTGCAGTGAGCTAGGGCTTACATGGTGCTGCTCCTCCTGCTCCTTCTTGGATGTCCCCCTCATCCTTGACTCCAGCCAGGGCTGCGGGGGGCTGCTAGTTGCGGGCATGAGGTTGGAAGCACCCAGTGCTTTGTGTCTGGAGGCCAAAGCCCTGAGGGGTCAGTTGTATGAGCAGTGGCTGATGCCTTATCTCAGCAGTAAAATGCTTTCAACTCAGAAGTCAATGCTGCCTTAAGTTGATTCACATTAAATCCACTGTCAGACAACAGCCTTGTTTACAATGTGAGGCAGGATATCTCTTGCAAAACAGGGACCAGTAATGCAATCTAGCCTGTTCCCTCAAACTCTTACCTTATTTGCATCAGCATTTTGGAGACTGTTGTCTTCTGGAGACTTTTTGATTTCTACTTAGTAAAACTGTAGTTGGACATGTTGTAAATGACATTTCTGTACTTGCTGGTGGCTCTATACTTCTCTGCTTTGAATATCAATGCAAACTGCAGCTGTGTCACTCATTTGCTCTTTGCCTCCACGATTCCCTACAAGGAGGTAGTACTGCCACTATGAAGTACTTCTTTGCACCATCTGAAATCAGCAGCTGTGCTTATTATTGCAGAAAAAGAATCTTTCTTCATCTCTATTACAGTCTGATAAGATTTGAGTAAAATATCTAAACAGATATTCCAGTTTAACAAAAACCTCAATCTCATTTATTTCTCTCTAATTATTATTTTATCATTATTATATTATTATGATCAACACACTACTAATTCTCTGAAGTAGCACAGAAGTTTACATATAACCGAGTATTATATTCATTATGGGCACAGTAGGTTTTGTCCATGAAGAGTAGAGTCTCTCTGTGTAACTGTCAGCCCTTACCTTGTTCCACAAGAGCAGTCTTAAGTGTAAATTATTGGAGATGATTGGAGTATGAACTATTGCTGTCCATCTTCTCACAGAACACAGCTTGATTCTGTGTTTTTACCAAGACTGCTGTGGCAAATAAATAATTACATTAGTTTTCAGATCACAGATGTTTCTTTCCACAAAAGGGAGAAGGTAAAGATAAATACTTCTCGTGATCTAAAAGCAAGTGCTACTGTTAGCTGCTTTCCCTTCAAATAAATATGATTCATTCAGTAAAACCAGCTAAGAGCTGAAGATACTTTCCAACAGGTGTTGGACTTTATATCTTTTTTAGATATCCATTAAAAATCAATAGCATTTGGAATTACAAACATAAGCAGTACTTAGAAGAGGACAGCCAGTAAAGAACAAACCCAAGGTCTGTATAACAGCCACAGAAAAGGTTTGCTGGATCTCCTTAGATTAGCTAAAAGACAACATTGCTACCAAGCTCTGATTTCATTAATATCCAGTGATAGCAGCAGTGGTTGGATTACAGCTTACGGACACATATGCACGTGTATTTTGGATGCTTTTAAAGATAACCGCCTTCGTACAGTGTTACTTGAAAATTACAAAGGAAGATAAATGCTGGCTCAGTAATTTCAGTTAGGATGTATGATTCATAAGGAGGTGGAAATCATTCAGACAACATAGGTAATAAATAGCACAGAAAGATTTTAGAGCAATAAAATGAGACATACGGAAAGAGAGTTAACAATTGGCTATATTACTGGGACACAAAATCCGTATCTACTCCACAGGTAGGCAAGATCAAGGAAGTAGTCAATGCTCTTTGCCTAAATTAACTCTCTGATAAATTCAATAAAATAAGCTACTTTTAGACTAAAGACTGACCATCTTACCCTGCAAGGCATTTCAATATATCTAGAGGGCAAACATGTAGTGCATGGCAATTGCCTCTCCGTGCATAATTTGGAGCACACTAAAAGCGACTATGATCTGGGCTGCAGCAAGCGGCCAGGAGTTCAGTTAGTTTAGGTTTGGTGTCAAACCACAGCAGTTTAGAGGAAAGTGTGGGGATTTCCGGGTCACAGTTCCCCCTTAAAGCAGGTAGGCCACGTGGTGTTGCTCTGTTGCTCTCCCCCTTGAATCCTGTGTGACAGCAAATTACCCCAAGCAGACTCTTGATGGTTGTGTTCAGCAAAAAACTTGTGCCCTAGTGGTCTTCTATAATTTTGTTGTATCTGAAGGATAGAGTTAGAAGCAACACTTCTGAATTCTGCCTGAAGAGAGAAGTCAGGGAAAAGAGACTTTAAATCTGTATTAACGCTTCTCCCATGAATTAATTAATTAACTCAGAGCTGGAATCTCTAGCTTTAGAGCTACTCGAAATCTGCATGGCCAAGGCTCCAAGTAACCTAATCGAATGTAAATTTGGACTAAACTTCAAAGGTAGACCTGCTTTGAGCAGAGGCTGGATCAAATGACCTCCAGAGGTCCCTTCCAAACTAAATTATTCATGATTCTAAAAGTAATTTCTGGGTGGTGAAAAGATTATATTCTTTTAACACACACTTTATATATATTTTAGTGTCAAGCTTAGCAATTCCTGACTCAGTTAGAAAAGTCTCTGTAGTTGACAAAAAAATGACTGGGGAGCTATCTCAGGCCTTCTCTAAACAGATCAGACAGTTTCAGTCTTTATCAGACATTTTTATTATTTGTTTTTCTTCTCATAGTAGCTAGTCCAGGCATTAGAAATAAATTTTAACTCACAAAAAATAGTTTAAAAATAGAAACCAAAATTTTAAATATTGTTGTTTTTTTCTAGTCACTAATATATTATAAACTAGCTACTAGTTTAATAATTCCTTCTCCCTCAAGGAAACAGCTGCATTACAAGGCAATGTTATAAATTCACCCATTTTCCAGTTACTCATGAAGTGTTTAGAGGAAAAAAAAAATATTTTTAAGAATATCTTTATAGAATGCATCAAATAATTCTTATAGTTTCACTATAAAAAATAAAAGGGCACAAAATCTTTCCCTTCTTTCTTCTTTTTTAGCACCTGGTCCTCTTAAAGAAGCAATTCATTTATCAATTCTCCCCTGTAACCTCAGCATAAAGATGCCTTTCCTCTAATTTAGTTTTTTTTTTTTTTTTAAGCATGGACTTTGCTCTTTATCTCAAATGCTGACTGAAAGCCTTTTGGTTTTGTGAGTTTAATTAAAGAATGACTGAATTTCTCCTTGCTTCTTTACTAAATGACTATTGAATGGCTTTGTCTGGGTATGAACCTTATCTACTGCTTTCCTTTCTCATGTCTAATCAATCATTACCTGAGTGTAAATGCTGAGAATGGCACATGTATCCATCATTCTGCTAGCACTTAACTACACGGGCTCTGAAATGCTGGAGGAAGAAAACAAGTGACATCCAAGTAATATATATTTTGTGGTCTCTGTCTTTGACAAGTATTAATTACGTGTACAGCAGTTTGCTCTCTAGTTTATGGTATCTCCAATGTGGGGTCAGATCTTTATTTCCATTAGTGTGAAGCAGGGTGAAATTCCACTCAAATTTCAGCAAGATTAAATGAAATGAGTGCTCAGGGGAGAGGTGGGATGCAAGAACTGATTATGAATTGCAATATTTTACCAATCAAAACCACAAGCATGGTATTATCTCAATTCTGCTTGATGTGTCTGCTTTGCTTTTAGCAAACCAGACAAATTCAATGCTGAACATAATGAAAAGTCATGTAGAAATCCCTTCTCTTCCCCTCACACATGCTTCCTTGGCCTGCCATATTCCAGTGCTCTAGTATTCTCTCAATAGAGTGCGTGTATGTTGGATTTTACCGTTAGTTTTCCTTCCTATTATAATTTTAACTCCTTTTCTATCACCTGGCAATAAAAAGCACATTCATAATCCCAGATAGTCTAGACTGCGGATTCAGTTCTCTTGCAAATATAATTTGCATGATTAAACTAGTGTGTGAATTTTGCATAGAATAAGTTTACAAGCACTATTTCTCCACATGTCCTACATTTGCAATCACAACTTCTTAGCTAAAGAAATGGTTATATTTGTAAGCAATTCTAGCAAGTGGTGTAACATGGAATATCTGATGAATGAAATAAGTTAATCTGTAATTGTCATACATCCTGTTTGGAGAACCAATGTTTATTTTTGTTGAGTATCATCCTAATTATTTAATTCATTTCTGTCTTTCTGAACATTTGTAATAATTTCAGCTTTGGAAAGTATCCTAATAATTATCCCTTGAGGTTAATGTAGACTGTAACATGGAAAACTCTGAATAGTACTGGACCCAAATGACTTTTAAGGAACCTCTGCAAATACCAGTGTGGTCTTTGGGTCTTTAAGTGCTTTCTTTAATGAATGCCACATTCTTCTGCTCTGTGAACTTCTAATTTTCATATATTTTACCCTGTGAAGCTGCAGAAAATGTCTTGCTAATATTAATAATGCATAATAGTGTTATTATTATAATATAAATTATAATTCTAAAATTTTGTACCATGTTTACTTTTTATTAGTCACTAAGGCTATTATTTTTTAATCAAACAAAGAATTTAAGTCTCCTTGTAAGTGAACTGTTCTATCCTGAAGACCAGAAACTGACTTGGGCAATCACTTATGCCAGTGTAGACCGTCTCTGTTCATGGGATGTCCTTAGTTACTGTAGATTGCCCACTTTAAAAAATATATTTAGACAATCAATCATTCATATGCTTTGTTTCAGAGACTGAATGTAAAAGTCAGCTATTTCTTGAGTGTGATTTGTGAAACACATCAGGTGATCTCATTAGAACTGCCTCATTGAAGAAGCCTTTAGGTTTTTCTGGCATGCATACATGACAAAGATATTAAGCATTTGTTTTCTCAGAATAACGGGTTTAGTGACTGTAACGCAAAGCTCCTTTCCCTCTTGGAGTCATATATTCACTGTTTCCCCTTTTCCTTTTCGTTTTCTTTTTTCTTTTTTTAATCATTTATTTCTTTCTGTCATTCACCTGTGCTACTTCTTTCCATTTGCTAATCATACAGTTCATTAGGATATCTTCTTGCTATGTTTTTTTTCCACATTGTACTAATTCAGCAACAAAACACTTTTTCTCCATCCATATTATGCATTCATAGAAGTTTTCCCATCAGCCTTCCCAGTAGATGACTGTTCATCTCCAGTATTTCCTTATGATTTCTTTGAATGCCAAAGTTTGCTAAATCTCTTGGAAATCTCCCTTTGACTAGCCTATGACAATTATTGGTGGTGGTTGTCTTCCTTCCTCCATCCTTCTCCCTTCACTTTGTTTAAATGAAAACAATGATTCATATCTAGCTGAAGCTTGTAGCTGCAGACTGAAAACGCACTGTCTAGCACAACTGGGAGAAAAGTTAGCTCCCTTCCACAAGAAAATACTGGCTTATTTCAAAGTTTCTCAGTACTGGAATAAAATGAACAAAAAGAATAATCCTATAAAATGTAGGAAAGTGTTTGTATTTTTATTTCATCGAGCCTCTTCTGATGTGACTCTGCATATTGGTTCCCTCTAACATGACATGGTTTTGTCCATGCATTTCTTTTCTCATGTTCTTGCTTTTATCTTTGTCAACATGGAGGATTTATTAGTTTGACTAAAAATAACAAAACCAAGCTTTTAGCTCAGCATGAAATATTTTCCTCTCCCTTGAGAAGCACAGTGCTCTCAGCCTTTTCCCACAAAATGAATTTCCCTCTGGGACTTCATTCTGGCCAGTGATGTGTGAATTTACAATGTATCATATATGAAACAATCAGCAGTCTGTATTTGGAAGAAAGGACGTTATCTTTGGAAGAAGGAAACTCGACACTGTTTCTGTTTCAGTGATGCTAGGGAGAGGCAGGGGCACTGCAGCCCTCGTTGTGCTGGGAGGAGCTGTGCCTACGCTGCAGATTGCAGACTCGTAGGACATCCTCCTTAAAAGTGGGGTGGAGACTAATGACCCTCTTACAGCCCTTCCATCATTTCCTGTTGAATGTCCATACCGTGGCACCGAGGTTTGGAAATGCGATGGAAAGCAGACCACGTAAGAGCCAGACTTACAAAAAAAACCTCCATGTTAAGAAATGAGGCAGACTCAGAGATTAAATTATGTTTGTTTTTAACTACTTACTATGAAGTGAAAGAAACTAATTGAGCGGAAGTTATTGCTTATCTGAGACCTTCATAATGTTTAAATCCTTGGAAAACTCATTAAGTGTTACTGTTAGGTAACATTGTACTGTCCTCACTTCACAAACTGGGACCCAGGGTCCTGTCAGCCTGTCTACCGAGGGTTTCTTCCCATGCAAATGACAGCAGGGGAGGGGAAGCGAGGAGGGAAAAAAGTACATACCTGAATCTCACCCTGACATAGAATCAGGATGCAACTAGATTGGACAAGAGGGTATGGGAGGGCTCCCATGTCCTGCAGTTTAGGTATAGCCTAAGTAAAATCTGTATCTTCAAAGGACCCCTGTCTTAGTCACTGACTCCAGAGGCCCCTTCCAATCTTAATGATCATGTAATTCTGTGGAAGTAGAAAGGTTAAGGAGCATCAACAGCCTCCAGAAAAAAAAAAAAAAGAAAAAAAAAGAAAAAAAAACAAACAAGATTAAGGGGCTCCTATATCCTACCTCTGCCAGGCTGAAGGCAGTAGCTTAAAGGAAATGAGTGAATGGAGGCAAGTCCACACTCAGGGCAGCAGGTGAACCCCCTCCTTGCCCACCTCTCCTTCCCAGGTACCTCTGCACAATAAGTACAAGGCTCTGAATGTGGAAGGTCAGTCAATGGATGATATGGATGATAGTCCATCTACACCAGAGATGTTGCCAGGGTCAGAAAGGCCTACACCCTGTATCACAAACACCACCGTGAGGAAGAAAAGATAGATTACAGTGTAGGCGACTCCTTTCTGAGGGAAACAGAGGGTCCTTCTGAGGGGAACAGAGGGTCCAATATGCCAGACAAACTCTCCTCTTAGGGAAGTCTACTGCCTCCGTGGTGCCCAGGTTAAAGATATCACTAGGAAACTTCCTAGCCTTGTATGATCCTTGAACTATTACCCATCATTGTAAAATACTGGTGGATGAGGAATTGGCTGGATGGTCACATCCAGAGAGTAGTGGTCAATGGCTCAATGTCCCAATGAAGATCAGTGACAAGTGGTGTCCCTCAAGGGTCTGTATTGGGACCAGGACTGCTTAATATCTTCATCAATGACATAGACAGTAGGATCAAGTGTACCCGTAGCAAGTTTGCAGACAACATCAAGCTGAGAGGTGCAGTTGACATGTCTGAGGGATGGGATGCCATCCAGTGGGACCTGGACAAGCTTGAGAAGTGGGTTCATGTGGAATTCATGAGGTTCAACAAGGCCAAGTGTAAGGTTCTGCACCTGGGTCAGGGCAACCCTCAGTATCAATACAGGCTGGGAGATGACAGGATTGAGAGTAGCCCTGACAAGAAGGACTTGGGGGTACTGGTTGATGAAAAGCTGGACATGATTTGACAATGTGCACTCGTAGCCCAGAAGGCCAATTGTATCCTGGGCTGCATCAAAAGAAGTGTGGCCAGTAGATCGAGTGAGGTGACTCTGCCCCTCTACTCTGCTCTCTTGAGACCTCACCTGGAGTACTGCATCCAGCTCTGGAGCCCTCAGTACAGCAAAGACATGGATCTGCTGGAGCAAGTCCAGAGGAGGGCCACAAAGGTGATCAGAGGTCCGGAGCACCTCTCCTATGAGGACAGGCTGAGAAATTTGGGTTCATTCAACCTGGAGAAGAGAAGGCTCCAGAGAGGCCTTATTGCAGCCTTCCAGTACCGGAAGGGGGCTTATAAAGAAGATGGGGACAAACATTTTAGCAGGGTCTGTTGCGATAGGACAAGGGTAAAGCCTTTAAACTAGAAGAATGTAGATTTAGATTAGATATAAGGAATACATTTCTTACAATTGTTGCCCAGAGATGTGGTAGATGCTCCATCCCTGGAAACATTCAAGATCAGGTTAGCTGGGGCTCTGAGCAACCTGAAGATGTCCCTGCTCATTGCAAGGGGGTTGGACTAGATGACATTTAAAGGTCCCTTCCAACCCAAACTATTCTATGATTCTATGAAGTTGTGTAACCCAGCCAGATGGAAAGTGTATGGAGAAAGATAGGGGTTTTGTTTCAATTCTCTTGCCTGCCTGGCTTAGAGAGTCAGAGTCTTGATCTTTTTCTCCATTCTCAGATATAATGAATGTTTTAATTATTTAGGGGAAAAAAAAAAACAAACCAAAAAACAACCAACCCAAACACAAACAGAACAGTTTCCAAAGCTGTGACTGTGAGCAACACACTGCAGCACTGAACAGACTAGTGTTTATCTTTCAATACGTGGGAGATACGGGTCAATTTTTTACTTTTAATAAAGAATAATGGTGATCTAATCCCGGAATGATACTCTGGACGTTGGTTTCTTGCATTAAAAAAGCACACAGCCATCCTAGAAAGTCTTGTTCTGCAGCTGTTCGTTTGTGTAAGTTAGGTATGCTTTCAACACGCCAGTCTTGGTTTGAGAATATCACCTATGCACACATAAAAGTTAACAGTGCCATATGTCTCTGTGGTTATAATTCTGCAAGGACTTTACAAACGTTAGTGATGCCTCAGTGTTGCATTTTGACAGCTTCTTTTCAAGTCCAGTCTGGACACCTTATGTAAACTCATGCAGTAAATCTGCAACAGTAAGGAACATGTCCCAGATGTGTCCTAAGTGAACACCCTTCCCTCTGACACATTCTTCCAATTTCAAAAGAGGAAAGTTTGCCCTCCACAAACCTTGAGAAGGAAACAAGGACAAAATGTACCATCCACAAGTAAAAATACCACATTTCTTAGTTCTCCTTTGAAATACTTAGCTCTGAACAAAGCCATATTGGTTTCAGAAGCAACAGCCTAGATGAAAGAGTGTTTTCTTCCACATTTCACAACCATGCCTTTTTTCCTACTGTGAAAATAAACCAAAGTTTCCTGCTTGTCTCATGAGATCTTTGGATGATGACAACAGACTGCTCTGTAAACAGCTGTTTCAGTGCCTGGTAAAATAAAACAATTTAGAGGTACTTCAGTGACAATATCTACAATCAGAATAAGAAAATCACAGCCATGTACTTTAAGGTAAAACTCAGAGTGAAAAAGAAATTGAACTCAGAGAACGGAAATAAATTAGTTTCTGTGGTAGCTGCACTACAGCTCTTGTAGATGCAACACAATTAAAGTCTGAATTTGAATTTTCCATACTTGTACTTTGTTTTTATTAGGATTTATGTTTGCTCTGCTGAGTTTGTTGTAAGTAGATGCATAGGTATGGAATGAAAATAAACTGTTCAGTTGGTTTGCCTAATATGTTTAGCTAGTCTGCTGAAGGATCCCCAACAGCCTTTCTGAAGTTAAAAGGACCAAAGCAAATATAAACAAAGGATTTTTTTTCCCAATTTTTTTTCCTAAAACAATTTGAATAATCATAATCCAGTTTAAAGTATTTCTTTATCACGTATTTCATTGTTTTGTTTCCCTGATGGTTTGTACATCTTGAGCATTTGTCCTTTGTGAGTTTCTCTGAATAGTGGTGGTGGTCTGATTTTCCTTCTGCAATGTTCTGGCTAACTAGAATAAAGTGAGTTCCTCATGCTGTTATTGCTTCATTATCTACAGAGATGGGGGAAAACAAGAGCTCTTAATTGCTTACAACATGGAGAACCTCAATTTCTTCAGCCCTCTTACTGAGTATACCTACATCTGCAGCTGCATTCCCCTGAAGAAAACTGAAAATAGCATCTAAAATGAAGAAAACAGACTTGTTTCTGTTCCCACCACATATGCTTCATGCTGTACATAGGGCGGAACTAAGAGATCTGGCAGCAAAAAAGGTAATTCCTAAGAGAAGCTTTGTGCCATTACGTCACTGAAAAGCTGGACAGTCAGCAGGACAATGAAGTTTCTGGCCTCCATTCTTGGCTACCATGTAACTACTCTGTCTCTTCTCCAGTACAAAGCAGTCCAAGTTGGCTTAGTTATACGTGGAACATTTTCCATGCAAAGATTTCCCTTCCATCTGTGACCCAATCTGCCCCCAAACCAAGTATGACTATTAGCAATGGTGCACAGCTGACCCACACCACCTTGAGCAACCAGCAGCTGTTAGGTTAACCATAGAAAGGCCCAACTTTATTTTTCAGTAAGCAATCTGGTGGCATGAGAACGTGAGCCTCCCTGCATCTACTCTTAGCTTTGCTTCCTACTTCTACTATCTCCCTTGATATCGCACATCTGCTAGAAGACACAGATTTAATCCCAGAACTCTTGTCCTCTTCCTGTACTCTGAATAACCTCTCATCTCCATGTGTTTCAAAGTCATGTCTTTGACTGTTCATCAGCATGAATTAGCAGTCTATTTGTCTTGACATTGATGCAGGGTGGGAAGAGAAGAGAAACCAGTCTTTACAGTGGCTCATATAAGACACCTTGAAAGGCTAGTCTTGCTAGGATGCCTGCATACAACACATAATAGAATAGGCCAAAAGGCAAACTGTAGCCCTACCACTACACAAACCCAACACAGATGGTAAATACCTCTTGTGTTCGTCATGAGTAACACTTCTCACATGTACATTGCCACACCATTGTCTTTAACTGGCATTTTCAGTTTTGTATTGTGGCATTGAGTAAAGGTATAGGGCATTACTCACCTGGCAGGTTTAGGTGATCCAAGCTCAACCTGGAAAGTTCTGCCTGTAAAGCACCAAGAAGCTTTTATCTTAAATAATAAACCTGGGCTTTTCTCTAACAAATAAATAGTCTTTTTTTTCCCTTTCTTTTTAACAAAGAAGTATTTATTAGCAGAAGTCCAGCTATGCAGCAAAAGTGAGTTCTGAGGTACTCTCTTTATTGAGAAAAAGCACTTTAAATCAGCCTGATGCTTCCTGCTTACAAAGACAGCATCATGCCCTGCTGGTACACATGGGAAAGTACCCTCGGAGAAGATAATTAGGGGGCTATCAGTGCACAGACTACATGGCACTCTGAAGCTGTCTCCCAGACAAATCTAGAGGCTGGATGGTTGAATTCAAATGTCCTTCAAAGTGCCAAAAACCAATTAGTGCTGGATGTCAGCACAAACAACTGTGAAACTCTTGTCAGAACACAATGGGATTTTTACCACAGAATCCAGCAGTGCTAAATCTGCTATAATGTTAATCACATAAAGTAAAAAGTAAGCTGGCCTGCTCTGAGGCCTTCTGTTAGCCCCCGTGTATGTTACATACAAACAACATCACATTAAAAGAGCCTGGAAGAGCAAAAAGGGTAGTTTTTACACAGTTCCATATCAAGAAATTACCTCACTGTACAGTTTGGAGAAACAGAAAGTGTCAGACATGATCTTAAGCACTACTTTCCTCAAAAGCCACTAGGAAGTGTGACTCACTATTTTAGTTACATGGCTTCTTTGCCATGTTTGAAGGGGTACCATAAGTGAAAAAGAAGGAAAACAATAAGATGTACCAACTACAGTCCTTTTATCATTAGAAAATATACAAAACACCTGCTGCTGGCTTCCCTGATACACTAAAAGTCATGATTTGGGGAGTAATGTGACATTTGAGATGGGGGAGTCTTCTCCATCTAATTAAATGTTGAAGTATATGTTATTCAAATCAAGATCTGGCTTCCATTTTATGGTGTAACAGCATGGTTTGTAGTCAGTCAAGAGAAGTCCATTTAGCATCAGTCAGCTCCTCTCAGATATTATGTATAAAACTCAAATGAAAGAATCATAAATAAGACAGATAAAGTCAAAAGAAGTATTTAAATTTAGTTAATTAATTGTCTGAGGAACTGTCCTGAGTCAGCAAACTGAATCTACTGTAACTCTCTGCCAAAAGTTACAGTCTGGGTCATTTTGCTGTTCAGCAGGAGAGTCTGTTGCTATTTAAAACCAAATGACATTTTAGTATTTCCTTAGATCATTAGAAGAAACAGATAAATGTAATCAGTGGGTTTACATAATTTTTTCTCTAGCTCATTATCCCTTGGTGATGCTATTAATGTGATACCCTTATATTGCAGAAGTGAAAGCAAAACAGCAGGTAACATTTCATGATGCTGCCAGGCAGCCTCCTTCACCTTCTTGTTTAGTTGAAAAAAGCAGGGGAGTGTGCTGAGATAGCAAAAGAACTGAAGGTGAAATATAGGAAGAGTGCTGTGCTTTACTTGCTTCATTGAAAGGTAATCTACCTTCCTCCTTCCATCTTTTCACAAGAGAGAGAACATCACTCCAGGGCTTCCCCAGAATTTGTGTGTTAGCTGCTGCCATCCTTTGTTGGCATAGCGGCTACACTGGCAGTGCTGGCAGCTTCTTTGGTTCACGTGCATGAAAAAGGACACATCAGCCCTGTGGCAGGAGCTCTGGGAAGATTCTTCCAATTTCAGATCTTTCCTACATTCACTACTTTTTCTAAGATATTTATTTAGTTGAATTCATTTTTAATGGAAATTCAAATTCTATTTCAAGTTAGTCCAAACATGTCTGTTTTTACAAATAAGTTGTTCCAAATGTAGTGTTTGAATTTTCACAGTTCTTAAAGAAATACAGCATTGCGTATCTTATTTTTTAAGATCTGTTGCATAATAGCCAGTTGATCCACAAGTGAATATAAATATTCTATATTAAAGCAAGTTTTCATTTAATAAACATTGAGAATGTTAACATTGTATTATTAATAAGAGTAACAATAACAAAAATAATATTGATAACGTTTTTATAACTAAAAATATTTTAAAAGATAGATATATCTTCTCATAAAAGTTTCCTAAAATCTTCATTGTGTTTATAAACACAATCATTTTCCAGTGGTAGCATTCTTAAACCCTCAGTAAAGCTCAGACTGACTTTTTTTTTTTGCTGTTACAGAAAGAGGGATAGGAAAGCGGAAAAGAAAAACCTTTTGCCCTCTTAGATTTGGATGGCATTGAAAATCTGAGTGTTGGCCCCTTTGAGATTCCCTGAAAAGGATTTCTTTGTGTTCATTGAGAAGGGAGAGAGGTTTTTTGCAACAGTATCTTTCTTTTCATTTACAGTTCTTGTGTGTTCTCAACTGTTCTTTAGTAGCTCCTCTCACAGTTTACAGCTTAAAAGCCTGATGAAACATTCTTTATGGGGATTTGTAATAGCTAGAATTCAGTGTTTTCTTTCCAATATGATATAAAAATATTTGGACTATTATAGCATATCAGAAATTCTGCAACTGTGTTCCAAGCCTACAACTGGACCTAGAATTAGTAAATAAGGATTTGCAGACAGGAAAGACTTCTCCTGAAATCTGCTGGCACTAGAAACATTAGAAGAGTGAATATTTTGTACAGATTTCTTTAATTAGCTTGAACAATTTGCTTTGAAAAGCAAGCAAACTATAAATAAATATAGACTGTTTCCTCCCAATAACATTTACACATATCTATTCCTTCAAATTTAGTGGTAGCATAGGAGAGTCTGTAGCAATCTGAACTTAATTGAAATATATTTTGTAATTACTCTTCTGGCAGCAATATTAAGCTATATAATTCACAGTCCATCCTAATTTGCAAGTTCTCACAGAGCAAAGAGACCAGAATTTGGTTCCTTGTAAAATCTCAACTCAGTTCCTGACACTATAAAGCAATGTGTGTTCAGGATCCCACACCACTGACTTGTCACTGTAAATAGTACTGGTGATGTAAACATAAATGAAATCCTATCTCCAAGAACAGACACTTCCCTTGAAATCATGCTTTTTGGAAACATTGTTCTATTTCAGTACTCACTGAAATTTCATCTTGAGTGGAGAACTGAATTTTGAGAATGTCAAATGCCTCATTTGAGGTTTGATTTTTTTTATGGTGCATTAAATGTTTAAAAAGATTATAGACTTCTTGCATGATAATACGATCTAAAAACTTACTACTCTGTTTAAATAATCTGAAATAGCTTGTTTAATAAAACTTGCACTACCAGAAAATTATCTAATTTGAGGAATACATGCTGATCTGGAAAATATCTGTATTTTAATATCTTCAAATCCTTTAAATAAGAGAACTTATGTCAGTCTGAGTTGTGAGGACTTGGCACTTCTGCAAATCAAACAGCACAAGCCCAGCTGTACTGATGCCTATCAATAGATAATAAACACAATCAGAGAACACCTGTGAGAAGCTTGGGTGAATGACCTGCCTAGGATCACACTGAGAATTTTTTTGGCAGATGTACATTTATAATCCAGTCTCTTGGGTGGATTTCAACATCCTCAGCCAGGAGACCATTATTCATTCTTTTCCCCAGTTCCTTTTCCATTCTCTAAACACCTTTTAGCTTTTGCTACAAATGAAGCAAGAATCCTTCAAAAATATGCCTATTTCATCACGCACCCCTAATTTATCCAAAAAAGCAGAATTTGTTGTGCAAAGAGAGGCTGAAATTCATGGGAAAAGAGAAAACTTAATCACGCAGTTCAAATTCTTTTCATGTTGCTCCCATTCAGGGATGATATCCTCAACGAGCCAAGGAAACATGGTTTAGATAAAATTCCTGAAAAGCAGATGGAAAACTTATGAGGAAACTAAGTCCATCATCTAGGGTTTAAAGAAAGATACAACTCGGTGCAGACAAGTGCGAACTGAAGTCAGATCAATCAGCTATAAAAATATAAAATGAGGAATGGTCCAGACCCAAGCCCTTGGGATATCATTCCAGTTCAGTGCCAACCTGCACTCCTCAAACTTCCAATCCTGACTCCAGTTTGATGGCCTAACCATTCCCACTTCACTCATATCCAGGGTCCCCATCACAGGCTTGCCCCACATTGCCAGCAGAGGGACATTGATCAACCACTGCCTTTTCCACAATACAGGCAAAGTATTTTGTCTTTCCATGAGTGCTCACAGCTACCCCTAGCATAGGTTGGATGTAATCAGATTTGTTTGACAAACAAATAGTACACCTCTGATGAAAAAGCTGTTGCTATTCCCAAAAAATATTTCAAACCTTTACTCTAAAATATGAAGTGAATGGAATATTACAAGTAAAGCCATCATATTGACTATTCATAAGGGAAAAAAACCTAAATTTTTCTCTGGCTTCAGTTCCAAATGTCCCAAGGTTGTTTTGTCTGAAGCAAATCCTGGATGGACACTTCAGTTTATCTAAAACCAAATGTATGAACAATTGAATTGGAAGGTAACTTCAGAGCTATCCAGGGCTCCCAGAAAAAAAATTATAATACTTTTTTTATTGTGCTGTCTGTTCTCACTTTTCAGAGCTTCTTAAAGAGGTATTTCTACCCTGGTGTAAGTCATTTAACTGAAGTGGTAGAGATGTGTTCATAGGAAATTAGCAAACGTGAGTTGTAAACAGTGTGACACTGATGGACATGTTGGAGACTGAAACTGGAAATTCAATAATTATTTAACTGTGACTCCTCTTATCTTATTCTCTTTTCCCCATGGTAGAATGCAAAGTGACTGTCCCCCCTCCACCTCTTATTTATTCCTGTAAGCTTTTCCTGAGCTGATCTCCTTCTGTATGTATGCAGCAAGAATGAAAAGAGGTAATATTCACATTAGAAAGAATCATCAGGACACAACAGAAAGCTGAAGCCTCTTTAATTGGCTTATGTTTTAGGAAGATTATTTTTTGGTCTTAATGTCTTGCTGAATACACAAGTCTATTTAGTGGATTCCTTTTCTTTATTGTAACTACTGTGTCACAGAGAACACACTTCCGTTTCCACTTAATTTACAGACTGGACACCAAGTGAGTGTTAATATATTGCTGCAGTTCACCAGCCATAGTTCAGCTACTTCAAAGACAATCCTGTCCAAAAATTAGTGTAGCTTCTCATATATCTTATTTGCAATTTTATAGTATATCCCAAGGCTTTCTGAAATAATGGTAGCATGTTATACTTCAGCTGTGTTCTTATCCTTGAAGATTTCCCATGAACTAAATAAATGTTTGCATAAGCAATAAATTTTCTTATTTTTCCCATGCATGTCTGAGTACTTCTGGCTGCTCTGTATACTTTCTGGATAAAGTGGCCCATCAATTTAAATGGCTTGTAATCTCTATCATTCACTCACTTTACAGTTGACTTGTGATCATATGCTTCATATAACAGCCTTGGAAGCCTAGTCATTGATTTATGAAACTTTAGTCTTTTTCTTTTGCTGGAAAAAAAATAGAAAATAAATGCTTACTATTTCTAAATCTTTTGCAACATCATAACAGTGATAAAGACAATGTTTTTAATAGCCTTTGTCTCCCATACACACATTTCATAAAAATAATGGGTGCCTTCCAGTCCCTTAGTACAATAGCAATTTTCTCTTTGGGAAAATGTCATTTGCTTTCATTATGCAGGTTCAGTTTCATCCTCTAGTTGATCTATTACTCTTACAGAGCTATATGTCTGGATAGCATAATGAATACATATATATATATAAAATTTTGTTTTGTTACGCTAGCAAAGAACCTGGTGTAGTATTTGATTTTTGTGCTTTATAATGACTTTAAAAAAAAAAAACCCACATAAAGGACTTATGATACTAACTACATGGCATTGTTCATTACTAGAAAAGGTTTTGTACTCACTCAAAATGAAACTGAATCTCTCATTCAGAAAATCGGGATGCTCAGGTGGATAATTAAACCTGGGAAAGATGCAACATTGGATATTTGTTTTATAGCTAGTCTGATAGGACCATGTATTTTTAATATTTGAAAGGAAGATTCTGCACTGTCTGTTCCATCACCTTCAAATTACCCTAAGGCTGCTGTAGGCCTCTTCTAAAAGACAGTAACTGGAGTAGAATCAAAGTCCCTGTAACCAATGAAACTAGAAGTTACATCAAGATGTAAATTTTTTTAGAGGACACTCAAAGAGTATAGACAAAGTTTCATTTGTTTTTATTTCCTAGTCTATTAAAACATTTTGTATACTTCTAATATTATTCTTCCTTTCTTTCTCCCACCTACCTACTAATACATGAGGGTTGACAATGGAAAAATATTTTATAATTTGCATGAATACAGGGCAAAGATTTCCCTCTTCAAACATGTATAGTTTTCTGTAAACTGATTAAACATTCTTTGCAGACAAGATAAAAACTCAATATAAATTAACAAGTCCTAGATAATGTTACCTCAGGAGACACTGTGCAGTGCTTTTCAAGTCGTATTCAAATCTGGGCAGTCTCAACATCATAAACTGACTGAATTGCTTTCCTCAGCTTGATTCTCCTTGGGGCTTTTATTTCCTTGGAGAGTTATAAAACAAAGTGATTTTAAGGGGGAAAAGGCCAAGAAACAGAGAAAACAGCCAAGAAATGTAAGGGAAAGATGTCCATTTACTTTAAGTGAGTACCTGGGTATAATTCTATCCAAGATAACTAGGCTGAAATATCGCTCATGATACATACCTAATGTTTTGAAACTCCTTGCTACAGGAGCTTGTGAATCTATGCATTGACAAAGCAACTGGACAAAGCTATGAGAGAAGAATCCTACCAAGACATTTCAATCCAGAGACAGCGCTGTCCCAGGAAGGCCCTGACAAGTCACTTGCTGGAGGCTGAGAGGGTGTGATGGGAAAGTAATGTTACATGTTTTCTTCATCCTTGTGCTCTAACCAAAACATCTGTTACTGGCCATTATCAGCTACAGGAACACTAAGGTGGATGGCCCTCTGGGCATGGTCGGTACAGATGGTGTCATGGATTCAGACAAACAAACATGCATGCATACAAAGAGAGGGAATATTTATTTGATTCAAAGTAAAACCAAGAATTAAAAAAAAATAACATACCGTAGTCTTCACTTTCAAGGTCTCTTGTGACTGGTCAAAGGATAAGCATAGGAATGATTCATTGGTGGAAGCAGGAAGTCTTAAAAAGAAGAAATGTCTCCAAGTAAACTTGATTCTTTTACTTTTTTTTTTTTTGTTTAGGAAAACTGGTAGCTAATCTGGAAGGGTCTACGAAAACTATTTAGGTTTGTAATCATTTAAATCATGTCCAAAAATTAATTCATATCCACTCTGTGTAAGATCACTGGCATATAACTGAAAAGTTTTTACACAAAGGGACTTGACAGGAAGGAATGTAATACAGGGGGAAACACATGTGTTGGAAATATGGCAAGTTAGCCTTAGTGATTTAGAGAACAGAACAAATAAAAATCTTAATGAAATTCACTCAAAACAAATGGAGAGAAATTGCAAACACCCCTGAGAACAGAAGAATAATATAGTGGGAACTAGAGACATCCAAAATTTGAGAAGATAAAAGATCCAAACAGAAAAACCAGGAGGTAACACAATGATGAATTAGCTGCAATGCAGCTATTGAGTCAAAGGGAGAAATCCGGAGAGAAGACGAAAAGAGGGATGCTGAACTAAACTTCCACTAACTAAAAAAAAATAGTATGTTATTTTTTCTTAGTCTGGCTCAAAATTTTAATTTTGAAGTTTAGTTAGATGTTTTCTTGAACTAAAACTGAACTAAAGAAAATATTTCTTCCCACCATTCAGAATGCTTCCACTAAAGGCTGACGTGGAACAGTGAACATTTTAACCTTTGAAACAGGTTTACAGTAAGTTGATCATGAGCTATTTCCCTCAAGTATAATATTTCTTTTTCTCAGTAATGGTCAAGTTGTGTTTGTGGAACCGTATTTGTTGAGGTGGGAAGAACTTGGCTTTATGTAATTAACTTGGATGCTTTCTTGTTTATTGCAGAATCAGCACATGACCAGCAGGAGGAACATGGAATCAAAATAAAAAATAATATAAGCAAAAGAGCCACAAAGATTTGCAGCTTCAGAGAATACAGCCTTTAGTCTAGCTTATGTGTAGGCCTTCCTGACAGAACTCACTGAAGCTGATTGGACAGTGCTATGTCTGGGGGAAAACTTCTGTATCTCCATGCCCTTGGAGTCTTTCATCAGCTACATTTGCTATTTTGAAAATTTGTATTTTCTTAATTAACTGTGGAGTTTAGTTGTATTCATTGCAAGTGGGTTTTCCCACACTCCAGACCTGATCATCACCAAACAAAGAACGGCAGCTGAGCCAACACAGGAATTTGCAATGCATTAAAATTTCCTCTGTGCTCAAGGAATGAGGAGGCCAGCATCTGTCTTCCATGTTCCTTGTAATGTGCTCCTCTATCACTATCACCTTATCAAAGTGCCAGAGCAGATCCTCCGACATGAGCTCCGTGTGAGTTCATGGATTAAAGGAGGGGAGGACAGTGAGAGGAAGTTCTGTCGCATGTTGGCAAGAGGGCTGTGTCACATAGGAGAGGACACTGTGGTCCAAGTCCCCATCCAGTCACCTTTCAAGATGTTCTCCATTATGGCCTGATGACTCTTGAAGCTGGATTCCAAATTCCAGCAAGATCAGACTGGCAGGAAAATACAGGGTTTATCAGTAAATACAGAGAACAACATCACCACCTCTGTCCCTCTGGAGCTGCTGCATCCTAAAGGTGTTCAGCACTCAGATGGTCTGTGATTGCTGTTAATTTGATTGAGGCCATGTTCAAAACAACAGAGCTGACAGCTGAAAACAAAAATTTGCATTTCTTAATCTCCTACCCGGCACTTCCAGGGTTCCACAGGATTTTTGTAATCTAGAAATCTCAAAACAAATGATCTGCTACATAATTCAAAGCAAAAGGAGTGAAATAGTTCCACTCACTATTTTCTCAGGTGGAGAAATACAAAGTGGAGAAAGCTACACTTTTCACAAATGTCAATTACAGCATTGTCCTTTGAGCACCCTCACAAATCTTTTCATTTTCCTGTGAAGTAAAAGTACCTTTGGGAAGTTAGATAATTTATTTCCAATGTGAATTAGTTCACATTCATTGGAAAGGACTGGGTCAATTATCAGCCTATAATTGGCTTTTACGAGAAATAAATGAATCACAGCTCAACTCAAACTGCTTGTAAACAAAAAAGTTTATCAATTCAGTTCCGTGATTTAGGAATTCAGTTCATCAAAGGAATGAGTGTGCACATGACAAACAATTCAGTAAAGACCTAGCAAATAGGGAACATTTCCATTTGGAGCTAAACTGCCTTTATAGATACTTTACCAAAGCAGAGCCAGAATGCTCTTACATGACTGAGGATGCATATGAAGGTAGTTAAACAGAAAACTCTGAATAAAAACAAGACTACACACTTAGCTTCCAGGGGCTGAGAACATTATTGGCTTCAAAGACTCCTTATATCCTTCTGTTCTTCACCACACAAGCTGTCTCCCATATTCAATTCCCTCTCTGAGTGCTGTGCGTTTTCTCCAGCTCCCTTGACTCTGAGGCCAAACCTGGAATTTTGTGTTACCACCTGCATCTCCTCTCACTGCGGCCTTCTCTGCACTGCTCCAAGCAGAGGCTTGCTTGCACTATTCCCACCTCTCACTCACTCACCGTTCAGACATTCCTCTATTTTTGCAGCTGCCTATGTCACACTATGGCTTTTTCATTTTCTCTTTCCTAACCATGCTGTAAACCCTGCCCATCTTTTCTCCCTTATCCTATTTTATCCTTTTCAAGAATTATGGTTATGTAGGCCCCATTCTCACCTTCCCAATCCATCAAATATCTCACATCTCTCCTGCTTTAATACAGGTGGGATTTAGGTTGCCACATGCTGCATCTATTCTGGTCTTCCCTCTCCTCTTTTTCCATATACTTCTCCCACTTACTTACTGCTGCCTGGGAGATAGTCCTTCTCAGTACAGTATGTTGACCAGTTTGAAGAGATAAGCAGAATTGAAAGCTGAACACATGTATTGCAAGAAGGGCCAGCTGCTGCCAACAAACAGTTCTTTGTCTCGCTGAGAGGCAGAAAGGCAACTAAAGCCATGGCTTTATTGAGTACTTGCAGAGGCACACCCCTTTCTTCCTCATTTGCTGTCTTCAGTGCTTCAACTGGCAATACACTCAGTAGGTTTACTCTGAAAATGCAGTATTGTCTAAAGTGTGGAAATGAATATAATGCAGTGATAAAAAAGTTATCTTATCGCATACATTCTAACAAAGAAATGCCGTTAGGGTTAACATGAGGCCTCACAAACTTGGCAAACTATGTACCGGCTGGTTTGAGCCAGTGTAAGCAGAGCTGCAGAACCAAGACTTGACGTGCGCCTGCGCTGGGATGATGTGCAAAGCTCAGAGTGTCTCATTTCTATCAGTATTGGGAGCATGGAAAAGAATAATGAAAGGGATCAGCAAGCTTTGAGGGTCCGATTTATGAAAAGATTAAGGGTAGGACAGTGTGCCCAGCAATTAGAAAGAGAGTATTTCATAACCTGAAAATAAGAACATAAAGAACAATAATTTAGAGTAATTAATCAATAGTATAACAAATTCTTTAATAAAGTAGCTCTTTAGACTATCTATGCAAGGTGAGACCTATTTACACACAGAATAAACTAGAGTCAGTGTCACTATCTAGCATATCTAAATTTAAGTCATCTGTGGATGTTAAATTGATGGCTCCTTGACAGATAAGGTAGAATAAAATATTGATATTTCTACTGTGGAAATAAATTTACAAGGCCACAGAGATGGAACAATTGTCCTAGCAGGTACTCTTCTATCCCAAGATGCCTATAGCTGTATGAACTAAATGTCAGAAAATTATTCAAAGAAGATTTATCAGATTAACACATGACCATTATGGTTCTGGAAAAACTTAAATTTCTGTTAAAATTATTTAGGACAAATGCTTTCACTTAAGTCATTGATTTATCTGATTTTATACGTATTACATTACTTAAATTGATGAGAATGTATTCTATTAAAACATGAAACATAGGACATTAAAGGATGTCTTTTTTTTTGCATAGTGCTAAAATAGTTATTCCCAATAGATTTGCTAAGATCATTTTGAAATTATATCATAATTTGCAGGAACCAATTAAATGAAAATTGAGGGAAACAAAACACCTAGGGGTGCATTATTCTGGGATGACATGCAAGAGAAATAATAGATGTAGTATCTGTCTTTACTGTTAGAGATACGTGAGCACTTCATTCTTCATTAATCGTAATAAAAAGGTCCCCTTGATGATTCTATTTTACCTAATTGCTTTGTTTTATCAACTGTGGAAAAATATATATTCTGCATTACTAATCCCGTTAGTGCTTTCAGAGGAAATGTCAGAATAATTAAATTTCTCAATGATCAATCTTCTGTCTTTTTTTTTGTCAGGTCTTTCATGTACTTATGCTGTCATGCTCTTTTGCAATTTTAAAGCAAAGTCAGCTACTGAAACAAAATTTTGTACTGAAGTTTTTCTTAGCAGTGACTTTTGGGCCTCTAAAAAATATGTGTATTTAATAGAACCAATAAGCACAGTATTTCTTCAGAGAAACAAAATGCACTTCAGTGAAAATCTTTGATAAAGATAACACTGTCCAGAGAATCAAAATATCACCAGTTTCCTTATTTATCACACCCGCCTAACTTGTACTCTTGGACACTTCCCAGGGCAAGTTCTGTGTAGTCAGTGAAAGCTGCAGACCTCAGATAGGCTCAGCCATGCTCTGAAGAAGTCTGTGTCTTAAGAGAAGTGGCTGACATTAGATGCAATGAATTCAAGTGAAGGTGCTTAGTCACAAATTACAAGTAGCAAACTCCAAAATTTAAGCAAAAACTTAAATTTCCTTAAAAAAACCTTCTGTGACTGAGAGCCTGCAAACATAGCTCAGATATACATGTGAAAGCTGTCTAAAAAACAATTTGAGAAGCTGAATAGATAAATAAAACAGACTATTTGGGAAAAATCACAAAGCATGGTAAAGTTTTTCATTTTACGAGACAAGTTGTGAAGGAGAAATACTTTTGGTCTCTAAGATCCATTTTGGGTATTCTTCAGGTGCCCAGCAGTTCCTGTATTTTCATAGCTGAAGTCCTCTGTGGAACTGTCCCTGCTTAAAGCTCTAATCTCCATATTGACAGTGTAAGAATCTGGTCTTTTGTTGAGATTTAATGTTATTTCAGCCAATTTGACATTGACTCTATCACACATGGTAAGAAACTTAATTTTCTGAGTTGGAAGAGCTTGATTCTACTCTGCTGGCAGTATCTAAGCTCAGAGTGAGAAACTAATGGATTTCTTATCGTTGTCTCTAGCCAAGATCCTGCGTGTATTTGCAACTGATTTTATAGAGTCCAGTTTTTCTGAAGATTACTTCTATGTTCCCAGTCATATCACAGTGGGAAATTAAGCAGTAAAAGACAAAACAGCCACAGGACACTAAGCATGGTGGCCTTTTGTCAGGAAGATGAAGTTCAACCTTGCAGGAAGAGGAAACCTAAATTACTTTTGGCTCTTGCTTTCGTTTTGATTTAAATATTTTTTGTCTTTGTTTTTCCGGAGTAACTCCCAACAGAAATCTACGTGCTGAAACAGAGCCTCCTGAAACCATGCCAAAATGGAGAAGACAGATGTATTGATATCACTACTTAATTCAGCCAAACTATTTTGGTTGACTGCAGGGTACAGGTGTGAGAATGAAGACACTGCGTGTCTGCCAGTCTGCCTGCTCCCTATGATTAATGGGCTTATGCTTTCTGCTGCTTCTCTCAATTCCTAGTGTATAACTCCTGAGGGGAGGCAAGTAGAGGCTTCATCTGGGACTCTCATCAGACTGTGTGAACTCCATGACCTACTGTTCTGCTATTAATAAAAAGTTAAAATATGCACATGCATCCATTTGTACAGCTCAGTAGACATATATTACCTGGCAATAAAGCAACAAGTATGATCATGTTAAAAAAAAATAAATGCTCAGAGCAATTTGAGCAAGACAGGCAAAATGAGCTCTTCACAGCCACTGACTTTTAGTGACTGAAGTGTATTGAGATGGTAGTTAACTATCATATTACCCAAAGGAGTACAAATTAGAATGTTTTAATTACACTTTTATTTTAAAGGTTTCAAAGAAAGCAGATCCTACAAATTCAGTTCTGAAAAAGGTACCCCAAATCCTGCAAGAGTTCACTGAAGACAGGAATGGGGGAAAAGGAAGAGAAGGAGGAAACCCTTCTGCCTTAATCAATGGTATTATTCTTAACAATGGAAGTGAACTACAATAACAATAACAAAAGGGACGAGGAAGAGCACAGGTTGAAGAGCAGTACTAAAGGATTTAGCCATGTGATCACCATAGAAGGAACCACAGTATAGATACCTTTTTTAAATGTACATATTCGCTCTGCTCAGGGCTGAATGCTTATTTGGATAGATATTTGTTTCAAAAAGCCAATCTGGCTTTCTCCTCTCCTTCAAAATGCAGTTTGAGAGAGAGATAATAACAGCACTAGCACCACCACCGCCCAAGCAAACTGAGAAAAAGGGCATGTATTTAGAAAGTAGGATGTTCTAGGACTTTAGCTGGGGACTAGTCTAGAGCTTAACTAGGACAAATGCTGCTACGCTACTTTCAGTCCTGAGCTGCTTTGCATAGAGAAGGTTGAGTGTTTACACTGTGCACTGAGTGCCCTCAGTGCTCCCAAGGAGAGTGTCACAGGTCATAGCTCCTCTGAGATCTAAGCCATGAGTGTGCTGTAGTTCATGCTATTGCTTATCTTCACATTGTATCTTATGATCTTCCCACCACATCCAACACATCGAGTCTCATTTGCTGATGAGGAGTTACATACTTCTGTGTAAAGTATAATGTTTTTTTTTTTTTATTTTGGTGCAACACTACTTTACACTTAAAGTGCACATGAAAACAAAACTGCATAGTGCTCAAATCAGCAAAAAGTTAAATACACTATCCCCATTTGCTGACATTTTGAGCCCTTAGACCTGGAATATGCAGCTTTATAATCACCTTAAAGGTTTCTTTTTGAAAGCAAAAGACTTAGAAGCATTTCTGTTACTCAAGTATCAATAATGCCTTCAAGCTCCTACATATTATATGACGTAGAGAGATTCAAGTATGTTGCTAAATATTTATACTGATAAGAGTGAATTGCTATGAGTCAGACACAATGATCAACTAAACTGCCTCATAAAAGCCAGAAAATAAAAATGACCTGAGGAGCAGAGGCATACACACATACCCCTTAGCTGATGTTAGCTTAGAAAAAATCATGGTTAGTTTGTTTTGATTTTTGTATTAAAAGAAGAATCTGGTTTTGAGGAAATCCATAGTAGTTTGCCTCCATGGCAAGTTTCAGCATACTGGTGTGGTGATGGTAGGTGAAGTTTGGGGTAAGCCTGGTTCAATTATTTTCTAAATGATTAAGCTTATATTAAGACTGTGTGCAGCTAAGAAGTGATAAATCATGCTGGGTTCCTAGGTCATGCACAGAACTTCAGAGCAGTCATTAGTTCTAATTTGTTCTGCACATTGTTCTTGCTTTCAAAAGCAAGATTGTCCTGCAAACAGAATTATCTGTATTATGGATGACTATCATTGTGTAGTTACTTGGAAACAGTGAATTTAAGAATTGGACTATTCATTCATTGATTCATTAGAAGATTCAGGCAATTTTTCATTTCCGTAGTTTTTGATCGTGCAGGTATGTCCTCAAAATGACATCATGGAAGAGCTGAAGGTAGCAATTGAATTGAAGTATTTTTCTGATAGCTTCAGGCTACCATCTCAGGTGGCCTTCTAGTACAGGCTACCTAATTTGAAACCAAAAATAGATTCTGAGATACCCCCCTGAAGTAAAGAGAGCAAAAAACTAGGTCTTTACATTAGCCATTTCTGTTCTTTGGCCCACTAGAGATTTCTCCTCTTTATTCTGGAGTGATATTATATAAATTCCTGACCACTTTTTCAAAAGCAAGTGGCAACCATCAGTAACTGGACCATATCTCCAGAACCCATCTGATGAAGGACTGGCAGAAATCCCTACACTTTTAAAGATGCAGCTAATTTCCATTACTGGACTAATTTAAAGCTATAATTAAAAGTCCTTTGAAATCACTGTACAAAACTCCCATTGACTTCAAAGAGTGGTAGAGTGGGCACCAAAAGTCTGTATGTGTTCCTGAACACTTACCAAAACAGTCCCTACAGGTGCATTTATGTGTAAAGACTGCAAACACTGAAACCTCTGGGAAGACAAACCTGCTGCTTACCCTGTGTTTCCTCCCTCCTCGTTCCTCCAGTCAATGGCAGTGAGTACCTGAGTGGCTCTTAGGAGAGGTAAGCATGCTCACAAAAATGTCTGGACAGGCAGACTCTGAGGTTCTAAGATGGATTTCTAACAGGCCACAAACACAAGTACTGGAATTTTGACTGGATCAGTTTGCAAAATGTGATTTCAAGTTTTATTGCCCTTCAGATGATGAAGATTGTGGCAGAGATGAGAAACTTAGACTCATCTCTAGCTCATTCCCTTTCCTTACTTCATTGTCATTTCTGTAGATCTCATTAATAGCATCAGTGGTGCTATCTACAACTAGAAGACACCATTAGGTGTTCATTCCTTTCATCCTATTCAAAACAAGCTGAAATTCTGACAGCTGTCTATAGTAATGTTCTCACCTTTGTTTGCCACCCTCAGAACTGGTTCTGTAGAATAATGCATAAGTAACTGAAGAAAGTAAAATAACTAAAAAAAAATTTGAGCCAAAGTCATTAAATTCCATTTACATTAAATGCATGGGGACTATGAGGTGTGACAGGTCAGTAGCTGGGTCATTAAGAGGAGGAACCTACCACTTCTCTTAGAGAAAGGGAAATCCTCACAATATAGTCATTAGTTAGTGCTTAAGATTTCGGTAACTACTTAGGTCTCTCAAAAAGTCCTCAAGAGTGAAAGTGTGTGTTGCTATGGAGTACAATGCTTGCAATAATGATTTATTAATAATACATCTATTTTTTTTTCTTTATAAGATTTGGAACCCAAGAGGCCATTTTCAGATCCATTCCAAATCCCACTGTTTCAATGCTAATTACTAGAAGTGCAGGAGCAATGCATTCACTCTTCTTGGACCATCTGGTAGATTTCTGAGCTTTGCAGTTTTCTGGTCTTCAGAGTTACTCTGCAAGTTACAGAAAAAAAAAAAAAATCTGAACTCTCCAGCAGTTACATTTAGTTAATGTTTAAAAAAAATAGAAAAACAGAAATGCAGAGGTTCTAGTAACAAGGGTTCACATTAAAAATAAAATAATTCTGAAATCTAGAGAATGGAAGAATCTATATAAGAGAAATAAACATTATTTTTCTACAATGTTTGACTGGAGTTTCCATCTTCTGATGTTTTTCTGAGCTGAACTTCTCTAAAACACTTAAGCGCAATTGCTCAGCTACCCTTTGATGTCTGACAGCGGCACTGTAAGGTAACAAATTAGATTCTTAAAATACACTGTAAACAAGAAAATGGGTACTGCTGGTGAAATTGTATCAGATCTGCTTCTTGAAAGTAAGACAAGCTGTACTGAACCTTCATTGAGAAGAGATTTCCGCCGGGCTAATAGCTAATTAGCCAGAATGGTTGTGCCTTGGACATGACACCATTAGATGGTCCCCCTGACAACTGTGTCTAAGGACACAAATAGCTGTGGATGTGGTCTTTAAATCCTCACTAATGTCTAAGTCAATGTTCAGTGAAGCAAGCACCCATTGGTTTTATGTCAAAAGGCATACGTAGCTAAACAGGGCATACTCCAGTCACTAATGCATTTTCCTCTGGAATGCCAGAAGTATGAGATATATATATACACACATAAAGTAATTACTTGCAAGATTAAGCTGCTGCTGAATAGTTGCTTATTCACTTACAAGAAATCATGAGAACAGCTTGTTAACCAAATCTGGTCCCCTGTTCTTACAATCAATATGCTGCCCTTCACAAAATTCTGAAGTTGCCTATGTCAGACCCTATATGATATTTACTTCTTTAAGTTTAAAATTGTCATGAACAAGAATACAGAAGCATGTTGCACGGGAGTTAAGCACCCAACCTACAGAGCCCTTTGCTAGTGTACCCAAAAGACCGCAGCTAGCATCTCTGTGTTGAACTGGGGGTAGCCAATAACTCTATGCCTAGTATACCTGCTCACACCTATACTTACAAGTCCTAAAATCTTGTGTTTTTCCCATTTCCAATCCCTGCATTCATGAGAGTTTATTAATTAAATATGTAATGCATATTAATTAAATAGAATGTATTTGTTTGTGTTTGCATTTCCATTTTTCAAAATTGCTGTATTCATATACACAGTCTAAGAATGTAGAATCTCATCAGGTAAAAACTCATCAAAATAATTTCCATACAAAACAAATCAATATGCAAATAACATCTCCCACTCCATCCATTTAGCCAATACCCTGAGTAATCTAAATAGCAGAGCTGCATGCCCTTTGAATACAAATGAAAGGAAACAGCTGGTGACACACACTAGCGCAGGGGAAAACTTTTCCGCAATGGATTTTCTTTCATCATCAAATTGCTCAGAAAGCACTTTTTAATTTGGTTAAGCTCAAGACATTCAAACTTTCCTAGTAGAGATAAATTACCTGTAGTATTGATTACCATAGACATGAACCACCAGTGCTCTGTGATCTGCTGCACTGACAGTGAGCTCTGGAAGAGAAAGAGTTGGTTTTGACATCTTACAGGCAAACACTTAGTGGTCTGAAGGAAATCTAAATACAAGAGAGGAAAACTCAAATTCTGGCACCCTGAAAAACGTATTACTGCTCTAAGACTTAGTGCTTTTGATCTCTGGTTATATCAAAAGCATACAATTATTATGGTTTCTTTTTTTATTTTTTTTTTGCATTTCTTTTGCCAGACATCCATTATGTTTCTGCAGGGCTGTGGTGATTCTTATAACATGCAGAGTCATATGGCAAAGAAATGTCTAGACATCACTCTTGCAAGGCGCTATGTGAGCAACTGTAGAAATCTGGGATATCGAGATATCATCCAGTCCATTCTCCTGCTCTGAGTCAGGTTGAAGCATATTTTTCATGTTGTTCCTGGGTGTATCTCCACTTCCTTTTATGCCTGCTCAATTACAAGTCTCTCAATGTTTTTTTTTTTGCTAACCAGTGAGACAGTTGAAAAGCTTTCTGTGCTAGCAAGTCTTCAGTTTTCCCAGGGCTGATTAAGCCCTACTCCCTCTTGTCTTGCTCTGCGTGGACATACAGTACAGTTGAGCTTACCTTCTTCATAGGAGTCTTTTATACATTTGAATATTATGAAGCGTGGTCCCTTTCATCATTCTTTTTCCTTTTTGCAATGCTTAATAAAACTGATTCCTTCAAGTTTCCATATAGGTCATGCTTTTTTTCTTAATGCTTTAAAATGGTTAAGAACCAAATAATTTCTCATTTTTTTTTAAAGATTTAGTTATTGATCTTTTTTTAAACATCTTATTCTTTGTCAGTTTCTCTGGCTTTTCTCTCTAGCAACGAACGTCAGTACCCCATCTGGGAAATCACTAATGCTGACAATATCAAATGACTTTCCAATATTTGCATATGTGTGTGTTATGTTATTCAATTCATATTTAGTCTCTAGTGCACAATAAACACTCACCCTTTCCATAATGCCTGCAGCCTAACCAGTTTTTCCTCAATTTTTACTTCTGTCATTCTCCTTAAATGCAGTAATTTGTACTCAGCTTCACTGAATATCATCTCAGTGTTTTGGGGCTATTTCTCCAAGTTATCAAGATCACTTTGAATTCGACCCCTTTTTTTATAGTATTTGCAGTTCCTTTCCCCTTTGGTGTAATATGTGGATGTTGGAAGAAAATTATTGTATGTCATCCTAGCTGTTAATGCCGGTATTGTGTATTACCAAGTCCAGAAGAGAGCCTCGTGGGCCCCTCCTTGATGTGCCCTCTAGTTTGACAGAATACCATAATCACTCTTTGACTGCAGTTTTGAGCACTGATGCACTCACCCCATAATAATTTTATAGATTATGATCCATGTATAACTGTGATTAAGGCATTGCTCACGGTCTTAAATTAGACTTTCAAAGTCTTGACATTGACATTTGCATTCTCCCTCCCCCCGACTCGTGATGGTAGTATAAGCCAGAATAAACATTGTGTGTAGGCTGGTCAACATAAGCAGATTTGCTTTCAGCAAAACCTAAATTCAGATTTCCCTGGATTTACAATGCCGATTTTAGGAAAATCCTAGCATCTATATACTTGCAGATGCCCACATAATACTTACTCGCTTTTATCTAGCTGGTTTTTTTTTTGTAGTATTTCTTCATCAGAGGACAAATTTAATGTATGTTATTCCTTACTAAAAAAGAAATTCAAATGCTACTGCATGATATTTCTGAGTCTGACAATGGAAGAATGATGATAAGGAAACCACATTTAGTTTAAATAATTTTGGCGGTTTAAATACCTAAGGATAGATTTTCCACAGCAGCAAAGCACTGCAGAGCCTTCAAAAATATGATGACTTTGGCAGAACCAGGAGGGAGCAGATGACTGAGTCTTGGGAGAGGCCTTCCCTCCCTCCAAAGCAGCTGCTTCCATGTCTCACTCTCCTTTCCTTCCATGCATGCCTCCTCTGTATGAGATGGTATCAGTGTGCTGGCCTTGTCTTGCCAGGACGAGGTCAGGCACAGAAAAAGTCATCTGCAAGTTCACCTTGGCAGGGCAGAGCAAAGCACGCAGCCAGGCTCAGCCCTGCCCTTGCGCTTAACTTCCTGGCTTGGAGAGCTGTGAAAGGAGTGGCAAACCGTCAAATACAGTCTTTAAATAGTTGAGATTGCTGGAGTAAGTAATTTCCCAGATCTTCTGGCACATGTGGCCAACCTTTATCATATGACTACAGTATTATAGCAGAGAGTGCTTCATCACAAATTAGCTGCAGGGGTAACTGACTTTCTTAATGATGATGGCACAAAAGTCCTGTTTAAAATATACTTGACTTCTGCTCTGGCCCTGCCTCTAACCTTATATCTGTGGTTTTCAGATTGTAGTCTGTGGACCGCTGAAGTTTGTGGCCTTTCTTAAAAGGACTCTGCAAACGATAACTAAACATCCTTCCCAGCATTTGCCCTTTGCCCAGTCTGTTGCTAGTAGCTTCAAATATGCCATGTCACAGATAAATCTAAATATTTCACCAAAATGTGAAGGAGTTCACAGATGAGAAAAGTTTAACATCTATTGCCTATTTACCATTGTAGAACCTAGGTATCACTATTTAAATTTACCTTAGTTAAAATCTTTTAGCACATATTCATGATAGTGATTAAATGTCTTTGTTATCCTATTAAGATCATTCAGGGCAAATAAACCACTGACACAGATGATACATTTTAAAAGATGTTTTAAGTTATTTGTAATGTAACAATGAGTTTATTTGCATTTTCTCAGAAGGTTACTTGTTTGTTCAAAATAAATGTGATTTTTAAAAAGAGATTGGACAGAATATTTCCATTAAAAATTTTTTAAAAGCACCAAAACTTCCGAGGCCCTTTATTCTGAGGAATTTCTTACTATTTCTTACTATTCATAAATTTCCCTGTTCGCACATTTTTAAAATATTGGCTCATTGTTTCGCCTAAATTTCAAAAAACGTTTAAATGTTATCAACTATATGTTTAAATGTTATTAAGAAGAAAAGAATGACAAAAGGTCTTTAAACTAAAATAAGCTATACTAAACAAAAATGAAACTATTTTCTTCACCATAAAGTCACAACACAGCTGCACACGCAAAGCATGAAAGAAAATAGAAAATCAAGGAAAGAGAAACTGTAATGAAGTACATACTGTTACAGAAACTCAAAGCAGAGCTTTGGAAAATGGAAATCCAGCTAAGAAAATGAGAATGAAGTATAACAAATCTATCAAGACAACAGGCTGAAAGTAAAATATCGCAGAAAAGTTTAGGAACATACTCTGCCACTCTTACTGAAATATTACAGGATGCTACTCAGAGAGGATGTTACCCTGTGAGTAACCTCTTTCAATTCCATTTACTCCTTGCGTACTGGCAGAATATGTTAGCAAACTGATAAACATCAGAAAACCAGTAAGCTTTGATGGTGTTTGTCCAGATTGTCTGAAAGCATGTAAGAACTCTGGTGACTCTATTGCGAATAAAAATACAGAGTTGCTCGGTGGTATTAGCTCCCATACTGGAATAATGAATTGGTGAATGTTGTTCAAATATAAGCAACTGTTTGACCCTGACTCCAGAACATAAAAATGAACTGAATTCATTAAAAACAGAATGGCAAAACTTTAAAGTGAGCATGATAGGCAGCTAGAATCAGGATTTCTTTAAAGAAAAATATTCACTTGCATGTTGATTCAAATTTTTGAATGTGTGAAAAAAAAAACAGAAGGAAATTCAAAGTTATTTTCTAAATGGAAATATTTCCAAAGGAATATTTATTATTATTTTTATATCTATATTTATGTATGTATCCATACTGAATATCTAAGCTGGGGCAATAAGCCTCATCACCCCTTAAAATAATTCCTAAAATAACTCTTAAGTAGTCTTTCTGGGAATACAGACATAATGAACACAATGATGTAATTCAGTTACAGAGATTTCACTGAAGTTCGGTTAAGATGATCCACAGATCTCACTCACAGGTTTTTAGTGATGATATTGTCCTGTATATGATATTGTAGCACTGTATATTGGTCAGAAGCCTGATGAGAAAATAAAACAATAATCTGCTTATACCTTTTCTTACTGGTACATGCACATGTGTCTTATCCTCCCACTCATGCCTCCTGGCATCAGCTTCAAGGAGAAAATCCTATGGTGCCCCAGTTAATTAAAAGCATTCCAAAAGAAAAAAAAAAAAAAAAAAGCAGTGTATAACAACATGCAAAAGGCACTGAAAGATTTTGAGGGGGAAAAAAAATCACAAGAAGGATTAAAGTGACAAGGCTAGAGATAATCTTGAGCAGCTAAGCTGGTTCAAAGGTATATGCTTCAAGAACAAGTGCAATCAAACTCTTTCAAACTTAACCTTAGTCGCTAACAGAATCTACTAGGGTACAGTGCCATCTTTTTTTTTCTCATGTGAGGCTTTCATCTTAGTATTAATTCAGCTGGGGGAGAAAATTGACTGAAAAGAATAGATTAGTTCTCAGTAAGTAAGTGGAAGAGAAGAGAAAAATAGACAGGCGTATAAACAAGGAATTTGGAAAGGAATCCAGGCAACACAGAAGTAGATTATGGGAGGTGGGAGAAAGCGGGACAAGAAAGAAGGAGAAAAAGAGAAAAACAAAGAGAAAGATAAAAACATGGTAGCATGTTTTTGATTAGCTGCCTAAATCCCTTTACATCATGAAGAACAGTTAACCTTAAACTTTCATTAGCTTATCATTGCTTTATAAGTTCTCTAGCTTTATCAAGATGAGCCTGAAAAATGAAAAAAAATAAACGTATAGGTCAATTTCCAAATTTTCTTTATGTATTTCTGCATGTATAATATCTTGCCTTATTAGAGTCCAGAGAATTGTGTTAGTATGAATAAAATGGATGTTAGTTGTGTTTTGTTTGTTTTAGAATGTGTTTATCTTTCCAGAAATGCAAGGATTTGCTTGTATTATGTTGGTTTTGGGTTTTTTTTTTTTCCTTAAGGCTTTTTATAGATAATGCTGACTCTGGTTTTAGCTATCTTTCCCAATTACAATTATATTCTATCAAACTGCAATTTAAGGATTTTGTTCCTTCTGCTGTCTTGTGTGGGTGTGAAAAGGATAGATGTGGGCCAGCACCAAGGAAAGAAAATAGATTTGTTTTTATTCAGATTGAAATACTGAGGGATAAGGAACATATAGTTTCCAAACCAGTCACTACAGCCTGCCTACAAATATGGCTGCTAGAGAAAAACTTCCATAAATTGCTCAGCTGCGGCTCTTCACACATAAGGGCATATTCAGCAAGTGAACTCTCAGACAGCTGAAATATTAAAGCGGTTATGTGGAGATGCAGTGGCTAGTTTTGCCAAAGTAAAAGAAAACACATTTTTTCTTTCATCAAGGTATATTGTCAATGTCATGCTGCTCAAAGCTGCTTCACTCTCTGTGCTGTTCATTGATTTTTTCACCATTTATCCTCTCAGAGAGGTTGAAAACTGCTTCGATTAGGTAAAAAGCCCTTTTTGACTTCCTTCAGTCTTAAAGCAACTTGTTTTCCTATTCAGACTCTTCATAACTTCCAGAGACAGGGCTTATTCAGTCAAAAAGCCTGGATATATTTCTTAACTAAAGCATTTGCGCTCAGTCGTTTTCTTTACTTGACTCCAATTTCTCCTTCTACAGTGCATCCCTACCAATGCACCCCTTGGTAGCTGTCAACAATTTCTTTCTGCCCAAGGGAGTAGAAAAAGGAAAAAATCTTCACAGTCAGACCAAATGTCTTGTCCAGCTGCCTTCAAAAGGCTGAAATTTGCAGTATACATTCTGCCACATTTCTTCGTAAGTGCTGCAGTTTATCAAGAGCAATGTATCAACAGATTCCCATCAGGAGTGCCAGGGTTCGCAGGAGATGTAAAAATTCTTCATGTTGCTTAGGGAAAGATGATTTTTTTTTTTTGAGTGCAAGAGATCAAAAGCTGATGGTTCCCTTTTGTTCCTGCTTCATTTCCTACAATAACCAAATCAATTTTGTTGTCCGGTGCATGACGAGCAGTCTCAAATACTTGTAAACTGCTCAAAAAAAAAAAAAAAGAGCAAAATGAACATGGCCTTCAAATAATTTTTGGGTGAAAACATTTTCCCTTTGAGAAGAACTACCTTTCTTTACTATATGCATTCTCCCTCTGAGAAGAACTACCCTCTCCTTATTACCTGCAGAATCAAAGGCTAGTCATTCTCCACTTGTGAGTCTGCCCAGTATTAATTCTATGATTGAAAGTTAAAAGTGCTAAGTCTTTTGACTTCTGTAATAGACAGTATAATTGATCTATTATTTAAGCATAAGACATTAATTGTAAACATGGTAATGGAGACTTGAAAGATCTTTTCCTTCCATCTACACAAAGAATTCTCAGAAGAGAAAACCAAAAAAAAAAAAAAAAGATCACTTTGTTGACATGTGATGGAAAACAAAAGAGAAGAACAGAAAGGGACTAATTGCTGGGCTTGATACATTCTTTTACTGTCCTAGGGAGCCATTTCTCTCAAAACAAGAAGCCTGTCATAAAGAGGGACTTGCCTGTGATTTGCAATGGCATATTGAAGCCTGGCCGTGCTGGCTGTGCACAGGCATGGCGGGAAAAGCTCTCACGCTGACGCCTGGCAGGAGCTTTCCACATGCTTAGGAAAAAGGAATAAGGAAAGGAAAAATCTGTCTGGGATTCTCCTGAAAAGTGTGAAGTAAAGGGATCTATTTTAAAGTCTGGTGCATGTAAGAGAGCAATGGCAGCGTTGGACATCATGTCTACACTTGCTGCAGACCTGCAGCAACAGAAACAGCTAATGGCAGCCAGCTAAAACAGTGAGGAGAGCAACATGATGCCTTTGCTAGTGGCCAGTGGGAGGGAATGAAGAGCTGTTAGCTGGGACTGGTGACCAGATCCCACAACAAAGGCAGCTGCAGCTTAAGCCCAGCCTGCTGCCCCGCAGCTCCAGGATGTGGAGATCCAAGCTTGCGAGTGATGCTTCACTCCTCACAGTGGAGCAGGAAAGCAGCCAGGCAGTCTGTGAGGTACTATGCTGAGAAAAGCACCTTTCAGGAAGCAGATGTTGTGCATTCTCATTCACCTACCTTCTTTTCTTCCTTTCTCCCTTTAATAAAAAAAAAATCATTAAGCCAAAAACATTACTGGTTGCAAATGAGAATATATAAGCTCATGTCACATCAAAATGTTTAATTTTAATTTTCTGGATGGGACATGATCTGGTGTTTTATTAGCAACCTCTCTGAATTTTGCAGAAGCTATTATTGCTACCAACACACTCTTGGCAAAATTGCTATAGATGTTCAGAAAGGGGCAAAGCAAGAGAATAAGTAATTATTTTTTTTTTTAATTGAATTCCAGAAGCTAATGTTTTAATAGCCTTTTCTCTTTTATTTTAATGTAAGATTAATATTTTATCCATTTCCAGGTAGTCCTATTTCGACAGACAGCATCAAAACTAAGTAAAAGCAATGTACACTCTTGTCTCGCCAAGACAGAAATGAACCTGTCTAGCCAAGATCATGTCCAGCTCTGAGACAGTTATATATACAGTTCAGCTTTTACAATGTACAACCATTCACAGTTAACTAAGTCAATAAGTCTTATACAAGCTTTTCATCCATAGATTTAGTAGGGAATACACAAGGAAATCTGAGCTATTGCATCTGATTTACAAGTAAAATTCCAGACCCGGGAGGCTTTTTAGTGTTGTTGTTGTCATAATTATTATTTAGCCTGCATTATTAGTTGCAAATATTTTCCAGAATGAGTTTGCAACAATAAAAAATATTTTGGAGAAACCAAGGAAGTTTAATGATTTGGATGAATACTTCATAGAAAAAGAGTGACCTAGGTACAAAACTGTCTTTCATAAACCAAACAACAGATATTAAAATATGAGAACCTTGTATTAGGCACCCATCCTGGTTTCAGCTGGGATGGAGTTAATTTTACTCTCGACACCCAGTGTGTTTTGGATTTCATCTGTGAAGAATGTTGATAAAAACACTCTGATGGTACGAGTTGTTGTTAATGATACCAAGGACACTGACATGCTTTCCAAGTCTCACTAATGTGCAGGAAGCTAAGAGAAAGATAGACAGAATAATTGACCCAAACTGGCCAAAGAGAGTATTCCATGCCATAAACATCTTGCTCAGTATATAACTGGGGGTTGCCCATGGGAGGGGGCATCCTATGCATCCATCCTCCTTCTTGTCTTTTTCGCTTGCTTGCTGGCATCACTCTCTACCTTGCTGGCTCGCTTTCACTCCTTTGCTTTGCTGCTTGGTGTTGTTTCCATGATCGCTGCTCGGGACGGGCTGTATCGGTCATTGGGACATCGGGTGGTGAAAAATTGTACGTTGTTCATTTTGTATATATTAATGTCCTTATATTCTGTTATTATTGTAGTTTTCCTTTGCTATTTTAGTAAACTGTTTTCTTCTCAACGCACGAGATTTCCTTTCTTCCCAATTTCTCTCCCCCATCCCACTGGGGAGGGGGAAGGTGAGCAATAAACTGTGTGGTGATCAGGGCTAAACCACCACAGCACCTTAATCCATATTCAGACATGTAAACAGATCCTGTTTTCAAAAGTACTGAGCATGCAACATTTCCCACTAATTTCTCTAAGTACTGTCACACTAAGAATTCTGTTTCAAATAGATATTATTTTCTGGAAGTTTATCTATTGACACAGGGAACTGTCTTTGGAGCTTAAAACGAAATCCTGTTCATATTCAATAGCAAAAAGCACAAAAATAAATGCAAGTATTTTTAAGTACAGATACACTTCAACCAAAACACTCAAACTGTGGCATTTGGTAAAAACAACTACTATTTACTCTAGCAGCCTACAGTGAGTGGATTTTAGCCCTGTAACAAAGATACATAAATTCTGAATGGATTTAAATGCCAAACTTTATATGATTTTACTTTATGACAGGCTGTGGAAAATCCAGTGCTTTCAGATCACAGTTTCTAACGTGCCTCTTTCTCCTACTTTGTGTAGCTCAGGCCTGCAGCTTATTTGAAGTTTTCCTCCAGAACAGTTTTTTAGCAGAAAGTTGGGTTTTGCTGTCATAACACCCTGCTTTTCAGCAAGAGATGAAATATTTATTTTTGTCAGAAAATGTGAATACTTGAATACTAAATATTGTCTTCTCAGAACTGCTGCCAAATATCTCTCAGAAAATAGAGTTCAAATGTCTCAGGTCCCCATCAGTAGTTACACCTTAATACGATGGGAAGAGGGAAGGCAATGATATATACCTGAACATGTAGCACAAATGTGTATAATTATATCAGCAGACAAGAATGAAGACACAAAGCATCAGATGCACAATTTTCACAAAATAGTAGCTGTTTTTGTCAGAAAAAGATTTCCAATATAAATATCTCCGTTGTTTAGAGGTTTTCTTTTTGGGGTGGGATCATGGGGAGCAGAGTGTTGGCAAAGAAATAGCTGAAATTTCACTCAAAAGTCCTTTTAACATTTTTTGCCAAAGTGAATCCAGTAACTATTCTCTGACTCCTGTTTTAAATAAACTCTGAAATGAAACTTAATTCAAGCTGGTAAGTTTTGCCTGACTCCAATTTATCCCTAGTTGGCTCCATATTTCTAAGGAGGGTTGTTGTCATCACACAATGTTTGCTTAAACACAGTCCAGGTTTCAGGTTTTCTTTTAAGAAGTCCCAAGTAGCCTTACTCAATAGTCCACTGTATGATGTATCAGGCACGCCTGGGCAGACCTCAGTTTTAGAAACTTACTTGAATCTCTGCTTCAACTCACATCCAAACCACGACACATTTCATGAAAGGCAAATATATACTCAGTTTGCTTTGGCAAGTATTTTCCATTTTCTGCACTCACTGTTCTCAGAAAGGAGAGGAAAAACGTGGCTAAAGGTTTACAGAAAACTTTGTTATGGGAAGAAGCTTTTTTTTTTACTGACTCAGGAATGCCAGGCAGGTTGATTGAGCAGTGGATGTTGACACCACCCCCAACAACAATTCTGCACCCCTGAAAAAAAAGGCTGGTTACTAACAGAAGCTCTCTATTGTCTTTTTTTTTTTTCTTTTGTTCTGCAATAAACAGTTTCTTTGCTGGGTATTGGTTTGGCTGTTACAGGAGAAATAGCCTCAGCTCATCCTGGTGCTGTGCTACAGGATGGCTGGTGCTGCCAGTGGGGAGAAGATACAGCAGAAGCGACTGCAGCAGCTGCAGGAGCATCACCCCACTGAACCAGGAGCCTACCAGCCCCTGGGAGGCTACTGAGGGGACCGACGGGCAGCCCTGCCTTGGGGACAAGGGGACAGCAGAGGGTACAATGAGAGTCCGGCACAACTCAGAAGCTATTGTGCATAGACTGAACCAAGCCTGGGGCGTACACCTACCCTCCAAGGGTGCAGTGGGTAAAAATATTAAATCTTTTTTCATTCTCGCTGGCCTAACGTAGTAACTTTGATGGTTTCTTTACTTTAAAGAGCCCTAGCTCCTTTAAAACACAGCCATTTCAGTTTAAAAGCTCTTTAGATAACCTGGGTCATCCCATCAGGGAAGAGCTGAGCACATCAGTTTAGATCATATCCTGTCAAAAAAATGGTTGGATTTTTCCATCTTCCATGCTCAAATATAAATAGTGAGCAGAATGAAATGCTCAGAGATTGAAATAAAATAAAGTATGTAGCCCTTCTGGTGAGTTAAAAGAAGTGGGTAGCAAATGAAACTATCATTGAAAATGAAAGAGCAGCAGGCAGCAGACTGAGCTTTAATTGATTATTTTTGTTTTCATGACAAGGATTCAAGCTGTGATGAAATGAGCAGTGGTTTGTAACTGTTCTTGATCAGAAAGACAAAAGCCGCACTATCTGCAGGGAACGAGTATGACTGACTACTGCAAGGCACCAGCGATGCCTCAACTACTCATTTTCATTTCAAATCAATGATATTTGAAGCCAAGACATGCTAGTTGTTTAATTTCCTCTTTAATTATCAGAGAGTCTGGGTGGTATGATTGTAGTTGGGCAGGGCCGGGAGCAAGTGCTGTGACCATTCATGGAAGGCAGCAATTTAAAGGCAGCCTCCCGACAGCTGCCCATGGGAACTGTGCCAGGCAGCAGAGGGAAGTGTCCGACCCTGAGATAGGCAGACAGGCTTCAGGAGCATCTCCTGTGTGCCAGCTGTGTGCCAGCTCTTCACCTCCCACTGGAGTCCCCATGGTGCGCTTTCCTGCTCGTACCCAGCCAAGACCCTGGTGTAGTATTTGACAAGCCACCTGTATGCTCTACTTTGCTGCAACAGGGGCATAGTCCTTTGGTGAGGACCAGGAGGACTCTTGCAGGAGGATCTTGGAGAAGCAGGCTTGTGCCAGCAAAGATGAAGTAGGACCATGGCCACAAACACAGTGCACCATGAGAGGATTGGACATGTGTGCATCAACTGGTGTTCCTGACTGGCTGAAGCTTGGCACCAGAGACAATATGTGTACCGGTGGGACCTAGCAGGCGTGCAGAGGTCAGCAGGGTGCTAGCACAGAGTGGCAGCAGCAGGCACCGCTTGCTGTGGAAGTGAGCAGTGCTGTGATACAGGTTGCTTGTGAGCAATCGTTAGATACAAGGTAGGCAACAGCATTATGAACCTTACTCTCATCCAAACAGTTAGGAGGTGTTTGGAAGGGGTGATGTTAAACGTGATCAAAGGATTAACTAAGACATCTAGCATGAAGAAAGAGGCCAAGGTCTGATTTTCCATCTGCTGCTATTTCAACTCCCTTCTCCTTGCAGTCCTTGCAGTCAGAGCAACCATATTTTTACCCACCCAAGTCAGGCACCTATTCTAGTGTCTCATTCCCCAGTCTAGTCTTTTCCTAACAGCGACATGAGCACTCCTCACATCTTCCTGTAAATATAGATCTGGCTAGAGAACGGCATTTCAGCATCTGTTGATGCCATGAATATAATAATGTATGTTTCAAATGTGTTAGACAAGGGAATATTGATTTGGGAACACTGATAAATGATGGTAGTTTATAAAATTAAATTATTAAATTTTATAATTTTTTATATTCATACATTATGAAATTGTAATATGTTATATCACCGATAAATACATAATGTACAATTATATATGAGATAATGCACAATGTAATGTGCAACATGGTATTGCAAAATATGTTACCTCACTTATAGTATTACTAAATAATATGTGTATGCATAATAAATGTATAGTTAAATTCTATAAAAGTCATTAATTTAATTAGCATTTTTCCATGTTACTGAAAGGAATTATTTTGACCAGGAGTGGGAGATCTGTGAGTGGCCATTATTGCCTGGTTGCTTAGCACTGTTTAGAATGCAAGCACATATAGTACAAAACTACATCTGCGTTACTGCAGCCCTACATCATTCCCCCTGAGAATGCAGCCTATGCTTTTACTCCAACTGTTGTACCTTCTCCTCTGAATCATTTCCCAGACCAAATGGGGGTGGGGGACAGAAAGCTCGTTGTCATCATCTTAAACCCAGGCTTGTGGGGTCAACAGTGTGCTAATTTTTGTGTATCTTTAATCTCTCCCTCTCTTTTTTTCCTCTCTTTTTTTTTTTTTAAAGCCAAACAGATGTCATAGTGAAGAAAGGAAATATGCCTTTCTTTCATTGACAACGCTCAAAAACATATTTTAAAGTTATTAACGTGGCTTTTCTTTTTGGCTTTGTGTTATGACTAATAGCTACATCTTTCAGGAAACTATATCCTAAACTGAAGTAGAGAATTATTTCAGAAGTAGCTGTGATTGATAGATAGTCTTTGGGTAAGTTGCTAACACTTGCTAGAAATGTGTTATTGTCTGCTTATTTTTGCTACCTCCTGTTGACTGCGCCATAGAAAAATACTCCAGGAGTGCTGACTGCTGTTTCCTGCTGTGATTCCCCTCTGCTCCCTCAGTGTCCACAACTGCTCTTCCACATGGTGGCAATATCTTGGCACTGACCTAAGCACCTGCGCAATTAAAAGTGTGTTACTTATCTGCAGGGTAAGGGCTGTACCACCTCATCTCATCTGTGGATTGTCACAAGGTGATTTGTAACATTCACTCAGCAACCAACACAAACCAAAAAAAAAAAGTCAAGACCTTCCAGTTACATTTTTTTCTTCTTCTTTCCTGAAACGTTTACATGGAAGAATGTTGTTTCTGAGCAGCCTCATGTTGTGATCTTCCCAACTAATACAGCATGTCAGCAGCACCCATTCTAAGGTGAGAGAAATGCTGTATTAAATTTTTACCTAGGAAATGAGATAAATCATAACACTTGAATTTCTTTCCATATCCCTTCAGGGAAGGAGGATAGAATTTATATTATAAAATAAACTAGTATTCACTGTTTCACATTGGCATCCAACATCTGAGAATCAGCCACAGAAAGTGGCAATCCCAGCTCCTTTTGCCACACATTCACATCCAGAGTGATGCCTATTAGTGATTTCAAAGACTGAGTCTAGTCTAAGTGACAACTGCCATGCCACCACAGTGGCCTCTTGTGTAAAATAAGAAAATCTGAAAACTCCGTGCTCCTTGGAATGGAAACACAGAACAACCTCCCAAAGAACTGACCAGTTACGCTGAAACAAAACTATTCCTAAACGAGCTTAAATGCAACTGGGTGGTTGAAGAGCAATTACAAGACGAAGGAAAGTAGAAATGAAATCAGAGCTGAAATAATTTGAGAAAACAGAAATAGACATAAACCCAGTCTAAATCAAAGCAGAATTGTTGCTGTACTTCAAACCTTCTGTGTCAAATCACTTCTCAAAACTGACATTTTCCTACAGAAGGTTTTGACTTTTCTGCTCTCTCGGAAACATGCATCTGCTCTGCCTCCAGCCTGCTCCAACACATCCTAGGGAAAATCTATTGCTGAGCCACTGCTGTAGGATTTGCAATGCACTGCTCCACTCCTTCCTTTATTGACACATCTGGTCCGAGCTTCCCCATGTGCCTGTCTGGATACCTGTTCCTCTGGCATCTCACCTGTGAGGCTACAGTTCAGGCTGTGCCCAGCAATCTCTTGTGTGGGTTTGGCTGACACTGTTGTAACGAGGACATTTTTGACAAAGTCATTGGGCTCCCAGCTAAATGTCACATATTGTATTCACTTCCATTTTCAGTCTGTCCTCAAAATGTGTAGAGCTGGGTGGCCTCCCCATCCCTCCTCCCTGCTTCTTTGTGTGCAATAAGGCACCTTCTCTCCTATCCCCAATACGGCCATGGAGGACTTCCTTGGATTTCTGTGCATCTCAGGCTGATGACACCACCCTTAGCTGTCCTTGGCCTTGGTTCTTTCAGCTATCATCCAGCACTGGTGACTCATCTTCTCCTAATCCATCAAAGCAGCAATACTCTTGTGTAATTAACAGTCACAGTCCACCTCCCCCATAATCACATCACCCCTTATAGACACTTGCAAACACAGGAGTTTGCTGCTGGCTCTCTGACAGTGTCACTGGGAATTATAAGATTGCATTGGACAGACTGGGACAGAGGAAGAAGTTTTTTTTTTTTCTCTCTTACACTTGTGATATAAATAGGATAATTATTCCAGCGGTTCTTCGGGTTGAAGGTGGGAGTGGAAGGAGATTTCAGTGGTGTCAAATGCGAAGGTCAGTAATTCTGCCTTTGCCCAGATTAAAGTCTATTGACTTTTGCAAAAGAACAGCAGGAGCAGCTATTATATTTATTTTAACTTTGGGGTTTTGTAATTATCTGCTTTCCAGAATAAAGTAAGAATGATACAGAGACCAAAGGTGTGCAGAACCTATCATTTTCAGCAAATGAGTATCCTACTCATTCAGGCTGAGAAAAAAATAATATCATCTGAAGAATGTGCCATTGTACCCCATTGTTCAGCAGTCCAGACATTTCCAAGAAGCCTTACAGATTTTATCTCAGAACTTCTTTTATAATTTTGATTAGTAGAAATTAATTAAGTCATGTTAACCTGACATGTGTGTCCGTCTAAGTAGTAACATGGAAGCTACTGGAAACAGAATTAATGGACGTACTTTTCAAGATCTGGTTACACATCACATTGTTTAGAGAAAGGGTGAAGAAAAAAGCCAGTCCATACTGATCTCAAAGTCTTCACCCTTATCTAATTTGAGGTAGAGAGAGATTTCTTTCTGACTTGGTCACAGCTAATAATTAACATAACAGTGCCGCTGGTGTAGTGGTATCATGCAAGATTCCCATTCTTGCGACCTGGGTTCGATTCCCAGGCGGCACAAAACCAATCACTTTGTTTTTCCACATGGAAAATAAGGAAGGAGGTGACCGGTGACCACCAGCATTTGACACTGTCCTGCATGACATCCTTCTCTCTAAACTGGAGAGACATGCGTTTGATGAATGGACCACTTGGTGGATAAGGAATTGGCTGGATGGCCGCACTCAGAGAGTGGTGGCCAATGGCTCAACGTCCAAGTGGAGACTGGTGATGAGTGGAGTTCCTCAGAGGTCAATATTGGGACTGGAGCTGTTTAACATCTTTGTTGGTGACATGGTGTCACACCCCCGCTTCTTGCCTGCAACTATGTCATGCCCAATATACTTGGTCCCAGAACACAATGGCGAGAGGAGGGAGAAGCGACTCAGATTTGATGATTCCCCTGATTGGGACAAGGCATATACGATATCAATCTGCTGGTAAACAGAGATTTTTTATTCAATAGTTAGGCTCATTGGTAAATAACTGGGTAGCAGAAATACTTATTGTTTACCACATATGTAAGAATTTTATGTATGCATTACTTAGTAGAAAAAAGGTAAAAAAAAAAAAAAAGAAAAAATAGAGGAAAGAGAGAGAACAATAGAGATCAGTGGTCTGGGTTCCAGTGTTGGTCCAGCCAACAAGGCTCTCCGGTTTGTGGGAGCACTCATCTAGAAAATCTCATTTTTAGGAGGCAAAACTTTTTATAAGGGTAATTTGTCCCACCTACTATAGGTGATGCTTAACATGATCTAGGCTGGGTTATGGATGATGTAACTTAGCATGATCTCCTAAACCTTTATTTACATACTCAGAGATGTCACTTGAAATATGCATTTTGGTGTTAATAAGGCATTAATGAGGACACTCAGACATAGTATCTTTAGGAATGCAAGAAATGTGATAATGGGCTAAGGCAAGGCCACCTTATCTCCACAAGGTTCCATCCCCCAGCCACATCCTGTTGCAGCGTCATGATAACTGTTCTGCTCTGAGTGTTTGAGACAGATTTAGAGGCTCCAGGGGTCTCCATCCTCCCTGCTCCCTTATCAAGCTTTGTCTCCTACATTGTTCACATGCTTCTGAACAAAACCAGTTCCCTGCTCCAAGGGGTCACAAGTTAACTTTGGTCAGTTGGTGTCCTACACATGGACAGTGGGATTGAGTGCACCCTCAGCAAGTTCACCGATGACACTAAGCTGTGTGGTGCAGTCAGCTTGCTGGAGGGAAGGGATGCCATCCAGAAGGACTTGGACAGGCTGGAAAGCTGGGCCCATGAAAATCTCATGAAGTTCAACCAGGCCAAGTGCAAGGTCCTTCACATGATCGCAAGCACAAATACAGGTTGGGCCGAGAATGAATTGAGAGCAGCCCTGAGGAGAAGGACTTGGGGAAGTTTGTGGGTGAGAAGCTCAACATGAGTGGACAACACGTGCTTGCAGCCCAGAAAGGCAACCACATCCTGGGCTGCATCAAAAGAAGCATGGCCAGCAGGTTGAGGGAGGTGATTCTGCCCCTCTCTCTGCTGTTGTGAGACCCCCACCTGGAGTACTGTGTCCAGCTCTGGAGCCCTCAACATAACAAGGACATGGACCAGTTGGAGAGGGTCCAGAGGAGGGCCACGAAGATGTTCAGAGGGGTGGAGCACCTCTCCTATGAGGACAGGCTAAGAGAGTTGGGGTTGTTCAGTGTGGAGAAGAGAAAGCTCTGGGGAGACCTTATAGGGGTCTTCCAGTACCTCAAGGGGGCTTATAACCAAGACAGGGAGAAACTATTTATCAGGGCCTGTTGTGATAGATCAAGAGGGTAATGGTTTTAAAATAGAAGGAGATAGATTCAGGCTAGATATAACAATAAAATTTTTTACAATGATGGTGGTGACGCACTGGAACAGGCTGCCCAAAGAGGTGGTAGATGCCCCCTCTCTGGAAATGTTCAAGGCCAGACTGGATGGGGCTCTGAGCAACCTGATCGAGTTGAAGATGTCCCTGCTCCTTGCAGGGGGATTAGACTAGATGACCTTTGAAGGTCCCTTCCAACCCAAACTATTCTATGATTCTATAACTTCTGCAAGTTGAGGCTTGGTAATCTCTACCATCATCTGATCTTAGAGCAGAACCTGTATGTGCAGTCAGGTCTCTGATCTGGACTGTTATTCTTTAACATGTGGCTGTTCCTCATAGCACTGTCTTGCTTTTGTCAGAGGGTCCAAGAACCACGCACATGCCAAGCCTGTTCCAGCTGAGTACAGACAGAGACTCCTTGGCCAAACCTGATCTGACCAAAATACAGTTCAGTCCATATGAGGCTATATTTACATGGAAGGTACCTTTCTTTCACTGACATCAAGAGCTGTGACTGGTTCAACATCTGGCAGTCCAGGGGCTGCGATTTGTCCTCTCCCCCTATGCATCTTTCCCTTAGAGCATCAGTTCCTCCTACGCTCCGCCCTTTCCTCTTGCGTTTGATCTCTTCTCTCTGTCTCATCATCTTTTGATTGTTCCCACCTTTCTCTTTCAGGACCACTGTTATCTGCTTTGCTGTTGTGGAGCTACAAGGAGGGGATGACGGGGCAGGGAGAGAGGAAGCAGAACGGCTGTGTGACTCTGCAGAGCTGACAACACAGGGTCCCTGGCAGCTGACTAAAGCAAATACAGCACGGTGGTACTGTACATCCACTTGAACAGGGAATCAAGCTGGGCTGTAGGAAGGTGGAAGAAAGCTGCCAGATTCCCTGCGTGATGTTTGGCAGCTCTGTAAACCAGAGTACATGAAACAGCCAGCCAAAGGGGAAGGGGGTTGGCAAGGCATCTGCGCTGTCCCCAAGCATCTCTCCCCTGTTAGGAGCTACCTCACACGACCTCCACTAGATTTACATTGCAATAATCAGTCTTACCCTGTGTCTGAAAACCCCACCTGGTTGTCAAAATGAAAGTAAATCTCTAAATATTAGGAGCCAGGACAGGGTAGCTGAGGGAAAAGTCTTTGTGTTTGTATGTTCCCAGTATCAGGCTGCCTTTCCTGGCTGTGCTTGAGAGCTTCAGTCGATCCAGGTGCCTCCTTCCATTCTCATTCGTAAGTTTGTTTCTGCCAGTAGAAAATACTGCTGCCAGCCATTTCCAGCACTGCCACCCTTCTGTCATTCATTGCCACTGACAGCTGCACCGAGTGACTGCAATCTGCCAGATGGCATTTTCCAGCAGCATTGTACACCCACTTTTGGAAAATCCATCCAATAACATCCTTCTGGGGCTCCAAGAGGCCTTTTGGGTGGCTCCTGGCTGAGGGAGGAAAATCATGGACACTAACACTGTGCATATGCCCATGCTTTACATTGGCAGATGTTTAGGCACCTCAGGCTTTGGTAGGATTAGCTGCATGGCTCATTCTGAAGGGCTGCACGTCTCAGGAGGACTCCCTGTAGGGAACTGCATTGTTTGGGGCATCGTATTTCTCTTACAGCCCTTTCAGAGCTTTTGAGTGACCACTGTTCAGCCAGTCATGCCCTGAACTTAACTTCTGATCCTTTGATTCTGTTTGCACTCAAGGTATAATAATTTCTGTATTTTTTCTGTACAGTAAACAGTTCTCGATTCACATCCTCAGCTGCCCTTCCCACTGTCTCTAAGGTTGTTGTTAAGGTTTGCACGTAGATCTTTTTACAGTTCATACACTAAAGAACACCTGCATTCCAAACTGACATCTTGTCACTACAGAAATAAAAAAAAATAGTGTACTTCACAGTCTTGCTTTTAACGTTGATTGCCTCCACAGTAAAGAAGAATGCTACTGGGAAAAAGGAAATTAAAATGCTTACCTCTGAATTCCTTATTCAAGCCTATCAGCTTCACATTACGAAGAGGTAAATTAAGGACATACACTATACCATTAGAAAACATCCATTAAATAAAGCTAAAATTGAAGCTAAAATTACATTCTTTTAGTGACTGCATTTTATGTGGCAGCATCACCCCTCGGTGAGCTATCAGAATGAGCTGCCTGTTGGAAATCTGAATGATGCCTCAGCTTAATCTTTAAACTGCCAATGTTATCTGACTAACAAACCAAATTAATCTCTCTGATTTATGTAATTGTTACTACAAAAAAAAAATAAAAAAAGAAGGCTCAAGGGGAATATGAACAGAGTTTATAAAGAGCTCCAAGGTTACAATAGTATTTGTGGAATAAATGATCCATCCTTTCAGCTGGGAATAGGGTAATGGCAAGGGACAACACAGCTAAAACTTCAAGAAAGTGTTTCTAACGATATTTTTGGACACTTCTGCTCTACCAAAGCCTTGAATAACCCTAGTGACAAAAATATGGATTTCCTCCCTACTGCCCATTCCCGTATTTGATAACTCATAATCCCCTTCTGTTGCACACAGAGCTCCACCACTGACCACAGGTGGTCACTGGATTTGAGAAAGAGAATAGCAACTGGTCATAGCTTTCCAAGAACCTCCGGCTTTTTTTTTTTTTTTTTGCATCAGCAATTCTGCATTGCTTTTTTTTTCTTCCTGACCAAAACAAAAAGCACTAAACTACACAGGGGTGAAAATAAGTTTATGCAGAAGCCTATTAAAAACACTTTCTCCAGAGGAGAATTCCTTGATAGTGACCTATCAATTAGCCAGTGTTAATGTGTTTCGTACTGGTCGTATTTTTTCAGCTTTGGAGTGAAATTGCTAAGCAATAGCACATGGAGTATGAGAGAGGAGTAACATGGCACTAAATGGCAGGTCCAAGTTCATACAGGTTAATGGTTATTCCTTTCTCAAGGATCACAATAATAGTTCAGCTTACTTGAGAATTTTCCTAATTATGTGCAGATTTATAGCATTGTCCTGGTTCTGGCTAGGATAGAGTTAATATTCACCTGAGCTGGGTGGAGAACTGGAGGTGGTAGCCCCTATTGCTGGGGCACCCAGCTGGGATAGTTAACTAATTAGCTAACAGCTGGGGTTAATTTACCTGAATTAGCCAAAGGGCTGTTCCATCCCTTCTGAGGTGATGGAAGTTGAGGAGGGTGCTCTGGGGAGCTTTCTGTTATGTGGGAAGAAATTAGGTGTGGAGATTTGTTGTAAGCCTTTACACTGCATTTGTATTCCATCACTGTTTTGTTTTCTTCTGTTATTGCTGTTAAATTTACTTTTTGTTCAATCTCAACCCACGTGGTTTTGTTGGGTTTTTTTTTTTGTTTACCAATTCTCCCTTCTGTCGCACTGGAGGGTGGGGGGAGTGAGAGAGAGACTGCGTAGTCTGGTCCTGATCGGGGCTGAACTACGACAAGCATCCTGGTTCCACAGGTATATTTATAAAGACTTGAGAGCGATAATGGACTGTTCATATTTGTTCAAGTATTCTCATATTTCCTGCTTCTGAGGTGGATAATGCCAAAGTTGATGTCTGCGATGGAAAAAAATGCTTGAAAAATCTGTGCTTTTTTTCAAAAGCTGTTGATGAGCTATGAGATTATAAAAAAAAAATTAGAGGATATGTTAAAATGTGATATGCCTTCAGCCAACCATCTGAAAGACCTTGCTTGAATTTGCTTCAGATTTTCCTTTGGTGACAGATTATACAGGCAAAACTGAGACCTCACCTGCTTCCAAGGGATGTTATAAGTCAAATGGGGAGCCTAGTGACATTTTTATCTCAAAACTATCACTGTGAGATAAAGGATGATTTTTTTTTTTTTTTAATAAACCTCAAGGCTAGAGGTTAAACTTCCATGATTTCTTTTGCCAGAAGACAAATTTTACATCTCAGGGAAGTTACCTGGGGCTAGATTTATAAACAAATTTAGAGCTTTCACTCACTTTAGTGAGAGCAATTGAGCTATGTACCTTGCTAAAACTGCTCCTTAGCTTTGCCATGTCACTATCCCCCCCCATTGGTAAGAAGGGATTGTACCACGTCTTCTTGCCCATCCTACTTACTGATGCTCAGAGAACTTGTAGGTGAGATCCCCTCTCCCGCCCCATTGCCATTGTCTGCACAGAGCTGCAGGCTGAGAATTCTGCACAGTGTTGCAAGCTGGGAGTGAGGATCAGGTCTTGGTGGGTCAACCAGAAGGCGAGAACATCCACTGGTACCTCAGTGTGGGTAACCAGTGCCACCCAGCAAAGTCAAATTACAGAAAGAAAGTTCAGGAACTGGTTCATCCCAGCTGTCAGACCTCACTCAGCAGTCCTCAGTGGCTGGAAGCCTCCTTTAGCCAGCCAGCACAGGTAGGCTTATGGATGGTTAGCGGAGCTGAAGTGGCATAAGGGCATCCTCAGCATACCAATAAATGTAACCGGCAAACTACCACGGTGTTTATTTTAAAACTAAGGTGCCATCTTCCATCTAATCTTGTGAAAGAAGTGTTTCTAGCTTTGCCAGTTGCCCAGGGCTTCTGTTGAACAAAGATTGTCTCTTACAACAATTTATAGACTAGATTTATGATCTGGATGTGATTCAGACTTGACTTAGAAATAATTTCAAGCCATCCAGCTATAAAAGGGTAAAATGTCACTTACCCATCTCACTTACTCATAGCACTTGTAAGTAAGAGCCATAAGAATATTCCTGTGTATTACATTACGATTCTTTCCTGATGACCTGTGTAAATATTTACCACTTTTTAAATTTGTTTGTTTGTTATTCTCACCCTAGGTCTTCTAATCATATTTACCACTAGGATGGAGCTACAGCAAAAGAAATTGCTGAATAAACAATGATGCATTTCCATATTTACTTTAAGCTCTGCTTCAGTCCTCTTGGACGAAAACTATTTTGCAACTGCATTCATTGTATTTAAACAGGCTTTCACAATTTAACACTTGCTCAAAGTTAGGTAAATTAAACTCTATTTCACATGTTTGCATAAAGATAAAATTTCTTGGCAATAGTCTGTTTTTTGGGTTTTTTTTGTTGTTGATTTGGCTGAAGCAGATAGCATGACAAAATTACTGAGCAAGAACATTTTAACTTCTGTACTTGTAGTGGATAGTTTATTTTTCAGTATTTTAGATTTTCAGTGAGGAAGAGGTCATCATTGTTTGGTTACAGGGCTATTACCGAAGTTAATTCAAATTAATAACCATCTAAGTGCCTAATGTTCTTGTAGAAATTTTATTTGATGCAGAGAGGAAACCAAGAGTTTATTATCATATGGACAAAGAAGACTGAAGCCTACCATCTGGACACATCACTAACAAACACCAATCTCCAAGTGCAGTTTCCATTTCTGATACACATTAAGTCTTCTATTGGAGGGAAACCATGGTGGTGACGCTGGTGCTAATCTTGGAGGTTGGCTCGCTTATGTGTAAGGCCTCACATTATATCCCACACTGTTGGCAATTATTGCCCACTTTTTAATGATAGCTGTGAGTTTGCTATGTCAAGTCCATTTTATTACACATAAACTTGTACGGCTCCTTGCCTAGAATCCACAGCAGAGGTGCCTTGGTAGCATTGGTCAGTATTTTTTACCTCCTGAAATACCAGTTCAGCTTTGAATCAGTGCCTAGCAGAGATTTGTGGTTCTTAGGAAAAACAGGTTCATTTGAGATGGAAGAAATTGTTCTCTGTTCTTACTGTGCTCAAAGACAGTGGTTCAAAAGAACTGGAGAGCATTTGACACCACAGCTGCAGGAGGGGGAACACCTAGAGGTCCAGAAATAAAGAAAAAAAAAAAAAAGGAAGAAATTCATAATTCCCAGAATGTCTTCTATTTTGTTTTGGAGATTTGTTTTCACTCCTCACACATAACCCAGAGATAAGCTGTTTACACAAAGTATAAGCACAAAAATTGCTCTTCAGCATATGAGGAAATCTGGTGGACATCCACCAGGGAAGCTGATGCTCTCGGCTGTTGATCTCCTGGGAGCTGCCTGCAAGCAGGGACATGTTAGGAGGCAAATTTTCATGCATGATGCTTTATGGTTTTTTAGGATCAATTTGTCTCTTATTGAAATTTCATAGAGTATAATTTTGGAGCAAAAGTGGCAGATCAGCCTGATAGCAATCCAGTTGTACCCCTGTTAATGATCACAAATCGGCCCCTGCAAACCTGGTGATGTTTCTTTAATGAGGAAACTGAAAAGATGTTGAACTCTCAAGCATCGGTAAGAAACTTGACCACAGGAAACACACAGAAAAAAATATAATTACACACACACAAAAAGGTAAAACTATGTTTTGATGGTGACTTTGGCAATCTTTGTCCTAGACTCCTTTTGTCATGTTAGACATACCTGTATGAATATGTGCATTGGTCAGAGAGCATATGAGTCCAGATAGAAAAGGACATCATACACTTTTTTTTTTCGGAAATAGGCTACAAAGAGCAGGTAAAAAGCCATAAGGCAATTGCACAGTACTTTGTCTTTCAAGCAGAGCCTTTTCATCCACAGACACCGGAGAGCAGAGATACCCACATGAGAATTATACTAAAAAAAAAAAAAATATAGCCTTGCATCTTAACCACTAATGGTTGTGGAAAATGTGGAGGTAAAATAAATCAAATTAGCAGTACAATTCTTTCTACTTTTCTAGGAAAGCTTTGAGGAAGGTTCCTTGTGTTGGCTAAAACAGCCTCCTGTTTAAATGTTATTAGCTATAGATTTTCCAGATTGGTAACTGGCTGATGTTGTCACAGACCTCTTGCAATATGATAGTACAGCTCTGCTGAACGTTAGGATGCTTTTGCTTGTTCACTTATTTACTTGGGGTTTGTGAGCATTTAAAAATTGCCTTAATCTCTTAGTAGATGCTGAACTCCAGATCAAGTGATATACTGCACAGCTCTGATGGATGAACTTTCTTCTCTTGAGATTTCTTTGGCTTTTTTTGTGGCTTTGGTTGTTGTTGTTTCATTTTGTTTTTTATCAAGCTCTCCTATGAATTTTATTCACAAGGGCTGTGTAAGATTTTGGGATCTAAAATGTGGATTTCCATGGCATAAACAGTTGCCGACATGGAGGGTTGCACTCATTTTTGTCTGTCTACGATGCTTTTGCTGTGAAAAATTTTTCTATTTTAAACTTACAAACTACCAACACTGCAATAATGCTATCTGTCCCTAAGTACCCGCCTGAACCTTCCAAAATCAAATGTTTGTTGAGGAACTGAGACATCTTGTCAGGTGGAGTCTACAGTAGAATCATAGAATGGTTAGGGTTCGAAGGGACCTTCAAAGGTCATCTAGTCCAACCCCCCTGCAAGGAGCAGGGACATCCCCAACTAGATCAGGTTGCTCAGAGCCTCATCCAGCCTGGCCTTGAACGTTTCCAGGGGTGGGGCCTCCACCACCTTTCTGGGCAACCTGTTCCAGTGTTCTATAACTCGCATCGTAAAAAACTTTTTCCTAATTTCTAATCTAAATCTACCCCCCTCTATTTTAAAACCATTACCGCTCATCCTATTGCAACAGGCCCTACTAAACAGCCTTTCCCCATCTTTCTTGTAGGCCCCCTTGAGGTACTGGAAGACCACTATGAGGTCTCCCGGGAGCCTCCTCTTCTGCAGGCTGAACAGCCCCAACTCTCTCAGCCTGTCCTCATAAGAGAGGTGCTCCAGCCCTTTTATCATCTTTGTGGCCCTCCTCTGGACCTTCTCCAACTGGTCCATGTTCTTCTTGTGTTGGGGGCTCCAGAACTGGACACAGTACTCCAGGTGGGGTCTCACCAGGGCAGAGTAGAGGGGCAGAATCACCTCCCTCAACCTGCTGGCCATGCTTCTTTTGATGCAGCCCAGGATGCGGTTGGCCTTCTGGGCCGCAAGGGCGCATTGCCTGCTCATGTTAAGCTTCTCATCCACCAGCACTCCCAAGTCCTTCTCCTCAGGGCTGCTCTCAATCCATTCCCCACCCAGCCTGTATTTGTGCCTGGGATTGCCATGACCCAGGTGCAGGACCTTGCACTTGGCCTGGTTGAACTTCATGAGGTTGGCACGGGCCCACCTCTCCAGCCTGTCAAGGTCCCTCTGGATGGCATCCCTCCCTTCCAGCGTGTCAACGGCACCACACAACTTGGTGTCGTCGGCGAACTTGCTGAGGGTGCACGCTATCCCACTGTCCATGTCGCTGACAAAGATGTTGAACAGGGCCAGGCCCAGCACGGACCCCTGAGGGACGCCACTCGTGACCGGTTTCCACATGGACATCGAGCCATTGACCACCACTCTCTGAGTGCGGCCATCCAGCCAATTCCTTATCCACCGAGTGGTCCGTTCAGCAAACCCATGTCTCTAGTTTAGAGAGAAGGCTGTCATGCGGGACAGTGTCAAAAGCTTTGCACAGATCCAGGTAGATGATATCCGTTGCTCGACCCTTGTCCACCGATGCCGTCACCCCATCATAGAAGGCCACCAAATTGGTCAGGCATGATCTGCCCTTGGTGAAGCCACCTCCTTGCTCTCCATGTGCCTTAGCATGGTTTCCAGGAGAATCTGCTCCATGACGTTGCCAGGCACAGAGGTGAGGCTGACCGGCCTGTAGTTACCTGGGTCTTCCTTATTCCCAGTAACCCAGTCACAGCCAACCACGGAGCACACAGGTATCAGATTTAAAATTAATGACCAGAAACCAGGTTTTGACTGGAAACAGAGAAGATGGAGGCAACCACACAAGTGTCTGAAAACTTGTGCTGGAATGAGTTGCAAGATAGCACCATCTCACTGCTCTAGCACAGAGTAACAGGTGAAGGGACTTTGCAGTGACAGCGAGGAGGAGGATTGCTACGCAGGAAGCAATCCCATTTTGATTTGGACACTCCTAACTCACGTAAGAAAAACTTAAAATAAAAAATGAAGAAACGTTTGATTTCACAGCAAGGAAAGGCTATCCTTTAAAAGGATTATAGTGAAATAAGGAACAATTGAAGCACAAATATAAATGCTCTCAGTTACTGGCAGAAGAGAGGTTTAATGATGCTTTTGAACTTAGCAGCGTGATGGCTCTCATTATGGTATATTAATTACTGTAATCTATGTGAGGAATTTCTATTCCAAAACCACTCCCAGCAAACCATGCTTGCTAATTTTCCTCTTTTTTTTTTTCCTTTTCTACATAATTGCCACCAATGGGAACAAAAAGAGAATGCCCTCTTCAACCTGTGTCTTTCTGCAGCAATGTACATGCTAACAGAAACATCTTTATTTCTGGAACGTGTCTTCTGCTCTAATCTCTACCTCAGGAGAAATACTAGTTCAAGTTTATTGGGAAATCATAGGCAAAGATGGGCTTATTATGGCTGTAGATAAATAATCAATAAAGTTTAAAAAAAAAACCCAAAAACAAAACACACAAAAAATCCAAACAAGGAACGGTCTTGGAAAATTATGAGTATTTCTATGAAATCAAGGGAATTAATGACTAATCCATAAGTGGGCCCAAATCATGAGATTTGAAAATATTTCTACCCATCTCTGTGATGTGGGTTGATGGCAAGTTTATGTCTGTTTTAATATCAAACACACTTAACATTTGATGTGATCAGGAAGTCCCATAAACATGGCTTTAACTGTAAGCATTGACTTGAAGAGCACTCTTAGAGAGGAATATACTTGCAGACTAAGGCCCCTGACTAACACCAGGGAGGAAGCTTCAAAGGGAATATAAAAAGGCAAAAAAGCTGAATTTTCTTTTCTTCTGTACAGTCCAAATTTATCCCTGCAGAACTTCATATTCTCTTGTGGTTTAGTACTGTTTCCACTAGTGCAAAAATGAAGCAAACAAAAAGTATGGATTAGATGATCACAGATGTGTTATGGATATTTGAGTATGCGTGTTAAGGATAAGTGTTCTGATTTGGAGAAAAGCATTAAATGAGCACAAAAGAATGAAGTTCAGGTCATGCTGACATTAAAGACCTGAAAAAGGCAGTAAAACCCTTATAATCAAAGCTTGAAAAAGACACTAAGTCAAGAAGGAATTGTGACTGCTAATCAAGGCAGTTAAATAATATCGGTGTGAGTAACAGACACTAGAAAAGTTGTACACTCTCCACAACCTAGAATTCGATTTGATAAAAGTTAATTCATTAAATTAAATAATTTAAAATATCAAAAAATATCACTGGAGAGGGAAATATAGGGTGCAGACATACGATAGAAGAACACTGTCACTACCCATCAATTGAGCTTCTTCTCTGTGTTCCAGATAATCAGTAAAGCAGTATGTTAAATTACCTCCCTGGAGTACTAAATAAGTGAATGGACTGCCATTAGGATATGAATTCGGTGAGCTGCCTGAATAGGTGTAAATCTGAAGTGAGCTCTGTGTCAGTGGAATGACTCTGCAGTTGTAACTGGCTTAGATCCCTGCACTTGTGCTTCTATGCTCGAGTCAATGCACCAATGCTGCTTCTTAAATGTGAGCATCTTCAGCAGCTTTCCTGAGAAGTTTTGGCAAGGAAGCTGTTTTTGAAGGAGTTAATGGCAAGGGAAAATTATTTATTATAAAGTTCTGTACAGGGATCATTTACTCCCATTATTGCAATAAGCAAATACATTCTCCTGATACCAAACCAAAAATGTTTACTATTGCTAAAATTCTCTGAGCTCTTGGGTACATCACTATTTAAAAAAAAAAACATTCCACTGTACAGAAGATTTCACAGGGCCATGATAAGAGAAAGCACTTTTCAGCACACAGATATAAAAACAATTTCTTCTGCAGTTGCACTGGCTTCAAAGCTTTATTTAAAAGTTGGGACCTTGAAAGTCCCATTTATTTTAAATTTGATATTATTTCACTTTCAGTCCATGCCTACTGCTGCAGCTAACAAAAGGGAGAATTAATTCAAAACCATGGGTTTAGTGATAAGCAAATAGGGTTGCTGAATACTGGAACATATACTGTGTTACTGTTAATTACCTTCATGATATTTTAAAATCCAAAGCTATTGTTGGATGAGGTTTATGGATAAATCCTTTGAAGAAAAAAAAAAAAGCACAAATAACAGCTTCTTCCTGCATTATCAGCCTCTAGGATTAGACTGTGAGAATGCTGAGTGTTACGCTGATTGAATTTTTTTCTGAAATGATGTTATGAGACTATCATCTCTGCTCAGATGTTCATTTATTTGAGGAATGGCTATATTACATCTAGTTTAAGAACAATTAAAATAAGCCAGACTCAGTACCAATATAACAGTTTTTGCACAGCACTTGATGTTAATTTTATAATACAAATTTTTAGCAGAGTTCTGTACTGATTTAAAAACCACTCCTTCAAATTGATAAATCCTCAGCTAGGCAGAGCTGTAATTGCTTTCCTACAAGTAGAAAAGGCAAGGGGAGAAATACATGAAAAAGTATCCAGCCTGGATCCAAACATCCAGCTGGAAACAAAAGGTTTCTATGTTCCTGGTAAACCTCTCACTGTGCTTTCATCCACACCACGGAGCAGTCTCAGAGCATGCCATCTGCTGTAGTGGTTTTTGGGTTTATTTTTTCTTTAATGAATGAGAGAAACTAATGGGGTACACTCTAACAGGTAGCGGGTGTTCAGCCTGTGGGACTAGCCTAGAGCTTGTCCAAAATCCAGGAGTTCAGCACCAGCTGTTTTGCTCTACAGATCTGCTCCTGCTGCCCCGTGCTGCCTGCCAACGCAAATGCTGCCGAAATGACACCTGTAGGGCAGTCCTCACTGTTTGCAAAAGCATTTTTCTGCCCTGACTCTGAGTAACAGTCACAACTTTGCACAAGTACCTGTTGCCATCAGCCTGCTTTTCGCTTGAGCAGCTAGTTGGCTTGACTGTTTACGAGGTTACACCCCCACAGCCTTGCCCTTGGCAGTTCCCAAAAAAACCTCAAAGTTTCTGTGAAAGTTTACTGATGAGTTTGCCAAGGCTTCAGTCACATTCTTCACCACTTCTGTTTCCACTTCTTCCTACCCTTGCTACTGTTGGGGTTGAAATCCTTGCCAAACCTCCCAGGTTAGCACATTTCTCTCTTTGTACCATCCCAGTTAGAAAATGTTGTCGCATGGCAACGCGATGCAAAGCATCCGTTCAGTTACAGAGAGCAGTCCAGCTAAAGGCCATTTCAGCCGCGCACAGATTCACTTCTGTGGAGAAGCGAAGAGAGAAAGAAAGGGAAAACATTCACAGATCCCAGAACTCTTCTTTATTTGGAAGAATGGCTTTTAAATGAAGTCAAGCAGTATCTTGTTTTATCATTCATTTATTTAGCAAAGAAAGGAATGAATTCAAATACCCCACACAATGAACACATATCTATTCCCTGATATCAAGATACAGATTTGCTTGTGAACAATTTTAAATGAATCTGTTTTCTTACTATTGAAGTAAGCTTGTACTGTGCATGGATTTGTGCAGAAGCAATACATTTTGGGCTCAATCCTGTAAACACATTAAAATAAGTAACTTGCTACATCCAGACCACTGAACTCAGCGTGGTTACTTTATGTGATGAGAAAATCATACTCAATAAGCCTAGCTTTCACCAATCAAGGCATCCAAATGACAATGAAAATGAGAAGCATGACTCTGTAGGCTCACTATAGTGTTGGTGGAGAGACACAAGCCCTTGCCAGGACATAGCTCAGCCCATCTAAGGATGTTCTCCCAGACAAGACATAGAGGATGCTGGTGGCAGCTACAATAAAAAATTGGTCAGACGCCTCAAGCAGAGTGAGACAAGCTTGGACTAAACTGTTTACAGAATTGATCTCATACAGCAAAGCCATTATGCATACAATTAACTTTAGGAATGTGCTTATGTTGTCTTGAGTTTAATAAAACTGGTCCCACATTTAAAGAAGTGAATATGTGTATTCTATAATTATGAGGAAAAAAATATTGAAGCATTTATTCCCATTAAAATTTTTGTTGCATCTGGGACCTCTTACTTTCTGTTCTGGTTTGAACAGCCATATGGTTTGATGCTCTGAGAACTTTCTTCACTTAACAGAAGTGCTTTGGTAGTTCTTGATTTGTACATTGACGTGGTATTTTCCCACAGGTCACTGCAGAGTTATGACAGAGCTGACTAAATGCACAGTGTCCTACACCCATTGAGATTTTAGTCAGTACTGCTTAATAGCCTGGAAATCAAAGCCATTTAAGCCCCATTCTTTCTCCCACTCTCTTATGAAAATCCTAGTAAAAAAATCTCTTGATTACTTTTAGCCAAACCACACTGCTCCAACAGCAGGTGACTGCAAACAGTTGGAAAAGCTTCCACATAAAGTAACTTTTAATTACCATAAAGGTCATCAGACTCAAATCAAAGCACAAGATATATCTGCAAGCGCAGAAATTCATTTTCTAAGCAACTGAGGAATGTATGTTATGTATCAGACATGAAGAAATGCCCAAAATGTGCACTCAAGCACAATTCTACTTTGAGTTGTCCAATGATGTATGTACTGTACAGGATCTGACTGGCAATCCTGCATCCTCCTTGCTCCACGTAGGAGGAGCCTCACTCCAGGGCTACACAGAAACAGCTGTACTCGGAGAATTTTGATCTATCTGCTTACACGTCTGCACTCAAAATAGAGAAACATGTATGCAATCAGTGTAAAAGGGATTTAGTAAAATTAACTATTGGCATCAGAGGTAATACAATTATTCATCCAGAAAAGACCATCTATCCAAGTGAGAGGATAAGGGGTATTTTAGCATGGTATTTAACAGGCAAGGGAGTTGATTTTCCCTTTCCAAGGACAGAACAATGATGTAAGAATCAAATTTTACCCTTGCACAAATTTGAGAGCTCGATCAGCTTAAGATTTGCAGGCAAATGCCTACTTTGTTACATTTTTGGCAAAAGAAAAACAAAAGCTTTCATGCAGAAATCTGCTTTCACCAAATGTGTGTAGCCCATTTTAGAAAAAATGCTAAATAAAATAAATTGAAAATTAATAGAAACTGCACTTGTCTTTGCTCTATGTATTAGGAAAGGCTTTATTAAACTACTTGAGTATCTGCGTAGAACTCAGAAAGTGAAAATATTGATATAAATGGTGCATCTGAGGTCCTTTAAAACACAATTCCTCTAAGACACAAGTATCTAATGGCTATAAAATCTGTTGTCTCAGAATCTAGCTTGACAAGGAGATCTTGCCATCAATTTTTTCTCACTGAAGTGCTGTGAAATTTCCATGTTTACCCTACTGCTTTACAGAGAGGTTTGAATATACCTTTCCCTGTGATTCAGAACAACGTAATTTAGGAAGCTAAATGACCCCCCCCCCCAAAAAGTTTAAAAGAAACACTTTTCAGACAAGTTGGCATGGTGTTTAAATGACATCACATGGGAGTTGCTCAAAGATCTGGAAAACCTGAAATACTCCTTTGGGAGATGGAAGTGTGAGCAGATTGAGCATCTGCAGAATGCACTTCTACCTATGATCATGCAGACTTAACCTAAGGTATTATTACTGCATATATAACACATACCTAACATATGTATCTATCCATGAAAAGAATGGAAAATAGATCACTGTAAAGATAGATGTGCCTCAAACTACTGAAGAGTTTTTTAAAAAGCTAATTTCAGATAATTTTAATTAAGAAAAGTTAAAATAAAAATACATAGTTCAAATATTTTTAAGATATTGGTCTCATAACTAATAGTCTAAATATAAAATCCATAAGTCAGACTATGTGCTCTTAGGAGAGGGGCAGAGAGGAATAGTGTTGTGCATATGTGCATATGTGTGTATGTGTGTGTGTGTTGCTTTTTGTTGGCAGTGGCAACATAAATTTTATTTTCTTTATTTATTTATCTTATTTAAATGTAAAATGTTATCTTTTGGCATGAACAGAGTGATTCAGATACTGGACACTGGATTTGGAGAGCTTTTTCCCCCTCTATCTGCTTCACTGAATTTTCTTGCCAGGAATATTTCTCTTACCCAAAGGCAATCAGCTAATATCTTCCTGGAAAATAGAATGTAATGTGCAGTAAAAAAAAAAATAATCACAGATTATAGAGAACCAGTATTATTATACTTTCTGGAGATGAACTGGTGTGAGGGTGGAGTGTTTTCTTTTGACTGAGTTAGTAACAGGGAGAACTATTCTGCTGGGAAAAATAGGTGGCAGATCTTAATTATTATCATAGACGGTAAATGTGCGTTCATTATACTGCATAGCTTTTCAAAGACCACTTGCTTTGCGTTTTTTCATTTCATTACAGAACAGAGATAGGAAGCATAGTGCTACATTCAGATCTATCCCCATTGAAAAACGTTGCTCATGGCCATCATTACATACAGTGTTTACCCTTGCTATGTAAGTGGCTGGACCACCAAAGTGCTGCTCAAATGCAGTCTCACATGATGTTTCTTCGTACTTTTTGCTTTTTTTGGTACATAGTTTTGAATCATTATAATCTGTGCATGTTTTTCTCTATTTGCCTCTCACAGCATAACCTAATGATCAACGGCTCTTAACACAGAACGGAAACATTTCCACTCTTCTTCTCCTCGCATACGTTCCTGGTCATCTGACGCAATGATCTTTGCATTTAGCATGCTCAAAAAAATGAAAGCCTAATTCTTTAATTCCTAATATTCACTTTTGATTTCTTTTCACAAGCTTCTGACAATAACAAATGCTGCCTTACTACTAAAGTACTCTGAAAAATCTGGCCCAAATCCCTGCCCTTTTCTTTTCAGTTTTATATCTGGAGTTTCAGGTACAAAAATAACAATGTCATGACTATGGGTGAAGACAGACAGAACAAAGAAAAACAGTATAAAAATCCTTTGTGTTTCCTCACCTGCCACTACAAAAGGAATTAAAACTGATAACTTAAAACTCAATCATTATTTTAAATATTTACATCAATGAAGTCAAACAAGATATTCACTTAAAGTACTGTAAGAATGTTCCTCTAGGGGCTGACCAGTGTGTGTCGGAGACGGCAGCAAGATGAGACAACGCTTTGCAAATACATCTGTGTTTTCTAAGCCACCTTTGCTTGTCAGGCACGTGCATATAAAGTAAAAGCCAGAAAGAGAAAAGCACATCTGTGATTATGCCTATATAACCCCCGAGAGCCTGAGAAGGCACACAAAACGTGATGCAGTTGTATTTTTCCGTGACCAGTCTGATGGCGAGCGCTACAGCAGGGAGGTGAGTGGGTTCCCATATGCACGCACCAGGGAGAGGAAGCCTGTGGGATGCCACGACTCGTGCAAACCCGCGCGCTGCAGCAAGGCTGGTTTAATAATGACACACAGAAAAACCTTCCAGTGTGCCTCTCCTATCTTCCCTCCTCCCTTGGCCTTGCTGTGGGACATGCCCTTCCACACCCTCCTAAAAAATAAACCAAACTAAGTGAAGACTTTACGTGACTGGGCTTAACTCGCAACTGGACACCACCGACCCTGTACCTTTCTGGGTTAATTACAAGATTGTATCCCTCGGTACGGCCTTAGTCTCCGCACTCTGAACAGCTGAACTGCAGCTGGAGTGATTTACAGCCCAGGATGATCAGTCCTACAGAGCCCAGAGCTGCCTCACAGCATTGCTAAACCACCACATTTCTTCTTGTCGTTGTTCCCAGCACCCTGTGAGATCTTTTTGGTGGTGTGAGCGTCAGGAGACTGCGCAGAGGGCTCTGTGGCTGACAGCAGAGCTCCCTTTTCAAACCTCATGGAAATAAAAGACAACGCCTAAAAAGAAAACTAGATTTGTACTCCTGGCACAGCTTTACGGGGTAACATTATTACTTTTTTTAAAGCTCAAGAATTACTTAGTCACTTGTTAGAGAAATCTGACTGGAAGTTTATGAAACTGAGTGAAGTGATGCCATCCTCATGAGCGATCCAGTGACACTGAGGGGCTACAGCTGCAATCGACACTGAAGGCCAATCTTGCACTCTGCAAAGAAAACATCATGTCACAAACAGGTGTTCTGGGCTTTTGGCAGCGATGGGACATTGATGGCTTGGATCGTGCTTGAAATGTCTCTGAACTTCATCTCTGAAGCCTCAATCACATGAGCAGTCAAGTAGCACAGGCCTTGGGGACTGGGGAGTTGCAGGAGGCCAGAAAATACACAAGCCCATTAGTACTCATCATAATTATTGAAATCTGTAAAATAGGTATTAGAATAAGTCTTTGCAGTAAGATGTGGATTGAAGTATTTGTTTCTCTCCTCCAGAATCAGGTTGTTTTTGTTAAATGCCTGGGGAAAAAAAAAAAAAGAAGAAAGAAATAAGAAGGACAGAAGAAAGGTAGCCACTAGAAGAAAGGTGTTCTTTCACCAAAGCAATTTTTGTCACAAATATCTATGTATAGTAAATCAGTCAAAAATGCATTGACATATACCTGCACATTTACAAAAAATTGCATTTGCATGAATGAGCTTACATAATAATGTTAAAAAAAAATGCTACTCAATGAAGTAAAGCCAGGCACTTTCCCCATGATACTATAAAACTAGTTTTCTGATTAAAAATACTTTTTAATCATACATTTTCAGTTCTTCTTATTAGAATGTTTCACCTCTTATATTTTTACTGAGTAAGAATTATTTTCTCTTTACTGTATTAACTCCTTGACTTTCAAATACAATCTGCAGGAGAAATGTTTGGAGGTCTTAAGACTGTAAATCCTGGGTTTTTTAAGGTTATATGGGTATTTAGAGTATGACTTTTCAAAGTGTTTTTTTTTTTTTTTTTTTGTCTCTGTAGCTATCCAGAGAGATGATTAGTGGAATTTGCAAAAGCTTTAAATTAGGTACATATTCCACCACTGATTGCAAACTCTAGACTTTTCTTGCCATTTTAAATACAATTCTTTAAAATATTTTGAATTAGAAAGAAAAATGGAGAAATTAAAAACTGGATTATCCAGGTAGGATTTAAGAAAAATTCTCAGTTACAAAAAGCTTTGCAGTTGCATGAATAAACTGTGTAATCTGAAGATACTGAGCTAAGTATTTTCAGAATGCTCATCCTTCCTTAATTCACTGGATCTGAAAAGCAGAGCTATTCTAAAAGGTCATAAAAAGAAAATAGGTGTTTGGGAACAATGCTCATATGATACAGGTATCATGCCAGACTCTCAGCTAACATAAATCTATACTGCTCAATTACAGAATATTTTGGGTATGAACACTATCTGAGAGTCTGACCCAGAATATGTTCACCAGATACATCTCCTGTATAAAGACAGTGCAGGAAGATGAACAGTGCCCTTGACAACACATCACTGGAGCCAATGGACCATCTTCAGTATACGTCATGATGACTGTTAATGGCCCTATCTACTTCTTGAACAAGCCACTAGGGAATACAATTAGGAAAAAGAAAAAGTAACAAACTACAAAACAAAACTTGAGTGGTCTGTTTTTTTTTTCCAGGAAAGGCTACTGCTGTATAAATTATACATACACACAAAATCTAACTTCCTGTGTAACAGAGATAGACAAAGGAAAGGATCTGTAATTACAATGCTAAATCTATTTTTGTTATTAACAGTCAGCATAATTTGAGTCCAAATGCCACTGCAGAAAACTGGCAAATAGCATTCTTTGGATACAGCAGAACTGTTGTCTAGGACCATATGTGTTGTGCGTTATAGAGCTGTCAACCCACTTCTCACCTTGATGGCTTCTACAGAATCATATTTGTCCAGTTTGTTGATATGGTTGGTAATGCTGGTATTTAGAGGAGCTGGTGACACCGGATGGATGACAGTTGCATCATGGGACTGTTGTTGATACCGCTGGCAGTAAGTGTAAACAAGCAGGGTAAGAAGGCAACCAAGTATTGAGCTACTTAATCCCACTGCAATCATGTGAAACATGTTGAATTCTGCAGATTGGAGAGCAGAAAACAATCTTGTTTTTAAGGAAGCAGCAATAAAAGCTTAAGTTTAGGGAAAAATGCAGGCAAGTCCTTGATTCAAACAAGGATAAGATAAATTTCATGTGTTTCTCAGAAACATCACAATTGCAATGCTTTATCCCTGCAGTAGCAAATGCATTGTACTTCCCTGAAGTGATCATTATAAGAATCTTAGATACTCATACACTTCTGTAAGTATTAAGAATGAGATTTTTGAAAGATGCTTAAACAAGCTCAGAACCCAAATAACAGATGAATGAATTGCATTAAGTATGTCTGAATAATTCAGCAAAATTTCTTTCTTCAGACTGTATAAAAAAGCCTTGTTATATATAAATTATGTATACAATGTACATACATATCTTTTTTTTTTCAGTGAACTACAGTATCACCTCCTCTGCTATTCTTCTAGTTTCTTCTCTTACACATAGTGACTTATGGCAGAACTAACAAAATCCTGATTTCTTTGAATAACAGTCCTGCTTTCACTAAAATGTTTTCCATATTCCCTTTATTTGCTGCATGTCCCAGAAACAGTGGCATTGATTTTTTTCCATCCCTTGCTTTGGTTCTTGCTGAGTCTCACTGTTTCCGTATCTTTGATATACAGCCAATTTGTTCCCTTCGCAAATCTTCAGAAATTTTTTCTATATGTAAGGGGGCAGGTGAGGAAGAAATGGTAGCATTTTAGGGGAAAATGGGAAGGAGAGAGACTCCTTAAAGCTCAGCATGCTTTTAATCATGGCAGCCAGAGAGTGCAAAGTCAAAAACTTAGAAGTCAGCACTCTCCTGTCTGCTCTGCTCTTCAAAATTACTATGGGATCACATGATGGGAAACCTTCTCCGCCTATGCAAGGATTAAAACTGAGAGGAAGCTCATTGCTGCATGAAACTGTAGAAGGGAATCTAAAGTACAATCATCCCGTGACGTTACTGAACAGAGATATTGGGTCAGATGTGGCACCAGTAGGATTATCTGAAAATAAACAAATGACACTGCTTTTTATCACTATTTCAAACTGGAGTTGTGATTTTTGATTACGAAAGAAGTATCAGTGAGAAGTTAATGTTGGAAATTTCACCATAACATTACTGGAAATTTGTTTATAGTTGCTTACATGCACACATTAAAGATTTTAAACTGAAAGACTGTCATTAGTCTGAAAAACATCTGTTACACATTTTTCACTGTAATACAAAAAAATGGGCAGGCACATTGGTTCCATTTTTGGCAAATGCCTAAATCGGACCTTTACATGTCTGGGTACTTAGAAACACAAACTAATATTTAGATAATTAGGTTCACTATCCCAATATATAAACTATCACTGAAATATCCTTCTACAGTTCCATGAGAGTTTCCCACTGTTGCAGAACTTGGCAAAATGTTTTCAATGTCCACTGCTAATTAGAAAAAGAACCAAATCGCATTATCCTGGCTCCCATAACAAGTTTCCATGCACACAAGTACCCTTGCATAACCTCTGTGTTTTCATTGTCCCTTATTAGGTTAAAAATGAAGCTTATCTGTGCATGGAAGAATACTAGAATCAGCCAGAGCTATTACCATGACGACACAGACTAAGCGTGATAGCTCAGTACAAAATTGGTCATTTTTCCTTTTTCTTCTTCTTATTGCTTGGGTTTTTTTAGCAGTTTTCTCTTTCAAGATTTAGTTTGCTAGCATCAGGACTCCGTGGAATGGAACTTTTTATTTTACTTTTTAGTTTTGTCTTTGGCAGCTAAGCTGAAAATGAATCTCAGATACAGTCTGAGCTATCAAATGGGTTAGCAGGCTGGCTTTCTGCTATTCATTTGAAGTCTCAAAAAGGCCTGTTAAATTATTATCCTGAAAAAGGTGGAGCAACTTTACAAATACATGTTCTTGTCTCAAAGGTCTGCAATGGGAGATGGATATTTAATGAGAAATTCTGTTGTAAGTACACCTCTTTTCCTGCACAAGTGTAAATAATGAGAATGCAGCATTTAGAAGGTAGAACAAAACTAAGAGACTGTAAAAGGTGAAACAGAAGGAAAAAATGAGGAATCAATATTTCAACATTTAATACATATCTAGAACTAAAAAGCTTACCGCCACATCGTTTTTCTTCTATGCTGCTGGATCGTGCCACTGATATTTCTAGAAAAATAAATAAACTGCTTACACAAGGAGAAAAATACTATACAGAACTACAAATTTTATTAACACAGTAAGGTATGTTAAGTAAGTAGTCGAAGATGTCCCTGCTCCTTCCAGGGGGGTTGGACAAGATGACCTTTGAAGGTCCCTTCCAACCCACACCATTCTATGATTCTATGCTTCACTGCAAATCCACAGTCAAAAAGATTTTGGCTATGTGGTGGAATTAACAAAAAGGTGCCATGACATCTTCAGGTTCCTTAGTTTCCCAAGCAAAAGCAGCAACATATTTTTAATTCTTGCTACAAAACATCTCTGGAATTAAAATGATGAAGTGCACATGAAAACATTCTTTGTGGAGCTTAAGCATATTCAGAAAGCATTGATTTTCTGAATAGTAAAATTAATTAGACTTTAATTATCTTGTATTCAAATGGGCTTATTACTTCTAGAAACCACATCTAGCACTAATGTGAAAACAGGGAATTTATAAATCTTCAAGAAAAGATTACTGCTAATTTCATGGGTCTCAATTGTAAACTAATAAAATGCAGTTCCAGCCTGTATCCTTGCCATTTTGACTTTGGAAACATTCTGAATAAATATTGAACAAAAAATGTTGGCAGTCAAGTTTTCCCACTCTTTACTTCAGGATCATGGCTTCTGTGAAGTCCTGCCTTACAAATCTCTTGGACCTCTGAAAGGGTCAATGTCCATGTGGATATGGGTTGGAAAACCGACACAGTCTACTTGGATTTCAAAAAAGCTTTTAAGTTCTCTGTCAAAGGCTTTCCAAGCAGCAGAGGAGATTAGATGAGGGAAAAGACAGAAAACAGGGTAGTACTAGGTGCCTAATCCTTACAATTGAGGAAGACTACCAGTCCCGCAGGGATCTAGGCTTTTCTGTAGAGCTAGAAAAGCAGGAGGCAAATGTGGGTTTGAAGTTTGCTGATGACAGAAAGCTAAAGCAGCATGGACAAGGGCATGCTGTGAAGAGCTGCGGAAGGGCCCTACCAAACTAGGCAATAAAGTAATGAATGAAACAGAATGTAGATGAGTGTAAAGCAATACATACAGTGGTCAGCAATCCTAGTTTCACATACAAAATGGTGGGCTGTGAGCTGACCATTACTACTCATGAGTGAGACTGGGGGTTTATGACAAATTGTCCCATGAAAATATCAGCTTAGTGTTCAGAAGCAATCAAAGAGGCAAACCAAATCCCAGGTACTATTAAGAAAGCAGAGGTGAATAGGACAGGATATCAGTATTATGGCACTTCACAAATCTGTGTGTTGTCCACATCATGAATACCGTGTGCAGTTCTGTTTTTCCCATCTAAGGATGTCTCTAGTAGAACTAAAAATAGACAAGAAGGCAGCAATGATGGCCACAGGTATGCAACAGCTTCTGTATGAGGAATAAGAGAGTTGTCTCTGCTGTCAAAAGATGATCCACATGCAGCTACTGCTAAAGGGATCACAATTTTTTAACTTTCTTCATATGTTAATTCAGCAATAACTATTTTCAAAATGAAGAAATCTCAGACCTGACAGAACAGCACTCTCACAGAGAGTTAAAGGCCTAGAGTATACTTGTCTGGTTGAGACCATTAAATCACAATCGAAACACAAAGTAGAAGAAAATGTGCCAGAAATCTAAGAAGTTCTGCAAAGTAATGTTGGTAAAGACTAACTCTGGAAACACAGCAGCAGCAATGATGAGAGGAAGTAATGTTTGCACTCTGTCAGAATCACTCTATATACTAAGTTCTGTAGAGGAACAGAACAAAGGTGAGGAGAAGACATGAGGGTGAACATGCCAGCACACTAGCTGAGGAAAGGAGGGAGGTGAATTAGAAAAAGAAGCAGAGGTTGGGAAGGAGGGAGAGAGAACTCTGAGTTGGAGGACCTGGAGGAGCGAAAGCAAGCTGAGCGATCCCAAGAAAGCAAGCTAGTTTGCCTAAGGTGAACATAATGGGCATGACCTTATCTGCTGTGAGACGGGTAATTTGAGGAGGAGTGGCAAACAAACCAGAAGGGCGAGAGAAGAGGTGGCTCATTTCAAATTCTGAAAATGCCTACTTTCCAAAACAAGATGTAGAGCTTATACTGGATTAAGCAGGGGATTCACAGAATGTGAATATTAATAGAGCTGCTTCAAAAGCCTGAGAAAAAGGGGAAAATACAATGTGGGAGGTTTTGCTTTCACACTGATATTTTTCACATTGCCTTTGGAGGAAAAAGTAGTATTTGGGAGTTAAAGCATTATGCATCATCCATACAAACAGTGTTTAAATTTGTTGATTTCTTTGTTATATTGTACTGTATTGGACTGCATACTCACAGAAAAAAAAAAAGGTTGCTGCACTGAGTAAACATAATTACATTTCAAATGATATATTAAAATGTAAATTTCTTTGTCTATGAATAGACTGCTAGCTTTTCTTAATGTACACAGGTGGAAAAATGACTGTTAACAGCAATGTAACTTGGCCGGTCCTACTGTTGTGTGGATTTAAATGACTGCTGTGATTTAAAAAAAACAACCAAACAAACAAATAAGAGTACAGTAATGAGTTTAGACAAATGCCATAGAATAATACATGACATGACTATCCATCAGGTAATTAGTGGTCATGGGGGACATAAGGACACGAGGCACAGTTTAGAGTACTTCTCTTTCTAAGCAATTATTAATTTAAGGGACTCTGTGAAATTATTTCCAGATTAAGTACCACAGCACCCACTTTTGTGTATGCAAACCACAAAACCTAGAGGAATGTTTCTCTAACAACACCAAAGTCTCAAAACCACATAAATTAAAGTAAAAAACAAACTATTTCTCCTAGCTGTCTATAGCCATCCCTGCTACCAAGTACGATGGGAGGGACCTGCAGAATGCCGTGACAATGACTAACCAAAGTCCCAGGCAGTGACAGTAGGGACAGCTCCACAGCACTTGGCGCAATGAGGCAGATTTTGATTAAGACACGAGATCTAGCAACGTCAGCTCTACATAGCAGACTGATACACTTTGGCTGACAAAAGGCAAATTCTGTTCCAGCTCTCGGGTCTGCACAGTGCAGTCTGGGACAGGACTATGCTCTGCTCCTGAAACGTTCATCTGTCACCAGTCCTTCAAGGAGCAAGCTGATCTCACCTGGTATAAAGTTGGAGTCCACAGCACAGGCTCGGCTCTCCGTGGTGTTGCCTGTGCACTGGCTGCCCACAGGAAACAAAATGATGCACTGACGAACACGGAACTGGAAGCCAGATGAGTCGCAGTCGGACCACTCGGACCAGTCGGACCAGCTGTCTGCAACAGGCAGAGAGGGACATACACGCAGACACTGCAATTAAATGCTTCAAGTACACTGAGTGTGAGAGAAATAGCCTGTATTTGTGAATTATAACAGAAGGTCTCATCCCCAGCTACCACCAACTAGCAGAGGACAGGTCTTTCATTCTGCTAAAACAAAGGTAGCTAGGCTTTGGCACAAGTCTCTGAAATGTAGACTGTGGTGGTAAATTTGTTGCAGACATATTATGGTTTTGGCTTCTGCTACAGCCTTTGTGTGTGAAGTAAGAAGCCAGAGCGATTTTGCAGTAGTGACTGAAAGAGTGAGTGCTGCGGATTTAATTCCAATCTAGGTCATTAGAGTGGACAATGACACTTTATTTTTATTATGTACCTGACAAGTAGCAATGAGAGCTATAAGAGTATGTATTCCAGGCCTGATATTTAACCACAAAAGGAGTAGTATATGGCAGATACTTTTATTTTAAGCTTTTTTAGTTTCAGCTTCATTTCTTTGCTGTTGATAGAAGAGATCTCATCAAGTATTCTCACTTTCTCTTCCTCACTTGGTTCATTATCAGCTTCTATTGTTTCTCTATATTTCTTCCTCTGTCTATGTAGTTTTGATTAAGACATTTTTATTTCATGCCTGTGTGACCTCAGAATACTTCCCTTAAATGAAGTGAATTGATCTAATTCCCATGAGGTGCTGTGAGTTTACTGAGCTCAGCTTTCTTATAATTCAAGCACAAGTCTTGCCTCCATAGGAGTCTTCTGAGTTTGGCATGTATAGTAGAAGACAGAGCTCAGTTATTTTTCTGCTGGCTTTCTCACTGGGATATGGTTTTATGGTTTTGATTTGCATTAAACAGTTCTAGTATGCAAAACCAAGTTTGTTTCTACTTCAAAATTTTAATTTATTTTAGATTACTATGAAGCAAATTTACAAATTTCATTTTGCTTCTAATAAAAAGTATATATTAACTTAATTTTGTTTCAAGTTAGATTGAGGAACATTAAAATTCATTAATAATTTGGAAAATTCATGTACGTTTTGTGCACTTTTTGTGAATCGGGTGGAAAGTCAGAATAGTCTTGCACTGTTTTGGGTCCCTTTCAATACATTGCATAAATCCAGCATACAAGATTCTCATTTACTCATTACTTTCCCCTCGGCCACAGAGGAAAAGGTTAAAACTCTCAGTCATCTAAAATTTAACATATTCTGGTAGGAATATTTGAGATTGTAGTTTTCAAAAGTGTGAAGCAACGGATGCTTTCCATGACAGTGTTGGACATTCACTTCCTAACCAATAGCACGGTAAAAAGAAATGTATGGAGAAGATGGACATAACTGTAGCACAGAAAATCTCAAGCAGTGGTCCTGAGACAATTTCAAAGCAGTAGGAGAGTGCTTGTTAGAGACAAGCAGAGCAGCCAGTTGTAGCACTCTGTTGTTCAGATGCATGCCATCACTCACGGAGTTGTTCATAAAACAGATTTACTCAGCAGCTCAGGTAAGAACCTGGATATTGATACTTATGAACAATTACTCTGGATGGGCCCTCCTTTGAGCAACAGGACAAATACCTTGACACAAGCAGATTATTTTCATCAGTAGGACCTTGTTATTGTGAGGTGCAAGAAATTTGGCTCTTCTGTTCCCTAGAAGAGCTGAGGTGGGAGTCAAGCAAATGGAGCAGGCTTCTCGCTGCTTATATAGTGTGGCACACCCAGGAGCTGCTGTTGTCACCACCAGTGTCAGCTGCTAGACCTGAGTAAACTAAGTACATGGATCCTTACCTTAAATATTTAGTAACAATAAAGTCCTGCTCAGTCAAGTTTAAAGGAACACTGCTCATGACAAACCCTGGCCCAGTTCCCATGAGTGGCAGAGGGCATGCTTAAGCCAGAGCCAATATGCTTGTCCAGTTCTGGTATAACTGGGATATATGCAGCAGCTGCCAAAATGCTCGTGAGCATCCTAAACGCAGCTTGTTGACTGATGCACTCTACAGCCTCATCTTGTTCAATGTGCTTTTGGTTCACCAGGTTCCTTGCTGAAGGGGCTACATCCTGTGATAAAGCAGGAACCTCGGAGTATATGTAGATCATGCTAGGTTACATACTAGTGACTGAGCAAGGCAACTGAGCTACAAAGATGAGCAGAGGGCTGGAGCACCTCTCCTATGAGGACAGGCTGAGAGAGTTGGGGCTGTTCAGCCTGGGGAAAAGAAAGCTCCGATGAGACCCTACAGCAATCTTCCAATACCTGAAGGGGGCCTAAAGAAAGATGAGGAGAAACTCTTTAGCAGGGTCTGTTGTGATAGGACAAGGGGTAATTTTTTTAAAAAATAGGAGGAGGTAGATTCAGACTTGATATAAGGAAAAGATTTTTTACAATGAGCGTGGTGCAACACTGGCACAGGTTACCCAAGAGGTGGTAGATGCCCCATCCCTGGAAACATTCAAGGCCAGGTTCGATGGGGCTCTGAGCAATCCGATCTAGTGGGGCATGTCCCTGCTTTTTTCAGGGTGGTTGGACTAGATGGCGTTTAAAGGTCCCTTCCAACCCAAACTATTCTATGATTTTCTTCCTACAGAGTCTTGGCTGGCCTTTGAAGCCAGGTTAAGTCCAAGCAGTTCCTGAAATATAAAAAGGCATCTCAGAAAGATCAGGCCACCAGTCTGTAAAATCATTACTTCTTTCACACAGAACACTTCTAAATGCTCAACTGTTTTATCCATTATTTGCATGTGTGAGTTGGCAATTTAAAGATATATTGGCCTGTCTTCCAGGAGTAGTAAATAGTTTAGATATAAAACAGTGCTTTATTCAGTACATTAGAAACACTGTTGCAACCAATTACACTTAACTGATAAGCAGCCTATAAACCACTACTGATCAACAGTGCAGCATGTTAATGCAACTGACTGCATTTGGATAAATGAAAAGAAAAGACACAAACACAGTGATATAGCTTCTACTATGAAAGTTGAGAAAAACTGATGTACTTTGCAGATGCAAGCCTGTTACTCTCTTTTAAGTGCACACTTGCATACTTTCAGATGGATTTGCCATTAACCTTCCATATCCTCAAAAAATTCTTAGTATCAGAATTCTAGAAATTTTCATTTTCTGCAGATTTTGTTTGGCCAAAAAAAGAAAAAAGTACTATTTCAAGTGCCAAGAAATCTTTACTCTTTTCACAACTTAAGAAACACTACAAATAATTGCCATTTTTGCATATGCATTTCTGTGTTGGTTGGTTGCTCTTAGATTCCAAGTGTCAGTACTATTTCCTTTCTATATTAAACATGTCACTGAAGTAGCGAATGTCACCAATGGTACTTTCAGATCTGCACAAGGGGTAACTACTGTCCACATGACCCTCACCACAAGAAATTGGCTCTGTAGGGATGCAGGAGTCTGTCCAAACTTGACATGTGTAGCACTGCAGTTATTTTTGTCCTGTATCAATGTGAAATAAGAGCAATTTAATAAGTTTTGAAATCTACATCATAAACATGAGGCAAGGGTCATTCCCACAGGTAGTTTATGACGTGTTATTTCAAAAACCTATGATAAATTTTCAGCGAGACTAAAATATTAATAAAAAGCCACAGAAGATGAAAAATATACTTCACCTTCTGAAATTTTATTGCTTTATAAAAGTTTTCACTTTCTTGAACCAAAATGAAACCAATCTCCTCCTCCTCCACCCTGCCCTCCTCCCCCTTTAAAATCTGAGTAACAAGCAGGTCAAAATAAGATGAAGATATTATTTATAAATGTTTGCAAACTGTTCTTTCTAGAAAAAAATGGTGGTAGAAAATAAATGTGCAACAAGAGAAATAGCTACAATACCAGCACAATGAATGAGCCAGTTCTGACCTTCTAAGGATGCCTTAAAAATCCCAAGGCAGCTATGTAACTTCTACATACAAACACACACTATTTGTCTTGAAAAATCAAATCATCAATTGATTGTTCGGGTTTTTTTAAAACACAGTACAGAGTGTTGCATCTGCTTTAATTTTGACAAAGTAGGCACTTTCATTCAGCTGCAAGACATGCAGTACCTAGAAAATGAAATTAACTTAAATTGTAGTTCAGCACAGGTAATAAGATTCCATAAATTCAAACTCATGGGGCTTGTGCCTTCACATGCACAGCCTCATCATATGAGCAAAAAACTTTTGCTATGAAGTCTATGAGCTCTCAGTGAAGCAACTAATACAATGTGGCATCAGAACTGCTTATTTCCTTTTGCTGTTGCCTGTAAACCGTTAATCAGCAATAAATGAAAACACATGTTCACACTGGCTTTTCACTAATTATTTTATCTGGTTTTAGTTTCTACTTCTCACTTAAATTTCATGGGAAAAAAAAAAAGTAATTTCCTTTAATATGGTCAAAAGGCAGAGTCAAAGTAACAGGAAAAGTCACGATCCATAATATCACACAACTAACAGCAGTGCTGAGACATTTAATTTACAAAGAACTCCACAGTCATTTAAAAAGATGAAGTCTCTGCTCCTTAACATGAGATATTGAAGAAGGTATTTTACAAGGCACGTTAAGGTTTGCTCTGTGTTTTACATGAGAAGAGGGCAAACATTATCTACTTGAAGGCCCTTGTGATAACACATGTTGAATACTAACCTCAGCAATTCACTTGCTGTAAATGTTTAGCGTTTAAACAAATGCACTTCTTTGTGATATTGTTATTAAAACTCGCCCAGGCCATTTGCATGATCCGCTTCAAATATTATACAATTTTAGTTTATCCATATCTGGAATCTGGTAACTTAGATTTTAAATTTTAAAGAGGGAGGGAGGAGGTGGTGTCCTGTAGGCTGTATCCTGCTATTACTTGATTTACTGTGATTCTAGCATGTAAGACCTGATCGTGCACTTAATAAGGGAGAGAAGTTATTTGCTCCTAAATACTACATCAAGGAGCATTATGTTGCCTAACTGTGAATGCCTTATTCTGTGGCACAACAAACAACAAATCTGCATCAGCTGATTTGCCATACCTGGACACGGCTGTGTGTTGCAAAGTGCTTCTTCAGTGTGCAGTCCAAGGCAGATATCTCCTCCATATGCTGGTGCTGGGTTTGTGCAGGAGCGGGTTCTCATGTAATGTCCTCCTCCACAAGTTGCTGAGCACTTTGACCAAGATGACCAACAAGACCAGCCTCCATCCACTGAAAAGACACAAAATACACATTGTTCCAAGTTAATCTATGACATGACATAATCCAACCCATTTTTCTCATATTCTGTGGATTTAATCAATGGCCCACTGAAATTACTGGACATTTTTAGGGGGCACTGAACATAGGTCCACAAATTTAATTTTATCACAACACGGTTTAATTTACAAATTTTAAAAGTCACTGGTATACTGGGAAGTCTGACAAAGCTACTCATCCATATAAGGCACTTTCAGTGGGTATCATAATAGTTTTAAGGCCAAAACCATTTTAAATTTCTTTTCCTTTTCTTTCCTCACTTGTGAGGAAATAAAATACCAAAGCTTGTTTAGCAGAAGTATCATAAGCTCAAAATAAATTATTATTCATAAAATAAAACAGCCCAAGAATATGAGCAGAGAGACTGAGGAATCCAGATTTTTTTTTGCAACCCAGGTGAGAGTACCTTAGCCCTATAATCCATTTCAACTGATCTAGCACAGCTGTAGTGTTTGATGGGCCAATATAATATTACAATTTTAATGTAGCTCTAGCATAGGTGCCAGCAGTAGAACAAGGACAGTAGTTCAAAAAAGCAGCAGACAAATGACAAAAAAGAGTTGCCACTTAACGTTTCGAACACAGGTTTTTGAAGATCCTTCCCAGATTGCTCTCCAGTCTGAGTTTTCACAAGGTTGCTCTAAAAGGTAGGCTGGATTTCACAGGAACCCCATCTGTCAGATGGCTTTTTGACACATGATTGCTAGACAGGCCTCTAACAAAAGTTTGACTCATTGCCTGCACTGGACTGTTTCCGCTTCAGCCTCTGTTCTTAAAGCTACTGCCACAGGATGTATTTTTGGCATTTATGGCCATATTGCAGCCCATCTGCCAAAGGCTTCCTATCTGCAGCCACATGACAAAGTCACATGTACTTCTCCCAGGGACAGTATTCCCTCTGCAAAGAATCTCAGTGTTTTGTTAATTTCTCTTCCAATTTTTTTTTGGGAAAAAAAAAAGTAACAAAAACCTAAACTTTCAAAATTTTCATAACCCACAAAAAAAAAATGAATTTGTTTTTTTTAAAGCATACTTATTTAAGATATTCCTTGTAAGAGATTACTTCATGGTTTTTTGAAACAATTGATTGCCACTGAAGTCTCCAAAACATTCATCCAGTGTTTCACAATGACTCCTTTTGACGATTTCTGTTCAATTAATCAAATAGCCTTTCAAGGAGTAAACCTGTTCCCACTGGTTTATTGAAATGCTATTCCATAATTATCTCTTACCAAAAAAAATATAGGTTCCAAATCTGGAAAAAATTAACTTACAATGAAAATATCTGTGTGGCATTTTCATTTAAATTCTCCTTAGATGGAGATGTAGAACGTTAAAAATATACTCATTTTGGTTTGGTAGCATTGAATGTCATAAGTGCATCCAGTGAGTTGAATAGAATGATTTCTGAGCAAAGGCTGCAACAGTGACAAAATTGAGCTAGGAGAATGTGGTTATTTTGATATTAAAACTTATTCATGCATTCTTTAATGTAATTTCAGACACAGCATACCCTCAGGTTCTCATCTGTTAATCAAACAGATAATTCGCTAGTGCATACCTAAGGCTATTAACTAATCCTGTAAGTGAAGTTGTTGAATATATAGCATTTTAGTCTCTGTATTGTTTGCAACATTATCCTATAAATCAGGAAAGCATGGATTTGGCACTTCCTTGCTAAGAACAACAACTGTAAAACCTTTTGCAAGTAATGTATCTGGCCTCTGAATAGCCTGATTGGATAGACAGGATTTATGGAATCTGGTACTATATTCCAAATACATAATCTAAATAAATTATTTCCATTATTAGGGAATTCAATGATTGCTACATTTTTTTCCCTGATATACTTATCAGCCAAATCATCTAGCTATACAGATTTATGGGAGAGTTTTATACCACCTATATTGCATCTCTGTAGAGTGCTTGACTTGTTCTCTTATTCATATAGTCACTGGAAAACAAATGCGTCTTTTTGCCAGAGATGAGTCTGTTAATGGAGGATTATGCAAGCTCATATCCAATAAATCCACAGGTTATTTGCCTTCAGTGCAGCTGAAACAGACTGTGCAATTTTATAACAAGTTGAAGACATGGAGACATTGGATCTTTTATTCAGAACTTGTCTCTCTCTTTTTTTTTGTTTTTAATTACGTCAAATAAAAGCAGAAGCTGTTACCTAAGCTATTCCTTTAATGCAATATTAAGGCTTTACCTTTCCAGATACTCCTTTTTTTTTTTTTTCAAATGATCCTTGACTAGCTCAAATGAATCATCAGAGACATTTCTGCTGTAGTGTGCAGACCTCCACAAAACAGAATGACAGCCTGAGATTGCCTAGACAGAAGATAAATTGTCTGCAAACATTACCTGTGGCTTGTTCGCTGTAATGGAGACAGTGACCCTCAACACTTTCAATCGACCAGAGTGAGAATTACAGTGCACACACTGAAACTGCCATCTGTAAACTATCTATAGGTGGACGAGAACACAAAGAGCAACGTGACGTCTAGGAATGTCACCATGTTCCACAGCTGTGGTGACCATGGCTATACTATAAGCCTCCAGATGTAAAGGAAGAAGTTGATCTGGGGATAATGGGAAAGGACAGACATAATATAACAGATAACGTTAGATTTGATCATGGTTGAACTGGACAGTGTAATTATAACTGTTTTTCTTAGTGCCTATTTACTGACAGGCTGCCATCCTAAATGTCTAGGCTTTTCAAGGACTATCATAACTACCTCTTTCATTTGTCCCCAGAACTTTTTTTTCTCAGTAACAAAGGATGATAAAGCATCATCATGGTTAAATAAGATCAAAGGAGTGGGTATTTACTGCTTGAGTTTTTACAAGACCTAAATAGAGCTCTGTGGTTTCTTTCATCTTTCTTTAAAGTTGCTTAGCAACACAGCACCATCTGTTGTTTTTTTTTTTTCTTTTTTCTTTTTGTCATGGAGTCCTTAATGTTATTTCTGCTTCTTATAGGAGGAAAAATACACAGCTGCAAGGAAAGTTCCAGTCACTACAGTTTCTTTACATAACAGTTTTGTAGAGCTGTTGGACAAAAGAAAGTCATTAAAGCATTTCCACAATGAAAGACACAAAGAGTCTTTGCATTTTGTGACAATTACTGAAGTTGGTCCCTTTTGGAGGAAGGCACCCTTCAGCTAGCAGGGTGCTCTCAAACAATGCTCTTTCCTTTACAGTAAAGCAAACAACTTTTTGCCTACTGGCTGTTGTTGTGGTTAATAAATATTTCTTCACGATAATAAAAAAAAACAAACCATAGGGAAGAATATGTTCTAGGGAGAAACAGTGTACAGAAATGGGATGTCCAGGGGACAAGATAAAACATCCACACTACTGGAGAATTTCCAAGAGACAATTAAGTAAACTGGATACCTTGCTATGCACTTTGGGTTTTACAAGGAAGCGGAAGAAAGCGTGGGCAGGCACACTGACCTCACCCGCTTTCATGAGAACAGACCGGATCACAGGCTCTTTCATATACTGTCTCATCTCATTGCAAATTTAAAAAACAAAAAAAAAAATATGTTTTTTTTTGGTGTATGTCTTTAGGTTTATAACTTTTCATGTTCATCTTTTTGAAAGTGTAGCAAAAGAGAATAAAAAATGCTGAGATATCAGTCTTTTCTATATCCATGAAGGAGTATAAAGGGGCAGTAGTCCTTTCCACCCACCAAAGTGCAGATGGTGTGCTTCCCAGTGATTGAGTAAAAGTTAAATTCGGGGACACAGAGTGTTTGGCAGCCTACGGACTTAGGAGAGTACTGCTCCTCTCCAGACACCTGGGGATCATCCCATTCCACATCACTTAGTCTACTACTTTTTCCTAATCCTGTGGGATATTGCTGCATATGTTTCAGTGTGGAAAAGAGCAATTTTTACACCATAGTTTGCAAAGGCAAAGTCTCGTTTCTGTGATGCTACAGTTACCTTTTATTCATAAAAGCAATGCTGGATGAAACAGTCAACATAGTGTGGTGCAGAAACACAGAAGGCAAATGAATGCTTCTAAGGAAAGTACAAGAACAATATCTAAGGACCAATTCAGGTTTAAATCTGTAACTGAGACACTTAAGTTAGAAAACCAACAGTTGTTTCCAAAAGGGAGTTCAGTCCTCTCCTCACTGGCTGCAAAAGCAGCCTAGAGACACCAATGTATGTGGATAGACAGGCTTCAGCAGCCTCTGAAACAAGCTTTATTGGGTCAGAGCAATTTTTTCCCCCTGATTTAGAAAGTGCAGGATAAACTTTGTCTGTTCCTTAAAATATATTCCTATATCCTTTTGGCCAAGTATGACTTCAAGGAAAAAAAAATACAGGAGAACAGAAAAAGCAATAATGAAGAAAAAACCAACAAGCAATAACTGGCTTTAGGGGATGCACAAATAACTTAAACAGTCTTTCAGGGAGTTTTGTACATCTAAAGTCTTTAATTTTTTTTAGCACATTTATGATATCTGAATTTATTCAGTTCTTCTCAGCCAAAATGTCATAACTAGAGCAAAATAAAAATACTATAACAAAAATTTGAAACTGGTAAAATCTCAAAATATTGTCATGAAGTATCAGAATTTCAAATGTAAGAGACAGCACCTTTCCTTTCCCTCTGATCCACCACTAAGGTCTAAGAAGAAAAGGGAACAGAAATTCATGTAGCTCATCCTACCCAATGGCGCTTATGTAGCTATGCTTTAAACTCCTAATTAAGGCACATTGGTCAAGTGTCTCTATGTGCAAAAGAATAAAAGAGAAAGTAACAAGAAATAAAACAAACCCAAAAACTATGAAATGTCTTCTCCTACAGTAATAACTGAAGATATGTGTAATATTGTGAGCTAAGATAGAATTCCTTACATTTGGTTATTACTATTTTCAGGTAGACAAATATTTTAGTTAGTAAATTCCTGTAATTTTTTCTAAATTTGCAGAATTTACCATTCAAGCAATCCTTCTCTTCATCATCTACTTTTCTTTGTTAGCCTAAATATCTTGCAAGTCCCCAAGGATAACAAAACCCTAATATGTCTGATTATAGATTCCTTTCTTTTCATATTGACCATGTATTAGTAACTGAAAGAAAACAGAAATGTCACTGGGCACTCACAGATCCTTTCCATAGTTATTGAGGCTGTTCAGTGCTTTTCAGCTCAACTCTGAGCCACAAAGAAGGGGCCGACGTACAGGGCCAAAGCATAATTTGCTAGTGCAAGACAACAGTGCAAATTCTCCTACCCTACCCCTCAGAGCAGTATGGCCACAAAGAAGCTGAGTACTGGGAACAGGCCTTACCCTACACTAACTTCCAAACTATTTCTACAGATTATTTGGGAGCATGCTAGACAGAGACAAGAGCGCCTTGTACGCTTGGTGATTGCTCCATGGGCTTTTTCATTGTGTCAGTCGTTCAGAGCACTTAGTGTCTTCCAGTACGACACTGTGCTCAGATTAATTGATTTAGAAGCCTAAAGTCCTATTGACTTTCAGCATGACTTAAGCACTGCTCCATATATTTCTTCATCACTCATCTGTTTCATCAGTTTGCATCATAAGGGTTTGATCCTGGCTGCAATAAGCAGAACAGGGAGCAAAACAGAACCTGAGCCTGCACTAGCAGGAAGGCTTCTTTATGGCTGCCATCTCACCCCTTCCTACTAACCAGAGTATTTCTGAAAGGCTAATGACTGAATTGATCTGGGCCAGCAGGGAGCAGGTGAAACTGTCCTTATTTCGAGGGAGCTCAGGTAAATCTTAGGAATCACCAAATCGTTCTTAGTCACATTTTTATTTCTAGTACCATGGCCATTACTTTCAGGCTGAGGTCAGAGGAAAATCTCCGCATATTCCTTAGACTTTCTGTCTGCACCTCGCTTACTCACATGGGCAAGAATGAACTATGCACAGTCCCTGGTTTTCTCCTCGATGCTCACAGTGGCAAGAAGGGCCTGAGGTGTTTACTCCTACTCAGTGCCTGAAACTCCATCTACAGCCTAGTTCACGTCAGGAGAGTATAGTCAATACCACTATGTGATCTGCACCTACACCAACCTTTCTCATAAACACCTGCAAGGGCCGTGTGATCAAATTCTAAACAGGGACATTTTAGAAACTCACTTGGGTAGCTAGGGTAAGAATGACTTTATACAGCTGTCCTAAATATAAGGACCTAGAAAATGAAATCTACTCCCTAGCACAGTGATTAACAAGAAGGCTGAAAAGTGATCACCATGGTTTCTTTTACTGGCTTTTATCCTCCCTACTGTGGAGTCTGACAGGTTTGTACATGTGGGCCTGGAGCAAAGGCTGTTCACTCACGTATTGTTTATGTCTCCCCTTTCTTCATGAGCTGTCATGAATGCCAACCTAATACATGTTCATGTTTACCCACCAATTTAACTTTTTGCAACTTTCATTAGAAATTGAGAGAATTCAATTTCATCAGTATGCTTCTCTACCAAAAAAAAAATTATTCCCTTTCTACAAATTTATAATCAGGTCTGATTTATGGATAAGCCTTATTCTGCAACCATTTTTTATTCTCCCATGTCTTAAAGAAAAAAAAAATTAATTACATCCACCACTTGCAATGTTTTCCCTTCAGATTTATCTGAGATCTGACTTAGTCCCTTACATTTCTTTTTAATTACTGGCAAACAGTAGTTCTGTAGTAGAGGAACTTTGTGATTCGTTGCAGGCTATCATACATCTAAATCCTTTATTCAGGCTCTATATCTTCATGCAAATTTGCTACTAAAAAGAAGAATGAAACTTGTCTCTGAAGAAAGTTACTAGATATATTAGGACACTTCTTCAGAAAGGCCCACCACACTCTATAACAACTGATCTTTAAAAATATTTTCAAATTCAAAGATAGCAGAAGAGGGAATAATTTTTATATAAAGTACAATTTCAAGTTCTGCTTTACAACTTTGTGTATTTTAATTTTGGGTATTGGCTAACTCATAAACAACAAAGACACCAAACTTATGTCTGCATAACTATGTGTTTTACTAGTTGGAACAATTTCTTTCAAAAAATATAACAGCATACTAGCTGCAGAGCTAATTAAAAATATCACTTCTGAAAACCTTTAACTTATTTTAACATTGAAAAAATCCAATAAAATTCAAGACAGAATTTATTTTAAGAATCAACAGCAAGTGATGAACAACAAATCTGGCCTTGTTTTATACATAATCTGGGCCCATTTAATGAATGCGCTGCAGTTACTTGTGAACAGAGCTGTTAGCTATTACCGTACCACTCGCTTCAAAGAAAGCTGAAGGCAGTGTCTCATGGAAGGATTCCCTTTGCAAGGGAAGAAGGAGCCCATGAGGAGGTGAGGTGCTATGTTCTAACTTGCTTCACCCATTTTGTGCATCCCTGGGGAGGCTTGCAGATGTTAGTACAATGGTCTCCTAAATCTATTGCATTACTGTCAATCTTCAAAATTTTTCACAGATGAATAGTGCAGTCACATGAAACAGAATTGTTTATAATTTTATTATTCAAGATAAGCAAGGTGTTATGATTGCAGTTCAGGAACTAATGAACTAGAGCATACACTAGTGCTGTGCCAACGTGGAGAAGATTTGGGACAGAATTTTATAATTCTCTGCCAACTGTTGGTTTTCTGCTGATTCTCTTTCACCTCTCTCTCACATTGCTTGGTGTAGAAAACATGGCCACACTTCACTGATCATGCCTCTAAGCTCAGAAATAAGCATATTATCTCTTACCTTGATCTCCTCAGATGCCTACACTGCCAGATAGAGAAGCTACACAATGAGCATCTAAAGCTACTTTCCTCCTCCGTGGATGCAGCAAGAAAATTTCATCGGAAAGTACTGGCTTGTTGTGCTCAAGTGCCTTTTTCAGAACCTTGCTGGCTCAGTGGGTGTTCACCCAGGCCTAAACAGGGATCCCCAACAGAAATTCCCTTTGGATCTGCCCCACCAGCAGGAGAGCTGGAGCACGGAATGACTCAGGGGGCTGCCTGAGGCATTCAGGTTGCCAAGCAATCCTACTGTTCCCATTAGCCATAAAACTGCAGAGAAGTTCACTTTCACTGAGCAGTCAAAACAGTCACAAAGCTGCTGGGTTTGTGGGATATCTGCCAAAATATATTACTTAGGTTCAATTCAAGAAGGAAGTGTGTTTTTCAAAGCACAGATCTACTGCTTAGATTCTGAAGCAGAGAATGGACAGTGACTTTCAAAGGGCTTAGAAAGCCTAGGAAAAGCACTGCAATTATAAGATTGGACAAAATACTCACACTAAAAAAATATATCCATGATTTAGGGAACATAGTTTTAACTTGTAACGATACAGATATATCCACACATAGATAAATACAGACAGACACACATATGTTTTACTATAGTAATAAACATATGTAGTAAGTATATTGCCATAGTAATCCTTCAGGTCCACACTTGAATAAACGCCAAAAGCTCCAAGTCTTCAACAATAAAATATGCAGCCCTGTTATACATAATTAATACAATTAAAGATGCATGAAATCTTGTTTCTAAATTTACTTGTTGATACTGGAAAGAACTGAGTCTCTCAGTCATTATCCTTCTTCCTCTCTGCGGTTTCTTACCTTGCATTCTTTCCTTCTATTCCAATTGCACTTTCTTTTCCTCATGTGTTCTATATCCCTCCCCTTTCTTTTTCCACAAAGCCTCTGCAAAGCTCAAAAGCCTTTGAATTTGGATGTCTGTTTTATGAAAGGTGAGAGGTGACTGAAACCAAGATTTTTTTTTTCCCCCAAATGTCTAGGATACAACAATGATTTATAACCAAAAGTAGTTTCTTGAAAACATATATGCTACTTGTAATCCTTTTTATAGAATCATAAAACAACTTTCAATGAAGGAGAAGCTCAAGATTCCAAGAAGAATCTTTATGGCTTACTTGAGTTACCATCAAGTTTCATGTTCGGTTCTGAACTTTATTTGCTAGAGGCTCTATACTCAAAAGTTAGCACAGGTTTAATGCCAGTAACCACTATCATGAAAATGAGATCTTGAGTTTAAATAAAGACTAAGCCAGATTTCTCATGTCTTGCCAGATTTCATATGTCTTTCTTCTCTTATAATTTTACTTATTAAAATTACATTTTTTACAGTCATGGTCTCACAAGTGAAAAAAGACATAGCTGTTAATACTGTTGATGATAAACTGATTGACATCACTTGGGAATCTTACCCGAATCCACTTATATGATAAAAGTAAATTGAGCTGTAGTTTATTCAAAAACCAAAACAAAATCCAATATCATCAACTAAAAATAAAAAACAAACAACCAAATAAACGATTGCAAGATATAGCCTTCTGTCATTTCAGTTGACTCTTACCTGGACAAGGCAAAATGTTGCATTCCTGGTACTCTAGAGATGGGCCGAGGCAAGGAAGTCCCCCGTACTTGGGCTCAGGATTGCTGCAGACCCGTTTGCGATTCCGTATACCTCTACTGCAGTCACGACTGCACTGAGACCATGGAGACCAGGGTGACCAGGCACCATTGATGGTATGAGCAGAATATCGTCCAGAACGCAAGAAATCCCCTGACAATCCTAATAAAATAAGGATTGAAAAAAAACCAATACTGAATTAAAGCAGTATTTCACCCCAAAACAACCTTTTCCTCTTCAAATTACTCCTAGGCTTGTAACAGTAACACGACACCAGGAGGGTCTTGTCCTTTAGTCTCATAATCCAAACCCTAGTTTCATCTCAAGAATCTCTTCCATAATAGAAATTCCATAATCACTTGCACAGTGGCGACTTGGATCTAACTCTTTAGTTAAAGCTTTACAGCTGCATTGAATTCAGTAACGAATGAAATAAACTTACTCCACCTGAGGATGATAAAAAGTATCTGTTTCTTGCACAGTAATTGTAATCAGAAAATCTCCAGACTCATTACATAGGTAATATTGCCTCTGTTTTGGAGGAAGAAGGTGGCACAGAAGATAGGACTGAGCTGCCTGTGACCTCTCATCAAGCCAGCTCCTCTGGTCCTATGACAGGACTCTGCCCAGCCCATCTTCACTAATGCTTGCTGTTCCCAGAGGCTCACAGTTGTCCTAGAAAGCAATGGACTGTACTTATCCTAACCATAGTCAGACTTCAGACAGTGTACAGCAATAATTCTGCGAAATCTAGTGAGTCTGTCCTGTGAAGAGCAATGCTTTGCCACTTTAAAAAAAAAACAAAAACAAAACCAAAACCAGTTTATTTTCCACTGAGTTGAAGTGTTCTAAACCACATATAAGCTATGAAAACCACCCTTTTGGAGACACACATTCTAGAATACTTCCTAGTTAAAATAACCATCTGGCAAGTGGAAAACATCTTTTCTAAGTGAGTTTAGTACTGAGAAAAGGCATTAGACTAAACAGTGGCGGAGACTGAAGTCCACTATTTATCAGTGAAAGGGGAACACACAGAATCTTGTTCACAGTATACAACCAATATGCCCGGATGTAGCCTTAGGTGAAGTTCTAATAATCTGCAGAGCATTTGAGTATCTTTGTCACTTTCAGGCTTGGTCCTGCATGGAAGAAGACTCCCTCAACTCTACTCAGCTCAGCAATGAACTCACTCTTGAGCATTACCTCTAAGTATCACTACTAAGCACCTCCAGCAACACTACTGGGATCTCCTACTGTTGCCAAAGTGGTTCACCTTCCTCAGTCCTAGTATCACTGGAAACGCTATGATTAATGGACAACTAACTGCTGCTTTTATTACAAGCACTTGTTTAAGTAGTTGGGATGAGAGAAGGTCCTGTGAATGTACTTAAAATAGCAGAGGATGTGGCTGCTTGCCTACGCTAGAGCTTCAGTATTGCTAATACACATACAGATGAATGGTATCATCAACACTGGGAAAATGCATGGGACTGTTTGCAGCTTGAAATGCAACACAAGCTTTCATTCTTAAGAAATTGTTTTATGCTCTACCCACAAGCCCAAACTGTGCTGTCCCCAATACTGTGGGAGTATCAAATGGAGACAAAGAAATAGAAGATGTACTGAATCACATACTGAAAGCAGCTACAAGTAATACTGTGAGGAGGTTGCCCAACAGGAGTCCTGGACGGAACAGGACCAGTACTCTGCATAACCAGAGTGGTGGAGCCCCTCATTTGTGGTGTCCAGTACTGAAACAATTATGCCCTACATCTAATTGTGCTTATGCCATTAGAAATACTGCTTAAGTTCTGCCCTGAAAAGTACATTCACAATTATCCCAAAATAGATGAGACTCTGCATTTTTTTTTATTCAACACCTGATAACAACATGCAATATCGGAATGATGATGCAGTGACACAGAAATACTTGTATTAAGAAACTGTTGAAATTAAGAAAACAGCAGAACAGCAATATAAAAATGACTAAAAATGAGGAAAACCTTCCAGTGAGTATAGAGGGTAACTATTTCTCTCCTGCTGAGCCAGATTATTTTACACAGATATTAAAAGCAGCATTTCAAGAAACATGATTCACATTCAAATCCAAGGAGGGAGCAAGGAGAGAGAAATAGTATGGGAATTATGAAGACAGGTCCACTTTTCAGCTCTGTGAGAGCCTTTTTTTTTTTTGCAATTTTGTATCACTTTGGTGATGGAAATGCCCAGCTTATGCACACAGTGAGCTGTGAGACCAAAATAACAGTATTGTTTTATACCAGAAATTTAAATAAAGGGTTTTTTTTTTAATATTAAATTAACAGCAATGCAAACAATGGAAAAAGTGCTAATTGGACCAGACTGCCCGTCATTTTCTTTATAAAACACTTCAGTGTGCATCACTTCATACCAATACTAGGATGTTCTGAAGACATTTTTGCAGAACAGGTATAGCTTTTTTAGTCCAAAGGAAAATGTGTGACCTTATTTGCCATTATGATATTAGATTTCTTGCTATTTAAATTGAGGAGTGGGCAGGAGAATCCTCTAAGGGAAAACTCTGAGGTACTCTTCAGCTCTGAAACAGAAGAATATTCTAAAGAATCTTTTCAGTGTGGAGTTTAGTCTGCAGCAAGTGTTCCCCTGTGTTTTCTTCTTTCGAAAACATTAAAAAAATTATTACAAGGAGTAGTATTTTCTCAGTTTTACAGTAATTCATACAGTGTTCATAGAGAAGCTTTTAGAATCCTCTCTTTAGACAGAAACTGCACATTAAAAAATTAACATTATGACACTAATGACATTAAAAATAACAAGATCAGCTTACATTCTGGAAATACCGTACTATATATTCCTTGAACAACCTTATAGCCTTCTACAAGGAGGTGACTAAGTTCATGGATGAGGGGAGAACAGTGGATGTTATTTTAGTAAGATTTTTGACACTGTCTCTCATAACTTCCTGATAGACAAGTCAATAAAGTATGCACAACTCCATGCAACAGTAATTTGAGGCCAATCATCTAGAAAGTAACTCTGCAAAGAAGGATCTCAGGGTCCTGGTGGACAGCAAGCTGACTGTGAGTCAGCAATGTTCCCTTGTGGCAAAGAAGGCTAACAATTTCCCAGGTTGCATTGGGAGGACCCCTGCCACTAGGTCAAGGGAGGTGATCCTTCTCAGCAGTGCTGAGATCCCATCTGGAGTGCTGGGCCCAGCTCTGGGCTACCCAGTATAAGAAAGATATGGACTTACTGAAGCAAATCAGGGCAGTGCCAAAGGATGATTAAGGGCCTGGAGAATCTTTCATATGAGAGGAGGCTGAGAGCTGGGACTGTTCAACCTGGAGAAGAGAAGGCTCAGGGGGATCTCGTTAATGTGTATAAATACCTGATGAGGGGAATAAAGAAGAGGGATCCAGGCTCTTCTCAGTAGTACCCACCAACAGGACAAGACGCAATGGGCACAAATTAAAACACATAAAATTCCATCTTAACACAAAAACCTAACTTTTTACTGTGATTACGGTCAACTATTGGAACAGGTTGCCCTTAGAGGTTGTGTAGTCTCCATCTGTGGAGATATTAAAAACTCAACTTTACAAGGTCCTGGGCAACCAGTACTAGGTGACCCTGAATGAACAGGGGGATTGGACTAGATAATCTCAAGAGGTTCCTTCCAACCTAAACGATTCAATGATATTTAAGTACAATGCAAAAAAAAAAAAGAAAAAAAAATACGTAGTTTTACTTTTTATAAGCAGCTTTACTTTTATCTGGACTCTTATGAAAAGTAAACATGATCCATTTCTTCTATTAAGGAGATTATTCAAGACATGACTATTTTCCTATTATTCTTGCATATTCATACTTTCCACACCTAAAATCTCCTTTGCTGATTGTATTCAGAAGTTACTTGCAACTTCTATTGGAAGGAGAACACCGTGAACAGATGGATTATAAATCTGTTTTATAGATTATTCCAAGGATCTTTCTTGAGTATTGTAAGAGTTTAGGCCTCTGAAGATGTGCAGAGAGAAACTAAGCAGGTGTTTGTCTCTTTCAAATACACTAAGGAAAAGAATATGAGAGATTATTTCTTTCAGAAGATGGCAAGGCACAGAACGGCTGGCTCTCTGAACACAAAACTCTGAAGAGTACCTTTGGCAATGACAGAAAACTCACTCAATGTAAGTATCCCATCATTGCAGCCTCTGCATTTCTACAAAAATTGTAAATATTTCCTTCATAGACAATGCAAAAAAAAAAAAAGTGTCATGGGAACAAAATTATTGGACATAAACATAGCAGAAGCTACAACATAAACTACATAGATATTAGAGGAGAAATCTAAGAGAAAAGAAGTCAGCTGAAAATTAAAGTAATGAGACAGCATTCTGTAACAAAGTCCTTCAGTTTCAGGACCTTGTGCTTCTGAGGCATTTTCACTGTGATACAACTCAGATAATGAATTCTTTTTTTTTTAAATAGAAGTTGTTCAATATCCTGTATAGCTAATATTTAATAAAGGCACTCCCCTAAAAAGTCTGTAGTATTATAATATTAATACTTTCACATGCTATTTTGAAAAGCCAATATGGATTATGAATCTTTAGGGTGAATTTGCCTAGCATAATACCAACATGAGGACAATCCAATAAATCATATGCATATATACATACATACACACACACAAACACCTACTTACACATATGCATGTATTATAAATACATATGCACACATATATAAAAACATACATATAAAAAAGAGGATTTGTGGTGTAATTATGACATGTCTGCAGAGCTCTTGCAACTGTTCATGTAAAGACTGTTGCAAATGGAAACTCCAACCACTCCTTTCTTCCTTTGGCCAACTGATGTGTAGTGACTTGTTAAGCTATGGAAAGTGGATGGAAGATAAGAATCATTGAGTCCTTCAGCTAAGAAGTCTTGTTTACTAATTGAAGTGGTGGCAGGGATGGGTGTAGGGGGCTAATGCAAAGCTAACTAGAAAATTATACTGTAGAATTTCTTCAAGAAAAACTTCTTCAGAAATTAAGTGGCTATAGAAAACTGAGTCTTATCTGTATCACAGTTTACATAAAATTCAACAGGAGAAGGTATAAATATAAAAGCATAGTAATCTTTCAGAACAAATGGCTGAAACTATGCAAAGTCCTACTTTTCTCATTAAACCAGTTTTCTTGCTTGCCACCTGTTTGCAATTTGGGCAACTTTCTAATTGCTCCACATCCACCTCCAAGAGCAGAAACCAGACTGTGCCACCCAACAGAAATCAACATTAAGCCTTCTGTATTTCTCAGCTTATTGCCCCCAAGATGAAAATATCTGGCTAAAACAGAATGCAAGGGCCAATGCCTTTGGCTTGGTAAACAGCAAAAGTCTAGTCACTAAAACAACACCTAAGCTCTCCTTATTTAAAGACTGTCAATCATAGCATCATCAGTGAACTAATGAGTAGTTTTCCCAAGACAGACAGAACAGCTGTGAAACAAATCCAGATCCAGCCTTTACAACAGGTTCATCATTCAAATGTTTTAAACTAAATCATTCTCAGAAAGCCTATGGCTGATTTCCTGTGAATGTCTAGAATGAAGTCCTGTGAATGACTGGAATGTATGAATTCTGCTTGCAGTTTACCAACAGGCTTATTTTCAGTTGTTTAGAAGTTGTACTCAATTAATAAACTGCTGCATGCTGAGGCTAGAAAAGGGAATTTAACTGCTTAATCCTAGCAAAATTTTAAACAGGCAGCTGTGCTTCCCTGAAGCAAAAATTTCCACAAGTAACAACAAGTACTGCAAAAATGTCAGTAAAAGCAATCACAGGGATTCGGTGGACAAAATAACCATCAACTTCTAAGACAGAGGAGACAGGAGACATGAACTGACACCTAAACAAAAGACTATTCTCTCATTTTAAGTGCTTATGCTTTGGTCAATATGGGTAAAATTACAGAGAAATTAGCACTGCTTTGCTGCTTACTTATTCCATGATACTTAGCAAGCACATATAATAGAAAAAAAAATGTCTAATTGAGTTATATAATTCTGATCTAAACCAAGCTGATTACATAAATTCTAAGTAATTTTTAAAACTTTTTGGTTAAATCGGACTAATCTTATAACTCCACAAGAAATTAATCCTGTTCAGAGCCATGTTAACATGGAAGTCACCTGCCTTGACTAGTACAGGAGAAAAAGTCTGCTTTTGCAAAAGCCTGTAATGAGACTTTGATTGGCCTGATTCTTCTTGAAAACTGCAACTTTCCCAGTCGAGTTCAATTAATTTCCCTTAAAAGTGAGGCTGTAATAAAGCACATATAATAATTCCCTAGTCTAGCCTGTAGCTAAGGAATATAGCTCTAAATAAGAGAGAAGTAGCAGTGACACCTGATAAATTATATTACTTGACTGATTTATACCTTATGTCTTCCTGCTCAAACCTAACAAAGAAAATTCAATTATTCAAGCACTCTAGGTTCATGACTTTGGAAAAAGATGGTCTGGAGCCAAAATTCAAGTATCCTGAATCATTTATAAATGACAGTGTGAAATACTGTTTAAAGTGCAGCAGGTAACAAGGATAAACAAAGATTGTTTCAATGTTGTCACTTTCTGAAGATATTCTGCAAGTATTTAACAATATCATAGAAGCATAAAACTTACATACCTTCAGGTAACATCATACCTTGTGAAATTTTTATCTTTGGATTAAATGCTTATGTTTTCAGTACAGTTCATAGCGCTTATATATCAGATAATCCTACAAAGAGTCAGCATGTTTAATGTAGATATTTAATATGTTTCATAAGCACATATTAAAGCCTATTGTGATGTAATTTCTAGACTTTTAATGCTGGGCTGTACTGACATGAGCATTAAGATGTGCAACAATGTACACAATCTCTTTCAGTTTATTTGAAATACCTGTCCCTTCCCTATCTGAGAATAAAATGTATTTTCTTTCCCTCTTAATGAAACCTCAAATCAGAAAAGCATGAACACAGTGTGCAAATACTACTGCTTGGTTAATTGAGATAGCAATCTTACCACACACAGGAGTCATCTCATGGGTTTCTGGCAAGACATTCTACCTCTAAGCTCAGACTGCAAAGTAAGTTCACTTTGCTAGCATGTGACAGTGAAACATGATTCTGTTTAACATGGCACGACTATAGTTGCACACTGGGAGATTACAGGCAATGAGAAAATTTCTAACAAATGGCTCTCTTCTGCAAAGGATAGAGAACTGATCTTTGTAGAACACATCTTTGGTACTGAAGTATGCCAAGCATGCTGTACCACTATTAATCTTTCTACAGAAGCCAGCATATTGCTACAGTTCAACATGGAGATAATGAAAAGAATGTTTCATGGTATCCAAGCTCTGGTCAGGTAGAAGCAAGTTATGATGTTTCCTTGCTATTTAGCCAGAAATTGTGAAAGTGTTAGCCAAAATTAATGATTTCCCATTCTCATGAGATCCTTCTGTTCCAAAAGCTACAGCTACAGCACATGACTCTCTTATTCATGTATTTTCTTCCTCTGAAATCAAGGAACAGTAGAAGGGTGGTGTGTTCGACCTAAATTTGAATCTAGGAGCAGGGAAGTGCTCCTGAATCCTGCAGTTTAGAGGCAGTTAGAAAGTTTCATCACATCAGCAAATCAAAACTGTGCCCCTCTTCTCTTCCACTTCATACTGTTCTGACATTCATAATCTGAAAATGCTTAAGCAAACAGGCTGAAAATAAAATATGGCTAAAAGAGACATAACAGTAACTCTTTTCACTAGAAGTATATTGGTTAATGCAGCCACTTGGAACACTGACTGGGTTTGATCTTTCATTAATGAATAATTAAAGACTCATTGGCCAAAAAGTGTCAAAGAATGAGCACGAATTAATGACAAAGTTACGAGGGTACTCACTAGGAAGAATGGAGAGATGTATAATAGTTTCTGCCTTGTCAGCTACTCAATATAAAGTATTTAAACACTCAGTAGTTTTGGGATTAGTCAGCAGAAATCCTTCTCCCAGGTGAACATTTCAATTACTATGCAACAGGGTCACTCCCATACACTGGTCCAACAATTAATTATTTCAAAATGAAGCAAAGCAGCAGCTTCAACAAGATGCAACGATAAGCTACCACAACAGGCAATTCAGGAATCTGATGTTCAGAAGTGAAAGAAAAATCTTCAAGCTAATCAGGCAAAAATCACACCTGAATCCACACACTCGTCTCTTGCACTCTGCCTGAAGCCTTTATTTAACAAAATGTAGGCACTGTTACTTCTCACTATATTCTCTAAGAGTGAGCTTATGCATCCAGCTCCAGGAGAAGACTTATGATCATCACCTCAGAGCTGAGAAAGGTGCTTCCAAGCTTAATTTTCTTGCAGCAATGTGACATAAGACAAATTGGCTCTTGCACTGGTTTGTCCTACTAACCTATTCTCCAAGTAGTGCGTTGGCTTTCATATACTCCATTCTTAAGTGCTGACATCTCAGCTGCCAGACAAGAATATACCTAGATTGTCCTGTACTTCTACTTCTAGTTGTTGTGATAACTCTAATTCTGTGCTATCTTGTGGGAAAATTATTCTCTTTCTCATTTAATCTCATGAAATTTTAAAAAGGTGTCATAAATGTCCAAGTGCTGGAAGAGTTTCTCCATGCCATAATCTGCCTTGCTATCCAAACCTAAAAAATAAACACTGGAGACTGTAGATTACCTGAAATGGGAAATGACATAGAATATGAAACTAAGTCTCCTCTGGAGTACCACAGGGTTTGTTCTATCGTTTCATGCAGTTCAATACTATGTATTTCTTTTAAAAAATTACTAACATCCTGCCCCCTCCAAAGAGGCACAGATGTCATTTGAATTAATGAAGGTTTTATACAAGATGAAAGGTATCGGGAAGTTTCTAGCATCTTCTCACAGAAACCACCCCTGCAGCTCCCCCCGCTACCAAAACCTTGTAAACCCAATATAGGCAGGAAATGCTTAGGACTGATTTTCACGATAGTTGGTGTGACTAATATTGAGAATTAGAAAGCTCAAGGACTTTCTCTCTTTGTGACCTTAGACAAGCCAAATGGCTTCAGTGATACATTTTTTTCAGCTAATCTGGGTGTTGGGAAGATACAACGGCTATGTAAGTGTAAAGCAGGTCTATAAATATTAAAATATAATAATTAAAATCAGTGTTTTCATAGATTATATAACTAAAATGTAATACTTAAAAACAAAACCTGATACATAATTAAAACTGGATAATCAATGAAATGAAGTAGTAGAATTAGAGTGACTGCCAGAAGTTCTAGTTTTAATTTTATATATATATTTACATATAACATTTATTCAAAACGATGTATTACTGATAGGGAAAGAACAAAATTCTTGCGGTTTAGCCCTCATCACCACACGGTTTCTCGCTCACCCTCCCCCTACCCAGTGGGATGGGAGAGAGAAATTGGGAAGAAAGGAAATAAAATAATTCCAACTTAAAGTCTTCTAAAGTTGAAAAGATTTTGAAGGAGTTCAGTTTTCCATTGCAGAAATAAACAGAACTTTAAATTGCTAGCAACTGCATAACATAAACTTTTATAATAGAAATTATCTAGTTCATAAATTCCTTATTTAGTTAAACACCTGCATCAATTTTACACTTGCTACTTTAGAATTACTGAGCAAAAAGTTATTCTCAGTATCAATACTACATATTCCAGCTAATATTTTAATGTTGCACAAACTCTCCTCCAGTAAAAACCTGAGAGAGTACAAGGAGGTGACCGAATCCTCTGAGAATTGGGCTGCCATGTCATGGCTTGCAGATTATTGTAAAGAATATTAAAATAACCTGGCAAATCTCATAATCACTGGTAAAAGATGCTTGATTAGGCTGCATGATGAAGCTACGTGCAGAAGAAATACAAGTTAGATTCCCTGTTGTGATCACTATGTCCTCCTTTTCATTATCAGTTCTGTTACACAACACACCAGCAAACAAAAACTTCCACTCTGTGCTGAAAATGGAACTGCAGACACCTCGCTGGCAGGAGGCATCATGCAGCCACTCTAGCTTTGCTTACCATCTGTCGAGCATCCACTGGTGCCATCACTGGAACAATAACGCATTTCAATCCTTTGCCTTCCCACCTCCAGCAAATTTGGGTCAGGCAAGCGCGCTTTGCAGGTGTATCGGAAACGTTGTTCATAGTGGCCACCGTTGTCTGAAATATTGACTGGGGTCCAAGGTGTCCAGGGAGTTGTCTTTTTTAACTCTGGACAGGCATTGGTGTTACAAGGTTGATATTCCTGAAAGAAAATGGACATAATGAATATAATCACTACACAGAACTTGAAAACAAACCCCACAAACTCTTGAAACAGACAAACAGCCACCCAATAAAAAAGCTTTGGATATTTTTTTCAGCATTTCCAATAGCAGCGATCATCACTTAACTTTTAATTCCAGTCTCAAACTGAAAGTGTTTTTTTCCGCTTCTAGGCAAGCACAGTATCACACTGCTAAAAGTAATAATATATCAGTACAAATTAGATGTATTACATCCATAAAAACAGTAAACTGAACACTAGAAGTACCACGATAAAGCAGAACTTGTATAAATTAATAGCCCCAAACAAGGTGCAGCTAAATATTAAAGCTTTTAATTAAGAGGAATTCTGATAAACTGCAAGTACAAGACACAAACCAGCAAATAATTCCTTGGAAAAATCTAGTGGCATATAAATAAGTGAACCACTGTCCATTTCATATATTGCTTATGTATTGCAAGGGGAAAATGGACAAAAAAATGTTTTCTATTACAGAATCCGGCTCCCTGAGGTGCATCTTACCGATAGCTCCAGCATTGCTAAACCTATTACCAGAAGCAAATTCCCTGTGGAATGATATGCACCAAAGGGAACAAACCACACCTAAGAAACAAATGCAGAATTGCCAGTATTCTCAAGCCCCACAACATATGTCTGTAATATCACTAAAAAAAAAAAAAAAATGGATACAACAGAAATAATGGTTTTATCACGTGGTACAATCTCTTTCTTCCATAATCCCTACTCCAGCTGATACCACCGTGTTCCAACAAGCAATAAATTACCTGCTCCTCTCTTTCCCATGGTGATCATAGCATTTTTATCTCTTACTTTCCTCAGTCCACTCCCTCTTCTCTCAGATGGTCTAAATAAATAACATATCCAATTAGGCTGAGAGCAATTGCTCTCAACCATATTTTGGTTTAAAGGTTGTGTTGCTATTTCAGATCTAAAAGCAGGTTCTTTGTCTAAAGCTTTTTTAATTTTTCTATCTATTACCATTGCGAAAAAAAAAAATATTCTCCAGAAACCCCTGCCCCACTAACACAGCAAGGCAGCGGAGAACTCAGCACTATGTTCAAGACTCTCCTTGCAGGGACATTGGACTAGATGGCCTTTAAAGGTCCCTTCTAACTGAAACTATTCTATGATTCTATGATTCTATGCTCTGAGACCAGGTGGACTTGTGACAATCTTCCTGGTTTCATAGTTTTGTGGTAGTTCAGGCAAGAAAGAGCTCATAGCCCAAAGACTTCACCGGGACTACTCCTGTTGACTTCTCAAGGCTGTGCAAAGTCCTTTTCCATCTTAAAAGCTGGTGGTCACTGCAATGGTGGCCACATGAGTTATACTCAGGGATGATCTATACTCAGGGATCCCTTTAGAGCACAGAGGACTGGATCAACCCTTTCGGGGATCTGAGTTTCAGCCTTGATTGGTTTCTGGATAAGAAAAGAGCAAAATACAAGCAAACTATCTGGTCCTCTGTACAGCAGGGAAAGTAATTTTGTCATGACTCCTTTAGGAAGTAATTTTTGTCATGTATGTTTTAGATCAAGGACAGAATATGTTACACTGTTCTTGCAGCATATGAACTGTAAAAAGGAAATAATAAAATTAACAGATCCCAGGAAGCGCCAGAACCACTCTGCTTGCTATCTCAACTGGCTAGTCACCTCCAACGTGCAGTCCCCTCCAGTAGCTGGATTACAGTCCATCTTTTAGAGAGAGCACTCTGTGTCTTTTGCTCTTTTTTTTTTTTTAATGTCTAGCACTGATGAGTCTATCACCTCCCCGCATCAGCTGTTCCACTATTTAGTAGTCCTCAAAGCTAACAAATTGCAAGTTAATTCAAGGCTGCCTTTTCCCCTCAATTTAATTTTTCAGTAACTGTATTTTGCTGTGCCTTTATCAATGATGCAGAAAGTGTTCCTTGTCCCATACCTACAAACATATTTTTCATGCCCAAGTATACATAATTATAAACTAAGCTGAACTTCTTAACACTACATAGGTGTCCTTAGGACTGGACACCAAAATTTGACTTGGCACTCTGGAAGCAGTCTTATCAACACAACACGCAAAGGCCAACATGACCGCATCCTACTTGACAGTCTGACTTTAATACATACATTATTAAGCATTAGTGCTTTTTCCCTCCACAACATTGCATAAAGATCTTACGTAGAGCCAATCATCCTTCTCTAAATCACAGCTTTACAACTACATATAGTTTCCTGTCCCACACAAGAGGCTGGTGTTTGGCAATATTAAAATATGTTTTATTAGCTTCTGCAATTATATAGCATATTATTTACTACCTCAGCAATCTCTGTCGTCGTCAAGCTTTACCGAAGATGTCTTATATCACTGTCTAGACTGTTGATAAAAATGTTAAGTGCTATTGACCCAAGAACTGATTCCAGGCAGACCTGCTAGACATATCCCGGTCATTTGTATCTGTCCATTAACACTGCATTTTTCAATTTGTCAGTGAGCTAGCTTTTAACCCATTTAACATTTGCCATATATTTCAGTTTTTCAAATCAAAGTCTTTTCTGTTGCAAAGACAAATGTCTAGGAAAAATTCAATGACAGTCTGGGAGATGTGCTGTATCACTTTCAAACATCTTGAAATAAAAGCTCTTTTCTAGTAGCATATAAGTAGGAATAATTCAATCAGCAAAGCAGCTACTACAAGGTTCATTTCCATGCAGTCACAATGGTCTAAAATATTCAGGTACTTATTTGCTTTTGATTTTTGTATTGATATTTTTCAATGAAAAATAAAAGCTAGAAATGTGAAGTCTTTATTTACTGGATATGGCGTAGATATGTGATGGTCATGAAAAAGCAGAATGTGTGAGATATGCAATGAACCCTTTGTCAAATAAGTTAATTTAGTGGCAATGTATTGAATGTTGCTTTGCTGATACATATCTGAGATTAACATGTCAGCTCACTCATTCCTTGAAAGACAGACTACCAGTCATTAGCGTGCTTCAGGATGCGTAGTCACTTCATACATCCTAAAAAAAGGTATTCTTATATGTTCTTACATGAGCCCAAAAAGAAAGATGTTCCTTAGAAGTATCTGTAGAGACTATTTGTTAGTTTTTCTTTTCTTTTCACTTGATAGTTTGTCTGCTGACATACCTGTCTACTCAACCACTGGGTAATGTCTATGAAAGGCTCAGAATGGCAGGGAAAACAAAAGTACATGTAGATTACTCAGAAAATAGTTACAGCAGTAAATATCTCTCTCTCAGAAATTCAGAAGACTATATCCTAACAATGGGTGACTCCATGAAGTTCTGGCACTAATAATGACCTGGCAGATCCTGCTGGCTTCTCTCACAAACAGGGAGTGTTGCACTGCTCTACCAACTACCGCGTCTGCCACAAAGGAATCGAAAATCACATGGTGCCTGATGAAAGCATTGATGTGATCTGGTGCTACAAAACTGCAGTATAAGCAGAACAATGACCTTGCTCTGAACAGTCTCAGATTTGGAAGTAAAGGAGGGGAGAGAAAAAGCATAATTCAGATCACTCATGGGTATATTTAGTGCTGCTAGCATGAAGACACAGTCTGATTGGAAGGATTTGTCAGGGACTGGGAATATGCAAACTGCTATCTCTGCTTGGATTATCCTCCTCTTCTCACCTTGTCCAATGCTTGAACAGTTTACTCAAGTGGGATTTCGGGAATATGGCCCTCTCCAAAGCAATTTGTCCAGCTAGAGCCATGGATACAATAATAAAGCAACCACATAGCAGAACAAAAGTCTCGAATGAAACACGGAGGTCTCATCTCAGCAAAACAGTGGTAAGCAAGAATTAAGTGGAAAGCAGTGAAGCATTCAGCTTTAATACGGCTGTTGAGAGGAACCAAGATGGTGGCTGCCAAACTCCACGTCATGTGCTCCATGAGGACTGAAGGAAGAGATGGGGTCAAGCTCTCCTGGGAGGGATCTCTAGATACCCACAGAGGAAAACTTCAGGGGCTCATATGGTGGGTTTAAGTACCTTAGTTCTTAGAGTATGCTTGTGACCACAGAACAATAACTACTTGAGGCCATTTGCAGACTCCAAAAATAATTCAAAGTCAACCATATTTTCAAAGTTCTCTTTGCAAGTTGTCCTAAAACTTGGGGCCTAATTCACCATATTGCAGCTTTTATTCTAGAGTGGATTTAGTCAGTTGAGATTGTTAACTTTATGCCTGGCTATGCCTGGCAAAGATGCAATAAGACTTTTAAAGACTAAGTTTCAAGGAATAGCTCAACAATTAGTTAGGAATTTTACACAAAATACACAAATAAATACATACATCACAAAGTACATGTCTAAGAAAATGACAAATTAAAATAAAATATTATCACAAAGCATAATGATGGTAATATGAGAAAAGATATCATAAACTAAACACATAATTTGAAATGACAGAACACAAATATTGATTATGCTATTAACCAGCCACCTTGATTCTGTCTTTAAATAATATTTCCTAATAATTGTGTATACAAAAAAATAATAGTCATGAGATGTTTTGTACCAAGGTTTATTTAAAATTATATAGTTGTATGGTTTTAGAAAAGAACAACTGAAACATAATTTCCAAAACATCTTCTTTCAAATTGGTGGAGACTGTTGCTAAATAACACAGAACAAAATTATAATGTTTTCTCCTGGAGGACATGGAGCAGATGGAACAGACTAATTTTTTTTTTTTTTTCTCTGTGCAGCCACTTTAGTCAAATTCCTGAAAATTTTTAGAATCTCTGAGACTTTTACTCCTAGTTTAAGTTTTAATTTAATCAACCCAACTGTATGATAGTCTGATACTTCCATAAGAACCTAGGCTAAAATCTTATCTATATTTGACCTACAATTTTTTTATAAAAAACAGAATTCAGATAGAGATTTCTATTCCCATTTGTACTACATGTTTATACTATGAAGGGATTTATCCTAATAAACTCTTATTTCTTTGCTATATATAGTATGCCTATGTTGAATGCACTTCTTTTGTTCTCATCTGTGTTTTTGCTTCTCATCTGTTAGTGTGAGAGACTATCCTCTCAAGGCAGCTAAATCAACATTAACAGTCCATTCAAATATTTTCAGCCCAACAGTTATCTTTCATGATTTGCTTTTAATATATCATACTAGTTCTCAAATATTCTTTGGGAATCACTGAAGAGTTCACTGATTAAAAACTAATTATTATTTTTTGGTTTTTGTTCCATTGTGCTAAACTTCCGTTTGTGTGGCCCAAAATATTTTTCAGTTATTAAGACATCAATACAAAAAAAAGTTGCTGATTTGTAAACTGAATGGTGTAGTATGTCACCAGGGACCAGACAGGGCTGTAATATATAAGAATCTGAGTGTCTTAGCCATTCCCTGAGCTTTGAGTTTGTCACAGCAATATGTAGTTAAAGGAAAGGGTAGCTCTCACATGCAATCAAAACAAAGGCCAAAATAAGTGTAGCAGTGTTATAAAACTCAAGAGAAAAACAATTCCCATTTATAGGGGGTCTTCTTTACACATCAAAACATAAGTTTCCTGAAGGACCAATATACCCTCTCCCTCTCCAAGAACCAAAAGATACATAACATTTATCTCACAGCGGTTGAAAAACACATTCAGGAAAATCACTAACTGAACTTGAAAAAATACATGGTTCATTTATTTTCATTACAGAAATGCAAAGTCTTGTAGACTTAGAAAAACATTTTCAAACTAAAACAAACAAAAGACAAGCCCCTGATCATGTTTCTATTTATTTCCACAGTTTAAAAAAGCCAGGTTATTCAAGCAGATACCATTAGATATACCCTACTTTATTGTAATTTTTCTATTACTATATTATTTCAAAAGCATGGCCTGAAAGAACACTCAAACTCCATTAAGTCCAAGTCATTAAGTAAAACATCTTCTACATTGTAAATTTCACAACTATACTTAAAAAAGAAAACTGCAAAATATTCTAAGATCCTCATTGTATTTTAATCACACAAAGGTACATCTATATCCTAGCTTATAGCCAGTATTTTAGCTTCAGTTAACATTAATGGGAGTGGTTTTATGGATTCCAGTGGAACCAGGACTTCAGAGACTATTACTGAGCGCAGATGCAATCCTGTAGTGCTGTAAAGTAAGGGTAGGTTGTGTTCATAATGGGTTTTAAACAATATTTGCATAGATAGAAGGAGGAAAATCATTTTACCCTATGCAAAAGGAACAAGTTTCTTCTGAAGTGAATTAATTTCTTTTTTGGCTGCAAATACTGACTGAGCACAACCTTTTGTTTCAATTTTGTGTATTTCAAACAAAATAATTGGAAAAACATCCACTGATGTAAAGGGGAAGTTAAAAGCAATTAAAGGCTGGATTTGGAACCATTTTCCCTGGAGGAGTTCAGGGCCTGTTGGGCAGGTCAGAAAACTGGAAGAGTTCAGGACTCAAATCCTTCCTATATTCAAAATCATTCATTCATTTAGATAAGGAAAGTTCCTACTTTCATAATCTCTTCATAAAACTCAAATTTTGGAGTGAAGAAAGCCATCACTTTCCTCTTACTCTTCTCTACCAGTCATTTGTGTAACTCTGCATTTGAAAGCTACAGTTTATATCAAACTAGTCAAACTTTTGAGAAAGAAATCATTACAAAAAGTTAAATCACTTAATTGTGAGTAACTGAACTGACTATCCCAAAGGCACTGGGTTAATAGGAGCACTTTCAGCTCCACCTCAGCAAGCAGAATGGCCTGGTTGCATTGGGGAAGTGCAGTTTTTATTCTTGAGTACTGCTCCTCAGATGCTCACATTCACATTGACACCTGAGAACCATTTAGAGTGATAAACATTTATTTCATATGCATGACAATTCCTAATAGTGTAATAGTTAATTTTAAAGGATGATATTTGGAATTAACTCATATTAAAAAAAAAAACCAAACAACTAGAAATATTTAAGGAAGAAAAAGCTTCTTTATTCTGACAGAGATTTTAAAAATATAGAAAGAGGCATAGTAGTTAATTTGGCTTCTTTCAAATCAAATCCATTTACGGACCTGCGTTACAACTAATCACCTTACTCAAATGCACCTAGCAAATGAAATTGTTATGTGATACCAAAAAAGGACAAATTTGTCAAGATTTGAATTTTTTAAAAATAACTGAATATTTGAAGGACTTATGTGCAATTTTGCACACTGCTCGTAGAGAAATGGAAAGTAGTAAAACCGCAGTAAATCCACAGCAGCAAGTCTGCCTGCTGACAGCTCAATTTGTACCAATCCGTAAAGCCTGGTCCCTGGTGTGAACTCAGTGCTAGTACTAGAGAAGCCCAGTTCTACACCCCGTGTACAGAGCAGCCTGCTAACCCAGTGCCCTTACTGGAATCTCCACACCCATTTAACTCTTGCACAGTCAGACTATGAGCTCCCTGGAGGAGAAGTGGGTTTGTAGGCCTTTGTATAATGGGATCCTGGTTCATCATCACAGCTTTCAGGCAGCAGGACAACAGTAGGGCTATAATGCCTTGGAGGCTAGCTTCCTGCTATGCTAGGCAGCAGACCTGGAATATGACAGTTTTAAAGCCTTTAGCGAGTTGCAAGTCAAGAACAGGGGACTGCAACTATGCCATCCTTCCCAGATTGCTACGGTGGGAATGGGTCCCGAGCTATAGTCACTATGGGAACTTGAACTCTAAAATGTCAAACCCCCTTCCATTCTCAGTCCTTGTATGTTCTTAATATTGGAGAACATGCCAAAACCAGTCAAAGAACTGACTAGTGGAATTTATGGTCAGTTTTCAAACTAAGAATGAAGTATTCTTAAAATGTAATGTGTTTCAGCGAAATGGATTTGAATTTTAGTTTCAGATGTCTCTTCTGGCACTTGCCTGCATGTCCAATAACTATTCAGAATTCAGTGTCTTGAACAGGACTGAAACTGGAGACTGCATATTTGTTTTTACTGGACACACACTTGACTTCCAGGGATGTGTTTCATGTCCATAAGGGGAATCAATACTCTGTTTGGTCATCCAGTTCCTTTTTGAATATGGATTTACTTTGAAGTCTAGGCTTCTCTTACTAAGTTAACCATAGATTTTCTTTTGATGAACAATACCTTCTACACTTTGCCCACAATGACATAAGTCTCCTCTATATTACCCTGTTCCAGCCACTCTTGGGGCATTGAATATACTAAGTGCAGTGTTAATAGCAAAGAAACAAGCAATGCCTCTAAAAATGCATGACCTAAACAGAAAATTCTTCCTCTCATTCGTCCTTCCCTTTTACTCCACACAGAGTCTGTGAAACATCTCGAAAAAAAGGGATGACTTGTGCGATGTGCTCTGAAACATCACATATTCAGCTACACACAAGAACATAACAAACGAGTTTCCCTCAACTTAGATTTTTTTTTTTTAGGTATCAAATTTCACTTTCATGATTTTTTTACCGCATTCATACAACTATGTGCTTTTCTGCATTTGTGTGCACTGCTAAGTGTCAGTTAAGCAGTTTTGTCAGTCATGTAATTGCTAGAGACTTGCCACTAATTAGGAGTCAAAGGTACTTAATTGCCGATCCTAAACATTGATAAATAGTACTCTAGGTCCTCAAAATCATTATATTGGCTTAAAGGAACCCTAGACAGGGGAAGGGGGCCCATCTAGTAAAGGAATTAAAAAAGACCAAGGAAAGAAGTGTAGCTTCCCGTGAGCTGCAATTTTGCTTACCTGATCACTCGGTACTTCAGAAGTGGGGAAAAGGGGGTTCCAAAAATTCCATTTTGGGGGCTATGATCAGCTGATTGGAAATAAGTGAATTTCTGCAGCTTAGTACCACTCAGCTGGGCAATGCTAACGATCTGTGCATGTGGATTTATTCATTACAAATGTAAATGCAAGTGCAAAAGAAGGCGGATTAAGTCAGACAGATAAGGGGTGATTTACTTTGCAGTAATAACTCAATTGTTTCCAATTAGCTTCACATACTCTTACTGACAAGCTTAAAGTTTTTCACGTAGGCTCTATAATTCCTCACAAAAATCTTTTAAATTGCTGATACAATTATTATTAACTTGAAATGTATTTTTTATAAATTGCTGGAGATCATGGCTATCCAAGTATTTATTAACTGAGAGTAAGAATGTTAGAAGATAATCCAATAGTCAAAAAGGCATGAAAAGGCTGTCAGCTCATCAGTTTTAGAGACTGCTGCTTTGTAATGACTGCAAATCTGTTATCACACATAAATTACCTTAATTTCTATTCTGCAGCATTGGTTTTCCTTCATGTAGGCTTCTAGAAAGACAACGAGCGCTATACTCTTCTTGCAAAAGGAGATTCTCAACAACAAATTTTTAAACACCAAAACTGGAAGCAAATCTGGGACTCTAGGCAACACTAGTGTTAGCTGGCTATTTCATGACCTGGAAAGAATTTGATCCTTAGAATCCTGATTCTTAGATTCACCCTTTGTTAGCTACAATCATTGTCAATGTGCCTTTTCCTGAACTTAGCCATGGGAGAAATCTGCAAAAAAGTTTCAGTTTGGTTTGTCTACCACCATATAACACTAACTCCGCAAGTTGCTAAAACAATGTGTATTATGAAACAAGAAGAGGAGAAGAAAGTAAAAGCTGCACAGCCTGTAATCATGGGGTTGAGGACAAGCAACCAGGGTGGTACTCCTATGGAGAGAAATGGCTCATTTCTTTCACAAGGCAGTTTCAAATTAAGCACAGTGGTAAAGTAGTTCTGGAAATTTACATACTGAGGACACATTTACTTCCATAATATTTTGACCTGGAAAATCAACTATGCAAAAAGCCAGCCAAAAAGTAATCCAGAAAAATAAAACAGTTATTACTATTTTATATTCAGCCATGGAGCATACATTCAGATTCTTATTAATTTGTCCAGTAATTTATTATATTGTCAGTGCAGCCTTCTATTAAAATTAATCCATTTATCAGCATATAGATAATCATTAATCTGATTTTCTGCAATTACACAATCTTTTAGGTTCAGCTGAACTTTCACATTTTAAGCTGAGGGAAAAAATTCAACTGCTAATCAGTGGTACATCAAAGTAGACCTGAGGGTCTGAAATTATTAACTTCTTGTGATGTCCTTTAGACAATAAGCACTCAATTGCAGCCTGTCTTGTTTTTTTTGTTTTTTTTTTTTCCTTTTTAATTACAAAGAGCTATAAACTGTGTTTTATACAAAAATGGAAGCAAAATTTGAGAAAGGTAATGTTGGAAGGAGGTGAAGTTCGAGTTTGCTCTGAAAAACTGATTATTTTAATATTCTTACTGTATTCTTCATTCCAAAGAACGACTTAAATAATATACAAATCACTGGGGAAAAAAACCCTATAATATTACTATTCCTGAGATAACACGCTAAATGTTACAGCAGCTGCTAAATTACAAATGTGTAAGTGATGGAAATGGTACAAACAGCATAGATAAAGAGCCATGAACTTTAATTCAGAGTTGCCAGTCTAGACTCAGGAGGTAACAATGAAAAGCAGAACTGCTTGTTGAAATACATCAAACTGTGCAAGTATTTAAATCCACTGAAAATATATTTAGCCACACAAATGAGACAGTTGAAAGATTTTTATCATCTGCGTCTTCTGATGAGGTAGCAGAAAGGGTATGCTCTGCACTTCTGAAAATGAAGCTACTTAGACAGGGATCTGTATATGCATCTGGAAGCCTAACGAAGGTGGCAAAATACGGCTGCCAGAGATCTCTCCAGTATCAGACAGATTGCTGTCATTTCCAAAACCTCCAGATATTAGGAAGCTCCAATTATCTACCATAAGGGAAGTAAAGAATGGCAAGTTAATGTGTATATGGACACTCCTGTCTTCCTAGCTGAAAGGTCAAGCTTCTGTAAACCAGTTAAAGGGAAAAACCAAACACAACCCCCATCCCTCAAATTCCTTTTAAGCAAAATGTTTACGATTTTAGATGTCGAGAGAGTGGACAACGCTTGTAGAAAAAGAGTATAGCAGGTAGGTTAAAAAAATAATTATACTATAAACCTCTTTTTCAGGCCTTGACCCAAGTACACTGAAGTGAGCAGTAGTATAACTGAACTGAAAATGTACTTAAGCACAATTTAATATTTTATGACACCACGGACATCTGCCTTTCCCCAGGGCAGAAGCTAAAGCAGAGCTGACAGACGTGAACGTGTGCCCACACCTCAATCACTGCTGCTACAGCCAAATGTACAAATACAAAACCATCTTCAGTCATAGCTTGAAATCGCTTGGACAAGGAAGCACAGCAACCGAGATGCCGACATGTTTGCTTCCGCCAACTCCAGTATGGTAAAATATGACTTCTAGCAAAGGGGGACATTTGAGCTGATTAAATCACCGTAGCAAGTGCCAGGCAACTCATCTGTCAGAGCCCCTAGCTATGTGGGCAAAAACCCCACGAAAAAAAAAAAAAAACCAAACCAAATAATAGCATAAAATCTTACAGGTTGCCTGGTTGAAGAGCAGAAACAGAAACAGATATATGAAAAATATGCCTCTAGTTGTGATATTAAATGTAAATTCAGATTACCTACAAACTTTCATAGGCTTGTGCTTAACATGTTCACTAAATGAAACTGCACAGGTAAATATAAATACAGAATTTTCTTCAATTTTCTCATGATTGGATATCAACTTCTCAAAGCTTGTGCCCTTCATATGTGATTCAATTGCCTAAATGCAAGGCTCTGTTGTAATTTTAAATGACGTGGATTATCTCATCTAACTTCCAAAGTGCTCTAAAACACATGGGTCTCTCACACGGCCTCTGACGTGTCTTCTACTTTCACAAAGATTTTCTAGATCCCCCAGGGCTCCTCAAAAAGCAACACGTTTCTCTGTTCAGACAAATCTGTATTCTGCACTTGCATCCATCAATGGAGCCTGGCATTTTTCAGAATCACGTCAGAACTGAATCTCCTGTTGATTTACATAACTGTTTCACATTTTCCATTTAATTTGTGGCAATCTAAAAAACTCTGTATAAATCAATTTCTCTCACACAACACTCTTCATTTTTACATTGTTTAATATTGTTGGGTTTCTATAAAGTTTATTTACAAAGGGTTTAATTTGTCTATGTTGTATTTTTGGAACTCTGTGGTTGGGAATAAAATACTTTTTTTTTTTTAATCTCCAGCCAACTCCTTGTAAGACAGATGTTTATGGAAAAAAAAAAAGAACTATTAATTGGATGCTGGCTTCATTTTATGCTCTATTTCCAGTATGAGGAAGAAAAAGGCAAGCATAGCTGTGTGCTTCCTTTGCATCTCCTCAAATATGAGTTGTTCTGTAGCTGGTATGACCCTAGCACAAATCAGATCAGGTTTTAATTGACAATAGCCTGTGTGTTTCAGCTCAGAACTGCTGAAGTCTATGCTCCACTGCTCTGGGGAAATTCCTTAGGAGAGGATTAAAGCCCTATTATTTCACATGTTGTTTGAAGTCTCAGCAAAAAGGCTAAGCACTATATAGGGGAAAGGTGGCAATGATAAAGATGTTCAAGCCAGAAGGATAATGAAGAAAACAAAAGGAGAAAGTGATTATAGACTGTATAAAAATAGTAAAGAAAATACTGTGGTAATGAAAATAAACTGACCAGGAACAGAGTATGGCTCCCTGGTAAAATGAAATCAAAGCATGTTTCAAATAGAGCATTTTATGAGTTTCAACAAGTTGAATGTATAACAACACTAGCTTTTTTTTTTTTAACACAATACTCATGAGAGCCGTTAAAGAACTTTACTGCTCAATGCACACACAGGATCCTTAACTTCTCTTTATACTCAGCTATGCTTATCTCAGTCTTGTCCCAAATAAAATTTCTGCATGACAGCTTTGCCCCACTTCTTATAAAATTCATGTAACCTCTTTTGTAAGAGGAAGTAAAAAAGGAGATGGGCAAGGATTGATTTATACTGCAGTGATCAAATTGGGCAGAAAAAAAAAGTCAGTGAATATTTCACCTACCAAAATTCTTCTTTAAAACAAACCAGAAAAGGCACATAAATACAACTTATGAGACTTGAGTTATATGCCAGAGATTGGAAAATTTAACAGTGGCCTGTGCCTTCAGGATGCTGAAGCTGCAGACTGCCACTGGGTAGTAGTGCTGTGTTGGCTTATCAAACCAACATGCAAATCCACATTAAATTGTTGGAAAAGCAAGGGCTGGGTAATGCACAATGCCTACTTCAAACATTCCTAGCAACGTGAAGAGAACTTACTGCCGAAAACTGTGTAAACATGGCTGGAATACACAAGTCAAACTCACAGGACTGAATTTTAGCTGAACGTCAGGATGGCTGCCCTGAACTTACGCTGCGGGCTTTGTAATACAGGCTTTGTTTTAACAGCTCAGTAAGCATACCATCAGCTCTTTGCATTTTCAGGCCAATGACATTAGTAGCTGTAAAATAAAAGTGCTACCTATAGACTGCAAATTGCTTTTGCTATTATTTTAGGAAAATAATAAGAAGTATTTTGTATTCACTTTCATGTTTTTAAACTCAAAATGTCTGGCCACTTATAAGGAGTTCTGGCTTATCAAACGAAACTCTGAAGGCAAGTTTGCTAAACAATATGCTACTGGAGCTGACCAATTTAAGAGTCTTGCCCTGCATGATGATTAGGAAGTTACAGAAGCTCACAGAAGGTGTTCTATTTGGGGAAGGCAAGGCAAGGATGCAAAGGCAGCTCAAAGTTGCACGTATGGAAAGGGAAAATTATAGCAAAAGATTTTTTATGTAAGTTTTTTTTTTTTCCCTCTTGGACAAGCCAGTAAGACATCCTTTTGTCTTTCCACTGATCTAAGATACTCAGAGAAATGTGTCAATAAAATATAGAAGTTCTGGGGAAAAGAGGTCTTCCTTCTAGATGCCCAAAGACAAGGCAACATTAGTAAGAGCAGTAAAGGTAGAAAATGGTCCAGAATGGGTAGGACAGGCAGTCTGCTTTGTTTTTAATATTTCCTTAAGAATCCCAAGAAAAGAATGAAAATGAAATGAAAAAAATGAAAACAAGAAAGATAATAAATACAAGATAATGACACTGAGATGAATTTGACATTCATAGACAGATGTTAATGTGACTACATGAAATAAAAGTAGAAATAGCTAATGAAATTTCACTGATAAGAAAATGCAGGTGTTTGGTAAGAATTTAGGGATGAAAGTGTGAGGATGCAAGCAGCTGACAGGATCCCAAGGGAGAGGGAAGAATAAAGATGACAGAATGTAATTCTCAATAATCTTGGCTTCGCAGAATAAAATTCACACAAAGCCTTAAATGGAAGGCTCAGATTTTTTTTTTTTAATGCCAACTAATTCATCTATTCATATTGTTGTAGTTTAAAAAAAAAAGCACAAGAAACGTATATCTTTTAGTTCCGTAATTCAAAAATGTGTATAATGTGGGACTTAGTTTTTGTCAGTGTCTAGCACACTTAAGACAGTGGCTTCTCAGCAATGTCTAGGTATTCTAGTAAATATTTTGGTAGCAGTGATGAGGTACAGAAGATGAGGCCCACATGCTGTGTTGTTAACTCTTGGTTTACAAAAGCAATCACTCTGCAGACACTGAATGAATATAAATTCTCTGTGTTAATGGATCCCAATACCATATGAAACCAAAGAGATTCAACCCAGGTATTTGTGTGTCAGTAGTGAGGCACAAGAGAGATGCCTAAAAGGATTTCAGGAAAGAGGAACAATACATACAAGTTTACTAAAGATTTGTTTAAGGTGTACAAAATCATGCATCATTACACTGCTTTGTTACTCTTAAGATCAAGTATTGCTTAGATTAATTGTTTCAATACATGCTATTTTGGAATAGAAGGGGTTTTTTAATTTTTTTTTTTTATTTTTCATACAAGCAAAAGAATATTTTTGTAACTGTTTTGCCACCTAAGATTGCATTGCTGTCTCTTCATGTTTGGACAAGTCTGTGAGAAATCACAACTTTGAAGCTATTGTTCCTTGAACTGTAGGTGATGTAGCCAAAACACTTCTAAAATTATAGAACTGCTTTTTTTAAACCTCATGACAAAGAAAAAACTTCAATGTGATCACCCTGTGAGATGACAAAGAAAGCCTCTGATTTTACAAAATTAAAAGTTCACTACCTGTTTCCTTTGGAAGAATCTGTGGTGGATGCATGAGGGCAATCTTTTGTTTTTTAAACAAGGACTCTGGAAAGAATCAGTAAAAGATGGCATGGATTTGTTCTGTTCAGAGGTGAACAGACATTTCATTTTGGATATAGCAATGTTCCAAAGTGCATTTAGGTAACACTTGAACACAAGATCTACAATCATATGGATGCTCACATGCCTCAAAGACACACAACATTACAGAAATATAGGATTCAGTGACTTCAAACCCTCACAAAATTTAAATAATTCTGTATTTCAAATCAAATGAGAAGAACATCCTCAAATACTTTACATCCCCATCATTTCTTACATCAATTTAGCTTCAGAGAACACTTATTAACACAGGAGGAAGCTGAGATATAGGAAACCATGTCTCATGTTATAATAGCACTAGACATGATTATTACATCCTAAAGCTGTGTTTTATCTGAAGAAGCTCCCTGCTTTCTTTCTTCTACTGATAGCAGGAAGGACAAGTGAGTGCAGAGATTGAATGCATTTCTAACAAAGCAAAGCAATCCTTGCTAGAGGGTCACACAGATTTACATGAATACCAAATTCAAATTTCTTTGAGGCTCTTTTAATGAGGTCCCATGTGCCCCTTTTATACACTGAAGATTATTAATCTTAAAAAAAAATTATAATTTTAGGTACAGGAGTTTAGGAACAGCAATAAGCAGAGCTATACATTTTATATCTACTGTAATTAAGTGATAAGCAGAAGGACCTAGCTCAGAGGGACTTTTGATCAGAACACCAAAATTTAATGTTAAGATTATATAGTCTTATCAATACAGTGTACCATCTTATTCCTGGCAAAGGGAGAGCAAATAGGGGCCTGCCCGGCATCACAGAGTATGAGATATGAGTATACAGCAGTTGCATTCAATCAAGGGAGTTACCTACTAATCAGCAGTTAAGTAAGGACGGACAGCTTTCCCCTACCAGAACCAAAAAAAACCAGACATACTTTTATTTGCCCATGGAATAAGACTACTAGCCAGCACTAAGAGTGACAAGTTCATGACATAAGTAATTTATTACAGTGGATATGAAGTCTACTGCATAAATTCCAGAAATAGTGAACTTATTTCAAATCAAGGTTGCTATCATAATCCCTAGCTGAAACGGGATTTCTGAAATGCTGATGTGACTACGAAGAGATTCAAATATTGAAAATCCAGTGTGTTGTTTTCTTTTCATGGGTATCGCAAGTACCACTAAACCTTCTGAAGAGAAATTCTTGCATTCCAACAGGGATGATCCATCTGAAGTCTAATCATAACTAAACCACTAACATGCTTCCTAGCTCTGTAGCTCAGTAAACAGGGAGTTACTGCTGTTTGGCCACAGGTTTTGCACTAAGCTAAGACGACAGGCTTTGGGACCTGTTAGGCTTTGCCTGTGCTTGTCTTCGTCTGCCTGAACATTTGTTTTTGCATCCAATAGCAATTATCTAATTACTAGATCTCTATTACCTACTTTGTTTTAACATTTCATTAGCTCTGTATAATTGTGTGATGTAATGTCTATGGTGATGTGTATTTTTTAACTAATGGATATTTGTAACATGTAGTTACTGTGGGTAGAATGACATCTTAGACCTCCTTAATAAAACACACCACTTCAGAAGCTTTGAAAGAACAGCAGAGGACAATACCTGAAGCCCGGGGGCTATAAACAACTCACTGATAGCCAATTACTGGTCATCCAAGGAATGTAACCTCAGGACCAATATAAGTCAAGTCACCCTTGCCAAGCCTTAGAGGTAGCAGAGATCAAAGAACAAGCATCCAATATATGTAAAACACACACTACATGGTAAATTCAGATGCAATATAGACTTGCACACCAATGAATAATAAGCAAGGTGTAGAGCCTGTCAGCAAACACAAAAATTATACCAACCACATGCTAAAGTGAGAAGGAAGAAACTATCAACATTAATGTCATACTTCTAGCAAAGGACTTAGAATATTGACTAGTTGCTGTAAACTCACTCCAGGACTAAAAACATCAACCTAAACACATACAGGGGTAGTGGGAGGGCATGTCTAACACCAGAGAAAGGGAGACACTACAATGTTTGTGTATTCATGTTACCTGCATGTTACCTGCAATTATTTGATAAGGCTGTTACAACTGTTATGACTATTAATACTCTAATTAGACTAAGAATAAATTATTGGCTTTGAATGAATGGTGTATTCCTTTTTGCATATGTGTTGGTTTTCACAGAATCATAGCATGGTTAGGGTTGTAAGGGACCTTAAAATGTCATCTAGTCCAACCCCCCTGCAAGGAGCAGGGACATCTCCAAGTAGATCAGGTTGACCAGAGCTTCATCCAACCTGGCCTTGAATGTTTCCAGGGATGGGGCATCCACCACCTCCCTGGGAAACCTGTTCTAGTGTTCTACAACTCGCATCGTAAAAAAATTTTTCCTAATGTCTAATCTGAAGCTACCTCTCTCTATTTTAAAACCATTACCCCTTGACTTATCGCAACAGGCCCTACTGAACAGCCTCTCCCCGTCTTTCTTATAAGCCCCCTTGAGGTACTGGAAGGCCGCTATAAGGTCTCCCTAGAGTCTCCTCTTCTCCAGGCTGAACAGCCCCAGCTCTCTCAGCCTGTCCTCAGCTCCAGATCCAGAGCTCCAGCCCTCTGATCATCTCTGTGGCCCTCCTCTGGATTTGCCGCCAGTGCCTTTGAATTCAGAACTATGAGATCAAATGAGAAAATGTGAAACAAAAATCCAGACAATGTTGGACAGTATCTTCAAATCCTACACACTTAGATATCTTGAGTCAAAATATACATTGACAAATAAGCAAATCTACACATTTCTTGAAAGCATCCCAAATACAGGAAAGGATATTTATGTTCGGGGAGTGAGGGGGGAAGGTTAAGCTTGAGGAAAAGTATGCATACTCACGTGCATTAACAATACAAAGAACCCAAACTGATAACAGTATTGGTTAGCTTTCTGGTTTATGTCTGTTCTCTACAGATGTATTTCTAGTGATGAGTACCAGTGGCAAAAATAGTTGCTAAAAAATGTAGACAGATTTGGAATACAAAATGAAGAATTACAAAGGTTCAGAAAAAGCTTTAAAGATGATTTTCACTTTGCAAATGAATCTCTTCAGCACAATATTAACAAAAGTCTTAAGTCTCCAGAAAAAAAGGGAACAAATATTTAGTTCAGAGACTTAAAGGTAGCCTTTGGAAGATCCAATAATAAGGTGTAGCAACTATTTTCCTGAACCCTTGGAAGGCTTTTTCTCTGTAATGAAACTGTCCCCAATACCTAAGCTGTCTTTGTTATTATGTAATATCAGAAGAGACCTATGAATGTCCTGGCCTTCCCAGCTGTGATTATATTGTAATTACACTCATTTAATATGGAGAATTACAGGACTGCAGATAGGACTGTAAAATGGAAATCTCTTTAGAATGGAGGCCTAGGACAATAACAAAAAGAACTACTCAAAAAGATTAAATGTTGCTTCTGAATATTTGGATACTTTCATAAAGGTCTGGAAATTGTTGTAAGGCAGACACTGACCTTTAAAATTGTGGTTTATTATTTATTTTGTTTTTCCACAGAGCTTCCAGTTCCATTTTCATACCATTTTCACAAAAGAAACAAAACCAAACTTCTCATTCATAGCATGCCATTTCATGTTGGAGTGAAGAAAACTGACAGAAAGGAACCCTCATCAGCACCAAGTCAAGGGGAATATTGCAAATCACAAGGTAAGGAATGAGCATGAGGCCCAAATCAGGTAGAGTTACTCTCTCATCTGCAGACAGCCAGCCATCAGACCTTAGATTTGCAGAGGAGGGAGAGGAAGTTCTGCTCCAACATTTCTCAGTATAAACCAATTCCATCAAAGACTTAGGTAATGGTGAGTGAAAGACAATTTCCTCTTTCTTCTTCTTTTTTTTTTTTTTTTTTGCCAAAAAGGGTGAAATTATTTACCTCATTTGTTATGTTTTGAAGACCTAACATGTAATGATTTTTACAAATCAAAAAACTCTCCAGGAAGTTAAAAAATTTAGATAGTGGGAAGAAGGGAACAGTAATAAAAGTATTAGCACAATTCATCTCTCGTTTCCTTAGTTTACTGTGATGATAACCAAGTGGTGAACTATGAAAGCTGTAGGATGTGAAGGTATAGGTAGAACTGCATTCATCATACACTATTAGCTGTTTCATTTGCTTCTTCCTGACCAATAGATACTCTCCAGATTTATTTGTAATTTCGAAGCCATTTTGAAATGCCCAGAATTTTAAAAATGTGTTGAGAATTCCTTCCTGTAAATCTGGAATATTTTAACCCTAACTACAGTACTTTAAGTTCTTTAATGTGCACTGTGCTGCCCTAGAGACAATTTAAGGGTATGAAAACAGAGGTATCATCGTTCAGAAAGTTGGGAACATGCTTATCCAGTACAATAGACATTTCAGTTATTGCTTCTTTGTTTCCAGATCACAAAATAACAGCATTGTTATTAAAAAGCCATTTAAGACAAGCCTTTATGTTTCCTAATGCTTTCTTTTGTCTAATCTGCCTGTGTAACCTGGAATATCTCCAATATAATGATTAAAAATCCTGTTATGCAATACTTTCGATTATAGTTGTGACTGTACAGGACTTACGGTAACCGAGAAGCAAATTTTATTGGCAGTAATTCATAGAATTAATTCATGCTTTGCTGCTTTTGATGAATGAAACAATCTCAAGCTCATAGAATGATTGGTACTATTCAAAAGAAGAGAAATAAGAACAGTACTGTGAACTAAGACACTAACTGAAACATGTAGAGTGAATTGTTTTTCTAAGTCACCTCTCTAGAACAAAATGTCTTCCAGGAAACCTCGATGAATGTGTGTTTTCCAAAGAAGAGCCTGACCCCAGCATGAATTATAGAGATTCAGTCAAGTCAAAACTAAAAAATCCTTCACAAAATTTTGCAATTGGTTTCGTAGCCTTCTCTTTCAGTATCCTTTACCTTGGATAGCCACCCAGACAAACCTGGATTCAGCTACTCCCCAGAACGTAGGTGTCTGTTGTTTACTTATGATATGGCTGTGCTCTTGATTCTCACTAAAAGCTTAAAATATGCTCAACTATCATGTACATCCCAAGCATATATACACTTAAAAATATCTATTTACAAGTCAAAACATGTCACAAGTATACCTATATATATAGATACATACCTCGTTGAACTTCAACACTAACTGAAAGCTAGACTCCACTGTTAGATTTTAATTGGAAAGTTTTGGAGGTCGTCTTTAAAGGCCTATCTGCTTTTTTAACAAACAAACAAACAAAAGACTTCTAACACAGTATAAACTCTGCAGAGTTAAAACTTCAAAAGTTTTCTGTCATAACTGTACCACTTCCTCACTTACCTTTAAAATTCACATACAGAAAATCCCTGAAAACTATACTGTGTACTGTACACTTAAAAATATACAGACATATGGTTTGTTAACTTTAATTAACGGAATCAAATAAGCATATATTCATTTAAGAAAACTCATTCCTTATGAACTTGTACAATCTCTTAACCACTTAAAAAAACCAACAAACCAACCACAGAGCACTTAAATTTTTTCCAAGGAAAATTTAGGGAAGGAATCAATTGGAACAGCTTTGTATTCAAAATCATCTGTGAAGCATCAAAGTTATGTTTGATGGCATATGTGCTCCAGCTGTGGGGTTTGGAGCTTTTTATTTTTTTAATCATGTTCCTTATTCCAATAAGCATGTACTTGATTTTGTGCATTTACGGAGTCGGAAAGTGAATTCACCAGGGACTGTTCATACTCCCATAGTCTTTAATGGCGTTTCAGTAAAAGAACATAGCAACTTTAAAGCTTCACAGGACATCTGTTTCACTGGATCTTGGTAAGTGACAATTTTACTGTATAAAGCTGGATTTGAAAAAAAAAAAAAAATCTTGGTTATACTTACTGAACTGTGTAGAGATAAAAAAATGTCTAAAAAGACAATTAAACCAACCAACAAACAAAAGCCCCTTGCATCCAATTCATAAAAAAATACCCCTGATAGCAACGTTAACCAATTCTTTGATTGTTGAGAATCCATTTATGAGCAAGTCCTTATGTTTTTTAAAAAGCAGTCAGAATGATAGAAAGTCTGAAACTGACCCAAGCGCCCCTGAAATCAGAGAAAGACTAAACTGACTTCAAAGCTTTTTGGATGAGGCCCTGTTTTAGCAGTGACAATCAAGCACTAAAACCACTTTCTGTGTCAGTTTGTGACTCCATGCAAAGTATAACATGATTTTGAAGAAACCAAACACTGTATTTCCTACATGACTTTCAAGGATTGTGGATTCTAAGTCTTCTTGCTTGACTTCTCATAGCCACCATAAGCTTAGTAGAGTGCAAGAGTCGGGAAGGGGGTTTGGGGTGGGGGACTTCAAGTGTAATATAGCTGTTGCTCAGTTCAGCAGTTCCGAAAAGCCCCCTGCGGGAACACATCTTTAACCCCAGACTAAGTAGACTAGATTCCTGGTTTATACGCCCAAGTTTAAGAAATGTGAATACAGTGACAAAAAAAAGAAGATGGTATTTTGGCCAACTGTCTTTTTCCAGAGAAACATAAAATAATTCTCTTTGATGCTTTCTCCTCTCCTGAGAGGTGACTCCACTCAAGAGAAAAGAATTAAGGGACTAGTCTCTGACCTCTTCTCTGCAGTACAAATGAACAAAGAAGATAGTGAAGTTCAGTACAACTATTGATGAGGAACCTGAATCAGGAATATGAACCAGCAGAGTGCTACAGGAGGGAAGCTCATCATGGGCAACATATGACAGTCAGAGAGCAAATGCTTTCTTTCAATCAAGAAATCTGAGGAAGAATTAAAAAAAAAATCAGAAGAACTAAACAGTAGGGAAAGAAAGGTAATTAAAAAAAATCAATCCACTTTTAAAAAAGATGACGTTCTTTACAAACAAAAAATTAATGGAAAGAATAATGAAATCTGCCATATTAAATGTAAAAACACAATAAGAGAGGCCAGAAAAGAATTCTAGGAGGAGCTTTGAAAGGTATAAAAACTAAAACTCAATCATATTTCAAGTACGTCAGGGACAGAAAGACTGCTACAGATTCTACGGGCCCAATATATTATGAAGGCATACAAGGGGCATTTAGAAATGGCAGGACCACAATAAGGTGTGTTACTTGAAGATGTTATGGAACAAATAGACAAAATGATGAAAAAATGTCACCAAAGAATATAACTAAGGAAACGGAAATACGTAAACTTTTCTAGTGGCACACAGCTTCTTGCTTAAAATTACTGTCCTATCTGAGGCCTGGAAGACAGTAAATGTGACACCATTTTTAAAAATACTCCAGGAAGTTCAGGGGAACTATAAAACAATGAGCATGACATCTGAGTTGGGCAAATCAGGGGAAATAATAAAGCATGAAATTAGTGGACACATGAACAAATATGATCTACTGGAGAACAAAATTTTGTACCTTGCTTTTTATAAAAGTAAGCCACATACCTATCAGAGTCTCTGAAGGAGTCAACAAACATATGGATACAGGAGGTAAGTTGATACAGTCTACTTTGAATTCAAGAAGACATTTCACAATGTCTCTCAAAGTCTTTTAAGGAAACTTGCAGCCTCAAGCTGAAAGAAAAGCTAGTATCCTTTCACAGATAATTAACTGCTTAAAAGATGGAAATGGAAGAGAGGAATAAATGGTCAGTTTTCACACGGAAGGTGCCCAACATGGTCTGTGCTGGGGCCTGTGTGGTTAATCACATTCAACAGCATGGGAAGTACTGTAGTGTCTAAAATGCTGTCTGCTTTCAGGAAAACTCTCTGAATGGGTATTGCAGGGGAAAACGGGAAGGGTAAGTATATAGTTAAGAAAGTGCACACTCTAGATCAGGCTAATGCAGTTCTAAGAACTAAACTCATCAATAAATTTCCCCCAAATAATAAAGGGTGCCTACCTTCTCAAAGGCAAAAGATTAACAGTCCATTTTCACCTCTGTTTGACTATTTAAGGCGAAGCCCTTCTGTGACTTTAGCAAAGACAAATACTTTTTTTTTTTTTAAATCTTGCAGTCTCATGATTTAAATTTTTCTTTCTTCTCCACTTCTCACCCTACCTGCCCCTCATAACACAGGAAATTCTGCTCATATATATTATTCTTCCTATGAAGCTTAAGGCAACGTAAGTTATTTTTTCTTGACATTTTGGGACTACCATGGAAAGTCAGATTTGACTTTATAGTTAGGGCATCTCATACTGCTATACTTCTTCAGTTTTACTTAGAAAACTAACCAGTAAATAAAACATGAATGATTCTGAAAACAAAAGAAAAAAGCGAAAACATTTCCCTAACTAGAGACACCAAAAGAGACTGCATTCTTTACTTTTTTCAAGGTTACATTTATATGACCCCCAGTAAGGTTTTTGATGGATTAATTCTTATAAACCACCATTTGCTTTTTTTTTCTTGCATTCTGTGTAGTGGATCATTTTTAAACTTCACACCAAATTGCTGACACTAGAATCCACTATATGTCTAATATTCCTTTTAGTCCTCCATTTCAGAAGAAGATTATATGCACTGATATTACTTCTTTTTCTCAGTACTTTAAAACCTCTTTAACAAAATATTCATACAGCCGAGCTATCTCACACAAATGCTCCAATATGTGAATGAGGATTCTGCATCAGCTTTTCAACAGCGATAGGAAACATAAATTAACTATTTTTAAATAGGGAGCTTAGTGAATTTGCAAAGAGGGTTATGTGCTCCTATGTGAAAGCATATCAAATAATTCCAGTTTTGTGAGCAACTGCCTGAAAATTTTTGAAACTTCTGACTGAATATCTTTTCATGCTTTAAATAAAGTGAACATACTTCATTTTTAGATTAAAGCAGGATTATAGGTGTTGGTTTTCTAGATACAGTAACAGCCAGATACACTCTTTGAACTTCTGCTGGCTGATATCATTCAAGGCTATGAAAAGACTTAGATAAGTTAGGCAATGATGAGAGATGTGGGTCTGTTGAGTAACTCACGTTTTTCATATAGCTTGTATTGATTGGGATGGAGACACACATTTCAGCTGCGGGAAATGAAATTTTTGCTAGTAAGAGGTGCATCCACAGTGGTATGACATTACCAAACCAGTAAATTCACAAAGCCACACTATCTGAGCTCCCACGTTGAAGATCTGAGCCATATACAATGTCTTCACAAGCACCAACATGTAAACAGCCTTTTACAAAGAGTATTGGAATCTGCCACTACCTTCATAAATAACCTGAATGTACTAAAAATGAGGTTGCTTGTGAGTAAAGGAGCAATCACACAGAAGAGCCTCCTGTTGAGCACTGCGCAGATGTTGCCTACGTAACAGTCTCATATCTGACCTGGGGCCTGGTACTCCAGCCTACACAACGGGCAAAGTAGCTGTAGTACCACAGGATCTAGGGAGAGATGTAAGTTTCCTTTTGCTCTCTAATCCATAAAGGAAATGAGAAGTTCAAGTACTATCTCTAATAAAGCCTGCTTCTTCTCACTACTTGTGCAGCCTCCTAGCTGGCATGTTATGGAAGAAACACCCAGACCCCCGGATGAACTGCACAAAGAGCCACCAATGAGGCTACTCTGAGCTAGCGAACATGAAGGCATTTAGGATCTCCTGGTACTGTCTTATTCTTCAGAAATGTTCACAGTTTGGAGATTAATACATCAAGCTGTAACTTGCAAGTTTTCTTATGCATCCTAGAGGGAATCAACAGGTTGCATAAATTTGTACCAGCTGAGGACATAGTCAACTCCTCTTAATTTTAAATGTAAGTAAATCGCTAACAGAGTTAGCATGTCACCTCTACCGTTTCTTTTCCACTTTTCCTTCTGGAGATTGATTCAAAGCCCAAAGAGATCAAAGTGAGTCTGTCCTTCCTCTGCATCAGATAGCTGAAAAATAAAGGTACAGTCTATAGCTGCTTCTCTCCATCTAGAGCCTCTCTGACAAAGCAAAGTAAGAACTGCATTTTGGGGCTGACCTCTTTCTGGACCACTCCCAGACTGCATAGGGGCTTCACCAATTTCAAATGAAAGATAAATCACCTTTATCTTCACAGAGTAGTAAATGCTTCATGGATCTCTCACAGTAGAAACTGTTATAAGTAACAAGGTTGGAGATTTTCATAATGTAAAATGAAAGGCCCATTTTTAAGACTTCAAATTCATTCACCTTTCTGATGTTTCATATGATGTAACAAGTATTGTTGAATGAGAAAAACTCTGTTCTGCAATCTTCAGGATTAATAATTTTACTTTCAGCTGAATTTCACCAGCAGAAAATAAACATGCTACGTAATGCTGTCATAAGGGGTTCTGATAGGGAGACTGTGAAGCTACACCCTGCCCTTTAAGCTGCAAGGACAAACCAGTGTGTATGCTGGTAAATGAGCTCAGTGTTTGCATGATCTTACATTCTCAGACATGAAGAATACAACCCCATCTGCTGGAGTATTCAGGCCTAAATATTATTATTTCAGAATACTGGAATAGACTGAGTTACGACATCTGAAGATACAAAATAAGTTATAATTAAACACAATGAAATAATATGTTTGCCTTTTTTAAGGCTTGTGAACATGTTTTTTTCAAGGTGAATGTCAGAGACTTTGAATTACTTAATGCCTTTTATTTGGTGTCCGTAATATTACTGCAGAAGTCTTCTAAACCAACAATTGAATGAGGAAGAGATGAGGAAAATAGATAATTCTTAATATCACCATCAATTAATATTCCAATTTAAAAAAAAAATTAAGCCCCAATCTAATATAACCTGAGTAAGAATAGGGCTGCCTGACACTACCTCAAAAAAAAAGCAAAATCCTACCACAGCCTAAGAAATTAAAAATTACTATAATGCTCTGAGACTCAGTAAAAACAAAAGCCAGTAGATAAAAATCATTAATTTGGATGGAGTTCCATTTAATTACACTCTGATGGCTAAGGACTGCTGCCAATTAGCTCAGCTAACAAATCAATCTCACACTCCTCAACAGTTGCTGCCATAGTGAAGCTATAATGGCAAAAGCACAGATTACTTATTCAGGCTTCATCCATCCCTCAATTTACTGAGGTTGAAGTAAAGAACACTGAAACAAAACTCTGCTTCATGTTAACCATCAGGTCTACGTGTGAGTACACTTTTTTGGTATAAAATGTGTAAACACAATTACTATGTTTGCACTGTACCATTTTTAATTACAAGTGGCTAAACCTAAAAGAAACAAAATAAATCAGAGGGACAATTTGTTCTAAGCTGATTAAACACTCACTTACAGAGAGGAACATTGGAAATGCAATTCTAGATCGGACATGCTGTCCCTGGTTATTGTCAAAGGACAGCACAGAAATAAGTGGACTGTCCAAAGCACAGCTCTCAACCTTATTGTCAATATTCAGAAAAAGATTTAAAACTTTAAAATGTGATTTACTATGCTACCTAAAACATATTTTTTTATCTATTATAATTCCAGCTCATCCTGATATCCTGCACAATTTTAGTTGTGTGGGTTTTATTTTATTCTTAATATTCAAGCCTCAACAATTTCTTGCAACAAGTTACATCATTCAACAATGCCCTGGATAGATATTAATTCCCTTAATTGGCTACATATTTCCTTAAAATTCAGTTTATTACAATATGGAGTGCACAGAAATTCCAGTTTTCCCTCTCTATACCTATGATTAATTTATCTACCAGCCCTTCATACACTTGAACCCTGCCTACTCTGATCTATCAGAATACCAATCATTTGTCTGTCTTTGGGACGTTTTCCTGGGCTCAGCTCACTTCCATCACTTGCCCTACCCTTTAAGAAAAGTAAGAGTGGCTACAGAACAATTTTACCCAACAGCTCTATCATATTTCTGAGGTAAATTTCAATGCTATACTTTATGCACCTTTTTTTCCCATGCTGATTGCAATTGCATAATGACTTAAGGTTGTTACTGAACAGCCTACAATAAAATTGAGGTTCTTGCATACTTACAAAAATGTATCTTTGTAACAGAAGAGACTTTGAAAATTTGTAGGTGAAATCATAATGAGCTTCCATGACTTCAGTCATTGATCCAATGATGTCAGATAAATTCAGATCCAAAATAAGCTCAGCTTTGAAGCAGTGGAGAATCATAGAGTCATAAAGTGGTAAATAGTTTGGATTGAAAGGGGCCTTTAAAGGTCATTTAGTCCAACCCCCCTGCAAGGAACAAGGACATCTGCAACTCGATCAGGTTCCTCAGAGCCTCGTCCAACCTGGCCTTGAATGTTTCCAGGGATGAGGTATCAACCACCTCTCTGGGCAACCTGTTAAATCACATTACTTGCAATATGTGAAACAAAAAGTGTGATTTCAACTAGCTTCAGTCCAGACTGTTACAGTCATCCCTTCTGAGATCAGTTTATATGAATCTCTAGACTACTCTTTTTTGTCTCTACGAGAAATACCTTGCTGAAATATCCTAAAACGGAATCTACAGTTTTCACTGCTGCACAACTTTTCTGGCTCATAGCTAGTATAAACAACTCACGCACCAGGGCCATTCTCCTGTCTTGTTCCTTGCTGTGCTTCAAGGTGACAGCAGGAGTTTCTGTGAATTTTATGTCAAGTTCACGACTTTGCAATTATTACACAACTCACTTCACTTCTATTACTTCAGCCCTCAAAGACATACAGTGGCTTCTATATGACATGTAGATCAAGCTTTATATTGATGATGCCCCACATTTTCAGGTCATCAGCAAACTTAATCCAAATCTGTTTGCCATAATTACTAAGAATACTAAGTAAGATCTGTCTAAAGTAATTCCTTTAGGGAATCTAGAGTAATTTTCCAATAATCTGACGTTTCCCCTTCCAGGACAACCCACTGGTACATCCATTTAGCTTTATCCATCTTTTAACTCTTACACTTTCTTGCTAGTATATCACTTTAATGATGACCCTTTTTTGTAACAGTGTATCACAAATTCAATATGATATACTTTGAAGATGCTCCATTTTGATGGTCAGAAACCCTTGTTATCATCTTGAGGAACAATATCAGAAAGGTATGAAGTGATCTACACTGGTAAAATCTTAAGAGATTTCACTCCACTTTCCATTTATATCTGAATTATTTTTTACCCTATTCAGCATTTTGAAAATCAGAGATCAGGTGAAACAGTCCATCTCTACCTGCATCACATTTATTTTCCTTGAATTTGGATATGAGGCTTGTTGTCTTTGTTTTCCTTTCTAAAAACTAAACAAAACAAAATATTAAATACAGCTCTAGTCTTTCCAGTACTCCAGGACAGAGATTACTTTGTTGTTCCTTCTTCCTTCCAAATTAGTGGCCCACATAAGTCTATTATATTAACCATTTATAAATTGGTGCCTGTCTATAGTGTAGTAATTGCTATAAAAAAATTGTCATATTTTTAATTTTAGCCAGGTGCTTTCATGGGTCAAGAAGGATTATTTTGCATACACAAAATTGCCTACATCATTTTTATTTTATTCCTTACCTTCTTTTTGGCACCTGAGACTGGTTGCAACTGAAGACAAGATCATTACTGGACTGAGCCAGGACTCTGAGACGGTACAGAAAATACTAGACGGACCCTACTCCCACGACTGCTAGATGGAGGATCGGAAGAAACTTCCTCCCAGAACACATTGGTAGAAACACTGGGTGTTACATCCGTTGTTCTTTTCTTGGCTTAAATTCCCCTGAAATACATTTCAATTGCCACAAAATTACCCATTCCCTGAGTCTGCTGAAATCTCTTGGTATTATTATTATTATTATTATTTTTTTACAGTTCTCCCTGTTTATGTCAGCTCTGATTTCACAGAAATACTACTTACGTATTAAATAAAGCTACACTACACATAAGTAGATCCATAAGCACTGGAACTAATGAAGCCTGATTTCCTCTAATTTTATATTTCAAGTCTTTTAAATTTTCCATTCTCTCATTTCCCCTTTCCATATCTCCTGCTAGTAGTACTTAGTAGTTAGTAGTCGTACTGCTAAAAATTAAAAGCCATGCAGTGGCTAGTCACAAGCCACATGTGTGCCAACACATACACTCATTGACCAGCACCTGATGCCACTTGGACCAAATAAGGGATTCAGCTGCTACTTGATCTCTCATGGTTGGAACTAATTTAGGTTTCTACCCTCTACTGGGACACTATTTTTCATGCAACTTGTTGCAATTCCATGTTGTCATCTAAGACCACCCTCCAAACAAACACAGGTATAATAGGGGAGTGAGTTCCTTACTCATGGGCAGAAGGGTAAGAATAACTGGCAGACTACGATATGATCCCGTAAGCCTCATTACTTGATGAAACTAAGCTAAAACCATATCACCTACTTTTTGTTTTGATTTTTAGTGTTCAATGACAGAGTTATAGGTTACTTTCCAGATATAACTGAATATTCCAAGTTCACAGCAATGAAAAAAGCTCAGGCTGGATGAAGTACAGTTCCCCCGGAAATATCCTCCAGCTACGGAATCACTCATTAATCCATTCTAAGATTAGTGCAGCACAAAACATCATCACTCAACATCCTTTCCTCCTAAATATCTTTCTCTTTTAACATTCATATTAAAAAACCCAGCTGAGTCAAAGGGAAGTAAAAGTTCCTGTCTTGTAATGCTGAGCTCTTGAGCTCAACACTGTGCCTGAATGAGGGAGGTTTCAGACATTTCTCCTTTCTGTGGTTATGAGATACAGCAATGATCACAATTCCAACACAGCCTCGTATCGCCAGGTGTAAGGTATTGCATCTAAAGTAACAGCAACAAAGACTACATCTACAGCATGGGAGCCACTGAAAACTGCTACAAATAGCAGTTGCTGTGACAGGATGCACTCCAGTGAACTTGGTGTTTTAGGAAACTGTGGGAAATTTTGGATGTAGCAAATCGAGTCTCCTATCTCTGATCAATACGACTCTCTAAGTAGATGAAGGCACCTGGCTATCACCTGGCTTTGAGGGACATATTGGCTGTTCCCTACATCCAAAGCCCTGAGTAAGCTTGTGCACACTTACAGAAAAATTTATTTCCTTTGTTTTTTTTGAATAAGATTCGGATTTCTGAATCAAACACACATCATCTCTATCACACATATACATATGTCCAATGCAGAGCTCTTGAATGTGAGAATACTCACTTTGGAGAACCCTTCTAACTAGATTTGAAAGAGATTTCAAAATGGCTGGCATTGGTCCACAATGAAGTTATCATACGTAACTTGGAAGTCCCTGAAACAGTTTGTTATAGGAACCTCAAAGCAGGACTGCAGTCAGTGTCAATTGCCACAGGTTGAACTGAATTGCTGAACTGAAATGGAATACAGACAGTTTTCCTGCAGCTAACAATTTATTTCTTGGCTTTAAGTTATTTTAAAAATTACATGCTTCTCAAAAAACGGATGCTTCATACTGCTCTGTTTTAATCAAGAAAGCAAATAACTTGCAGCTTAGCCTCTTTTAGAAATTAAATAAATCAAACAGCAAAATGATCACTGGATGTGTAGCTAAAGAATACTGTAAACACTTCATATTTGGATACATATGCACACCAGTTCAACCAGTTTATATTTCACATTTACCTTGATTATGCATGTAAAGTTGATAACTCATTTTACTGACAAAGTTGAGCAGCACATGTACCATTAATCAGCATGTGTTAGCATTTTCTGAAACTGTTTCTTGTGAATTTTTTTTTGTTTTACTCTCTTTAATTACTTAGCATTGCTTATAATTGCAACAGCATATGCAGCATCAAAGACAGACTCTACTTTGCTAAACTTTTTAAAAATACAAGAAACATCTAATACTTAATAGAGTTTACATTATAGACAGAAAAAAAAAGGGCTAGAAAAGGAAATGAGCATGAAGTAGGCAAATGTCATAGAAAATACAATTTTTTTATACTTCATGCTTCTGAGAATACATTTTCTAGTTAGCAAGAGAGTAGTATTATTTTATTTTTCTTTAACTCAAAGAGGTCAAATGGAAAATTAAAAAGTATTATTAAAAAACATAACAAAAATCTTCTTTTCTGGTCTCTTTTCTCTAGTTTAGGAATTCGGAGTTTGTTTTGTGAGATGGCAAGTATTTTAAAGGCAGACTCTGTCCTTTCTGATAGGCAAAGTACTTTGGAAAAGCTTCTATCTTCAAATTCCCTTAAAAAACTTAATGAAAGAAAACATTTCTGATTTTTTTTTCCAAAACTTTGTTTTTATCTTGTGTCATCACAGGAAATTTAGAATACAGATAGTTTTTCTTCCCAAAGTTTCATGTTCAGCACAATTCCAGAACATTGAAATAATAATAATAAAAAAAAGATTAATATGACATTAGCAACTCTTTCTAAGAAACAAACAAAATTCTTCCTTTTTTTTTAATTCCACAGCAAAACCCAACATGCTTTGTTTTGGTATACGGGAAGTATATACACTTTACCAGTCTCCCATTACAAAAATAAAAATTAATGCATACGTTAGCATGTCTGAAATGAGAACACAGAAAAATGTATGTAAAGCACGTCACCCAACTTGAGCCTCAAACTATATTTCTTATTCTAGCAATAATTCTTGTAAAAAGTTATTTTTTTATTACTAGCCTGAGGCAAATTCAGCTGAGATTATGCTTCTCAGGGGAAAAGAAGCATTTTCTGAAGCAAATGTACAACTTATCTGAGTATGCTGTAAAAGCTGAAGATATTTGTCCTCTGAGCCACATTAGCACAGTCCACAGAATTCCACAGTTCCTTCTCTAGCGTATGTATCACCTGAACACATTAGAGTAATACCTGTTTTGTGATCCACTTAACCTTTCTATTACCAGATTTTAGCTGCTCTTAAATTTGCCTGTGATGATTCTATCTCTTATTAGACAATTTCCAGCATTCTTTACTAACTTTGATTAACAGAAAGACCTTGAAAGTCCTTATGGCTCCAGATTTTCATTTCAAGCTTCATCTTTTTGACCTTTAGGAGTCTCTGTGGTCTAATTCTTCTATATCATAACGATTTATGGTTTTCTATATTCGGTGTAAATGCTTTCAGTCCTAAGTCTCTGGCCATCTGTTTTCATGTATTGAGTGCACTTCCGCATGAGACACATCTTTAAATTATCATAATGTTTTAATCTCCTTGGAATATTTATAGGCCTCAAAAGATTTATTATTATAATAATTATTAAGTTATAAGATGCTGACTTTGCAATAATTGCAGGGAACTCTCTACTGAGTCCTGATAAAAATATTCAAGGGTTTTGGTAGATTTTTGCTTAAGACAGATAAAGCCAAGGAGGCAACTGATCAGAAAATGCAAAAAGCAAAACAGGCAGTAGTCATCTGCTGTGATATTACAGACTAAGAGCAATAGAACCAAGCTAAAAGCAAGGAAAAATGCTTAGTAAAAATTATGGAGTATAAACCATTAAGAAGACACAGACAACAGCCAAGAATATGGTAAAAGCTGCAAAATGAGAACAGCTGAAGAGTTTAGGATTGGCGATACTGCAGTCTCACAGCCTGGCTGCAGATTGGAAAGCAGAAAAGGTAGGTTCTCCTACAAGGTAAAATCTGGTCCCCTGATACTACTGGCAAGCAAGCTGTAAGATTTCCCTTCTTAAGCCTTATAAAAACTGCCATTGTTGTTTTTCTCCCCTGACTCCTCATTGAAAAATGGTTCCAAAACCAAAGAATCTGCATAGTTGAAAGGGGTCCCAAGACAGCATTTAGTCCACCCTACATCTCTGATGTGTCAAAAATTTCTTATCATTTAAAGATGAAGTGAAGCCTAACAGTTATTATCGTCTTAAATGGTATGTTCTCCAATTCTCTACGTACACATTTTTCCCCACTTTTTACAAACACAAGTCTTGACTTTACAGACCGCAGACTCTGAACTATCCCGCTGCAGAAGACCTATGGCAATTTATGGCATTTAAACATTGTGAAAGTTTCCCAGAGTTTATCCTCAGTGAAGATAAATAAGAAACCTGGAGAGTCTCCTTTCAGATTAAAGCCATCATCCAATGGTTGAAAGAGAGAACTGGGTATTTTAAATCCTTGAGTCTATTCTCAGCTATGCCTTTCATTGACTTTGTCAAAGTTTGGCTCAGAACATCTTTTACTCCAGATCAGATATCCGGTAGACAGGGTAGATTACTACCACTTTCATTGCAGCTTTTCCCAAAATGAATTAGCTTTTCAAGTGCTCTGAGATACCTGGAATAAAAGGTTTTAAAAACAAATAAAAGTCAGTAATTATCTTCTACCACTGAGGTTTAGCATCACTACAGCCAGTAAAGATGGGAAATTAGTAGTAATAAGGCATAATATTTTTTCCTTAATTCACTACAGTAAAAATCCATAATTCTAATTGTATGGAAAGATATATACCTACAATAAAAACAAAAGCTTGGTTGAAGCAGAAGCAGATGAATAAACAAGTTTTCTTATTCCTGCTCCTCATTCATTAGAATTTTATTAATATAAATATTTCAACAATTACAAGAAGGCATAAAAATATTTCAGATTGCTTTTTCCTACACTAAAAAACCAAACTCTTCAAAGGAAAAAAAAGTATTTTCTACTCCAGCTACACCTATGGACAAGGTCCTATTGTGGCTGCAAAAGTTTTTACTCAAAAGACATAACTTCGAGGTTCAAATTCACTGGAACTTAAACAGAACACAGATTTTATACTTGGGTCCTTTGTCTTGCCAGGGTTTATAGAGGATTATACCACAGGTTGGTTTCCATTGGTGCCTAAATATAAGCAAGACAACTATGTATGCCAAAGCTAAGTGCTTTTCTGAAATCATCAACTTAATTATTTTCTAACTAATAAAACAAAACAAAACAAAAACATTTCCATTGCTGAACTGATAACTGTTTTGTGACACAGCAGAGACAATGTGGTAAGACTGGTAATAAATTACAGAACTCAGTAATGTTAATCTCAAGACAGATACAATTAAGAAATTTTTGCACTAAAGGTTTTCCTACTTTCCGCAGGGAGCTTCCTGAGAAAATCAGAGCTATGTATTTTTCATTGCAGACCATGAAGATTCTGTGCAAAACAAAATACTGCTTTCTTTCACAAACAGTATGGGATAAACAAGGATGACTGAGACAGAAAACTTTCAGCTTGTGCTCTTTTCTATGCTATTCAGGAAGGTTTAACAATAGATCTAGACTACAGGTCTGGGTTTGTTTTGGTTTTTTTTTTTTGTACCATTGGGGGATGACAAATATTTTGGAAAACTTGGTATAATTCTAAGTTATTAGGTTACTTCTCAAAGTTCAACTGAAAGAAAAGAACAAACCTGTTGGATGTTTTCAATCTACTGAAAATGCAATTCTACCACCAGGATAAATGTTAAAAAGAGAACAAATCCTGGGAAAATGCACAAAATCTTAAAATTAGAAAAAGGTAATAAATGATCCTTTCTTTAGTATTGAATTACTTCCAGTCTAACAAATAGACCACAGATGATGACAAACCTCAGAATTAAGCCTACTCTCCAAAATGAAGGCATGTAAAAATTGGTTTAATATGTGAAAAAAATGTCTTTTTCTTCTACCTCTTTCATATATTGGAACAAGATTGAGTACATGTTTCTTAGTGTGCAACATTAGGCCTGGGCATTAAGCACAACATGGCTAAAACCGAACTCCGATTTTTCCTTTGAGCCGTGCTCATTCTTGGTCACTGGGGAGATTAACACCACCATCTGTCATTCACCAGCAGAATCTGTCTTCTGCAGCTTTGACAACTTCAAATTTTCACTCAAGTTATGCTTTCTACATAATACACCCTTTGGTCACAATCCATCACTAGAATTCAAAGTATCGTGAAAAAACACTTCAGGATTCATCTTCTGATGTTCACTTACACTTGCTAAGACTTTGCTTCAGCATCTCATTGTCCTGCAACAGTGTCTTTTCCTCTGGCTTTGACAGTATTATCCATTAAGGAATACTGACACCAAGGTTATCTTCCCAGTGTACCGCAGTGAACGTATCACCCTGCTCTCTTTATATCTCTGCTACGTTTCTCTCCTTCACCCAAATACTATTATGCATCATCTCATTCACCTTCAAGAAAGTAATATCCCATTTTGACGTTCTCATCACATAAAACCTACCACCTATATGTCTCAAATATAAGAAAAAGCCCCTATATGCTTTCCCATATGTTTCTCTTCATAAATTTGGTATCCATAAAGCACTTCTATTCATTCAAAATTGTCCCGCTGCTGCTGTGCTAAGATCACTATCACTATTCAAGCTTACTTCAGTACTTCCTGGTGGTTCCACGTATTCCCTTATTGGCTTCTTATGTATTTACATTTTAAACTTATCTTTTTCTGTGCTGTCCAGCACCTGATGCACTAGAGTCCTGGGCTCATTGCAAGAGTTCCTATGTACCCTGGTGATAAAAATAAAAAACACCATAAACCTGCCAAGGACACATCCACATCTGCACCAACCTTGCCTCAGGAAGCTCATATTCTAGATGATATTGTGAAAAAGATGAATTATATATATTTCTGACTGATAAACTGTGTGAATTTCAGCACAAAGAAACAACACAGAGACAAACACACTCTGGTGATTCATGCTTGGGGTAGAGCATGCAGACATATGCAGATGCCCTATGGACATAAAGACATCCATGGCATATGGCCATAGATATTTGCTGAAGGGAAAGCTGAGAATTACTCACCACACTGCAGCCAGGACAGTCAGGACCATTTTCACACGTCCTGCGCCGTGCCTGGATCCCTCCTCCGCACTGAGCAGTGCAGCGCTCCCATGGACCCCAGCCTGTCCAAAACACATGAGGAGGGCACAACAAATGCTCATTGCAGTACCTGTGAGAAGAAGTAAACAAGGAGGCAAAAAATCTATTTAGTACCAAGACAACTCCTGCAAAAGTCCTTCATTTGCATTATTCAGACAGATGTTTGTACAGGGAAATATTTTATACCAAGGGCCCCTCTCTATTCATAAAGCACTGAACTAACAGCTGTCACACTGCACAGTGTTTAAACATTTGGGTTTTTTTTTTTGCATGGGTGAAGCATTTGTTTGCTTTATTCAGTGCCTTTATACAATCCATGAGATAAAACCATGCTATTGTACTGTGAGCACGTAAGCAAGGTTGACAACTACTTTATTAAAAACAGTTGTGGCTATACATCTGGGGCAGAATTGAGTCAACCATGTGGAAGGCAGCAACTTATGCAGGCAGCCTTTTATCAGTCTCCAGCTAAGCACTGATCAGGATCCATCTCTCCTCTTCAGACAGCTAAATTTGCTTTTTTTTTTCCTACAGTATCTCCACTTTTATGGGTAAAACAAAAGCTAAAACATTGATTTTAGGCATAAAGAACTGTATCATTTTTATAATGTTATTACTTTTAAAGGGTGTTTTTATCCATTATAATCTTTGAAGGATTTCCCAGTGGGCTCCAAACTGATTCAGAGGCCTACTAGTTTCTTGAGGGAAGTACTACTTTACTGCTGAGCTGTCATTATTGTAACAAGAGATTCAGACATATGTGAGGATCCCAACTTTTTGTGAGGTTTTTTATTTTTTTTTTGTAAAAACCTAAGATTCCTGATATTTTGAGCATGCCATCCAATAACTGTAGCTGTAGCCTATGCTGCCACAGTAAGGACCCTCTACATAGGTTCAAAGGATTTGGGCCACCAGCAAGTGTGACCGGGGCTTTTAAAGAGACCAAGCTGTTTTTTCAGATAAAGTAAAGCCACAGCATGTTCAGAAAACAGATGACCCTGAAGGAGTGTTCTAATATTTTGTGGATGCAGCTCCGTGGCTTTTGTTCCAACTACTAACTGTCCTGAGCAAACAAATAAATCTGTTACAATATTTCCTATTTTTTTTACACCAGCCACCCAAAATCCACTGTCTTCTCACCCTTCTAACAAGTTTCCATCACCTTGCACTCTCCTGCAATGAAAACTGGCTCTAATACTTCAGTAATTAATTTCCTACAAAAAGAGAACTGATGATATAAAGTGTTTTCATTTTCAATAAGAACAACTATAACCACATTTTTTTTTTTGTGGAAAGCCCCAACATCCTCAAGCTCTAATTCTTCATCACCAAGGAATTCGTACGTTCAGAATTCCATGGGAAAAAAAATAATGTTTGTGTATGTTCGATACAACAGTAATTTATCACATGTGTTGGAGCCTATAATTCAGAATTTGTCCCTAGGTCTGAGCAACTCCATCAAAATTTAAAAGGTTGGGAGTGGGGTAAATAGGGGAGTGACCTTTAGTTTTGTGTTTCTGTATAGTTAAGGAAACTATTAACAGTTGGTATTCACCACGTCTGCTGTGTACTAGCAGATTGAGCAAAAAAAAAAAAAACCCCAAACCCTCAATATTCATGAATCTGCCATCTCAGAATTATTCAGTACATGATTTGGGTAAATGTTTTTCAACAGTAGCTTATACATAAACTACCTTCTTTTCCTCCTGCACATTCAATATCATAGAATCATAGAACGGTTAGAGTTGGATGGGACCTTCAAAGGTCATCTAGTCCAACCCCCCTGCAAGGAGCAGGGACATCTCCAAGTAGATCAGGTTGCTCAGAGCCTCATCCAGCCTGGCCTTGAACGTTTCCAGGGATGGGGCCTCCACCACCTTTCTGGGCAACCTGTTCCAGTGTTCTATAACCCGCATTGTAAAAAAATTTTTCCTAACTTCCAATCTAAATCTACTCCCCACTATTTTAAAACCATTACTCCTTGTCTTATTGCAACAGGCCCTACTAAACAGCCTTTCCCCATCTTTCTTGTAGGCCCCCTTGAGGTACTGGAAGACCACTATCAGGTCTCCCGGGAGCCTCCTCTTCTGCAGGCTGAACAGCCCCAACTCTCTCAGCCTGTCCTCATAAGAGAGGTGCTCCAGCCCTTTTATCATCTTTGTGGCCCTCCTCTGGACCTTCTCCAACTGGTCCATGTCCTTCTTGTGTTGGGGGCTCCAGAACTGGAACCCAGAACCCAGGATGCGGTTGGCCTTCTGGGCCACAAGGGCGCATTGCCTGCTCATGTTGAGCTTCTCGTCCACCAGCACTCCCAAGTCCTTCTCCTCAGGGCTGCTCTCAATCCATTCCCCTCCCAGCCTGTATTTGTGCCTGGGATTGCCATGACCCAGGTGCAGGACCTTGCACTTGGCCTGGTTGAAATTCATAAAGTTGATACGGGCCCACCTCTCCAGCCTGTCAAGGTCCCTTTGGATGGCATCCCTCCCTTCCAGCGTGTCGACGGCACCACACAGCTTGGTGTCATCAGCGAACGTGGTGAGGGTGCACTCTATCCCCCTGTCCATGTCGCCGACAAAGATGATAAACAGGGCCGGGCCCAGCACGGACCCCTGAGGGACGCCACTCGTGACCGGTCTCCACCTGGACATCGAGCCGTTAACCACTACTCTCTGAGTGCGGCCATCCAGCCAACTCCTTATCCACCGAGTGGTCCGTCCATCAAACCCATGTCTCTCTAGTTTAGAGAGAAGGATGTCGTGTGGGACAGTGTCAAAATATTTGCAGTTCACAGTACACATTACGCTACCATTAAAGATGCAGAGGAAAGTTCTGTGCCTGGATATTCTTTCCCCAAAACTCAAACAGCTGCACACATTCTCTGTCACATGCAGCCATTTATGTGAATGTTTGTGATAGTTTGTCTCCATGATCATTTGTTGAGAACACGTATCCAAACAAACATAGATGTAACATCACCATTAATTTAGTCAAATGAGTACATACTTTGCATAATTTCATTAGTTCTTAATGGAGATGTGCTAAGTTAATTTGGGACACGCATATAGGATAAAGCAAGTCTGTTATGAAGTTGACAATTACGATATTGAGCCATGCAAAAAGTAAATTAAGGGTGGGACTCATCTCGCCTTAAAATACAGGCATGTACAGTGTAGCTGTCTCTAAAGGAAGCAATCATCTAAATTTGAGCAAGAGTTCACAGAAACAGTCCCTTTAAAAACACGATTTCTGTCACCCTAAAGCAAATGTCTTAAGTAAGTCATACAAACACAGCCCTCAATATACTGATTTCTCTCTATTGACTACAAAGGCTGTGTGGAAGACAGATATCAAAGCTCCCATTACAGCCAATGGAAATTTTGCCAATACAAGCTATGGGGATTAGAATGATTCATTTGACCAAATTTAGGAATACAGAGTATAAGGAAACAAATCACTCTGTTCTCCACAGCCTCTGTCGACTAGACTTCTACAGTCCACAGTGGAAGTTCAGAAACCTGACTCACACATTAGCACTCGCATTCGTGGACACTTGAAGTTAGGTGTGACAAATCTCACTTAGATGAAACTCATGACACTATACAGTGCCTCTTATAGTGTCAATGTGCCCTATCACCTGCTCTCTCACTTCAGCAGAAGATAGAAAAGAAACCAAACAACTGACACAGTAAGCACTTCAAAGGCTAGCAAGTCTGTAAACCAACACTATTTAAAGATGCAATTGAAACTACAAGATGAAACTGAAAAAAAGCCCTAAAATGTCTACACAAGCTACTAAACTTCAATTTAGGAATTTTTTTTTTTTAAGTCAACAACAGAAGTTCATGTGAATTTTTCTTTTTTTTTTTTTGTCAGGAGAAAAAAACCCAAAACTCAACAGCATACAAATAGAATCTTATTTTAATTTCAGCCAGCCAGCCTCTGAAAACATCAGGTATGTTTTCCACAGCTAGACACATCCTTGCAATTGATCTTTGGGAACTGTGCTACAGCACAGGGCTTTGAGCCAAGTTTCATTATATCTCTTCTTGGCTGCATTTGAAGTCACTCAGTAACCCTTTTTCCCTTTTGCTCCTTCTTCCCCTCTTAATTTTGTTCTCAGGACCCAGAGGGCTAGCATTTTACAGTAATTCAACAAAACATGCAATGCAAGAAACTTCAATCTGTGAAACCACTGCCCTCTCCCTGACTGCAATGAGGTCAGAAGGCAGAACAGCCTACAGAAATGTGGGTTTTGTACAGTGATCCTTCCTATTTCCCCTTGCAGTGAATCCAAAGGAATTGTCATTCTAGGGGAAAGGAGAACATCCTCTATCAAGTTGTGTTCACAGTCGCTAGTTCCTACAGTAATTTTAAAATTTTTACTCCAGGCAATTCCAGTACAACTGGCACTACTGTTTGTGTTCCTATAAAGATCTCATCCTTTAATAAAATACCAATTTATTTCAGTGTTGCCATGTACTACTAAGTACCACAGGCTAACCGCGTGACAGTTACAAATGTGTCCTTTTTTTTATTCCACAGAGAGATGCTATTTAATTTAAACACATAGTTCTTAATTTTGAATTATATTATAGTAGCATTTTTTTTAAGAAAAACAAACTCACCTTCATAACTATCTCTCCATTCCTACTGTTATGTGGTACGTACTCGTGATTACCAGCTGGTGACTTACTGGGAAGCATAAACTATACTGAGGCTGATGAGAATGCTGGCTTCCTTTAATTGAAACCAGACACACAATACACACACATGCCTTACTGGATTGAGATTGCTGAATTGACAGAAATCCCTACCCAGGAGACTGTGGAAGGTGGAAGGGGCTGGGGCTTGGGCTCCCAGGCGCTTCTGTGGAAGAAGAGGAGTGAGCAGAGGAATCAAGGAGGATGGGAGCACATGCTTCCCAGCAGACAAGACAGCCATGAGAATGCAAGCAAACTCAAAGACTTGTGGTGTTTGATCTGCTCTGGTGAAGGGAACTGTTCCCACTACTCAGATACAAGCAGTGCTGCACCGAGCGGGCATTTGACTCCCAGCAGCTCCAGCTTCTCATGGAAACGAGCCCAAAAGCTCTGAATATCTGCCGAGGATTGTGTACAAACAAAAGGTGACCATATGTACTGTTTCTAATCTTCTTACACACCCAGAAATGTCCAGGGCTTTCAAACATTTGCTTCTCATCCGCAGCCAACTTATTTTTCTACTTCTGATTTGCCATGCTTTTTTCTTTCTTTTTTTTTTCCCCCAAATGTAATAACAGATAACTTCATTCACTAAAAGCAAGAGATTCTCATCATAATGTTCCTCATTTCTGCACAGACAGGAGGGAGACCAGTGGAGTTATTGAGCCCATATCCACAGCATCCTCCACAGAAAGGAGAGGACAAACATTTTCAGTCAATGAAAAAGTCAGGATACTATAGGCTCTATAAACCAAAAGCTAGAGAGTTTTCTAGCAGCTTCAGTGAATATTTCTCATATAGGAAAACCCAGAAATTTTTAAGCCCCTAAGGAATTCATTGGGATGTCTTCCATCTGGAGTTTTAACTATAAAATTATTTTATCTGATTAGCAAATTTTGATAAAATACTATTTTTACTCTCTCTCCATATTCTGCCTAAATGCACATCAGCTGCACTTTTGACCTATTTCTACAAGGCAAGTTGGCTTTGTAATATGAGTCTTTGCTGCTGTCTCAACTGTTTTCCACCCCCTCTACTCCCTTAGCTGCAGAGCATGCAACAGCTTAATCTATCTGCCACGCTTTAAACTGGTAAATATTGCCATTGATTTCAAGGGAATGACCAGCAAGCACAGAGCTGCCTGATATATTAACCATGATAGGATCATGGCTTTCATGAGGTAAAACAAACATAACCTAGGCAAACATTTAGCTCTTAACGCATGAACAAATACTCTCAAACTGAATATGCATTCATATCTGCAAGTGAATTTATCTCAGCTATATGCTGCCTTTTCTGTGTTTGCTTTCTGTGGAGTTATGCACTGAACTTCTACTGAAATCACTGTTTGTTGAAAAGCTGTTTGAAAGCTTAGCACAATGTTGACTGTGGAAATTGAATTCCATATTTATGCCCCTGAACATGTGAAGGTGATGTGAATATACACTTTCATAAAGTCAAATACACACAATGTGTAAACCAACTAATTCTAAATTTTACTAAGACTACACATATATTCATTTTACATATGAGCTGGACCATTAAGAAAGTAAAATACTAGGCTATTTACAAGCATTGATTAATTTAAAGGAGAAAATCTGAGAAGCTGCTTATTGGTACTCCGGATACAAAACCGAAGTAAACATTTCTTAGGAATTACTGCATGTGGAATATTTGCTGCCTAAATGTACTAGGCGCAGTTCTCAAAGGAACTGTTTCCGTTTGCTGCAGATATAAGTCCAGTGGTACTGCAGTGAAGCAGTAAATTAGGATTACTGTAAATATTGGTACCCCATTGCCCTCACAGCTCAAAACTCTCTACAAGCTGTAAGAGCCCTGAGGACACTTATAAAACCTTAACTGCCACAACCAGGCTCATCTGGGACCTTACCGACACCCATGGGCCCAGGAGCTCTATTTAAGCTCTGTCAGAGACCTTCAACCCTGCTTGAGCTGTGGTGTTGGAGAAGTGCTGGACCTTGTCCCTGGCCCACCATGGTGCCCCTTGGTCTAGACCTCAGTGTGAGGACTGGCCTTGGCCCTGTTGCTATAGTCCTGCCTGGTAACCACTGAACCGGATCCTAACCGTGCCCTGTGGCTTGGCTTCCCAGCTAGACCTCAGACCTGCCCCATTGCCATGATATCACCTATGATCTATACTCTTGGTTGGATCTGGCCACAATCTCCAGGCTTGCTTCACTCCTCTGCTGGGGGTGGGGGGATGAGCCTTGGCTGGTGAGTTTCCCAGGACACTCTGCTTTTTGCAGCTCTGACAAGATTTATCCAAGTGCTTGGCCTGACACTGACAAAAATCTCGGCAAATAACTGATGTCTCATTCCTCTAGCTACTTGACAAATGATATGACAAAACTTCCTAACATACTATACCTTCTGGAAATAAATTTTAGAAGTACTTTAAAAAAAAAACTTTAAAAGTATCAGCACACATCATAGATAACTTAAACAAAATGAAGGTAGAAGCAGGAAGGTCAGCTGTGAGCAAGCTAGGGAGTGAGAGGAAGGTGCAGGGCTGGTGAGAGTGGAAGGTGTTTAAAGGAGACAGAAAACAGTGACAGAGGAACTATAGAGAGAAAAAGGCATCCTGCAGTAAACTCACAGGCATGAACATCCCAGATTGCTGCTGAACTCAATGAAGAGGGAAAGGGCAAGTAACCCGTAGGCTACAAAAGCAAAGCAACATAAACCTGCTGTTCCTTCAGAAATGTTACATACCAAAATTCAATCCTTCTAGGCCGCTATTATTTCAACATACTGTAAGTATCACTTTCCATTTCGTAACTGCTTTTTTAGTAAACTCATTGTCTTAGTACTGGGCATTTTCTCCTACAATTAGGGAAATATTTCTTATGGTTTCCTGTATTTCTCTGAACTTGGACTTTGGACTTATTGGACTTTAATTCCATCTTAAACTTAAGACAAACAACAACTACTAACATTCATAGTCCACCACCAAAAAGTCTATCCAAACTAAACTCTTTTCTTCTATATTAAGTCTTACTGTATCCTGCCATGGACTGACCTCTCAGTCCAAGAAAATCAATAACTGTTGTTCATGTTAGGATAGAGCTATGTAACTGCAGATATAATCTACATCTGTTGGTGATGGCTTTTTGGTTGGGCAACCTGTTTTCAGAAAGCAATTTACAAAATAACAAAATCCTCTCCTCTGTGATGAAATGGTAAATATTCATGGCTTTGACACAGCAAGAAGTGTTCACATGTTCTGTGATACTGATCCTTTACTTTTAGAGTTAGAAGGACCAGGTCCCTGATGATCTGTTAATACATAAATGTGTGATGCAGCTTCCCTTCAATGGAATCTCTTCATCTGAAGCAATGCCAGAGTTGGTATTTAATTAAATCCTTCACTGAAACTCATTGCAAAGGTTACTAAATCTTGCTTTCATCCAACAGCAATACAGGATACTAAATCACCCATACAGAAACACTGAACTAAGCTGCAAGTACATATTGAGAGGAAATGTATCCACATACATCTCTTGGAACTGATGACTACAGTACTCCAAATAGTTACACCAACATCAGTCTTCTGCTATCTAGCTTTTTGGCATGTCTTGAGAAACAACATAATACATTTAAGAGTCACAGTTTATCTGAATATAATCTAGCTTGATTAAGAAATATTTAATTCCTGTTAAAATTCCTAACACACAAATTACAAATCTGAGACATTAGGGTGCATATAAAATGGAATCAGAGGCCTGAATTTTACATTCTGAGCAAGAGACAAAATACCCAGCCCAGTGCCAAAGCAGTAGAAGGTGAAATAAAAATCTGAGCTGACTAGATCTGCTCAGGGGTTAATATATATACAAACAATTTTTAAAAACCCTGAATCCTTACTGAAAGAGTTCAAGGTGTAATATATTTATTGAATATAAAACAAAGCCCTTGAAACTTCCTTTCATGTTATATAGATGCTTAATTATTTTAAGACAGAAAAAAAATGAACTCAAAGTGTCAGTAACATAGTGCTGTGACCTTACTATATTTTGCTCTGTTCCAGGTCTTGAGGCTGGGTGAGTTACAATACAAACACAGTACAATCAATTTTTCAAGCAGAATCAATTTTCAGGGTCTCAAGGGACAGCAGCACATTGCTTCAGCACAATTCTCTGGCACTACCAGGACCTCTCAGCTGGGTCTGAAAGGATGCAGCTAAGTGAAAGATGAAAGAACTGCTGCAGACACAAAGCCTTGCTAAAGGGAATGCTGCAGCTGTGCAGCAGTGGAGATAAAGACAGAGGAAAAAGAAAGGGAAGAGAAAAATATGGCAGGTAAAGGAGAAAATGTCCTATGGAATACAGCTGAGCAGAAAAAATTAAAACAGACAGTAGGAAAAAGATAGCTCACCTCTCCTCACGATTCTGTCCCACACAGACGCGTCCTCCATGTCGAGGGGTTGGATTGCTGCAGGAACGCTGACGAACTTGAAAGCCTATTCCACAAGTGGTACTACAAGGTGACCAAGAGGTCCACGGTGTCCAGCCTCCATTTCTGGTAGAATAAAAAGCTCAGGCTCTGTCATCTGTTATACATAGCGAATGGCTGATTAGGTGTGACTGGCAACAGAATTTGGCCCATTAATATTTCTGTAGAAGTCATTAATACTGCATCGTGTTTCATTTCTTAAAGAATACTGAACTAAATAAAGGTGCTCTGATGCTTCCATATTCCATGCTTTGTAATCAATAACTACTCAAATGACCCCATTACACAAGAAGTACAAAGATATGAAGCTATTTAGTTGCTTTCAGTCACTTTTTTACAGGAAAACTTAATTTTCAAACTCCTGTGTTAAAGTTCTGAAAATAACTTTTAATTGCATATTTTTCCAATTATGATTCGTGGGAATTTTTTTTTTTCAGGGAGGTTAAAATGTCAAGTTTTCCTACCTCTTCTGAAAGTGATTAAAGGAAAAAAAGTAATAAATAAGTGTCAAAATGCATTACTTCACAATTTCAACAGGGGACACTGATAAGGTGCCAATACCTTACTTGTAATGTAACAAAAAAAAAGCTAACAGAATTCACATGTTGTACCTTGCATTTGTGAACTTTTGGAAAGGACACTCCTGTCCCTCCCCAATATACACTAGGAAAATATATGCTAGACCAAATATCTCAAAAGGAATTTCAAACCCTACCCTAAGCAAAAATGATGCACTTCAGCACTTCCCAAAACCTTTTGATGGCTAGCTTACAGTTTCTGTATTGGTAGAAGATAAACACAAATCAAGAAAAAGAAAACTGAACTATAATGGGTTCTTGAGTTTTCATCATAAAAGCAAAAGTTGAAATAGTGTCTTTCTTTATTTTGAAATAACTTTTTTTTTAGCAATGAAAACTAAGTATATCCTGTAATAAAAACTATGTAAGATTGTTCAAATAACTTATCACAAATATTACCAATTTAAATTTCACTCATCTTGATGTTTTTATAAGGGATATAAGAGTTGATAACACAGAAAAAAGAAAGATTTTTTTTTTAAATAATCAGATATCACTAGGAACACAGACAAAAAAAAATAAGATCTCTGTCAGTGCTATGTCTGACTCAAGTGGTAAAATGAGCAAAATATCTGTATATCCATGAATTCTAGGAATCAATTACTAATGCAGGAGTCCTAACAGAAGTAAGATGTTAAAATAGTAGTGCAATACTGCCAATGGTAGTACGTGAATCAAGTCCCAAGTCATGCTTCAAATTCTCTTCTAAACCTGACAGCCAATAACTGTTGATTTTTCAGTATCTCACCACATGCTTATCTTTTCTACCATTCTTCTGATCTGATGTTATATACTACATTGTTATGTCTTTAATAATTTCCCTAAAATTGACTATTTCCACTTACAGAGCTTGCAGTTATCTTGTGCAGAAGGATAATCAGTTTTTTTCACTACCATGATCTGCTTCTGATGTTTAAAGAAAAAAAAAAAAGCAGAGACAAAAAGCAGAAAGAATCACTGAAAATAAGCAGAATGCACCAGTATATGTTTCATGTTACAATTAAAGTATGTATAATGTTTTAAACCTGAACTCATAATGCAGTTCAGAATACGTAGTGTTTTGCATCTCTTTGAAATTAACTGCACTCACTGTTTTTTTTCTAGGAGTGGTTATGCACCTGAGTGGCTAAAGAGTGGCATACAGACTGGTAACAGATCTAGATGTCACAATACAACAGAAAGAGATTATGAAAACATTTTTCCCAAGGCAGAATGGGGGACTAAAACAGTGACATGAGACCTCAAAAAAGTAAACAGTTCTGACTTCCAGAAAAAAAGTTTTATGACATACAGAACTGACAAAGTATCATATTTTGGATATTACCTGAAACGTATTTTTTTTTCTTTCTGAGCTTTTATTAAAATTAGTTGAGGAAAATATTACTTGGTACACAGCATTTGAAATCACTATTTGCCTTCTGGCTCATTCTCTCTTCCACAAAGTCTGAAAGATACTTCCCAATGTCCTATTTGCTTTGGTCATCGCTATGAGCTGTTTCATGCACAAAATAGCGTCAGTCGATTGCAGATGAGATTTCAAAGGGTGGGTTTTATTCAGATTAAGTTAAAAACTTGTAAACCATCAACAACAGAATCTGAAATTGGTTTGTGTACCTGGAACAGTTGGCAATCTCCATGGTCGGTCCTTCACACAGCCAGCCTCCACACTGAGGAGCAGGACTGTCACACACGCGTGTCCTGCAGAGGCAGGAGCCAACACTGGCACCATCGGTGTGAGTACAAGGTTTCCACTGCGACCACGTTCCAAAATGCCCATCCACTGTCAGATTCCTCATCTGGAAACAAATGGAAGAGAAAGGCTTACCCGAAGCCTGACAATTCCTTCATACAACCTCTTAATTCACCAGTGACTGAAGAGGTATACCTTCCAGACAGCTAGCTCCCCTTATAATTTCTTTAGCTGCATAATTCCCACCACCTCCAACCGACCTGGTTCACTGGACACCACCACTATAGCAATAACAATAATCACAGCTAACCATTACCTTTTGCAACCATGCTTGCCTACAGTGATTCAACAAAAAGTATAGTTTAACTTTCTTGATTATTTTCTGATGCCAGTATTGCTTATTTCCAAAAATTTACCTGTGATTAGGAACCTGCATACAGACTGTAAAACAACATGTACAAGAATGCTTGTGGAAATTCAGCAGCAGAGTATAATAGTCCAGGGTAATACAACTGGACGAATTAGCTTCAAATCTCCATGATGAGTGTCTTTTTTTGACAATAGTTTTTTAAAGCACATGTCATATAGCATAATTTGATATAAGTGAAAAGTGGTTTTAAATACGACAACCTCTAAACATCAGATGTAATTATATGTATAAATCTTAAAAACATCTTCAAAAAGCAGCACCTAACCCTACATGATGAGACAGTTTGCTCCCGCTAAAGTAAATTCTCAACACCTCTGGCTGGAATGGTTGGACCACTCTCATCTTGACTAGAATGTCTCTCATCATGCAGCCCAATGCATGTTAATAAGAAATTTTTACTGTACAGCTGAAACAAAATGTACTAACAGAAATTACAGCAGCCTCCTTTGTTACTGGAACTTATAAAGAAATTGGGACTGGATATGGAAAAATTCAGCTCTCTTAACAAAGATAAGCTTTCATATTACTAGTTATTTTAGTAACCTTGACAAATTTGTGATCATAAATGGAAATGATGGCCACTTTTTCACTTAAATGCTACAGAATTTGCCTTTTGATTGTCACATTTTAACTTTCAGTCAAAACAACAGTACTAACAAGTGCAGACTAAGTACCATTTAAATTCACCCAGATAAAAATAATTATGTATCAGTTGTAGTCATGCGTATTTTATCAACTGTGTAAGAATGTAATGCTCCGGCGTGGGGTCCTCCACGGGCTGCAGGTGGATCTCTGCCCCTCCGTGGACCTCCATGGGCTGCAGGGGGACAACCCGCTCCACCATGGTCTTCACCACGAGTTGCAGAGGAATCTTGGCCAGGAGCCGTATTACTCCTCCCCCTCCTTCTTCACTGACCTTGGCGTCTGCAGCCGTTCCTCACAACAGGCTGGCAGATGTCTCTCAGGATCCTTTTTACATCTTATTCACTTCTCATCTCCTCTCCACTTCTTGCAGCCAGGCCGGGCCGAGTTGGGCCCAGTTGGCTGCCCAGCGGGAGGCCAGAGGGTGAGACCTGCAAGGCCCACAAGGCTCACGCCTCCCCCTCTCTGCCCCCCGCTCAGCTGCTTCACATCTTCTCCTTTTTGTTTTCTGTTTTCCCCTACTTAAATACGTTATCACAGAGGCATTATCACAGGACATTCTGCTACTAATTGGCTCAGCCTTGGCCAGCAGTGGGTCCGCCCTAGGCCCAGCCGACTCCACTAAACAAAGGGGAGCAACTTCTAACAGTTTCCTACAGAAGCTACCACCTTAGGGCCCCCCTCACTAACAAAACCAGAACACACTAACATTTCCTTATCTATTGAAATGGGAGCTACAGTTGTAGATTGCCATGAATGATCTGAAATGGTGTCTCCCTTTGCTATTTTTAGGATTATTTCAGCCTAACAGTGGTGAGGGAAGTATTTATTTCACTAATAATCTAAAGATACAAGAGATTCGATTACAGCACAAGACACGTTTCCACGGCCACACTGGGTGCTGACTGATTCTTTTCACTGTGGTAAAGGTTCCATAATTTCGCTATTAATTACACTTCTAATAATTTATTTTTCACAGACATATCTTCTCCAGAGAACAGCTATGTGTATATTTTGCCAGCTACAATTGACATAACCATAATTCATAATTTCAAAATTCTGCTGACAGCTGTTTACTGAAAATAACTCACCAATCTTTGCTCATGCAGAGTATACAGTATTGTTTTTCATAAGACAACAGGAAATATTTACTTCTAGTTGTGACAAGTAAACCCGTTCTCTTACATTGCTGGTCTAACAAATATATGGTCCATAAACTAGCAATGATATGTCCTCAATTCAGTTAATGTCAGAGATGTGAAAAAGTCTGTAGTGCTTTCTATTTCCATGCTGCACCAAAGCATCTTTATTGTTGCACCTATAATTATAAAATAAAGCTGCACTTGTGTATTGTTAACATAATTTGTATCAAGTAGCAGGGAAAGTATTCATAAAACTTGACTGAAAGCTTGAGCTCAGAAGCACATACTGATGGCAGGTTTCTATTTCTTGGTTTTTTCCCCATGATTCCCATGATTCACCTGCTCTGTCTCTCTATGAATATCTCCCTTTCACAAGTGATATCAAACAATTTCCTCATAGGACTATAGGAAAGCACAATGTACCAATGAGGGGCCTTTTTACCCCTGACCAGACACACTTCAAAGGGAAAATCACAAGCAGACAATATGGCTGGACTTTCCTGGCACAGCTACACTCTACTTTCCTCTCTACCATGCTGGTTCTGTCACCCTTTCCCTTCTGCAGATACCTCTACTCCCTTCTTCCTTCCTAATGTCCTCCAAATATCAGTCTTTGTCTCGAGCCTCTCTGCACTCTGAGTCAAGGTCAACTCTTCAGTGACCCAGTCCTTAAATATGCCATGAGCTCTTTCCTTTGAGATTACTTTGTGTAGAACTCAGTGGGTCTGGAGTATTTCCTGAAGCTGCTAATTAAATCAGGTAAGATCCCATACTATACTCTTTCCTTAAGTGCAATGTTTGCTACAGCTGTAAAAATTAAGCCATTTTGTGTTGCATACTATGTAAAAAAAAAAAAAAAAAAAAAAAAAACAAACCAAAAACCAAAAAACCAAAACCTCACAACTTTTTTAAAAAAGCTTTACTTTCCTTGTGAAAGCTCTTTGATAATGTCAGACAGGGTATTTTTAAGTGATGGATTGCAAGTGGTCCCACTGGAAAATATTTTGGCAAAACAACAAACCTTCATTACTATAAAAAATGTTGGATGAATAATAGGGATACCTGACCAACTGGAAGATGCTGAAAGTAGATATATGTGCTATAGCATTAATAACTATCTGTATTCATACACAATTGGTGTAGTCATACCAACTGAAACAATAACATAAAAACCAATTTAAAAATTAAATCAAAGCAAGATAACCAAAATAACCACCTTTGTCACAAATGATCCTCAAAGTTCAGAGAGATGGTAACATAGATGCTCAGCTACCTCTCCTAGCCCTTTCCCTGCTTTACCATGACATTCCACTAAATATTCAGATATATAAACAGTTCCCTAGGAAATAATTTCTCAAGTGCAACTGGTCACACTTTTAATTTGGGGCTAAACTAGTGCATAAACAGGCCTCTATCTCTGATCCAAGTTCAGAAGAAACTGCTGATGCATTAATCTGACAAATTTTCTATAGTGTTAAAAAGATCAGTATAGTTTTACTAACAATTAAGATGTCAGAACCAACTGGAACCAAAAGAGGGAGGGCAGAAGGTTTTAAATATTGTTATATTCTGCCTGCAACATTATCTTAAATGTATATAGTAAATGTCAAGGATGCATATAGCTCAGTTGCCTACAAAATGAAATTCATTACATCTTGGCTCATATATCCTGTGAATGTAGCACATAAAAATGCTATAAAAACAAATATTTGAAAGCCTCACTAAGCAAAATTGTACTTGATTGCAGTTTGCCAGAATACAGTGTTATTTTAAAGGAAAGTTTCTATGAAGTTTTCAAATTTCTTCAATAATCTGTTACTTAGGGTTCAGGGCTAAAACCATGCTTTTCAATTTAGACAGTTAATTCTAAAATTTTACTTATATTATGCAATCTCAATCTGCTCAACTCCAAAATTCCTTTGGAGGCTCACTAAGTCTTTTCATCTCTGATATGCAGAATAAGTCTCACAGCTGTGGATGAATTTCTGAGTAATCCCTTGGTGCTCCCCTGCTTTGACTAGACTGTCAGATCCTACACAACTGTCACATAATAGATACTAAATAATTGTTTTTCCAGTTAAATGGAATAGAATTTAATTCTGCTTTCTAAATCATCTCTCCATGCCCTCTTGGCCTTATGTTTTGTATCTAGGAAAGAAAATACGGGCTAATGCCAGAATTCAAAGCAGGCAGTAGGCAGATTGCTCATGCAAGTATCAACCAACCAACCCATTCCAGTAATCCTTCTTAATACAGCAACTCAACTAGACCACCAGCAAACCATCCACGTAACCACATTTTGCCTGTGGGATTACCACAGGGAGACATGATATACTCCATGTACTTGGAAATGAATATACTGTATGGTGCATCTAGTTACTTGCCAATCAGGGAGGCAAGGACTGCACCAGTGACTGAATCCAGATTTTCTGTGAGACAATGGCTATGCCTATATTAGCAAATGGTATGCACATAAACTGCGAATCCGGAAAATAAAAAAGTTGGTGTTGAAGACTTGACACATACAACATACGTATTCTGTGGGCTTTACTTTGGACTCTCTCTGGCCATAGATCAAATGTCTAGTAGCAGTTGGAGCACGTTTTTGGTTTAATTTAATCTGAAAGTAATGTGGCTTGTGTGCTTCAAGACTGCTTTGTGATGTGAACTAAAGAACAGTAGATGGGAAAAATTAGGGTATTTGCCCCAAAGTCGCTCCTGATTTGAGCTAAAATGCTAATGCAGATGAATCCAGTGCAAGCCTTTTTTATTAGGCCACTATGTGAGAGCATTGATGCAAAGGATAGGACTAGATACCGTTTAAAAAATTACCATTTCATGTCAAACACAGAAAGTAAGAAGACAGCAGCTAGTTCTCAAGGACCTCAGAATTAGTGTGGTGATTTGCGGCTACAACACACGTAGAGAACTCAAGCGAAAGCTGAAAGAACTTCATACTAATTTTGCACATCTCTAGTTCACTAAACAAAGCCTAGCTTGAGAGAGAGGATTGTCAGTAAGATGTTAAAAGAAGTTTGTTAAATATACATGGAGAACAGAACATGGATGTCACATGAGAATAAATTCATAGATACATGTGCTCCAGTGCTGAGTATGGACAAGTTTAGGAAGTCCTTATCAGTAATGAAAGCAGAATTGTGTTGGAAAGTCTCCCTCTTCATGGGCGGAAGGTAAAGAGAAAAAGCATGAGTCTCCAAAGGAAAGAGCTTAGTAGCACAAGGAAGATTCTTCTTAACCCTCTTTTTGTGCTCTTTGGAGTGAGGGAAAAGAATGAATATTAAACCAACACTGGAACCACATTAAAAAGGAGGGATATAAATCAACTTTGTTGTTTGTTTTTTATTTTATTACATTTATTCAAAATAATTTTTAAGAGAAGTGTTAAGCTACTGCAAATATTAACACTAAGTTTATTATTGTTATCACTCCTGCCATTTATGTGGGTGAGACTTAATTCATACAATTCACTCTTCCAATTCATGGACTTTGAAAGATGTTATATGGCCTTTTATATTAGCAATAATGATCCTAAAAGAAAAGATTATACCACTAGTGGTTATTTTTTTTTCAAAGTACAACATGGGGAAAAGTCCTGCAGAGAAAAACACGGCAATATCTCTAATCTTAGTGAAGATTTGCTTTCAAGGTGGGAACACAGACACTATAGGTAAAAAACAACTGCTTTTTGAAAGAACTATAAATAATTTGATCATATTATGTAAGTAGTTTGATAAGAAATAGAAAAAAAACTCCTAAATATACTGTTAAAATCTGATGGGAAAGCCTGAGGAAAATGGCATTAAATACAGTTTTCTGAGCTTGAAAAATCTATGCCAGACCATCTTCATGAAATTCACATGGAATCAAAAGTTTTAAGAGATAAATTAATGTATTCAGACTTACTGGACACACAGTAATGCTTTGCTCCCATTGACTCATGCTGAGACTTTCTTCCAGTGTTGTGCATTTCTTCATCACCATGTCCCAGCCACAATAAGGGTCTTGGGATCCAATGCATGCACTGTGAATGAAAACCAATCAGAAAACATGAGCATTTATCTTTGTCTGTTCTGGCCAAAGATCTCTAAATAACTATGTAGCATCTCTTCATATTTCATAGGCCTAAAATAGATAGTGAATTTGATCCCTGGTGTGGTACAGCACAGATGAAATAACAAAACAGAAGAAAAATGAATTTGAATGCCCACACAAAGCTAGGATTGATTTTAAGTGCATAGCTGAACTTCTGGCTGCATGCACAGTATGTTGTCAAGACTGATTATTGCACTTAGAATTACAGCAATTCATAAAAAGCGTATGTTGATTGTCTGCTCCAAGTAAAGAAGATTTCAGGAGTTACAGTTCTTAATATTTTCTGTCAGTTTTGGAATTATAGTTATCATCTTTGTCTGAAATCAGATGACAATGTCTACTCTTTACAAATTAATTAGAAAACTCTCTGATTATGCACTGCTATAAAATCCCTCCAATACGTTCAAATGGATGCTGGTGGTTGCTGTCACACCTCTCACATATCACATGCTGCCCTAGATATTCCCTCCTAGTGGCACATAAGGATGAAAAAAGATTAGAAAGAAGGATGGTAATCCAGCTTTCTACAGAATCTGAAGACCTACTGTACAAAACTAAAAGTTCTTGTCTCTATTAAATGGCAACTTTCTCTTGCTGCTGGTAGGTCAAGCATTAGCAGTCCAGGCAATAGTTCAGCAGACTCATAGCTAGAGTTACATAAGAAGGTAGGTGGAAGTCCCATCATAGTGAAGCATAATAGAATTGTTTTAACACTTGTAAAAATCCTTATAAATTACACATAAAAATAATACATTCAAACATTTTGTCTAGATTATCAAAAAAGCTAGACTGATCATTCTTGTTCAACTCAAATCCATGGGCGTTATCATTCTGTCTTTAATTGTCTGTCCACATCATAGCTGTTCAGTGAAGGGCCACAAAGACGATTAAGAGACTGGAGCATTGCTCCTGTGAGGAGAGGTTGAGAGAGCTGGGACCATTCTGCCTGGAGAAGAGAAGGTTCAGAGGGAATCTCATCAAGATATACAATACTTGAAGGGAGGGTGAAAAGAAGGGGGACCAAGACTCTTTTCAGCGGTGCCCAGTGACAGGATCAGAGGCAATGGGAACAAACTGAAACACAGGAAGTTCCATCTGAACATCAGCAAACACTTTTTTACTGTAAGGGTGACCAAGCACTGGCACAGGTTGCCCAGAGACGTTCTAGAGCCTCCATCCTTCAGAAGCCATCTGGATATGATCCTGGGTAACTGGCTCTAAATGACCCTGTAAAAGCTTGGACTAGAAGACCTCCAGAGGCCCCTGCCAACCTCAACCTTTCTGTGATTCTATTCTCACAAATCCTTTATTTTATTCATATTTCTATTTATCGCTGCCATTCCTCATGTAGTTCCACACTAACATCAGAAAAAACGTAGTCAAATGCAGACTAATTCCCTAGTATACTATTCTACAATACCATCACAGAGAATTCTTAGTGCTTCTAAACGTCAAATAATTAGTTTCTACAGTGCACTTGGCAACATGGATTGCCAGTACTGTTGGGAAAATAGTTCCCATCTGCAAAATGGGCACAGAGTAATAGACGTAAAAGGCAAAACTCCTTAGGCACCCCGAATTCGGCTGCCAGTTGAAAGATAAAGCGTTCAGAATGGAGTTTGCACTGATGGCTCTTGCAGCTGTGAGCACTTAGCATTTTTGTAACTCAGACTCCACATGTTTCCATTTAACTACCTAGAAAGTGAGGAAGACAATTAATGCAAATTATGTAAAGTTTTAAGTGTCTTGGCTTTCCAGTGTTTGCAAGACAAGATGTGCAGTGATCTCCTTCAGAATAGCTTGGATAAAGCACATGTTTTATGAAAAAAGAACTAAAAAAACCAGTTAAAGGCTGACATAACACACAGTTGGCAACTTTAGCTGTGCTATTCCTCAAAGTAGAAGTGCTCATTTTCCCAACTTCATTATTCCTCTATGTTAAATGTTAATACTTTTAAATGTAGTTATTATGCTTTAGATGCTTTTTATTAAAAAAATAAAATATTTTAAAAGTCAATATCCTTCCCAGGAGTAAGCTGATCCTTCTCCCACTCTTCTCTTAGACCCTATTTCCTCTTTTGCTTTTTTTTCCACATTACTTTCTGCTCAGGCAAATCAAAATGTCTTGCACCTTTCATTACATGTCACTTCAGAGTTATAAGTAGGGCACTAAAAGCCTTTTTTTTTATAACAACCTTCTAACTGACTGTCCCAGTCACTATTATACCTAAGTCTCGTCCTGTAAAATGTTTAATTTTTTAAATCTTCTGTTCAGACAGAAAAGTAATACCATGAAATCATAGTCCAGCATCATTGCTCTCTTTCTGGCCTTTCAGTTCAGTATGCTAGATATATTTATGAAATAAGGCAGGAACTGGCTTAAATAGCTCCCCCGTTCTTAGGTATTGGCACAACAGTCCTTTTCTGCTCTCCTCCCTGCCTCACATCTCAGAGGGTTTTCTGATTTATTTATTTAGATCACTTGCTTAGATCATTGATATCTCTGAAAAGTAGATATATTTTCTTTTAAATGAAGAGAAGAGGTAATATGTGGGTAAATTTCCATCTGTATCTGCTTAATTATGTCACCTTTTTAAACCATTTTCTTTCCTTTGAGGGATAATTTAATGTGTGAACAACAACACTTAATTATTTTGATTTGCCACACTTAGATTAAAAAAAAAAAAAGAAACAGATAACAAAATAAGTTTACAGATAGAATAAAGCATGTAAGTATGAAAATATCAGAACTTTTATCTGAAATGTGATATTTAAAAGGACTATTATTAACTCACAATTATCTGTCCTTACTGTCCTCCATCAATGAAAATTTTATATTGTTTTAACTCTTTTAAAATTAATCTCTCTCCCAAGAGATAGCAGTAAGAGGAACAGCTTCAGGGTATATATGAAATAACAAAAGAAATTGTACAAAATGGCTGTCAAATTCCTGTAAGTAAGGAAAGTAAAAAATTAGATACCACTACACATTTTTATCCCTTTCTCCTCCCAAATCTCTGTCTCAATTAAAGCCATTTTAGATGCTACTGTTGAAAAATTAGATACATTTTGAAACTAGTATTAGGTCTTTCAGTTGACAGGGCCCTTTCAGATAGTGACACTGGAAGTAGCAGAGGTGGATAATATATTTGCCATCTTGTCTCTGGAAGTCTACCTCACATCTCAGTTTCACCAGACATGAAAATGAATGTTTTGTCTGTTACTCAGAGTAGGCAACAGCCCACATGTCAAAGATGTCACATGATTTGTCCTGGCACGGCTAAAATTGGCAATTTTGGGCAGGAAGGAAATTCAGGAATAAAAGTGAAGTGGTTGATTCTAAGACTCTTGATGCCACTTACCCTGTCAAGTTAGCACTCTCTACAAAAACACACAAGAGCTTTTGGCTTCTACTGATTGATTCAAATTTTCCTCTATGTTGTCATTTCACATTTTTTACCAAACATAAATGATAGGTAGGTTGAGTGTCTCTCCTGCAATGAATTCATTTGGCTGCAATGGTTTGGTATGCCTACTGACAATCATGTAATACTTAAACAATGGATTTTGACTGACTAGTAGCAAAACTGTAAGTCAACTCACTCTAAAACAAGCCAGCAATAGCAGGTCATTTTCCTCAACCATTTTGTAATTATCACCAAACAGGCTAGCAAAACTGCTCTACTCCAGTTACATTTGAGATGATTTATTGAGACAGAAAACAAGGCAGAAATGAACACCATTCACAGCAAAATACTTCAACAAATCCCATACAGACTAAAAATAATTCATTATGTGTGCTCCATACAAAAAACCCTTAAGATTAAAAGCTATATCCTGATACCATTTATTTCAAAGATATTTTAAAATATCCTTTTAGGGGAATAATATATTCCTATATCAATATACATTGTAAGTGCTAATCAGGCATTCTCTTGAGGTTTAAAACTTTATTCAGAGAATGTAAGAGGTGCTTCTGAAACTGTTCAATGGAACATTTCTCTGTCTACCTATACACAGCATTTTGAAGAACAGACGATCTTTTGAGTCTCCTAACCCTTTCAAGTCGTTTCTACTGAGATAGCCATGCCTACCTAGTTCCAATTACTGTCAGTTGTGATCTGGACACTTTTTACACCAGAAACTGAACTGAGGTCACTCTCTTATTTCACAGAAGCCAGGTTTCTCACTGCAAATTTGAACGGACAATTGAAGATAAAAGCCTGTTTCATGTTCCAAATGCACTGTTACCTATTTCTGAAAGAATACACAAATCTGATACCAGACTTCTGTACATATCAGTGTTTTCATTACTACTGGTTTTGTAGATATATATGTGTGTGTATATATATAAGTGCAATGAAGAATGGGGATCTAAAGATATGGATGAATGATATAGAAGAACATAAATGTTAGGCACACAATTTATGAAGTCCTAGGAGCTCAAACTAAGATGCGTGTCAAGTATTAGGAATCCTGTTTAACCCTTGCCTGTACTGTTAAGAAAAATCAAATCCTTTAATCATCTAATCCACACTGTGTGGACAACTCTTGCTTCCTCCTTGCCTTTCTGTAAGGCGATCAAAATCCATCTAGGTAGGATTCAATCTTGCAGCATGCACTGACAATACTAGCCTTACATTTACAAGCTCCTCCCTTCAAATCCAGAATCAGGAACTTATGTGTAATTTTTTTAATATAATTGTTTATAACACACAATTCTTTGAATACAGACACTTCCAAGTGGCTCTACTTGGAACAAACGTGAAAGATAACTTACAAGAGAAGGTAGGTTTGCCATTCATTGTAAAGAAATAACCTCTGAGGTCCCTATCCATGTCAGTAAGCCAAAACAAAGCTTCCAGCCCTCTGATTAGGAGGCAGCAGCCTGGAAATGCTGGGACCACCAGATACTGCTAGCGTTTCCAAAGCCCTTTTAATGAGCTGAAACTAGAGCCTGTAAATCTGTGGTTGGCAAATAGGCTCTGAAAATGTGACCTGCCTAAATAGCAAGGCAACCCAGGAGCAACAGATTGGGGATTTTCCCATAAGTTGATGTGTTCACAGATCAGAACAGCAATAACAGCAATTGCCCAGGCTGGAGATGTTTGCTTCCATATTACATTCCCATGTCTTTAAAAGATCTGCACATCTTTAACAGATATAAATGTAAACAGAGTACACAACTTCCATATCCTTTTAGTCAGCTGTAACCTAGGTTCTTTTGAACTTAAATGTTGAGGTTAACTTTATACTAGAATATGAATCAATTATAAGGATAGCAGGCCTAGTTTAAGATGTACAACTTGACTCCTTAAAAGTACTAACCAGACAGCAGGTATCTCAACATTTTGAAGGCACTGTTACCTCTCATTCCCCAAAAGTAACTGTAAATACTTCCACTGGCCTGACAACGTATTATTATGAGGAGCGGATGGCCTTTAAAGCCACTCAGTTTGGGCTTGTAGAACTGGAGCACCAAAACTCCTGTCCTGGAATCCTGTCCACAGTTCACACTAGTGCATCAAGAGTATTCTCTCTCTCTTTCATACATTCAGGTCAGTCGCGGACTCCAAACTTGGATGTTAATTTTCTGTAAAACTTCAAATGAATAAAAATGTCCACAAAAAGATTATAGAATATTAAGAGAGTTGCAAATAATTCTCATGAGAAAACAGCTGGTGTGTAACGCAGAGCACTATAAACTGAGGGTGCACAGGATATGTGCTGGCCTGACTGCACAGCAGTCCAGTATCTGATATGTTAAATTATTTTAAAATAAAAAACCCTTCCAGATTTCCCTTTCTTTGTTTGTTTGTTTTTAAACCATCCAGTGCCTTTAACTTCTCTTTCCAGAGAATACACTTGCCAACTGACTAGTGAAATGATCTCTTGGAAAGTGGGTTGCTTTAAACATGTCAGGTGATTTTCAAGAAAAACTTAACATTATCTACACTGAACAAAAAATTTCTCAAACTTTTGGTATTTTTTAAAGCAAATAAATTGATTACATCATGACATATGAAAACCACATGCCTGTTTTAATTTTTTTTTTCTTAGTTCACGTCTTTGTCTCAAATAATTTCCTACTAATAAAATCTGAATTGCAAATATGTAGTCAAGTCCATCTGATTTTCTTACAACTTTGCAAACTAAAAAGTAAAGACATTTTCCTTTGTCCTCATAGGGTACTGCAATAAATACATTGGGAGCGGGCTGTAAAATTTTCTCTACTTATCAAAATTCCTTCTTGTTTGCCAAAAAAATGTGTGCTTACAATACAATACATACATGCACAGATCACACACTTTAAAGAGTTGCAACTAAATATTTCAGGTGCAGCAGAATGTAAATGCATAGTTTGTCTCCAATATATTTTGCGGGCCAGATAGACAAAGACACTTTCTGCAAAAATCTTGGTCTTCACAGAGGAAGAAAAAAATTCAGGTCAATCTCAGATCTGTAGAGCTTCAACTGATTCTCCTCCTCAGTATGGGACTAGTATTCTATTTGTTTTGAGTGAGGAAGTCTTTCAACTGTGCTTATACCATAGTTATGCTGACTTTACTAGTGTTCTTGTAAGTTCACAGCAATTGAAAATAATTTTGCAGCACATTTAATACCTAAAAAAAAGTCTTCACATTTTTAAAATGTGCTTATGATCCAGTCTTGCAGACAGGATCATGGTTTATCCTAGTTTGGGAAATTTATGAAGAAAATTACTCTGGAGTATTACTCTGGAATAACTAATTCATATTAAAGCTGAAGTGGTTCCAGCATTCCAATGTAGCAGTCTGTTTCTCTGATTTAAACTGGAATAAGGCTTACATATTTTGAAATAAGGAAATCCACCTTGATATCCAAAAATAACTATTCTGGAATTATTCTTTCAAAACAGCAATTTGAATTCCATGTGTTGGCAAGCTCTTCTGGACACATTAGCACCTAGTAATAGTTCAGACCACATTGCTGGTTGTTAACTTGTATAATATTAGTATATAGGAATCATTATTCTATTATATAATGATAGACACAGTGTTTTATTCCCAGAAAAAAAAAGGTTCATACTGAGTGCGAGAGTACTTCTGAGGAAGCAACATCTATAGCCAAGCAAAAATAAAGGAACGCAACAGTGGTTGAAATACTTAATCCAAAAATCTTGCTGGTGTTCTAGGAATGAAATAAAGTACAAGTAATCCTGCAGTAATTGCTTTCTTCTGCCAGTTAATCCAGTACCCCTCTTATTGCTGTGCTGATGTGCTGTGCTGCTAGTTATCTTTTGTGTATGTACTGACTGCATAGTTGATGGTTAACAAAGAAGCCAAAATAAAAATGATGGGGATATATAGAGAGAAAAGTCAGGGTTACAGTAGAAAAGCTATGATAACATTACTTAGCAAAACAATCCTGTGACCCAATAATATTTTAAGTACATAATGTAAAAAACAATACCCAAACATTTCCAAAAGTAGGGTTTTTTTTTTTTATACCAGAAGAGTCACTATTTATACAGCTTTTAGCAGATGGTACTATATATTTACTTAAACATAACATCACAGTAAGATTAGTTTTCAAACCTTCTAAGTGTGTGAAACCTACCTTCCATTAGAAATACCAATTCTTGACCCTTGCTTGGTAAGATTTTACAGAACATTGGGCTGATGCAACCTTTCATTGCCCTTACTTTCAAAATTGATCCACTGAAAATTCCAGTACAAATTATTACATCGACAAATTTGCCTCAGAGAAATCACTGCCATGCAAGGTTGCTTTTGAAGGCTACAACTGCCAATAAAAGAAAGACAACTGACTCTTTGTTTCAGAGGACAGAGTCTTTACCTCCCTTCTACAGAGCTTACTCCATATTACAGATGCTTAGAGCCTTCAAAGCAAATAGCAAATACTGCCACTTTAGGGAGTTTAATAGTTATCTTCTCATGAGAATCATTCTATTTATCTCACATTGTAGTTAATTAGGGGGTATACCAAAGTCAGTTGTACTTTCTGCTTGGCCTACTCAACTCTGAAGAAGTACAGAGAACTGGAGAATTCCTAGTGAAAATAATGGCTCCAGTGAATAATGTTGATGGGCTTTTGTAAAAGTTTGATAAACGTGATAATAACCTGGTGAAATCTTAAGGATTTTCCCCAAGGAGACCCAAACTAAGGTAACTGCTCTGCTATTTCTTCCTGAAGCAAGAAGATTCCAGGGCTTTTTGGAGAACTGTTCACAAGAATTCACATGGCCCAATTTTTTTTTCCATAGCTGATTCCTGAAAACAGTAGGATTATGAATGGAAGTTCAAAACTGTTCAGCCATTGGCAGAAGTCTGAGGGAGACCCTCTCCATGAAAACTGTCAATCCAAATAACTGACACAGGCAACTCATAAATGATGAAAATACCATGGTATAATGGAAAGTCCTGAGCAACCTAAACTACAGGTGTGACAACAAGATCTGCCTGTGGTACGGTCTGCAGTCACAGCAATAAAGTGCACTGAACTGCACCTAGAACACACACATACACAGACAAAACTCAAACTTAGTCTCCAAATGTAAAACAGTATTTTCAAGGGCCTTTGATAACACTGCCTGTGGGAGCAGAACTGTGAGCTGGGAGAAAAAAACTGTTCTGAATCAGAGGGAATATCTGTCAGAGGCAACAGCGGACTCCATCACAAGAAAGGGCTGGAGGAACAGATTTACAAGGATCTATGTATTGGCTAAATATGTACAGCATAGCAGAGTGATAATTAAGGAGACATAATAAACTACAAATAAAACCAATAACCGCATGCTTTAGAGGCTGGTACATGAAGATAAAACAATGAATAATGAAATAAAAATTTAAAAATAGATGATCTCAAGAAAATTATATTGACATTCGAATATTAACTTGTGGAACAGTCTGTTCAATAGAGGGACTGAAGTTGCATTGTCTGAAAGGCTTGTAATAAACCTAAACACAAAGATTACAAAATATTAGATGTTGAGCACTCTGACATTGACACAAAAAGGCAGGACAGATGAGCTGGTACATCTTCAGCCTTTTGGCCTTTTTAAGGGTGTTATTTATACACAAGCATGCTCTATTTCTCAAAAATTATGTGAAGATTATTCTTGAAATTATTAAAGACTACACATGCCCTTGATCTGGGGAAGAAACTCTAGTTATTATTGATGGAAGTTCAGAACATAGCCTTGGCACAGTTATATAGCCTAAAGTATGATAAATGTGAATAGATAAAATTAAAATAATCAACAAAAAAAAACCAAACCACAATGCCCCAAGGTATTTTCCTTAGGTAACGTTTACTCACTACTCTACTTACCCATTGCTACATCTGTTTCATTACCTAGTGAAATTTATAGCCCCAAGTAAGGTATCTACACTCTCTCCGCATGTAGAGAACCAAATATGCTTGAAATTCAGTTTAAGCCGGGAAAAAAAAAAATAGTCAAGCCAAAAGTAAGTGGTAAGTGAGTGAAAGAGTAGGTCTGCATTTTCCAAATGATCTCTAAAGATACATGATTAGGGAGATGCCTTATTTCATACAGGTACAGATTACAGCTGTAAATCCTCTCCCTTCTCACAAAATAGAGCTGGAATTGCTCATGAACTCTTTAACCAGGAAGAAAGCATGGATGCACCCTTTTGGTGCAATGGATATTTAATTATTCCAAGCAAAGTTATACAACTAAAAAAGATATGACTGAAAGATTCCACAAGTAATAATTTTATCTCCTGTTAAATAAGTCATTCCAGTGGAAGATGAGATCCCACATACCTCTGGGCAGAAGAATAAATTATCATTTCAGCAGGATTTGAGTCATTTAACTACTGTTCTATTCAGTAAAATGGGACCAACACTTTTTTTTTTTTTAAACACTTTTAAGATCTGGGCAATTAGACCCCGCTGCTGAAAATGGGAGAAGAATGCCTAGCCTGCAGCCATGTATGGAGTCTGTGATTTGAGACACCATACCGCTCTGTGAGGACAGAAGCACTTTTGTTCCCTCTGACAGCCAGAAACATCTCCACCTGCAAATGGTCACTGCCTTTCACAGGAGGTATCACCTCTCTGCTGCACAGATAACACCTCTCTGATCCCATGTGTAGCAGTCGGCAATTGGTAGCCTTTCTCCCTCCTTTCATAGCCCAGCTTTTCAAAGGAAAGTATATTAAACAAGCTGAAAGCAAACTATCTAAAAACCAACCAAATGCATCTGTCACAGCTCTCAAAAAGCTCATCACATTGGTTCAGAGTCTATCTGATGTAAAATAGAACAATTCTACTGAATTACTGGAACCACATTTATATAAAGGGAAGCTATAGCTAATCAGATGAAATTAACAATCTCTATTAGCATATGTTTTGTGACCCAGACATACTTTTAGATACCTATGGAATAAGTTGTACGCTGAACTTTAAATTATTTAACTACCATAATACAGTCTAAAATAAAGTGATAATTTGTAAGTTATTTTCCTTGTTTGATCAAACAACTGTTAGCTGTGCAATACCTTCACCTAGTAGAATATTTACTTTTATTACGGTTTCCTGATCCAGCACTACCTTTAAATAGCCTTTTTTTTCCAACTAGTCTTAACTCCCAGTTCATCCAGTACCGTTTTCTTTCTGAACCCACAGAGATATTGTTTACTCAACTACAATGCAGCATAAAAAACCACCCAACTTAAATTTGTTTGAATTTCAAGCTTTAAATATATTAAATAAGAAACTATATTGTACATTATTAGATACTTTTTTCTACATAAAACATTTCTTACTGTTTAATTTCACAATTCAGAATCTGTATAACGATACTTAAATATCAATATAATTCCTTGAGAGTCTCATCTAGTCCTAACAAGTTAGTAAAAAGTCAGAGAAACTTCTGATAAACAGTGTACATGCAAAGTCATTGCTGAGAGAAGTAATTAATTTGGATTGCTATTTACAGTCATCTTTCCTTCCCTTTTTTCCGCAACCCCTCACCAGCATTTTTCTCCAATCAAATCAAACTAGCTGATTCTTCATACCTGTATGTTTTGTAAAAGGGACATCTCTTCAGGGGGACCTTAATCACGTGTTCCTGAAGGCCCACAAAAAGGACACTCTGGCTGTGCAGGATCTGAAGGCTCCTGATGGGCTCTCGCTGACTTTTTGGCAGGAGTTCAATTTCCTCAAGCAGGCAGCTGCTTGAAGTCTGGTTCACTGGGGCAAGTACTTTCTTAATTGTGCCATAGTCTGCAAAAGCAAGAGGAAAAGGAGTTACTAAAAATCATAGTTGCAATTCTAACTACTTTGTGTCATTCAGTGAAGAAATCTTTGTCCCATGCCGGATGCTTTCAATGAAATTTCAGAATGTGGGAGTACTTTGACTGGAGTTTCCTAAATGGCTTATAGTACAGTGAAAAAAAAACTTGAAAACAGTAATTGAAGTTTCCTATATGATGTAATACAGTAAAAAATAATTTTATTAGTGCAGAACAGACAGAACAGCAGTAGTTACTAGAAAACAACCTTTCAAAGTCTGGCTATTATAAATGCATGTTCACAGCAAGGGTTACTGATTTAAGTTTATCAGATTGTACTACACTTTACTATGTTTAAAGCAGTTTAAAAAGCAATAAAGTCCACCATTACCCCAGTCTGTTTTAAAATTCTATGTGTTAAAAACTATTGGGTTTATATATGTGTCACATTCATTTACTGAAGCACATATGCATGAATATCTACAGGTTTTAATCGAGTCTAGGGTGAATATAACAACAAAATGAGGCTGCTTCCCTTCTTCTTACTTATCTGGATTTTGACTTCTGAAAAATCATATCTTTTAGCATTCACTCTTCACTTCTACTCTCATTGTGATTTCTTAGCAAAGACAGTTACGCATCACAAACCAGTGTCAGACGACTGATGAGATTTCCGATTCACTCATGCAAACTATAATATCAAAGAACATTCGTTCTAAATGCAAAAGATCACATTCTCACAATGAAAAATATTTTAGATAGCTGCTTGACCAAAACTACATTATGAAATCCCCTTATGTGCCAGCAATGGTAAGTATGAAAGATCCAACACTACAAACGCATACTGAGATCAGCTCTTACTCATGTGAAGTCTTGAAAGACTGTAACATTTCTTGTGAGTCAGTAACAACTGCAAGACAAATGTTTGGGATGCTCTGTTCTGCAGCCCAGTAAATATAGTTTTTGCCTTCACTAGCACAAGGACAGAGGCTTGGTGGGCAGCTGTCAGCACAGGGCCTCAGGATGTGTCTGGCCCTGCCTCAGCGGGAGCTGGTTTCAGCCATGGCAGCAGTTGCCTGGTGGCCACGTGCCTGCGGCCTCCCTGCGTTGGCTTCACTTTGGCAGCACCTGGAGCAGGGGGCTGGCACCCCTACCCAGTCACTGCCCAAAGAACCCAGCCCTTCTGGGATAACGGGGCTGGGGGAGGGCAGCATGCGGCTTCCAAACTTTGCCTGGGAAGTGATGAGGAACAGCAAGGAAGCAACCTTAAGAAAATACAATAAAGTAGACTCAAGCAGACTCTAAAACTGAAGAGGAGGTTGAGAACCCAATATGGTAATTACTGTTAAAACCTCCTTCCTCTTCCTGAGAAAACTGAAGAGTCAATGTCTAAGACCTGAAGAAATACTGGAAGGGGGAGCATAACACCAAATAACAGGGGGAGTTAGTAGGAAGTTTATGTATAAGATTTTAACAATATTACTAATAAAACTTTAATAATTGGATAGTATGGACTTAATTTTATTAGTCAATCAAAACTAATTAGATCAACCATAAATGCTTAGCTCAGTATATAAAGTGTATTCATTTTGCCTCATAACATGATTTTGAGTGCAATAGATCATGTCTGCATGTTAAGTCTTCTGAATGACCTCTTAATTCTTAATATAATCACTTCATATAACTGTTTACATTTTTCTCCTTTCTTGGTATAAACAAGCCTGTCAGGATTTATTGTATGTAAGAGTATTTTTTAGAAAAAAAACCCTTTCCTTAAACGACAATTTTAATTTTTGTTAAAATTTAAAATTTTGGATCGGAAAAACCCTCTAATTTGACTATCACTTTTTTTCCAAACCATCTACAGTAGTGTTATACTAAAAAATTAATTAAATCTTTGCCAAGAGTCAGTTTTGCCTCACAGTTCAGTGATAGCCAGCTCAACCAAACAATATAACGAGCAGTGTTTCCACTGGTGAATGACGGATACAAGTTTTGAGGTTAAAATATGGTCTGAGAACTGCCCAGATAAAAAAAAATTAAAAAAAATCTGTGGCTGTTTTAGTCACTGAGTGAAAAAAAAAATATTTCTGCGCACAAATGCTGGAAAAATGTACTAAGGAAGAAAAGAAGAAGCAGTGAGATCATTCTACACGCATGAACGAGTTGGTATAACTTTATAGATCAGTTAGTACAATTCTATATCACTTGTCTAACTGGCAGCCAACAGATTCAGTATGATCCATGACACATTGCACTTGGCTTGTCATCTTTATCCTGTATGACACAAAAATCAGGGATGCACTCACCACATGCTCCTCATATAGACTAACCTTTCTTCTTCCCACTGTGCCGGGTCTGGCGTGTACAGACTGAGTCACTTGCTGTCACCTCCCCAAAGATAAAAGATAAGTAAATAAAAATGACTGGATGCCTCCTTCCCCCATGCTACATGTACATTTAATTAGAAGTGCAGCTTTGAACAGCAGAATATAATATAAACCAAATGTTTAGTGTTTCTTTTCTCTTCAGTAAATTTGCTTATTGTAGAGGGCAGAATTACTTTTTTTTTTTATGTTCAGGTCTATGACCTGGAGGATAAGGTTACAGCAGCATAATACCCTAGGGGGAAATAAAACATTCTCACTTTGAGAACTGCAGCACTATTGCCTTCCCCAGGACAGCTGTCATTGCTCTTGTTCTTCCTTCTTATCTTCGTACACAGTCTCCATTCTTTCCATTTCCTCTTGCTTTGTTTCAGCATCTCCCAAATAATTCCTTTCCAATTTTTTTTTTTTTTTGGTCTAAGAAGATCAGCACTCATACAGAAATGTTGAAAGTCACAAATGACTGTGCTTTAAGTGAAGAAGCAGTGCCAGAGATCCCACAGATTATCAAGAAGAAGGACTACCCTTCACAGCAGCAATGCGGTTATATGCAAATTCAGTAAACGGGAATAAAATGTTGTCTAAGATCTACCTCTGCCTCAGTAGACTCTCCTACTTCTGACCTTCTATAACCTTTCTTCTCTGCTTTGAATGCCTCCGGCCTATGACTCCAATTTAGCATGGATCACTTGGGAGCCCAAACTAGGCTGAGGATTTGTTTTTATTCCACAGCTATGAGACAGACACAGATTGAGTTGGCAGCTATGTTCATCAGGCTATGGCACATAGCAAGGGTATATAGCTCTTGATCTCCTCAAACTATACTAGCATGTAACAGTGGCTATACCAGGCTTCCTTATAAAGGAAAATCATAGCCATTGCATCAGTACTTTCAAAAGCCAAGTGCTTTGCTCCGATTTGCTTCCAATTCTACTCCAATGTATGCAACATTATGCATCCAGCCTCCAGCAAAGATTGCAGATTTCCTAAAGAAGTTGTAAAAGTGCCATCCTCAAAAGTGGTGTCTATTCAGCCATTTTCACACCACAGTTGTAAAGCAAAATAAAGAGAGAAGTAGGGAAAGAAATGAGTCTTCAATACAGCTCTGGGGCATGAAGGTTTTCAGATGTGTCAATATCTTCCAAGTGAATATTTACTTTATAATTAAACTAACTGTCCACTTCTGCCAAGAAATAGCTAAGAATAGTAAACATAGACCTCGGTAATGGATGTAACTTTATTGCCATGGACACAGGGAAAGTTCCAGTTTCATCACAAATATCAAGGCTGAGTCCAACAGCTATTTAAGAATTTGAATGAACGCCATCTTCACATCCCGGGCATAAGCAGGGCATGCTGGAATAGATCCAGACACCTGACAGCCTTGGTTTAAGGATGACTGAGTATATATGGGAGTAGTAAAAGATAATGACATTGGCCAGAACGAGTAAACAACGTGCTTTGTTAACTTGTACCATAATACTTTCAAAGAGACTTGCAAAACCAGAAACTGAACATTAAAAATACAATTACTGAATGAAGACAAAGAGGAAAGAAAAATTCTAGTTGAAATATGCGTGGGAGACAATGAAGAACTGACTGCAAAACCTGAGATGGGGTTGTCGAGAACAAGCTTGGAGGCTACAGAATCTGTAATGAAAAAAATTATAATGGGACAAAATCAAAGGATGATTTTAAACTGAAAAGCAAAGTTTAAGATGTAAATGGTATAAAGCACAGCCAGCAATGGAGAACACTGCAAGACTGTGGTTGAAATCATTATAACATCTATGGTGACACCTGGAAAGGAAAACAGAAAATGAACAGACAAAACAAATGGCAGATGTAACAAACTAATAAACCAGTAATTTCTTGAGTTTCCTAACAGAAATAAGGACAATCAAAGAAGGTGCAGCAACTTCATGCTACGGAGAAGAATAAATATTTATATGAGCTATTACGTTTCCAAATATTGCTGCATTCTTCAAGTAAAAATTTTTTAACGAATCTTCCAAAATGAGGCAGTACTGAAGTAAGTTCATTTCACTTCTATAAAAAGTGAAAAAGGGCAAAAATCTTTACCCATTCCTTTTTTGGAGAGAAACACTTTCAGTCTTAACTCTTGCCACATTTGATAGTGAAACAAAATCTAATTTAATCTTCATTTTACTGTAGTTTACCATAGTACCTTGCAGAGAGAATTGGTCTCCAGAAAGCAACTGAACCAGCATCTGAACACAAAATCCAAGTCAACATTTTTCAGAGGAGAAGCCTAGGGTATCAACTTTCAACAATGTTGCAAAAAAAGTCATTGTTGCCTTCTAAACTGTAAAAGTTGCCAGCAAAAGAAACTTGTAATAGTCTAAAATATATCCTCAGGCCAGTTGTATGCCTATATTTATGACTTTATAAGCATTCCTGTACCTTACGAACACAATAAGGTGACCTTACAGATCTATATACCATAGAAAAACTCAAAGAACAGCAAAACTAACTGTACATTATAAAGTAAGAACAGTCCATGTAAATAAAGGCCTATTTTGCAATTTTCCCACAAAATATTGTTTAGAAAAGCAAGATGCATTAAACAGATGAAAGAATGCAGTCAATATGGAGGAAAGGAGCAGAAGGAGTAGCCAACACAAGACACAGAAAATGGAAGCTAAAGCTATATTCAGTACTTCAAGTGATATTTTTAATTGAACTTGAATAAGGTACCATCTATTGAAGAAATACACTACTCTATGTATATTATAATATGTGAAAACAGATTCATTTATAACAATGTGTCACCATAATAATAATAATAATATTTTTTTTTTATAAAAAAGTCTTAAATTAGTAGATGGATATTTGGAATAATACATTTTAAAGAGTAATTGAAATGCATACAGTTTACATATATTTTCAAATGTAATTTGAAATAGGCTTTAGAAAATTATACTCATTAACTATTTTTATTTTGTCCATTATCACTGGTTTTGCACACTGTTGTATACAGATTATTATTTCAGTGGGAAAATAAAAGTTTTCAGACAGTATTAACACTGTTGAAATTAAAGAAAAAAAATCTGTTAATGTTAAATTTCTTGTAAATATTACCTATATGTGTATATAAACAGTGTTTACATTCATCATATAACATTTGTATTAATTAAACACCATTGAAACAGAAAAAAAATAGGGTATTAGGGCTGCCTTCAAGGCAGAGGTCTTTCAAAAGAAAAAACTGAAATACCAAACATAAAATTGATGTACAGAACCATAATAATACAAAATCAAAGAAAGTGCAAGGTGAATTATAAACAGCCTGTCATTGCAAAAAAAAATGTATCATCAATATTTGCTTTCCTTAACTGCAGGAACTGAAAGAAAACTCCACTGCAAAGCAGAATGTGCATTTGGTTAATAGCAGAAAATTATTCTGATGACAGAAAATATTAGGTTGCATAAGGGCTTAAGTGCACTTAAGAGAAAAAAAAAAAAAACAGGAACAGCTAATGCAGCAGCTGGTTTAGCCTACAGAGGGAAAGCCCAGTAGTTGTGATTTAGCAATCTGTGTAACATGAAAAAAAGATGCATATGGTACACAGAATATGAGAGGATTTAAAACCTGCTCTTTTTCTCCTTTCCTAAAAATAACTTGAAAATTAGCTAATTAATCAATCGAATAAGGATAATTAAAGCCTTTGCTATAATCTGTTTTCCCATATGGGGGTGGGGGTACAGTTTGGTTTAAAGTAAGGACGTATTTAGAAGAAAAGATAATACAACAATTCTCTGTAACTTAATTTGTCTTTTAACTCTGGGTTTCTAAGATATGTATTCATACTTGATTTACAGGAATAAGTTGTTCATCACACTACAGTCTAAAGGACAAGTGAAAGACTGAGTTTCAATACTTCTGTGTAAAAAATCAAAAATATATTATGGGTAAATGTAATACCTTTACAATGATATAGAAAACAAAAATAATATAATTTGTTTTTTCAAATTTCTACCTTAGTTTACAGAGTTTTACTTTAAATAGTTTCATATTTTTAAATGTATACTCATTACTTCTTTGGGAAAAAAAAAGCGAACCTCAAAAATGAATAATGAATTCTGATGCTTTATCAAGGCATACTTTTCAATTTTTAAAAAAAATTATTTTTATCTTCCGAGCTGGTTTACATGTTCATAGTTTGTCTCTCCATTTGAAATTAAACCACTGAACAATCTGGTCTGTGTGCTAGTTAATCTGCTGGTTTTCTCTATTTTTAATATATTTCTTGGTGTAACAAAATAGATATGATGTGATTTTTCTACAAGTTTCCTTCAAAAATTAAGGTTAAAAATCCGAATATATTCTGTTTTGCAAGCTTGATAGAGAATAAAAACTGTGATAAGCTTGCGAAGAATTTCAACAATAAACTACTCTACCTTGCTATTGTAGCTCATTATCATCATGATGATAACAAGACAATGGTGGATATTAACAGAAATACAGGTATAAAGCACATTTATTAGATTAAAAAGGCAATGAGGTAACTGTATAACAAAAGCTTCTAACAAATAGTATAGCTGGAAATACAAACAGAATGTTGTTGTACTTCCCTGAGAAATGCTGTAAATTGTCCTGCCTTGTTAATATGGAGACTTATTTTTAAACACTATATCGGCTAAATGAAATGCTGTTACCTTCTGTACTATCACTTGCTCCCAGGAACTAGAAAAGCTTAAGCTCTCCCTTATTCAGGTATCTTAGTTTTCTGTACTCCATCATAGGACATTGTTGGAGAAAAAAAGCACGCAAGCAATCTGGAAAACTCACAAATCATTGCTCATGGGCATTTAATTAAATGTCAGTAAATTTAATTAACTGAAGCAACAGTAATCCGTGTGACAAACTCAGTACTATAAAAGCTAGTATTAATACCACTGAAAATCTGGAACAAAAATAAATTGGTTTCTGTCACCTGCAGAAAATATACACAAACCTCTAAGAAGTGAGGCTGCTCTAACTGAAGTTCTTAGATTACCTAGTTGTTTTTTATAGTTGCAAGAATGCAAAACAACTAAAAATCTACATCATCTACCAAATGAGCTACATTTTCAGCTGAACCATTACAGCATCATTGATGGGTCTCAAGAAATAGAACAAGAGATGTTAGATTTTTTTAAAAAGCCACACTCTTGGGCTTGAAAAATCATGCAGCTTGTTTATGTGAGACTTCAGCTCAAAATACTGCATCTGTTTGGTTTTGGAGTTTTTGGCCCCATGAGAAGTAAATATCAAAACAGGTCCTTTCTAGTTCTAGGTCTACTCCAGAAAGGAAAGCAGGGGGGTTGATTTTGGGTTTGTTTTTTTTTTTTATATAGTCTTCAATTTTAAACTGAACCATTCTCTTCCCATGTCAAATTTCAAAAGGCTTTAGATTTCAGAGGTCGTTTATGCATTTTCGCTATTTCTAGAGAGTAACAATAATCTAAGAATCCTTGACTGTATAAGAGCAGAGATTTTTACAGCTTAATAGCTTTTAGGAAAGTCGAAGCACAAACATAGTCATTGTTGGTCTACTAGTATGTTTAGTAGAATGAGAAAAGTTAATAAAATGAGCAGGGAAGAAAAGATTCCCAAATTTAAGGAACACGCTAATCACAACTAATCACAACTAATCAATCAAAATTTCCTACTTCCTATCATACTACACACAGTTCATAGCAATCCTACAATTAGATGTTCAGTTTTCTGGTTTTTGACAATTAGAAAGAAAGAAAGAAGTGCTAAAATGGTACATATATAATTTTAATATATTTTAATAAAAGCCACCTTTAAATTACATATAAGCAGTTTATACCACACAATGTTTAGTATATTAACAGTTTCAAAGCACAGACTAGTTGGTTAACTATCACAATTATGAAACAGGAAAGGTTTGGCTCTTTCTTTGAAGAGAGTTTTGGAAGCAGCAGAAGAAAAAAAAAATTCCTATATTAAAATATTATTCTCAGGGTAAGAGTCCTAGTATTTCTGCAATCTGGTTTGGTTTTGTTTTTCAATTCTTGGATGTAACAACAGCAGTTTTGAAAGATAGTCCATAAACAGCAAGCACACACAATATTTTAGATTTACTTTCTTTATCTTTGGCTCTGACTCCTTCTTATTCCGTTTTTCCTAATACATTTCAAGTAAGTATTGATGTGCTTTCTTACAGTACTGGAAATTAATTTGAATTAAAGCTGAAATGAGGTATATTGTTGATAACGCCTGTCAACAAAGGAAATATGATGGCCTATTACAGGTCCCTAGGCTTTTATGCAGAAGTAATAATTTAACTTACTTGCCAACTACTAAGAATTTGAAAGGTGCAATTTTAGACACAATCTATTTGCACACATTCTGAAATGATTAGGGAGCTTCGTAATGCCTGGGTGGCTCTTCCAAGAGAAACTCAGTTGTATCTCTGCAGCTAGGGGAGTTTCTCACAGCTGTATGTCAAAATTTAATATGTATTTATTTTATGAAGGGAATATTTATGGACTATTTTTTTTTTCTACACAGGAATTAGAAGTATTGATTCAAAGAGTCTTTTGAATAAAAAAGTGCTCATTCTAGACACTAGTTATTCCAAAATAAGTCGCTCTCTTCAAACAAAGCCACATGCTTGGTAAGAAAGAGAAAGAACATGCAAATTAATGACAAACACTGTGGAACAAATATTGAAGATGAAGCTCACTCCTAACCTCCCCCCTCCAGAAAAAAAAAAAAAAAGTTTAGTTTCAATTTTCAAACTGAACAATTTTGGGATTTATCTCTCAATGGAAATCAGGACAACCACCACCTCTCTATATTGTTTTCCAGAGAAAGATTTTTAACCACAATGCATTCTTTAGAACACTTCTATCCCCTGTAGACTTAATTCCCATGTATTACAATGTGTCAAGAGCATCAATAACATATTCAATCTGTAGTTGAATCAGCAAAGGCTTCTTCCAGTAATCACTATGCAAAGAGTTAAAATCTGCTTTAATACAGAAAACACCTACCACTTCTTAACGTACAGGAGACTGTAAGTTGGTACAACTAAGGATTTCACAAGCAGTGTTTCCTATGAATCTAAAATGTATTATATTTTTGAAAATAGTACAATTTGTGTACCATCCCCAGCAGCCATTTCATGCCTCCTATGTCAAATTGGAATGTAAAGCCAGTTCCAGTCAGATTTATTAAAAAATCTTTCACATAAATAGAGAATTCAAGTTCTAAAGGGAAATTCAGATTTATCTGAGACTAGAATGCAAAGCAACTAGCAGCTAAACCAAAGCAGCACGCCTTTTTTTGAAAGGTTATGTCTACAAACTTGAAGCTGCTAACTCCTAAAACTACAGTCTTTTTTTTTCTGCTTTCCCATTGGTCTTTTCTAGAAGTTTAACCAAGAACCCACACTAAACAACAAAACACATTCTGAATCACATGTCTCAGCCTCCACATCAATTAGATCTGTTGTCTTCACAAAGAAAGAATATAAAACCAAATAACTCCTTTTCCTCAGCTTGTTAGATTGAAGCTCATATACACCAGTGGCAATTTTTTACCCTTCCTAGATGTAAAACAGATGTTTCTTCCTGCAAGAAACAAAGTAATTTCAGCAGTCTCAAAATGTATGTATTTGTCATGAATCATGCTTATTGTTCACACCTTTATTTACTACTGCTCTTCCATTTTCAAGCTTACCAGGAATTTTCAGCTTGCCAAAGATGTGACTGAGAGAGACAAGATAGAAACTCAATTTTTTTTTTTTCTGATCTGGAGAAGCTGAATATATCCGTAACAATTCATGCACTCAACTTACTCAGAAGTAAGACATGTCTTTAGAATACCTATAAGCAAAAGCTATAGCAGCTACAGTTCCTTAACAGGCTATAGTAGATAAAAAAACATTTATTAATATTTCAATCTGTGGTACGTTACTTTTATTTATATGACATAAAGCAGCAGTTATTTTAAGACTTTATGAAGTGGTATCTTTTAATGATTTTTTATTTGCAATTTCATTGAATTATTTTTCAATGATAAAAGTTTTAATAAAGAACTTGCTTTTATGGATCAGTTTGGAGACTTGTGAGATCTGGGTTCAATTGCTAGCTTTCTCTCTCAAGACTCCATGTGTGAAACTGGTATTCAGAACACTAATACCATCTAAAGGGAAAAAAAAAATAAAACTCGAATCTTTAATTTTGTAAAACTGTTTTATGTAACTATAACAATATCTTAGTACAGGTACTTTTTCCTACTGAAGATTTAAAACTTCTTTTATTATGCTGTTTTCTTGCACACTGACTTGATTTGCTGACAAATTCAAAACCAAGGATAGGTAGTTACCTTAGTCTATCTCGATAGGCTGAACTAAAGACAGAAAGTCTCAGCTGCAGCCAAGAAAAATCATGAAGTCTCTGAGAGTTTGATACTCTTCCCACCAGTGGGGAAGAGTATCAAAGGGCTAGGAATGGTGAGGAGAGATAAGCAATATACTGAGCCTGTGAAAAACATCTCATCCTTACTCTCAGCAGCTTGTGATGTGATTTTATGCCCTGCAAGCAACAGACGCCTTCCATGTCCTTAGGGAACTTCAGGGAGCACTTTCTGCTGGTTTAAAAAAGCATCAGAAAAACATTTTAATAGTCATTGCAGGAGGCAGCAAGGCATAATCTCTCTAGATGAATTCTCAACCTACTCGGCTTGTAAACTGCTGTGCTCCTGCATCTGCAGGCTAGATGACTGTGTGCTTTGCATGCAGATTAAAACATTGCCAGTGAGTGGATCCAGGAGGGCTCCGTCCCATCCACAGCATCCCCTTCTCTCCTGGATCAACCATTCAACAAGGAAGTGGAAGAAGTCGCTTTGAACTTTGAAGCCCAAGAGAAATTAAACCTCGACTCTACATACCCCATTTGAGTGTTGCTACCATCCAGATCACTGTATCAACATGCTGACCTTTTTCTCGCATGTTCCTGTGTTCATTGCAGAGGATAATCCCATGGAAGGGTATCAGATTTACTTATGTCCTCACATCAAGTATTAATGTCCCCGTCAGAAAGTTGTATCAAAATGTGAGAATTCAAACATATAACAATACTTTAGATAGTAACATCGGTTTAAGAAATGCTGTTCATGCAGAGAGGATAGGGTTGAAACTACATCATAAAATCTTTAGGTGAGGCTTTAATGAGTTCCAGAACAGAAAGTTGTTTCTCAGGACTTGGCAAACAGGTGACTGACAACAACTTCATGTTTGGCTCTAATACCTCACACTCATTCTCTTCTTCTTCCTTGTGGAGGTATCGGGAAATCTCAGGTAGGCAATACAGAGCAAAGGCATAGTTCATAACAACATCAAGCACAAAGTCCTTGATCTTACCAAGCAATAAACTAATTTGTATTTAATTTAACCAAATTCTGTCTATAAAGTTACTCAGTAACAAAAAAAATACTTACAAGTTCATGATAAATGAAGCCAACATCCTTAAAGAAGGTCAGAACAACACTTTTTTTTTTTTGGTCTTGCATCAGATTAAAGTAATTTGGCATGCAAAAAGACAGTTTCTTCCAGCTCAGAGAAGGAATGCACTTCAACAATGTCAGGTTCAAAATTAAATAGAATATCAAGACAATGTTGGTGCATTAAACCTAAAGCCAAAATAAAATGTGCATCTTTATTGCCTTTGATCATAGTTACTGTATTTGAATCAAACAGATCCTGCCATATGCACATTAATCTGTGAGCATGCGTTATGAGACTACCTTTACCAAGAATCTCAATAGATGTTTTTAGAAATCTCAAATATTTTGGTCCATTGGATATGAATTCTCCTTTTAAATCAACACATTATCATAAGAAATAATTAATTAAGGATTGCTTAGGGCTGTACTTGCAGTCAGTTCACTTGAAGTGAGCCATCTGGTTTACACTTAGAGACATAAATTAGGACAACTTAGGCTGCAGTTCAGATATAGATGCTAGAGAATAGTATGACTGGCAACTCTCTTTTCTTCTCAAACATGAAAAAAAAATTACTCCCTAAGTCCAGTTAGATGATAACCAAAGAAACTCAATATCAAGAGCTACATGTGAATAACACCTGTTCTAGAGAATGCCCATTTGGCAATATATTGTAATTGCAGCCAATCATGTTGGCAACACTCAGCTTTCACTCTACTAAAAATCATGCATACATAACAAAACCTGAAGCCCTGAGACATAGAAGACACAAGAATTATTATGGTTGAGAATGGGAAACGTTACACTTGCAAAAAGATGCATAATTTCAATATCCTAGATTCTGAAAAGAGAAAGAAATAAAACTATAAGGTTGCTACTGAGTAAGACGATTCACAATGAAACAAACAAAAAGACTAAATTAATTTCTCAGAAGCTTCTTATCAGGAAAAGAAAACATTCCCATTTTGGAGAGACCTGCTAAAACGTTTAATCAGTAGGTAGGACTGGGCTTTTCAGATAGTGGAGATGACCACCTCTAAAGAAATGTGTAACCTCTAACTAAAGTGGTAGAGTAGATAATAAGCATAGATATTAATCACAAGATGAAATGGTTCTTAAGATTTAAAGCTTGCTTTCTGACACAGAGCAGCAGTGAAGAATGCCGCACTGTATACAAAGGATAAAAAAAAAGCCCTGGATCCCTGCCAGTCTCCCAAAGTTGAGATGTATCAACTCCAAGTGGATCTGACCAGACAGGGAATGCTTACTGCTCCTATTATTTTTTATTGCCTTCCTTCATGCCAGTACAAGTACAAATACCTTGTACTACCTAACACATGCGAAGAATATCATAGTGTTTTCCCACTGAATAAATTTTCCAGTGCCCAGATCAAAGAAGCACTTACATGCACAAGTGGACAAAACTGCTGCTCAGATAATAACCCACAATAAATCTTGCGTGATTTCTTAACTGTGGCTGTTTTCATTGGAAGTGTCAGAAAGACAACTGACTACTGTATGGATCCAGAAGCATCATAGACTTGGCTGACTAGAATGTTTCAGGGACTATCCTCTACTCAAACTCATTTACAGTTTCCATAGTACATGCCCCTATGCCTCAGTCCCCAGATGAGCCAAATCCAGTATATATATCCAGTTCAAATCCAGTATGAAATGTGTATTAAACTTCAGCAGCAATTCCAGCATAAAGCACAGCTTTTGTTCCAAAATACAGACTCTTGCAAGTCACAGAATAAAGCAAATAAGGTATATCTTTACCAAGAAATGCGTTAGCTTATGAAGATTTGCCATATGACCAGAGCTTGGTAAACACAAGGGAAAAAAAAAAGCAAACTCCACAAATTCCACTGAGGAAAACCCCTGCTGGTTACTGGTGGCACTGCTTGTATTTGCTTAGTTGTAAACATTTGGATTTATTGAGGTTCACACGGAAAATGCTGCAGAATGAGGAAACTCATAAACACTAACAAAAACAAGAGTTCAGTAGAAAATTCAATTTAATGATTGCTTTACTGACAGCTCACACTGAATGCCACACATATAATGTTATTATGTGGGTGACCCAACATTTTGAGTTTCTTTCAGAGTCAAAGATGAGCTTCATGTATGGTTTGAACCTTTTTTTCCCTCTATGATTAAGTACTCCACTTTCTTCTTTGGTTGGCAAGGATTCATTGAGTCACTGTTATGCATGTCCACCTTAAATGAAAGGATTTTTAAAAGGCCTTGCAGAATATTCTAAAGATGTTCACAACACTCAGCAATGTGACAAGTTGCCTAATCCTTTATGAAAAATCCTGATACAGCCAAGTCCCTTCAGAGGGAAGGATTCCTCCCTACACTTCTCAGGAAGAGCCCTGAACACTAACAGTGTACTTGAGCAAGAGTCACACAGTTGGTTCAAAGGTCAAACTTCACCCCAAGATAAGGCTAATTCCAACAGCCAAAATTACAGCTAAGCCTGTTAACTGGCACCGTACGCTACCAGGGGCAAATCAAGAGATTTGAATATAGGCTTAGATGCTATTAGATACCTTAGCTTTGAAGACAGTAGGACAACACTGAGTACCATGTAACTCTCTCACTCACAGCTTCAGATCACGTGCATTAGAATTATCTAATAATAAATCAATGTAGAGGTTACCAAGTCTAGTTTCTCTGACAGGAAGAAGAGGTGATAGTAAAAAAAAAATCTAGAAAGGAGGAAGGAAAGCCTATTTGCCCATTCTAGGTTTATAAACTAGTCAAACAGGATCTGAAAGCTCAGTGTCACTGTGATAAAGAATAGCTGGTCTCTTTTCAATGGAAGGCTGGGACTTTACCTCCAGCTCTTCACAATCTTTCCCTCCCTGGCCCATGCATTAGTCTCGCTCCCATGCAAACAAAGCCGGATGTTCTTCAGTCAGTAGCTGCTTCTTGCAGCAATTTCAACTTCCAGCGGTGGCACAGAAGTGTATACACCATACGTTCTCTGGAGATTTATTTATAGTCTTTATCTGATAGAGCTGTGCAATCATAAAGACATAGTGATAATTTGTGAAGAGAAAAAAAAGGGCTTCTCCCTCTTAAATTTGTCCCAGAAGAGAACAGAATACAAATGCCATCTACTTGCAGCAGGCAATTCATGAACATACTATCTAAAATATCAACAAACGATATGAGCAAATATCAGCAACAAACTAATCAAAATCATGACCTATTTATGGGTTGATGATAATAACCAGAAATGACTACAAATAAGTGGTGCTTAATTTGTGAATCAAATAAAGGGCTACGACTCTCACATATAAATTGCTGTCCATGAATAATTTAACCAACTCTAGTCAGAGCCATCTATTTATTAAGAAACCTCTTTAGCACTCTCCAACTGGAGCTGGCAGAATGATTTATCTCTACAAACAGTGGTAAAGTCAAGGGAAATCAGTACTATTGGAGATCTAAAATGCTGGGTTTGATTCTCTAGAGCCCTATAGTATCATTTATAATGATGTAGCCTGAACTTCAGACATGACCATTCCCAATTGGTAACATCTTAAAGCCACTTTGCCCAGTACAGAGGTCGCAATACAGAAGGCAGTGGCAAATCAACATGTCGGTGCTTAAATTACACAGTAAGAGAGCTGTGGTTTACAGTATCCTTCTTTGTCTTTAAAGATATTCTACATGGAAAATAATATAAATATTCCAGCAGGAATATATAGTAAGGATTCTTAGTAATACTAGCATAAATCCCAGAGTGAACATTAGACTATTGACAACAAAACCATGCAATCTGTTAAATCTTTTTTAAAACATTGCAGTAAAATGTTTCCTGGAAAGATTAATAATAAAAACAAAATGTTCATTCATCTAGGGTTTTCCTTTACCACTGAAAAAGGAGCAGAAAATACAGTTATTAATTTTATGGTTTACTGGTTGATTTTTTTAAACAAATGTTCAAGAACATCATGTTGCTGTTAGGACTGGTGTCTTCCAACAAGCATCAGTTTTAGACAGCACAGTAACTGATGACTCTCTTTGCTTGAGGCCTCTTAATATGACACTGCATGAGGACAGAAGGGTAAGAAGTTACAGAAAGTAGTTTTAAAACTTGCAGAGGTGCTTTACTACTGTGTAAAAGTGCATTAAATATTTGTCGAGGAAAGGCATGAGAAACAAAGCAACTGTGTTTTCTGTTACAACAGAAGAGAAATAGTTTTAAAAGACACTGCCACAGTGTATACGCCCACTGTCCATCTGCACTCTGATTTCCCTGTTTCTCTGGTTTTGAAGTAGAAAGAATTAATACATACCTATTACTTTCACTCTTGACTTGTGACTCAAATTACAACTTCATTGATCATTATTATTATTGCATTTATAGCTTAGTTTCTAGATGAAGAAGGTGCTTCTCAAACTGAGAGGAAAAGTATGTAGCTCCTTTCTACAAAAGATACCTATAGATAATTATCTTCCAGTAGTCTCAACACACTGGAGATAATACAGTCAGAAATAGCACTAAACTGGAAAAAATGCAGTCAGTTTAGGCTTTGTAGCTCTCTTCACCATGTGTGAAATGTATACAAGCATACATTTTTGCTTATAATTTTAAGACTGGTAAGTTCACACTTACTACATGTATTATGACACTGTGCACATTAAACTGTGAAAGCTGCACACTTTGATCAGAACCTGTACTCTTCCAGGAAAATGTCAATATTTCATCTGAGATTTTTTAGCAAAAACACACACACAACTTTTTTTCTTGTTAAGAACTTCAGGTGTTCTCTAGGAAAAAAGTGTGTGAACAAGTGTGTTGTACTGATTACAAAACAAAAGGAAACAGAACTGTAACAAAAATCACAGAGGAATCAAATTGTGCACTACTTTGTGTCAACTTACTCCCATCTAGAAAGACAAACAGGAGAAATATAAAGTGATAGTATTTCTAAACTGAGTTTCATGCATACTTTCAAATCTTTTCACTAGTTTGGGACTACTTTCTGCATAATTTACAGCATCAGGGCTTCATGAGAATAATGTTACATTTTTGCCCTTCTAAAGGCATTCCATCTGCATTTTCAAAAAACACATTTCGAAATTTGTTTGTGAAATCTCTCCACTTCACAATAATTTCTGTATGTATTTCATCAGAATTATTTATATCATTATACGCTGTATTGCTACCAGTACTTTTGAGGTCTCAAGAGGGAGGAAAACCACTTTCTGGAATTTATTGGAAAGGGAATTTCAAAACCTGTTATAACATCCTCTAGTCACCTTTAAGCCTCAGATAATACCTGGCTTTACAGCACAAAAGTTCAGGTTCAGCTCAGTGAACAACCCAGTCTTCACACACATGCAATGTAGTCAACAAATCTTTCTTCGCGTTGCATACTCTCTTTATAAGTCAACCATACCCCGACTTCAGCAATGCTAAACTGTAAATCGCAATAACCAAGACCCACCACTGGGTATGTACCATTTCTGCTCAGAATACAGAGGGGACATCTGCTGTCCACCGAGACTGAAGAACAGAGAAAACTTGAGAGTAAAAATGAAGTAATTTTTAAAATATGGCCTTAAAGTATCTTTTCAGAAAGTGCAAATATTACCTTTTCTGAACTCACTAGAAACTGTTTTCAAAATACCCTCAAACTAGACAAAATACATAATAATTTTCTTATGCATTCTAATAAATAAATATATTTTGCAACAGTCCTTTAAATAAGAGCTACTTGCTCTTGTTGCAGCATCCTGTTTTCTGAAAAATGCTTTGAAAATCTTTCAATATTGACAAAGTTTTTAACCATGAGACACCTAGGTATTTAAATTGAAAGAGAGAAATAAAAGGGAGAAAAAAGGGGGGAGGGGGGATAAAAAGGGAGAGAAAAAAAAGAAAAAACATGGGGGAAAAAAGAAGAGGGAGAAACAATACTATGACATATATAGCATAATTTTCCTTGGATTTTCTTTCTCATAGGAAGGAAGTAAAGTCTTTCAAACTTGAAAAGTTGTCAGAATATTGAATTGTTGTTTATCTTGCTCTACTTTTACCTTATTATTATAGATAATTTTTAGTTCAGAACTTCTGTTACTGCTTTCCTTGACTTTCCTTTCTGAAACACTGAAAATTGGTTCAGGGACTTTTGCCTGCCTAAAACTAGAAGCACTGTGCTAGCCCTAAGCATCACAAAATGTGCAGGAATTGATATATCCCTCTATTCTGTGTTAGAATTCAGTGCAGTGAAAGATTAAGATGTGTTTCCAAAGTACTAAAGTATATTTTTGATATGAGTAGTAGCTGTTAAATCCCAGTATATCAGAATCTCCTAGCAGAATGATGACTTGGCAAAGGTTTAGGAAATAAAGATTGTTGACAAAGCCAATTAATGCATTCATTTGCTTACTCCCAGTCTCTCCTCAAGTAATATTATCTCTATTTAAGGTTTAATGAAAGTAAATTACATTGTTATACTGTCAGGGTTATTCTCCTCTGTAATATTTGTATTCTAATAACAGAGTGGATAGGTAAGTGAATGTGAGGTGGGGAGAAGAGAGGATTTTCTCTTAAGTACTGCCCATCTGCTTCAAAGAATAGGATTTTTGCTTTGAGTAATGAAGACAGCAGAGCATTCATATGTATTCAATCCAATTTATATGCCTACCTTTCCACTGAATCAGCTTTGTGCATTTTAAAAGACAATTTTTGGTAAGAATGTTGTAAAGAACTATAATCAAAAAAGTTATGCAGAGTACATCTCACAGAGCATGGGTTGGACCCATCCTGCTTCACACTAGCAGGTATAAACTGCTTATATTAGAATGTACTTCCCTTTTGGCAGCAGAAAGTACAATGATATCTATTATCACAGTCTTGAGTAAAAATGTAATTTAGCCCAACAAATTTGCACATTGTATTGGCATACGATAGAGGATAATTTAGGTTAGAAGGGACATCAGGAAATCTCAAGTCCAATCTTCTGCCCAAAGGTCAACTAGCTATAATATAGACTGGGTTGCTGTTTGGTCTTGAAATCCTCCAAGGATGAAGACTGCACCACCTCTCTGGGAAATTCAATCCACTGCTTGACTGTCCTCGGAGTGAAAAAGTTTTTCTTTGTATCCAGTCTGAAACTCTCTGTCTGTTGTCTCTTGTCTTCCCACCATGCACTACTGTGAAAAGCCTGCCTCCGTTCCCCATGTAAACTCCCTGTAGGTATTTGCAGGCTGTTGCTAGCCCCCCACCCTGCCCCGAAGCCTTCTCTCAGTTTGCTCCAGTTTACCAACACCCTTCTTGTATTGCAGGGAGGCCAAGTCGAATGTAGTCTGAAGTGTGTTGAGTATATGGGGATAACCTCTTGCCTTGATCTACTGGCTATGTTCCTGTCATACAGCCCAAGACACTGTTGGCCACCTTTGCTGCGAGGGCACAATCTTGGCTTACATTCAGCTTGCTGTTTACCAAAGTCGCCAAGTCCTTTCAGCGGAGCTGTTTCCCAGACAGTCAGTCCCCAGCCTCAATCATTGCATAGAGTTAGTCTTCCCAGATTTGGGTGTTCGTATTTTCACCTGTTGCATTTCATGAGGCTCTTGCTAGCCCAACCCTCCAGCATGTTTAGGTTCTTTGAATGGCAACTACCAGTACTCCAGTCTGGTGTTACCTGTACACTTGACAGAGTCAGGTTAGGGCCTGACATCCAAGCAGATTTTATACATCCAGTTGTCTACCCATACAGACCATACATCCTAAGTGGGATAAATGAATATTGTGGGTGACAATGTCAAAAGCCTTGCTAAAGTTGAGGTACTATTCTCTCCTCATGCATAAATCCAGCCATTTTACCACAGAAAGTAATCAGGTTGGTCAGGTGTGATTCACCCTAGGAAATCCACGCTGAATGTTCCCAGTTACCTTCTCCATCACGTGCCCACTGAAGTGTGCTCCAAGGACCTGTGCTCCTTGATTTTCCCTAGGACTGAATGGAGACTAGACTGTTGCTCCCCAGATTGTTCCCCTGGCTTTTTTTTTGAAGATGGAGCTCTGTGGCAAAAAAATTAACTCCAAATTTAATTTGCCACTACTTTTAATAATGCAAGTAAATTAAATCAGAAAAGATAAAATAATGACAATTTTTCTCAGTGTGGTAGTAACTGTAACCCCACTCTTCCACCTCTCCCAAGCATAGACATGTTTTGTGGTGTGAGGAGCTTGGGGTAGATGACATTGCATACAGGAGTAAAGCTGGACACTGGAGGAGTTCAAAACTATTAAACTTGGCCTGCTTCCAAAGTTACTGATTATTTTCAAAGTTAAGGCTGCTGCATTTTAGTTTCTGTTGTGCACAGAAGCTGTGGTGTTTTCTCAGTAATCTCGTACCACATGAAGTTTAGGATGCAAACTCAACACTAACTGCTCCACAGCTTTTATGCAAAGACAGAACTATGGAGAACTAAGATACTGCATCATTACCACTACAATAAAACTAAAATTATGACCTACATCCCAAAGAGGGTAAAATACTACTTTTGTCCTCAAATCATAAGATTTTAAGTAAATTACACTGTGTATTTTGGTATATTTTCAGATTTTAAAACTACCCTTACGTACTCTAGGTAATGTATTTATACATAAACATGTATGGTAATGTCAAATCTACCAAAAAGGTAATTTTTCTGAAAAGTGAATATTAATATTTATTGGAAAATAAAGCTTAGTACTTACACTTTATTGGGGGGCAGAGGGGCAGAAGGAATGTTAACAAAAACCACTGTGATTCAGTGAAATAGAAGTTAAATAGAGTTGGCTATGCCAAGAAAATCTCAAAAACACAATGATGTTACCTGGGGTTTTTTATCATGCATTGTCCCATTACATAAAAGCATGTGCTGGAGTCAGACTAAAGATCCAGCTAAGGTAGTATCCTACTTCCATGAATGACCAAAACCAGAGGTACAGAGAATAATGAAAGTGGAAGGCAAGCATATATCATAAGTAATACAGAAGCAGTATCTTTTTAGCAGCAATAAAGCCACATAAAAAGAACCTTGAATCTTTATAGAACACAATTTATTAATAAACCATGAAACGTACAGTTTTAGATCCTCACTTACTGAATCAAACATAAAAGGTAACACAGTATGGGAAACTGAAAACTGAAGACAATCAGAATTATGAAAAATGACATCATTTTCGGTGCTGCAATTATAATGTAAATATCCCACGATGCAATGATAGTCTCTTCATATAAAACCAAAAACCAATTCAGTACACGTTTCTGTAATTCAGTTTCTGCCAGGAGACTTCTACTATACAAACAGCACTTAGTATTGGCACAATTTCAATTAAAATGTCATGATTTACCAACCAGAGGACTGTTTTGACTAGAATTGGTCAAATCCAAGCACATTTTTAACCTATCAAAAACTTTTATATTACTGCGTGTCTTTCAAGCAGCACAGTGAGAAAGCTATGAGGACCACATGCAAAGAAATACTGTCTCACCTGAATGAACTAAATTACTATAAAATTTCTTCAGATTCAAAAGAAGCAATCTTCTCTGAAAAAATGTTATTATGCTTTCAAGAGAAAATTAAATTCTGTATTGAAACATAAAGCACATTTTTCTTGGGCTCTTCATAAACAATATGCTACAGAATATACAACTTTCATTAGCAAATCATAATCTTAGTAATTAAAATGATTGATCCAGTTTCTACTGAATCAATTACAATTTTGAAATTTACTTCATTGGCTGAAAGATCAAATAAATAGAATTAGGATTTTTTTCCTCTTGTTGATCAAAAGCTTCTTTCCCTAAATTTATTGCATTTGGTGCCTACTCACTGTGAGACAAATGACACACATTAACAAATTGCTTTGATGAGCTATCCCTTACTAACATGCATGGGACTAAGTATTTAAGAACTACCCTAAGTTTTATAACATGAGGCTCTAAATACTCCAAACTAGTATTTCAGTCTCAGCTGAAGACATCCATGTTCTGCAAAAATATTTCTCTAACACCCTTACTATTTCTAAGAAGCTTGCTATTTTGAACCAAGAAAGTAGTATTTCTAATGAAAGCAATTTTAGGTGGAAGTTTTTTTTTTTTTCTTTCACTGTGAAGCTCACATAGAAATGGGCAAATAATAAGGCAGGGTGTAAAACTGCACAATGGATGACTTACAAATTAGATTAAAAGGAAAGGTAATAAGATATTTGTAAGCAGAAAAGACAGAAATAGCAATAGCAGTAATTGTGTTCACTATTCATAGAGTTACTTGTATCTCAGAGGGTACTAAACCATCTTATCTTGGGTGAGATTGTACCCTGAACTACATAAAAAGAATAAAAGACAGAGAAACTTATGAAGTCATGTTTGCAGAATTTCCAACTCTTTGCTCCCTCAAGAGACTCTAGGCTTCATACCTTCAAAGGAAAATAGGAAACATACCAAAATTTGAGTTCACAATATAATATAAACAAAGACATTACAAACTGCTGAATTCATCTACTCAAAAGGCAGAAGGCAGAGAATGCTGTGAAAGAGGAAAATTTGTTGTTCAGGTGCACTATACATATTTCATAACTGATTCACAGAATATTAAAACTCATAGACCTCATAAACTTTAGCAGTTATCACAGAAATGCAGAGTTCATACCTGTGGCAAGATAGATGATATGGAAAAGCATGTCCTTGCCCTGCACAACATCCACAACCACATGGGAAAATCGGCTGTTGTCTTCCATGAAGTAAGGAATTGGAATAACTGGCTGAACGACCTCATGCATTAAGAAGAATTTTTGAGCATCTTGAAGATTTCTCTCAGTCAGATTTACATACAAACCCTGGTCCATGGTGCCACACTGTAAACACAGAAAAGTAACATTACTATATGTGTCAATGATAACAATAGATCTACTCTCTTATTCACAGCACAAGAAAATAAAAACCAAGAGCATATCCTGTAGTGACACTATGGAATTCCACTTTCAGGTCTCATTTAGGTGCTGACCAGACTGTCCACACAGTGACTGAGGAAGCTCTGCTTTCCTGAGGCAGCACTATGGAGGCTCCCCAATTTTGAACAATATGGAAGTGTCCCAGTCTGACTACCAGAGGGTGGCTATAGTAATATTTTGCTCTATCCTAAGTTCACAGGGCAGGAAGGAGAAAAACTACCATCCAACAAACCACAGAATTTTCTGACTAGTTTTCTTTATAATTTAAACAGACACCGTGCTAAAGACATAATACATTTTCAAAGGAAATCCCATGTCCCACCACAGCCAGTGTCTGACAGAAATCCCAGGTCAAAGCACCACACACGGTTCTAGCAGCTCCTTCAAGCCCTGTGCTTACTAGCCAAGAATGGACAGTGCAGAGCTCTAACTACAAAGCGTAATCCATGGCAAAGACATTTTTGCTTTGGATCTGACTGTATTTTATATCTGAAAACTGTACTCTTTTCTTACCGGAAAGCATTCACTAATTGCAGTTAATTTTAGCATCTTTGTGTTTAAGTATTCAACTAACTAAGGACATAAAAGAGAAAGCTGCTTAGCAGATATGAATATGTAAACATCTGCATGATTACTCACACATAATTGCATCACAGAAGTAAAGCAGTACTTCACAACACTTACTAAATACATCGGTGATGTGAAAGGAGTACTCAAGTCACACTTTTAAATTCTATTCTATTGTGTCATAAATTATGCTACATATTACGGCATGAACAAAATAATATATTGTACAATATATTATTGTGCCATGTTTTCAAAGTGAAATTAAGTGATCATTGCAAATTCACAAGCGTTAAGAAGAGCTCAAATAAATAATTTCATAATGAGAGATCATATGATGAAAGACAGTTAAGCAACTGGCAAGAACAATTGCTTGCTCTGTGAGCACCCTGCATGTCAGGCTACTGAAAAAATAAACCACATCAAAGAAGAATTTCTCTGAATCTATCAAGCAGGAAAGATTCCAGCTGCAACACTCATAGTATAGTGAAATACATATGGTCCTTGGTCTTACAATGGAAATTGCCCTGTGTAAAGCGAAAAGCAACAACCTCTGGAGAAAAACAGTGTTCCCCAAAACTGTGACTCCAATAATATTTTAATCTGGAAAATATTTCATTAACATAATCCAGTCTTGGAAATCCAACATCTGATGTAACTATCACTACATAGCAGTAGTCTTCCTTCAAGTCACATATTTCTGTCTGTTATTACTGAGTAGGTAAATACTTCGAGGATAAATCTACTTCTGAGACTACATATACAGAAGTTTTGGTATTTTATCATAAGCATTCTACAAAAGAAAAGTCCTTTCTGGCAGGGAAACCAGTGATTCAGTGTTGTGGTTTAGGCCTAGTCACCACACAGTTGCTGCTCTCCCTCCTCCTTCTCAGCAGGATGAGTGAGAGAATCAGGAAGAAAGGAAAGCTCATGGGTTGAGATGAAGAGAGTTTACTAGGATAGCAAAGGAAAATGACAACAATAACAAAATACAGGGATACCAAAACATACAAAACGAACGATGCACGATTTCTCACCACCTGATGTCCCAATGACAGATACGGAGTAAATTTAGCCTCCCTTAGACCCTCTTCTATCACTATTTTGACAATACAAATATTTCTACAATATGTAAAAAGCTATATACAAATGTAGCCTGCTTCTGCAATAGGGCTTACTTAAATGGTGTCCTGTCACTTGGGGCTAATGCCAAACATACTATTTAGGACAGGCAACATGGGTCTGGCCTGTAAGTCAGAGCAAATTCAGTGCCTTGTTTTCCTTTGTTTGCATAAATAAGGAAGTAATCAAAACTACCTACAATTTCCAATGAGTGATTCTGTTTCACGGTTGCAAGGATCTCATGACCCTTACAAGATATGGAAGGCTGCTACAGAAGCAGCACTAAACTAGTGAAATTGCACTGAGATTAAGGGAGGGTGAAAGATGAATCAAGATGAATGCACTTAAGTACCTTGGTGAAAAGCTTTTGCTGTTAATCACTAAATTAATGCTGTTTTCCCTTCCATTTCCCTTGCTAGAATAACAGTCACTGAAATTGTCCTAGTAGGAGTGGTGAGTATGTAGAAGAAAACATGCGTATGTGCTTACCTGAAATACCCTTCTCTTTTTGTAGAAAGTTCCACTGAGTGACCCAACTTGGACTAATTAGTTTTATGCTGTCAGTCAACTGCAGATTATTACACCCTCTGAGGCTGACAAGTTCAAATGAGGGGCACACTACGTCACAAATTCTTTTAATCAGACTCTTCAGGGAGTGTGGAGCACCTTGCATAGGAAAATACGCAAAATCCTGACCACTCCTCCTTTACCCTCTTCCCACCCTCTCTTTCTTTTTTTTCTGTCAAACAGCGTTCCTTTCTCAGGCTCTAGTAGTACAAATACAATGTAAAAGAGAAGAGTAGTTTGATCATACTTCAGCCAGGAATTAATGTTCCCTTGACAGAAAAGTACAGAGTTTCATTTTAACAGAAGACTGAAGCTAAGCCTTTGTTCTCCTACCCTTCAAAGCATATCTGCTTTTCAACTCAAATTATTTCGTGGAAGGATAAAATTAAGTATGTTGAAATAAGGGGATCTTTTAAGGCTTTTTTTTTGGGGGGGAGGGGGTGGTAATTTTTTTAAGGTCTTAGGCTATCACATACTGCAAAACCCAACATGTAAATATGAACCATTCAGCACTTTGGAAAAACCTCATATAAATTGTTTATAAATTGTTGTCCTTCTCCCATGTATCTGTACCTGAAAATTAGGATTGGGATTGGGATATGGAAGCCAAGCAGAGCGAGAGTTTTCCTGGTATTTGAAGGGTCCATTAAAGGCCTGAGTTATGGCACTCAGGTTGAAAACACAAACTGCTGAGGCTGCTATGCTGTTCCTGCAAAAGAAATACAAACATTAACCTAAGTAACAACATTAAGAAGTCCATTTGCTGAAAAACTAAAAAAAAAAAAAAAAAAAGGCAGTAAGTCACCAATCATTCAAGTGATTAACAAAGCAGCTATGATCAGTCAGGATATGATATCTCAATATAATGATATATGATGTACTGATTTAGGCACAGACATTGGATTTAAATTTTTTGTCAGCTTTGCTAAGTAGCTGACGTGGGAGAAACTCAGAACTTCCTATGTTCTGCTACAGCTCTAACTCCACAAAGCCATACTTTCACACATAATCACATGCATTGGCGACACCTTTCTTCTAGTTACAAAGTTCAGGATGAGATTATTCTCAGGGCTCATTAATTTTTCTTCTATACAACCAATGGCAGCACAACTGAGGTAAGAATTTTCAATGTATGGTGTGTCTCTGGACCCAATGTAATCCTTGGGTAAGACACCTCCACAAAAATCCCATTTTCCAAGAGATGTTGTACAGCAATAAGAACGTAAGTTCCAGAAACCCATCAAGAGAAAATGTGGACTGCATACTTTACAAGATACTCCATTAGAGGACTAAACAGGAATAAACAGCAGCCAGGCAAAACATACAATTTCCTGTTCTTGTCTTGAAAATGTGGTATACATGACAGTATAATCCAATGACTATGAGAGCTCATAATACAGGATACTGCATTGTTCTCTTTCACGATTTGAGATAAAGGGACAATGAAGGTGGCAGTTGCACAAATTTCCATTGCAGGTAAAACTGCTGACAATCGATCCACATAGCATTCTTTTTTCTCTTTTTCCCCTCCCCTTCTTTGTAAACTTAGCTTGTAATTTACACAAGGCTTAAGAAAGACTACTATAGAAGCTCCAAAATGATAGAAACAAAAAATTACCCCAGGGGATCAAATTTACCAACAACTGAAAAAAGAGTTAGGATAGATGAATTCAAAAGCAGGACAAAAGCACAATTTGCTTTCTGATGCTTGTCACTGTTATTTAAAAGAATCCCCAAAATTTGAAGTTTCATGCTAACAATTTCTGCACAATCAATTATAACTGGACTTGATAATTCCTTGCCTATGTAAACTATCACTAAAGGCAGCTCACTAATATTATTAACCATAAGAATGTCTTCTCGAATATATTGAAGTCCTTAAAGGACATCAGACTCATGTTTATAGAGTTTTGGATGCTCTGAAAGAAACAAAATCATCTTCATTATGAAGCAGTGGCTATAGTGGACTTAATAGTCAACCACATATAAAGGGTGCAGGCGTTGCTACTACTCAGATATCATGTTTAAAGTAACAAAGGATACTTCTAAAAGGAATTATTCTTTTTTCCTAAGAGTTAAGTAACTCTTGATACCAAGATCAGAGTCTAGGGAGCTTTTATGTCCATTCAGTGTTTTAATATTTAACAAATTTTAATTCTTAAGACCAAATTGTACATTTTTAAATTTCACCTTTACAGTTTCAGTTAAAATTAGATAAAATTCTTAGTTTGACTCTCAAATTCACATAAGCAAATGTTAGAACTAATTCAAAATATGAAGGAGCACCTCTTGTGCTCTTTTGAGTAAGGTGAACTCTTCCTGACATGGTCAAATTCCATCAAGACAAATTAATTATCATGTCACATTACAATTCTAAAATATTTATTTCATAAATACATAATGTATTTATGTACTACAAAATGAAAAATAATGTCTTTATAAGAATGTATGAAAAAGATGACTCAATAGTCTTAAGCACAACTGGCTCCCTGCTGTAAGAAAATATTAAGAATTCTTCCCTCTTTCATACGTCTTCAACAATTCATATGGGAAGCATTTATAACTGACACTTGTTCACAAGAGGACAGTGGATTGGGAAAAACAGTAGTTTGAATTTATGATGTTTACTTGGCAAATTCAGAAGAGAGCAGCTCAGAAGCTTTAGTTTTTACTGTCACAAATAGCAAAAAAATAAAATATATCATGGAAGTCACTTACACATTAGTGGTGAAAATCCCATAGATCAAGTCCAATTCTGGCAGGAAGAAAGTGCTCTGTAGTTCATTGTAGTAAAATGGAATTTCTCCAGGGCGAGAGCAGTTCAGCCGAGCTTTCATGAAGGTAGTCCAGGTATCCTCCAGCACGAACTTGCCACCAATATCGTTTTTGCACACTCGAGCAGCACGAGAGAAGACTGTTTTCCCACAGTCATGTTCTACTGCATTCTCCCGGAAGAAGAAGTAGGTAAAGTTCCCAATGTCATAAGATGACACAAAATTTGGCTCTGAAAATAACAGAAGAAAATATATCACCTTATTGTGATATATACATTCATATTAACATGGAAGTTGAATTTATCTTCAGGCATTAGATTTAGAAAAACACATATTTTATTATCCTTGCAAGGAATTGGCACTGTGACATCTAAGCAGGCCAGCTTATGTCCAGCCAGGATTATGAGCTACATGAACATGGCTAGACACGTCTATGTGCGACACGTGTGTCTATCGCACATAGTTGCGCTGGGCAGTCCTGGCCCAGCTAACTGTACTCTATCACAAAAGCATCACTGAGTTTTTCTTCTCCACACATGGGCATGGTGTATTTTTCCATCATAATTGCTTTATCTGTTGTGTAAACTCTGTTTCTTCTTTGCCACCATGCCATTAGCAGAATAATGGATGGTAACCAAGTGTGACTAAGAACATACTCAGAGACTGTAACAAAAAGAAAGAGAATTCTACATCAGAGCATTTGATGGTAAGATAACCTAATTTCAGCCCTGTCTCACTTAAACCTTTGAACAGCATTACAATATTTTTTTCTTTTTTCTTTTTTTTTTCTAAAAATCTAGTAAAAACTGATAAAAGAAAATGACAGTGATATAGGAGAAATTAGAGAATATATTAAAAATTCTAGAAAACAACAGATGGCAACATTTCTTTAAAAAAAATCAAAGGAAACAGTGGATACCAAAGACAATAAACATGTGGCCCATTTCCCATAAGGATTACTAAAACTGAGAAGAGTCCATGACATCAAGAGAGATTGACAACTTGATGAGTTCTTAAAGGAAAGACAAAATTGATACACTGATAGATGGAGTAGAGTCCTCCTCATGTAAGGAACTGGTACCTCTGAGAAACAGGCAAAATTTTTGGTTTTGTTCACAAATTTTACTCTAAAGTGGGAAAACAAAGAAACTAACAAAACTCTTTTAAAACCATCTGTTGTTAGGAAACACTCCAAAGAAACTCACTAGGTGAATATTGACAGCACTATTGTATTGAAAAAAAGCTGCTGTAATTGAATCTAAGCATTTTGTGGGAACATCTCAAAATTGTCAAAACTTTTGAGCGGAACCAGAAAGGCAAGCAAGCTGGCATTCCCACGCAGCAGTCTAAACTCTGTCAGACAACTCTCCTCCAACGGTGGCCCAGCTCCCAGCTCACATGGCCTCTTCTGCTGCTTCCCTCTCTATTTGCTGTGCTGAGAGTCTCCAGGGCAGGTTTTTTTTTGCCGCAACCTTCATCAGCTGCCTAGGATATTTGAAGCTGAGCAGATACTACAGCTCTCTAACTTCTCCCTGTAACTTTCACTTATTATTTTATTAGCATGTCCTGGAGATTAGTCTGTAACACACCCCATGTTCTCCACACTCAGATCTGCACAGGTCTTTCACTGGAAAGTAGCAATCAAATATTTTTGAGGATAACTTTGTGGTATTCTGAGGTCTTATAAGCTACATAGTACCAGTGCATTTGTGTGTAAAAAAAAAAAAAAAAAGGCAAAATAAAGTAGTTTGATAGGACTTATGATAGCTATAAATGTAAAATTGGATTGATAATACACAAAAAATTAAACTATTAGTAATGTTTTCCGTATTAGAGCCTCACATCTTCATGCCACATGTGTCTAAAACTTCCATTACATTGCCTCAAAGGCTTCAAAAACCTTTAAACTTCATTATTAGAGTTTAGAGATTTGTAGAAATAATTCTTAGTTGCTCATGAGCTCTCATTCTTTAAATATAACATGTCATGCTGTCACACATTTACACACTAAACACTGAAAATAGAGAAAGCTGAAAAAAAGACCTTACTTTTAAACTTTGTTAATATTTTTTTCTCTTAAAATGTGCACGTTTGCCAAATAGGTAACAGAGTAGAATGATATATGAGATTGAATTACAAGTATCAACACTAAGATGACAAAAATACGTGGCTAAAAATCACAAAATTGTATACTATCACATTCTAGACAGCTTAGATAGTTTTGACAGGCATCAAATATTAAACATAGATCCAGCAATACTAGCATGCAAAGTTTTTTTCCTATTATAAAGCCCAATTATGCTTCATTCATTCTCAGTACACATCACTATTCTCAGCTCTATGGAACAAACCTGTATTTATTTAACTATACTAGAAATAAAATCTTTTTAGGAATACCAGTGTAAGTAAAAAAAAAAGAACCCACTGTCCCTCATTATCCAACTTCAGTTTACATCCGTACCACACCTAGCTATTTTTTCTCTTACTCTGTAATGTACTTTCTTCCCTCACTCTATGCAATATCCTTTTAGATCATTTTTAAGCTCATGGAAGGAACTACTGTCTGTGGAGGAAAGAAAAAGCATTCACTAGTCTGAGTGTAACTTGGACTACTTGTCCACCATACTAAGGTCAGGTCTTATATAAAGCAATACCCACTAAAGGTACACATTAAGAAAAGCAATCCACCTGAAATAGCATGAAAAAGTAAAATTTTCCAAATAAGCATTTGACTTTTATAGCTTATAACACTACTTGCTCTTTGAAATAATTTCAAAAATATCTTGACTGACGTAAAAATATTTTACTTATTGTGCAAATACTCAACACCAATTTGATCCACCCACAAAAACATCCTGTACAACCATTAAACACGGAGGCCCTGCCATACAACAAGGCCTGATCATCCTTTTTCTCGCTGGAGGCCCACTGATGTAAAAATGTCTTTCATTAGCACAGTAGATTCTCACTGCAGAGCCAAAAACACTACTGGAAGCACTCAAAGTGTGGAGAATAATGAGTTACAAATAAAATCTTCACAAACTCTGGGAATAAAAGTCATATGAAATGCATTCTGAATGTTTTTAGGGTTCTTCAAATATCCATGTCAATCTTTCAAAAGACAATATTTTGAAGTTGCATTGATAATCAACATACATGTACAAATAAAAACTAGGACTCCTATTTCATGGATTCAAAACTGAGAAAAAATATATACATCTACAAATATCTATGCACATACTTTACTGATTATGAACTGATGAAAATGTGACCTGCTGTTGAAATTTGTGAAAACTGTTTTCATTTTCACAAAATGCAATAATCTCAGAGCTACCTCGGGGAATTCTGTGGATATGGAGGGATTATCATGTCAGACTGTATTTATGTCATCTTCTCTTTGGGAAAAGTGAACTGAATCACTTCAAAGCTTCAAAGGAAAAAGGAGATTCTTATCTAGGAAAAATTAGTTCATATGTTTTCAAATATGAAATAGCTGTGAACTGCTATTTGTTGACATGGAGGCCTTCTCATAAAAGTTTTTAATGAAGCAGATGAAATGACTCTCTTGCTTCCTGCTGAATTTGCAAATAGTTCTTGAAGGGTAAACACATCTCATTTGTGAACGATGAGATCACCATCACAACTGCAAGGATTCTGGTATGTGACAGGATACAGCTAGTATGGATCAACATGAGAATGTCAACCTGTAATAATGTCACAAGTATTGTCTATGACCTTTATAGGTTTTTGTATATTCAACTTACAGATGCATCAGGCTGACTAGACTTTCTCAAATTAAACAGAACAAATGGCATCGGGAAAGCAAGAAAATAAGTTTGTAGAAGTGACACAACAAAGATCTCCAGCGTACAACATGGAGCACTGCTACACAGATACACAAGCCCATGCACTGAAAGCACTAGGTGGCTAGTTAGTGCTGCCTTTGGGCAAGCACGCTGTAGTGTGCTATTTCTGAAGTTTGCTTACTCAGCACAAAGCCTAGGAATCTCTACAGCTTCCTTCATGAAGCAGCATGATTGTCCTGAAAGGGAGTTTCTCCACAGACTCTTCTAAGTTATTGCAAAAAAAAAGATGACTGAACCATACAAAGAGAAGACAGTGCTTCAATATGAAGTAATCTAATAGTTTTTCTAAAGACTGGAGACAAACTTACATTTTCCAAGGAGCACAGTCTCTGTTCTCAAAAAGAAGGCACTTACTAGGAAGAGACAATGCTTCCCTTTAGATTACACTCCCTTTCCACCCACCCAGGGAACCCAGAGACTTAAGAGACCAAGTCCATATTCACTGCCAGAGCGACCACACGCTGATGCTGTCTGACAGTGTCATAGAATCATAGAATCTTTAAGGTTGGAAAAGACCTCCAAGATCACCAAGTCCAACCATCAACCTAACACCACCAGGTCCACTAAACCATGTCCTGAAGTGTTCACTGTCCCTGTAGGGACTGGCTGCAGCCCTGCCACGCAGCACATGCTGATGCTGCACCCCAGAGAATGGAATTCTTGTAGCATGACAGCAACGGGTGCACTGCATGCCCTGGGAGGTGGCGTAAGGACAGACAAGGGGATTCTGGAGTGCAAAGCTTACTGGGAATGGGATGGGACAAGCTGGAGGGCAGAAGGAGTCAAATGGCGCAGCCCCACCTTTATGGCCTCTTTCTAATGGCGCATAAAGCAAACTTCTCTCTGAGTCACACTCAGGTTTTCACTGGGAAAACAGTAGCAAGAGTGGTCTAAAACAAGGCTGGGAAGTGAGACAACAATTAAGCAATACAGATGACCAAGGGTGCCATGTATAAGCTTATTTCCTGGACCTCTTTTATTTAGTGTAGTGTACATGTAGTCTGAGTGGGTAAAAGGATGAGAGGAATTGTACAGAAATTTTCGCTGAGAAGAGCAATGGGAAACAGGAGCCTGAGAGAGTTCTGTGAGAGCATCTGAGGTAGTCCTGGCCTCTTCTCGCTTCCTGAGCTTTGGAGCAAGAAAGTTTGCTTGTGTTCTTTACGCTATGAAACTCCACATCCTCTGAAGTAGATTAATATGACTTAATTTACCTAGTTAATGTATGCTACTGTTGCCAGAGTGAGCCAAATGACATGGAATGATTCGTCTGCCTTTCAGGAGGTAACAGCAATTAACCTTAAGAATTACAAGGTCCAAAGCCTACTCTGAGCAAGAAATAGCTGTGATTTCCACTGTCACTGTGAGAAGTGACCACTCACATCTCAAGTGCAATGCATTCAGAGACCCAGTCAAAAGTTAAATTAACCCCAGAAATGTGAAAAGAAAGCTAAAAATAGAATTTGTCATATCTAGACACGTATCAGATTATACACATACACAAAATAATACACACACATAGATATATGTATGTATAACATATTTGAAATCTTAGAAGCCTAGATACTGGTTTAATGCTGAACGACACCTGCCTGGAGCTTGTTCATTGACCTCACTGGAACAATGATTCACATCCTCATACTGTTGGTCCGTAACAGTCCATTTCTTCCAAATATTTGTATTCAGCCAGAGATTAAATTCTAGGAAGACGCCTTTGAGGTTTTTTTCAATAAGGTTCAACCTCTATCTAGAAATGCTCTCCAAAACAGAAGCTTAAAATAATGGAAAGAATTTAAGCTTCAAATGTGTCAGTCTACTATATTTTCTTTCACCTTACCGACATAATTAATGAAGTCCACTTCCTATTTGCATATTGCCATCCCTGTGTATTCACTAAGTATATTAATTTAGTGTAGCCCTCTGCAGCTGTTGGAAAAGAGTACAGACCTTGCATTAGCTGACCAAGGCATCACTGCTCATGAGTGTTTAAGGACAAATCTTAATCAAATCAGTAAAATCTTCCTACAGTGTTAAATATCTTAAAAGTAATATATAACTTGTAATCATCATAGTTATATCCATCCTCAAGAGCTGTAAAATATTAAGCCTTGGGATAAAACTGGTGGAAATAATTGTTTATTAATATCTATTTTTCCTCTATGTTTCATAATTACCTACATCCTTCATCCTTACAATGCTAGACAGTCATAGCTTAGCTGGCTACCAGTCTATTTTGACTACTATTTCTTCTGTAATGCCTCAGCTCTCCATAATTTCTTTTAAATACTTTTCCTTTTGCTGAAGATTTTATGGGTATGGAAGAGCAAGGACTGCAAAATACACTAAAACTGTGTATGCCAGACATTTTTTCCAGTGTTCTCTTACATTGCCAATAGATTTTATAATACAACTCAGTATAATCATAAAAGTGAATGCACTTATTACATACTGCATTTTCCTAATGTACTCTAATAAATTCTGAAATACAATTATTTCTTTTCCAAAAAAAAATTTTCACATATAGTATGACAAAATTCCTTGTTTTATTGCCTGTTGTTTATTTCAAATAAATCTCCTTCATTTTCAAGGTAAAGTGTTCTTAGCTGGCATGATATTTTGCAATTTATTATATCATTTTGCTGATGCAAATTTGGCAGTGAAAAACTTAGTGACAGAAACCATTCTCTACTCTGATTTAATCCTTAACAGTCTCATCTGGAGTTCAATGGATTATGCATCATCTATATTCACTGGACAGACATCTTGTATAGCAGTTGTCGTAGTTCAGCCCTGATCAGGACCAGACTACGCAGTCTCTCTCTCACTCCCCCCACCCTCCGAGAGAATAGGGAGAGAAAATATAAAGAAAAATGGCTCAAGGTTTGAGATAAGGACAGGGAGAAATCCTTAAAGTTACCGTCACAGGCAAAACAGACTCGACTTGGGGAAAACTATTCATTTATTACTACAAACAGCAGGATAATGAGACAGAGAACAAGATAACCTCCCCCCACCTCTCCCTCTTCCCAAGCTTAACATTATCTCTACTACCTTCCCCTCCCGAGCGGCACAGGGGGGAAGAGGGAATGGGGGTCATGGTCAGTTCATCACATGTTGTTTCACGCCGCTGCTTCATGGTTAGGGGAAGAACTCCTCACATTCCTCCCCTGCTCCATCGTGGGGTCCCACCCCTACGCCACAGTCCTTCGTGGAACTGCTCCGGCGTGGGTCATCTCTTCCATGGGTGCAGTCCCTTCAAAACAGCTGTCCCAGCGGGCCCTCCATGGGCCACAGCTGCCTTCAGGCATCCACCTCCCCCGGTACGGGGTCCTTCACGGGCTCCAAGTGGATCTCTGCTCCTCCGTGGACCTCCATGGGCTGCAGGGGGACAACCTGCTCCACCATGGTCGTCACCACAGGCTGCAGGGGAATCTTGGCCAGGAGCCGCATTACTCCTCCCCCTCCTTCTGAACTGACCTTGGCGTCTGCAGCCGTTCCTCACAACAGGCTGGTAGATGTCTCTCAGGATCTTTTTTACATCTTATTCACTTCTCATCTCCTCTCCACTTCTTGCAGCCGGGCTTGACCGAGTCGGGCCCAGTCGGCTGCCTGGCGAGAGGCCAGAGGGTGAGGCCTGCAAGGCCCATGAGGCCTGCGCCTCCCCCTCTGCGCCTCTGCCCCCGCTCAGCTTCTTCACATCTTCTCTTCTCTCTCTTTTTTTTTTTCTGTTTTCCCATTCTTAAATACGTTATCGCAGAGGCGTTATCACGAGACATTCTGCTACCAATCAGCTAGGCCTTGGCCAGCAGTGGGTCCGCCCTAGGCCTGGCCAAGTCCACTGAACAAAGGGGAGCGACTTCTAGCAGTTTCCTACAGAAGCTACCACCTTAGGCCCCCCCTCACTAACAAAACCACGACAGCAGTATATTGGGAGAGGGGTGAGGATCAAAAATATAGTGGACTACCTTAATTCACTCAGAGCTTTGAGAGCTTTGGGCTATAGGGATCTATCAAAAGATTCAGACATTTGGATGGTTACTTAAAGCTCTGAATCCAGAATTCCACATACACAAGAACAAAAAAACCCCACCTTTAGTTAAGCAGATTCTGACAATCTGCAGGCATGGTATAGAAAAAAAACCCAATTATGACGGCTTACCTATTTCTCTCCAAACATTTGGACTGCCTTTTTTTTTTTTCTGATCTAGTTTTGCAGGGAGGTAGATGATCAAAGGACTTTCCCTGCAGACCTGGTCCTCTTTTCTTTTTTTTTCCTTTTTTTTTTTTTTTTAATAATAGAAAGGAAAACAGAGTTCATTTTCATAATCACCCCCTTTCCCTTTCACCTCAAGGCTTGGTATGTCTGTTACTGAAATTCTGTCTCTGCCTCCAACATTTCTGTCCACCTAATTTCTTTGGTGAATGCTATTTTTCACATGTTCATGTTCCTCAAACTGCAAAATTTTCTACCTTCCCCTGCTTGAGATGTATTTCAGTTCTAATTTCTTTCATTCTCTCTGGCTCACTGTGTATTACAGTTTTCTGCATTACTGAGGCTGATGCTCCTGTCACACCTCTCCGCAGCTGGGCACAGATGATCTGCTTGCAGAGGTGCCTTCCTTCCTTCCTCATTCAGCCTCTCCAATTGGCACCTGACACGAGCAGGCTAGATGAGATACAAAAGAAACAGGCTCTGTCCTCAGTAGCCTCCTAGTCTTTTCATAAATGGAAGGTGGACCTTGCTGTTTTACCTAGGGTAGATAAGAAGAAAGAAATTCCCACCTTCATGAGTAGCGCTGCCTGTCTCTACAATGTTATGAAGGTATTTTGTAGTAACTTAGTCTGGCATTGGAGAAAGGAGGTCAGGGGAGACACCTCCATCTCACATCAACTTACTGCTCTCCTACTCTGTCATTGCCATCTGGGAGATGTACAGCTTTGATAGAAAAAACAGCACAACTGCTCAATTTTTTTCCTCTGGCAGTAGCTCCAGTGAGGAAGCCTAAGGATGGGTTTTCAAAACCAGCAGGCATTTCCCTCTCATTTTAGAATAGTGGCAAAAAGGATGATACACAGAAAAGAACAGAACCTCATGGTATTTCTCTTCTTGCAAAATAAGCAAGAATTGGTAGCATAAGCTTTGCATATTTACAGTCAGGTCTCTTATCTGAAAGCTAAAGACCAAATTGCACATCTCAGGAACACGCTGGTTTTGAGTTACATAAAATATAACATAATAAGAAAAGTTTGCACTAGATAATTTAATTTCATTTAAAAACAGAAAAATGAAAGGATAACTCTGAATTATTACAGCCATTTCCATTAATCCTTAAAAGCAAACATGAAAGGATTAATTTCTATTCTTAGGTCATAATTTCTCTCCATATACCCTACTAGTAGCAAGAGTTATAATAAAAGTCCGCTAACAAACAATAATAGGAACAGATTCAGAGCTGTATTAAACCCCACTAACCAAACTGATTTTGTAAGAATTTTACTGTTAATTTCGAAGACTAAGAGTACATGCTGTAGGTTAATGAGCTTTTTATTAAGTAAAATGTCTTTAAGAAAGTTATCTCAGAAGAACTACTTTAAAAGTATCTAACAACTAAATGCTTACAGCAGAAAGAGGAAAAAGTGATAATATTATGTCTACCAATAGAGCAGAACAATTCAAACATTCCTATACTCTTCTCAGCTGGAAAAGCTTTTAATCTGTACAAGATTTTTTTATTTTTTTATTTTTCTTTTCAGCTACGTCTGATATAAGATTATGTTTTAATCATCTATGGTCTGCCTATTGATGAAGTGTCTTGACATTGAGAACAAAGTTTTATTTATTTAACATGTTTCAATAGCATCTATCATTGTATGTCTAGGATAAATAGAAGAATTATAATGTATTTCAAGATAGTTGGACACCCAAGCAATTGTAAGCAAAGGCACTTGGCAAATTATGAAGCCAAATGTCCCAGTGAGTCTCCACGCAATGAAACAGAAAGGGGTTGATTTGGATTTTAATTTTTTCTTTAACCCATTTTGCCCTTTTATTGGCCAAGTGAAGCAAACAGACATTACAGACTAAGGCAAACTTTCACACTGAGGTATCAGATCAAACATTTACTGATTTGAGGAGGTGAATTGAAAGGAGAAATACCTTCACTAACTGTAAGTGTTGGACTACAGAAAAAGTTTCTAAGTCTAAGCAGTGAAGGCTTTTCCTCACCAATCTGGACCCACTGCAGCTGCGGACCACAGATACAACCATTCCATTTACCTCTGTCCTCCAGAGCAAACGATGATGAGTTCTGCCCTTGCTTCACAGATCAACTCTAAAGCAAGATTGAATTAGAAGCACACTATAACAGTCAACTCCAGATAGGATTTAAACTCTGTGCTACACTGAGAGCTGAAAGAGACTCAAATAAACAGCATGCCAGCTCTAAATCAAGGTGCACTTTTTTTCACTGCTAAGGCAGACTATTCTGTTTATGAAGTACTGCAATGTTAATTTTAAAACGTTCTAGTAACATGCTGCCCTTTACTGTGCTGAGCAATTGGCTGAAGCTCAAGGTCTTGCTAATCACTTTGGTCAGGAGAAGAAATCAATTCGAATAATTTCTCTCAAGCACAGAAATACTTGAACACAGATTCAGAGAGTAGGTAGCAGGCCAAAACACCTTCAAGAGTAAGTTACTGGTAAGCAGCCTTTCTACCTTCATTTGTTTCTGCACATATATATTCAGGTGAGTAACTTCAAGCATTACCTTTTTCTCTACATGGGAAAAGAGAAGGCCAAAATATGGCATCATAAGCGGGAGAGGTGGGTTCTCTGTTTCACATTTTCAGGTTTACCATCCTGCCAGCAGCCAGCTGGACTGTTGGATGGGGAGAGCGCTGGTTTGCAGCAGTTGTTAACTTGCCTGGGTGACCATGTTCCTCTTGATTGAGAATAGTGACAAAGTGCTAACAGGGTTGGCAAGAAAGGTGAGGACAACACGAGGGTTGTCTCTTCGCTGTCAGCTGATAAATTCTTTGTGAGCAACCTAACCTGTAGAACTGTTGAACTAGGGTGAATGCTCAGGTCACAGCACTGAGGTAGTCTGGTCCTTCAACAGCATCTCCTCATGGAGATGAGCAGAACCTCTGCATGGGGATGACTGTGGTCAAAAACCTGCTCACTGCATTTGGAACAGCTCATTTAATGCTGTCTATAGGAAAACCAGAAAGACAGAAATCAGCTCCGTAAACAGAGCATTAATTTCTTTTTGTAGAAGAGGAGGGAAGTTCTGAGGTAAAAAAAAGTATAACTGGTGATCATATTCAGACATAATCAAGAGCCGAATAGATTACTACTCTTAATGTTAAAAGACAGTAAGTTCAATAACTACCTCCAGATGCTTCTCTCTTCCACCACTGAAGAAGATATGACTGTTTACACTCTAAAATTTTCCAATAGGAAAAACTTCTAGGAAGTGGGCAGATATCTGTAACATTTGACCAAATGTTCTTTCTGCCATGACAAGTTGTCAAAACAGACAAAATTGAGAGGAATTAAATCTCAAATATCGTCAGCAGGTTGTCTAGTGGATGAATAAACAACATATTCAGAGACCCTCTAAAATGGGGGGCTCCAGCCAACAACAGAATTTCTGTGTTGGTGGTGTTGCTCTTTTGTCCATCTACCTTTTTGGATCAGGGCTTGCCCAGATCTTTGACCTTCACATACTGTGGGGTCACTGAACTTTCCTTTTTCCTTTCAGTTATAGTCTCACAGCATATTCTTGTAACTTACTTTTACACATAACCTGAATAATTAATATTTTTAACCAAGCTATCTCAGCTCTTCATTACTTTAGATAATTGAGTACTGAGTGCATCAAGAAAATGATACTACAGAAATGAAAATTCACTGACTTCTCCATACTCTGCTAAAGTTAAGCACCTGATCAGAATGATGCTCAGCAACATACTGAAAATAACTGCTAACTTACCTATTCAGCTGATGTGGACCTATCAAGCCCCCAGTAGAAGGCAGGACCTGATAAATACATGACTCTGGCTGAACCAGAATGAATGGGGAAGCTCAGACAGGCCACCAACTTAAATGCATTTTATTTGTGATATCTGCAATTCCAGAAGCTGAAATCACAGCATGGTAATATGGGATCTTACTCCAGCCACATGAAATAACAGCTGTTTTCCCTTCCCACACTGTGTGTCACGGTTGTTGTGATCACTGACCTCCTGACAATTAAGATTAGGAACACAGTTTCTTCTGTAATGAAGATTCTGGGCTTCCTGTGTCAAGATCCTTCACTGTAACAGTGAACACTGACAGCAGACCGCCTAAGCATATAGGCATGTCCCTTTGGCCTGACCGATGGCAGTGAAAACCCCTGAATTCACTGAGCAGTGTGCTAGCAAAGATAATCATCTGTCTTTTAGAGTACTGCCATCACTCCCAGAGATGGTTTGAATGGGTCCAACGTGATTGGCAGAGCAGAAAATCTAAGTAAGAAAAAACATTGCACCTCTGAGGGAAACATGGATGTAAAATAAAAACTTGCTTTAAATTGGAAACATTCCCAAACATACGTGCATGCACATGCACACAAAAAAAACCAAGGCTGAATTACAGTAACTGTCAGCTACTGCTGCCGAACAGACATTGACTAGGAAGCTTCCATTCCAATTCATGCTTTACTTTTCTCACAGGATTATCTGTGCTACTTTCTCATTGAAAGCAGCAAAATCTTCACTTCCATCCAAGCACTGAAAAACTAATGCAGATTCTTGGCACTGAGTCACATATGAGCAGGCGAATTGACATAAAAGCAGATGAATCCTCAACTCAAGTAGACAAATCCCCAACTCTTAGCTACCCCAGAAGACATTCCTCCCACCTCTCCCTTTCACATCGGTAACAGGGCCGCTTGCAGCCTTTTATTGGATTTGCTTGAACTGGCTCCAATTACAAAACTCATCTTGTTCTTCCTCCCCAAAGATAAAAGCCACACTTCCCTGGCAAACTTAATTCTAAACAGTTCTGAGGCAGAAGAATGAGCACTAATGGAGAATGTACAGGTGCAGCTGAAGCTTTAAATAGAGAAAATGTAAATACAGTGAATCTGATTAATTAGAGGAGTCTGAAAGGGAATTTTAGTGTGCCCTTTAGCATAAAACAAATCCAGTTAAACTGAAAATTCTGTGTGAAGAATTTTTTCCCTTTGACAGAAGCACCCAGGTGTGGCACAGCAATTAGTTCCAATATCAGGGCTGTGTGGGCAAAAGGTGCCTGAACAGGGATATCTATAGAATGAATTAGTTTTCCCTCTGACATTTCTTTCGGAGGGCTGTAATTCTGTTATGTTCCATACAGTTCGGTTTTGTTTTGTTAATTAAAATTCTAAAATCAGCTGACCTTCAGAGAAGGTCACAAATGTCTCCAAGGTGCCTCAGATGGCTTCTTTGTACCAGGAAAATACACCAAGCAAATACGTACAATTCAGCATTCAGATTATATGAGAACTGAAATATTCAAAATAAAGTCTGTCACTTGCAGCTGACCTAATATGTGGAAGCTAGAGGATTTATAGTTGTACTTAATTTCAAACATGAGAATAATCCCATAATTTTCATTTTAGAAGAATCTGCTTCTTTTTTGTAATACATAAAAGGCAACTAGCCCTGTTACATCTCAGGAACACCTATCTGTTTACAGCTTCCCCCAGCTGAAAATCCTCATCAGATGATCAACATCCATGACACAGGAGTCATTGCTACAACACAATTTTATGATACGTTGTGCAGACAAGTCTCTATCCTTTGGCTTTAATAAGCATCTAAAATGCTAGGTCTGCTACCTAAGCAGCTTGAAAGTACAAGTTTTTCTGCTTGTCAAGGCTGAGACTTGCAGGGAAAGCCATGATAATTCAGTCCATTCTAAACCGTTTGGTTTCTGCCTTGGATTTTTGAAGGTCTCAATAAAAGAATGCTCAAGGCAAGCTACTGCTCTTGGCTGACTCAGCTTTGCCATGTAAGTGCACCTGAAAGATGCAGTGTAGCTCATTCCTATGCCTGCAAAAATGACTTAAATATCTAAGTGCATGTCTGCAAACTGCAACTATATTGATTACATGTCATAATATTTATACTTGTAAATAAAAAAATATGCAAAATAATTTTATAATTAGATAAACAATACACTAAAAACGTTCACGTTTTCAAAATGGAATTTCAAGATTGAATACGGAGAATACGGGTTAAAAAGAGAGGAGCCTCATGGTCCATCAGCACTCACCATTCAGCCACTTGGAGTTGTACTGGGCAGTGCGGAGAGGAGGAAGGGCCCCCAGACTGCGATAAATTGCAGGATCCCTTCCTGGAAAATCCATGGCTGTAGCAGCATATAATTCCCCACTGGAAGTGAGAAGAGCAGTGGAGTTGTGCTGGGGACTGTAAGGACAACGAGCCATGCCACTGATTTGATCGTGTATCTCTGTCAAGTTACTTAACTGTAAAAGAGTGAGAAAAGGGGATTAAAATGACCTGAAGATCATAATTTCAGCCAAGTTGCATCAATCTGAGCAAAACTCTATCATAAACACCAGTTATCTGCTTTGGTATTGCACAACAGTAATGAGCTGATCTCTACATCAATCTGAAATTCTTTCATATGGAAAGTTTTACTGTAATGTTTTCTCACTTTTGCCACTTTGGGATGCAATATATTGAAATTAATCATTAGCCACCACGCCTAAAATGTTTTATATTAGAAGTGACTCAAAAATTAATTATCTCTACACAGATTGTTATTACAAAAGAGAAAATCAGATTTGATTGCCAGAATCAACTGAGGTATTCATTGTAGCAGGTGGTAAGACAACAACAAAAAAGAATCTATTATTTGTTTTGTTGGTGTGTTCTAGGAAAGAATCTCACATGAAAAATGAGATTAAAAAAAAATGACCTTTCCAGTTCAGCAGAACTATCTCTCTGATTTAGTAGCCCTAATACTTTCAGCCATAAACCACAGTATGATGTTAATATGTTATTTGAAAATAAAGGTGCAATAGGTTTAAATATAATAAGTTTGCCAAGAGTTTTTTTTGGTGATACAGTTATTCTTTGTACTTAAATGCCTCTCCCCTCCTGAAATAAACAGCCAGCTTAGTCCAAACAGTGACATTTTGATTTTTATTATGACTATTATTGATCCTTAGTGGACTCCCTTTCTTTGATACATACAAATTACTACTTTTTTTTTTTTTTCAGAAACAGAATGATAGATCTTCTCAAGCAAGATTTCTCATTCTCACCTGTTAGAAAACACTCATACAGGTACTCTCATATTCTCCAGAACTACACATACACAGTACGCAGCTACTCAACTACATTTTATAACTAAACCAGTTGATGACAATCAAACTTGACAGAGTGGCAGAAGTCTCAGAAACACCTACGATTCACGAAAGTTAGGATGTAGGAGGAACTGAGCTGCTCATACCTGTACACTCTCCCACAGCTGAGGAAAAGACTGTAAGACGAGATCATCCCTTAATTCTACTCTTTGGCCTGCCACTAGCTAAATCAGCCTTTTACACATCAGCTCACCCATCAGTACACAAATAGCCTGGACTCAATCACAGCATGCTCTGCCTTTTAACCTGCTGATTCAGAACAGGGCCTTCAGCTGGTGGGATGAAACATTTAACTCATACCGTCCGATTGGTGCAGATAGGAGTGAAGGCGTTGGTTCCACAGGTAAAGAGATGGTTGCCTCCAACAAGAAGCACTCGAATGTAGTTCTGGCATTCCTCCTGCCATGCAGAAAAGAAATAATACATTCAGTGATACTTTAAAGGACAGAGAAGACTAGTTACGATTTGCTTTCCATGGGTATGTGTCCACACATAAAAATTTAGGGAAAAAAGGTTTAAGCACACCTGATGTGTTAGCAATCATGGTACACATAGCTTTCCTAATTACAACACATGCATCTATCAATCTTTGTGAAAAGTTCTGAATAGATTAACAATAAACCTCTTTAGTACAGAAGATTTCTTCTCAGTGTATATTAAAAAAGTTTAGCTAAACTCTGAAGTGATAGATGCTGACTTAAATAACACACTGCTGTCTCAAGAGATTAGATGCTGTTTTCAAAGACAGATCAGGCCAAGGGATGAACATTTCTGTTAATTTGAAGTTTCTCAAGAAACTTCATTACCTCTATACATAGATGCTCACCCCTGAGTAATAATTGTACATGTTTTTTACCCCATTATGATGTGTGAAGGCTTTATGACGTTCATTTTTCTTATTTCAGAAGCCAGAAACCAACAGCAATTTCTACCGTTTATTCAGAGAGAAAGCCTTCATCTGCATTGCTAAAAATCTCCCAGAACTGTATTTTTCCTTCTGCAAAAATAAATGTCCCTATCTAATAAAATGAACAAAATCAACAATATGCTTGGAGAAAATAAAGTTTCCTGGAACCTTCTATTTGAGTGCTTTCTAGCATTCAGTAACAAGACAGTCTCATTGTAAAGCATTAATAACACAGTACAGAATTCTAGCAGATATTAAGTGGAATCATGCAAGTAAATCCAAGCAATAGTGATGATGCAGAAGGCCCATTATCTGGCCTACAGTTATATTAAATGTATTGCTTGTTTATCTTGAAAATAGACTCTCATCCTGGAAGACAAGAAATATAATACTGAATAAATTGAACAAGCACAAAATAGACTGTAAAGCAAGATGGACAAAATACTTTAAAAATCTCAGAGAAAATTCTCAGAATTTATTGTCTATACCTTTCCTCATAAAAAAAAATAATGTTAAAAAACCCACAAAACTCCCCCATAAAAATCTCAGAAAAAAAAAAGATCTCTGAAAAAATACCCCTCAAAACCACATTTGCATTAGTCTCTCATGAAAATGTAGCTTTTAAATGCTTTTCTTCAAGCCTTCCAAAGTAAATCTCAAACATCTTAGAATTAAGATTTGATTCTCATTGGGTAAAAATACGTCTTTATCTTGAAGTTACCGAAACTGTCATTTTATTATTCTTTCAACCAGACAGAAGCGAATATGCAACCATATAACAGAGTCGGGCAGTGCAACAAGCCTTTAAAAAAGTAATTATTTTCCTTCTGGCCAGTTTCCCTGTTGCAGATTGTTTTAACTACACCACAGCAGGAAAAAAAAAATACTATTGAAGGCAATTTCTTTTTTTTTTTGTGGGAAGAGTACCCAGGGAGGTTCATAGAATATGACACAGTAGTTTACTATTCAGGCTGTTTCTATCACGCCCTTTGCAGCAAGCCATGGAATGTAAGTGTAGGAAAAATAAGTGGGTTCTGACATTACAACCCATCCAACCTCTCCTCTTCATATTCCAGAGTTCTCTGAAATAAAGCCATTACCAAATTACTTGAACGCTGATCACCCACTCCTTCTCTTCAAAAATAATGTTATTTTTTTTAACTTTGACATTCCTGAGATTCACAAGATTCTTCTCTTTAATGTTCCCAAGTCCTGCGCCAACTTGACAACAATTCATACTTATCAGGGCAAATGAGACATCTCCTATCAAATTTTTGTTGGGTACATAGTACAATAAAATCAAAACTAAAATAATAGCTTTTATAATTGACTATTTTCTTCATACAACAAATACACAATAATACAAAACAAATTTTAAAAAACAGTCATGAATAAAGCAATCATCACTCAAAAACATATTGAAAAACAACTCCATTATTTAGTCATTTGAATTGTTCAGAGTCACTTTTCTAGCTCTGGAATCAAGTTCAGCTGTACTTGTTCACTTTTTAGAAGTGCAAAAAAAAAAGAGATGTATATTGTAGAAGTGGCAATGGTGAATACAGAGGCCTTCAAAACCAAAGGATTTTTTTTAGTTTGGAGGGTGCTGATAGGTTTGCTGGCCATCTTTTACGTAGTCTTATTCTCCAGTTCATCTTGACCTCTATGACATATACTTTCCTATTCTCCTATAAAAATACCGCTGAAAGAAAGAAGTTAAGTTAGCAAGTATTTTCTACTTTCATATCAGCATACTTGAAACAAAATACAACTACTAGAAACAATTCAGCAGCCAAGCAGACCAGGTTGCTACTTAAGTTTACAACCAACTTGACAGTTCAAGGACAATCTGTCCGCATACGGTTATATGTTTGCAGCAATGTTTCTTCTATAGCCTAACATTTTAAATACACTTGTGTTTATTTTTTAATACTTTTATTGAAGGTTCAGATGCTTATATATAGCCATTAGAATCTTAAATAAGCAAGGGATAAGAGACCTTAATTAAATTATATATCTATATTTTAAAATATCTTTGGTTTACTGCATTTTTACTTGTGTGTTTACATTTTTCCTTTCTAACAGTCCCTACCCGAAGTGCCAGTATGAATGGCTAAATTTATTCTCTTAACTGTGTGTGGTGTTTTAGACTTCTAAATGCTAACGCATGCCGGCCAGAAGGACATAATTTTGTCTGGCTCACTCTTGAAGCCACTAGTTATTTTAAGCAACAGCTTAAATCAGTGGATAAACGTCTGAAGCCTCAGTAGCAAACATCAGCCTTCAAAAGTCAAGTGCGCATTACACTGTCAAATGTGACAGATGTCCCTGTATGTTTTCCCCTTCAGCTCTTTTCCCTCGCTGGCTCCTAAAGCACAAACCTCAGAACAACAACTACTGCTAGCAGCTAGAGGCAAAAATTCTGTGCAGATTCTTCTGAAGAATAAAAAATAAAAAAAAAAAAAAAAGTTGTGTTTAACTGACCATTATCTCAAAACTACTAGAGTTGTTTCAGGGTTCAAAGCTAGCTTCTGGTTTCAGGGCACTCCATCAGCAAACTGACTTTTAGTTTTACTGTCTGAACTCATTGCCCCCATGCTGCTCTGTGGTCAGCAGAGCTTCAAGAGAAAGCAGGATTTTAATGAATGACTTACCCTCAGCCATCCTTGTAATCCTCATCTCTCCTTCACCACAGTCTGGGCTGGCCTTGTATATTTTGTCTCCAGTCTTTCCTGTCCCTTCCCTACACTCGCATATCTGCCCTGAAATCTGAATTTGCCCTGAGAAATGTTATAGGAATGCAACCCCAAGCAACTCTCCAGTTTGGGCTGGATCTATTTATGCAAGCACAAGCAAGCAGTCTTGCTGATAACAGTAACTGGAATTGCGTCTCCCAGAGGATTTCCTCTGAAGAGGGACAATTCACTGTAGCACAGGAGTGAATTCCTCCTGATCTCGTAATTCCCGGTTTTTCCAGGTGGTTTGACTAGGACAAGGAGCAAGCCACATAAGAGGTGCTTTCCTCACCTACATGCGTAAGTCCTCCTTATACAGAGAGTACAGTGACCTTGGTCTGGTCTTTGACATAAGGCAATGAAAGACAAACATCATTAGGCTATCCTTTCTCTGGCCATAAATTTATCCTTTGATGTTAACTGTGATCACATCAGTGAAAGCAAAAGAGGCACGAAAAGCTCAAAAAGACAGTTGTCATTCCTGCTGGGTAGGTTGCCTCAGTCAATACCTCTTCATTCTCCAGCAACTCCCACATGAAGCTTTCAGGCCACAAAGTCTACACATCAAAAAACGTCCTATGGTAAGAATAAGAAAAGAACTATTTCCTCCCCGGATTACCTTTGAACATAATGAAATTTAAGGATTATACTTCTCTTCTAGATTGTGAATAAGGAACAAGGCTATGGACACAAACTAAACACTAAATCTTTATCCAGTTAATGACAATACTAAGAAACAATCTCAGAGGTCATTATTAGAATAGCATTTATACTATTTTACAGTGACAGCATAACTTCCAATCACCAGCCTCTTCAAAAGTGTGTGTTGAGTATGAATGAAAATCAGTAGGTATGTACCACACTAAGGTCCATTCTTCAATCTATTTCACCAGTGTTAAGTTTTTCTCCTAGCAAAACTTTTTAATAGCAACATACAGTTCTGCATTGTTGAATTGAATGTGGATTTTACACTACAAACAGTATTGTCAACATAATAGTCACAGTTTTAAACTTGGAAAATCACTGTAAAACAAAGGCATAAACTTTTAATTACACATTGTATTCCTACCAGGATAGTTTCTATTGTATGTGTACCTTGATCAGTGCAATCTGTCATATTCTATTGTCACTTGAGCATACTTTTACTTCAGAGTATTGCCATCGGAAAGCTAAGGATGAAGGCTTGAGAGATATATTAAATGGAGAAGCATAAATCTCCTTGGGAGAAACAGCAACTTACAAAGTGAAACATTTACTTAAAATATGAGGTCTGATAAGTTCTTTATTTTCTCTCCACAAACTGAAAATTAAGCACCTACTAAGAGTTCTGATCTATGGTCTATTTCTGACATTAAAGCCTTCACATATAACTTGAGTCACTGGACCTCGTCTACTGAAATTAAAAATCTTTAAGCAAAATACAACTTACTTCTTTTCTCTAGCTATTAATACCTACACTTTATCGGCTAGTGACCAGTAACTTCTAAACATTTGTTTCCCACACTGTGACAGAAAGAAAGGGAAAGAAGGGCAAAGAAAGCAATATCATTCTTAATGCCTTTTCCCAGTACTGTAAACTCATTGCTACAGTGAAAGATGTTCCTCCATAAAGAGAACCATCTTCCATGCATAGAGCTTTACACCGCATATTCACTATACTTGCTTTTTTTTTCTCAAGTAATTATATCTTTTTCTCTCTTCACAGTATAACATGGCCCTGCTTCTGAAGTGAGGCCCTTCTTCCTCTTCAATCTTAAACGGACAGGGCAATGTTTAATGCTAAAAAGTCAGTGATCCGACAACTATGTAGAAGAGACTCCTCCTCTACTAGATAGCAGAAACTTTTGGGTTTGTATCTTAGGGGTTTTTTTGAGTTTCACACATCAATAATGCATGCTGACATATTCTACTGAATGTGGGTCCTGAAAGCAAGTGTGCTCTTTTGCAGTTGTTACTGTTGACATGTTTTCCCTTTTAACTCAATTAACTTTAATTATTAAACAGTATAATAACTACAAACATAAATTGCATGTAATTCTATCTGCTTTTATAATTAATTTGATAACTAACTTCAGCTTAGGACAGCCACAAAAGCATATGGCATAGATACAGGTTCCATCTTGGCATTACACTTACCTTTGCTGAATAAAATAAATTGCAGCCAGCCAGATAAGGAATTGGTTTTGAATGCTAAAAATACATCAAGTCTCATGTCCAAAAAGTTAGTGAATTTCATATTATTTTCTTTATAGCACCAGTAGATACGAAATATAAAAGTTCCTAAATTTACATTTAATACACAGAGAAATAAACTGAATATTTTACAAAGTAATTACACAGTTATTTGGAATTTACAGCACTGAACATGAAGTGAGAGCACAGTCCATTACATATGACATGTTGTGGACTCAAAACAGTAAATTGCTGGAAACTAAATTTCTTGATCATTTCAGAAAAGAATCACATGACTTTACCTCTTACCCCACACTCCCTATATATTTTTTTTTTTTATTCCTTTGCTTATATATCAGTGTCAGACTCCTTTCCTACAATTCTCTTCAGAAAGGGAGACAGTAAAAATGTTTAAGGTAGAGATTTATACACCAAATTACACCTGCTATTAACAGATATATTTTATTAAAGCAGAACAGCTGTCTCATGCTTACCTTTGATTTGCCTTTACTGTAACAAGCTCTTTTGGTAGCTTCATCACATTGCCATTCCACTGCCTGCAACCAACAGAAATTAGTTAGAAATGCTGAGAACACAGAAATATAAACTTCGGAGCTATCTAAGCCCATGCTTGGGATACGTGCTTCAAGCATCCTGATCATTAGCTGTGGGTGATTCTATTCATAACCTCCTTATAAGCTTTTTCTCCATAGAAATGTAGTTTTACTGTTGATGGTTTTTCAGTGTTTTAATTGAAAGTGAAGCTGGCCATCCCCATGATTCACTGTACCTACCACTACAGCAGAAATAACCACAGTCACATTTGATGCTATCTTGACACTTTTCTTTGAGTCTTACTAAGGCAAGCAGTTGGGAACACAGAGAAAGGCTGAGCCTCTCTCGCCAGCATAGCTGGGCTGCATCACCACAGCATCCAAGGTCAGCTCCGCTGAAGGACCTTGTGCCACGGGAAAGTGTGCCCTATTGCCGTTTTTGCAGTATTTCTCTCAAATTGAGATTTTAGTTTCTCAAGGTATGATTGCAGCACTGATCAGAAGCACTAAAACATCCATTTAGAGAAAGCAGCAACAGGCAGACACTCACAAGACAACAGTGAAACAGAGCACTGCAGAGCAGAAGCAATTTATCCTCATTTTTGAGCTGTCGCTCTGCTTCAACAGATCTATGCCAGGACTGTAACGCCTAGTCTGCATTACAACAGTTTCACTGCATGAGTTAATTCCAATTATTTCTATATTTAACATTCAACAGCTATGACTTAGGAACTCCGTTGTTCAGTGGAGCAGGCCGCGTGCTTGGCGTTTATGTGCCAATGCATGCACATACTTGAATGCCTGTGTATGCTGTGTAGTTTGCACTCTTTCACCTTGACAGTGCACATCCATATGTTCTTTAGATAAAAATGCCACAAAGCACTTCACGTTTTATCAGGAAGAACGGAGATTTCTAAACTAACCACTGCTGCTTAATTACTGAAACCATAGCTTTTTCATTTTTACTTACCAGGAAATAATGAAAGACTATCCATTCAGATTTAATATAGGTAATTTTTTTGTACTTGTCTTTTAGTGGCGACTATATTAATAGCAAGCAGACCTGATAATTAATAAAAATAACAGGGTGAAAGCCTATTTAAACTAAGAGGGACAACGCTTTTAGAGTATACTATGCAGTGCTCTTAGATTTGTGTTTCAACAAGCCAAAGGATCGGCTTTTTAATTTCAGGAAAAGAAGACTTATGAAAACTAAAGCAATTACTTTTCTTCCTTCAACCCAAACCTTCCTATTTACAGTATTTGCTTTTGCAGATGAATAACTACAGCATATTAGGGAATACATTGAAAACTTCTGTTACAATTCTCTTGTGAATGACCCTAGTCTTTATAAGAAACTGTTATGTAGTAGAATGACAGAAATATACTGAGTTAGATAAAAAAGCAGCAAAAACTTAATTCTTTTGACTCTCTAATGCAAAAAGCAATTTATGTCCATAATAGAGATCATATTACAGAAGACTGCTCTTGGATGACCAATGTAAGTTCCTAATCAATCCATTAGAACATGCTGAACCTATATGTTATACGGTACTAGACAGAAGTATCTGATACTGAATATATTATCCTTAAACAACACAAAAAATTTCAAATGCCTGGAGAAATGCAGGAGTTACCATTAGGAGGTCAGAGTAGAAAGACTTAGTGGAATACAGGTGCTTAAAAGGAAGGTTTGAAGGAAAGTTCTTTCCAAATATGAACTGAGAAGAATATACCAAGAATAAACAGCAGGAAGAAAGAAAACAAAAATATTTTATTAAAGATAAAATGTTTATCAATAAATCAATTTTGAGTGACAAAATACCCAGCTTTCAATTGGCTCTAAGTCCACGGTAAAAGAGTAATTTGAAAGAGAAGGATGTGATATGTAAAAATTACACAATGTCACAAATCAAGCAAGTCATGTACATTTCTCAGGCACTGAAAGTTTTGTAAAAGAAAATCAACAGACTTTGGAGATGTGAAATTCAGAAGCCAAAAGTGACAATTCTTCAAGCTTTCCATGAAATCTGAGAAAAGCATATAACGTATCTCTGCAAGCAGGTCATGGCTGGAGACTCTGGGGACTCTATGCATAACAATGAAAGTAAAACTTAGGACAAGTCAGGCAGAAGCTTTGTTAACTCTGATCATAATGGAGAACATCGGGACAGCATCTCCCCCTCTGCCCTGTCCTGGACTCCTTAAGGAGCTTGCTAACTGCCACACTTCTAAGAAGGAGTCAAACAGTGAATAACGTGACAATACAGAGATATCGGCTCTTGGTGGAGCCTGTCTAGGAGTGGCACACTCAGTATTACCTTAGCTCAGAAGTGCTGAGTTAGAAACAATTACAGACTGTTAGCTTTTAGTTAGATGTTCTTTTAGCTAGAATAAATGTCTTAGCCAGCCAGTGTTAATTTTACCACGACATCACAAAACCACTAATAGTGTTATTAATATAACTAAAAATAAACTTTCTTCTCTCTCTCTATGCATGAAATGCATAGATTTAAATAAAGATATTAAATATGAAAATATTATGCAATATCTATGGATACCATATGGATAACAGCATATACAAGAACCCAAATTGAATAAACTACTCTAACTATACAGAAATATATATGCTTGCAAGCTAACCAAATGGCAAACTCTCTGGGAAAACCCTGTTTCCGACAACATATGCCAAAAGAGTAATATTGTCTAGACAAGAAATAAGTGCAGACACAGTGGTGACAAAGCTGAGTGCCATCTTTGAAATCAAGTGTACTTGCAGTCCTAGCGTCCAGGGTTCCACTACTGGAGGAGACGATAGCAGAGCAGGCTGCAAATGAGATATACTACAAAGGCATCCAAAGACAGCTGAGGAGTTCATACTCTTATACTTTGGTCCCTGAGGCTCCTGCATAGTTTAGTAATGCGAACATTTGTCCTATATGAGTCTATGACTCTATGAGTCTATGAGTCTATGGCTGATTAAATTAAAAGAGCAGGTACAGACAAACATTTCTATATGTAGCTATATTTTTTTTCTTCTAACCTTCAGGAAATTTGTGGGAGTTTTCCACAAAATGGAAATTCAGGTATTCAGCATAGCCCACTGGTAACACAGAGGGGGAAGACAGGTGGAAAACTCATCAAGTTAAATGTCATTTCAGAATAATAACAACGCAGTTTTTGTCAGCAGGAGATTAAGACTTTAAGGTTTTAATTCTGGAAGATCAGACAGACACATACAGATTGTGTTATTTTAGAAAGCAAGTGCAAAATCAGGTTCACTTAAAGATCTTGCTGTTATCCACTGCTTCTGTTAAATTGACATATTCTTCTGCTTGATATTGTTTGCTAATACATCCATGAGCAGTGCTAATACATCCACGAGCAGTGCAAATATGACATGCATACCATGTTGGATATTTGATTCACTGTGAAGTCCTACACAGCTAAAGTTTACCCTGTTAGGATCTTTCCTTTTCTATATCTCTTAATAAGAAGCTCCAATTTTCACATGGAAAATACAACCTTCAGCATGCTATGCAATGTTTTTAATTAATATTATAATTCTACTTAATTAATGTTATAATTCTACTTAAGCTGGCAACAAAATTCATTGAACTAAATTATAGACACTCAACTTTGTTCACCCTGGGGAAAGAGGAAACAGGGATTTGAACGTTAGTGCTAGAGAAAATAAGGATGAGTAGGACATCAGCTACTGCTATGCATTTCCACAAAGAACGTAGCTGCATAGATTAAGGAGTAGGGTTTAAGGTAGCACATCACTCTGTTTCTAATAGCAAGCTGACACTATTTACAGTAGCATAGCTTTTACAAATCATGATACCAATATAGTCTTTCAAGCACCTCTACAAATTTAGCGCCTTGGCTAAGTTTGTTTCTAATTCCCCAGTCTTCAGCATAACTACGTTATAGTAGGCACAAACAAATCTTAATTATGTCACCAGCAGAGTAGAGCAAAATGTATGCAGTGAGATTTTTAGCCCTGCGGAAGTCAGTGTGGCCAACTCTAAAGAATGAACTTGACAGGTTCTATTTGAACTTGACCTAGCATAGTTCGATGAGAAAGTCACAGTTCACTTTTGAACACATACTGTTTTCTCCAGTTAAAAAAAAAATACACAAACCACGAAGCTCCATACAGATTTGATATAAAATCAGACTGAATAGAAACATGGCTTTGGTGCACACTCAAGTTTCAAATCAATGACAGGCATCTTTTTGGAAAAGCTCAATTGTAAATAATTACATCAGTGTTTTAAACATTACATCATTGTGTTTGTAAAGCGCTTCAAACACTTCAGATTAAATCTTTCCTGTCATTTTCAAGGGGTAGTGGGAGAAGAGAAATTCCAGCCAGAGGAGAAACAAATTCCAATTCAAGCTATATAATGAAACTAATAGCTTCAAAATGAAGAAAAATATAGATCAAACATCCATCTACATTAAGTTAAAAATTACAGTATTAAAATTAATCATATTATTTGGAAAGACAAATATATTTCTGTAACTTCTCTGTTTGGATGAGTGGTAAGAGTCTTGCTTTAAAAGTTAAACTATTGTATTTTCAGAAGGTAAACTAAATAAATGCGAAGAAAGTAACTCCAATGGAAATTGAAATAAAATCTCCAATCTAAACTGATTTCTCCACATATCTTAGAAGAACACTAAAAGAGAATGATAGAAAGTGTAGAAGCAATAAATAACATTCACGTGGCCCTCCCCGCTTAAGAAATAACTGTCAAGGGGTTCTCTTCATGCCCAATATGCAGCATCACAGTAAGTCCCCAGGAAAGACATCTGGAGGCGCTTCCAACCTAAATAATTCTATGATTTTCCAGAAAAATTACGAAATACATAAGAGAAAAAAAATCAAACCCCTAAGTAATTAACTTTAATATAGCCCCTTTCTACAATTATAACTTTAATCAGTAAATGCAGGCAGGAAATTTGAAATTTGAACACAATCAAGAAAGGAGTGGTCCATTAGAATATGTTAGGTGAGATACATATTAGTCAACAAAAATGTGTGGCTTTCACCTACAGTGGAAGCTGCACACGTAACTAAGTACACCTAGATCTGCTGGAAGAACTATGCTGCTATGGCTACATAGATGCTCATAACGTATGCACGCAGACAGGTACACATTCATTTGTATTTTTATATACAAAATTCTTTGAAGTGTAGAAAAAGAATGCACTATTACATTTCATAAAGAAAGAAGTTAATTAGTCAAGAACAAAAAACCAAACAGAACAGTATTCCAGACAGATGGTCCAGCACTTCTTAGGCAGATGGCTCTGTTAATTAGATACTGGCAAAAATAACACTAAAGAAGATGGTTTAATTACACAATGCCAAAATCAAACAATTACACGATATTTCCTTTTTTCTTTTTTCATTATCTGCTCACTTTCATCTATTATATCATGTATTTAAACAATACTCTGGGGAGTTGGGGTACAATGACAATAATCATAATAATATATGTCAGCAAACATGAGTAATATAGCCTTATTGTTCATATCACTCCAGTAATGGAATGGTTTCAAAATGTTGTGACTTGTTTGGTGAGGGTGTCTTGCAGCCTGCCTAATTAGCTCTCAGTGAACATGTATATGCTGGAGTCCAAAAGCTGAGTTTAAAGAGGCCATAAAGAAAGTGTCAGGATCCTAAATGAAAAGAAAGAATGTAGCCACAGAGAAGTATACGAGAAAGACATTAGTAGTAAATTAGCAGCCACAGAGTTAGTAGTGGTTTTGATGGTTACCAGAAATTTTAAGGTATGCTTTATTATAATGACATTCTTGCTTCCAGCAAACATGTAAAGCCTCTTAAGAAAGATTTATATCTCTCTATACTTCAGAGGAATGATTTTCCGTGCTTTTCACAGAGTCATGACCCCTCGTCCTTGCAGCCATTATTGCTGGAGTTGCCTATCTTGCCAATAGGCTCCTGACAAACAGTCAGCTTCAGAGTGATAATCTTCTGTGGGTAAAACTGGAGTAAAATATTAAAAAAGGACTTCCCTTTAACGCAGCTTTCCATTTTGGCTCACCAAGGAGGAAAAGCAGATTTCTGGGGACTAAGGGCATTCGGATTAGGCTTTCATATGAAGCTATAGGCCAGCAGCTCATACAAGAAGCCCAACACCATATGGACAACTTTACTAATTGGCTACAGTCACTGCAGTATCTTGCTACCAATTACCACACCTAACAGTCAGTTCTCCTGGGAATAACATTATGTGTGTTTTCATTTGTTCAGAACCAGCTTTTACTGTTCATACACAGTTAGAAAATTACAGTTTCTTATTAAGTAAGCAGTGTGAAATACATGAAAATAAACATCAAATCATGGTCGAATTTTCCAGGGTTTGGAATTCAAGAAGAACTGAGATCCTCTGATAGATATATAATCGCATACTTAAAATCAAGTAACAATATATGGTTTTATATGGCTTCAAGGAGCTGATGTCAACGTAATTTTATTTCAAATGTACTGGCCTGAAGTATATAAAAAAGTGAGGAGAGAAGTACATACCCTGCCAATTCACAAAGTAACCAAAGTTTCAATTAGCTTATTTTATTGACTATGCAAATAAATAGTTGTTGAAAACTGTCAGAATATGATAAAATTTAAATTAAAAGTTAAGCATATTAGGGAAGAACTTAGAGTTACTAAGACTTTCACAAACCCTCCATGTTGGGCTACTCCACTGACTTCAATGACACAAGACTCTGCTCAAGACTGAACTTTCACAAAGGCCAGCTACCCATCCACCTGTGCATTCCCCTTTCTGTCTTCTGCAAAGATTTCTAAATGTCACAAAACATCCATTAGGTTTATATTTAACAGAGAGAGGTTTATAGAGGAAAATGCAGTTTCAAATCTAGCAGTTAGCAACTAAAAACTTGAGTATGTTAGGAACTAGGGTTTTTAGTCCTGCTCCCAGAGAGTTATTCAAGAAACCAAAGCTGTTGTGCTGTGAATTTCAAAGTTTTGAATGATCCAATCCGGCATTTTGAGACTTTTACAGTTTTTATGGACATTTAAAAATTGAATGCGGCATTGTGTTGAAGGGGTAAAACAACAAAATGTTCTTGCATTACCAAACTTGGCAGCCATTCAGCAGGTAGAAATGAGATTTCATAACATACTTTCAATGCAGATTCTGAAATTATACTACATAGAGTAAATTTAATGTATTGAATAAATTATATGTGAAGCCTTTAAGATTTAACATCTGTGTTAGCACACTGAGTTTTAAAGTGTTTCCTGCTTTTTGGCAAATAAGATTGATTTTAGTAGGCTCCAAGACCTTTTAAAAGAAACATTTCAGTGTATTTTTTTACAAATAGTGTTTAAACTTTTAGGTGCTAATGAGAAATGTCTGGATTCTCTTTATTTCAAGGAAAGGAAACGTATTGCAATGTAGTTATATACTTCTCAAGCCCCTAGATTCAGTAACAGAGTAAGTGGAAAAACGAGTCAACTAGCACCAAAGTGCCACAAAATGTTGGTTTGGACATTGAAAAGATGCAAGCAGAAGTTTATTTTCCTGCTCATTTCTGCTAAGAAACATGGAAACAGGAATGAGGAGGCAGTACTGGAATGTGGGCCATCTTGCCCCATGCTAACCTGCTGTTCAAGACAGCCATGCTGGCATGGGATGTGGGATTAAAGAAGTAGCCCGGAAATCAGCCCTCCTTATCTTTCAGCCATAGACAGTCAAGGAATGTATAATACTTCAGAAGACTTTGTGCAAATAAAAAAATCTTCCTGAAATAAATTCTGAGAGGCACAGCCAACATACTATATCTTGCCCCTGGGATGTCAAAGACAGCTGTATTGTAGCTTCCAGACTTGAGCTCACAAAACCAGATGAACCTAGAAATTTATAATACCTTATAAGTCATACCAAATAACTGAGACTGCAAGAAAAAATCTTCATATTTCTATACGTACATATATAATTTTGTACATAATGTCTCATTAGGAAGAGAATAACGATTTTATAATAATTTCCGTTTCCCTTTTTTACTTATCCATTCAAATAGTTTTACCATTTAGGCTTTAGTGATGGCACACTTGATTCTATTAATACTAATACCCATCTATAGTTCTAGAGAAAGTACTACAGTGACTTTACAGTAATTGTCATTTACAATAATAAAAATATTTTGTAAAGTTAGTGTAAAATGGTGTCTTACAAGACAGAAAAATTGTCAAAGGAACTTTAACATGTATATTTTTCCATTAAATATGTGACCAAATCAAGGTAAGAAGATTTTAGACAGATGGAAGCAGAGAGAAAGTAGAATGCTAACAACAGAAGAAGTGTAGAGTCACCAATTTATGCATCTTGTCCAGTGAAAAGCCAGTAAAGAAATAAATGGTTCAACAGCAGAGAGACACAAACATGAGATTTCCCACATTCATCTAGTTAAATTGATTTACCAGACAGGTGATTTTGGAAAATCAAGATTAACTTTTCTTCTTTCCAGTTAAGGATAACACATAGATCTATAAGATATTTAGAAAGAGGATGGGGCAAAATGGAACACAATAAGAAAAACACCACCAAATTTACAAAGAGTTGTCAACAGAGTTGATGGCAGCACAACTGATAGTTCACTCAGGGAAAGAAAAAAATCTATTTTGGTTATGTTTACTTTAAAATAATTTAATTTAATGTGAGAAATCCTAAGGTAGCAAGAATACAGAGAAAAATAAAAATTATAGAGGCACATAAATGAGTGTCCTCAACACATAGGCAATATAGTGAGCTGTAGAGACAGGCAAATAAAGATGTTTATTAAAACAGGAAAGCTTGAACCTATACCTACTAGGAAAATCACAGGAATGTAGCTGCACTGTTGAATTATAGAGAAATCACAAGTGAGAAAGACAAACAGGACCATCAGGACTAAGGAGAGTATCAGCTCAGAATACAAAAAAAAGTCATCAAGAGAACATCATGTACTCCAATTGTGATGGAAGGAGCAGTGGAAACAAGGAGGCCTATAATGCAACTTTAAATCACAATTTTGTTGTGAAGATTTGAGATAATGGTGAGGCTATGAAAAAGTCTGAATGTTAGTTCACTTTTCTCTTTTTAACAGAAATGAATGGTCTAGAGTAATGTCAATGACACATGGAGCTTTTCACCTCGAGGTTATGTCTTAAACATCACTCAAGTTATTAATTAGTGGAGGTCAGTGGCATCTGGATACCTAGTATTAGATATATGAAATGAGTGGGTCACTTCTATCCAATTTCTAAAAGAAAAACATTCAGATCCAAATGAGTCATAATTGGCCATTTTTGCACAGACAATAGAACAGTTGCTTAGAAGGAAAACATAACCCTGCTACATTTAAAGGTGTTTACCTCACTCCAGATTGACTAGGAATCTTGGAAAAGCAGACAGTCACTGAAACAATCATCATCATCATATCTTAACAATGACTCTCCAACATTTTAGCTTGTACTTTCCTCCCTCCTGACCTTATATTTCAGCAGACATAGGACAGCTGTAAGAAGCTCTACTCAAACTTTAGACTCGGAGCCCTTAAATGTTGAGAAAATATCTCCTAAATTTCAATACCATGCAGAAATTTTAGTAATAATTTCACACACGGAGCCCAATCAAAGAAATTTATTTCTGAACCAGCTGTGTGATATGTTCCTCTTCCTTCTTCTGTAGCCTCTTTTCTATTTTTCTTAGTTTAGAAACCCTTTGACTGCTACATTGGAAGAATATTGTTATACTTTGGTATTTTTCTCCCAGAAGCTGAAAGCTCAGTGGAGGTAGCTATAAAAACATGACAAACAAAGCTCATTCAACAGGATGCTCAGTACAACTCTTAATAAAGCACTTCTATGCAGCCATGGAGCTATTATTTCTTTTTGCAGATATCATCAGCTTTGCCCCATCAGATTATATCTTATTAACAATTTTTCCCTTGATAGATATGTTATAGCTTTTAGCTTTTTAACTGTGATTTATATGGGATACTAGTTTAGCATTATAAACAGAAAGTAACAAAAACTTTTTTACTACTAGGAATTATTCCTTAAAGATTGTCCTGTGCTTTTTTTTCTGCTGAAGTGAGTCCTTTGAAGCCAGTGTTTCAAATCCCAGAGCTTTTACTATAGAAAAACACTCCAAAATAAAATGGAGTTTTCTCTATCAGGAACAGAAGAAAGGCTAAAAATTGTAAACAGTCTCAATATCCACTATAGAAAAGAGACAGCTTCCGTACAGTAGCTTATAATAGGAAACTCCCTTAGCATATGCCTGGAGTACTGAAGAACTTTAGAATTAGACCAAAGTCCATGATTTATAGCTCTTACTTTCCTGTGAATAGTGAAATGGGTTTGAAACTCAGATCAGGCTATTCTGAGTGCACCTGTACAAAGCTGCAAAGTCGGAAAGCTCCACGAACTTTTCTATTTTAAGTACAATGTCTATCAAAAGAAAGATTTCTCAGTATTCTTGAGGGAAAAGATGAAGTATAATTCTCTATTAAAAAAAAACCCAAAACTGCTAGATTTGTATCTGCCTTGAAGTGCAGGGAGGAGTATGTTTTATTTTAAAACAGTTCAATGGCACAAATATTTGCTTAGCATTTCTCCAGTGTGATGGAGAATATTCAGTGTGATGCGCACTTAAGAAGCTCTAGGTATTAACAGCAGCCAAATAAAAATTCACAGCGTTCAAGAAAAAAGACTTCTTGTGCTTTTGAAAGATACTGTGAGATTTTAATAGCGACATTCTGAACAGTCTGCCAGTCTCCTTGCAGATTCTATAACCTCTCCTTGCAGTGGAAGGTTTTTTCCAATGGAAAATGACTACTGATTTTTTTTCCATCCCTACTGAAATAATCCAGTTCTTTCATGTAAATTCAAGGTATACATAAAAACTCACAGAGAGCCCAAGACTCATGGTAAAGCTTGCATCTATAGACATGTTTCTTTCACTCTGAAAACAGAATGACTACAAATTCAAAAGAATAAGGAAGAAAACCCCCAAAATACTAAAAGAATATAAAGATTGAAAGAAGAGGGAACTCACATACTTAAAATGAATCCGCAATGCAAGCAAGACTATTGCCTCTTCAGGGAAGATTTGAGATCTAAACTCAGACAGAGCCAAACTAAACTTTCCTTTAAGAACTCTTCTTGAAATATATTTCAGCCCTGAATTTTCAACTGTTTCCCAGCACGTAGACTCTTACATTGCCTGGGATCTTCAAGGAGAGAATAGGGCTTTACCTGAAGTTACCTGCAGGACTAGGATCTGAGTCTATGTTAAAGGACAGAGATGAATACCCACACTTTAGCTTTACAGTACACAAACTGTCCTACATAAAAGGAGAAGGCATGACAGTGAATCTTGCTTGCTCTGTGTGGCAAAGGAAATTGAGTGATCCTCATTTTTTAAACCCTGGTAGAGACATCCTTTTGGCCTGCACGTTAACCATGACTGCGAATCTGCATAACCAATTCCCCAAGAAGAGGAACTTCATATCAGTAACTTAAGATAGGTCCTGTCTCGCTGACAGATCTTTTCAAGGACAATTCCCACATAACTTTTCAAATGGATTAAAACAATACATTCTTCCCTAGCCACATTCCTAGAAATAGAACTAGATAATTTCTTTCAACGTTCATCCAGGCTATCAGTATTCTCTGTTAATCATGCTGCTGAGATTTCAGATACTTTTAATATTATTTCAAATCTGTGAGTTACTGGAGAAAGTAGAGGGAAAGTGGGACACAGAGAGAGTGTGTATGTTTAAAAACCATGCTAGGAGGTAGGCAGCTTGGCGGGCTGCCAGATGCCCACCCAACTGCTTTCTCACAAATTCATTTTATTGCCAATTAGAAATAGAGTAGGAAGGTGAGAAACCGAAACAAATCTAAAACACTTTCCCACTACCATCACCTTTTCACAGGATCGACTTCATCCCTTCGGTCCAGATTCCTCTACCTCCTTCCCCCTCAGCAGTGCAGGAGGATGGGGAACAGGGGGCTGCAGTCAGCCCATAACAGCTCCTCCCTGCCATGCCTTCCTCTTCACACTTTTCCCTACTCCAAAGAACATTCATAGCTAGAGACTCTTTTGTTTTAATCCGTGATAAAGCAGTTCCAGCTAATCCCACAAAATCTATACTATAGCTATACACACTATAGATGAGGCAGACAGATTTAAATGTGAGTTGCATGCAAGCAAGGACCAGACACTTCACTAAAACAGAAACAATAAAAATTCCCCAAAACTTGAATGTCATTCGATTGTATTGGAATTATGGAATTGTTACATGGTTGTATATATTATAGAGATACATTATATATATGCATATATAAAATTAAAATTTTATTATGGAATTATTATATGTGTATTTGTTAATTTTTTGCTTTGATTCTGCACTCTTTTTGGTAATTATTTTCATGCTGTCCTCTTCAAATCACCTAAAAAACAATGTGAATATCTTCATTCTTGATGCTCTCCATATGCTAGAAATCAGTTCAGAAATAAAAAAAAGTTCTTCTCACAGCCACTTTAGCTCTTCAAAGTATCGATTCTGATGCATACCTTCATACCTTCTTAGGTTTTTATTCACTTTTCCAAAGATATATGCATGTTCCTATTCTTACACAATAGATTGAATTACACTGAAAATGATGAAGATCCATTAACACACATCATACTTTAATGACTAATCAATAGGGCTAACCAGACCTTTAGTGAAATAATCTGCTTCTAACTCTTCCTGGTACATCACACCTTTCTGAAACCACTACCATTTAGACTGAAATTTTCCTGTGATAAAGAGAAAAATACAAGCAAAATAAGTTATTTGTAAGAATCAGAGTAGAGAAAAATAAACTTTTTCCATTGTTCTATTTGTAGAACTCTTTTCTGCCTCTTCTTCCACACACACAATCACAAAGTGATTGGGGTGAAAACAAGACAACATAGTAGGCAGGTTTTTGAGAAGTTCTACTCTGTGTCTGACTGAAAAAAAAACTTCTAATTTTACAAAGTTGTCAGGGTAGCAAAGCTTCAGAACAGAATTAAGATTATGAACGCTAAGCTGGATTTTGCATTTTTTTCTCATTTTTCTGGGACAATTAAATAACATCTCAATAACTTTATAACAATGGTTGATGTTCTCAGGCAAGAAAACTCAATTGTTCAAAATAAATTCTCCTGCATCAAAAAAAAACCCCATGCCTTTGGCAAAAACATCATGCATTCCCTAAAAGATAATCTGCTACCGCTAGCACTAGTAACAAAAATAACAGTAACATTGATAATAGCAATATTAAAGCAAATGAGTACATTATACAAAGAAAAAGGGGTACCCCAAAATGAGAGGGAGTTATTCTACATTTTAGAGCACTCGCTGCCCCTCTTACAGTTGGAGCTAACTGCTAGAGCAGGAGAACACTTGAAGCACAGCTATATTAACAGAATATGAAAGCACCTAAAGTAAAAGTAATGTAAAATAAAAGCTATTACAAAAATAGGAAGAGGAAAGCCTAAGGCTTTAGTCTTTGCTAGTTTTCATCTTGTCTCACTCCACTGTCTTAAATCCACTGCCAAAAAACTGCTGCATTGGATTAATGACAGTTAGGAATTATTTTTGTACTCATCAGTTGAATTCCTTCCTTCCAAACATATCCATGACCTCCTCTATAGTGGAATTAACTCACTAAATGTGCTAACTAAATTAGTACATTTTAACTAACCAACCCAGTAACCCACCAAATGCGTCCTAATGCTCACACGAGCAACTTGTAGTATACAGTAGTCATAACATCATTAAATACTTGTCTCAATAAATGGATAGAGTAATGCACGTGCAATAAATGTTTTTAATCTCAATCTATACTACATACCAAATAATGTTTGATGTTGTGCTAGCTGAAAGTTATTTTCTAACATACATTATTTTTCTAGTATAGATGTAGTTTGTCATGTCTTACTGTCGAAAGAATGCTAGCTTTCCGTTGTGAGAAGCCAAGCAGGAATCTCAATCACTTGGCTGTTCTTGTTTTAAGGAAGAGAGATTGGTATTTCAAGAATCCTGGGGGGAATAATGCAGATGTGATGCAAGGCAGAGCACAGATAACAATTCTGACTTGGAAACAGTCTGAACATACTTAAAATGCATGCTTTCAAATCCCTCCCACTGTCCCCACCACAATAACATCTCTTATCAACATCTCTTTCGTCTATTTTAGGAGGTAGGTTCTCCACAAATGCTAATCTGTTCAATTCTATACTGAAACATGCATTTGTATAAATTAAAACAACAGAACAAGCCAAAAATGTCAATGGATTGGCTACTTTCTACACACAAGAGGCAGATGTATTGTGCTGCACAGGGAGTACAGAGGAAATTTTTTTTTGCATCTTAGCACAATCAGTTTTTTAATTTCACTTCCCATGTTACATGTTTCATGCATGCTACTAAACCTGCAAATGGAAGCAGGACTGGATGAAAAGAGGGCACTAGCTAATATCACTGGCAGTCACACAGAGTAAATATGCTGTATTTCTGAAAGGGCAGAGTATCTCATTATCACACGTGATTATGTGTCCCAGCGATCAGACAGGGCAAGTGTCTTTCGGCCTTTTCTGAGAAAATTACATGCTGTAGTGGAAGAGAATTCTCAACTGGAGTAAGATGGAAAAGTTCACTGTAAGCGCCTACAAAGGGACAGTGAAAGCACTGTTGAAGAATTAGATAAAGAGATATAGGCATCTGTTGAGATGACCTTCAGGAACAATCCAGGACAGTACTATGCCCAAGAGAGAAGCCCCAATGATGCAGTAGGGTGTGACTGAGCAGAAGAAGAGGAAAGTGATCCAGTATTGGGTTCTTTCTTCCTATGCTAATGTATGGGAGCAGAGAAGACAATGAAAAAGAAGTGAGAAACGGCAGTGATTTGATCATCAAGTGTTGCACAAAGAAGGCTGAGATAAGCTTAGTGGAATCCATAGCTCATGCCATACATCATCTTCCGAGTTACTTATGGAAACAAAATAAGGACAGAAAGGGAAAGAGAATAATGAAAACCTCTCTCCAGCGGCCAGCTAGGAAGAGAAGCCATCAGGGTATGTAGATGAGCATCCTCTCCAGTGCAACAGGTAGTCTCCCCAAACACATATTCTGAGGGATGTTAGGAGGTCAGAAAGTGCAGTAGCAATGTCAGGCTTCAGATACTCTCAGAAAGTCTGGGTATGCATTACACTGAAGCCTGGCAGTAAGAGTAAATTTTAGACACAAATCAAAGTTTTCATGAAGGAACTCAACATGAGGCCCAAGAGTGAAGAAGCAACTCTTGACTTTGTCCTGAGTAACCTGCAATAGCAACCACAATATACTTAGATTCAGCATCACTGCAGGACCAACTGAATACTTGAATCCACTAGAGCATGTTCTACTTTGTAATAGGGAACTTCAGTATGGAGAAGCTTGATAAAAAGCAGCCAGCTGAGACAGCTGAGAGTTCAGGTTTTGCAGGCAGCATTCAAGGATACCTAGCTGGAGGGAAAAGACATGAGGGAAAGGGCAAAAGTAAAGTTGATATAGATTAATAGGAGGGCAGAAGTAGTTAATAAAAGGAAGAAAGCATCTTTGAGAAAACTAAACCAGCATTAAATGAAGAAAACATTAGAGGAAAACTCTAGGAGGTTGAATCTAAAAACCTAATGATGTAGACAAAAAAGAGCTTGAAGAACAATTTGCAAAAGCCATAAATATTACTAATAAATCCTTCTTCAAATACATTAAAAGCAGGAAGCTTGACAGTTCATAGAAGCAGTAAATGATCAAAGAAGTGATTAAGAAGATAAAGCCACATCAGAAAAAATATATTTCCCCCTCTGCCCAAGTTCATAATGGAAGAGTTCAAGAAAGAGCCCCAGACAACACCAGTCTTCAAGAAGGCCCAGAAATACCTGGAGAACTACAGGCCTGTCAGTCTCACCTCAGTCCCCAAGCAGGCTATGGACCCAGTCATCTTAGAAGCCACGTCCAGGCACACAGAACACAAGAAAGCAACTGGGAACAGCCAGCATGGATCTGCCAAGGGCAAATCACACCTTACCAACCTGACTGCCTTCTTTGATGAGAGCAGTGCACACTGTTTTACCTTACCTTTAGCAATATCTTTGCCATTGTCTCCTGTAGTATCCTTAGAGCCCACCTACTGAGATACTGATTGGATTAACAGATGATAACACAAGTGAAAAACTGTCTGAATTATCAGGCTTAAAAGGTTGCATTCAGTAGCACAAAAATCTATCTGATGACCAGTTATCAGTCACTCGAAGATGGATATTTAGGCCACTACCGTTTAATGTCTTTATTAACAACCTGGGGAATAGGACAGAGTGCAATCTCAGCAGGTTTGTAAATTATAGAAAAATCAGAGAAAATGAGAGATCAATATGCTGGGGAGTAGGGCTATTTTTTCAGAGGCACCTCAATAGACTGAGAAAAAACAGCCGACAGAAGACTCATAAATTTCAACAAAGGCCAAGTGCTGCATCTGAAATGGAACAACCTCCTATAACAACACTGTCTAGAAAAATAGATATGGATATGGACAAAGTATGAATAGAAGATATCCATATGATACGTTCTGTTTGGATTTCCAACAGGCATTGAACAAGTTCTCTTACCAAAGGACTCTTAAGAACCTCTTCAAGAAACCATGCAATCAGAGCATAACAGTGAAAGCTCTTCCATGGGTAAAGAAGAGGTTAAAAAGTAGGTGGGGTAGGTATATGGTCAGCTTTCAGAGGGGAGTAGGTCAGCAGTTGAGATCCACAGAAATCTATGGCAGAACTCATAAACGCTGCATATATCCTAGGTGATGCAGAAAAACTCATGAATAGTGAAGTGACAATACTTGCTAAAGATACTAAGTTATTCAGGTTAGCAGAAAGCTGACTGTATAGAGCTCTAGGAAACTGTTACAAATCTGAATGGCTAGTTATCTATATTGAATTTAATTTGCAGTTTTAACAATGCAGTGTTGCACATCATGAAAAAGTACCTTAAATAGTGAAATTACTTAATTTCATGTATTCAGTGGTAGGCTCGGAACCGAACATTACTATTCAAGAATGAGATCTTAAGTTATAAAACTTAACAAAAAAAAAGGAATTACGAATAAATTATGAGAAGTATGGAACAGTATAAAACATCATTGTATCATGGAAAAAAAATCCATCTACCCTCTTGTTTTAAATAGTTTGTGCATTTCTGATCCAACCTTCAATTTCAAATTTGAAAGCAGAACTAGGAAAGATGCATAGAAAAGAGACAAAAGACCTCTAGCTTTTTGTGCTTCCTCTATAGGGTAGGATTAAATAGACTGATTTCTCAGTCTAGATAAAAAAAAAATATCTGAGAAGAGAGATAATAGACAGTTAGACAATCATGAGAAAGGTGCACTGGGAATATTGTTCACTGATTTTTTAACAGTGAATTAAATGCATTCACTGTTCTTTGAACAGTAGGGAATATTTAATTATCTAAAAACAGAAGTTCTTCATTCATATGATGAGCTGCAGAACTCTTCCACAGGACAGCAAAGATACAAAAAGTGGATGTGAGTTAAATGCTACAGGGTGAAGCCAACAGAAAAATATCACTCAGGTAAGTGAGCTCTTGGTTAAATCTGCCCTGCTCCCATTACATCAAGCTATTTTGTGCTACAAAACCAAATAAAACATAGATAATTGTGTAATTATTATTAAAATTTCTACCACTGAGTGGTGTTTCTGTGGTTACCCCACTTTGCCAATCTCCTCTGACAACTGAAAAGCTGACTGTATATAAAGCCATCCAAGACACTACCTACACTACCAGGAAGATCCTGGGTTTCAAATAGCTGAGAAAGTTTTTTGAGGAAATATCACTACACATTTAGGCTTTTCCTAGGCACCTGCTGTACTCAAAATGCATTCTGTTTTCTTTACAACATCCAGGTACAAGCAGCACACATTGCCTCCTCTTCCCTCATATGTTGTTTATTTTACACACTGGAAGCACTTTTCCAGTCACTTACAATCTGTTCTGTTCTCTTCTAGGCAGGTTACAAGTCAGAGCTCATAATCATGTCACCTGAATCTGAATTTGTCTTTCTACATATGTACCCTCCATTTCTGACTGGTTTTGCTACAGAAATTTCCCTTGTGCAAAAATTAGCATATTCTGCACATTTCCTTTTTTCAAATTGCTCTCCCTGATTCAAAGCAGAGAGAAGAACATCTAGAGATCGTTCTGCGTCCTGTCTGACAGATGAAAGTCCTGTTTTCTTGTTGCCTGGCTACGCTCTGTGTCCATGCTGGTACCAATGCAATAAACACATTCTTGCTCTCTGCAATGGCCTTTTTTAGTTTTCCACTCCTGCTAGGAGAAGTCAGGGAAATGTAATATGCATCCACTGCCGACATTTCAGACCTGGTTGGAGCAGGCTGATATTTGCCACAGGGAGAGAGAAAAAGGCTGAGGGTGAAATATCTTGGATGCTGCCCCACAAGGATAATAAGAAAAGACCAAAAGAAGAGATAAGACTTTCTCATGAGTGTCAGGGACCAGAGATTCTCGAAGGCCGATTTACTGTCAAAACCTGAAGAAAAGGCAATACTGAGTATCTTGGCCTTTTCCATTTTATTTGTCAGCAGTTCTCCTGGCCTGTTCAGTAGCAGGCCCACATTTGTCCCGGTCTCCCTTTTGCTGCTGAGGTACTTGTAGAATCCTTTGTTGCTCTTCATATCCCTTCCCAGATTCAACTCAAAGTCAACCTTGGTTTTCCTAAGCCTATCCCTGCAAGATCAGACAGCTACTTTACACTCTTCCTGGGTCATCTGCCTCTTCTTTCACCTTTTGTAGAAATCAGTTTTATGTTTTCTGAGTTCAGACAGGAACTCCTTGCTAATCCATGTTCTTCCATGCACATGCATTTTCACTTGCCATACATATTTTTAGCTAATCTGTAGTAAAAATACAGGTACATTTCTTGGGGGGCGGGGGGCAAAAAAAAGTTATTTCAAATCAGTAACCGAGGCTTCAGGTTTTGGTGTTCACTTTCTGGTGCTCGAGTACCTTGACACTGCATTGATTGTATGGAAGTGCGAGCCACCTGCTTCCACTTACAAGGCACCAGTTCAGGAATCACATCACTTGTTGTTTCTGCTTAAGCCTTTGCTGTGCCTTGTCCTCCTTCCATATTATAAATAGGTTCACTGTTTCATGGAACTAGCTATAGACCTGCCAGGCAGAAGCATCATTCTGCCTGCAGCAGGGACTTTGTGTGACATAAATGTCGAAGTCAGAGCTTTGAATTTCTCACAAGGAACGATGAAAATGACATGCCACCTTTCAAAGCACCAACCAAATAAAAAAAAAATAAATAAAGGATTTGAGTCTGAGGTACATTTTGAAGATCAAAACATCATCAAATTATGATGTTAGCAAATCCATGCTCAGAAAGTAGAGAGAATAAATGCCTAAAAAGTCTCACAAAGAAATAGGAGTTAGAATTTGGAAGTCCAAATAGAATTATAAATTCAACTCTTCAATAGTTTCAGAGCTTTTTTATCCAGCTAATATTTATGAGCCAATCTACCCACAGTTGTGCATATCAATTTTTACGTGAAATTTTATTTCTGTCTTAGTCTATTAATGTCTACCTAAAGTCAATTATCTCCCTTCTGCTCTCTCTGTTCTAATCAAACCATTTCTACTTGCCAGCAAAACACTGCAATGGCCAGCAGGACAAGGTCCCAGACAGAGCTATAAAAATATTTCAATTTGTCTGCCAAAGCAAATACAGAAAATTTTTCTTGTTCATTCTTCTAAATAATTCAGTATCAACTGAATGTTTAATTTAATTCAAAACATTTAGTTTATTTTTTGTTTGTTTCTAAAGCTATATTCCCTCTTAGCATAAACCAAAGTCTATTCAAAACCAAGCTATTTTGGAAGAAAAATTCAAAATGCTTCCTTCAAGAAATGTTAAAATATGCTGAGATTTTGTAAAACAATCCTAGATTCCCTTACTTTGACTACAACAGCTCACTAAGATTGGACAGAATTCACTTTATTTCCATCATCAAAATTCTCACCTATCCTCAAAAATTACCAGGTTGTAGTCTTCACCTAGTTCTGAACCTTTCTATCACTGTCTTTCAACTATTTCTCTCTGGCTTCCAATACTCCTGTCCCTATCCTGAAGGTCCTGTGACCATCATATTTGAGTTTAAGCTGAACTCCACAACTTTCAGAAAGCTTCTTTTGCAAATACAGTATGTAGGCCTAAGTGTTCATCCATGACATAAGAGCTGAAAGAAAAGAGAACAAGTAAGAAGTAAAAGCCACAGACAAGATACTCCAATTAAAAATAAGTGGGATGCTTATTAGAAAACACCCGTTATGATTCTCCAACCAGGCAGAGAATGATTTATCCTTTTCAAGGCTAAGCCCTGGATCCGGAACCCTACTAAAAATATTGAAGATCCTCTAGACAGACAAGTGGGAAACTAGACACTGCTCAGAGTCAGCAAGCACTGTCAACTAAGAAAGGAGATATATTGATTAAGAGATCACATAGGAATCCAGATAATCTTCAATTGGTAATTAGCTGGAGAAAACGGAACAAAATTTACAGAGAAAGACTGAGGTTACAATTAGAACCAATACATGAATAAATTTTTACTTTTTACTGGTTTTAGCCTTAACTCTGCCTTGTATGTTTAGGTATAGGGTTAAACAAGCTTTTTACTTTGGAGATGCTGTTTCTGAATAGATTCAGTCATCTTGTTAGTCTTCCATTCAAGATAAAGGTTTACATAATGCCAAACACAGGTGGGATTTCTCTGTGGCCCAAAGAGCAGACATGAGTAGTTGGTCACTGTGATTCCAGCAAGAGATGCTACACTTGTCACTGAGGCAAAGCCGCAGGGAGAGAGACTGAAGGAGACTGAAAGAAATATAAAGCACGATTATGACCTGTAGTTATAACACTGGTTAGAACAAGCTTAGTGGTTTTATAACATAAATAGGTCCTCTCCATTTTCTTCCTTTAATAACATTATCCCAAATCACATTATGTGGCATTGTTAATAACGTCAGTGTAAAATGATACAATTAAAATTACATTAAATCGAATTAATGACTACTTGCTGAAATAAGTATCAAAGAAGACAATACATGGCTTCAGCTTTGAATTTAAGTATCTCAGTTGGAAAAACTACACTTGATGAGTTTTTCCCCACACGAATAAGCATAAATGTAAATAAAAAAGCTTATCTTTCTTACTCCGGTCATCAGTAGTACTGCACATGTGACACAGTGATGCATTATTGAAGTACTCTATCGAAGTCTCACGTGAGTACTGTTTTTTTTACTGCAATAGTTCCAGGCTTCCAGCTGAGATGCTCAAGAAGCAGTCCCAATTTTGAAATATAAGCAATTTATTCAGATTTAATTTAGTCATAAACCATGTAGCATGGCATTTTTGTTTTGGATTTGCTATTTGTTTCAGTTTTTTGATGGTGGCTTTTGGCAGCAGGACACTTGCTTAAGCCAAGTTACTATTTGCTTTCCATTTAAGATGTTATGATACTGAAAGCCAGCATGCAGATTTAAAAAGAGAAACATGCTGCCGTGATCAAGCTAGTGTTTCTCACAAGGATTACACTGGATGGAGTTTATTATCACACAGAAGTCTGCCAGGCAGGTCCTTGAAATAAAAGTAGTAGAGCTGAACTGAGGTTAGTGGCAGCCAGAGCTGAACTCAACTTCCTAGGCACAGGACAAAGACCCAGTTAGCTTCAAGTTCTGCCAACAAAAATGAAAGAGGACCTTGCCAAGGACCAGCTGCAACTGTTTCCTTAATCATAAAATTATTTTCCTAGGTGTTTATCCAGGCTCCTGTGCTAGCCATTCAACATATTATTAAGGCACAGCATAAATTCAAACAAAAGACAGCACTTTACTGTACAGTTAGTGTATGAAAATACAATTTAACAACCTGAGAGACACTGCTTAAATATTGCAGCATGGGGAGCAGATGGGATTCAATCCCAAAAATGCAGAAGAGTGGGTGGAAATTACTTATCTATTTTGAAAATGCGTGTACTGTCTGCATACAGCGACTTTCCTCATTCATTTTTCTTTAATGTTTTCAAAAGCATGATTTGAGTCATTGTTCTTCAGCTGTGTATTTATAAAACTTCTTGTTATCAATATATTTTTCATTAGCATAATGGGCACACAGTATATTGAGAATCTCCAGTTCATGCAGATCCATAGCATACAACCGACATGATGAGAAGTGTCATCCATGGTACAGAAAGCATTACGTAGTTTAATAGGGAGATTTGGGACAGTTGCATTACAGCTCTGTGTCAGTGCCAAACTGCCCAACATCATCAACTTACTAACAGAGGCTTTTCCTCTACTATGCCTAGGAGCTTTATTTGGAGTTGGTTTTGTTTTCTGATTATTTTTTATTTCCTTATCCCTCTTCTACATTCTTGGGAGAGCAAGATACCTTAAAGTAATTAAATACTGAAACTTCCAAGGGTAGTTTACCAACTTCAGCTTGAAGGAAGATAGGGAGAAAACAGAGATTTATAAGCTGATAGAACAGAACAGATTTTCAACCAAAGTAAATCTGTTTGAAAGAAAACTAGCTAGTTTAGCACCATTTTTCAGTCCAGCTGCATTCAGAGACATGGATTATACAAAACAGCAGAGGCAAAAATGCCTTCAAGGAGATAACGGTTTAAAAGGAAAAGTGATAGCAGGGGTTTAGAATCATAAGTAAAGAAAAAAAACAATGCTATTTATTCTCCTACAAGCTCCAAACTGTCCAAGCCTTTGGCCTTTTCAGGCTGTGCTGTAATCTCTAGCCGCAGTACTTGAAAAGAGCAGCTGAATGGCAGGGGAGTTCTGCTATACTACTACTCACAAAGCTGATGCACGCATCCCTAGTAATTGCAGCTCACAAATTCAGATTTTTTTTTTATTTTAAAATTTAATTTTAAAAGATCAAGTGTTCTTAAGAGGTTTTGGATTCTTCTGGGGTTTTCGTTTGGTTGGTTTTCTTTAACAGCATGTACATTCATGACCATTGTATTTTTACCTGCTACCCATAAATAAATCACAGCTCTCTCCCCTTCCTCTTTCCAATAAATAGAAACAAACAGACAAAAAGGACCAGTTAAAACAAATAACAGGTGTTTTTTTCGTTTTATTTTTAAGAGGCTGTGTTGATGTCGAGTGATAGGTTGGTGATTTGAATAGTGGGTTCCCTCTCCATTCCCAGTTCTGCCCTGAGATGAGAGCACTGTGGTTCCACAACCCCTTCAGGCAATCCCAGGGAGTCATTTCAGTGCTCCTCTTCACCTCAAACTGATCTTGCTCCCGGCCACAAATTCCTGCCTCCTCATCTATGCCATTACATTAGCACGTTCCTACAGTGAGCATCAACTAAAATGGCCTAAAAACATTAACTTTTTCCTTACAGACCAGAAAAGTGAGAACGCTGAGTTGGAGAGGAAGGCAATGCTCCATCACAAATGGAACAAGAGAGGACAGGCAGGAATGCTCATATCCCAAATTAAATTAAAGCAGCTTGGCCGCTTGAGGATCTGTCAGACTGACACTATCATCATTCTCATCATTCATGACGAATTGTGTCTACTTACTCTTTTGAAAACATCTCCTGATCCTTTAAATAAAGTTATTAGATGTGAGGAAACTATGGAGCTCAGACACTCAAAATTAGGGAACTACTGTTTGGATGGATGCAGCCTAAACTTGCAGATAAAAGGAATGGAGATAAAGAACAGCCACCTCAACATATCTTTTCTCTCTCCCAGTCTCCAGAGCATATCTACCCCTGAGCAAGAAGACTCTGTATTTAAGTATTTAAATTGACTTTAAAATAAATACATCATGCCTCACAACTCCTACTGCATGTAACAGATAAGAACTAAGTACTCAGCATTTTGAGTGCTACTTCTTCAGTACCTAATTAGGGATCCTAGATTCTGTCTGTGAATCTGGAAATGCCAAGGCAAAGACATCCAACTGTCTTTGTTGGCTATTCTTTACATGACCCTCTAGCAGCAGAGTAGCCAGACTTCCTGATGTGGCAGATGTAAAGCCTATTTCAACATAAATGTGAATTTTGCCCAAGTCAGTATTGCATGCTTAAACCTTCAGTATCTCATGAAAGACTGAAGTTTGTGAAAAAGATCACTACAGTTTTATGTCCTCAAGTTAACCTTCCATACATCACACATTATTTTAATGAACAGTGGAAAGGAGAGAAGGTAATGGCATGTGGCAAGCTCCTACAAGGCTATTCAGCTGTTGAACAAAAAGTTTAACATTAGAGTACTATCATTTCTCTCATCTTTACCATCCACGCTGTCAGGGTATTATAGTTTTCAAACAGGAGAACAGAGAATGTGTCTCCAGACTTTAACTAACATTTAGGGAGCCATAAATTCCCCATTTATTGAACTTGAAAAACGTATATGGGACATAACATTTTCTGATTTAAACCTTCAGAATTTAAACTTGAAACCAAGCAGTCTGAACAATGTACCGTAAAGACCTTGTTATAAGAGGTGCAGCTGATAATGCAACTTGATGTACTTGTATGCTATCATTCCATAAAATAAATGGTCTAGAACCTGAGTGGAAGGATTTCAATAAGCAAACTTGAAAAAAATAATGAGTGCCCCTCTACAGATGTCCTGCACACATGGAAAGCTGAGCAAGTGAGGACAGATATGTAGGAAACACAGTCTCATATAAATCTATGGATATCTATGGAAAGTTTGCTGATATTAGAATACACTGCAGAACACTCATTATACTAATTTCATAATTCTTGTTAAGATTTGGACTTAGTGCTCTGTGAGATCTCCTTCTCACCAATGGTTTCAACTTCTCCACGCTGTCAAAACTGTAAAGATCTTACTTGACGTAGAAGTGAAACATTCAGTTCAGGTATATGGAGACACTGGATATTCTTAAACCAACAAAAGAGGGTTCCTCAAATGTAATTTTCTTGAACATTAGAAATGTTGAATATTTAACAAAAATAACCAGTCTTGAACTATACAAAGAGGACTGCTAGAAATAGATACATATTGTTTAACTATGTTGACTTCTTTGCTGCTAAGTTTACACATAAATCTGTGCTGAGAATTCCTACAAGATTACTTTTATCACTTAATGGGGATTTCTTTTTTTTTTTCTTTTTTTTTTTTCTGTAAAAACAGCTTTTACATTTCCAGTTTGTGTTTTGTTTTGGTTTTAAATTATTAGACTTACTGAATTACTAAATTAGAATGTAAATCCAGGCATATGTATTGCACACAAGTTTTGTGCTTTCCCCCTCTAATTCTGTGTTTCCCCTACAAGCAGAAAGTAGGCAAAGGTTCACAAATTTAATGTAGTTTCTGGTATGGACTGTTCCACCTTCTTCTTGGGGTGCCTGACGCTTCTGCATGCTACAGTTTCACAATGAATTTGCAGGAGGCACAGGCATATAAGGAGTTTACAATAAGATATATTTTTCCACTGTGTATGGACTTCTGATATTATCCCTTCACCAGCACAATCGTTACTCTAATTAACTCTTATCCATCCTCATCGTGCTTGCACTTTCCTCTATACAAATACTGCAGACACAACGCTGCTTGTAATTAAATAATGCCAATATGGATTTTTCAATGTGCATATTGGAAAGTTCTGTAAACCGATAAAGATTTTATTTTCACCACCTGTTTTTAAGATAATTAAGTCACTAAAAAGATATACTCCTGCTCACATTTGATGTAGTTCTTTCATAGTAGTTTCTAGACAACTACTTTTAACACAATGTGTCTGCTCTCCTCTTCCTCAATGCTGTTTTAATATTTTACTCTATCATGTAAAATACGCTTGCTGCTCTGCTCTGGTGCATGTTATGGCATCTGTTCATAACAATATGACTCTTTGTCCTATCAGAGAGTCTTATCTACAACCAGTACAGTAAGTAATAGATAAGCTTTTTACTCAGTATTACATTTTCCCTCATGTATGTAAGAGTTAAACTGCTGAGATCTGTGTGTCTCCTAAGCCCAGAACAAACGTTCTCTGTGCTTGCTTGAAGTCCTGACAATGGTCTCAAAGTATAAAATGACAAATAATTCAGTTTTATAACAACATTTGGAAGCCAAGAATTGTTCCAGAGAGAACTTCAAGAGAAGAGATTGTAGTATATTTAAAAAAAATTAGTAGTAATAATAAGTATTACTATTATTATTTTAAGCTTGTGGAGTCAGGAAAGCAATATTGTCAAAATTCCATGTATAAGTCTACATCAAAATTGACCGCGATATCAAAAAGGCCTGTACTAGTAAGAGTGATAACCATTCCAGAAATGGCATCACAGGCCTCATACTTTCTCCCTGGAAAAAGTAATAATTTACAGTAGACACAGAATTTGTACAAACAGTAAACATTTAGACCTGCCACTGACTTATGTACGGAGGATGCTCCCATATGAACAATGTTATATGCCTTCTCTTCTGAAAGGTAATAGCCATCCATCGGAACAGTTGAAAAGCATCCGTTCATATAATATTGATCCTCAAGTCCTTAAAATAATGCTAAAAGCCTCTTGAAATAAAGAAAAAGCACTGAAAATTTCTTCTAGTCATTAGGTAGATACTAAAGCATGTCAAGACAACTAGCTATGCTTATTAAAAGCAGCAACCTACTCCAAGCATTAATCTGTTCATAAATCAATTGCTTGTGTGTATTCAGATCCCCATCTCTTCTCCAAAACTAGTATATTTTCTTTCTTCTTACACTAAAGTTGACACCACCATGAAGGAGCAACCTCAGCTCTGCTTTCTGTTTGTCTACCAACAGGATTATTAATCAGATTTCTAACCAGCCAGCTCATTTTTATAAGCTATTTGCAAGAGTAGTACCAAGCAATCACCTAATAAACTGTTGGTACTAGCAACAAGGCACAGGAAGGGAAGGGAAGAATACATCCTAGATAAGAGTCTGCAAGGATGGAATATTTACAAGAACTTTGCAGAGTGGTTGCCCTCCACAATGCACACATGGGAGACAAACAGGTGTACATTGCCACTGTCTGAGTAATTTCTTCAAGGAGAAGCTTATTTTTGCACTCCCATTGTTCTAGCAGTGACAACAGCAACAGCAGCAGAACTTATACAAGAAATCAAACATTCCCCCTGTAAGAGTCTTGCTTTCCACTGTCCTGAAGAATAAAACACTCTTCATGGTCTCAGGCATGTCACAATCAGGCAGATTACAAATTCAAAAAAAAGTCTATCCACTTCTCTAAAATTTCCTGTAGGAACCTGTAACAGTCTACTAACAATCTACTTTCAAGATAATAAAAAATAGATTTCGATACTCCTTTTTTGTTTGGATGTGACTTATACCAGACATGATCTGACTGCTCTGAAGTCTATGTTGAAGAATTCTCCTTTATCCTTCTCTTCTGAAAACAAAAAGGAAGGAAAATAGATTCCAGTAGGAAAAGGGACTCAACCAATACCCATGGGTATCATAAGAGTTCATTAACATCAGAATTAGTAATGACAGCGTTTATAAAATTCCACACAGTAATTACACTGTCTGTTCAACAGGCATTTTAAAGCTATGTGTACATCACAGACAGGTGGGATAAAGGATATCTGAACATGCTTCAATTAACACAAACATCTGCTACTCCAGTCTCATGATATTAGGAAGTCTGGTGCACAGTCTGTGTAGAAGTCCATGTTTCAACAGCTAATGCAGCCATCAATTCACATGCTAGCCAGATTAGAATCACAGAATAGTTTGGATTGGAAGGGACCTTTAAAGGTCATCTAGTCAAATGCCCCTGCAAGAAGCAGGGACATCCCCAACTAGATCAGGTTGCTCACAGCCTCATCCAACCTGGCCTTGAACATTTCCAGGGATGGGGCATCCACCACCTCTCTGGGCAACCTGTGCCAGTGTTCTACAACCCTCAGTGTAAAAAATATCTTCCTTATATCAAGTCTGAATCTACCTCCTTCTATTTAAAACCATTACACCTCATCCTTTCACAACAGGGCCTGCTAAAGAGTTTCTCCCCGTCTTTCTTGTAGGCCCCCTTGAGGTACTGGAAGGCTGCTATAAAGTCTCCCCGAAGCCTTCTCTTCTCCAGGCAGAACAGCCCCAACTATCTCAGCCTGTCCTCATAGCAGAGGTGCTCCAGCACTCTGATCATCCTCGTGGCCCTCCTCTGGACCCTCTCCAACACGTCTATGTCCTTCTTATGTTGGGGGCTCCAGAGCTGGATGCAGTACTCCAGGTGGGGTCTCCCAAGAGCAGAGTAGAGTGGGAGTATCATCTCCTTTGACCTGCTGGTCATGCTCCTCTTGATGCAGCCTAGGATGCAGTTGGCCTTCTGGTCTGCAAGTGCACGTTGTCGGCTCATGTTGAGCTTCCCACCCACCAGTACCCCCAAGTCCTTCTCCTCAGGGCCAACCTCAATCCATTTTCTGTCCAGTCTGTATTTGTACTTGAGATTGCCCTGTACTTGGCCTTGTTGAACTTCATGAGGTTTGCACAGGTCCACCTCTCCAGCCTGTCAAGGTTCCTCTGGATGGCATCCTTCCCTCCAGCATGTTGACCACACCACACGGCTTGGTGTCATCGACAAACTTTCTGAGAGTGCACTCTATCCCACTGTCCAGAGGACAACCTCTCTGCAATCTTCCCATGCTATCTGTCCTTGCTTCCACTCTCTGCAGGCTTCCTTTTTGTTTTTCAATTGGTTCATCCATGCAGGCCTCTGGCATTTTTGCCCCATGACTTCTTTGTTCGGATGCATCAACTCCTGAGCTTGGAGGAGGTGCTCCTTGAATATCAACCAACTTTCCTGGGCTCCTCTTCCCTCCAGGGCTTTATCCTATGGCACTTCAGCCAGCAGAACCCTGACGATGTCAAGGTCTGCCCTCCTGAAGTCCAGGGTAGAGAGCTTGCTGCACATCGTTCTCGCTGCCCTAAGGATCTTGAACTCCACCATCTCATCGTCAGTGTAGCCAAGGCTGCCCTTGAGTTCTATGTCCCCAGCAGCCCCTCCTCATTGATGAGCACAAGGTGCAGCACAGCACCTCCCCTCATTGGCTCCTCTATCTGTCTCTCATCTATTAAAGCACCTCTGGTACTCCACATATGTACACAACCACTACAGTGCTACTAGTAAGGTCTAGACTGTATTGTGAGGGTAGCACAGCAGCATTATCCAAATCCACCTACCAGTTCATCTATCAGTCACTCAAAATAGACATAAATTAAACAAGAGACCTGAAGAGTTACAAAACTTCGACTATGTAATATGAATGTCAGCACAATAAACACTACTCAGCACTCAGCGTACCAGCCTGTGGCCCCAGAGGCATGCCACAGGCACATTTGAGACATACTGCAGGCTTCCTCTCCCTTAAAGCTATAATCTTATACTACACAAATACATTAAATCTGGCCAGGACTTTTCCAACAATAGTAACAAAGATGTCTCTGGAAAGTGTTGATTTGACACCAAAAAATAAAAACAAAAAAAAACCCACCAATCACCACTGTTTTCAAAACTTTTTCCAAGTTTCACTACAACTTTATTAGCAAAGCTTTTTGGAGTTTTAATTAAATATCTGCAAAATGAGAAAAAAAAAACAAAGACCCTTCTGAATCCTTCTCTTTAGGAAACTCAATTAAGCTACAGAAGAGACAGGTCCAAATCCATGCCGTGAATCAGATGACAAATAAAGATATGAGCCAGTCTTACACTCAAAAGCAGTATGCTAGCTGTTAGACGATTAACTCTATTTCACTTTCCTCTTTGAGATGCTCCACTTCACATGGATGATCAAAAATGCTTATCAGGCATATGACAAACTACCTCTGAATGAGACAGAAAAGTGTTAAGCTCTTCTAGTATTCTAATCCATTATGTATTTCCACTGGCCATCTCTATCCTGTTTTGTCTCAGGCATTGGCACTTCTGGGAACTAGTCTGATACAGTGCGGTCTTCCAATTTATTTACCCTAATTTTATTTTACTTTAGTTACAATTTGCTTTGGGGTTGCCCCAAAACAGTTTCCATTTTAGACGAATTTAACACTTCTAAAAATTGTGTTTGACACATGCCTGCCCCGCAGAAGAAGAGCAGGTAAGCTTATGAGCTGTACGACGTCCATTACACATGAGAAAATGCACAGTGGTTTTCCTACAGGAGGAACAATTTGGGAATCCTTTGGTTCAGATGCTCTTTGTTTCAGTTTTCCCTCTCCTACTTTTGGTACTAAAGGTATTTTTATTTAAGTACTCCATTTCACTGTCTGCAACAGTCTTGTATCATTGGAGAGGCCAGCTACAGGTAACAGAGTGATTGTGTTGGGCTGTGTGATCCCAGATGCAAGGTACAACACGCTATTAGGGACTGCAGATTTAGGAACTGTAAATAACTTCAGACAGTCCCTGGGCTTTGCTCAGCTCTCAGCAGACTATGTTTCAGCCAGGAAACTTGAATGACTACACCCAGGATCTGCACAGCCATTTGCAGATCATTGTAGAGATGTGCATCTGGAGAGTCTCAACCACCTGTTCTGTAAGATTTTTGGCTGAAAATTATGCATATCAGCCTGGAAAACATAGTGTTAGCCTTTCTCCTTCAGTCTGCTCATCGTACGCTCACACTTCCTCCAGCCTACTCTGGCACTCAATGAGTTTTCTCTGCCATGGTGACTGGGTGGGTTTTGTCTCTCACATTTTTTCATGTTGGCTGGCTTCCAGAGATACTCTGGTTTTGTGACCATTTTGTGGCTATTTCTAAAGGGCTGCTTTTCCTGCAATGTATTCAGCCAGACCAGATATTCCTCTTGAAGAAACTACTAGTTTTAATCTTTTTTTCCTCAGATTTTATCTTCCAGAACTCCATGTTCTGGGCTACACTGACTCTTTGATCTATTTGACTCTGATTTGTTACATAAACCAGATTAAATCTGTACATTTCTTGGAAAATGTTACTTCCAGCTTTCTGGTACCTTTCCTTCAGCTGGCTATTTAGAAGCAGCAAGGAGTTTATGCATGGCTGGTTCTCCCAGCAAGGACGCCAAGGTCCTTTCTGTTACATTCTGCACTGCACGTATACCTGCTGTTCTCAAAAAGTCTGGTAAATATTACTACTTCTTCACAGATAAAAGATAATACATTTTTACTTTACTTTGTGAGATAAACTATGAACTTTCCCTTCTGTGATCTACCTCACTCCATCTGTAAGGTGCATTTGCCCTAGCATGACTGTTCTCAGGCTGAAAAATGCATTTTTCTTTCCCGATATACAAGTGATTACCAGAGACAGACCTTCCATAGCACCACGCTGTCATGAATTTTGTACATTGCATCAACGCTAAAATTCATTTACAGTGCCCCAGTCTCCTCCTGGGTCACCTATTCCTGCTTCCACCACTTGCATGCTTCCTTTTAATGCTTCACTTTAGTTGGGAACTCCTTATGCACCCATGCAGGTATCCTGGTGCCTTTGCTTCACTTGCTGTTCATCAGTATGGATCATATTATGTAAAAAAAAAAAAAAGAAAAGTCGACTTATGGAGAATTTTGTCTACATAGACATTGGCATGTGAGATTCTCCACTCCACTTATATTTATCAATGCATATGCAGGGGTTTGTTGAGTACAATTCATTCAGCTTTACTTTTTCATGCTGAGTAGCACAATATTCTACAAGTAATGCTACTGACAGCAATGTGAGAAAAGGCTGTGGAATCATTCCTAGAGTAGTCTTCATAAATATACGATGACGTATTTTTGATCTTGTATGAACTTACAGTACTATTGCTTCTTCAGACCTGTGCTGACATATTATAAAAGCTTCATTAATAAATCCTAGTCTAATTAAAGTAAGAAAAAAAGGCCATTGCAAAAGGTTCTGTGTGTGTTTGACAGTACAAAACTTAATTTAGTTTTTTTTTTTTTCTCTTTTTTTGTCACTTCCCTAGGTATTCAGACAAAACAGTATGCACAATTCTACTGGAATAACGAAAGTAATAATGCGTCTAGGAGTCAGAAAGAGTTTCACTGAGGAAGCTTTTGTCTCATCAATGGAAATGAAAATGTGTGCAAAAGTTTGAACATGTATGCATGCAGATGCCTAAAAATACTGGAATGGGGCAGGCAGGTCTAGACCCCACAAACCAAGTGTAATTCCCAAATGCTCATTATATTGAATTGCCCTCTAAATGCCATAATCCTACCCATAAAGCAGAGAAGAGAACATCTCTTAAAAACAGAGGAGGGAAAAGGAAGCAGAAAAATAATGATAGGCAAAATGAAGACAAAAGTTGTCCCAAAAGATTTGATAAGCCCATCAGAATAAAACTTGAAACAACTTTAGTCCTCTGCTCTCAATTCAGAACAGGACTAGCTTCCTATGCTATAACTCAAATATTTAGGAGCAACAATCCACATCTTACACCAGTGCTCAGTAGTGTCAACTGGGCGAGTAACACACTGGAAATGGCATATACTCTCCCTCTGTGCCCTAAACCATTTAGGAGAGCAGGACCTACGCACCTCTGCATGAGTTCCTTGCCCATCAGTGTTTTTGTTGCAGGTTCCTCAGATCTTTCCTTTTCCTTAGGTTATAGCAACAAGTGTTCATGCTTCTCACCCTCAGTATGGCTGCTTTGTTTCCCGGAATATTTCAGAATCCCGCTTTTCTGTAATTGCAGCAGCAAAAAACTAGTCTTCTGACCTTGAAAAATTTTCCACCTCTTCCCTAAGGATGAAGGGAGCTGAATTTTTTTCCTTACGGAAACAGTCAATTCTTCCCATAGTTCAGCAGCTGCGTGCATCCTTTAACAGCACTGTGTCAAAGGCTCCCTAGAGCTCAGTGTCAAAATGAATATCTTAAATTTTCCTGCCTACTGGTGAGGGGATATGAGGCTGCTCCACCATTTTCTCTTATCCTCAGTTTTTAATGTCATGGGTCAACAAGCAATGGCAGGGGATGCTATGGACCACACAGTGCCCTTATATTAGGTACTGATAACAAAGGTGTAACAAAGGTGTAAGCTGAACTCATCTCCTACATGTAGAACTACCCAAAAGCATCTGACCATTAGCCTAGCAGAACTGTCGAACGGATCTCTGCAGTCCTGGGAAACGCAATCCTTTCTGTGACTGTGAAGATATGTCTCTAAACCTACTATTTGAATTTGCATGGCATGCAAACTGTGGTTAAACTCAAATCAGTTGTTGCAGACTAAAACAGACAATGGAGTTCCATGTCAGTGTCTGTAAGCAAAAACCGACAGCCATGTTTGCAGACACAATCTCTTTCAAAGCACACTGCGTATTCCCTCTTTTCTAAATTTCTCAGCACTGCAGCATGTAGGTGCCAAAAAACCTGAAACTCTTCATCAGCAACTGCTTGTAGCAGACTCTCCACCTGGGCAAGATAATATAAGAATGAAGACGATCTGTTTTCAGTCTACATATAAGTATTTTCTGCTTTCATTTTCTGCACAGTCTGCTAACATTCTTGCACTTTTTCAGTATAGAGGCTACATTGAAAAAGGCTGATTCTCAAAGGAAAGCCTGTGTCCCTCCACAAGTATTGCCCTGTTGTCACAGAATACTGCTATAGTCCAGAATTAGCTGAAGGATGCCATGGTCCTATGCAGTCCAGATATTTGGAAAGCCGCAGCCTGATTTCTTTTCAAATAGATGCTACTTAGTGATTACTCTTGTGCAGCTATATTGGTATACTCATGTTTTTGAAAACCTAAACATGAGTGTCATCTTCTTCAGAAAAGATGTTTCCACAGTTCCTTTTAGTGCATGTAATGCAGTCTGGTGACCACCATACATATCAGGAAAAATTATAAGAAAGTGATAAATTATACCACTATAAAATCTACATCAACTGTTTCATAAATATCTCCTGGAAAATGCATGCACCTACCTTTTGACAACACTTCTATTTCTCATGAGAACAAATGCACTCATATTTTATATTCAGGTGATCCAGGCTTCCCCTTTATCTTAGAAACAAACCACAAATATTTAATAGCTAAAGAAAAGAGGAGCTTTACTCCAAGGGAAGTGAAAAAAATTAGTACCTATTTTTCTTCTTTACTGTGAAACCAGAACAGAAAATTACTGTAAACATACAAGAAACACAGCCTAACAAGCAGAGGTAAGAAAGAAAAAAGAGAAATAAAAAAGCTAAGTTCCTCTAGCTAAATGGATATGTTCAGACTCATTTGTCTGGAAATGCACTTGCACTTGTATTTCAGTACTGGCATGAAACAATGACAGATACAGCAAATAAATGAAAAATGACCACATCTCTGCCTGGCTTTCTTTTTATTCTCTTTTCCTCCATCTCCCAAAATACTAACACATACACTGATAAGTCAAAGCAGCAGCAAAGCCCTACCTATTTGCCAATATTCTTTTGCTCCACTTAGACATGTAGACTAAATCTACATGATAAATTTCAGCTGTACCGAAGGGTAGGCAATTACAAATTCTGGAGACTAAAACTTTCCAGTTATGTAGAAGCCAGGTGTAAATGAAAAACAAGCAAAGATGAGCAGAAGAGGAGTCATACATACAACTGACTACCTCATATGCCCAGGATGTGGTTGGCTTTCTGGTCCGCAAGCGCATGTTGTCATCTCACATTGAGCTTCTCATCCACCATCACTCCCAAGTCCTTCTCCTCAGGATTGCTTTCAATCCATTCTCCACACAATTTGTATTTGTGCTTGGGATTTCCCTCAAGATGCCAGAATTTAAAGTTGAATTAAATGCATGTGCAGGACCTTGCACTTGGCCTTGTTGAACGTCATGAGGTTTGCATGGGCCCATCTCTCCAGCCTGTCCATGTCCCTCTGGATGGCATCCCTCCCCTCCAGCACACTGACTGCACCACATAGCTTGGTATCATTGGCGAACTTGCTGAGGGTGCACCCTATCCCACTGCCCATGTCATCGGCATTGGTCCCAATACCAATCCCTGAGGAACACCGCTTGTCACCGGTCTCCACCTGGACATTGAGCCATTGACTAACTCTTTGAGTGAGGTCATTCAGCCAATTTCTTATCCACTAAGTGGTCCATGTGTCAAGTCCACGTTCTTTCTAGTTTAGAGACAAGGATGTCATGTGGGACAGTGTCAAATGCTTTGCACAAGTCCACATAGATGACATCATTGAAGCCATCATTGAAGCCTTATTTTCCATGTGCCTTAGCATAGTTTCCAGGAGAATCTGCTCCATGATCTTGCTGGGTACAGAGGTGAGACTGACTGTTCTGTAGTTTCCCAGGTCTTTCTTAATCCCCTCTTTAAAAAGGGAAGCATGTTACCTCTTTTCCAGTCAGCAGAAAGCTCACCAGACTGCCATGACTTCTCAAATATGATGGACAGAGGCTTGGCAACTTCACCCACCAGTTCCCTCAGGACCCATAGATTGATCTTATCAGGTCCAATGGACTTGTGCACCTTCAGGTTCCTTAGATGGTCTCAAACCTGCTCTTCTCCTACAGCGGGCAGCTCTTCATCCTCCTAGTCCCTACCTTTGCCTTCTAACAACTTAGCCAATATTGCTAGAGCAGTTGTCAGTGAAGACTGAGGCAAAAAAAGTCATTGACTACCTCAATCTTCTCCATATCTTGGGTAACCAGGTCTCCCATTTTCTTCTGGAGAGGGTATACATTTTCCCTAGTCTTTCTTTTATCCGGAACATACCTATAGAAGCTTTTCTTTTTGCCTTTGACATCCCCAGACAGATTTAATTTTATCAGGGCTTTGGCTTTCCTAAACTGATCCCTGGCTGCTCAGACAATTTCTCTCTAGTCCTCCTAGGGTACCTGTCCTTTCTTCCATCATCTGTCCTTGCTTGGTAAAAGGACAAGGCTGTCCTTGTTCTGTCCTTCTCTTTGGTAAAATTATTTCTCCAAAGTAGCTCCTTTTCTTGACAATTCATAGATCCAGTCTTGCCTTTAATTCTTCAAACACCTAGTTATATATACACACACACTTTTTTAAAAATATGTGTGTATATATAAACCCTAAACCTCAAGATGCCAGAATTTAAAGTTGAATTAAATGCATGAAAAAGAATTGCCAATCTTCTTAGCCGGCATAAAGAATTTTATTTTAATCTTGTGGTAAACCAGGGGCTAAAATTGCCTTTTAGAATGGACTTTGAGTTAAACGTATTTCTAACGGAAAGATGTATGGATTCAGCATGAGAATAAAATCTCAGGAGAATTATGTAACTACAAGAGCAGGTGAAATAGGCTCATATTCAACCTTCTGGGCATCTCAAACTGAGAACAGCCTTCATAGATGGAAGATTCAGATGAGAAAGGCAAACTCAAGCATGTGCCCTGTAAATGCCTTAGCAATCTGAGTTTATAAAGAAGTTCCTCTTTTGGATGAAGAAAATATGCATACGTTCTATCAGGTTTGTGAAAAGCTCATACATGCTGGCTTGTAAAATTGTTTATGGCAATTGTGGCATAAAGACTTTTATAAGCCAGCATATATTAGCTTTTCACTCTTTACAGTTACATCAGTAAACTTGTCATGTAGGCAGGCACAAATAAATGTTTGAATTTATAAGCTTTCTTTTCAAAGAATTTGGAAAAAAAAAGTTGAAAAATAGACACTCTAATGAGCCATCCTCTACACGATGTCAAAGCCTGACTATGAATCCTGACATTGCTAGATATTATATTTTTAAAAATATTTTTACAAACAAAATCTATTCACTTAAACACTAACGTTTAAATTTTTGCTTTGATACTTTAATGAATATAAGAGTGTTTTCAGGAAATCCAGCTTTCATCTTGGCCAATTCTTTTATGAATTATTCTACTGTTACTTGAGATGAGCAATAACAAAGCAAAACTCACAAAACAAAACCATGCACAGTCAGGCCTTCTGTGTCTGTGAGCCTAATATTGCTGTAGTGAGAGTTATAAAATATTTGTCCTTCTACAACCACAGCCCAATAAGTGCTACTTTCCTAATACATAATCATTAACACACGCATTGTTTCAACAGTCAGCTTTGAACAATTTGACTCTTAGGCTTCTCCAGCAAGAGCTTAAAAGGCTTTCACTCATTTTATTCTTCTTTATTCTACTACACAAAGGAAATTGCTGAGACACATCAAATACTGGTTTGCTACAGACACTGTCATATGAAATTTGCTTACTCAAACAACATGCTTTTCCTATAAAGTACAGCGCACAGAACCATGACATGTGGAATGACAACTTTGATGTACCCACAATGGGTAACGGATGTCTCACTGCTCAGTCCTAGCTCACGTTTAGATACACATCCTGTCTGACGCGGTCCAGTAGCACTCTAACCCTCACTTTTACAAAGTATTAACTTGCACTAAACTGACGGAAATCCTTTTAATACATGAATCTCTATTCTGCATTTCTTTTGTGAGAAATTGCATTTCAAACAGCTGGCTAGTTGGGTTTTGGTTTGTCGTTTCCTTTTTTTAAAGGAAGGTTATCTTGTGTTTCAAAACTATTTCCCAGGTATACATTTGTAGAAAACTTGACATACACATATTTTGATCTAAAGTAATTTTTGCAAAAGTTTGCAAACAAGGAGTCATTTTACTTTATTCCTTTTTAGAGAGTTTTTGTATTACAAAACGATCTTGCAATGTCTGATAATATTCCAAAACAATACTTTATTTATAAAATGTCTGTATTTTCAAAACTTTGAAATACATGGAAATTTGCAAACAAAAGAAAGATTTTCAAATATGTTTTTGCTATAACTAGAAGATTCTTACTGTTCCAGTTAACATTAAGCTTTTTATCTTCATAATAGCAGTGTGTGGACAAAGTAACGACACATTCCAACAGACGCTTAAGTATGATAGCTTAGGAAACTTGTTTTTACAAAGATAACTGAAGTGCATCAACGGTCAAGATTAAGTTTTAGACATTCCCTTTATCTTCCAAATAGAAAAGTATTATAAGAAAGATTAAACTGACGAATCAAACAAAAAAAAAAAAAAAAACCAAACCAAAGCATCAATGTAAAGAAAATAAACAGTTATAAAATTCTAATTGAAAACTGTAGAAAAGGAGGATTCAGATTGTTACAGTGATCTTTGCTTCCATGCTGGAAGTATTTGCTGTGAATGAGGAAAAGTTAGCAATTTTCCTCCTCCTTCAGACACACAACAGGAAAGATAGAGCTCCAGCAATTTTCTAAAATAATTAAACAACAAGTGTACAGGTTGTCTTGTTTCTAGACCTTTTGTATTTTTATTGTGCTACACTGAAAGCTTCTTGCAGCTAGCACTTCACCCTGTGCCTGTTCTTCCAAATGTGAAAACATAACTTTTAGCCTGTGAAACACCTGCATGCAAAGAAATCAAAGTGAGCAACATAAGTAGAAGAATTAAATTGGGTTTTTACATTATTATGATAACAACTGTGTGAAGAAAAAAAGCTGACAGAAAAGTTCTTCTGTCTGTACATAAAGTGTCAAAGTGTCCCTCAGCAAACAAATGCTACCTAGCACATACAGTTAAACTACAGAATGCTTTATTTCTCCTGTCAAATCCCATCATTCTCTTTTGCAATTATTTCATATAACTTTTACTTTGCTTCTCACTTTTGTTCCTACCTCCCTGAATCATAATAGTTTCAGGTTAGAAAGATCTGGAGCTTAAAAATACTGTAATTTTTAATTGCTAACTTGGTAAACTATATGTCTTCTAATCTTATGAAAAATATTTCTTTCACCACGTGTGAATGGGAGAAACTTCACATGTCCTAAACATGTCCTAAAGTTTCAGAAATCAAAGTTTTCTTGAATTACACCTGAGGTAATCCTATACAATATGTTGGGATGACTGGATTGCAGTTAGGATTCTGTTATTCAATAAAAGGTATCAGAAATGTCTGTAAATCTCAGTGCATCATTTAATAAATACACTCTTGGTTCTAGGTGGGTATCAGGTTGGTAGCTGGTTAAGTTTGAATTCCAAGTTTCCACAGAAATGGTTACTGTCTCTTTCATTACTAAAGCTTTCACAATTCCAGTGTGAGACAGGGACTCTCTACATGTCTTAACATTTCTCAACAAAGGCTGAGAAAAGTCGTGCGCCTTGACGGCTGAAGAGTTGTAAGAAGAGTTCAGACAAGTAACCACCAGTACGGACAGCAGCACTGACTCTTAATCCTGCCCTGGGGCACCTGGAGGGGCTCTTGAGAACTCTTTTAGGAATATATCATATTCCTTTTAGGAATATATCATATTCAGTGACATAATTAATATATCAAGATCAATTACTAACTGAGAACTACTACTACTACTACTACTACTGAGAATTACTAACTACTCCCAGCTTACTGTGCCTGAGAACTCTTTTAGGAATATATCATATTCCTTTTAGGAATATATCATATTCAGTGACATAATTAATATATCAAGATCAATTACTAACTTCATACAAGATTACAAGACAGCCTGAATGTGTTGTTGTAATGAGTTTGGGAGTCCTAAACAATACACCTTATATCCTGGCTTACTTGCATCAAAACAAAGGTTTCAGCCACCTCACAGCTGATTTAGAGCTGCCATAATGCGCACATCCAACAAAACACATATTTTGGATAAGGGCTGTCTAGGGGCACTCTAAAAGAATCTGAAGGGAAGCGAAGGGGAAGAAGAGGAAGAGAATATCTGTGAAGGACAAATACAAAGAAGTTATAACAGTAGATTTGAAAATAAGGGGAAAAAAAACTTGGAATACCTGGAGTAGGGGTAGTAAAGATATGCTGGTGAAAAAAAAAAACTATATGCTTTGGTTTTGTTTTAGAAATACGATCTCCCTAAAGGGTTGTGGAAAAAGGTTTGAAAATACAGGGGCAAACCAGTTATGCTACAGCACTGAAGATGCAACAAGAAACTTTCCCAAAAGTCAACTTGAGAAGACTGTTTAAAAGCTTCTGCACATTCATAAGACCAAAACCTAGTTACCTAGTGTAACATCAACAGTATGAGTTCTGTTCTCATTTTATATTTTTAGCTGACTGAGGTGGAAGAGTGTTTGCTTGAGTCAGTCAGCACAATTATAAAGCTCTGTAATCTACAGATTTCTTCCTCTTTAGTGAATTCAGCCTACTGATGCCTATCCTAACAGAGGAAAGCTGTGAACTCCAGTCTATTAATTAGCAGAATAAACTACCACAGCACAATCAGAGACCTCTGAGTGCAGCAGCCCAACAAGAATCTTCAGGACTTAATCCAAATTATTTGTCAGGATATTCAGTACGTCACATAAGGTGAAAGTAGACAGCCTGAATTCTAGATATTAAAAGTACTTGTTATGTCACAGGCCCAAGCACGAGCCACAAAATTGAATATTCATCAATGCTACAATTTTGGTTAATTATAAGCCAACTTCAGATCTTTTTACTAGTAGTCCGAACAAGTAAAGGAAGTCTGCAAGCCTAACTAAAGCACACAAATGGTGTTCTACAAATCACAAGGACAGCCTTACCTGAATGTATTCTACTTTTCCATATTCAACTGTAGACTATTACTTCATGAAATAATAGGCACAGCATTGAATCTAAAGCTAGGGAATTTTAAATTGCATAAATGAAAAGATTATGAAAACTCACATATTTCTATCTCCACATCTTAGTAAGCTAGCCACACAACATTTCTTCCCCGAAAATTTGCTGTTTCATTTGCCTAATTTGACTTTAGCAAGTGTGAATGAATTTTTTTTATTTATCATTGTTTAAAAAAAAAATCTTTTCTCAATAATAACAAGGAAATCTGAATACAGAAACCACACAACAATAAGCTGGAACATTTTTCTAAGAGAACATGATCTTCCTTCCTAGCTTCCATTTTTTATAAACCCACTCTAAGAAAACCATAACAAAGTAAGGCAACATCAGGTCTGTATGGCCTGGGACAAAGGCTAATCTGGAATTAAAATGGATAATATGACTTATATAATATGGGGCTGCAAACAGGACAGAACCAGATGCATACTTATCTGTAGTTATGAAGCTTATGAATATCTTTATTATCTGCTTTAAAACATCTGCTTACCTACATCATGCAGAAGAACTAAGAAAACAAATATAAAACATACCTGTATCAGAGAGAGATCCTCAAGCTGCAACCTGAAGAGGTAGTTTCTGGGGTAAAAAAAAAAAAAATAGTAGATAAAAATAAATTGTTATTAGTGTTTAAGTAAAGAAAAAAATATGTTACTAGTGTTTAAATAAAAATACTATTAATAAATGTAAAAGACAGGAAAAAAATAAAAAGTGATTGGTAGTCAAGACTCTACATTCTTTCAGGGACTGTCTTAACATACAGTCCTTTGGTTTAAGGACTAAGGCAATTTTTAAAACATATTTTCAGCTTGAAGGACTGGCTGCACACGAATAAAGGGGATATTTATACTGCATACATGTACATCTGAGTCATTACTCCAGTCTTCCTTTAGAATTAATGGGAAGAAATACTCAGTGCTTCAGCAGATTTGTATGACCAGTGTCAGACGTCTAAATGAGTACAAGAGGACAGGCAGATTAAAGCTGTCTGTTTCTCTCCACAATGATGGGAACCTTATACAATTAGCTCAGCCAAAGATACATAAATTTGAAGCAAAGGATTCCAGTATGATAGATTGTCTGTAGAAGCCACAGAGTTTTCACAATTGTGACTGAAGTCCATCATATTCAGTCTAATTTCTTTGAAACTCAAGGATTTTTTTCCCCACGTACAGCAGGAGCTACACATTAACCAAGTGTATTTTTCAAAAGCCCACGCTTTTATTGCAAAAGGATTTCTCACTTCACTTTCTCTACAGCACTATCACTGCACCTACACAACCTGGAAGGAGTTCAGGCAAACCATGAAGACGACATGACGCAAAGGCACTGCTTGAAACCTAGGGAAGTGATGGGTGAGGATACTCAGAAAGGTGAGTGTGCCCCACTGACCATAACCACTTCCGTCAGCACATACTAGTTAAATATATGTGAGCTATCACAACTCCTCCCAGCTTACTGTGCCTATCTAGGTAAAGCTGCCTTGTTGTACCTGTTCTGATAAACCAGCTCTGGTGGTGGCACTCATGGTATCAGTCCATGACCCTCAAAAATGAGCAAATACCACACCATGTTTGAACTGATTTCAGAACATCCTTCTTTAGTGCAGATTCTCTTTTGTGCTAGGTCTGCAATAAGGCTCTTCCATGTTCCATGGCCACATTCCTCCTGCCCATTGTTTTTCCTTCTTTCTTAGACAGAATATTTGTTATTAGCACAGATAAATCACCACAAAAAAAAACAAACCTAAAATACTTGATTTTGAGTCATTAAGAGAGCTGAAGTGGGAAAAGAAAACAGAACATTGTAGGACAAGGTTTACACAAAGCTTCATCCACAAGCTACATCTGAGTTGACTTGAAGGACTTTCACTGAAAATCAGGAAGCGATGCATAGTCTTTCTAAACTATTTACATTCTCTCTGTAAGGACAAAAAATACCTTCACATCCGCAAAATGTCTTGCTCAGAAATATTCAGCAGGGAACATAAATCCTTAGTCTATTCTTCGTCTCGTTGCATACAAGCTTCCTTCAACCATCACTGATTGTGCTACTTTCACTCCAGACATCAAAGGTAAAGAAACCTTCAACTTCACTGCTATCGCAAATCTTTTTTTTTTTCCACTCACAGAAGCAGAACAACCTTTTTCTTCCAGACAAATTGAACTGCATCCTCAGCAGGTATAAACTGTTTTCTTAACTCAGTGGTATCAGACTCACAGGAGTGGCACATAAATGCCCCATCTCACTCTACAAATAAATGCAGTCTCTGTTGCAGAATAGATGAGTACGCAATCTGGTCTCACACTTCTAGTTTTCAGGTCAGTACTTTGCATAGAGTCATGTCAATTTCTATCCATACTTCATAGTGAGATATCTACTGAAGATTGATCACTGATATGGCATTTTAAGACAGATTATGCCATTATTAACGTATTTTTATGATCTTTCCTACTGATGTCATTTCAGCCTATTAAAAGTTAAGCTATTGTCCCAAATTGTAAAAATTCTCAACTAATAAATACATAAACAAGTGTCATCCTTGAGAAAAACAGAGGCTGGAAGTTTTGTGGTTTTTTTTTTTTTCCCCTAGAAAATGAGATTTGTCTCTTATGCAGTAAAGCACAACACTTCTATCCATTAATATATCCAGTGTGAAATTAGAAATATTGACATTACAAGTGTTAGGGAGAGCAAAACGTCTATACTCATGTGAATGAGTCAAGAGCCAGAGCTCACTAGTGTACCTTTTTCAACTTCCTGTGGCTGCCAATAACCAACTAAAATATTATTTTCAGCTTCATAAAGCCAGCAGAAAGAAAACTGAATAATAAGAAAGGCAAGGTAAAACACAGTAAAAGCATTACACCTTAGCAACATAGAGATAAGCTGGGCAAACGTACAGCACAGAGTAACGGTGACTACAATGCTAGGACAAGTGGCAAACTAGCACTCCGAGAGCTATCCCTACCTAGATATACCCACTTCAGTAAAATTTACACATTTTACTGAATTACAAATACATTCTAAGGCACACTACTCTCACATGCAAGAACTCACTCAGAAAGCATATATATGAGAAAAATATTTTTAAGAATATACAAGTGTGAGAGTAAAAAAAAAAAATCACACTGGAAATACAGTATTAATAAAACTCTCAGTCCAAATAAAAAGTCAATGCCAACTTGCATGACACGTGCAGAGCCATTATGCTGTTCAAGAGAGGGGTGACAATATTTTTTTCAATGTGTTACTGAGATTATACCACAGTTTGCCATTTTTCAACCTCTGTTTAGCTTTATTCTAGTACATTTATGCTTTGAAGGCAAAAAAAAAGGATGTGAAATAAAAATGACTGAGTACATTTCTGAAGCATTGATACAGACCTCTTAGCACGTAGACCTGGCTCTTTTCCAGATATAGTGGTAATAAAAGCAAGACAAATACAACTTTATATGCTGGAAATTAAACTGATTTGACACTGGCAGTAATTGGTAAATCTGTTTCCATTTTGTGCTTAACGAATGAGGAAAGTAAATATGTTACATAAATCTGCAAACAGAAGGACACTGTAATGAGGAGAAAACACAACTAACTCTGAGATAAAGCAGCATCTTGTATTCCTTCAGACAGCCAGCAGGCAATAAGCATTTTGCTTTACATTCACAGCACTGAACAACTTTTCTAGCTGAACTATAACTAAAATCTATTAATCAAGAGCTTGCTCAAACCCAGTGACAATGGCTTCCACTGGTTAACAGCAAGAACTGAATGAAGCACCACAAAAACCAATGTTCCAGTCAACTCCTTGATAACATATTTTGATCTATTGCAGTGAATACATTTAGTATGACTACAGATAAAAGTACAAAACTAATCTTCTGTATGTTCCTAAACAAGTCCATGTCAAAAATCAATCAAAACACCATAAAGATTCACAAGTATAGCACGTTAGCAATGGTTGTTAAAACCAGCACTTTATGCTTTTCTTTAAGAAATGGCAAACTATAAAACATGAACGCAACAACAAATACCGTTGCATTAAACACAGACATAAATTAAAAGAACATTAAGGTGGCACATACAGCTTAGGAAAGTGTACTATAGATTAAGATTTTTTAAAATTCATAAGATAAAAAAAAAAAAAACAAAACCAAAAAAACACCACAAACCAAACCACCCCAACTTCCCATATGTATCTGCAATTGATAGCCCTAATCAATAAATAATGGTTGCAGCAAACTCAGAAACTCTAAGCATGACCAGATGTGCTATCAAATCTCCTGGAAATAAACCACTAGAATGCTCATTCCTGTGCAATTTTAAAAAACTATTGCACATGAAAGAAGAAAATTGTATTCAATTTACTGAAAGGAAAAAATATTAAGACTGAAAATAAAAAGTATAATCTCTGTAAGAATCAACTATTAAGCAAAGAGTCACAATTCCACAAACAAGATGAGGAAGTTTTGGTAAAAGCCAATTCTAGTTCTGCAGTGTAGTAAAATACACAGTTGGAAATAAAGGAAAAAAAAAAAAAAAGAAACAAGAATAGGAGGAAATGAGATAATCAATATAAATAAAAAATTATTATGTAGAACATTCATTTGGTTATATTAAGATATGATAAGAAAAAATATGTGAAAAAGCTAAGGATGATACATTGGAAATAAATCTCAAAGTGGTCTAGTTGAACCATTACATGAAAATGGTCAAATTACAATAATGAAAAGTAGAACGGTAAGTCATTTTTGTCTGCATTTTGCAGGAAATAGAAGTCTCAGGAAATGAGAATAATGAAATAAGTAGCTTACCGATAAATACTAAAGATGTGAAAACAGCATATAAACAGAGAGAAATATTTCCACACTAGCAGGTCATACTAATTCAAACTAAAAATTATGTTGAAGTAATTTTGTCCTAGGAATGAGCTTAAAAAACCAGAAATTTTAGAGACACCTTTTGTGGTCTCTTGCCCTACAGTAATCAACTTTGGCACATAAAGTTGCTTGAGCTGTTTTGTTTTGTTTTGTTTTTTTTTCCAGGAGAGGTGGGCAGAAGGAGAAGGTAAAGAGTCTAAGGGAGTGAAAGTTTGGACTTTTGAAATTATTTTATTAAGAAAAAAACTGCAACAACAGAGAGATCAAAAATTATGAAGTGATCACATTAATGCTAAAAGTACTTAAAAGGAATGAGATACTAAATTAGATGGTCCACATTTTCAAAGCCAGCCTTGAATTTCCCTCTTGTGATCATGCTGTAGTACTCCAGCATGAGCCATTTGTTTCCACCATAGCCTCTCCCTTCAGTGGAAGGTCACTGCACATGGGAAATTTGAAGCAGAATGGATTCCAAGATAAGCACATGATGTCAACACATCTCTGTATAAAACGCAATCCTGCTCCCATCAAATTTCGAGAGGTGAAGGTCACATGCATAGTATGCCTCATTGCACTGTTAAACTTTCTGACCGTACTCTTGGAATGAGGACTGAAACCCACAGTCCTACCTAGCATGTGAGCAGCCCTCTTACAAGATGAGTGGAGCCACTCAAATAGGCACTGCAGGAACTCACAAAAGGCACCAAGGTTTCAAAGGCAGGGGACTGCCGCTCCAGGTGGTACCTCTCTAGGGTTTCTTCTATATCATGGTTATCAGCATCTCGCCAGCTGGTAGCTCCCTGCCCTGCATTTCAGTGCCATAAAGGTACGCACAAGTAGACAAGTTCAGCAAGGACCAAACTGCTGGCGATGTAGGACAGAAATCGTATATTTGGACACTCATGCAGAAGAAAGGAGTGCTAACTGACATGAGAACACAATCTAACCAGGAACCAAGAGAAGGCATAAATTGCCATATTCTGCAGCAAGAAATGTACTACTGCTAGCACATGTACTACCACTAGCACAGATCACATGTGTATACATTAAATCATGACTTCAATTAAAGACAGGTACCTTCAGAATACCACTCATCTGATGTAATTTCTAAAGATGGCTTACACTGAAATAGCAGTTTTCTCTGCCAAAGAAGTTCCATTTACCTGTGCCATTTCTCTTTTCATCTTACTCTGAGTCAACTCCAGGGCTCCTCTGATGATGCATCATGTTAGTTTCACTAATTAAAATGGCAAGACATTAAATCAGCACAAGAAAAAGTAATTTTTGTGGCATTAGTGAATTGATTAATGTTACTCTGCATCCAGATTATGACCAGAGCTGGTCCAAAGGAGGAGAAAAATGTATAGTGGAATAAGGCATGAGCAGGAGAAGTACAAAGCATTAGCTTTAAAAAAAATATTTAGGAACCCATTAGTAAGGTATGAAAGAGAAGCAGTAGGGGGAAAAAGACCTTCCTCTTTCCGCAGCAGCAGGATGATAATTTCTCTTAGATTTAACATTAAACCATACCTTAGATTAGATCAGATCAATCAGTGGAAGGACAGACATTGATTACCCTGAACCAAGTGTTAATTGAGCAATAAAACCCAGATGGATGTTCAAAGACCATAGCACTAATTCCTGGTGCCTGCATATTCTCCCACTGTGTTACACTCAGAGCATCTCATTAACAAGAAGCTCTCAGATTCTCCTGCTGGGAGCAGACAACAGCAAGAAGAAAACCTGTACAGTTACTTATTCCCTGTTAATGAATCCTTTAATTTGCCTTTCTGTTATTATGGCAAGTAGTGGTAATGGTTCAAATTAACGTTCTCAAACACACACCTAATTAAGCGAAAGGCATACTGTTACAGTCCTTCATCAGCAAGATAAGGAGTGACTGAGGCAATGAGCCACCTCAAAGCAAGTTATAATCCTCAAAGCAAGTTTAATTAACTTGCAGGAGAACATACAGGAGAAAGCCACCGTTATTAGGATGCTCTGTGTAAAAAAATAATGCAAGATATGTCTAAATATACATTAGCCAATTTAAAAAAAAAAAGAAGTTGAATAGCTTTGAGACCCATTTCTGATAAGTAACTATACAATTCTGAAGTACAGCTGAACTAGCCCAACTTTAATTTTAAAAAATAAATTACCACATCTTAAGAATAAATTCCACCTAGGCTCCTATCAGCTCATAATTTCTAGCACAAGAGGCTTGGGAAGAGGAGGATTACTTCATTTTTCCTTTAAACAAACAAATTTCTTCTGACATAACTCTTCTTGCTTGGTCTGAATAAAACCATTAAGAAAAAAAATAATTTTAAAAGTCACACAAAAAAAAAAAAGAGAAAAAATAATGTATTAAAAGGAAAATGTAACTGAAACTCAATATTTTTGCCATAACCTACTGAGTTTGAGACACGCACCTAGTTGACTTGTATTTTACCAAAAATGGCTGGAACACTGCTAACAATTTTTGATTTATAAAAACTAGAGCTGATAAGTGTTTAGTGCATTGTCAGGGAAGGAGAAGAAAAAAGGCAATACACAATTTGCCAGGGCAATTCAGACACTGCAGTATCCTTCCCCTGAGCTGGTCTTTTCCCCCGCTCAATTGACCTTTCCAAGAGAAACAAAGAAAATACTGCAGGACATAGGACAAAGTGCTTCCACATAGGAAAAGGAGGCAAGGTTGTTCTTGGGGAAATCCATGAATCTCTATGCTTACTGGTATTTCAAAATATAAAAATTATTACCATATAAATTATCACTAAATAACACACAGAGAAACATTAATCTCAATATCTTATCTTATTTATCTTATAAGATAAATAAGCAGTCTCTCATTTCCTTGAGTTTACTGAGAAGCTAATGCCCTAAGAGTAATCCTTCGCTGATGACATTTAATTATAAAAGTAAATTCTCTCCTGCCATATGTTTTGGGTTGGGTTTTTTTTTCGAAGAAAATAAATGAATTCCCTAAAAGGTTTCAGATTGCAACAGAACTCATTTATTTTTATCTACCAGGTCATATGTGATGTTAAGAACAATGCCTGGGGCAAATTTTAAAGATACAGTTTCATGAGAACATAGCTACTTTGCCCTGCTTCAAAAGCCAATAGTCTTCGGAATGCTCTAACAACTGGTTTACATCCATATTGAATTTTCTCTGTAGAATTTTCTCTGTAGAGTGTTTCTCATTAATCTATTTTCTTCTTTCTTTTTTCCATTTTACATAAATGTATAATCTCACACAATTTAGCACATACCTATTAAGAAAAAAGTTCCTTTTATATTAACTTTATACCAAATTGACATAAGACTGAAAAATTTGTCATATTCTTCAAATGCAAATTTCAAAACCCAGCAACTATAATAAAAATCACTCTTATTCCGTTAATTCAGCTACATAAATTGAACTGTAATCTTTGCTTGTCTCCACTATGCACTTTGGGCTTTTTGATGAAAGTCAAGCAAGATTAATTTCTCCCTCTGACTTTTCCTTTGTCTGTCCCCACCACCTCCTCCCCACTCTTCCATTTCTGAAAGCTATCTAAATGAATTTTTCTACATGGACAATTTGTCCAAAAATGTTCCAGGCAAGCAGGACAACCGTAGGTTGTTACTGAGATACAAGCTAACTCATCTGTCATTTTAGAAGATGTTCCTCTCCCTCTGAAGCCCTCGTCAATGGTATACATATATCTCCTTTTGCCCAGCAGATTGAAAGAAGACCAAATGACACTGGTTTAAAACAAAAGTATTACAAAACTTACACTTCAGATTCAATATATGTCATTAAGCAGACTTGTTACATTGGAAGGCATTAATGACTGTCAAGTGACTCTGACACAAAGACTAATTCAAACCTTGTTAAACTCCTTTCACAATTAAAACATGAGGTATAATTGAATCTGTACTGTAATATTCAGAAACTAAAGCAGTCACTACTAGAAGGCATTGGACTTCTTGGTAGGAAAGGCATTATGAGTGTGACCTAAGAAATAAAGACACTCCCCACAGTTGAAGTACATGATTTATGAGGAATTTGAAAGGTGAACAATAAAATGGGTTGCAGTTACTTCTTTCTATTGCATTCAGAGAAACATGACCATGTGTAGTCTAGAAATAAACCAGACTGAGCCAAAACCAAATTTCATTGGGACCAGCAGCCTCTCTCCCTAATGTGGTTGGTGGGAGAGGGAAAGGGGGCAGGGGTGGCTCTAAATCTGAGGCAAGTTCTCAGCATAATGGAAATATATTGCCAAAAACACAGGGTGGATTGAACGATTGAATTGAAGGTGGGTGCTAGGATTGGAGTAGCAACATTTGTAGATTGCTGCAGATGGTGTAAGGAAACTAAAATAAGGCTAGGAGACTCTGAATTAATCAACTTGAAACCTACAGGAGAACTGAACTGAATATTTTGCAGAACAAAATAAAATATCAACCAGAGACTTCTTACAAGGACTGGAAGACAACCTGTGGTGGTGAGGGGCAGGGGTGGAGGGCAGATAAAATTGTAGAAAAATCTGCAACTACAGAATGCCTGCAGACAATGGAAGACCACTTTTATAGTGCAAACTGGACAGTTCAGACAAATCTTAGCTATATAGGACTAGGAATTACCTTCAGTCACTGCCTGATGTGGCAAATAGTATAAAATAATGTCCCTTTCATGTATTTAAAGATCTCTGTCTCAAAAATACTTCTGTTCTTGTTTTGTTCACACTGGTAAAACGTGACAAAACTAATTGTTTCTTGATTAAACACCCATAGCCAACTTAAATTGATTTGGTTTTCCGCCAACACTACTGTGTAGTTTATATGGTTATTTCCTTCCCTAGACGTACCTGCTGATGGATTTACAGGTAGGCGCTGTGCACACATTCGGCCTTTGTTTTCCCGCTCTACAGTTCCAATCCTCTTCATCTGCCTTTAGCATCCCTTTCCTACATCTCTTTCTAACTTCAATTAACCTTGTCTAAGTCTATATAAACAGAATAACACACACTACTACAGTTAAAAGTCTCCCAAGGACTTTGTTCAACAATATGAATAGTTCTCTTTCACCATAGGAGACACATTTTGAGGCATCATGGAATCATATCTGTCATTTTACATAGTTGCGTGGCATTGGAAACTCCCAACGGGAATCCAGACTGGATCCCAGTTGGAATCTTTACTACCTTGCTTATTAAGACAAACAAGTCATGAATGTCTTTGAAGGCTGTAGAACTTAAACTGAAGAAAATCACCCACAGTGAATATCAGTGATGGAAAAGGGATTTAAGAATTTCCATTACTGTCACATTTTCACAAGACTATTTTGTTTGGTTTACAACAGAGAAATTTGGGGAATAACTCACTAAACTCAACTAAGGTGAAAAAAAAAAAATCAATTATAAACTTAAGCTGAGCCAGGATACAGCTCCTGGCTGTGAAAATCATTCCTCTGGTTTAGAACACCACCACATTACTAAAGCAGAAACTTAGAAGTGCAAGCATCAGCCCCTGTTTTTGTTTGGATGCTGGACAAGTAAATCATAACAGCAGTATGATTTACTTCTCTTAGTAGTGCAAATGGAGTAATCTAACTTTATCTGTAGCTTTGCCATGTGCCACATTGCATTTTTCCCTTCTCTACTACTGATTGTGTAGAGAAGGCAAAATCATGTTAAAGGGCTACAAATTATAATTTTCACAACCGAACAGGAACTTTTAACTGTTCAGATTTTACCAAAATCACATTGCACATAGTAATTAGTTTTTCAGTACCAAAGTGTTAGTACAAGAAGATAATAATAAAAAAAATATTCTAAGAGAAATAACTGTATATCAAAAGATATTTCACCAGGCAGGAGAAATTACCAGTGCATTCTCTTCACTGTCTTTATGAAAGCATAGAAAATTAATTCTTCTAATGGGTCTTCAGATATGTGAATCCTATGAGGCAGATGTGGAAGAAACTTGTCCTAAGATTTTATCCAAAGGCCATAGCACAGGTATGGTAATATTAATGCTCTGTTCAAATGGCTCTGGGTGAAAGGTAACTACAAAAACTGTGTTAAGAAAAAAAAACAAAATATCAGTGCAGCCAGCTGAGACTGCAAAAGGCTGCAAACACCACTCCTGGAAACTAGCAGCAAACTCAACATGATATTCACAGTGAACATTCTCTGCTGTAACAGGGAGTACATGCAAAAGGTGCATAATCAGCAAATCAACACTTGCATTTGTGGGACTACAGCACCCTGACAACTGGTTGCTGGTCTCTGGATTTCTGACTGCATGATATACTGTGACTTTTTCCATATAGTCTACCATAACTCTTCAAGAAGAGAAAAATGTGTAGTGTGTTTTATGACTCTGTATTTTGAATCTCATTTTCAACTAAGAAACAATTGTGAAACAGAAGTATATTCCAATGCTAAATCTAACAGAAAAATGAAGTGACTAGAATTTCATTAATTTAAGAGTAAAATATATTCAGAAGGTAGATTTAAATAATAACTTTAGATGGTTAAAATCTTTACCATCCAAGATGTTTTAGTATATACATCATATGCTAAGAGAAGGAAACATGGTTCTCAAGGGCTGCCACTACTTCAATGCTGACACCTAAGACAGTGTCATTGTTGATCACAGTTTGCAAAGCACGGTCCTCCTACTGTGCAGAAATTATGACTATCACCAATTTTACCACTAATTCTGCAGCCTTTAACAGACCATTCATGGCACTATACTGAATAAATATTAGAATCATCCAAGCACAAAGAGCTGTATCGTGTAGCAAAATTTGGGATCATCATAAATTTTACGGTATGGTAACTTCTGTCACATTGTCATACAGCATCTACCTGTTCTACTGTATGCATCCAAAGTTTGAGAATACTCCAGGACAGCCCTCTTAAAAACGTAAGGTAAGCTAATAGGATCCTTGATACCTGGCAGTCTATCTTTTAACTTTAGTCAGGAATAAGGGAAAGAAACATAAGGAATATTCCATTTTAGTGGGTCTGGAAGGTAGAGGAGTCACATGAGAGCAAGGTGATGTTAGAATTTGGCTCAATATTATCAACAAAGAACAAAATCCAGTCTGATGTGAGATGAAAATAAAACAGATTTCTCACCTTGCTCCAGCAATAAGCTCTTTTTGTCCTGGGTCAAACGTTAACTGCGAGAAGTCCACAGCATCTTCTGCTCTGAACACATGTAACCAAGGGGCAATTTCTAAAAATAATCAAGAATACAACTGTTACTATAACTGTCAGCTGTAGCACATTAGGTAGCCAACAATACATTTGCACATACTGTAGGTCTGCAAGTTTTCTCAGTATGGTCCTCTAAGGAAATACAGGAGACTTTTACCACCATATCACATAATTAACACTACAGGCCTGTAAAACCTATAGAGCAGTTACCCAATACACACTTGAAAGAAGTATTAAAATTTTGATCTGATTTATAAGTCAGATGTGTTTTTCCTTCTTACGCAAAGTAGAAAACACCACAGTGCAGCTGCAATTCACTGGTACATACTCAAGTGAAGTCAGATTAATTTTTCATGCTTCAGAAGCACGTTAGGACTAGAGGTTTTGGGGTTTTTTTGTTCTTAAAAATGTGGAAAACAATGAGAAAAACAAGCAAATTGACTTTTTGTAATTTTCACAATAAAAAGGTTGAGACGAGGAATGAAAAAGGGAAAACGCTTGACATTCAGGTGAACTTTTTGAGTTTTGAACCTGCCTTTCTCAAACCAATTTAGGTGTTACATAAAACAAGACAAACAAGTGGGTGAGCTGCTGAAAATCAGCAAGGAGCATTACTTGTACTCAGAATATGAATTTATTCCTACTTGCAAAGTTAGACACATATAAATAACCGCACACCAAATCCTTAAGTGTTTGGATTATCAATAGCTATTTTTGTATTCGTATCACTAGCTGGATACACAATAGTGCAGCTATATGAACACAAACATTATTCTGGGAACATAGCATGATTTTTTTTTTCCTAACACAGACACACAGAATACATCAAATTGCTATAATGATATAAATGGTTGTTTAAAAAAAGTGCAGTTGTAAAAAGCCTCATCCTCTAGAGTTTTTCTCCCAGTTCTCAGGACATTGAAACATTTCCCTTTTTTTTTTTTTAATGTAGTCAAAAAGCAGTGGTCCAAAACATATGTGAAAGATTGAGTGCTATGTACATATGGCACAATGGGCTATGGAACTGCCTATTTGAAGACTACAGATGTGAAACAGTCAATAAAAAGACCAAAGGTGAGCACATAGTCATGACCATTTAGAATACGGAGTCAACACCAACCCTCCTGAGAGTGCCGCGGCAGTGTAATTTTTGATGCTGATATCACCAGTTGCAGCTCAGGTTGCCAATACCCATTCTAAGCTCCTTTCTTTGCTCATAAGCATATTTTTCCTTTTACTAATGTCTAGGTTGAAATAATCCATGTCTGGTGTCTGTTTCAGGATTATTTGTTCCTAATCTAAATATGAAAGTTTTGGTACAAATAGGTCATCCACTCCTAAGGAGAAGGCCCAGGAGAAAAATTTTATTGTGTCAAAACGCGTTCAGCCATTGCAGAGAACCATTAAATGCACTGTGTAGAAGAGGCAGCATCACATACTCTGGAAAAACAGATGGAACCTTGCAGTAGAATCACTTAGGTGTCAGAAAAAACTATCTTGTGCATGCATTTTTAATGACAGCCTGTATGCATCTGGGCAATATCAGGCCTGTAATGTCAGTTTGTACACATCCTGCAGCTAAATCCACTGTTGATTCCATCTGCACTGGATAGGTTCTCAAATCAGGTTCTGAACATTGGGCAGGAAAGAGGATGGGGCCACATATTGGACAACTGTGATTACAGCTGTCATCAACTGCTACTGCAGATGCTGTGCACAGAACCTAGCAGGATTCTGCAGGAGAAAAAAAAAAATACACACACATATATATATATATGTTATAGGCCTGTGTAGCCTCATACATACTTATCTATTTATATTTATATTTATATATATAAGGCTATACAGGCAAGTCCAAAAGGGGCATTTCTTAAGTTTTTTGTACTTGATTTTGCAACCTTAACTTTTCAATCATGAATTTTGTAGGAAATAATCAATTGCAAATTTTAAAAAGTTGAGAAATTAGGTAGGGCATGAAGACGACAAAATCCAGATGTAAGTCTTTAAGAATCTCACTTACTGGAGAAAAAGACCAAAAAAAAAGAAAATAAAAATAAAGCTAAATAAATTTATGTTTATCAGTTTATCAGCCAATGTACCTAAAATATCCATAAACTCCCTCAGACATTTCCCACATGGACACAGAATACACACATGGTCTTCACAGAAAAAACACACATGTACACACACATTCCTCCCACTAGAAATAGCTCTCAGTTCTGAGATGCTACTTTTCTTTGTATCAAGCACTATGATTGATCTAGGACAGAAATGGATGTAAAACCATTTACTTAGTAGCAGAAATTCAGATAATATCATAATACTGATGAACAACTGATAAAACCACAGAACAAATATCCTATGGAAAAAAAAAAACCAAGGCTTTAAAGACAGAACAGAGTACCCTGGCTGGGAGTCCAACCAAGCCAGTGGGCAGAGGTCGCAAGAGGGGCTGAAAGGACAACCCAGGACATGGGTTTAGTCCCTTGGCTGCTATGTTCCCCTTCCACATGGTTGCAGAAGCCACAGGAAGCACTGCCAGTCTCGCGCCTACGGGGAATTTCCGCTCTTCAAGACAGCGGCCACGGCTCCTTGTGCCAAAGTACAGCTGAGGCTATCAGTGTATCAACATTTAAATTTGTATTGCTGTGTGCAAATATGCAGAGCTGAAAACACCAAGGGCTCAGCAGCAGATCTGCACACAGGGAAAGCCAGACCCACTGTGGAAACAGCAGTCTCTGAAAGAGAGACAAGGTAAGCAGCTGAAAACAGGATTCCTTCAGCTCCACATTGGTACGACAAATGAGACCCTCAGTCTCCTGTAAAACGAGGAAAGCAGTAGTTCCCCATAGAATGGGACATTTCAGTACACAGAGGTATTGTGGTGCCAGAAGACTGCAGAGAAGACAGATTCAAGGACACAATTTTCCTCCACTTCTTCCAGGAAGAAATAGTAAAGCTTCAAGGTACAGCAAGCAGGTGATTGAGACCATTTCTAGGTTTGGAGCCAGGGAGTATGGGCCAGGCAGGGCAAGGCAAGCCCAGGCTAGGCACCAGGAAGAGAATGAGGACTTGCTGAGAAATCTCTCTGAAATCTGATTACCCTCTGTCCCTCCAAAATACTTTCCTTTATCCTGTCTTTGTTGCATTCAGCAGTGTTCTTACTTGAGGGACTGAGGTCAGGAAGAGCAAATGGCAGCTAGAGCTGTGCTTTTTTTCAGCAAATAGTGAAACTATATCTCATGTGTGTCACAGTGGCATCGTGTGTCACACTGGAATAAGCCTTTATGGGATAAAGCTATAACTTTGTGATACTTCCGTAAGGGAAAATAAACAAAAAATCACTACCAACAACAACAAAAAAAACCCCAATCAAGACAATAAAACAAAACCCACATAAACTAAAAGTAAAATCTTATTGGTGAAATTCTGCTTTGAGTTACACTACAGAAAATTTATGTAACTAAATCAACAGAATAATTAGATTTATTTTCATTTAAGTAGCAAAATCTAACTGAAAAGCCTTAGATGAAACAAGACCTTTCGGTTTCATAGCAAGTTATCTCCTTAGAGCCAAAAACACATAATAACCTATTAAAGGTCTACAAATTATTTTTCTTTGATTAAAAATTCATAGTAAAATAATAAGCAATAATTATTTTACTTTATTAATGGCTTTCATGTCAATGCAACACAAGCTTTATAAAATAACACAGCTATAGATTTTATATACATCAGTACCATAAACGTGTTAAGTTAATTAAGCCGGCGTGCTGACACATAACCTAATCATACTGCCTGCTGACTACAGGTGACAAACAGCAATATCCTTCCCCTTTCCAATTCTGACCCTCCCCTTGCCGGCATTCTCCGCCCTTTCCTCTGCCCTCAGTTCACTTGCAGCACAGTAAAATACCTAGCCCTTTAGTGGCTTCTCTCTTCTTACTGCTGATACTGAAAAAAATTTATTCAGACACATCTTCAACCTGGATTATTTTTCCCCCTTTAAAACTAAGTATGCATGTTTTCCATTCTGCAGACATAAGTCTCAGTCTCAAAGCTATCCTTAGAAAACTGTATCATAGTATATATATACAGTCATGACAACAGCTGGTATTCAACACACATTGAGTCCTTTTGGTACATTTAAGACATATCTTCAGCAATTTTTTTTTTTTAATTATTATTACAAGACTGAAATCTGCAGGCCTCAACTCAAAAACATTCCCTAAAGACAATGCACGTTTTCCCATGGTACTAAAAGATGGATATTGAAAAAGATGGATTCTGAGAAAGCTACAGCTTTCACATGCTGTGAATCAAATGCTGTGGGTTTTCCTAGGAGTTTCAGGTTTTCCTTTGCTTTGTTTTGGTTTGGTTTTTTTTTAATAGCTTAGATTTAATAGGAAACAAAGTTTGTTATGGCTCATAAACCTATGGCAAAGCAAATGCACCGAAGTCCCCTCAGCTGCTAAAAAAGGTCAAGAGAGTCTCCTAAAGAGTTTTAATGACAAAGGAAATGCGCAGGAGGACTTTAGATACCCACAAAGAAAAAAAAAAAAAAAAAAAGGACTTGGCAAGGGCTGATCTCTACAGTTCTTTGCAAATGAAACCATAAAGTTGTCTCCAACCTAAGTTTCATTATTCAGTCCTTCAAAGTAGAGCTACTGTAAACTGAGAGATGACTAATAAAAAAAAATAATAATAAAAAAATAGAGTGGCATGTTTAGAACTGAATTCAGAAGTGATCTTTAATGGTAAATAATAAAGTTAAAAGACAATAAAAACCTCCTTATTTCATAAAAAATTAACATAGACATTACAAATTTCAGTAGCGTTTATGGTGTATGTATGTGACACCTCACGTCATAGTGTCCTTTTTGTAAACAGTGAGCACAAAGTTAAACATATGTGCAGTATAATCTTCAAGAAACTCTGTTAGCAAAATAATAATGACAAATAATAGCACGGTTGAAAACTAGCAGATTTGCAATATTAACAGAAGTGTCTAGGTGGCATCAGTACAACAAATTCACTAAACTTATAATAAGAAAATTAAAATATACTACTGCACACTGAAGTTATTTTATAATTAAATGTATCTAGTCTAAGGATGATACAATAATCCCCATCTTCCTGAAGCTGTATAATGATTTTAGCCTAACTTAGATCTTCTCTTCCTGTGATACTCAAGTTACATGACTATCCTCTTCAAAGGCAGCAAGACAAGTCAGAAGTCTCCACAGTAATGTGCCACGTTGGCTCCATTACCTCACCCCCACTGCCATGGTGCCAGCCTCATTAATCCCAGGGGAATCCATTAAGCAATGTGTCATGGCTGGCAAGAGGTGACCCACTGTTCACTCATTCAGCATGTCCTGTTTCAGGATTTATTTGCAGCATTCTCACCTTAAGGACAGAATTAGGTGCATGTGTAAACCCACTGCTGTGACACTTCAGGACTCCATTGTCCCCAGCTATTTTAAAACTAGGACTGAGAAAAAAAAAGATTTTCTTCAGTAATTTCCGTGTATCATGGGTATCAATTCAGTGTGACTGTAAAATCTTCATTTTAAAAATTCCTGTTATAACATAAATATATACATGAATAATAAATTCACTGAGAATGTCAGGAAAACAAGCATTTTTCTGTGTTGGGAAAACAAGAGAATAAAAATGGCATGCTAGAGCCTATTGCTTCTTTTACAATTCACTTATGTCTATACTTTTTTTCCCTTACATTTATAGTCACCAGTCTTTTCTAGCTTTTTCACTGTATTCTCTCCTCACAGAAATGCAATAAAAATACACCCTTGTTAGTAAGTTAGTAAGCCGAAGAACGGCTGTACTACTTCTGAAACTAATCAAAATTCACTCTTGCTTATCCGAAAGGGGCTGAGGCTTAGTTTGTTGACAACATAACTTATTTTTCTAGGACTTATTTAAGGCATGCTCAGTATTCATAAACAATGACTTCAAGTTTTACATAATTCTGAGCAATAAGGTTTAAAAAAAAAAAAAAAGCAAATAATGTGAAGAAAGCAGCTACAGTTACAAACATGTAAGTGACAATGTAAGATATCATATACAGGTGGTATTTTTCTTCAAATGGCCTTCTGAAAACACAGCTGCAAAGGCTTCTAGATCAGGCATCACGGCTTGTCCTGTTGTCATTGTAGCAGAGAGAAACCTACGCTACAACTGAACAAACTACCTCATGTACTCCTCAGGCTGCAGTACTGTGAAGCTCCACCACAACTATGGCGGTTCTATTTCTGGTACACAGTGTTTAAACCCACACAAATGCAAGTCATTCTTTACGTATTTGTACTTAATGTACATTATTGTACACTACTTAATGGCATAAAGTCATACTTTACATATTTGTACTTACTTTGAACCAAATTCTCCCTCTATCCTAGGCTAGCACTGTAGCAAAATAGTCCAGAATGGGCTTTTCCTGATGGGTGTAGTCCTGTTGGATATGCTGACCATGAAATCATTAAAAGTGCCATTTCTTTTGAGAAAAATAAGTAAAGACAAGACCAGACAAGCAAATCATAAACCAAAAAGCTCATCTAACAAATATAGTAAGCACAGCAAATATTTTTCCATTTGTCTTACAGCAAAGACTCATTCTAGGAGTTAGAAGTACCCCAACAAAAACAATATGCTAATTACTCTCATCTGAAAATCTAAGCACAAATTTGCTGTTCTTCCGTAAGACCCACGGCAGAAGCTTTGAACACTTGGAAGACAACAGCTCAGTGCAAAACAGAGAAGGCCTGCCTGTTACCAGTTGCTTTTCCAAAATGCGTAATTCCAGACATATGCTTTCTATATGCAATGGTATGTTGGCAGATCTGCTTGCAGGATGATATACCTCCTTAGCTTTATGATCCTTACTGCCTAGGCAGGTTGTCTTGCAGAGCTGTATCACTAAGGTGACTGTGTCTTACTCATGCTGAGCTCTCTTCCACAGGAGGTTCGGGGAAAAGCCCACAGGGAGATGCTCCAGAGGGCCTGTTGCCTGAGCTGTGTGTGCAGACTCCCTGTAGGATGCAAATCCAGGAGCACTCAATATAGTTAAAGCCTCTGGTCAACACTCTGAACATTCATTAAGCCTTTCTACATGGCTCCTAATGCTGCTTTCCATTAGCATGCCTTTCAGAGGCAGAGAAAATAGTTATTAATGCTTCTTACAACAGTAGACCTTAAAGGTAGTACCAGCATAGCATTTTAGTCCCAAGGTCAAAGTTATGTATAAGGAGCAAGAAAATATCCAAGTAATCTGACCCTTAGATGCCAAGCATATATATACTCTACCACAACAAATTAGAGGCCAGGAAGGTGCCTTTTCTGTAATTTTTAGTATATCAAAAGGACAAACTACTGCATTAAGAACCTTAGCCAATGGACACACAAGAAAAAAGCAACTCTCTAACATTTAAACCTTATGGAGAGAGACAAATTTATCCTGAAAAAAAAAAAAAAATTAAGTCAATCCCAAGTCCAGTGCCTCAGTGAAATTCCTGGTCCACCTATTAAGGAGATTACAACACAGCTAGCACATTCACTTTTTCATATATATATGTATATATATATATAGTGCAAACATCCAGATGTCAAGGCTAAGGAGGGTCATGGATGTAACAGATCTAACAGTTTTTGCTACCAGAAGGCTCTAATAACCTAAACGGAGTACAACAGAAGCAGACTGGACCAAACATATGCAGAGAAAAGTACTAGTTCAACAACAAAAAGATGGCATCACCTGATATCTTTTCATGCTTCTGTGTAAAATGAAAATATTAGGACAGATAGGTCTGTTACAATACTCAGTCTTGCATTTTAATGAAAAAGACATCACACACAGCCCTTACCATACAGAACACATCTATACCGGGACTGTGTACACTGCTGACTCCAGTAATACAGAATTAAGAGTATGTGGATATCATAACTAGGAAACAAAAGAATATGTTTTTATAGTAGCTAATCCCTAACTTTTAATAAAATTGAATATTAAAAATATTTCTGTTGTGGTTTAGCCCTATTCAGCAGCTAAAATACCACACAGTCACTCAATCATTCCCCCCTCACCACTTCCCACTGTAGGACAGAGCAGAGAATTAGAAAAGAAAAGCAGGCAAAACTCGTGGACTGAGATAAAAACAGTTTAAGAGAACAACAGACGAAAAGAAAACAGAGATAAAAACAAATAAAAAAAAATAACAGAAATTACTGAAGCATGCAATTTACAGTACAATAGCTCACAACGGATCCTGATGCCTGGCTTCCTCCCAAGTAGCAGGAAACTACCCCTCCGCGCAGTCCCCACTTTATATACAGAGCATGATGTCACATGAGCTAGAATAGCTTTTTGGCCAGTTTGGGTAAACTATGCCAGCTGTTGGCTAATTAGTGAACTATTCCAGCTGTGTCCTCCAGCCACCGGTGCCACTAGCTCCAGTTCCTCTCCCAGCTCAGGTGAAAATTAACTCTATCCCAGCCAGAACCAGGTCAATTTCTTATAAAAATTAAGAATATTTTTTTTTGTCTAGGTAACACATTGAAAAGTACAGGTATTCTGTAATTAGACAGTAAAAAACTATACAGTTTCTAAAATAGAGATCCAGGTAAATATAAGAAAATAAAACATCATTTCTTCCCCCAGCATAAGAAGGACGTGGACCTGTTGGAACAAGTCCAGAGGAGGACCACGAAGATGATCAGAGGGCTGGAGCACCTCTCCTATGAGGACAGGCTGAGAGAGTTGGGGCTGTTCTGTCTGGAGAAGAGAAGCCTCTGGGGAGACCTTTTTGTGGCCTCTCAATACTTAAAAGGAGCTTATAAGAAAGAGGGGAGAAACTCTTTAGCAGGGCCTGTTGTGATAGGACAAGGGGTAATGGTTTTAAAATAGAAGGTGGTAGATTCAGACTTGATATAAGGAAATATTTTTTTACACTGAAGGTGGTAGAACACTGGAACAGGTTGCCCAGAGAAATGGTAGATGCCCCATCCCTGGAAACATTCAAGGCCAGGTTGGATGGGGCTCTGAGCAATCTGATCAAGTTGGAGATGTCCTTGCTTCTTGCAGGGGGATTGGCCTAAATGACTTTTAAAGATCCCTTCCAACGCTAATGATTCTATGATTCCTGTGAAGGAAAAAAAAATAAAAAACAATTGTTTAGGTAGAATTAGCTAATGCAATCCAATCCTCTAGAAAAGCAAAGATAGAGTTACGGCTTTACCTACCATGATTAAATCAGCAACCACAAACTAGTATTACCATACTACATTTGGTTCCCCTTTGGAAACAAGAAAACATGTCAGATCTCCATCTGCAGTTCAGAGCTCATCTTTGCTTATAGGGAGGGGGGAAAAAAACCCAAAACAACAAAAAGACAAAACCAGCCTCAAAGCTACAGATCCCTTTCAAGATCCAGTATTCTGGAGGTGTCTCTAGATCACAAACAAGGCTGCTGCCTTCCTTCTACTATCCAACACAACTTAACACACTTCTGAAGCTTGCCTTTCCTTACTAGAACTGCAGGGGCCTAGAAATAAATATGTAGCTCTATCCTTATCTAGAAGCTCTGCCAGCTCCCTGAGCTACTCTCCACTTTAAATCATCTGTAATAAAATAAATCCCAAGACCATAAACCTGTTGACATTCTTCAGAAAGTTCACCACCTGCTTATTGGGCCTTCATTTTTTAAATGACTATTACAGCTTCAGAACAATTTTGAAGGTAATGAGGCAGGGCTATAAGTAATTTATTTATTATTAATGGGAAAAACAGAAAATAAAGCATGCTTAAAGTATATATTTCTTGACTTTAAATGACTGAACTTGAACCTCTTTTCTTAAGCCTACTGTAAACTTGCTTCCTTCTACCCAACTCCTCACATCTTTCATTGGTTCTCTCAGTGGGTGCAAAGCCACTGCCCTGGCCATTTGCCTGCTGCTTCCCAGGCGGGGCAGGCGCAGTCACGGCAATTGCCCTGCCCTGCCTCTCTGACCTGCTTTTACAACCCGCCCTAACCTCCAAAGTCTCCAGGTCTAAACTCCAGCAAGCATTTCTGTTTTCTTTGTCCTGCCAGAGCTTCCCCAGCTAGAAGTACCTATTTCTACATTCTTATGCATACTCGTATATCTATTACTGGGATAATTAAAGGGAATTTGGGTTCTGACTGTCTGTGCCCTCAGGGAAGAGAGAGTAACATCTGCTGCAATGACTACTTATTTCTTATTTTTCTGAACAAGGGGTTTAAAATGTTTATGCTTCATTGTTCAAACACACACATTGCATACAAATACAAGAAGGTGGAAGGGGAAAAAAGATTGAACCCCCACCTAGATGAAAGCGGTTTCAGCGCTACGAGCACAGGTTTTACATACTGAGAATCACTTGCAAGTTGTACAGAAATTATGCAGTGACAAGGTATCAGACATGACATACAATTACAGCCCCTTTGAGTTTTCTTTCTCTCATACACAGAAACAGCATGAAACTAGAACCCCAGACCATTCCAGGAAAAAAAACCAAACCAAAACAAAACAATAAAACCTACTTTACAAAGTTAGGTTAGTCAGCTGGAAGATATGTCATTAACCATACCTTTCCCACTTCTAAGGAAACAAAACCTTGACTCAAACATTGCGTACGTGATGTTATAATATTTTTAAATTATACGCTACCAGTCATTTGAGGATAATATTGTATTTAAAAATAGTAACTAAGTATGCTTAACTACAGTTTAAGTCGACAAGAACGCTGCTTTAAAACTTTCAGTTGCCTTATCTTATCCACTAGATTTTGAACAACAAACTTAAAGTGACTGTCAAGTAAGAAAAAGTTGAAACAAGATTTCCAAATCCTACTCTGCTTTAAAGCAAAAGCCCTACCAATCTTTACTAATTGTTCAAATTAGGAACAATAAAAACAGCATGCCAGCAGACTGCTATGAAGAAACAAATAAAAATTAAGGAAAAAGGAGAACGGAAGAGCCAAAATTGAAGCATCTGAGTTTGGGGGGCTCAGTTCTGAGGTTTCCCCCGTGATTCATTGAAATGCAATACACTCATGTTTGTCTACTTGCAGATTGTATTCAACTCTCATTCTCACTCCGTTTCATCATTGCATATGTCTGCTCTCATTATTTTCTAATGGAATATTCATAAGTATCAGTGTGAATGACATCATCTTGACATAAACTCAAACTCATTGCTGTACAAACACAGTAGGGATCGCAATCTGCCCTCTCCCTGTTTAGATTCTCCACTATCTCAGCTGTGGGATCCTGCTGTCCTCCTTGTAATCATTATATTTTGTTTTCTTGAAGCTGTAAGAAACAGATTTAGCAACCTCGCTCTTCTCAAATTGAGTATACATCTGGCTGTACAACAGATAGGAGCTCAGGTGCAGTGGATGCTTAGAGGAGAAAACAAACATAACCAAATATTTCCAGAGGGGGGCATCTGTAGAATTATAAGACCGATTTCAGGTGTCGTGCTTGTAAGGGCAATGAAGGAGCCTCCTCCATTGCATTTCACAGCTCAGATGTCTTCTGTGCATCAGTAAAAATCTTAATATGCATTAGAAGAAGGAGCTTAGAAAAGAAGCAAAGAGATCTGGGGGATCACTGGAAACTACTAAAACCAATTTACTCTAGCAGGCTACATGTGATGAAATGGTTTACAGGTTGTATCACTTCAACTCAAGATTCTTACATACAAACACATACACATATTCGGGCAAAGGAGGAGGCATCCAGGCCAGAAACATAAAACACAGACAAACTGTAAAAAAAAAAAAAACAAACCAAACCAAACACAGAAAAAAAAACCAAAGAACAAACAAAAGCCAAAGCCAAACCCAAACCCAATAGGTTAAGATTAAAGGTGACCAGAAGCCTGTCATCACATTAGAACCAGATTAAAGTACCGATGGGAAGTTCAGATAAGGAAGCAGAAGAAGGTATACAACATAAAAACACAGACAGTGCAGTGCTAATGAAAGATGTTGAAGCAAAAATTCTCAGAGTTTAAAAAATATTTCAGGGAATGTTCTGGACCAACAACATCATAATGAGAAAACAGTAAGGCTAAGTCCACATGCTTTAAGAGAGAGGGAAGCCTAGGGGACAGCATATGTATGGAAAGAATATGTTACATAAGATTTAGATAGAGGCATAGAGGGAAAGACCAGAATAATGATGGGAACACACCAGAGAGAAGACAAAGGGGGAGAGAAAACCTTAGGGAAACATAAGAATTATTATGCTGCACCAGACTGACATTCCTTCTGGTTTAATATCCTGTGTGCATCAGCGCAAGATGGCCCAGAAAAAAAGTTTTAAGGAGCCTGCTGAGACAGCACTGGTATTATCAGTCAAATCTGAATATTATGTCTCAATCCAATCTTTAAAAATGAGAAATGGTCTAAACCTGAAACAGGTAATTTAAGAGCAGAAAATGAGAGAGTGCAGAAAGCTAATCAACGTAAGAGATATAAAATTAAAAAAAAATATGAGAAAAGTGTGAAAATTCTGAGACAGAGAAAACCACCAGTGAATGAAGGAGGATGAACAAAGAGAGACTTTCACCCAATTTACACCCTGCAGGTCAGCTGATCCACACTTCAGGCTAGGGACTCAAGCAGCGGGATAGGCAGAGATGAGCACACTACTATAAGGACTTCTTCTGAGCTGTGAAAACTACACCATGAAGCTCAGATATGTTTTGATGCATGGAAATACTACTTCCTACATCTGCCCTTCCCCATACTGGTGAAAGATTTATTTTGCCCTGGGAGGTTCTGCTGGTCAAAAAAAAGCAACTTCACACCTCAACCAGCACAGAGCCCACATGCTCTTCCCAGCGAGCACAGCTGTCCCTTCCAGTTACCAGCTCTGGACCCTGCTGCTTGCCTTCCCGAACGTGACGCTGAGGGATGGACTGACTGCATAACACACTTGACATCCTTAGTCATGCCCTCTCTTCAGAGGGGTTTCACCTTTCACTTTTTAACACTTACATGCTGGCTTTGGCAATGAGACACAGAATTAATTTTGAAGGAAATCATGTTGTATGGTTATGGTAAACCAGTATTTGATCTCAACAAAGAGTTTTGTAAAGAAACTTGCTCAATTTTTATCTATGTATTGTAGGGAATAGAAGCATAAAGCCAACTGCCTATAGACAGTTATAATAACACAGTGTTATTTTTGTGGGAAGTATCTATGTTTCAATTAGTAAGATATTGTTTCTAGAACTGACCCTCTTGTAATGACTTATTCTTATTTCTGTTGACATAGAAATGTACTAAACTTCCTCATTTACATTGTTTTAGCATAATACAATTTATTGATTCTATCAGTTCTGCCCAAGACTATAGTTCTTAAAGTATTTTCAGGTTTGAAGATATTTCATGCAAAAATACAAAAACCAACAGAACAAGTCATATTGTAGCACAAAGGACATACAAGGTAATGCCTGACATTAATCTTGGTAAGAGCTTGGAGCCAGGACTTTGAAGTGGAACACACTCCCCACCTCCTCCACTCCCCCACCACAAAAACAAAGGATGCCCCCAAGCCAAAAAAAAAGAAAGTGACAAACAATAAAAAGAAAAGGAAAAACCACAACCCCACAAACAACAGAACAGCATTTCTCTTTGTAGAAATTATTTTTGTTCGAAAGGGCACTGTCAAATTCCAGGTCTTTGTCATTTTTAACAACTACTTTAGTTGATTTACTGTAGAGCTAGTTGTAAAATGGTGAGCTCCTGCTTCTCAGAAATGATAAAGAACCACATTTTTGTGTCCAGAAAACCTTCAGAACAAAACCTGAAGTGAGCACTGCTTATGATACGTCAAAGTGTGGTCTCACTCGAATGTGACAAATTGCCATGTTACAAGTGAGTATCTACCATGTTAAGTCATGCAAACATCAGCTGCTATTCAGTATCCTATAGTCTTGTCAACAGCAAACGAGTAGTGCCACAGAAGGGAGGCAGGAAAGAAAGTATATGAAAAAAAAAAAAATCACTTTGAAGAAGCACTGACTGCCCTTCTCTACTTCAACCCATTCTGTCAAATAAACACAAAGTATCTCTGAAAGTTTATTTAAGAAATTCAGAGAGAAAAGGGAAAATTAACAAATGCTTTTCCTCCATACCTCTAAGATTCTTGGAAATCGTAGAGCATTAAAAAATACATCTCTTTTGAACAAGAAGAGAGAAAAAAAAAAAAGAACAAAACTCACAGATTTTAATTCCATCTGCCTGCTTTGTACAGCTAGGGGAATGCGGCAGGAACTTCTCACGTATTCTGCTGCTTCGTTAACAACCAGGAAATTTTGTATGCTCCAGATTTCCACACTAGGGCAAAAGGGAGGAAACCAGCCATGGAAAGGCTATGGAAAGGCTTATAGGACATGCCTGTGCAGCTCACTAGCCATTGCAGTCACTGCTGATTTTCAATTACCAGAAACTTATTAAAATTATTAACATGCTATGATGGACCAGCACTTGGCTGGGAGGCCAAAAGAATTGTAAATTGATGCTTGCTTTAAAACATGTTCACTTCCACAAAAAAAAAAAAAAAAAAAAAGTTAGCCAGTAAGCAAGTCCTTTGCTTAGAGAATTCAGTCCCTGCCATATACTGGTTTTTATGGGAATGCACACCAAATATAAAAGGTGATTCAGGGAAATAGTAAGGGGATAGTATCTTTCAATCTTCAGAGCTATAATTTTTAGAATTAACTACAAGCAGTTGAAAGTTGCCATTCCCCAGCAGGCGTTTAGTCTCCTGTACTAAACTAAAGGCAAACCTAATTTGATACAAAAAATATACAACCAGTGGAGGAATTATTTTCCTCCTTAAGAGGGGCTGGTTCTTGGCAGCATAGTGCAAGCAATCTGACAGTCCAGTTGTCTAGGCAAACCAAAGTTGCAATATCTAGCAATCAACTTTTCTTCACTGATGAATCTTCTTTATTTAAAGGAAAATCCAAAAGAGGATAGGGGATGGAAAGCACTACACCTCAACCCCACTGCCAAAGCTGGTGAAGGAGGTCTTCAAAGTGTGTTTTTAAAAGCCAGTAAAAGAAGGAAAAAGCAATAAAAACTGAGGAGCTTAGTGGAGTACTATTAGTTTAAGCAGTAGTTTGCAACAAGACTAGGGGAAAGAGAAAAGAGTAAAAACAAAAACAAGTTCATACAAGATTTATCCTTCTTCATTCGACCCACATGTTATTTCCTCTTGGCACATGTTAAGTGCGTGCACTCCATATACAAACCACTTGACAAAATGAGCAGAGCAATGTACTGAGTCTATATTACTTAGACAAACATCAAGCAGGGGAATTCTATGGTGGTTAGACAATAAGGTTAAGAAAATATATTTCTTAAGATTCCCGAACCAAGGAATCAAAAAATAACTATGCTATTTTTCTTTTCTGGTTAACCTCAAGTGGAAATGAAGGGTTTATGTTCACTTCGTCTATGGATTGAGACGTTATTTTTGAGCATGTTTATTCAACAGATAACTTCTTTACAGCACAGTATGTACTTAAAATATCACTAAATACAGCTTCTAAAATTATGTAAACTGATGCTTTTTTGTTGAGACAGCACAACCTTAAATTCTGATTACTTTATAGGAATATAAAAGAATGAGATTTGCCCAAGAACAGATGATCTCAGCTGTACCCTTAACATCAATTAAGTCAAGTTCACAACTGACCTTTATTTCTGATGGAAAAGCTTAAGAAATTAGACTTTACACAGGCAAACTGTAGGACAGTCAAAACTTACAACTTCACACCTGATATCAGAGTTGGGTCAATTTTTTTTTTTCTCCAGCTAACTCTCACATACTGCTAGGCAGTTGGGAACGCCCCTTCAGTCTTACCTCACAGATGGGGTCTGCCCACAGCACAAGTCTTTGGCTGAGTTTGTGAGTTTTAATGGGTCTGATAGTTTCAAAGTTCAGCAAATGTGAGAGGGAAACAAGGTGCCACTGTAACTACTTTTACACTTTTTTTTCTTTCTTTCCTTTTTTTTTTTTACTCAGTAATAAAATGTCAGCTCCACAGAGAGCTATCACAGAGGTTCTGTAGAATGAGTGCCTAAGTGCTTTGAAACCTATGGAAATATTTAGACAAACATTACATTACTCAAGAGGTTTGCTTTGTCTTTTGTGTAAGAATAGTTCAACTTCTATAAACAGTTGCTGTTTCTCATAGGCATCTTATTTTTCTAAACATTGCTTGACTATGATTTACCCCTCACTGCTCCTACGCAAAGGAAATTTGGTTTCCACAATCTTTTATAACTATTTAGGTTAAACACATCTCTTTGCTGTATTAAGAGAGTGTGTTTTCCAAGAAGAAGCTGACCATCAGAAAACCCTAATACACTTTACAGGCCTAACATTTCATATCTACATGCACATAAAAGCATATCCAGATAAAACAAAATTTAATAAAAATGAAAATTTTAAGGCTCTATCTTTAATGACTACCTTATTTCAGCCCTTTTTCTTTCTTAACTCCTAAATTATTTCAAGCATAAATATATTTATTTACACATTGTAAACATATGGAAATGTATTCAAAGATCAATAATCTCACACTATGATTCCCTGTGTGTCCTTTCTGTCACTCACACTTTGTTTCCTGCCACCCAATTCTATAAGTTGCACACAATTTATAACTCCTTGCCTCTAACACCTCTATTGGACTTATGCTAGCACAACTGATAAATCCTCAGTAAATGCATGAATCATATGCAGACAGACTTATTTATTTTTAACTTTTTGTTTAAAGTCTGAATTTCCACAAACTAGCACACCTTTGCACATCTGGAGGCACACTCCTCCCTGAAGAGAAAAAAACTTAAAAGAGGGACAACACATCATCACAGTTAGTCCCACCACAGAAAGCACTGAATTGCATGCTACCGGACTGATCTTGTCAATCCATCCCTACTTAGAGGTCTGCTTTTATATAACTCTGATCTCTGTGATAATTCTTACCAACTTTAAACAATGAGAAAAGGAAACTTCTAGCTTCAAAGGAAGACACAAAGTGCCTCATTACAACAGATCTTAGAGCTGAAACATTTTTATATCTATAGTACACTTATTTATTATAGTTCCAGGAGAGAGAAAAGGTGCATTACACATTGCTAACATTAATTATGCAGATAAACAAATTACAACATGATTACTACTACTGTGAATGAGAGAGAGAAAATGAAAGAGATGTTTAGATCACATCAAAAATCCTTTGAAAGTGCACGCATTTCCTCTGCTTCTGCAAATTCTCTTTGCTCTTCCACTGACAAAGTACTTGAATAAAGGTTCTCAACTGATGGGTGAAATTCTTACCATTTGATATCAGGAGATATATCATGGTCTTTCAGCTAAAACTCTTTAACTGGGAATATCAGTGATAGAAATAGTATATGCCTCTCTACAAAAGGTAGCCTGACAGGATCATCACCTAAGAGAGCAGTTTTTGATGGGCAGTGAGAAAGAAAGCAAGCTCTTTCAGGAGTACGCTCCCTTTCCATATCTCACCATGACAACTCCTGGGGACTACCTTTTCTTTTTATTAGTTTTTTGCAGCTGTTCATCCATACGCTACACCAGACTCTCACTCTATTAGTTTTATTTAATAGTTTATACTCCATCTACCATGCCTCTCAAAGGAAGACAAATCAAATCAGTACATTGCTATTTTGGCATACCAGAAACTACATAAAAAGGTTTCAGTCAGTTATAAATAATACAAAAGAAGTTGATATCTTTGTAAAGTTAGTACTGAGTTTACAAGGTTTAAAGTACATAGCACTCAATACCACTCAGCCTTGCTGGATGTTCAGCATCTCACACAGCATTTAGCTCTGGTAGATCCAATATTATTATAAGATTACTTTACACAATAAGTTATTAATGCAGCATTCAAATTAAAGGTTTCATAGCTGTTTAGAATTAATTTCAGGACACTGTGTTGGTCTAGCAACACTAATGATGTCAATATATACAGAGGGCATTTTCCTATAGGCATTCATGAAGTCGGTAAATGCCGCAGGAAGAGCACAGAAATCAAGAAGAGGGATGGTTGAATCTTGCCAACTCTTACTGTGGGATTACTTCACAGTAGCTCTTCTCACACACATCTCTTTTTAAACTTTGATACCCCAAGTAGCCCATTTCTAACACACAGTTTCAAAGACAAACCTCTCAGTCATCTTCTCCTTTGGTATCATAACTTCTGTTTTTGCCTTAGCTCCCAGTCTTGCAACTACAAGTCAACTACTGTGTGCCCACACCAGTTACGTTACCTAGCTATCACATACTTTATATGCATTACAAATATGTTTCCTCATGTGCTTTCTAAGATTTACCGATGATTCCCAAAAGATTATTGTGCTGCATACAAACCACAGCTTGTCAGAATATTTTTAAGTGAAGGAAAATTTTTTCAAGATATGTCAGCTCATAAAAGCTAAGTATGTCATGGATATGTACTGATTAATGATATTTTTACCACAAAGGTCAAGGAGGAGTCTGGCATTGAAAATCTTACTAAATCTCATACTAACAATCTGAAAATAAATAGAATCATAGAATCATAGAATGGTTAGGGTTGGAAGGGACCTTCAAAGGTCATCTAGTTCAACCCCCCTGCAAGAAGCAGGAACATCTCCAACCAGATCAGGTTGCTCAGAGCCTCGTCCAACCTGGCCTTGAACTTTTCCAGGGATGGGGCATCCACCACCTCTCTGGGCAACCTGTTCCAGGGCTCTACAACCCTCAGTGTAAAAAAATTTTTCCTAATATCTAATCTAAATCTACCTCCCTTTATTTTAAAACCATTAAACCTAGTCCTGTTGCAACAGGCCCTACTGAACAGTCTCTATTTCTGACATATATTATAGCAAAAAGTAATTGGTTTTGTTCAGTAAACTCCAACTGTGACACTATCTCTGTCTACATCAAAAGATGCAACTGAAACAAGGTGACAAAGGAGGTCTCTGCCCCCAAAAAGCCTTAGCATAGTAACTTAGAAAGGGAAGGACATCAGTAGAAATTAAATACGACAGCGAACAATAATGGTCTAAAAGGCAGGATCAAGATAAATTCAAGCTACTGTCCTAAATATTTGCTGAATGAGGTTCATAAACCAATAAATTTTTAATCTACTTTTAAAATGTGGCTCTGGTAACGAGTCTCAATTATTTGCTTTTACAGTTTCATATACCAAAAAGAAAGTGAACTAGCACAGTGATCCCTTAGTTTGTGAAATTAAGTGGTTAAGTGCCAGAATTTTAACTGTGCTACTTTAATTTACAACATTGTGTATGTGTGTTATGAAAAAAATAACATTTTTTTCCTAACTAAATTATATACACAATATGAATGCTAAGAAAACTAGATATTTCATCAGAATAAATAATACTATTCAGTGTATCAATAAATGAGTGATAAAGCTCCCTCCTTCACAATAGACTTATGGTTTGTAGCTTGCAGGTACAGAATGTAACCGCTTTAGTTCATTCTCCAATGCATTGGAGAAAGGGACAGCTGGCACCATTCATCTTATTAAACCATAAAATGCCAGAAAAAAAATACTTTCCATAGAAAACACAACATTATTTTCTTTAAATTTATAAAAAAGAATGGAAATAAATCTTTATTCAATTAAAATTAAATAAATCCTAATTTATTGGAACAAAAAAAATACATGTGCTTTCTTAGAAAAACAGGAGGAATGCAGTATGTAATATAATCTTAATCCCTACATCCTCATAGCTGCAAACTATTTGGAACTTGTTCTAAGTTGCAACACTAATGGAAAAAACCTCAATTCAAATAAATAAAAAAAATCAGTTAGGTTATTAAATGCCTCATGTTTTTACAGACATCATCCTGCAAGTGTTCTACACTTTGTTCCCACTGTTCCTCAGAAGTCTATCCCAATACTCAAGATGACAACCACATGTATGAAGAAACTGACTTGGTGAAGCAAGGAACTCACAGTGGAGCTCCCATGCAAAAAGGCTGTATGTATGAGGTGCGAGCAGGGACAAGGTGCCCTAGGAGGAATTTAGAAACACTACATGGGCATGTAGGGATTGTGTCAAGTCAAACAAAGTTCAATAGGAGTTAAGACTTGCATGGAATGTCAATGGCAACAAGATCAGCTTGTTCTGCTACAATAGTAATGAAAGGTCAAACAGGGAAGACATAAGCCTGTTGCTGAATGGTGCAGGTGATCTAGTGTCAGCAGACACAGTCCCTCCTTTGTCTCGGTCTTCACCAACAAGGTCTCAAAGGCGTCTGGTGTTTAGCAAAGGTGTTCAAGAACTACCAGCAGTAGATGCAGCCTTAGTCAGGGATGACATGCAAGATTTCAACCTGTATAAATTCATGGGATCAGAGAAACTACATCCACTGACACTGAGATAACTGACCACTCTTCATCTCTGAGAAGTCATAGAGATGAAGGAAGGTACTCAGAAACTGCAGAAAAACAAATATGGCAACTACTGGCCAATCTTGCTTACGTTCCTGGGAAAGTTACGAAGTTAGTCCTCTTGGAATGCGCTGTTCTGGACATACAGAGGAGAATGTCATGACTGAGGACAGTCAGCATGGATTTGCCAAGGGTAAATCATTCCTGACCAATCTCATTGCCTTCTATAATAAAATGACTAGTTTTAATGATGAGGGGAAAGCAGGGGATGTAATTTATCTCTAGACTTCCAATATTGTCTCACTGCAGTTAGGATGTTATGGTCTGTCTCTTCAGTTGGGCAACCAGATGGGTAAAAAGGCAGTTGGATGATCAAGTCCAGAGAGTAAATGTTTAACGCACCTTACTCTACCATGAGGCCAGTAACAACTGGAATATTGGAAGGGCTGATCCTGGGTCCTGTCCTGTGTAACACCTTAATCAACAACCAAGGGGAGAAAACAGAGTGGAATATGCAAAGTTTGCAGATAACACTAAATTCAGAGAAACAGTTAAGCTTTAGGCTGACATCCAGAAGGACCTAGATGGGCTGGAGGAATAGGCCAAGAGAAACCTCATTAAATTAAGTGTGCACATGCAGTCTCTCACACAAAGGAACAATCCCATGGAACAGTACAGGCTGGTTGTAATCACAGAGGAATATGAATCACTCGCCTTTAAAAATGACACTTTCAGCACCAATTGTGATTAAACTTTGGTAGCCTAGTTGTTTCTTACTTGTATGGAATATAGTCCAGGTTACTATGTAACAGCACTGAATGAACTTATTTTTTTCATACCATTATACATTAAAAATGAGGTTTCACTGATGACAGTACATAATCCTTAGCCTAATTCTGGAAATTTTTTTTTGCCCTTATCCCTTACCTTTGTATGCAATAACTGGGTGCTCAGCTCTGCGGCAGCGGGTATCTTCTGTTGTTGTTGGCTCCAGTATTCCTAATACCCCAAGTCCTGCCAACAGCAGTGTGAGGAGGCAGCTTCCTTTCATGGTGGTCATGCTGTCCTCCACAGCAGTCACTTCTTTTAACTGGCTACCCTTCTTGCACTCATGTGGGAAAAGCACCTGGAGAATTAAAAAAAAAATCTACTCAAGCACAAGAGCAAATTACAGAAAAAAAAAATTAAACAATTCTGGATGTTTACAACAAAACAAAACAAAGCAACATCACTTTCTGTCTGTGTAGTATTTGACTCCTCCAAAAGTATGCTATCAGCTGCTCCTCTAATTACTTCATAAACTTATCATCAGTTACACAATTTATGAATATTGATTTCTTTTACCACCAAGCAGGATTCAAAAACTGTTACTCATTTCTCCCCTCTTCTACTTTAAAGTTTCATTTTGTGATGTGTGCGGGGAAAATACTGTTCTATAACATTTCTTATTTTATTTTTCTTAGATACAGCAAATGTATCTAAATTTATGTTCCACATTCACTTGTTTCTACTGCCCCTTGCTCTGCCTTCCTCAGTGCCTTGATTCCTTGCGAGTATAAGGCAGGAAAGGAATTGCTCCTTCAATGTTACTTACTGACAAAACACCACCTCTAGAGTGTGTATTTTTTGCCTGTCCCTACAGTATGTATGGCACAGCATGTATAGAAAGCGGCAGGACAAGGTTCACCTCAGTGCTCTGATAACATACTTTTGCTTTACAGGAGGGAGGGTCAGTAGTTCTGACATTGGCTTAATCCCTACACATTTGCCAAGACTGATGATGAAGTTTCACATTGCAGATGCTGAAGACCCCTTTCTACTAATATTTAGACACCAATCAACAATGCAATGTTTATCATTCACTACCAGAATAAGGCTGAAGCTTCAAATCCCTGATTTTTTGAAACATCCAATAATCAGACATTTATTTTATAAGTAACATAATATTCACAGTGTCAATATCATTTTAGATCCAATCCAATTCCTTTAGCTTTATTGTAACAAACATTACAAGCAGTAACAACCTAATATCATGGCCCAAAATACTTTCGCCACTGGCAGCTTTACTGAGTCCCACAGGCTTGTTTGTTGATAGCACACAGTTACGAGACACCACTGCCCTTAAGGGGGTTAAGACTGGAGATTTGAGATTAACTCCATAAGAACTCCAACTGCTTATTAATGGAGCAATTCAGGAAAAAATAATCAGCAATACTGACTTCTAATACATTTGATCTCATTGAATTGCAGTGTGCTGTTTAATAAGGTGGAAACTTTCTACTTGTGTAAAATAAACACCCTAAACACATGAAACAAAGGGCTGTTAACTAAAAGAGACTCCACAATAAGACCAGCGTGTTTTAAAAGCTACACTCAGAAAGCAGAATGGGTAGTAAACTTTGCTTCCTAACAGTACTGTAGCCCCAGCCATCGTAAGATGAACTGCTTTTCTCTTACCACTTTATTTTGTTGCCTTCAGAAGCCTTCCAGCTAAGACCTGGACACATGTAACCCTCATTAATTTAAACTAAAATAAATAGATCAAAGACATACTACATCTGAGCAGTATATAAATTTAATAGTCTATTTTAGCTTCCCTGCTAAATTTGCTTATGCTTCAGGAAAAAAAAAAAAAAGAGGGGAGGGGAAGCTTCTAGGCAGTTAAATTCATAATCCTATCTTTCTAGGTAGTGTATCTTATGATACATGATGTCATGTTCTAACATGAATCTGTCCCTATAAATTGCTTGTAGCTCACAGCATGCGGCATCTGCTCATAGAAATTCTGTGCACTCACCTATATAGGGGCATAAAGCATCTGTTCCAATGTTTTGATAGCTCATTTTCTGCAAGGGTGACATTTCAAGCATTATGCACTATTCCTATCCAAATTCAATCAGTTTATGTGGGTTATATCATAGCTAATGGATATTACTAACTTGCAGATCATACAAATACATTACTAACAGCTAGTTCTAATTCCTGTTTCTGTAAGATTATGAACGTGTATTTAGGAAGCAAAATGAAGGACAGATATCATATCACAGACTCTCAAAAGCTGTTCCCTTGCACACAGTACAAAAGCAGGTATTCCAACACCTAGAAATATGGTACTTTCACATTAAAAAAACACAAACTTTATTTCTTTTAATTTGTAAAGTCTCAGAAATACCCATGAATATGTGAATACAATGGGCAGAAGTTAAACAAGACTAAGTGAACCATTTGTACTGGAAGCTCAGCTTTGTCTCTCTCCCTGGCTGTAAATTAAGCCCTATGGTCTTTATGTAACAGGTTCCTATATCCCAGTCAAGTTTCAAAGAACAGCTCTACCTAGGACACAACAAAAAGAGAACCCTGTTTCTCCAGAAAGAAAGAAAAGGATCAGTACTCTTCATCTAGATACTAAATCTGTACATATTTATGGATGCCGTGGTTTCCATTACAAAAAGGATACTCACTGTCATGAGACTAATCCTAATATTGATAAGGACTAAGATGTAAACGGTGACAGGTTTGATGTCTTATATCCTGCAGGTATGAAGAGGATTTCTCCCCACCTGTCCCCTGTGTGCAGAACTCAGTAACAGAAGCAAAGATTTCTTCACAACAATACCTTTCCTCAGCTTCTAAAGCCAAACAGCATCCTGTGGAACAAAAGGCTACTTACATGCCATAGTTGGTCTCTGACATAGTTGTTTACATGTATAGTCAGGCTGTGGGAGCATTTGGAGGGCAAATAATTATTTTCCTACATAGCTGAACTCATCCCCTCACTGCATGCATCTCATGGTAAAAATGGAGGCAGGAAATACTCAATGAGAATATCCAAACACAAGGTCAGACTTTGAAGGAGCGACAAAAAAAAAAGATGTGAATGCACTTCTGATAAAATATCTTGGAGAAAAACTGTAACAGTTTATGTTTCTTTCTACCTCAACCTCTATCTTTTTAAACGTATTGTGCTATTTTATTAATTTAAGTGTATTCATTATTCTAGATGTATTAATTTGAATGCATTAAATACATTGTGGGGAACTGCAAATAGAGGCTTACTTGCAGCTACTCAGCGGAGAGTCTTCAAAGACCCGAATCAGACAAGAGAACAGTAAAGCAAAGGACAAGATAGAAACCTCATCACAAGTTCTATCATCTTAAAGGATGAGCTTTAAGTCAGCTGAGCAACCAGGAACAAAAACTCACGATCCATTTCATTACGCTACAGTGTGCAAAGAGGGAGAAAGAAAAAGGAGTCTGTAGACTGCACCTAATACACCGCCAGAGGTTGAAAAAAAAAAAAAAAATCACAAAACAAGCAAAAGAAATCAAAACAAAAGAAAACAAAAAACAAAGCACACAAACAAAAAACAACACCCTCCACTCAAGAACCAAAAAGCCACACAACTACAACCTTCCAAAAAAAAAACCGCAAAAACCCTATAAACAAAACACACACCTTCAACATGTACCCACAATCTGAATGGCTTAAGAGACATCTTAGAAAAGCCTTCAAAACCAAATCCTTTTCCACAGAATTTGCAGGGGCTGGATTGCACCCTCCTGCACATCCTTGAGCAAGGACCACTGCGCAAGTTCCACCTCTGCCCAAGATACCAGCGGTAAGAGTGAGCCTGTGGAGGCAGCACCCAAACTCTGTACCCACGCAGCTCTGGAACAGTGAAACTGAGAGCCAGAAGTCTGGAAGCAGGCAAAGGAGTCTTTCCTGAAAGAGGCCCTTTTTGTTATTGGAAGTGCAACAGTTGTGCCAAGAATTGTGATAGTTAGCCTGGCGTGTAAGATGCAAAAGTGAAGAGAACCCTAAACATGAAAAGTTTAGGCTAGTTTCCTTGATTTCTGTATAATTGCCATATGCAAATCTCTCTCAACAATGAAATATAATGGCCAAGTCAAAACTCTTCAAAACATATCCATAAGAGTGACACTGACCATCTTTTTAACTACTGCTATACATTTGGGAACCTGCACATTGACCTATATTATTCGTATAGTTTTTCTAGCACAGATCTTTAATCAGACTTCTGACAAATTGCATTTTACAAGTCAGTAAAACAATCTCAGGATGTAAAAAGAAAAAAAAAAGGCAAAATAATAAGTTGTAATATATTTCAATATATTATTTTATTTCTATATGTGTAGAGTCTTGTGCACTTACTCTCTCCCTCATTCACTTTTTTTTAATCTAGCTTACCTGGAAGAAATGTAAAGATGAATGAGGTCCATTAGGTAAAGGCTTTGATTTGTTGTTGTTTGGTTGGTTTTTTTTTTTTACAAACATAGTATTTAGTTTCTCCATCAACAGTATTTGAAGAGGGAAAAAAATAACAATTTAAGATTTTCTATTTTATCTGAGCCAACAAAAGATACCTATTGCTAAAGAGCAAAAGAGTGAACAACTCGGCATGCAAGGCATGTAACTGCTACTGCTAGGTCCAAATTGATTTATTTAGAGACTGTTCTCTTCAGGCACTGAAGTCATATATTTAAAATGAAATAATCAGGATGTCAATATTTCCAGATCAGTTAAAATACATCGTGCTGGAAGTACAACTTACTGAATTTGTTTGATTAAAATAAGCTGCTGTATAAAAAAAAGAGTTGCCACACTAACTGCAGCTGTCCAGCAGCAAAGATGCTTTCAAATAATTATCTTTTCTTATTCTGTAAGTGTCAATTTAGCTGCACTTCCAGTGAATGATGAAGTGAACTCATGTCAATATGAGTATACGAAAAGCAGAGTTTGGTATGGTTAAAAGATGCCAGTTTCAGGACCGGTTCTGTGTATGTGCACCCACTAGCAGGGCTTAGGGTTCTTTCCACGCACACCAGTGTCTACTCTCACAGATCCTGCTCACATAATTTGCTGTGGGAGTGGACACATTCCACCTTCCCCGGGTGCTTTGCTCCACTTTTTGGTTTGCAAAACAGTAAACATTTGATAAAAATTTACTCAGGCTAACTAAGTACTCCAGCTAGCATGCACCTTTGTGCACAAGCATGAACCTGAAAAAAGTACTTGTCTAATGAAACAGACTGTACATTATATGGGTTCTTTAGAACAGAATAATGAGTCCAAAGAAATATGTTGTCCCATATTGCTAACTGTACACACTTTAAAGTAGTTAGTAATAATTATTTCATCTTTGGTCATGTCAATTTTATTAAAAATACCTAGTTTGTCTCCTGTACTGCTAGTGGCACCTTTTTAAAATTTATTAAAAGAATAGAACATTTGCTTGCTGCTGTAATTGATGTGCAGACAGGGAGAATTGTTGTTTCCTCATACTGTTGTGTATTGCTAGTAAGCATACAGACAAATCAGGAGAGTATCAGCAGTCATATGGTTATAAAACTGGAATACATGAACACCTATACCATATAGCTCAGTGACTTTTTCTGCAATGGGTCTTAATTTTTTTAAACTCAAACTACTCAAATTCATTCAAATCACTTGAGAGGAAGATTGCTAGAGGAAGGAATATGTAAAAAAAGGCCCTGTCATCCCACCTACCAAAAATCTAGCTAAATTCCCAGGCAATGGGTATGCTCTTAATTCTCAGTTCAGGCAACACCACTAGTGATAAGCCCTGGAGCCCAGGAGGAAAAAAAGAGATGAAGGCAGGTGCAGGGGGATCAAGAGGGCTGCATCTGTCTAAAACAACAGTGCTCCTCTCTCCTCTAGTAAAAAATGTCTATGTTGTCTATGAAAGACTTTCACATTTCACTTTTTTCACAAATGAATTGTGGGGTTGTTTTGTAGTCATCGTTCTCCTAATAATATATAGACACAAGGTGGATAAATAACAAAACTCATTTAAATCATGTTTCCAAAAACGCCAACCAGTTGTTTTTACTACAGTAATTAATCCTGTTCCCCTGTCAAATGCACAAATAAAAGCTTGCCTCTTTATAATATAATTACTTTGAAATACATCCCTTACTCAATATAACTTTAGAAAAACAATTTGTATATCACGCAGATATACAATTAGATTAGAGCAATAGCTCAAAGATCACCTCATCAAACATCAAGATGAGACTGGAGGCTATAAAGTTTCTTCAGTGAAATAATCCAGCCGTACACTATCATGTCTCATCACTGGACCCAGCAATGTGGGCTGTTTGCTATGCAGCAGAGTAACATATTGTAATTTTTATTCTCATAAAGTGAGAGTCAGCTTCAATTAACAACCTGATTACAGAGTTCCTTCAGCTTTTTTTTTTTTTTAATATTGCTGTTCATTTCTGCAGTGGCATCAATTTCAAGATCTGCAAGAGGCAGTCACCCATCAGTTGTCATTGAGTAACACAGTCAGAAATCAATCCTTAAATTCATAGTGACATTCTGCCAAAAGCCTGCTAATATCTGTAGCTGATTGTGACAACTCATAAAAGAAGAATCTGTCATTGAATGTAGTTCTCTAGCAGTGCTAAAAGAGCTGCAATACTTGTGATTCCACAAACGAAGCACTGCTTCAAGAACATTGGCCTGAGTGAAGCAAGAAATTTGTAATAACTCCTCAGATCTCATTTATCACGTTGTGAGCACACCTGCCTCATCAGTGGGGCATAGCACCAGTGGACCACAGCTTCCTCCAGCAAGCACCAGCCAACTCAGCAGGTCCACACAGAAGAGCACCACAAGCAGCTTAGAGGTAAGAATAAAGGTAGTCCTATCAGCCCAGCCTAGGCTGAAGTTTCAGCAAAATCTCAGGTCTTTTTTTTCAAATCCCTTTTTCTCTTAGCTCCTCAGCCTTTTTGGTATTCTCCTAAGCCCTGGATTCCCACCTCTAGTGTCTTTCCCCTCACAGCCAGTCTCCTGGTCCAGTCACCAGTAAATCTTCCCCTATGCATTACTTGGGACATCCACTGAACTATGATCTTCAGTCTGGCCATCAGAAGTCAGCATGAGGCAGTAGAAGGAGGGATTCTCCTCCTCAGAGAGATGATAAAGCCAGCATGTTTTTCCTTTATACAATAACTTTAATGGAAAAACAAAATGGTAATCATTGTTTGCAAATAAAGGTCTAAAGAGTGGAGAAAGTTGAAAATCAGAGGAAGTTTAATCGCCAAAGGAAAGGCCTGAAGTGAGAGAAAATGAACCAGGAGAGGGCAGAAGTGTCAGCTAGTGCAGGAAAAGGAAATGGAGAGGGAAGAACTGTAGCAATTTAGTTTACACACACATTTCTGCATCTCGTCTTTTCCCTTCTCTCTATACCACACTTGCCTACTCCTTTTCCACTTCGTACTGTTACTGGCAAACCAAATACGTTTTCTTGGGCCCAAAAGATGGTCAACACCATCGACATGGCATATAACACAAGCTGTTCTGTAGTAAAAATACACTTTCAGGTGCTGTGAGTAATAGCAGTTCAGTAGACAGTCCTTACCACAGGATCCTGTTGACCTAAAAAAAAAATGACATTGCTTCAAAATGGGATCAGGTAGATCCTCAGAAAAAAAGATCTATTGATGGCTTTGAAACATCCAGACACTCCCATTTTGCGGTGTGACATTCAGGAACTCCTGAGCCTGATACTGCAACAATATTCAGGAAAAGTCCCAGTAATTGCTTGCTGGGGTCTTACTCTCCTGCCTGAGATGTGCTGTTTGTTCCTGACAGAGACAAGATGCTGGGCTGGATGCACCTCTGACCACACACAACTATTTGTTCTCATGTTCTGCAAAGATCCGAGCAACTACACAACATTAGTAGGTTGTGGTTTATTTACTTGTATAGAGTACATACCAGTCTGTATTTGCAAGTTATTCATAAAGCCCAGTGAAAAGTGAACCTATGTGTCTGACTATAAGAGGAGGAAAATCCATTGCACAGCATTTTACAAAGCACATAGTACAGTACTTGAGTCGTGACCACAAAGAGAAACAGCATCTAGAATACCCTGTCCATGGCATTTTTTTTTTTAAATACTCCCTCACCCATCTAGTAGGAAGCGCTACAGTTTGGAAAGATTTCTGTCTCATGGTTATAGGTGAGTCAGCAAAGACCTTGATTTAAAAAGAATCATGTAGTTGTTGACTTGACTTCCTTACAATTGTCACAAAACATGACATAAATTACATTTCAGAAGTTTCTTTCAATTTATCCAGCAATGTTGTTGGTGGCCCTCACAAATATGCTTTTGAAAGCATAGATTCATAGAATAGTTTGGGTTGGAAGGGACCTTTAAAGGTCATCTAGTTCAACCCCCCTGCAAGGAGTTGGAATATCCCCGACTAGATCAGGTTGCTCAGAGCCCCATCCAGTCTGGCCTTGAATATTTCCAGGGATGTGGCATCCACCACCTCCCTGGGCAACCTGTTCCAGTGCTTCACCACCCTCATTGTAAAAAATTTCTTCCTTATGCCTAGTCTGAATCTACCTCATTCTATTTTAAAACCACCACCCGTCATCCTATCACAAGAAGTCCTGCTAAAGAATTTCTTCCCATCTTTCCTACAAGCCCCTTTGAGGTAGTGGAAGGCAGCTATAAATTCTCCCCGGAGCCTTCTCTTCTCAGGCTGAACATTCCCAACTCTCTCAGCCTGTCCTCACAGGAGAGGTGTTCCAGCCATCTTAACTTGGTGGCCCTCCTCTGGACTCGCTCCAATAGGTCCACGTCCTTTTTATGTTGGGGGCTCCAGAGCTGGATGCAGCACTCCAGGTGGGCTCTCACAAGAGCAGAGTAGAGGGGCAGAATCACCTCCCTTGACCTGCTGGCCATGCTTCTTTTGATACAGCCCAGGATGATGCTGGCTCATATCAAGCTTCTCATTCCCCAGCATTCACAAGTCCTTCTCCTCAAGACAAAAGACAGTAGTTTAGGATTGGGAACAGATCCATGCAACAGAGCAGCAAATAAAAATGCAGTGAGTTAACCATAGGAAAAAATTTAGCTGGGAAGAGGAAAGTTTTATCAGCTGAGGGAAGAATTAAGAGGATTAAGGCTAGAATTGGATGAAAAAATTGTATAAAATCGTGAAGATATATAAAAAGTAGTTTTGAGTGCAGGCAAGGTTATTGGAAGCAGGTAAAAAAAAAAGAGGTAATATGAAAGTAATGCAAGTTTAGCTGTTGCATTCTATATAAATTGGGAAGAGGCAACAAAGAGATTGGAGTCATACATGTTAAATATTTAAGAGAGAAGATCATCATGTCACAGATTATTGCAGTAGCCATCTGGATATACTTTTTAATTTGTTAATTATACAGGAAAACATGCCAAAATTTGTACATGGATGTAAGAGAAACCAGAAGGAAGACAATAACACAGCAACTTCAAATAGCTAGGTTTTAAAGAAATATATATATTCAACTGAAAACTGTTCTCTACCATTTTATATGTAACTGTACAAAAGTACTTGATAGTACTTGGGATTTAGCTTTCATAAGGACTTAATATAATACATTTTTAAACATGAATCATCAAGCTAAAGGACAAAATTGTACTGCTAAAACAAAACTATTAGTGGATATTCAGCACATTAATACTAGGCAAACTTCCAGAATAAAGATTATATTTAAGTAGTTACTACTTAAAAGAACTGCTGGATGAGCTCCAAAATGTCATGAAATGACTACTGTGACAGTCTGCTTCAGTTAAATAATACAGGCTCATCTATCCTTCTTGCGATGGGTTCAGTCCTGCAGTTGTTTGGTAGAGTTTTAAAGGGCAGTGGTTAATAAATACATTTCAGCAAATGTGTGGTGACCACAACTTTGACAATTGAAATATAGCAGAGGAGAACACACTTTTCTATGTCAAATCCACTCATCCTTGTGCCTCCATTTGCAAATGTATTTCAGACTCCCACCTCCTCTCAACTCCTAACCAACTACCAGCTTTTGATTTGTCTCCTCTCATCAATAATCAGCAGAGTCTCTCTTTACAGCAACAGCTTAAGTGACGGTAAGATTTAGCAGACTGATATGAAGGAAAGGGAGAGGTAAGGCAGCTCAGAGCTCCCATCCCACATCACCGCTATGGAACACTTCTGTTCCTCACCCATTTATTTATACGTAGCTTTTCTATCAAGGTAAGCACTTAAAACACCCACTCATCTCATGAAGCTTCTGGATTCCTCCTTCAGTTCTTGGACAAACAATAGAGAGAGTATCCTGCAGAGAAAGCTTCAGTAGATTGAACCATGCAATGTCTCTGCACTGATTATACAAAATGCCTCGGGGTAAGCAGGTGACTCTCTGACTTTCCTTGCTCTTTAACATTACCTCTGCAAAGATGACAATTTAGATTTTTTTATACATCAGTAAAAGTTTTCCCATACACTTATGAAGACTTAATACACAAGTGAAAGTACTGTTAAACCTTCCTTGTAATCTCATGTTTAACTCCCCATAATTATAGGCACTAGTGCTCAAAGGTGACCCACCGATGCACATGACACTCTTCTATACTAGATTTTGCATTTAGATCTCCAATTCAATTGAGAACTGCAACAGAAGAAAAAAATGACACAACTCCCTTCCATACCACATTCAGTTGTTTTAATATTCAGGTAATTCAGAGACCTCACACAAACATGCCTCCTTTTAATTAGGAACATTAACTGTGTGGCTAACCATGCGGTCTTTTGATGATGTCCATCAAAAACACAGGAAACCCTAACAAAGCTATCAGAATCCTAGAATAAGAAATCTGAAGGGAAAATCATGGCTTCTGTTAGATCTTTGTGAAAGTTCATCTATCTTTTGTTAGTTTTTCACTAAAGCCTGAATCCAAATAAAGATATTTTACACCTTCTCTGAAAGACTAAGTTAATAAATCCTTTCCCAAAATAAATCACATAAAATTAAAAATAATGGAAGGTGAATAGATTTTCAAATACCATTCTACTTCCAAATATGCAATCTATGAGAGTCTTAAAAAAAAAAAAAAAGAAAGAAAAAGGTAAAGTTCCAAATGAATACAACGCTTATACTTAAAACCCCATGTATTCACATACAAAGGTTTCACACAGAGGGACATCCCTGCACATGCCTGAACTTCCTGTTAATACAAACTTGCTTATTTTTTTGCTATATGGCATGACAGGAAAAAAAAAATCCTTATGTAGAGAATAAATGATAGTTACATCTTCTTCCTCCAACATTTTGCTAAAAAATTAAGTTCTATTTTTAAGTCTATTTAAAAGTAGTAAAATGTGACACACCAGAAATCATATACTATCTGGCGGAATGCACCCAATGAAGCTGCCAAACAACAAATAAGAAGATGTCAAATAACCTAAGGTTAAATGAGGAATGGCTCTTGACTTATTTGTTTCAATACAGAGAAGCCTCTTGTGGGTTTCTTTCAGAGTGTACATTGCACTGCTCTGTGTATTTCTGTCTAAAAAAAAAAAAAAAGTATTCTGTTTTTTCTGAGTCTGAAATATCCTCTTTAAAAGTTATATTAACTTACTTACATTTCCATGTTTTATGAAATTGTTAATGATGATGCTCTTTTTGATAATTTCCATTTAAGAGCTTTCAGGCAAAAATCTATTCCGTAAGTTATTTCAGAAACTAACCATGTTGTGAAAATCCAATTTGTTTGGTGACATCTTTCCCAATGGCCTCTCAGTGGTTGACAGTTTCCATCAGTCAAAGACTAAATTACACGAAGTGTCACTGATATCTCCGTCATATCCAAAATCACTTTAGACTTCCATAGCTTTGTAGCCGTCATTTTTTATTTATCATTTTGGATTCTTATAGGCATACAGTACATACACACAAATTACATACATTGAAATGATTCCTTTTGAGGAATCTAAGATTCAGAGATCAAATGTGTCAAAGTCACCTTGAGTTCATAAATAGAAACATGTACGATGATTACGTCTTCCCTTAGATTCTTCTAAAAATAAAGGCACTGCTTCAGCTTTCTTAGGCTGTTTTCCTTGCATCCAAATTTTCTAGTACCCCCGCAGGTGTTTGAAGGGAAACTTCCTGACCATCCCTGCATTTTATGACACACAGTACACTCACTGGTGTCATAGCAATAGCCTATGGAAAACCTCCCTCCCCACTGCACCAGCCCTCCAGCACACCATCAGGCAAGGCTGGATGACCTGCAGTCAGAACATTCTTAGCTAGTGTTGCCTGAGACAACGAAGATCTATACCCAGAAGCCATATAGTATGGCCTGGACTCCTTTTTGCACTACTTTCTGTACATCTTCATATCCTCGCGTATTGTGTTCCTCAGGAAACCAAATGCACACATGGCACAGGCAGGGATTCCTTTCCTGGAATGAACATAACCACAATGCAAACACGCTGACACAGGAGAGTTGAATGCCATACACTTTGCTAGGAGGACCACATGCCAGCTTAGACAACAGGCCATAGCAATAAGTAAAGACATTCCCCCAGGCAGACCATTATACCCTTCACAAATCAAGAAACTTTCTGATATTGTATACTTCTGGCCAAGTAAAAAATTGGCAATCTAGGGCAGTGTTATGAAATGCGTAACTCAAGAAGACAGATTTTAAATGTGAATTATATTCAATTTATCAAAGAATAACAACAAACTTCCTAGCAGGGTGTGCTTGCTATGCTTTACCTCAGCACACTTCACCCCAGAATGAGGATGGCACTCGCATGCTACTGAAGAGTCCCAAAAGCATAGTTTGGATATAGCCACAGGTTCCCTCATCCTTTCATTCCCTCATCCTTTCAACTCTCTCCTCCATTACATAGCACTTCACCATGACGTTGATTGGACAGTCCCAGAAAGATCTAGCAGAAAATCTGTATTGCTGAAGTCATCATGATGCATTGCGGTTTTTAAATTGTTAACTTTTTGAATAGAAAAGATCATGTTTTATCATGTATTAGTCCAATTACTATAGACCTATCAATTTCTACAACTAATGTAACTATAGACAAACACATCTCTTTCACATGGGAAATGCAATGCAGAGTTCATAGTTCTTTGCTTTTTAAAGACACAAACCTGTATTTATACTGTAGTAAACACATCATATAGAAAGATATTGAAAATATAAATTGAAAAATGACACTCTCACTGTGCAAAATCTCTGCAAACGTTCAGTGCTCTGTAAACAGTAAATAACTGAAGCAGAGGTCATCTCAGCAGGTTAATCATGAGTTGTACTGCCAAGAAACAAGAGTTTACTCCATCTAGGCTGTACTATCTAGTCCATCGATAAACAGGGATTTCAATTTCCAGGGTTGTCAATCTTGCATGTTTTCCAGTGGATTCCATCGTATTTTACAAAGACACAACCATAAGCTGAGTGAAAAATAATTCAAACTGCTTGCTGTGGTGTTGCAGAAAGGGCTTCCAGAGCAACAGACTATACACATTACAAGATTATACACATTACACACACTGCAAGTACAAAAGTTTGTGTCACGTGGAAAAAAAAATAAAAATACAACAAACCTGGATCAACAGAGACAATTCAAAAAGTCTCAAAATAGTGCCCTTTTCTACAAATTCTTTTGACATTTTCAATGATCAAGACAAGAGAAAGCAAACCATGATACTTCAGGCAATTGAGAGATATCTGGAATACTTAATGGCAGCATCTCTATTGCAAGAAGTGTGAGCTGGGGGAGGATAGTTGTGCTGGTGGAGGGGAAGCTGAACCTTATTCCTCACTAGATTTCTAAGCAAAAAAAAACAAAAACAAACCCAACAAAAAATTAAAAAAAATATAAGATATTAAAATTATAAATGAAAGACCACTTAGTTTCACATCAAGTGTTAAAACCCTGCCTCTAATTGCCATTAATCTCAGAGAACCAACAACCAGCTTTAATGGGAAGAGTTTTGTACTCTGTAGCAAGGAACAAAGGGTTTTTCCATTAAACACAATGACCTCATCCATCCTTCTCTGATCCTCCTTCACCTCATATGCAGAGTCAAGTCCTGCACAGTTCATCACTTCAGTACAAAGCTGTTTGCAGCTCCCTTATGTTACATACCAGGCACAGAGTTTCTGAAAGAGAATGAAGCTACTGCATTCCACTCTGAAATTGCTATTGCCACTTTGAAGCAATGCAGATTCCTTTTAACAAACAACAGCAGCTACTACTAATGAGCCTTCGATTGTCATGCTTCATTTGTTAAAGCTCCCCAAGTTTGGCACAAAGGGAAACCTCTCACCACCACACACTCAGGGCCAGAAGGAATACACTAGAAAAGTTAGAAGGGCCAGGAGGAAGGACTCTCCTTCACACATGGACAAGCTCAAAGAATTAGGTGGGTACGAAAATGGTTGACCTAAGCAAAACTTTTAATTGGTAATGACCTATGTTATATTCCTCTTCCTTTTTCCCTTGTAACTGCTCTTACTCTGCAATTCCCCTCCATTTATCTAAAACCAGGCCCTTGTAGTTCCTCCTACTGCAATAAAAATATTATTTCCTCAGGACTCTAGACGTCACTATTTGAAATAGTCATGTCACCTTTGTCTTTGCTACTTTGCATGTTACTTAGAAATCCTTTGAGTCTCAATTTTGGCTGATTTAGTTTTGTTTTTACTACTGTTTTAACAAAATTCATTTTTACCAAGAGCAACTACCCTCTCTAGTCTAATGAAAAACCATTGTTCTCCCTTCCCATGTGTTTTGATTTGAAGTCCCCTTGGAAAACTTCCCAGAAGAAGTACAGGTAGTGGTACAGGAAATTTAAAGACTCTTTAATACTTGCATGGATCCATCCATTTCAGGTCCATAAACCACTGACTGAAAACCAAAGACACTGTTTCTTGCATTCCCAGTATCTGCTCCTCTCTAAGCTCCTAAAATCCTGTTAATTCTTAAGAACTTTCTTCAGTAGTTTCTCATCCTTGCTTACCTCTTCCTATTCAATTCCTTCACTTTAATTTACCTATTTTCCAGTAATCTTCTGCCATGGCCCTCTCTTTTCCAGTAGCCTTATCCATTTTGGCCATTTCAACTGCTATCATTACACAACTCTGTCACTTATAGCCTTGCCCCCTTGATTATCATAACTCCAACATTTTGCCTCTCAAGCTAATTCGCAAACACACAAGTATCTCCAAGTTCAGCACTCTTTTATCATTCTCTTTGCACTCTCTCAAGGCTTTGCCATTTCATCTTGCTTATCTCTCCCCTCAAAGCCTACCGTCTCTATATCGAAAAAGGTGTCACTAAGACTTACATAGTCAGAAAAGGTGTTTCGGTAATTTCTTGCTCTCTGATAGGCAGTACAGACTACAGGGAACAAAGTAAGAAAAAAAAGCGAAACTTTTGGACTAAGAACTGAACTCTCAATGAGAGAGCCTGAACATATTAAGATGAATTTAATTGTAATTTATCACATGCCAAAATAAGATTAAAAACATTTATCTTACAATGAAGAAAAAGTCTCCAAGCTTAGTGTGAGACCTCAACTTATATAACAGCTTAATATTTTTTAAAATTGTTTTATCAACAGTGTTCTTATCTGGGACTGCACCCTGCAACCTTACCATCTATAAAATAGCATGTAAGAACTGCCACAGTGGGACAGGCTGGATGTTTAGCCCAAATTCAATGACCAAACTGGCTCATATCGAGCCTGACCCACTACCCTTTCTCCAGGAGCAGCCAAGAGCAGATGTCTAAGAGAACAGTGAAAACCAGAACATTTATATTGAAATATTCTCTTACACTACCCCCAAAACACGTACCACACAGCTTTCCACAGTTTGCACCTCAGTACTCCCTCACCTAGAGGTAGTACCTTTGTTTACCACCTCATTTTTTTTTCTTCCTCTTTTTTTTTTTCTGCCTCCTTTTCCAACTTTGTTCAGCAGCTCTTTATACCCATGCAGTGCCCACAGCATCCCATGTGTGCAAGGAATTCCATAACTGACTTACACACTACGCAAAGAAAAACTTTTTCTAGTTTTGAAACTGCTCCCTGCCTGTTTCACCTGATGTCTCTTCTAATACAAAAATAAGGTGGCACTGAGCATTCATTTCTCATCCACACACGTCACAGCTCTTATGATTTTATTCAATTCTTCCTCAGTATCTCCATCATATTTCTCCAATGTCCTTTCTAAAACAGTCGCTAATCTAACATTTTAATTAATCCACTCAGTTTAAACAAGAGGTTTATTGGCTTCTAGGCTCCCTGATTCCACATGAATGCTTTCTAAAATACGATATCAAATTAGACATCTTCAAGCTCTCAACTGCTGAAACGCTTTAAAGCAAGAGGCTGCATGCTACAGCCTATAGCTGGTCTATTTCAGTCTTCCATTCCTTAAAAACTTGGGTGAGCTACATCTGGACCTGTTAAATTGGGAAAATGCAATTTGTTCCACAGTCTCTCCTACAAATGGTTCCATTTGAGAAAGGCAATCTCATAAGCCTCTCATAAGAAGGATTCCAAAACAGGAACCACCCCAAGCTTTTCAGTGGTGAACACATACACACAAGAATTATTTCGTTTTCTGCCTTGGCTTTAACTCTGATAGTTCATTTCATAATAACACTATACGTAGGCTCCACAGACTTTTAAACTGGCTTCTTGCTACTGGTGCGGTTGAAAAAAGCATTTATTAATTTTATGTTTTGTTTGATTTTTTGGTCCTATTTTCCTTCTTCGAACACAGTCAAAGTTTTTTTACAATGTCCTCTTGCTTTTTATAGTCTCCTCTACCTTGTCATTTAGCTATACGGGCTTTCTTTTCCTAAGTCTTTTTTAGACTAATGGTAAGTGTTTGTATGGAGCCTCCAAAACAGTATCCTGAAATAGTGTCTCTGCCACCTACAAACACATTACTCTTACAGTCGCCCCTTGAGTTTTTCTTTAAACAAACAACCTTATTTTTATCGTTTCCCTTTTTGAAGTTGAGTATAATTTAAGAGAGGGGAGAAGAAAGTAGAATTGCAAGTTGTTTTTCTTGCATTCCTCCCATTTCCATTTCTTGCATTTCCTTATCTTAGGGAGGAGAGAAAGGCAGAATACCCGTAATGGTCTACAAAGCCATCTCACCGTCTTTCTCCAGACAGCATTTTACAATCTCTCCATGACATCACCATCTATCCACTCAACAAAATACAGCCTCTCACCCACCTTTTAGTCACCATCCCTCTGTAATCATCGACTGCTTCTGTTCAGCGTTTCAGCAGAGCCTAGCACAGTGGGGTCCTGGGTCTACCTTGTAAGGCTCCTAGGAGATAAGGAAACATAAAAGAGAAATAACAGGTATTGAAGAGACAGCTCATCAGCAATTGTCAGACATTTATAGCAGTCATAAAACATCTGTCTTTCAAGACAATAAATTAGAAATGTAAGGCACTGAACTACGCAGTGTGAACAAGAATCAAACAGAAAGGAGTAGGAAAAAAAATCATTCTTTAAAATAACTGTTAGCTTGGGAGGAGAATCAGAAAAGGAGTACTTGTCACAGAATTACCAAAATCCATGGGACATAAGAATTTGAGAAAAATCCTCACTGTAAAAATCTCCCTTGGTGCCTTAACCACCACTAAAATTAAACATGCCTAAAATGTAGGCTGAAATCTGACCGCAGGCAAATCCATAACAAAATTCAAGTGGGTAAAACTTTAGTATTCTTTCATCTGTCCATAAAAGAGGAAGTTCAAGAGGAAAACACAGTTACTGTCTAATGTCTCAAAACAATACAAAAGACATTTTCAAGTAAAAGAGATGCATCATTAAGAAAACTTCAAGACGTTCACTCATTTCGTAGGAACAACAAAGACAATATAAATATCCCCAAAATTATCTTCCTTTTTTCTTTGCTGAAGGAAAGAAGTTACTGCTAATCAATCATGTATTATCTTTGCCTAAAACAGCAAGACAGGAATCACACAGCAGTTTCCTGCTCTCAGCATCTCAACAAAAAGATACTTCACTTCAGAAGTAAAAACCAATAATAGTCTATCCAATTTAAGCATTTATTTCTTTGACTGAGAATGTCTACGGCACAGAGCAAATACACTAGCGATCAACAGTTCACCCCTGAACCTAATCAGAGACATAAGGCAAAAAGGAGTCATTGTTCCACTCTGTTTACTCACTTATATAAAGTGACTGTAGTAGATGACTGGAAGTGCTTGTGATCTTTTTCCAGTGCTTTTCTGACCTATGAAAGTCTCAGGAAATCTGCTGAAAGCATAAGCAGTACTGCATAAAAATGCTTTATAGTAAGGAAACATCATATAAGCAGGAAGAACTTTCCACATTAGACAATAAAGATCCATATTTATGTTCACCGTGTCAAAACTTCTCATGAACCCCCTCCTTCCTATCACCAAGTACTTCAGATTTTTACCATTTACATATTTTCTTCTAAATTAATAATTTAGATTATATATGCACATATACACACCCCTCCGTGAAGTTCAGCAATATCAAACTCTGCTGCAGAAGTTTCCAAAAGCAGATTTAGATAGCATTCTTCATGGCATAGGCATCAACCAAAGCTAAAGGATGGAAGGTCACTTTGAATTTCACAGTTGGTAGGTGAAGCTTATATTGAGAAGATATTGCATCACCTTTTCTTTGCCTCCCACTTTTTAGAAAGGCAAGGACAAATTTAAATCTTGGAAGAGGACCAAGTTCTACTTTTTATAATACTATGTACCAGAGAATACTTGAACATCTCAGCGCAACTACCTGCCACCCGTGCACATTGATGACAAAGTACTCTGAGACATTCAGTCTGTCAAGTAATTAATTATAACTGTTACCATGCTGTAAGTTCTACAGACAACTACAAGCAACCCTCTAAGATGCAGTGTGCTGGTGATTTATGTACGCACTCACTACACCAGAATGAACAGCTGAATTATTATGCTTTGAAACGTTACAAAGGAGGTTGTATACCTCAATTTTTCTAAACAAATCTGACAGGACTAGTACTTTCTATACGCGCTTCAGCCTGCCTACTCATTTCACAATTCATATTTATATATATATAATCTCAGATTTTATTTTAGCAAAATAAAAGCTTTAGCAAGTTTATTTTTATTCTAATCTTAAGAATTACCTAGACAAAACTGGAAAATAGAGTCTGAATCTCCCTTGTTGATTTAGGCAAAACACACACACACAAAAACAAACTCCTAACACTTGGATTTCTAAAGATTCATATCTTGCTTCCTTTATACCTCTTAATATGGCAACCCTGCTGTTCCTATGACTGTGGTGGCACTCTCATTGGGCATGATACAGTACATGCTGTGGGTAGGATAACGCCAGAAATGAGCCCGAGTATTCATTTAGTTAAGCTGAACTTAGGCTAACTCAGCCTACACAGCCCACACCAATCCTATCTTAGAGAAATCGTGAATTACACCACCAAAATCAGAAGACTGACTGCAAAATGAACTTTTTTTTTTTTTTTTTTTGTGTGGGGAGTATATAATCATGTGTCAGCTTACTTTTGTTTTGGTTCAGTATCATTCGGTAAAGCAAAAAAGCTACAGTTCCTGTGCTCCCTGCCTGTGTCTCCTACTCTGTTCTTTCAAAATGACTTCTGAAACTAATGACTAGTTTCAATCTAACACAAAAACTTTCACAAAAACGGCCAGGCAAAACAAGAGACAAGCTCACTTTCCAAATAGCTGTTTTTCCCTACTCTCAGTGATTTTCCCAACCCTCAGTAACAAACACAGGCACACAAGAGGGGAACTCAGCCATGGTATATTTTATTCGCCCAGAAGCACATTAACTGAAAACAACAGAGGGGGAAAAAAAACCTTCTCCAAATGGATAAAAATCTACATAGCTGTATAGAATCATAGAATGGTTAGGGTTGGAAGGGACCTTCAAAGGTCATCTAGTCCAACCCCCATGCAAGGAGCAGGGACATCTTCGACTAGATCAGGTTGCTCAGAGCCCCGTCCAACCTGGCCTTGAATGTTTCCAGGGATGGGGCATCCACCACCTCTCTGGGCAACCTGTTCCATTGTTCTACCAGCCTCATTGTAAAAACTTTTTTTCTAATATCTAATCTAAATGTACCTCCCTCTACTGTAAAGCCATTACCCCTTGTCCTGTCACAACAGTAGAGGTTTTCCAGGAATCTTCACTGAATTTAATTATGAACAGATAGGAGTGCTGTCTCCCATTGCTGTTAGAATACAGTACTGAAGTAATTGGTACAACCAAGAGGTATGGTGAAATCTGGTGGGGACGTGGAGCAGGGCACACACACAGTTAACAGCCTTCAGTGTCATATGGATATGGGCATCACCCTCACATCTGTCTAGTATATTTGGAAAGATATTTGTCTACACACTGAATTTAAAGAAATAATCATAGTATGTCTAGACACTGTGGCTCATCTGCATGCTGAGACTTCTCACTTCTGTTGTAGCTGCATGGCACTGGGCAGGCAGCGTGCCACAGCCGCAACCTCACCTCACCCAGTCAGCTGGAAGCTTGCCCAGGCTCCCAGGATTTTCATACAATACCTAACGGCAACTATTGCTCAGCTCACAAGGCAAAAAAGGACGCTGAGAGGGATAAGAACACACCTGCTCCACACCAATCCAAGAGCCAGCCTTGGCTTTTGCTCCACAGAGATCACAACCTGAGTTAGGCAAGCTCCTGCAAGTGACTTCTGCTGATGTTGGTGGGACTGAACTAGAAGTGTCCAGAGCACCAGGAAGATGGGTCTCTTCCCCACTTCAGTGCTCTCATCATCTATGCACAGGAGAACTGAGCACAAATAAGTAAATTTTACGTACCGCTTAAAATATTATCGAAAAAAATTATTTGCTTTTGTTGCTACTTGGCAGCAGGAGACATCATAGAATCATAGAATCACATGGTTGGATGGGACCTATAAGATCATCTAGTCCAACCATCTTCCCACTGCCATTGCTGCCACAGCTACTAAACCATATCCTGTAGCTTCTCATCAAGCCGCCTCTTGAACACTGCCAGGGACGGCGACTCCACCACCTCCCTGGGCAGGCCATTCCAGTGCCTGACCACTCTTTGGGAGAAAAAGTTCTTCCTCACGTCCAATCTAAACCTCCTCTGGTACAACTTGTGGCCATTTCCTCAGCTCCTGCTTGTTGCCTGGGAGAAGAGGCCAAACCCCTGCTCATCACAACCTGCCTTCAGGAAGCTATAGAGTGCAATGAGGTCTCCCCTGAGCCTCCTCTTCTTCAGACTAAACAATCCCAACTCTCTCAGCCGCTCCTCATAAGACTTGTGCTCCAGATCCCTCACCAGCTTTGTTGCCCTTCTCTGGACACGTTCCAGGGCTTCAATGTCTTTCTTGTAGTGAGGGGCCCAAAACTGAACACAATACTCGAGGTGCGGCCTCACCAGCGCCGAATACAGAGGGATGATTACCTCCCTGCTCCTGCTGGCCACACTATTTCTAATGCAGGCCAGGATGCCATTGGCCCTCTTGGCCACCTGGGCACACTGTCGGCTCATGTTCACCTGAGCATCAATCAACACCCCCAGGTCCCTTTCCTTTTCACAGTCCTCCAGCCACTCAGCTCCGAGCCTGTAGCGCCGCATGGGGTTATTGTGGCCAAAGTGCAGGACCCGATACTTGGCCTTGTTGAACCTCATCCCATTCAGCTCAGCCCAGCAATCCAGCCTATCCAGATCCCTCTGCCTCCCTACCCTCAGGCAGATCAACACCACCACCCAACTTGGTGTCATCTGCAAACTTACTGAGGGTACACTCAATCCCCTCGTCTAGGTCATCAATAAAGATATTGAACAAGATGGGCCCAAGAACCAACCCCTGGGGGACACCACTTGTAACAGGCTGCCAGCTGGACTTGACTCCATTAACTACTACCCGCTGGGCACGGCTCCCTAGCCAGTTCTTTATCCAAAGAAGGGTATACCTACCCAGTCCACAGGCAGCCAGTTTCCCTAGGAGAATACTGTGAGAGACCGTGTCAAAGGCTTTGCTGAAGTCCAGGTTTCCCTCATCCACCAGTCTGGTCACTCAGTCGTAAAAGGAAATGAGGTTGGTCAAGCACGACCTGTCTTTCGTGAACCCGTGCTGGCTGGGCCTGATCCCCTGGATGCCACTCATATGCTGAGTGATCTCACCCAAGATGATTTGCTCCATAACTTTCCCGGATACTGAGGTCAGGCTGACAGGCCTGTAGTTCCCCGGATCCTCCTTATGGCCCTTCTTGTAGATGGGAGTCACATCGGCAAGCCTCCAATCCTCCGGGACCTCCCCAGATAACCAGGAGTGCTGGTAGATGGCCGAGAGAGGCTCGGCAATCACCCCCACCAACTCCCTTAGCACCCTAGGATGGAGCCCGTCCGGTCCAATGGACTTGTGGCAGTCCAGATGGAGGAGGAGCTCTCTAACTGTCTCCACCTGTACCACAGGGGGTGTATTCGGCCTGGCATCCCAGACTTCCAGATTAGGGCATAAAGTGCCCTGAGGATAACTGATCTGCCTGATGATCGTCTCAAAACTGAAAGTACCCAAAATTAGGCGAGAGAGGGGAAAAAAAAAAAAAAAGAAAGATACAAATATCCTCCCTCCTCTTCTCTTCCTCCAACAATCGCCTGCATTATGCAAATATATCCCACTTCCAGGGATGAATCAAGGATGAATGGTTAGAACAGCTGCTATACACAACCTTGTGCTCCTTCTACAAAAACTAACATTTTTCCTTATAATGTATGCTCCCTAATATTACTACTTATTTCTCTCTTTTCATGCTGAAGAGGTCCTCGCATAAGCAAAGAGATCTCATTAAATTGAGCTTATATGCTGGACTAAAGAACGGATGCAGAAAGATGGCAATTATTAAGCTGAATCTAGGCATAAGGGACAAAAAAGAAATAGGGATGTCCTTCTTATAAAGCTTCATTTTGTTTACATGCCTTTCAAATCACAATATTGAGTAAAGTAAAACCAAAAGAAAATAAATGTAGGAATTCTTAGGGAATAAAGCAGAACAAAAGAAAAAACAACAATGTCCTTAAGCGTGTCCCAGCTGTCACTCTTTGAGACCACAGAACCAGCCCACGCAAACAAATCCCAAACAGGCAGACACACACTGCAGAGCAGAAGGTCAATATATGAGGTGCTACACCTGCTCCCATACTCCTCCGCGTGCAGGGCTGGGACACATCCAGGTCTCCACAGATGTGTTTTCTGGTTCAACTCAGAAATCACATCCGGAGAAAACAGGAGCAGTACCAGGACCCCCTTAAGCTCTAACATTGTTCTTGTCTTGCTGAACACAAGCTCCAAGTCATGAAGAACCACGGGTATCCACACACACATACACATGCTCCCACGCGCAAATCACATGAGCAATAGATCTGACTCATCCAGAGTTTGTCAGGCTTACTTCACAGACATGATAAATCCAACATAATCAGAATACAAGACACTCACGGCCCATACGAAGATCATCTTCAGAGAAAATAAGTAAAAGAAGAGTCCCGTAAAGCAGACTCATTGCACTTGCTGTAACACATGCCAGTGCTCAGGAATATGAACCCTGGTCACATTCTGTATATTAATAGCTATACTACTGACCATAGTATCTTTTTTTCCAGTTTTTCTGGAAGGGAAAGTCTTGACAAAGAAAATTAGATTCATGAATTATGCAGTTTTAACTGTATTTGCAGTATCACCTTATTCTTCGCTAGCCCAAAATAAGAATAAATGTAGAGACTGGAGTACCAGGACAGGAAATGTACTGCCAATAGGGAAGCATAGATCAGAATATGTGAAGTCACCAATCAGTTGGAGTTTTCTGGTTGAAAATTATGAAACAGAATGACATAATATTTATTTGGTTTTGCAGGGATTTGGCTAACAACAGTTCATTAAAAGCTGTTGAACTTGCCCTACTTACTTGCTTGAACTCCGTCTAGGTCAAAATGACAAGACATTTAAGTGTAAATGTAACCTTTTGACTAACCACCACAGATTTATAGTCCAAGAGCAGCACTTAGCTTTTGCCAAAAGCCACCATGATTCCCAAAATAGTCATTTTTAAAGTATAACACATTATTAAGACTGCTGACAGAATGAACAGAATTACCAAGTTTGAAATGGTAAAAAACAGAGAAAAACAGTAATAAATGAGGAATTATTGTGGTCTTGCTTGCATTGAAGTCATATTTTTCATGAAGACTTCAAAGAGCAGGGAAAACGTGGCCTTTATCCAACTTTCTGCAAATTACACAACTGAGTATTTTTATTTAAAATAAATCAGTTCTGATACAAACCTGATCTCCTTGAGTTTGACAGCAAAATTTCTTCTCAAAATACTTATTCTTGAGTGTGACACCATTTATCCTTGTGCTTTTCTGGTCTTTGACTGAAGTCTAAAGGAGATTTCAAGTGCTCTGTTGCCACTGGTATTTGCTGTCTACATATCTCCAAACTCCTACATGGTTTCCTGAACCTGAAGCATATTGGACTGATAATCCAGACAGTCTTTTCTAGTTCTAGGATACTGACAAGAGTAACAATTTTCAGCACCTTTGTGCCAAGTTGTGTTAGTACTAAAAACACAAGAGGCTGAGAGTTTCATGACCAGAGAAATCAACTTCACAATGAAAGTCAACGATGTACATAAGATTTATTTGTGTGCGTGTATGTGTGTGCACATCTTTGAGATTCAGATAAAAATTAATGTTTCCAGTACTCTGGGATGTCCTTAAGATGAAACTCATTAGACGTGCTATACTAGATTTTCTTTCTTTTTTTTTCGGGCACGGGGAAGTGGGGATGGAGATTTTATTAACTTTGCAGGAAGGATACCATGCAACAATGTTCTTAAGAAATCTCCTTTCTTCCCCAAAATGCAACACTGTACTGCTTCTACCTCTTCAACAATTCTCACCTGTAAGAAAAATAGTCTCGACATCACTCCACCCACCCTGATAAGAGCAACTGTCTATGGAATAAAACGTGATTCCTCTTCTGGAATTCAGCCAAGTAATTTAATATCTTATCTAACTGATTCTCAAATTTAAGTTGTGCACTCAAAACTGATGCTAGCATGTAAATCTTAAATCTCATTGATCACCATGTAACTTCTTCAATATCTACGCCAATTTAGGGAAAACAAGCAAAACAGAATACCCTGTAATCTATGCATTTAGTCTGCATGAAACCAAATAGTTGCTCCCTTTCTTTCATTAACCAGTATATGCTACTTTATTTTCCAAAGAAGGCAAGTAAACTAAGAAAGGTAAAATCAAAAGTATGGGTATCATAGAAGGGAAATTCTTAGCAAAAGTATCTCTAGATATGTAACCATAAAATAATACATCACATTTTGACTGACCTTTTGCAAAAGCCAGTAAACCTTTTCAATCTAGGTTTAAAAAATTCAAATGAAGCTTAGATGATAGACACCTTTTAGAAGAAAAAGTCCACAACACTCAGGAAAACCCTAGTTTTTATTTCCTATTCTGAAAGACATTTTCTGAACTGCAGGATACCAGCTGGTGTATTTTCTGTAGCATACTTTATTCAGAGACATCTGCTTGCTAGTGGACGAAGGATGAATCTTGAGGTTATAAGATCTGGATTATATTTCTGGCTCAGCAACTGATTTGTGGTGCAGTGTTGAGAACTTTGCTCTGTCCCTATTTCACCATTATAAAAAGTGAAGATGTATTTTAACATATCCCTATTTCTTTAAATAAAACACAAGTTTTTTATGTATTTCAGTGAACTGCATTGTGAAAGCTGCAGTTCCAATTAAGAGTGAAGTCCTGACAATTTCAGGAAAGCTTTATGGCTGCATTCTCTCAGTCAGAGCCCAGCTGCCTTCTGGAGAAACAGGACTCAACAGATTCACGTAGGTACTGCAGATGCCAAACAATAACGAGAAGACTAATTCTGAATATTGCAGCTGCTGATAATGCTCATTGCCTAACAATGCAGAAAGTATTACACTCACTATTGCCTACAGCATGCCCTGCTACAGAGCAAAAAAAAAAAAAAAAAAAGAAATTATATGTAGTCTGGGCGAACCCAAGATGATAGTCTGAAGAGGAAATAACTCAGTGCATATAGCTTGAGGTTATGAGGAAAGCATCTGCTAATATGCAGCAGGCTCCCATAATTGTGCAGCTGAAGTAATAACACCCTAACAAAATGCCATTACAAGGTGCAATGTTTAACAACTGTGCCGGTTTTCACGCACGTCGGTTTATTCCACAAGCTGGTTTATCCACTTTGTTAGTCTAAACGCTCCAGAATGATTTAAAGAAATAATATCTACTACATTATAAAGACAGAAGACCATATTAAATCCTGGGTAAGTCTGTTAATGTTAATTATGATGTATCAAGAAAAAAAAAGAATTCATAGTTTGCTTTTCCAAATGGGGGGAGAGTTCTTAAACAATATTTGGGGGGAGGGTGGTGGAGGGGAAGGCTGGTGCAACACATCAACAAGCTTCAGACAATTTAGGTTCCAAGTCCAAATGCATTGGAATCATTCTTGATATAAGAATAAGAGAGAGAATTAATAGGACTTTCTTAATCTACAGTGCTTTCATATTCTGCCTCTTTTTTTTTTTTTTGCTTAGATTGTTCTGCTTCAGTGATGGATGCTTTCCCTTATTCCATCTCAGCGTGCATGAGAGAAAGACAAACCTTAACATATCCATCACCAGAGCCAGAACACACAGCACAGTCCATCTGGTACTGTAAATCGCAAACTGATAGATGCTCCCACCTTCCCCCAGCAAGCTTCTTAGCTCTTCTACTCTCTCTTCAGCACAAAGTTGAATGTTGTGAGGTTTGGGTTTTTTTTATATGTGGCTGTAGAGATAGCAAGAATATGGTGGTTGTGATCTGGACAAATTCCAAGACTTGTCTGAAATATTCTTACCCTAGGCCAAATGTTTCGCCATCATCAGTGAAAGCATTCGATGCTTTGGCATTCTTCTAGCAGCCTATCCCTCCCTTTGCCACCCAACATGCATGTACACTCCCATCTCCCTGGCTGCTGGAAGTGCTGAAGCAATCACAAATGCTTCAGGCAAAGCAAAGATACAGAGGTAAACACTGTAGTCCTGGGCATCATCCCAGCGAGGACACACATAATAATTTCCAAGCTCCTCCTCAAGAGATTTTTTTTTTTTTCTTGTGTTCAGTTCTTACAAAATTAAGGAAGGAGAAAAGTTTAATGTACATGTAGGATCGCTGTCAAGAATTTCATTACAATGCCTAGCTCATCATAAGCTGTTATTAAAAACAAACGTCTACTATCCCCTCCTGTGCACTAGGCTTAAATGACAAAGCAGGCAGCAGATCCCAGAATCGCTCTGCCCTATGCCCACAGCAAACTTCCTTTCACAGCCCTCCTTGCCCTCCTCCAGTATCTCCAATCTATACTGAATCAATACTTGAAGTGACACATTAAATTCACCTTTTTGGTGAAGGTTAAACCATTAAGTAAAGCATGAAGTACATGATTCTGCATTCGCCACTGCATTCACCACACTGATGTCCTTCTATATGTTCACCTCAGGCAGCAGAAAAAGAATACCTGCATCTGATTCTGCTCCTGTATTTCAAGTCTGCTTGAGATTCCCATTTCATGTAAACACAAAACATAAAAGAGAGCAAGAGGTTTGGGTAGCTGGTGCTCGGGTTGATCTGGAGTTTTCTCACTCAAATGGTTGGGAGAACTTAGGCAGAAAAATATGCAGAGACATTAAGCACGTTATCCTGGGAAGTGTTTACTAAAATGCAGTGCTAACCTCAGTATCTGGTACTGGTACTCATTATCTTTGACAATTCACCAAAAAACACTTGCAATTCAGATGTTAATTCACAACCTAATCAGTAATACATACAGAACTAACTGCAGTAAAGTGCCCAATAAGCAAGAAACTTGTATTAGAAATGCCTTTAGGAATATCCAACAACTTGAATTGTGCACAGAAGATTTTGCTTACTAGGACAGGATGGGAGGATGCGTGTCCTGTCTGCAAGCACTTGTACAATTCCGCTGTTTCTGATCACTTGTAATTATATAAGAAGAAACAGACGTTTGATGTAGAACATCTGCATCAGAGCAAGTCCCTAAAATTTTCCTAGAAAAAGTGCAGGAAATAAATAGCACAAACAGGAAGAAAGAACTAAGACACACTCAGATTTGATATGGAAATCCTGATTCTAGGACTGGTACTACTATCAGAAATATAAACAAGACTGCTGGAAAAGGTGCCATGTTTCAAAGTTCTCATCCTCCTTCAAAGGGAACAGAACTTGAAACAATACAACAAAGCAAAAAGCAATGTGCACTGCAGGTAAATCTGTGAGATAATCAAGCTTTGTCTAAGATAAAAGTTCAAACTGACTTAAACACATACATTTGGTGCCCATTTGGTACCCATCCCACATCTTAACTTATTCTCTAACTTTCTACCTCAAGGTCTGATTTTTTTTTCACAACAAATTAATTTGGTTCTCACATTACATTGTGCTGGAGGCAGTATTGATACACAGTGATTGTAAATGAAAATTAGACCACACAGAAGGGTATACTAAATTATCCCAGATAAAAACAATGTTAAAATGGGATTTTAACAGAATAACATTAAAGTAATAGGGTAAAAAAGTACATATCATTTTGAAAATGATTGTGGTATTTTACAATCACTATCGGAGGTGAGATGAAACAGAATAAAAATGTGAAAGCATCAGGAAATTTGAAAGCACATTTAAACTCTCAGGTAATTTCAAATTTTTGCTTTACTTACACTGTGCAGTAAATGTTCATATAAATATTGCTTGTGGCTCCAGATCAGATGCAGCTGCATTTTAAGACTATTTTGGATTTCTTTTATTTTTTTCATTGTTTTTCTTACTTTGGTTCTCTCCAAAAAAAAGATTTCATGGTGAAAACACTACTTTCACAAAGACGAGGAATATATTACACACAATTCACTTTTGGGGAGTTTGTCAGGTATCTGAAGGTTTGGAGTTTTTTTATAATTTAGACAAATCAGCTGCAGGGGTACATTTCATAGCTTGCTTACAACCTTCTCCTAAGGAAGCCTTCTTATTCTCTCATCCAAAAATCTGATTAGCTAAAAAGACCCATTTGAATTAACTGTTAAGAGATTAACAGAAACGTGTAATTCTTCTTGCCACGACACAGGACTACTTCTGTCTTTTTTTTTGTGCATGGCACCTCCACTTCCTCAGGGTTAGGACCCACGCTCTTTGTTCTGCCACCATGACACCCTCAGCTATAGAGTGCACCCTCAGCAAGTTCGCCAATGACACCAACCTGTGTGGTGCCGTCGACTCGCTGGAAGGGAGGGATGCCATCCAGAGGGACCTTGACAGGCTGGAGAGGTGGGCCCGTGCCAACCTCATGAAGTTCAACCAGGCCAAGTGCAAGGTCCTGCATCTGGGTCGTGGCAATCCCAAGCACAAATACAGGCTGAGCGGGGATTGGATCGAGAGCAGCCCTGAGGAGAAAGACCTGGGAGTGTTGGTAGACGAGAGGTTCAACATGAGTGGGCAATGCGCCCTTGCAGCCCAGAAGGCCAACCGCATCCTGGGCTGCATCAAGAGAGCGTGGCCAGCAGGTCGAGGGAGGTGATTCTGCCCCTCTACTCTGCCCTAGTGAGACCCCACCTGGAGTACTGCGTCCAGTTCTGGAGTCCCCAACACAAGAAAGACATGGACCAGTTGGAAAGGGTCCAGAGGAGGGCCACAAAGATGATAAGAGGGCTGGAGCACCTCTCCTATGAGGACAGGCTGAGAGAGTTGGGGCTGTTCAGCCTGCAGAAGAGGAGGCTCCGGGGAGACCTGATAGCGGTCTTCCAATACCTCAAGGGGGCCTACAGGAAAGATGGGGAGAAGCTGTTCAGTAGGGCCTGTTGTGATAGAACAAGGGGTAATGGGTTTAAATTAGAAGGAGGTAGGTCTAGATTAGATATGAGAAAAAATTTTTTTACAATGAGAGTTGTAGAGCACTGGAACAGGTTGCCCAGAGAGGTGGTGGATGCCCCATCCCTGGAATCGTTCAAGGCCAGGCTGGATGAGGCTGTGAGCAACCTGATCTAGTCAGGGATGTCCCTGCTTCTTGCAGGGGGGTTGGACTAAATGACCGTTGAAGGTCCCTTCCAACTCTAACTATTCTATGATTCTATGATTCTATGACACCATGCACATCACTTTGCACATCCAGCACATTCCCCTGGTTCTCTCCCTTGGGAATTTCTGAGCAATGGTGAACACTGATTAAACAGAATTCTAACTCAAACTTCTCCTTCCTTTAAACAACGGGATAAAGGATTCAACCAAAAATGAAAATTTACTTGTAAATATGCAACCTTGACTTACTGGAAGCCTTAGAGTCCTAGCAGGGCACTCAGCAATGTTTTCACCAGACAATGTAGAAGCCTCTTTGCTCTGCTCTGTCTTAATCAACTTAAAATGATGCAACTGTTTGAACTATTCTTGGGACTGTACTATGCTGTTAACAGAAAAATATTTTCTTCTCTAAAATCAATCTATTTAAAAAAAAAAAAACCAAAACGTGTGTTGGCTTTTCTTCTCCCTCTCCCCTTCATTTTTATTTTCTTATCCTCCCACTCCTTTCTTAGTGGAGGAAAAGAAACCAAAATCAGTTTATCTACTAAATCTAAAGATATCTTTTCCTTTTTTTTTTGCATCCACATATTTCTACACAGAGAGTTATCTTCTAATGGATCCTCTAGCGATATAATAGAGTCAAGATTCAAGTCACAGTCTTAACTGAGTGGCACCTGGAGAACTTGGTCTTTGAGAGACAAAATACACGCCCTCAGTTACTCAAAATTAGGCTCCAAATATGTGAAAATGTTCTTTTTTATATAACTTTAACCTATGTCACAGTTCCTCCTCATTCCCTGAAAAATCCTCTTAAGGACATGGTTCAGGTTCAGCAACATTTGGAAGAAAATTTTCTCTACTAACTTCCAGAAAGAGATCTTTCACACTGTTTTGTATACTACTACTGGGAATTACTGGTAAAAATGGGAAAGGTTTCTTTATTCCCGTGCTCTTCCCCAGAAGATGTATGGGCCTTGTACTTTCTGCTTGAAGTCTCAAAGTAGGGAGAGCAAAGAGACAATCAGGCAGTCAGTGCGGTTGGGGACACAGAGTTGCACAGTTCTAGAGGCAGAGATGAAACAGAGCAGGGAAAATAAATATGAGTGCTCTATTTTTACTTTATTATGCACATCTTGTTATGGCAGGCTGGTGATACATCTCAGAGCAGTTAGAATGGAGCTTATAGGCACAAAACACAAAGCAGAAGCTATACTCCTGTGGCTCAGTAATTCCTTATCCTCCTATCCACTAAATGGCAGCTCAGAAAAATACTAACAGTGAAAGACAGTGGTAAAAACTTCTTGATACACTGGTTTTAGGTGTATTGGCTGCCTTCCTTTTTTACAGAGTGTAAAGATCATGTGTATTTTATTGGGTAGTCAAGAAAACACCTCATTTTTATATATAACATTAATGGGAAAGTACTGCATAGGCCTGTAAATGCAAAAGCAGATCTCATTTGAGAGGCAGGCATTAAGGCAGAGGAAAGAAGAGGAGAAAATACTGATTCAATATCTGAAGGAAATCAAAACTAATACTGAAATGGAAAGGATAAGGCAAATCATCAAGTGGGAGGTTAATAAACTCGGCACCAAGTATCTTGTTTACACATTCTTATGTGGTTAAAACTGCAAGAGACAGTGCTATCTGCTGTTTCCTGACAACATCCCAATTCATGCCTCATTTCTGCATCTCTTGAAACATCTGTAAATCAGAAGAGTCATTACAGACAACTAGTTACTTAAAAATGTGATCGGTAGGCCATATGCACTATAGTTTCCCTTTTTTTTTTTTTAAATACAATAGAATTTACTACAATTTCTAACAGAGGATACATCATTAGAATCCAAGACATCTGTTGTTTTTTCAGGTTCAGAGTCTTGCTTGCAGTTTGTAAATTAAAATCAGCTTTCTCAATAAAAGATAAAGTTAATAAGTGAAAGCTAAAGAAGAAAGTTACAGTTATCACAATATTTTCCCTATAGCCTACTGAGTGACCACTTTAGAAATGTCAAAGTCTTTTGACAGCACTATGGCAAAATTAACAAGCTCATTTTCCAGGTATCTCCTCTGCACAATGGGATGCAAAATAAAAGCAATTAGTGCTGCTCAACAGCACCTCTGTTCTGACTCTCCGAAGTGCTTAGTGGAAGTCTTGTGGGCAAACTTGTATAAATACTCAAGTTAGTTGCTCACCTAGTACTGCTAACTGTGTATGCTATGCACTGCACAGGGATACAGTCTGTTTCTCCAGGCATCTTCTCCCATTCTGCATTAGCCTGTTTTCCGTCAAACTGATTATATCAGAGCTTTATTAATGCTCTTTTACTTGCCTCTGTGTGTCAACGATTCAAAGAAAAGACGGAAAATGTCAGAACAATAACATAACATAACAATAATATAAGTCTCTCAGCCCTTTTTCAGAACATACTCTACAGAAATTGCCTCTGAAGGAACATCACCTTCACTTGCACCAGCATAACCAAGGGGAGTAATTTTTGCTTTCTTTCTATTTATTTGTAGAGATCCACTACTTCCGATGTGTGGTCCACCTCCTTAGAGGAAAAAAAAAATTGGTTAAGGATGCCAGAGCTGTCCCCTCAATGGCAAAAGGAACAAGGAGAGTTGGACAGTAGCGAGTGTGGCAAAAATTCCATTCATGTCACTATAAGCATTCCCACTCGTCTCCACAAAACACCAAACAAGCAAGGCTGGAATTCATTCAACTCCAACTTCAGCCTTTCAATACCTATAATTACTCCCAAAGGACTAATGAGGAAGCCAGTTCTCCATCTTGTAAGAAATACTGACAGACAAGCAGAAAGCAAGACACTTGGTACTGTGCAGCAGGCGAAGCTTGCCCTTAAAATACTGAGAAAGGTAGTGAGGCAAGTGGATTTTTAATAAAGCCAACATTTCCAATAATTTTATCCTACAGCTGAAAAGCATTCATCTGCTCTGTCTTTCTCCTCAGACAGCCTTATTTTTAAACCATCTGTTTAACAAAATGGCTCTGTTTATATATTACAAAACTCAATAAGGCCCTCTGAAACAAATGGGATGTGAAACAAAGAACGGGGGAGAACTATCGGTCATGTAAGAATGGATCTGGATGGATGTTGACAACTTGCTCTGTTCAGACAAGTTACATCATTTCAATTCCTTCCCTACACATCAAAATAAGGTTCCAGACTTAGACAAGACAGACTTATATGAAGATGTGGGTAAACTCTTGTTTACAAGGCAATAATTATGTTTGATCCTCAACAAAACTGACCATGATGCAAAATCCTTTATATCTCTTGAAATACTGGATCCTCTTCCCCTTCCACAGAAGATCTAATACAGATGCCGAAAGACACACTGAAGGAATGATTCATTTTTAAAATGTGTTGTAGGTATTGGAATTCTTGAACTTCAGATATATGATAAAACTAGCAAATCAGCATCTCTGAAGTCTAAACACATTATCAGCCCCAATAAAACACCTCCCAAAGAGAATTCTTCTAGTAAAACGCGATTCATGATCTACTCTTAAAAGGTTTTTCAGTGTTTTATTGCGCTTTTTTAATGATCTAATTTTACAATGTAATTCTTCATTACTTATCTTAGATCATCATCTTAAGCTCTCATTTCAAAGAGCAACAAAACAAAGGTAAGTTGTCCCCTGCAGTTCTGAAACATTTTGCTGAATAGCAAGGTTGGTCAAATTAAACTTCAAATATCATGGCAACTCTTTTGAAGTTCTTTTAAAATATATCACCTGCCACACTTTGGAAGGTAAGGAGTTTTCTCCAACAGATGTTTAAACCAAAAACTGAGTTAAAATGCTAGTAGTACCTCATCCTGCAGGTGGTAAGCTTTGAGTTCCCTCTTGATTTTTCATTAAAAAAAAAAACCACAACTTAGTCCTGTAAAACAGCTCTAAGATTATTAAACTGAAACAAGAGGAGGAGTATGTTTAAAATATAACAGAAAGCTGCAACTCAGTGAAAATCATCCTTTAAGCCTAGACTGCACTTAGTTTTACTAAACTCTCACTAAAGTCGTAAGAAAACTTGGTCACATCCAGCTACAAAAGGGGACCATACATATAGTTATTTCTACAGATGTCAGCATCCCTTTTTGTTGCACTGTTTTCCCATTTTCTAGAATGTCAATTTTAATACTAAGGGACAGGTAAGCAAAAGAAAGCAGAAGTCAAACCAGCACCACCAATCCTAAACTCAAGGGACAATCATTTAATTTTATTTTATGATGTGTGCTTGTATGGGTAAATAGTACTGAAACAGAGAGAGAAATATGCAGTTACTATTTCTAACATGATCTCCTATCACCCTTAAAATTCAAGTATTCTAACATACATACATACATACATATATACACATATGTATGTATAGAAAATGTAGAGCAATGATAGAATCACTTAACATGGTCATCAAAACCATTATATTAAGAGACTTAAAATATTTTATCATAAAATAGTGGGGAAAATCGGTCACCAGAAAATTACAATAACTCTTTCATCCCTAGTTATGACCATCACATACAATTTGTTCAGAACTCACATCAACAAATGTGTTTCTTTTAAGAATAAAAAGTTGTAGCATACATTAAACTAACAAACAATAGCAAGAGTCCCAAGGTAAGATTTGAGAGAACCTTAGTTTTCTAAAATCCAGGCATCCACGCACTGCATTGTCATTTTGGGTTCTACCATAGATGGTGTCTGCAGAGATGCTGTTTCACCTTGGCTTAGGATGCAATCGGGATACTGAGGTTCAAAATCTCAGAAGCATTTGAAGTCAAGACACAAAGTCACCCCGCAGGACAGATATCTTCACTAAAGCTTCTGTTCTTGGACTGGGCAAATCAAACTCCCTTCCTTGTGCAGAACTGAGTACTACAGATCTTACCATTAACACTGCCATTGATAAACAGCACATCTTCAGAGACAAGTGGAAAAATATGAAAGCAGCAGCCATGACTCAGAACAATCTGGAAACTGAAGTAAGAATGGAGGGACAACAGAAACAATAACCAAGAAAAGAGCCAGTGTTCAAGGTGTTAACCAGAGCAGATAACACTTTCTATTAACTGCAAGGAAATATTTTAAAAAGAGGCACAGAAAGGGCCACAATCTCCAAAATATCCTCCTCAAAAAAAACCCAAATTAAGCCTGCAGGAATGATAAAGTATTAGGAATCAGCTCATGGGATTAATCACATCACCATCAAGTTGTTTAAACTAATCCATTCTCAGTGTGCCAGTCACAAATTACAATTTACTGAGATCTGATTACAAAAAGCAGCTGTTCCACCAAACCCATTAAAAAAAAATCAATGGCCTAACGATGAGGACCACTCTGTGCTCTGTGTTTGAGCTACATTATTTTCCCAGCTAGTAGTCCTCAGTCTGTAATTGAAGTGCAAAAATGCCTTCCTGAGCACAGGAAAAAATACCAGCAATGACTCTTTTGTACTCTCTTTTATAGAAAAGCCTGAGCACTAGTTGCACCTCTCTCAACTGCTAGATACATAATGATGGGACAGCTTCTTCATCTCTGATGTGCCTGAAACGCATTGTTTACACTCAGCTACAATTTACAGTAAACCTTGTTGTATGTTACAAACCTTCATTGTAAATCAATTGCAGCTCTCAGCGTATTATTTAGAAGCCGTAGGAGAAGCTGCTCTTTTCCCAACATGAACACAAGCTTTTCTCTTTGGATTTTGAAAAAGCTAAACTGTCCAGCAAAACAGCTGGAAATAGCAACTGCTCAGTAGTTTAAAACTTCCTCTAAGCACTGGTCACAGTCATCAATAGCCCAGCACTTTACCAGATGAAGGAGGACCAACAGAAGGGTATGTGAAGCAAAACAAAACTTCCTTCCTCTTGAAAAGCAAAACAGAAAATAAACCCAAAAGCAAAACATTTGGCAAGAAGTACTAGAGCTCATCTCCTCCTAAGTATATCAAGAACAACTGTGGACAAGCTAGGACATCTAGAAACACTCAGAACACAAGTCCAAACACTGTCAGTATCCTCCTCCTTTGTGCCAGACTTCCCGTAGGCTGAGCAAGCTCTGAGGCACAAAAAGGTTAGAGGGAAGATGGGAACCTGAAGCCAGAAACAAGTTTGAACTGACTCAGCTGTACTAACAAAGGCACATAAGCTTATACCACAATAAACTTTTATTCTAAAGAAAACATCAGTTTAAAGAAGTTTAACTTTCTCTTCATGCATATTATATCAACAGAATTTCTCACTTTCACTATTTTTTTTTTTTGGCATACAGAAATAGGAAAGGTTGTTTAAAGCAATGTGAAAATGCGCATAAGTGTGAATACTGCTAAATTACAAAATCCTATAGTTGAATCCACACTGAAAATATTGGAAAGTTTACCCAAAGATGCTTTGTAAAATGATTAGCTTTTTATCTCCTGGGAAAATTTCCTGAGAAATTAAAGCATTTCCTAGAGTTCTGTAATTTCTGGAGGAACAATTGTCTAAAAGGACTAGAACTATTTATATTTTAAAAACTTTCTGTAGGTTTTGAGGTTTTGGAGTTTTTTTAAGGGATAAGGATGTTTCAGAATGCAGCTTGAGTAACTTCTTACCTCAGCAGCTACTTTTCTAAAGCACCAACAGGTGAGAATAACGTACAACATATGGTTTCCAAAACCAGGACAGTAGTTTCTGGGTACTCCCTTCCATTCATCATCCATTGTTTTGTGGACAACATTTTGCCTTGTTCCAGCTTTCCTCAGTGGTTAACAGAATAGTTGTCATTACAGCTCCTCATTATTAAAGATCTCCATTTTGTCCTCTACTTAAGGGCACAAATATGACAGTAAGACAGTACTTCATATGAGAATTACCTTTCCAAAATAAAATATTCAATAAGAAAATATTTAATAATTAAATATCCTTCTTAAAAATCTGCATACAATATTTATAGTAAGCATAACCATACAAAAATAAAGTTTACATGGATACATTTCAAAGCAATGGAGTGCAATAATGTAAGTGACCCAACGTAAGCTATATACATCAGAAGGGGATCCAGTGGATCCACCGGATCCACCGGAAAATGGCAGATTAACCTCAGCTACCAGTACAAGCACGAAAGTCAGGAAAAGTTGGAGAAGAAATGCAATCTATTAGATTTGTTTACATTAAAAGATACTGTCTTTAAAGAGATACAGTCCTCTAAGATAAAAAGGTTCACTTTTCATAATAGCAGAACACCATAAATACATTGTTGGACTGTGGATGAAAAGCTGTATTAACTGATTAAAACTTAATTTGCATATGGCAAGAAAACATAACAATAAAATTACTAGGATAAAAAGGAGTATCATGGCTTTACATACTTGCCAGAGCCTATCCTCCTACATTAAAATTCCTAGTAAATTAGTCTAAATCCTTAAAAAGGAAAAACATCAACAAGTGATAGGAGATGAAGATGTTTAGTAAAATTCTTCATATAAAGGACATAATTATCTTTTCAATATAAGTCAAAAATCCCTTTAAGCAAGAAACAAGACTTAAGTTATTATTTCCTATTTATGCTACTGTTATTGTACCACAGTGATTAAAGATAATCTTAACAACAATTAAGATTAAGTGTTTCCATATTAATTAAGTACTCATTAAAGAGAGACAACTTTATCCATATCCCAATGAAAAGCATTCTAAAACACCACAAAAAAAACCCCTCACGTCTGTATTCAGTGCTAAGCATTTCAGTCATCTTATTGATTTCAATAAGCTTAGTAAATTTTTTTTTTAATGTAGCTGATTAATATTAGGAGACAGGCCAGTCATCCTATGGAACTGGAGTCACAGTGATCAGCACAGTAGGCTTGTATAATTAGAAACGGCCAGTTATAGTTTAGAAATAAGCAATACTTCGGATAGGATGACCTCTTATAGACCATAGACATTTAACTATTGTAGTTCAGTAAATTAATAAATTATGTGCTTTGAAGGGTTGCAGAGGATTACCCTCAACAGAAGTTAATCCAAGGAATAGAGAGAGGACAAGAAGGAATGACACGAGGCAAGAGCAGGCAGAGGGGGGCTGCTCTGGGCTTGGAGGTCCCTGGTTTCAACGCCTGAGCAAGGTCAGGCATGTCCCAAAGTACACTCCAGGAGGGCCACACAACACAGCTCCTCTGTGTACCTTAAAGTGAAGAAACAAAACAAAACATTTACATAAAAATATGGTCCAATACTTTTATAAAACCACACACTTTTTTTTTTTTTTTTTTTTTTGCGCTAAGGCAAGAACAGAGAAATCAGATATTTCCTTCCTCTAGACTTTTCTCCTTAAGAACCAAGTAAGCAATGCAAAAGTCTTGCTGAATCACCACCTGTCCTCACTAGCATCCTTCTTAACTCTGTATAATGCTTTTTCCTATATAAAGCAATGTCTAGTCACTTACTGTGTATGTGTTACATATTCAAAACACAGGCATAAAACACCTAACATTGAGGACTACCAACCCCTCAAAAAAACAAACAACCCCACCATTTTACCATATTGAAACAAAGGTTTGCCTCTTCCTTTAAGTGACTCAATACATATACAACATGTAATATATTTATTGTATGAGTGCTTATGAGAATATAACTCACAACATTTCCAGATCCAATTTGATTTTTCTTTTTAAGACAGGAGCTTCATAACTTACCATGTTTAGCTTTTAAGCTAAGATGCAGCTGCACAAATTCCCTCAGTATTTTCTAATACAGAGTGTTACCATCTAGCACGAAAAGTCACAGCTGGTTTGCTACTGTAAGTGTACAGCAGATAAAAACAAATACCGCATCAGGACTGCTTCTCTGTACACTAACACAGCATATTTTTCAGTGCAATGGCTACTTTAACGGTTACAAAGAAGAAAGTATTACTCAGTTATCTCTAACTTGCATTTCTTATGCATTGAACTTACCCAATTTCAATTAAAAAAGTGTTCTCCTCATCATTCATGCATCTGAGGCATTTCTTTCCCTGGAGTTGGCATTTTGCCAGCTTAGAGATTGCCTACTAAACCACCCATCTTGGCTTGTGTTGTGAAAAATAGGAACAGGCATGCTTTTCTAAGGCACACAGCCAAACTGAGTAACATCTTACAATTTATATAATTATAGAAAATACAAACTTGCTGAGATGCATGGAATAAGCAAGTTTATTTCTATTTTTAAAAAAACTGTCTCACAAGAAGTAGCTACATACCCACAGTATTTGATTTCATGAAAATAGACTGGCATCTATTAATTTCTAATACATAGAGCACTTTTTTTAAATGCAAGGCTTCAGTATTTTTCCCTGATCATTTAACACTGAATATTTACTTAATGCTTATAAAATGCAAAGCACTAACTTTAGTGTTATCAGCCACTACTATGTTCCTCATTAAATATCCATAACGACATGAGGCTGTTAATACTACTACCTGTCAGTCAAATCAATCAGCAATTCCAGTTCTTCTAACACAGTGATAGGGGACTTGAGTACTAGGGCTAGATAAAAGCAAAGAGCTGTGAAAGAATACAAGTGTCTTCCGAATACGCATTTAAGTTTGCAGTATCATACCACATCAACACAGAAACCTCTAAGTTTCTAGAAATCTGTTCCCCTGTGGTGTGAGTAATACAGGGGGAAAGAACTAGCCCCTCCCAAAATTCAACCTCCAAAGCTCACATACAAATTATGGGAAAGATGAGATTAGATATTCCTCATATAGCAAATCACCCCATATCACCTGCATTTCCAGTGATACAGATATAACAACTCAGTGACATTCAGATCCTGATTTCCCATGATAACAGAGCAAAAGTACATATCTTTTTTTTAAGGATCAATGGTTTTTTTTCCTATCTTGCACTTCACCAAAACACTTCAGGATTTGGCATCTACTATGATGGCAGAAATTTTGAGACAATCCAAGTTTGTCTTCAGATCAAATCTTCTCAAAATGAACTTGGGAACTAACATTTATTTATAATTGAAATTGATCTGTAATGCATGTGCAATTATCTTACCTGGTTTTGTATGGGTATTACCCAGAGTTATTCTTCTAGACTCACAAACAAATTATTTCAACATGATTATCTTGGTTATTTCACAGTATCTGCTTTTTACCAGCATCCTGTTTCCCTTTTTTATTTTCTTTTCTTTTTTAATGAGACTAGAGCTCATAAAACCATCATTCCCTAAATTTTCTTTTTCTCCAGCTTCATATGTTGAATAGATAGCAACTGCTTTAGAAATCTAACAAGCTTCATTTTGTTTTCATTAAGTTCTAACTCCTCAGACTCATAAGATTTCCAACATCTTACATCCCCTGCTCCTCCAACATCCTGAACCTCTAAAACACCACAGCAGACTCTAGACAAACGTGGCTCACTCTTATGTTCATATCTACTGACATCACTGAGGTGCAACCATCCTGTACATGCTTACACACACAGATGCACACAATGGACAAGCTGATGTTCTTCTGAGTCCACACAGTACTTTCTGCTCCCTTTTAGTCTAGAGGAGAGCAAGCTCTTATATATATGAAAATATGATCCAGCCAGTTCAAGCTGCTCAGAAATTCACTCCAAACATAAATTTTTTCACTTCTGACTTTTCATTAAAAACCAAAAGACAAGAGACCACACTGGTTCCATTGTTTCTTATCTTCCACAATTCATTATTAAATTTCACATTTTTGTTGTAATCAGCTTGACAGCGTTATTCCCCTTGAGTCGATTGGTTTACTGCCATGAAACCATTGTGGAATTAGCCTAAAACATACAACTTCCAAGTCCCTAAAACTGGACTCAACTTTCTTATCTCCTCCTTATCAGAGTAAACATCTGTGTTCCAAACAGACATTTCAGAAATATATTGAGGTAAGTAGTAAATCCATTGCATGTGACTGAGGAAGAGACAAGTACAACCCAAAAGATGTGTGTACAGAGCATCAACCGCATGCTATTGAAGCTGGAAAGTAAGAAGCAGGGATGTAAGAAGCAATTATCACAGGGTAGTAATAAACCGCTTTCATTTGTCTCATGATTTCCAGCTGATAGATTTGAGAAAGTGTCAAAGCATTAAGCATGTACTAACAACACCCTGTATTAGGCCTAAGTGCATTCAGCTGTGTACTCACTCCTGACTGCAGTCAGTGTCACAATATCCAAAATACATCTCTACCAATGGAACAGGCTGCTCATTCCATACAAAACAACAAGGTTAAAATCACAATTTTCGAACTCTCTTTTGTACTTAAAAAAAAATTTGTATGTAATAGATAGTATTCGTCAACAAAAAAAAAAATCATGTTGAGAATTACAAAAATGAAGTTAATCAACCAGTTATTTAATATAAATATTCATCTTTTCAAATCATTAACCTTTTGCATTCTATGAAGCAGTCATCGATCAAACAAAGCATGCAAACATACCAGTGCAGGAAAAAAAAAAAAGAGAATACCACTCAATAGATTTATTCAAAACAGCTGTTTCCTACTTAAAAAGGAAGTTACAAGCACAAGTTTCACTTTTATATTTAGAATAGCCAGACACACTTTCCTCCACTCACAGGAATGCACAGCGTTTGACACAGTCCACGCAATGCCTTGGTAGGGTCACAGTTCAAGTAGGGACAGTATAGCATATGCCAACACCTGAACTTCTGCCAGTACTGAAATAGCAGTTATGACTAAAAACCTCACCTAGTTTTGGCCAGAGTGGAACTTGACAGCTAAACTGGATTTAGAAGCTTAAGGGGAAATTATCGCCTGTTTTTAAAAGAGTAGTATTTTAAAAACACTTAATCCAAGCTAGTACTTGAAGTTTCAAATCAGATTTTAGCTGTTAATTCACAGGTATCTGTAATCTTCTGGTTCTTCTTTCACATTTACTAACATTCATAAATGCACAAGTTCTTGGAGGTCTTAATAGTTCCAGCAAAGATCCAAACAATCTCCAAAAAAAAATCAGCGCTAGCCTGGCACTGGAGCAAATTCAATCAATTTCTCCAAAAGCCCAGAGCACTAGAAACTACACTGCTAACAGCCAAATGGTTACACTTACCGATAGTTTGGGTCCAGCAGAATAACAGCAAAGACATTTGCACATCACTGAAGGAAGTTAACAGATTTGTTTTGCATTCAGTACTCTCAGATTGCAACTTGGCTAGTCAGCAGCACCCTAATCAGAAAAGGGTGTAGACAGAACAAAGCAAAAAAGCCCAGCACTAACAAGAAGAAATCAGAGGGAAAGATTAAAAGTGAGATATGGCTTGCTTTTGTTAAAATCCAAGAGAAAAGTTCAAATACAGATAACTGACACTATTACACTATTATACCGGTCATGTACAATCACCATATATGATATCTCTTGTGGGGTCCTTAGTGGCACAAGCTGCAAGGACACTTGGGGAGAACAGGAAAAAAGCAAACCCTCCAGGTAACCAGAGTGGCCCTTGACTTAGATGGCAACTACAGACAAACTCTATCCCTAGCTCTGATGCAAATTTCCTTCATAATTTCCTCCAAACTAAGAATGAAATATTAAAAAATTATGTGGCACACTCTTTGATACAGAGTCAGTGAGACAGTGAGTGGAGAAGTGCTGTGCCTACCCTCACACAAACTCATACAAACAGGGAATATAAAGCAGATTTTTGTATTACTGCCATTTCACATAGGTGGAAACAATCAGCTGCCAAGCACTAAAGAATTGCTCTTTAAAGGACAGGTCAATAGCACAGATGTGATTTGTCAGATACTGGGAGGAGAGAGGTAGGTAAGTGATAGAAAAGCCTTTTGTTCCTATTTTATTAGAAAAACAAATATAAAACACATAACAAAATATACACTAAGTGCTCCTACCTGAACTGTCTCACAGCAGTAGCTAGCAGGGCATGGCCAAGTGTCAGCTGACCAAGTACAGCTGAAAATCAACTGCATGATGGACCCAAAGAGTCTGTGGCAAGTCAGTGGCCGCAGGAAGGAAATCCTGACCTTTTGTTTAAGATCTGAATCTGACTTCTTAAAGTGCTACACTAAACCGGTAAAGTGTCCAGAACAGAAAATACTAGAATTTTGATGTAGCTATAAAAACCTTATTTTAAAGAATTGAAAAAATTCAGTGCAGAATAATTTGTTGGATTGATGAACCTTCTCTTCTTGTATAAACAAGCTGCTAATAATATTAGAACTTTCTGGTTATTGTATTATTTGGAAAAAAAAAAGAATCCCAAACATGCTATGTGTTTAATGGTGAGCAATAAACACCATGAAGTAAAAATACACATAATATAATAAAATAGACACAGCCAACTTTTAGTCTGATGATAAACATTTTTTTAGGATTATACCCAAAACTGTAAGCCCAATGTTAGATTTAAATCATTATCAGCTGCATAGCCACATATGAAAATCACAGATCATGATGTTTACTGAGCAGATATGGACAGGCAGCATGCCATTTTCAGATGTTCGAATTGAAGGCTTTTGGATTCCTAAGTCTCAGTTGTATCACTGCTATGCTTAATTCATCATGCAAATTACTTCATTCTCGTTATTTCTTTAAAGAAAGTTCCTGCTATCTTCTTTCAAAGGACCAAGCTGCAATCAAGTTCGGGGTTTTGTTTGTTTGTTTTTTCTGTTTTTGGTGCCAGCTGGCCAGAACTTAGTAGAGATGCTGAATATTTTGTTCTTCAGGAGGGATATCTTTTCCTCAGCCAATAGCCTTGATGTACAGGCACAACAATGTCACACTACAGGCCTAATCCACAATCCAACTCCTCATGATGATAAAGTCTGTTCTGCAGGGGCTTCAGCAGAATTGCTATACACTGACCACTAGGATTTGACTTTTAAAGAAAAAGATCAGAGACATGACTGTATTGCCACATTTCTGTTTGAAGATTTCTTCTTACCTTTAATGTCAGGATGAGAACATCTTTGAGCATAACTGCGGAAAATTCAAGTTTCTGATTCAAAAGACTGGAAATTACTTTTGCAGGTGGATGAAGTCTTGTAATGGCCAAAATCTTAAAATTAAATCCATTGCATTAATGTCCACTGCAAGGGTTTAAAAACAGTTGTAGAATACTGTATTCTAGGAGACTCATTTTAGAAGCCACAGAAAGATCGTCTAACAACTCAACTGCTGAGATGATGGTAGCCTTTGGACTCACAATCCAAAACCATTTGCTTAAACAAACATTAGTTTCATTCACTGTGTTTCTTTATAAGGTAACAAGGCTTTAGATCCCATAATACAAGAAACTGAAGACTTGTACGAACACAGACTTGTAGCTAACTCATTTGTTTAATTACCTTTGCACCGTACAGAAAAAAGACTTGTTTCATTATAGGTAACAACCAAAATAATATATTGAACAAAGACCTAATAGTGTTAAAAAAAAAAAGAAAGAAATCCATACAGCAAATTCTAGTTTTGCCTCTTTCTCTGTACACACATTATTATCTTTCTTCGACCTTTCTTCCAGTGACAGAACTACATCACACAACCATAAACATTACAAAGAAACTAAAAATGCAAAAGGCCTATCAAGTCACCTAACCTCACCCCTGGTTGTCTGAGAGCTACTGCAATATTGTCTTTGTGTGGTACATTTCTGGTTAGATTGGCTTACGCATGTGAACTTCATAAGAGTCTGTACAAAAGGTGACTATGCTTATAAAAGCCAAGGAAATAACTCCCTTCATAGCACTGGAAAAAAAAATACTGTTTATTGCATAACCTGACTAAATCTCTGTGAGGAAAACAGACTTGCTTCTTCATGTAATCAATGGACCTCCAATATCAGCATTTTATTGAAATAAAGTTTAAAATGTTAAGTGATCTAAAATATGTTTATTTCTAAAAATGCTATCTATTTATTATTATCAATAAAATTATGCCATAGGTATTAAAAAATATTTTAGAGAATAGTCTTGGTTTTCCCTCCACACATCTAACTACTGTTTCTAAGTATAATAAATGGGCAAGGCAGTCACTTTCTCTTTTTCTTTTCCTAGCAATAAGAAACAGAAAAAAAAAAATTTATAAACTGCATGAAAAGTGCAAATGCACAAAAATCAACATAGGAACTCCAAACAAACGCACGGTTACTACTTTAATGTCAAAGGTATTTATCCAGCCTCCAATACCCTCTCATGGTAACAGTATTATCACATACACATACAAAAGCAGAGGAGAGGAAAGGGCAAAGGTGACAAAGGGACTTTCCACCCTCCCAGCCTCTGGGTACCTTCTGGCTGCACATCCTCAAGGCTGCTCTATGATATATCCACGTTTTCAATGATCCCAAGAAGTTGCTCTGGAAGCTAAGAGACTATCAGAATGCAGAAGTACTGTTCCTCCTTTCCCCTCAAAGATAATCCCAAATTCAGATTAGGAGCTGGAGTGGCATAAAAAAAAAAAATTTCAATGGCCAGCAGCTGAGGGAACTTTATATTCCTTTTGCACTGACAGGTTAAGGAAGAGGGATTTAGTGAAACTCTTAAATCTTTAAATGCTAAAAATGTTCCACCCATCAATACTATGATCTCAAATAAGTTAGCAAATGCCCCAGGGGGTCAGGCCAATGGTCAGTCTAGCCCAGTGTTGTGTCTCCAACAGAGTAATAAGAGACGAGCCTCGGGAACACCATAGGCCTGGTCAATTTCTATAGCCTGTTCCTTCTTATTCCTCCAGCACCTGAAGCTCTTGAATTAGAGATGTTGGAGGGCAGTATTTTTAGTATCTATTTACAGGCCTGTTGTCTATGAATTTGACAGTCTCCTTTTTTCATCCCATCTCATGCTATTGGTCTCCCCTACCTCCCATGGCAGCAAGTGCCAGGAGTTCACCGCCATCTGGAACGTCATCAAATCTCAAGTTTCTCTCAGTTCTTGTACTGTATGAATTAGCAAACAATAGTTCCCTGCTTTCCATATCATGATTTCCCAAAACTCAGTTAGCCGTCCTCTCCCCATACAGTCTGTTCCTCTCCACCATGAAGAGTCCATGGCTTTTTTATTCCCTCCTCCTACTGCATTTATCCATCTCTAAGTGACTTGACTTTTCATCTATCCTTACTCTCAAACAGCTCCAGGGAAAGAGGCTCAGTTATTTGCTGCAGCATAGCCCACTTGGAAAAAAATTCACAAGGAAAAAAAATTTTGAACATCTAGTAAGAGAAGAAAGGGAGTACATCTCACAGCAGCCTGACTTACACCTCACGTGCTGGACAAAAGCTAACATTTGAAAGAAAAAGCTCTTAACAACATTAGTTTGAATACAGACATGTACTAATACTCTCTAACATAAAACATTTTTCTAGTTTTAAAAGAATTTTTATTTAATCAGGAGTTCTCAGAAATATATCCATGTTTTCAGAGGCATTCATAACCCTCTGATATAGTTAACTAGATGATTACCTATCTTACTCCTGTACACAAAAAGCAGTCAGACCATTTGCTGCCAGAACTAAATAGATATAAAGAAACAGGATTCAAACTTTATTTTAAAGACCTTTAGTGCCTTGCATAGGTCAGAGCCCATTTCATCTTTTGAACAGAATGAAATATTTCTTCAGGAGCAAAACAACAACTAAAACCAGTTTAATTTTGAATGTTATTTACCAGTCCTTTCTTACAATCAACACCATTTTAACAAGTAAACAAATATAGTGAGCTACAAGTTAGAAAAAGAAGTCATCATAGCAGTTTACCACCGATTGGAAAAATATTAATAGCCTCAGGCAAATCAGTCATTAACTGCTACTGATTTGGAGGGTGATATAGCATTAATAATTCAATAAAAAACACTTTGAGCAATACAGGCTTAGGGTTATTTATTTAACCAATTAGATCCTTTTTGGCAGCATCCCTGCTTTTGAATAAACCATGCATGTTCTTCAATTAATCATGAGAACTGAAAACTACAAATCTGCAATCTCTACCTTCCAATCAAAGAGACACATTGCTCAAGAAGCCCGAAAGATTAAGGGAGAAAATAAGCAAAAATTTACATTCTCTCTCAGTGGACAAAAGAGAGCTGGCACTTGAAGATGTGCTAATTAGCAAAGCTTGGCTACTGGTGCTTAACGATCTGTTCCTCATGCACCACTTTCCGAATCCACTGAGAGACAGGTACAAATTACACCTATAAAAAGTTATAATCCATTAGCATGCGTATGAGGTGCATCTTGTTACCACTAATGTTCAGCAGTCCCCTCTAATCTATGAGAGAGGTGGAAAGATACAAATGTCTAACTAGAACACTATACTGAATTACCATGCATGTCATTTATTAACAGCTTTATTTTATTCAGAAACCTCAGTGTGACAAGCCATTACCACACTGGCAGTCCAAATTCATGAGGTTTTTTTCAGTGTTTTGAATCCTTCAGTTTTGGTCTTTCTCTCTCCAGAGAATCAGTACATGTCTCACGGTCCACATAAGCAACTTAATTCTCTACTATAAATTCCAAATTCCTTACAATACATTCCAATGCAAATTCCCTGTTTCGGGTCTCTTCTTCAGCAAACCAAACAAGCTAAACTCACTGGAGTGCACCCACAACTGGTCTTGCAAGCTGAATACTCAATTTTCTCTTGCTCCTGCCATGAAACGTATTCAGTTTGGCTCTGCTTACTCGGACAAAAGCCAAAATTAGCCACTATAAATAAATCAATCTGCTTCTGTCTGATAACTGAACTGGCCTTAGCAAATGGATGAAAGGGAGATATAAAAGATGAGAGAACCCAATCTAGTCACGGCCCTCACTTCCACAACTCAAAATAAAGTTGTGTCCTTATAATTAAGTCTTTTGATATTTAAACTGGGATTTCATGTAAAAAACAGAAGGTGATGTTTATTTACCTTTAACATTAGTCATCCCAGCAGTGATGCTTCACATTTTGAAAAGTAATCTTTGTAATGATCATTTTAAAAAAAAAAAAGATTTCACCTTCATTACACAGACCAGGATCTGTCAAACTCACTTCTGAGATAAATCAATGAATGCAAAAGCAACATAGATCATATATATAGACCTGAAATTACAACATTAAACTAAAAAAAAAAACCCAAAACAATCCAACAAAAAACCCAAAGAAATACACATCCTCTCCTTCCAAACTTTTCCAGAGTAAAATAAAAATTCTACCTCAAAACTATTTAATTTTTTAATAATCCAGTAAGATTCCTAATTCTGGTGCAGGGGGTGGGGTGTTTGTTCATTTTTAACTGTCGATACCTCATTTCTCTGTAGGGCTTTGGGTATTTACTGGGTTTGCAGTTTGTTTTTTTGTTCTTTGGGTTTTTTTTTTTTTTAAGTAAATGTTTAAGGCATCACTGTGTCACTGGTTAACCCAGCAAAGTATGGTTATACCACATTCATATCTCATCACCTAGCCACACATCTCAGTTTTCTTAGGGGAAACATTTGGGCAACTAGCATGAACAAAGGACTTTTTGGTCTCTGCTCCTGAAAAAAATCCCAAACTTCTAGACACTTACTTCTATACACAGGGGCAAGCAGCTTTAGTGAAAGGAATGCTTCCCCAACTTAATGAATATCTCATTTCTTAAAAATAATCTTCCCATTTAAAATTAATCTGCTGGTTTCATTAATTATTCAATCAGCCCTCAGTGTAAAATTTTGGGATTTAATCAGACCAGTAACAGTTGTGGTGGTTTGGGTTTTTCTTTGGTTGGTTTTCTTTTAATGAATCCTCTGTGCTAGAAGAGCAAGGAAATGTTTCAAATCTCAAATGTCTTTAAAAAAGACTTGGTACCATATGGAACTACATAGTAATTCCTAGCATCTCAGAACAAGACACCCATACATATTCTACACGTAAAATTTATCTTCTCTAATAAGGATTTTAGAAAATAAAGAGTGTAAGTGTGAATTCTGGGACAAGGAGTTTGAAAACAACCATCAACAGATTCATACTAGTGAACTCATAGTAGAAGCACAATGTACTTGCACTTCGACAACTCTGATATGTTGGCACAGGACTGAAATACAGCAAACATTTAACAAGTCACAGCAATAATAACAGTCCCATTACTAATTATTGTTCAGGCGTCTATAAAGTATGTCATATAATTCCAATACACAGCCCCTGACCACAACAGAAGACAGTAACTTTGACCTAAGACAAAAAGCAAGATAAACAAAAAAAAAGTGGAGAGCTGAATAAATAGCACCACAGAGACAACAATGCAATCTTACAGTCTTTCAAGCCAGTAAAGCACACAGATGTTTTAGGGGATACTTGTGGCTTTTTAAACTGTTCTGCTCAACTCTCATGAGAGACACAATATGGTGCTGCTTCCAGAATTGAGCTTCAGCATCTGTTCTGCTAAATGGTGATGATTCATCCTGTCCCACTGTTTCTCAATGATGCCCAAACTAATAGTGCATATCTCTTGTGAATAAATAACTGAAGCTTTCAAACAACCAACACCAGGTGTCAACCAGCAGTTTCCTTCTTTCCATTTCCAAACAACTCACCTCCCTTTCCACTCCTACTTTTTTCCTTGTGTTCTCAGGGGTCGGTATTGGGACCGGCTCTGTTTAACATCTTTGTCAGAAACTTGGACAGCGAGATAGAGTGCACCCTCAGCAAGTTCACTGACAACAACAAACTGTGTGGTGCTGTGAACATGCTGGAGGGCAGGGATGCCATCCAGAGGGACCTTGAGGCTGGAGAGGTGGGCCAATGGAGACCTCATGAAGTTCAACCAGGCCAAGTGCAAGGTCCTGCACATGGATTGGGGCAATCCCAGGCACAAATACAGGCTGGGCAGAGAATGGATTGAGAGCAGCCCTGAGGAGAAGGACTTGGGAGTGATGATGGATGAGAAGCTCAACATGAGCCAGCAATGTGAGCTTGCAGCCCAGAAGGCCAACCACATTCTGGGCTGCATCGAAAGAAGTGTGGCCAGCAGGTGGAGGGAGGTGATTCTCCCTCTCTATTCTGCTCTTTTGAGACCCCACCTGGAGTATTGCGTCCAGCTCTGCAGCCCCCAACATAAGAAGGACACGGACCAGTTGGTACAAGTCCAGAGGGGGACCATGAAGATGACCAGAGGGCTGGAGCACCTCTTCTATGAGGACAGGCTGAGAGAGTTGGGGCTGTTCAGCCTGGAGAAGAAAAGGCTCTGGGGAGATCTTATAGCAGCCTCTAAATACTTAAAGGGAGCTTATAGGAAAGATGGGAGAAACTCTTTAGCAGGGTCTGTTGTGACAGGACAGGGAGTAATGGTTTTAAAATAGAAGTAGATTCAGACCAGGCATCAGGAAAAAAATTTTTACAATGAGGGTGGTGGAACACTGGCACAGGTTGCCCAGAGAGATAGTGGATGCCCCATCCCTGGAAACATTCAAGGCCAGGTTGGATGAGGCTCTGAGCAACCTGATCTGGTTGGAGATGTCCCTGCTCCTTGCAGGGGGGTTGGACTAGATGACCCTTAAAGTTCCCTTCCAACCCAGACTATTCTATGATTCTATATGAATATTTCCCTCAGATTTCTATATTTGCATACTGTAAAACCTCAACAACAGAAATTTTACCTGCAAATTTGCTCTAATGACTTTTCTTAGCTCTGCACCAAACTCTTCGCAGCAGTTTACAGCCCTTGGACACTAGCTATAGCATGTCCTGCATTGCACTCATCACTTAGTATTTCATATCATCACAGTACCTTTTGGCTTGAAAGGGACCTCAGGAGGCCTCTAGTCCCCAAAGCAGGGACAACAGTGAATTCAGACCAGGCTGCTCAAGGCTTCATCCAGCATGCTCTTAAGAACTTCCAAGAACGGTGATTTCACGATCTCTCCAGGCAATCAGTTCCAGTGCTTAATTATCTTAATAGTGATTTTTTTCTTCCTTTGGAATTGGAAACTCCACGTTTCAATTTAGGACTCATCTCTCATTCTTCCACCATGCATCTACTAGTAGGCCTCCCCGTGCCACCTCGCCTGGAGGCTGAACAAGCCCAGCTCTCTCTGTCTTGCACTCGAGTCCCCTGACCATCTTGTTGGCTGTCCATTGGATTCACTCAAGTTTATCAAGACTCTACTTTTAATAGGAAGGCCAAAACCAGAAACACTATTCCACATGGGGTCTACTAAGTGCCAAATAATGGGGAATAATCACTTCCCTCCACTTACTGGCTAGACTCCCACTGAGATAACCCAGGATGCTGTTAGCCTTCAGCACTGTCAGGGCACACATCTGGCTCATGTTTAGACTCCTGTCAACCCACTCCCAGATCAATTACCTCTAAAAGAAGTCATCTTAGTTACATTATGACTTTTATCCTCACAATGATATCTCTATATATTTATCCAGATTTTACCAGCCACAAAACTGATGCTCTGAGCTGCAGTATAAAATTTTTAACAAAAAAATATTTCACATGCAAAAATTAAAAAAAAGGCTAGCTAAGAAAACAATGGATACGTTCAAGTACTGTAATAAAAAAAAAAAAGGAAAATAATCCAAATTTGTTTAGAAAGAGTTATTTGAATACCAAAGCTAACCAAAACACAAAGGTATGGAAAAACAAAAAAAAAAAAATCAAAAGCTTTACACAGATCAACACCCTGAAACTGATTTTTCCACTTCTATGGTACCAGGATTTTGTTGAGCACACAAGCTCAGCATTGATGAAATGAAGCTAAGTTATCGTATTATCACCTTGAGTGACTGTAGCACCTTGCAGTTCCAGGCAGAGGCTGAGCTCTACAGTTGCAGAAGCATTTTCAAAATTTTTTTTAAGTAATCATTTGCAAGTGTCCCTAAATTTTAAAATGTTTGACAAAAATTCTGATGAGCCTGTGTGTGCATAATGATTAAACAGCTCCAATTTCTAACTTGCATTTGACAGGCTTTGGAGGAGCTTTGTTTTCCCACATCAATATGCAGCAATTTCATTATTCCAAAGAATGTCAAAGCATGCAGGCATCTGAACAAAGATTAACAATTTAAAAAACATACAAACATATTCTGAAAACTAATGGATCAAAACAATGTGAACAATTAAATTATTATGCTTGCAGGATATCCAAGTAATTTCTTACTTCAATTAATCCAATATATTTAAATAATCAACTTAATTTCATAAACATAAAAATATTTTGTCTTCATTTTAGCATCCTGCAGCTCACTGGAACATAACGAGCATTAATTAATCACATAAATAGAATAAAAATTACCCATAGGAATGCTGGAATAATTCACTGTGCTTATAATTTGAGTTACAACATTTTGGATAGGAAGTGCATTAGCTTCCAGCCTCAACACTAAATATTTAAACTTGCGAAGTTTGAACTTCATACCCTAATAAATTAACTTGACAAACACAGACAGTTTTCACAGTAAATTTTCATACTGACCAATAAACTCCAAACAAATCACAGTCTTGGTCTCCAAAGGGTTGTCATAAAATTATCCATCACATTGCAAATACTGTTTTTTAAAAAATAAGAACTTTGTAATTTTTTCCTTTAACTAGAGTCTAACCATTTAAACATACAGCATTCTTTGAGTCCATTAAAACCAAATCATTTTTAGACATCTGCATTACCAGAACTATTCCATAATTTCAACACCCGTATATAATTTTATATGAAATCAGAATATTAACTCTTATTCTAGGCATTTTTATGACCCTGACACCATGATCCAGTGATGAAAGATAAAAACAATCTGGCCAGTGAGCAAAAAAAAAAAAAAGTATTGCCACTGCAGCATTGTGCTCTCCTTCCAAAACTGAACCCCCTCCAAAGCAGATGTCAGTTGAGCTTCTGTTCATGTGAATGGCAATCTGGATTAACGGATGTAGAAGGAAAAAAAAAAGTATTTATATGGGTGCCTGTGCATAATTCACACTGCAACCACAAGGAAATATTTGCATGTCCCCTTGACTAAAATACAATGTGAACCTTATATTCATTTCTAAAACAATTATGTGCTTATAATAGAGTAACACATTGTAGTGACAACTGGGATATGCTTTCAGGCCAAACACATGCAAACAAAAGATTACATCTATGCAAGCACACAGCCCAACAGTGACAAGCATTCTTTAAAGTCCAAACCCAATATTATCTCTGCAAGAAAAATACGATCAATCCTTTTAATAGCCTTTCTGAAGTCTTCTGTCTTCCAGAAGGTGCATTTAGAAATTCATAATCTAGAATTTAGTGGAGAAACATTCAACTTCTGCATGCAGCACCTTCAGAAGCAGCTCACCACCATCATGCAAGATAAACACTGTATAAAAATCACTGCCAACTCTAGCAACACAGGTGGAACAAGACTCAAAATTCATCCACAGAAGATCCTCTAGATGCAAAATTTCCTAACTGGAGAAGAGTTACCTCACATGCACAGATGGAGGGGCCTATGCCCTCAGGAGGCAAACATCCCTCTGCCCTGGCACAGCCTGTAGAAGCAGCCCTTGCTGTATGTGGGAACACTCCAATTCTGAGCTGCCACCAGGCTGGGCAAGGTCCCTCTGCCTGTGCTGGCACCATCACTCACCAAGCCATGAGGTCAGTCAGATCAGGGACTAATCCAGCTGAAAGCTAGTCCTAGAATCACAGAATAGTTACGGTTGGAAGGGACCTTTAAATATCATCTAGCCCAACTCCCCTGCAAGAAGCAGGGACATCCCCCACTAGATCAGGTTGCTCAGAGCCCCATCCAACCTGGCCTTGGATGTTTCCAGGGATGAGGCATCTACCACCTCTCTGGGCAACCTGTTCCAGTGTTCCACCACCCTCAGTGTAAAATTTTTTTTCTCCTAATATCTAATCTGAATATATCTCATTCTATTTTAAAACCATTAGCCCTCATCCTATCACAACAGGGCCTACTGAAGAGTTTCTCCCCATGTTTCCTGTAGGCCCCCTTGAGGTACTGGAAGACTGTTATAAGGTCTCCCCAGAGCCTCCTCTTCTCCAGGCTGAACAGCCCCAACTCTCTCAGCCTGTCCTCATAGGAAAGGTGCTCCATCCCTCTTATCATCTTTGTGGCCCTCCTCTGGACCCTCTCCAACTGATCCATGTCCTTCTTATGTTGGGGGCTCCAGAGCTGGACACAGTACTCCAGGCAGAATCACCTCCCTCAACCAGTCCTTCTGTTCCTGCTTCTTCTCTTCTCTGGTTCTGGAGATGAATAAAAAAGCCACAAGGGACAACGCCTGTTGGCATCAGTGCAGACCACTGCCGCTTGTCAAGTACAACCAGAGAAGACATAGTATGCTGGCACAACTGCTGCTGCTTTGGTACCAGTGGGGTTGTTCGTCAAGTTGCCATCACAGTGAGTTAAAGTGACTTACAACAGCGTAGTATCGCCTCAGCCAGCACAAGAGAAGTCCAGGGCCACACAGCTGGGAGGAGGAAGCATTGCAGGACAGAGATGAAGCTCTCCCCTGTCACTGACAGAGGCCAGTGCATGTTGTACCCAGTGCAGGTGTCAAAGTTTTGGTAGCGGCAGGGTCTGCAGGGGCAGCCCCTGCGAGGGGTGGCCCAGTGCCAGCCACAGCCAGTTCCAGGCAGCTGCAATGGCCCCAGCGCAGGACATGGCTGAGCCCCTCATCCCTGGGCGGGCACCTCGGGGAAAGCCCGGGTAAGGAAGGGCAAAACACTGCCCAGCAGCCAGGGCTGAGGGAAACAGTGTGAGAAACAGCCCTGCCAGCCCCGAGGGGACAGTGGGAGGAGGGGCTGCAGGCGCTGGAGTGGAGATTCTCCTGCTGGCACAGGAGAGACCCTGGTGAGAGCGGCTGGGTGGGCATCTATCAGCCAGCCAAGGTCAACTCACCACAGATCCATGGGAAATACTCTTAGAGCAGCTGAAACCAATGCTGAGAGTACACGGTAATGCTCTCAAACGTTGCTCTATACCCCTGTGTTTCATCATCCATACTTAGTGCAAAGGCAGGCACACAGGTGCAGTGTCAAGTTGTCAAAGAAGAACATAATTTCAGGTTTCTGTGTTGATTTAAGCTCAGTTTTGACAAATGATGCTGCAAATGGTGCTGGCTTTTAACGGACAAATCCAAATGTTACACACTTAAAAACAAAAAAAAATTCTCTGTTCTTTTTAGAAACAGTGTGGCTATAAAAGTGAAAAAGTAAGTCAGAGACTCGAGATCACATATAATATCTGCAACTATTTTTAACTCATTAGATCTCAAAGAATGAGATTTGTTTGCATACTACCTTCCCTATTTTCAGAATAATATCTTATTTTGAAATAGTTTGGGTTTTTTTTTTTTAATCAAACAGCAGCATTTTTTTTCCTTCTTCTCCTCTCTATTGCATTCTAAAAGCTCATACCCTTCCACTATCAATATCCAGCATCCAGTATTATAATTACTATCTATTTCAAATAAACTAAGGCTTTGATTTCAATAAAAGACTCCTTCCATTTCTGTTACAGGCAACCGCACCCTGACAAATCAGCTGTCCCAAAACGATTCACAACCAAACTAGTAAGCACCTCCTAGAAGGCTCCTAGAAGCCTTCTCCAGTAATCCGGTATGAAGTGATAGTACTTCACTGCCAAAAAAATTTGGGGAATTGTTAACATGCTGTTGAGCCTCTTCAATGCAGGAACATCTGCTGCCCAGTGCAGGAAGGGAAAGTGGAAATGTTGAGACCCACCCATCATTTCTGACACAAGAGGGTAAGTGAAAATTCCCCTACCAGAAGGAACAGTTGAGCATCTCAAGCCAGGTATTTTAGTGGCACTACCTTTTTAACTAAATTGGCTTTTACTAGCCTGAATCATCATCATCTGTGCTAATAATAGTTTTCTTTACTTTCTCCATTACTAAGGAAATTATTTCCATTAGTAAAGGAGACTCCATGGAGAAAGGTATAAAGTAACTGTCAATGTAGTTTGAAAAACGTTACACTTGCATTTACATGTCCAAATTGGTTAAATTAACTCATTAAAGGAGCAATTCATCCATAATAAGGGGAAAATTAAGCAGTTTAGCTATCATCACTTGAATGCTACAAAGCCCCGAAGGGGGGAAAATAGATATACTTTATATATAAAGAGTTGGAACCACCTGCTATGGAGAAAGCAACAGCTGATGAGGTTTTAAAACAGGGAACAGGCAAAAACCCAAACTCCTGCATAGAGCCTACAAACTAGAAAAGGGTAAACCAGGCAGCTCATATTAGATTGCAATGAAATTTACTCTTTAAATACTTAATCCTAATGCATATGCCGTCACAGAAGTCTATATGAAAATCACTGGTTTAAGTTAGGTAAAAAAAATAAAGGGCAAGGAAAAAATGGAGGGAGGAAAAAAACATACAAGTTATGTTTTTCCCCCTCCACTTCTTAATTCATCAAGTGCAGTAATTCTGTTCTAGCCCTAGGGCTGCTTTCAGTTGGACTCAACTCCTGCAACTGCTACTGCTGGTCATACCAGTATGCTGGGGTTTCCAGAATAAAACAGTGCCAAAATTAAATGCAACATGAAGAAAGCAGTGGACTGCTATGCCAATAAAGTCTGCTGAGCAAATTGTTTTGGGGTGCATGTTGCAGAGCAGCACGAATAATGCAAGGGAAGGGAGGCCAGCCCACTAAGCCAGCCAGGATGGGAGAAGGTGGATCAGAAGACAGCAGCAGCTATTTTGGAGAGGTGTCAGTAGGAAGAGACAAGCCTACCTAAGACTAGCTTGGGAATCCCTGCTCTGACCAAATGCCTTCCCCCATAACAACATGCTTACACTACCATGCTGAAACACAGCTGTCTCAAGAAAAAACTCTTTGTCTGCACATGATTTGCCACAAGTTGATATTGCTAAAGTAGTGGAAGGGTTATAGCATACACACACAATAGATATCTATCAATTTTATTAATACAATATACAAGAAAGATTTTTTTAAGTTATTAATTAATTTTATTTTTATTTAGCATATTGTTTCCCTTTACTATATGTGATATTGAGAATCACAAGAATATTTTATTGCATATTACTTACAAGTTTATTAAAAACTTGCCAGCATTTGCATTAAAGTTGCTTACTAATTAGAAACTTTGCAACTGTTTCAAGTAAATCCATTAGGATAGTGTTAACAGTTTAGTACTTTAAAGTAGAAGGTGTGTAAAAAGTTACAATATTACTAACATTTCACTAAAATATGGTTTACTAGGAAGCTGAGAGGGCAGGAAAAAGAATTGGGCATGAGCAAACCAGGGCAGCTGCTACACAGAAAATTTATTCTTTTCCTCCCCAGCCCAATACCCCACCCCTCACCACAAGCTTAGGTCTAAATGACTGTATTAGGATTTAAATTTAATTGAGTAAAATAAAAAAAGAGTTTGCCACAACCACACAATTATCATATAAGAATATTCACATTACATTTGAATGTTCTAATATGTATTCATAGGGAAATTTATACAAATCAGTTTTGTATCAGTTTCAGTATTCTGCAATATTAAAGCGGGTTCCACTACTAAAAAGACACAGTAGACAAACAGGAATGCACAGTTATTAAACATTTTAAACATATTTTTCTTTTCATTTGGCGATTTGTTCCTGAATGGTTTTTTTTTTTTGAGACAGCTATATTAAAAAATACCAACTTGTCTACACATATCAAGACACATACTGACTTTATCAAAAATGTGTTCCTACTATTTTCTGTATCATAAGTTCTTGTTAATTTCTACCCAGATTCATTGGACATTTTTTCTTCTAAGTACTAACACAACAACCCAAGAGCTACCAGATCTTTCATCAAGGCACATATATTAACCATTCTGATTTGTTTTAAAAGAGAGGAACCAAGTAGGATTTCCTTCAGGAGCAATACTGACCTTTGAAAGTATTATCCTACTAGTGTCTCATTTTTCACAAACAGTAAACCAACTTGTGGCTTCACTGATAAAAGCCTACTATGTTTCAGGTTACTTTAGAAGCAGCAGTCTTCTTCAGGATACAAAGAACATCATAATTTCTTGCAAGGATACAAAGTTGTAAGTACATAAATGTCTTTTACCAGTCATCTTAACCTTATGCAGGTTTTTTTTCCCCCAGAAATATTAGGCATTACAGCAAGTTACACAAAAATGAAATGTCACTGATTAGCAGTCACTGACTGAAAGTAGAGAATTTTCACTCTGAAGCATAGAAATGTTTTTTCCCCCCACCAATTCATATTACTGGGTTTTGCACATCGAACTTCTTTGATCTGGCAAAACGTCTTTCCTAACCTTTTGCAAATATAAATGTTAATATGCATACTCTTCCAAAACATAACCAAAAGGCCTATAATCTGCATTTTATATATGATCTCTTTAGAGATTTGTCTAATCCCCATTCTTAACATCTCTAAATCTTTAACAGAGAAAATCTGGATCTGGATACTGTATTTGTTTGAGGCAACACGAGACCAAAAAAAAAACCCAAAGAAAACAGAAATTGCCTTTAGAAGGAATAGATCTGCTTTATCTTCCACTGGAAGTATCTGTACACAAAAGAAAATATTACTTCTTTCAGGGAAGCTGAAAAGACAATTCAGGAAGATTTTTAAGTATATTTAACAATTACATGAACTGTGCTGAATTAGATCAAAATCATTAAACCATGAATGCACAGTTTTTTTCTAAGTGAAGACTGCATCTTCACTAGACTGCATCTACACCAGCTTAGTATCTTTTGCTGCAGGACAATGTCATGTTTCATAACAAGAATTATAAATTTCAGATCAGTTTAGCTGTTCAAGGTTATGCATTTGTGGCTGTCATCTAGCTGTGCTTTGATATAAATCACAAGTTCAATATTGTATCTTAAGGTAAAAAAAAAAAATCAGCGCACGCTAGTTTTAAAGTCTCAAAAATATTTCAGAACTTTTGAAACAACAATTTCAAGCAAACTATCATAACAACAACAGCTAGGCTGATATTTAAGTGTAATTTTTTTAAAAAAAAAAAAAAAAGCATTTCTATTGCTGTTAGTTATATTTAGGATAAATAAATATGTCCCTGCATTTCAGGCTATGAAGTTACAATGCCTGTAGTGCAGCTGTTTGCACAGGATCGTTCACTGGCTAAGGCCAGGCATTTTGGCACTGATGTATTAATATTCAACTCGGCAGATTAGCATAAGCAGAGGCTGACGGGGAGGATGGGAGTGTAAAGTATATAGAAGATGATATCTATCTTTAGGAGGTGGTTAGTTTAATTATCTATGAAGTTATTGATCCTGAGTTAGGAAGCAGCTGAGCAAGTGGTTTAGGGAATGCTGTGAGCAGCCAGCTCGTGATTAAAAGAATACTCACACCCTTTAAGGAAACTGGAAAGTAAAAAATACTTTGGCAGTTAGGAAATACACACTAAGTAGAATCAAAACAGAAACTTAAAATATTTGTGTCTACTTGTGCCAAATCTATGGTGGATTTTTTTCATACAGAAAATTACACATTACTTCCAACACAAGTTTTTAGAAATATTTTCCTACTTTCCTCATTAAATTTCCTCAAAATGAGTAATGTTGAAAGATGTTCTTCTTTCTACAGATAAGTATTGGGCAAACTACAAGTTTCTGGTTAAATAATTTTCTCATGAGCCACAGAGTGGGCACACAAGTATTTTGTGCACCAGGAAAAGAATAAATGTTTACATTCAGTGAAACAGAATAATAGTTTAGACCCAAAACATCACCAGCTAGGAACCCAAAAGTTTAACCTCATTCTATAAAACAAGCTCCTTCAGTTTTTTTTTAAGGTGAACTCTTTTAATTACTGGCTCAGTCTTCCTAAACTCATTTGTACCTTCACCACCTCCGACTCTGGGTATAGTAAGGGTATTCCAAGCTCCTGTCAGCATGACCTTTATGGTCTTTTTACGTGAACATACATAAGTAACAAGCAGTAGAGAAATCACTTCAGTTTGAATTACAAACTAAATGCTGCAATTCCTCACTCCCTAAATACCCATAAATTAAGCAGCAAAGGACTTGAAATTCCTAAAGTAAATGTAAGATGTGGGATAAACAGAATTCCTTATCTGCAATATGCTACGGCCAAAGTCTCAGTAGAGTAGCAAAAGGCTGCACACTTATCCTCTTCAAACAGAGGGCAGGGCTTGTTTACACAGGGAAATGCCCACACAATTCTGTGGTTACGGTTATTGTATGGAACTTCTCGTAAATAGGTCAGAAAAAAAAATGCTCCTTTCTCCTTCTTATAGAGTGCTGCAAACCATTTGCCAGTGGAAACCTCTGGTCAACTTGATTAGGGCAGCATTTCACTGAATTTTCTTTTTAGAGTTCATCTATGTTGCAGACATACCAATTTAGCTCTACATTGGTTAGCATAGGTATCAATAGCAGGGCAGGCATGAACCTGATCACGTCCCTACAAATCTAAACTAGGGGTGAAGCTCAAGTCACCCGTGTTTCCAACCTATCAGCCCCTGAAATAGATATATGAAAACTAGCCTAGGAACATCTGTGTGCATGTCAGTCACGCTTGCTACAGCACGGTCCTACCCAAGACTTCGTACCTACACAACTAGTATTTGGCACCTCAGCATGACTCCCTTTTACTGAACTATTACTAAAACTATTACTGAGAACCATTGTTACAACTATTTTGATTTTTATTAACATTGCTTATCCACTAGTGCTCAAATATTATGACTAGAGAAGACATCAAAATTAAACAGATTAGACAGAATAAATTATTACATAAAGGAGCTGTGCCACAGGTCCTGAGACAAGAGTAACACAACTGAAGTCAAATTTGATTACTCAGCTCCTCTCTGAACATTTGCCTTAATTCCTTTACATTTATTTTTTATTTTTTTAGAAAACCTATGTTCGTATTCCTTGACTCACAAAACCTCAAGATAAAAGTCTGCCTGTGCTTTCAAAGTGTAAGTTCATGATTAACAGTGAATAATAAATACACATGCAGAAGAAAATGCTAAACCTTTATAAAAGGAGGGTCATTTTGGTTATTCCAAAATTGTCGATCTTTTAATCTGCTTCACTAGCATACTTCATGAAATTCTTGAACTCAACCTTTTCTACTTTTTAGCCCTATAAAGTCAGGAAGAATGTACAAGTTACTACTTTGAATATAATATAAGATAATTCTCATTTTGAAGTATTTTGCATATTTGGGGGCTTAAAATATGTTCTCTATGAAGCATAAACAAAAATGGAGTAAAGCTTCAAAATATTCCCGCTCCAAGCATGCACTTCTAGATATGTCAGATTCATCTTCTTAATCAGAAATGTCAAATTAAGAATTCTTTATTCATTTAAACAACATAATATTACCTTAATACACTCTTATACTTTCACATTCCCATTCCCAACTCACATGCTTCTTTTTTTTTTAGTATTTCACTATTACAAATAGTTTTCCCCTTGAAGGCTTCAAAAGTAGATTATTTTTGTGTTAAAGGGCAATTTTTGACACATGGTGTTACAAAAGAGTAAATGAAAATTACATTTATATAAAAGGACTCCGGGGGTTGAAAACTTCATTTTTCCTTTTTCCCTCAAAAAAATGGCTTTATTCATCTCAATGTGCTTTTCTTTTATAAAAAGATGTAGATTATTAAAAAACATATTCATATTTGAAAATGTCTGAATAAAGTCCTATTTTGACTACCCGGTTGCACAATGATGATTTAAGTTTTTGCTTTTTTCTTTGTATTATAAGAAGGTTTCAGTAAATAGTCAAGCAAGTGTAAATACAAACACCCACACTGATTATATTCTAGAAAAAGATCACCAGTATTGGTTCTTGATTTACAAAGACAGTGAAGTGACTCTGGTGGTTAACACAGCATTTCATAACCAAGACTTCTCACAAATGAGGTTTTAACAGTTCATTTAGCTGTGTTATTTTGCAAGCATGTGGATACAAGTGCTATACACTTTAGTATTGAAGTGCATGACACAATTGAGAGTTCAGTTTCACTTCTGATGAGTTAAAAAAAAAAAAAAACAACAACAAACTTATGTATGAAACTCAGAAATCCATAGTAATTTAAACTGAACATTGGAAAACTATTTTTCCATTAGAAAACTATTTTCTTTAAGGCCAGCCAGACAAACAATTCCTGGATGTCTTAAAAGAAGACAAAATATGCTTTTCTCCTGCCTGTGTATATTGCACAGTCACAAGATGCTTTCAAATGGCTACGCAAGTTCTCTGCTCAGCGCCAAGCTCCGTGCCCTCTCATGACACGAGGTTGCACTGAACAGACCAGTCCATAAAACAACAGGCACGTGAATGTTTTATGTAGCGCAAAACAGAGACTGATTATAGAAGCAAAGCGGTAGGCATCATAACCACGGAAAAAGCACCTAGGAAGTTACTGCAGTCAGGTCCCTTCCTTGCACTGCCTTGACATCTACCGTGGAGTCTCTTCCCAGTCGGATACAACTTGCAGATGTGGCTAGCCCCCATGCTGGGAAGCTAAAGAGGGGTCGGGAGTGGGGGGCAAGCATTGTGGCCCCTCTCATTATTCTTCCAGACAGCATTACACCCAGCCAGGCATCAAGGACACAAACATGAAACGTTCACAACTCATTCATCCCCCATACCCAGAGAAGTCTGCAGAAGGTTTTATGAGAAAAGCAGCTGGACTGTCAAGGACAATTTCCTTCTACAATAAACTCTATTTTAAGGTCTCATCCTAACTACTACCTATATGTTGTTATTTTCATTGTTCATTTTGAAAAAAGCTGGTCAGTTTAGGACCAACTTTACTTAGGACATTAAGGACACTAGAAAACACAAGAACTAGCAACAGTTCATTTTGGCAAGGCTCAGCTACTGAAGTTTTTCCTATGCAGGAGGACAGGGCTGAAAAGCACTTCATTAAAATGAAGTTAAAATTTGTTGATTTGTCAGAATGAAAACCACTGAACAGATACTTCTGTTGTTTTATTTTGACAGAAGCTAGAAAGCTTGTTTTTAGAACAGTATTATCAGCTATAAACAAAAGCTAATTGTTTTCACATTAATGGATTACGCTTGCCATACAGCTAAAAAAAAAAAAATAATTCAGAAATAGTTTTTCCACCATCAAAAGTACAATAAATGCACACAGAATAAGAACTCCTCAGTGTTTCACACTGGTAGACACCTTTGTGGGGTTTTTTTTAAGCTCTCTTGGATCTCAGTGGTTACAAAACTTCCAGACTACCAGTACAAGAAGTTCTGTTAAATCCCAGTGAATGTACAAACAACAAAAATGCAGCTTTCCATACAGTATCCTTGCTCTGTGACTAAATCCTTGCTGGGAGAAAGCAACTACTACCATACAATACAGAGAGAAAAGGTACAGAATAGCATACCATGAGTAAAGTTACTACAGATCACATCTACATTAAGAATGCCTTACCAGTACAGCAAATTTACGCCTTCTACTTGAAAGGCAACTACACTGCCAAAGGTATCACAGGATTACAGAAAGCCTGAGGTTAGTAGGGGACCTCTGGAGGTCATCTGGTCCAGCCTCCCTGCTCAAGCAGGGTCCCTCAGAGCCGGTTTCCCAGGACCATGTCCAGATGGCTTTTGAGTATCTCCAAGGATGGAGACCCCACAGCCTCCCCTGGAAGGTTATACACTGCATTATACTCTGTATCAATACTGCAAAACTGTAACACGAGACAGAGAAAGTGAAAGAGGTGAGGATTTTAATACTCTAAAGGCTTTTCCTAGCAAAAATCTATTGGTAACAAATCACACCTTTCCATCTTTCTGCACAACTACATCAGTCTTAGAGTACATAGGGTAGACAGAGGTTATGCAGGTAGATAAAGTTAATATTAAACATCAGCCATTCCTATCACTTGTGATGCATCCCACCAAACACAATAAAGTCAGCCAGCATGACCCAACAGATACACTATGCTTTCCAGACCTTACATACTTATGTACTAGCACCTAAGGATACCCAGGCACCAAGCCTGAGCTGCCCTAACACTCACAAGGACCAGGAGTGGAAGTAACTCACACCATCCTATGCATCTGCTCAACGATGGCAATTGTCACATTAATTTGGTCTACAACAGGTGGGAAGGGGTCCCCAATAATGAATCTGTGAATAAGCTGGACTACCCTGAGCCAGGATATTAGTCTCAGGATATTGCCCCTAGCCACCTCAGGTAGGATTATGTGGAAGATCACTGCAATGAGAAAGTAGCACCTGGTTATTTTCCATTTGCAGGAGTAGCAACTGTCTTTTTGGTGAAGGTTTCCCAGACAGCTATTGCATAAGGTGATTTTTCTATTACCTGCTGGTATACATTCAGCCTACCCTTATCGCACAGAGCCATAAGAGAGTATTAAGGTTTGGTAAAGAACTTGGTTATGTTATGATAATTTAAGTAGTAAAACTTGGAAGGAAACAAATCAGCAAACTGGGATGACATCTTAAAAATTAATAGGAATTAAATAGAATGATTAACAAAAGAGAGTTCAGCACCTTGCAGCATTTCTTTGTGAAAAAAAGTGTTCAGAAAGCTACATTCTGCCTCTATGGAAACACACAGGAATGGCTAAATTAGATATGAAAAATATTCAGAATATGTGTTCTTAGCAAGAAATTACATGGACAATGAAGTCGGTCCCTGACAGATTGAAACTACTTGTCAGAAAATAAGAACACCAAATTCTCACCAATGAAATATATTGGGCTGTAGTTCTAAGTATCAGAAGTGGTAAAGACGACTGCTACATTAGAATAAGAAAAGGACTTGAAAGGATATTATTACATCACAACAAGATTAGATGTATGGTTTAGAGGACATTTTCATTCTCAACAGACCTATGGAGAAAACTAAGAGGAAATTGAATCCGAAGTGGCTTAAATTTCCTATGCTTTCATCAAAGTCATTTTTTCTCGTAGCAAAGTTTGATTAAACAGTTTTCTCTCAGATTTTCTGACAGGTGAGCAAAGAAGTAAATGCACAAGCAACAGTTGTTAGTAGAAAAATAAAGTGCATTTTTAATACATTTCTAATGGTTGGTTAGGTTTTTTTTTGTTGGTTCTTTTTTCCTTCCTTTGCTTAAATAAGTGGGGGGAAAAAAACTTTCAAAATCTCAAGTTGGTCACACTTACTCCTGAGCAAAGACGTGCAATTTGTCTTAGAAGAAATCTAATTCAAGTTGATTTAGCAATGACTTAAAAGAAAATTTCTTTAATGTCTTTAACCAAGATACCACTCTTCTTTTGAGGGAAAGGGTAGAGGCTGCAAGAGAAGTAGGCTGGGAAGCATGCTTATTACCTCCCCATCACTGGATCTCCAAAATTAGTATCTGCTCTTAGAGAAACCTCAAGTACTCTGGCTTCCTTCAGGTGGTGTATCGTCCCATGGCACAAGAGAGAGACAGTGCCTGCATGGGCCACTTAAGAGGAAGCAGAGCAAGGGTGTCAGTAGTAACATAAGTTAGGATACAGAACATACAGGCCTGCACACACTGTCATTCCCAGAATGACATAAGCACATAAGAATTGTGCTTGTGGAAACAGAATTTGCCTAGAGTTAACCTAGGGCAAAAGTAAGTTTACCTGGCCACACCTGGAATCTATGGCAGAAAATAGCTGTAAAGGATTTCCTACAGAGCCCACTGACATGAATGCAAAAGCATTTATTACCTCCAGGCATCTTTAGCTCAGACCCCAAACGCTATGTTGCACATCTAAATTCTGAAGATCAGATTGCAATTTAGTAATCCTACAGTAATGTTATGGTACATAACTGTTATACTTGTCTATTCTTCACTTACTGATTTATGAGGCAAAGATGGCCTGTTCAGCCCTCTGGAAAAAAAAATAGAAACTTCATAGGAAGAAGTAGATTTTCTTTTTTTCAAAAGGCAAAGGCTTTATCTACAGATAAATAAATAACAGGATAAGGAAAATACATGGGATGTGATGCTCCATTAGCAAACATCACATCTGTTACTCATATTTTAGTATCTTCACTGTCACCCTGAAGCATACCATGTGCAATTAAGAGAAAATTGCAAGGCAATTTTTTAAGTAAATTATTGTCAACAGGCATAAAGCACTAAGCCAAATGCAAATCTCTAAATCAATTCAGCACCAATTTAAAAAGTTTTGATTAAGCCTCAATTCACTGCTATGCTATTAGAATGTTATCAAATGCACCTGCCACTTTAAGACTCCCTTATTTCATTTGTAATTACAGTAAATATTGATTGCAAGGGTAGCCTGGAGACAGCTCCAAAACGTGCAACTCCGGTCCCTGGAGGCAGAACTTAGCTGCTGTTCCCATGACTGCCCTTCTGAGACACTCAGTGGAGATACAAAAATTCAATACATTTATTTACTGGTTAAAATGCATACCTGTTTGGATTTTGCTCAATTAAGCAGAGAAATTTGTTACAGCACACTTTTTTTTAATAGAAGCCTTAATCAATTTTATCTTTAAATGCTGTTGCAGAAACTGTTCTAAAGCAGTTCTGAAGAAGTCTGAAAAGTGATCACAGTCTCGTAGCACAGCTAAGAGCACTGACCTCTGTTAACTTTTTTCTCCATGACTCTTCAACAAAGCCAATGCATACAGATAATGGAGGCCATAGCCAGCTCTGGAGAGTGAAAGCAGAGCTTTTCTAAATAAAACGAGTGAGTACACCTCTGTTCCGACATCTGCTCCTGCTGATGCAGGGAAGCAAACACAACAGTCCTCCTTCCTCCCACCCTCCCGTTTACATCACCCGTCAGCTAAGCAGAGATCTCCAACCTCTCCCTCTAAAACTTACTATGTACCTTGTCCCAGGTTAAGGGAAAGCCTAGCATTGAGTCCTCATTTACAAACTTGTAAGCATCTCCAGGCCAGCCTCCTTGCAGCTCCTACTGGGACAGCAGCTGTAAAAAACATTTTGTCAATTAAGTTTCCACTACCGCAATGAAGTTCATACACTGCAGATTTGATCATGGTTTTTCATGCACTTCAATAAAGAACAAAAATAAGTTGAATTTTAATTTTTACACAAAAAGGATAAACAGTCCTGTGAAACATACCCAGAACACTACCTTGAGTAAACACACAGTGTAAACCTCCTGGCTCGTTATTCAGAATGATGCTGGCCTAACTACAGGCTACAGCATGGTTTCATTTAAAGGCACCACCAAGATCTGCCAGAGAACCGAGTCATATCTTGAACCCAGTTCCATTAGAAGACTTCGCAGAGCACAAATGCACACGTGCACACACTAAACCAATATAGTTAAAAACAGACCTAAACTCAGACAGCTAAAAGGTCAGCATGGGGCAGAAATGAATTGATCAACAAGTAGTACCTCATTACATGAAAGAGCTATCACTACCACTTGCAAATTTTTTGCCATCATATAATTATCATTTTTCTCTAACATTTTTACCTAGTTGTATGCATTTTATTAGAAGCTACCAAGGCTACATCTTCACAAGCTGATTAAATAGTACCAATAAATATTCCCAGGCACTGGAGATTTCATTATCCGTGATCCTTGTTAGAATGACCCCCAGCAGAGCTTCCGCCAGAGCCAGCTATCATTCATCCCAACACCTCATACGCATGCTCCAGGAGCCGGCAGTATCCAGGAAATATTCCATGTATACAGTCCCCTTTCTGAAGACTAGGAAGTTTAACAGCATCCGTGCAGGAGGTCTTGTGCTTTTTGGCTTCAGTGTGAGAGAGCAGTCTTCCACCCACTAATTTACAAGTAGAGATGCATCCTCAAAGATTTATATTTTGTACAAAATCATCATTAAAAAGGAAGTGAAAGCCTTTGCTTCTTCTAAAGGTAGGCAAAGAAGAAAAACTCAAAGTGACTGACCTTTTCCTCTACATCTTCCTTGCTATAATCAAATACAGATGGCATTGCTATTTGTTTGTCATTAGACTAGAACATACATCCCAACCCAAAATGCCATCACACATATGGAATGCCAGGAATTACTAAAATAGATTTCCAGTAACCGAATATGCCAAGAAGCAATCTACATGAAATTTTAAACTAAACAGTTTGGTTTGCAATCTTGATACAAAGTCTAAAGCAGCTTTTGCAGCACTCTAAGGTGCCTTCCCTTCTGTCGTCAGCCATGACATAACAAAATGACTAGAGCTCTTTCTGTCAATTATTTGAGGAAGAAGGTTGGGCAACAATCAAGTTAACTTTTTTTTTTTGCAGTCCATCTATTTATGCGCTCTAAAGATGCAACACATTTCAACCAGGAACAAAATTTATTCTGTTCTTTCTCCATGTTCGCTGGATTCAGAATGAAATACAGAGCAGAAAAAAAAAAGTGTGTGCGTGTGTATGTGTGTGCGTACATAACAAGTTCATGAAACTAAGGCCAGGTGTTTTGTGTGTTTCTGCATGTGCGTATACTCAGAATAACTGACATGAGTTTCCATAATGCCTCTACAGACCAAACTCAGCTGTACTGCAAGTTTGTATAATACAGTATAGTACATCCAGATTAAAAAAAAAAAATCTTATTAGACTTTTTGGAACTTTACTCCCATTAAAGTACCTTAATAAAGCAGCCTAGTCTCCAGAAGTGCTCCGTAGTAAGTGGATGAGATTTTTTGCAGGTGCTGTTGGATGCTGAGAACTTTCAGACAAGACAAAGCAGAAGCGTAGTGTGATCACTTTCGCCATCTGGTGAAACAGCAATTGGCTCAACAATAAATAATAATTATAGCAACAGAAGTCAAAACTAACTATAATGCTGGTATAAACACAGGCTAACGTGGCTTCCTCTTACGACACTGTCTTTATCTGGCGCAGGACTCAGTCACCTTAGCATCCAGATCAGGCTGCAAAAAGCTGCCAATCTCCACGTGGATACACTTGGAATCAGCATGTCACACAGAAACAGAACTCCTCTACCACCAGCCCTTCCACCAGCTGTTCCCAAGTCTAAGATTCACCTGTAACTCATCTGTAACTGTAGCCACGTGCCCCTGAAACGAGAAGGGCATTGAGTCACTGAGAATTAATGAGCCAACAAGAAAATATTCAAAAGCTATTTTTCCTGATAAAACTATTCTCCAATAATAAAGTTAAGGACAAAATGTCTATACTTCATATTATATAAGTTTTGGGGTGTTTCATTTCATTCAGTTTCTAGTCCAGATTCCTGGAGTGAATGTCCATTAGTAGACAGCACCTTTTTTTCAAGAAAGCAATCCAATTTCTGTGATCTGAGGTTTCTTCAAAATACAAGCTAAAATAGTAATAACCAAGAGACTCACTTGAGCTAAGCAGCACAGGTCTGTAAGAGTAGTGTAGATGCAAGGCCTCCCAGAAGGCTTCCATGAAAAGTGGCTCCCTCCAAAGCCAACAGCAGTAGCTCAAATCTTTGTCAGGTCAGACTGGTACATACCAGATCCTTTCACCTCATATCCTATTTTACTGTGTTCAAAAACATGCACCCTTCCCCTCAGGTCCACAACCCACACCACCTGCATATGCTGATGATACTCCTCAGACTGTAAGCATATGAGCTGCTCCCCATTAGAGCCAGTGGAAGTACAAAAAAGCTCCAGAAGGAGAAAGGAAAGCAATCCCAACTGCTCAGCTCCCACACTGGCCCACAGAACAAGCAAACAGCAAGGCCAGATGGGCTGGTGCGATTCTCACATTCCCTCCTACCCAATGCAGAACTGAAGGAGCAATGGTGTGGGATGCTCCTGCCAGCTGTCCCACAGCTAGTGTAACCTTCACCACTGCCTCACACCAAGGTGACTTCTACAGATGACCAACCAAAATGAATTCAGCAAAGTACGAAGGAGAATCCTTCAGCCACTGCAGTGCAGGGCAATCAGACATGAGAGTTTTGGCAATCTGACTAATTATAGTTTCTTATCATTTGTTTTTTTACCACATTGTCCTTATAAAATATTAAAGCAACATAAAAAGTGTGCATGAATAATAGAACCATAGAATGGTTTGGGTTGGAAGGGACCTTTAAAGGTCATCTAGTCCAACCCCCCTGCAAGGAGCAGGGACATCCCTGACTAGATCAGGTTGCTCAGAGCCTCATCCAACCTGGCCTTGAATGTCTCCAGGGATGGGGCATCTGCCACCTCTCTGGGCATTTCTACTCCGTTTCTCTTCTTTTTCACCATTCTTTTTATTCCCCCTCAACATGTTCCTCTTTATCCTTACCCTCTTCCCTCCACTTCATCTCACCTCCTGCCTGTGCTCTGCACCAGCAGAGCTGCTGAGTCAGCGGGATGTCACTGCCAACTATCAAGGCTGGCACCTAAAACGATAAGATCCTGTTTTCACCCACTTAGACTGCAGCCTCTCACAGCAACTGCAGACTGAATAGTGTGGGGAACTTTCAGCTGAATAGTACACTCACTGCCTGGACCAAGGTTATGGAAAATACAAGGTCTTGCTCATGCTAAACCATTCTGAAGACTGTGACATTCTCTAAGACACTCCACTGCCTTCGGCAACAGGGGAAGCATAGAGCACCAAGAGTCTTCCTATTGCTGCTCTGAGTTCCACTTAAATTTGCCATACGGTCAACAAAGGTGGCGAGCTAAGTGAAGAGTTTACTGCTGCCAGAATAGAAGAGACCCACTCCTCCTTCACCCTCACTTTGTCCACTCTTCAGAGTTCACTGTGATGCCTCACCAGCCAGTTCAGCCCTCTGAGCAACAGAAAGCTGTTCTCATTTTGTGGTCACTCAGGTCACCAGCCAAGCAAGTCTGTTCAATAGAGGACAACACAGCACATAGCCAGAACTGACACTGCCCTTTCAGTGGCAGCAAGCACACAGATAATATTGGGGGCATCTTGCCAAGCTGCATCTTGAGTCAGGCTGGAGAAGGAAAAGCAATATTTATTTCCACATAATTACTAGATATTCCCTAGAGACTAACATTTGCAACACCAACCAACTTCAGTATGTTTGTGTAAAGGCAAAGAGAAATACTGATACAATATTATTACAGTTTTGCCTTTTCAGTTTCCCTCTGCTCCGGTGTACAGGCCAGAGACAATGATCTTCCATCTTAGTCAGTTTTACAGGGTTAAACTTCAGCACCTAAGATTGAATGTTGACCGACAGTTATTAAACAGATAATATCACGCAGTTCTCTAGTAAACGCACAGAAAAATTACTACCATTTACAGGGCTTTCTGTTCAGAATATTATGAATAACTTTTAAACGGAAATGAGAGAACAGAAAACCTATTGACATTGTTCATGGAGACTTTTCACCATTTGTTCGTCACAGATTTTGCCATCTCTCATTCAGTAAGTGTGTTAAGGGATGGGAGCACAAATTTTACTTATCTCTTCTATGTACCACTGTTACGGTGCACTGTTAATAGGAAGCATGTCACCTCCACTCTGTAGTGGTTAAGGAGAAAAGCAAAAAGCAACATCAGGCTCAGGCCAAGCATTTCAGTCACATAAGTAACTTGTTTAGCAATCTCCGTGGTGCTGACCACTTTCCAGTCCTTGCGCTATAAGGTGATCTCTCATCATCTGCTGGTGAAAACAAAAATGTCCAGAGTGATCTTGAGTGGTATCTATCACGTTGACTTTTTTCCCCTGTCAGTACAACACTTTCACTCCACAGGGCGGTATGAAGTCTTTCCCAGCCAAACTCTGGCTCCTTTGGAAAAGCTGTCATTCACTAGGTGTATGGCCCAGCTCTTGGAACAAATACAGCCTGTCCAAATTCAGTGAGATCTTTTCCTCTTACAGACCAGCCCTTCTGATCCCCTGAGCCCTAGTTTTTTAATCTATCAAAAAGTAAAAGGGTGCAAGCTTACTACTGCTTCAGAAAATAAGAAGTATAACCATTAAATGCCACATTTTATTTCTGAAAGTTTCCAGATCCTTTTAGCTGAATTATCCTGGATCATAAAAATTGTATGTTTGGAGAACAGTAGCATATTGTATTTCAGCAGAGATCTATGCTTTCTCCACTTACCTCTCTCTTTAGGCTAAAGTCAAACGCCATGAGACAAATACACATATTATAAATCATAGCCTTCAACATCAACAGCTGGCCAGCCTGCTTACATATGGACGTTGCAGAGCACACTCCCTCACATGAGGAACCAGTGGAAGCCAGACCATAGATCCAGCTGTACTGACAAGGAAACTAAGAAAAGAAGGCAGAGATGCTCCTGCACTACCAGTGACTCTCTCAAGATACCCAAGGAGCAAAAGAAGCTTTTCAGCAAGAAAGAAAGAAAAGGAGAGGGTTAGGAAGCTATTTAGAGAGAAGGAAATGGTTCAGTTGAAGCAGTATGTCCTGAAAAGAAGGCATGAGCAGAGAACTACTTGACCCTGCAAGATGGGGTTCATTTGATCTGAAATTCAGATTATTTTGACTGGCTGAAGAGACCATCACAGCCACAGAAGGCTCAGGAGGGAAAACACAAGGCAGGAGTGAGGGAGGGGTGGTGGGGCAGGCTGGAATAATAGTAATCAGGATCTTCTGATCTGTTAGGCCTGAGACAAAAGGAAGGGGGGGGCTGGGGGGGGAGGACCAAACACACTTTGACAAGAAATCATAGATGGAACATAAAAGAAATTGAAAGGTTGGCATGTGAAAAAAAAACTGAAGGATATTGCATTACTTAAGAAAAAAATAAACAATAAAAATCAGATGATCCAGGGATCTGGGACTTGTCCATCCTGGGTTTGAGATAAGCTGGAGTAGAAAGGACAGAAAGACTCTGAAGAGACAGGACAGCAAGGCTTCAGGAAAGGAGGTCAGGACTGACTAGCAGAGAGAATAGATATGGCGCAGAAAGCCTGCAAAGGCAAGATGGGCTGGCTAGATGAACAAAACCAAGGGACTGGTGGGGGATGTGCAAGACTGGGGCAAGGTGTCATGGTTTTGTTTAGTGAGGGGGGGCCTGCTGTTTGTAGTAATAAATGAATAGTTTTCCCCAAGTCGAGTCTGTTTTGCCCGTGACGGTAACTTTAAGGATTTCTCCCTGTCCTTATCTCAAACCTCGAGTCGTTTTTCCTTATATTTTCTCTCCCTGTTCTCTCGGGGTGCGGGGGGAGTGAGAGAGAGACTGCGTAGTCTGGTCCGATCGGGGCTGAACTACGACACAAGGTTAAGAAGCAGATGACGTAGAATACACTTACTGGTCTGCATTGGCAACAAACAAAGAAAAAAAATTGTAACCAGTATAGCAAAACTCATATAGATGCTGTATTGCAAACAAACATTTTGGCCTTTCAATATATAAAGGGGGCTTATAAGAAAGACAGAGAGAGACTTTTTACCAAGGCCTGTAGTGACAGAATGAGGGCTAATGGTTTTAAATTGAAAGATTTAGATTGGACAAAAGGAAAAACTCTTTACGATGAGGGTGGTGAGATACTGGAAGAGGCTGCCCAGAGAAGTTGTGGACGTCCTGTCATTGGGAGTGTCCAAGGCTAGGTTGGATGGGGCTTTGAGTGACCTGGTCTGGTGGAAAGTGTCCTTGCCCATGGCAGGAGGGTTGGAAATAGATGATCTTTAAAGGTCCGTTCCAACATAAACCAGTCTATGATGATCTCCATCCTTCCCACCCTTAGCAAACAGCCCTGAAATTCACTGGCCAGGTTCTTTTCTATCCCAAAGCCAGTTCATATAGCAGCAAATCAGTTCTCTATCATATCCTCCAATAACTCATGTAAGGGTGGGCTGCACTACATCCTTGATAATGGCCCATATCACACACTTTTCACACAAACACATGTCATTCCTTTCTTCTAGTGCATACAGCAGGCCTGCTGCATTAAAAGAAAAAAAAAGAAAAAACAGACTTCTATAATAAGGGTGTGATTTATATACTTTTTTTTGCAGAGAGATGCAGAGAATTGAGGAAATATAAGTTTCACAAGTACAGGAGTCACTTGTAACACTGGAAAACTGGCCTTTTGTAAACTTCTCCTTTGATCCTAAATCTTGTAGTAAGCCTAAATATGTTATTTAGTGCAATCACATGACTAGAAAACATCCGGGTTTCAAAATCAAAATAAGACAGGGCTGTAAACAGAGTCAGAAAAATAGACTGAAAACCAGGTACTCAAGAGGTTCTTGTAGGTTTTTTCAACCTTGCCTAGATTAAGATTCTTTTTAAAAATAAAAAAAAAAAACAAATCAGTCAGGATGAAAAAAAAAAAAAAGACCTGGCACCAGGAAACCGTTCCTCTGGCATGAAACATATATTCATGTTCATTCTGCAGATATTCCAAAACCCTCCTTAAAACATTCTCTAAAGTTATGTATGATTTTCCATCCTGATAAGTTAGCTTCCTATCACTGTTCTTTAAAACAATCCTGAATTATTTACTCTTTCTTTTCACATTTTCCTTTGCTTTTTTACATAATCATCAACTACATATGCTTTGTATGATTGTGTCACATACATTTTCTGTCATATTTGTGTTGTCTTTTACTCTTCACAGTACTTAAAATTTTGTACAAATGATTAATAAAAATAAAATAGTAAGTAGTATGATGTAAGGAAACTTGTAAATTTTTAAGCTTCTTATGAAGCTTAGAAAGGAGAAGAGGCTGCAGAAATGTAAGCTACATGTCTTGAACAGAAAATCAGACTGATTTTTGATCAAAATTTGACACTGAGTACTTTGGAAAATAAATACAAATTTGAAATGTCATAGACAGACTGGGCAAATCCAGGCCTGCGATAGCAAGGCCTGTTCCAGTCCAGGATCAAACCTGGCAAACTGTATGTCAGAGGTACGTGTGAGGACAAGCCCTCGGCAGACAGTCGGGAAGGAGCTTCCCTCCTGTAGCTGCCAATTTCTGATGAAGTCTTCCAAATCAGACTGAGGTGCTGGCCCTGCAATTGTTAAAATTAGTAGATGGAGAATGGTAACAGAGTCTTGTGTCAATCATACATTAAAATATCAGGTGAAGAATACTGGGCATCGAGGTCCTCTGAAATGGGGAAGAGCACATATTTCCATCTTCCAGGTGGCAGGAAATACGCAGTCCTCCATTTCTTCTTCTCTTCCCCATTCATAAAATGCATTCCATAATCTCCAATAAGAGAGACATATAAAGTTCTACAGGTCTGCAATAAATGGCAACATTCATTATATTTAAGCAAAAAAAAAAATAAATCCAATTCTGAAAGAGTATCTTAATAACTGTCTCACTCACAAAAATTTTTAAAGAAGTCTGAACCCAAAAAGGTAAAAAAATCAGTTATAAGGCAGTAAAGTCGGGAAAGTCATAGAAAGTTTGGTCTTGGTCCTGCACATAGGTTTGAAAAAATTAGTCACAAAGATGAATGAGAGGAAAACAATAGTGCATGAAAAGGTAATCTTCTATTTCCTCACCCTCATCCAGTTCCAAGTAAGCTTAAGAATCAAAATCCACAGCTCATCTTCTTCCTCAATGTGAAGGAGAGGAAGAAGTTATAGATGTAATTATCATGGTCAACATCAGACCTTCCAACCAAGCAAAACAACCTGCTAAATCTGAAACTCCTCCAGGTTCTTATGCACACAGTTATGAACCAAAGATAAGCAAGAAGCAGCTGATCCTGCATAGACATCAGGTCTGTTCCTCCCACATCAACAACAAAAAAAGAAATTAAAAACTTAAAACAAATATGAAAATCTAAATTAAAAAAAAAATAAATGGAGGCTAAAAAGATTAAACTGTTAAATTTAAGTAACCAATTAAAAAAAGACTAGATACCAAACACTTATATCAGGTTAAGGTTTTCTTTAAAATAAATAACACTAATAACAACAATAACAATAATACACCTTTCAAAAGCCATGGTTAAAGGTGCTAAAGTTGTAGCCACCCAACCAAAAAAAAAAGAATTTTAGATAATTAAACTCACAGTCAACACCGCCTTTGATAGACAAGAGACTCTTGTGGAATCAAAAGACGCGGTCTGGGCACTGTGATCACACCTGCCAACTCATCCACGTGCTGGAGCAGTCACAGGTCCTGACAGTCCCACCCAGGACCGGAGAGCAGGGGCTGTAAATCACAGCCTTGCACATTTAGAAAAAGAAACTGTTACCAGGTTTTAGAGTAAGTATTAGAAAACTACATTTTAATGGCTGACCAGGTCAAGCCCTTCAACCAAATTTCTACAAATATTGTACTAAAGGTCTGGTGCTAAAAAGAAGCAGGTCACACTTTAATCTTGCAACTGAGATCAGATTTCCTTGCTACAGAGAACATTGCCCATTAATCTTTGGTTTTCAGCCCCAGCTAACAGACATGTAGAAATTATCAGAGCTACTTAGAGACATCTTTAAAAAAAGCTTCTCTCATCTACAGTTGTAAACACATGCTAGCTTTTCTAAACGACAAAGCAGCAGCCAAGGTTTCTGACTATCCAGGGAACACAAAACCCTGCCTGACAGCAAGCAGGTCTGACTAATGTCTGCATCCTCATGACTTCATCACCACTTTTTTTCAAAAGGATCGATCTTTAATTTCTGATAAAGATCACTTCCAAGCTTCTGAAAGCAGCAATGAGATAGTGCTGCTGATAAAAAATTAAGTCTGTATTCTCAAGAATATCACGGCACCCTTAGAGAGGAGTGGAAAATAAAGTACAAAAAAATGTCACTTTAGCTTCTTTTGGCCATGCTATTTGAAGGGTCAAAGGAATTTGGTGGCCTGCCACTAATTAAGTTCCTGCAACAAGTGGTCCTTTGCGATAAACATGCAAACAGCTCAGCCAATCAACCGATCCAAAATTTTCTTCCAGGGCAGGAAAACATGTTTGAACAGTGACCCTTGCCGAGCTCAAGCTGACCACAAGTACTTCAAATTCCAGCTTCCATTCCTCGTTACTCACCCACTACTGGTCTGTCACCTGATACTTGCTTGGACTTGGTTGCCTTACATGCTCAGGCTCATCAACTTAGTGCTGGAAGCTGCTTGAGTTTCACTCACCAGTATGTTGCTGCTCCTCTGTCCTTTTCCAGCATCTCCTGTGTTCAGCCCTGCCTCTGTTCCACACATCTCTATGGTTCGAGGGGCTGGGGGTGGAGGAGCTCATGTACAGGGCAGGTTCTAGCTTTGATGACGCTAAGGGTTACAGAGGAGAGAATGATGGAGTTCACACTTCCAGCCAGTCCTTGGCGGCAGCACTATCCCTTCACTCAGCTATGATTAACAAGTCATTTATGCCAACTTCCCACAGACACCTCCCTTGTTTTCTGGGTGCATAGCTTGCAAGAGGGATGTGAATTAAACTATCATGAAGCAGATCTAAAACCTCTGGGTTAGATTTTCCAGTTCTAAAGTTAGCTATACATTTTCTAACTTGCAAATTCTTGACTTTGGTTTTCTTCCATACCTCATTTTTTAAGTGCAGCAGTAACAAAACCAGCAACTGAATACAAAAAAGGCAGTAAATGTTGTTAAAAGTTCTAAGCAGCAAATGGGTTCAGGTGTGTAGGTAGAAGAGAAAAAGTGAACAGCCTTTAAGTTTCTAACCAAGAATCTCAATTTGTTGCTTGCTGAAAGAACAAAAGACATATGTGACAAAGAGCATAGCTCTGTCATCTTTTGCTGAGTGGCTTATACCTCACGATCTGCAAGCTGTCTAACAAGCCCACAGGAAAAAATAAGACTTGTAGACACGGCAGAGCGGTGCTAACTTACGTCTGGCACTGCACTGCAAAGCTACATTGCTTTCAGATGGGAGCTGGCTCGCAGCCAGCCAGCTTGCACCGCAAACAGAACAAGCTTACTTTCGCCTTTCAGAGTTTTGTGGGCACATTCAGAACATGATAACGAGACATATGACAGGACATCAAGGAAGAATTAGTACCTCTGTGCTTCTGCTCATACAAAATCTTTAGTTTGTTTGTTTTATATACCAGAACACATTCAATGCAGCTGGACCAAACAACGTGGAAGCAGGGTAGTTCTGGGAGCATCCTTAACAAACTCACACTTTACAGCTGTGTGAGTGAACAATTCAGATACCTTCCTGCAGAGTCATCTTTCTCTACTTGTCTGACCAGTTCAGATGAATTTGTAAAAGGGTTGTATTACACTAATACAATTAGCTACAACTGACTTATAGTCAAGTTAGCATCGAACAGAGATGACAGCCACTTTCTCTGTATTCAGTATCACTTCTTTCTTGGTCAGAGAAAGACATTGGTGGATAATCCATGTGACATCCTCTTGTTCAAAGAGCTATATACCCTTCCTCTCTAGTAAGTCCAGTGAGCAAAGGACTCTGACTGCGAAATAAATCAATTCATCCAGAACAGTTACTTGCATGAGGATTGCAAAGTATGAAACCACAGTAATTATTCAAGGAGAGGTAACTCCCAGAAAGACTGTGCAGGAGACATTGCAAGTGTCTTCTGCATTTGAAGGAGTTGCACTATCTCAGCTAAGTTGTGTTGCATTTAGATAATAAATAATTCAATCAATATACATGGCAGTGTCAGGATTAAAATATTCGAAGCTTACATCTACTTAGTACCGAAACAACCTGAAACACATTTCATGGATGAGGGATCAGTAATTTAGAGGTAAGCAACAGAGGCCCCACATTTCAGAACTAGCAGCGTGACACAAGAGATCAATGCCAACTTGTAAAAAAATTGTTAACATATGTGGTACACTCTAGCAATGTAGCACAAACTGCTAAAACTGCAGTATTATAATGAAGAACGCAGATGGTATTTGATATGAAAATAAATAAGAACATCATGCATGCCTTGTTGCAAAAAAAAAAAAGTCTACATTAGCTTATAATTTGTTTAGAAACAAACTACGTTCTGTACTTTGCAAACAAATAATTTATAATAAAAATATAAGTTAATAAGTGTATAAATCAATACTAAGACTCCGTTTGTTAAAAAGTAGCCTTCATCTCATAGATTTCACATGCCTGTTCCCTGAAGCCAGGGAATATTTCCATACATTCTGAAAGAGATGGCAGCCAAGGTAATACTCTTTTTCTAGCCTGCTCAGAAATAAAGAACAGCACCCTTAAAAGCTTTTGAGAAAAGAAAGGCTTCTCTCAACATCTTCCCTTGTATAAAGCTGAATATGAAAAGCAGACAGCCACCCCCTTGGTCAGGAGAGAATAGAGAGAGTTTCTCAACTCATTGCTTTATCTGGTTTATTCCAAAGTCTTGAAACTAAGAAATAATTATTGCATATTCTTAGAAAAACTGAAAAAATGCTTGAGCATGCTGTTCTTATTCTGAAAGCCTATCTTCCACAACCTCAAGTATCCCAAGGCTGAAAATCTGTTTTCTATAAGGATACCATTCAAGCTGTAATTATGCTTGCAAGCGTGGAAAAGGTCAGTGGACTTTTCATCTCTACCTTAAAATATGGGAAAGTAGTTAGCTTTGATGCTAGTTGCTCCTACTCTCCTATTTTACCAGTATCATTCACAGTTTCTAATGCAAGCCAGATGATAACAGCCCAGTTCTGAACAGCACAAAATAGCTAGGTGTGTCATTTCCACCACCTGCTTTTTACCAAAGCAGAGAATATTAATGTCACTCTAATTTTTCAATTTTTACACTGCAGCTCACACAACTTACATGACTCAAACAAACAAAATAAAAAAAAAAATACTTAAAGCATTGCCAGAAAGATTCACTGCTTTTTTTTTTGCCAGGAAGCTCACAATGGTATTTCCCATTCTATGATTCTATGATTTCCATGTGTAAGCCCAAAAGCCAGGACTCAAGCTCCCAATAGAAAAGGGCTCCTATCACCAGCTCATTCACTACATAACAGCTGACTGACAGTGGTTGCAACACTGAGCGGATCTGCACAGGACCCTGCATCACAAGTGCAGATCACTCTGCACCGCTGGCTCATGCTGCGGCTGGGCCAGACTACCCTAGACACCCACACATGCTGCGAGAGGCACCTCCCCACACTTAACATGACACTGAAAGTTAAGCGCTAAATTTAATATACCAGAATATTTAGGTTCCAGAACAATTTTACTGTTCCCTATTGAACATTCTTTGTGATTTTTGTGCCAACTTTACCACAAAAAAATAAAGAAACTGGATACTGCTATTATTGAATAGTTTCCAGCCAAGACTTTTCAGAGATATCCCTAGTGCTATTTTATACTAATACACCTAAGAAAGTTGTACTTTTATTTGTGAAGCTATGTCACATATAACCGACCTACAGCAAAATAAGTCTGCCCAATTTATTAAATATTTTATCCCACTGTAGTTTGATTAGAAGTTATTTTTCCTTTAGCAGATAGAAATATACATTTTTTTCATAGAAAGATAATCATGTTATCTTTGTAAGACATGTATACTCAAACCATCCAAAACTCCTTCCATAATTCCTTAATTTATTGACCAACCATATACTTTGCTTTAAGTATCGGTACAAATACTGGTATTTAATACCCAGTACTAAAAATTCATATCTAAAGATGAAAAGCATAAAATAGTCTTGTAATAACTTAGGAACACCTACATTCTTCAAAGCTGTATTGTAAATATAATGCACATAATAACCCCAATGGAGCCTGTGAAAGTAATTGCATATGCAAGTATTTCAGAATATGACCAAAAGTATTTGAAACAAATATAGCAGTAATGGATAAGTACACAAAAAGAAAGTTTTTCATCTTCCAAATAGATCCAAAATTGACCTTACTGTCTCTATCTCACACAATTGTTTGTATTTTATTACAAGGCAACCCTTACTAACTCATTATTCTTAAAAGGCACAGATTAGCACCTTAATCCTCAGTGGATGCTTCAAAGGGCCAGAGACAAAATGTTCCTCCTAGTACTTTGCTTTATCAGAACCTGGCTCATGTACTAACATAAAGTTACTGTTTAAAAAATATCACTATAACGTAGAACTCTGCACAGACAGTAAAAACTGTCAAATTCAGGCTACTTTCACGCCATGGGCCATGGTGCAAGATTGCAAACAGCTTTTGCTGCCACACCGAAACCAGAAAAGAAGTGAAAGCAAAGGATTGCAAACACTATAGAATGATGTCACAAAATATAGGTAGCTAGGATTGTTCAGTATTTCTTAAGGTATGAGTTTGGGGGGATTTTTTTTTTTTAAATATCCAGGCTTGGTTTTGCTCACAACCTGTTTTTCCCCAATGCTCTTCAGGAGGCCAGGTTTCAGCTAGAAAATTATCTGCTAAAACAGAACAAAATTTTGTTATTAATACTTGGTGTCAACAAAGGCAGGTGTAGAAGAAACTTAGGCAAGAGCACAAGATATGATACAGCTTTTTGATTAACAACTTAAAAGGAAAAAAAAAAAAACAAAAAAAACCAACCAAAAAAAAAGCCACTTCGCTGCAAGCACAAAAGAAGGTAGGACTCCATAGTTCAGAAAAGAAATAAAGTATAAACAAAGGAAGCGGATACTTTAGAGGATCAGATTACAGCCGCAGTCCAAAATAATTAGATTAGTGAAGATATCTGGGAAGAGAAATGTACATGCTTGTTTATTTTTACTACCTCTTGTAGCGGCTGCTTGGCTTTGTTTAATTTCAGTTATCAAGGTCTCTATAGACATAAGCTCCCATGCAGAGCATCAGTGAGACCAAATTTATACATTAGAGGAGAGCATCTTTCACTTACTGCAGTCTCACATTTCTGCAATGATCCTAATGGTTTCTCACATCTGAATCACAAGGTCTCACTCTCACAGAGACGCTGCAGGAGGTAGAGCCGGAGCACACCATGCAGGGTGCAGGAGGCATTGGGGCTGGCTCTGGGAGACCTATCCACGCAGCAGCCCCCGAGAGCGCAGCTACTCAAAAGTCACAATGAAAAACTTCATTAGAAGCTCAGAGCTGACATAAAGGAGCAACTGTGTGTGCGCAAGTGAAGAGTGAATACAGTACCCAAAGCCACCCGTCTACCAGTGTCCCGCGCAGATCTAGCCCCAGTTTGTTATGGTTAGTTGGCACCACCATTTGCTGATTGCCTACCAAAAGCACTGGTGGTTGCAGTCCAGCTTTGTATCATTAAATCCATCAGCAGAACTGGACATCAATATTGACAGTTAAAGCAAAGAAGAGAAAGAACAGACAAGTAACCACATTTCAGTCACCAATAATGAAAAAAAAAAGAAGACCTGAAACTATGAATTTTAAAGATAAATTCACAAACTATTTGCATCTGAATAACCAAGACTACCTACAAGCACTAGAGCAGAAAAAAAAAAAAAAAATCACACACGCCAAATAAGATTTCTTCACTTCCTTTGTTTTATAAGGAAAAGTATTCTACAACTTAAACGTGTCCTCACGATGATCTAGTGGATGCTCATACTAAAGAAAGGTTTCATTTACAACCACATTCTTTTAATAGCATCTGCAGTTTATGTTCCAGGACAAGTGCCAGTAGCTAATGATCCTCCTGTTATCGATTCTCCCTAGGCAGGTTGAAAACTCATTTTCCTGGTCTTGACATACAGAGATCCTGTCTTGCTTATTACAAATATATACATATACAAATAGCTTGGGTAGTGGAAGGCCAAATATGAAATCCACTTTTGGCACAGGGATTTTGCAAGCAACCCTTGCCACCTTACTGCTACTGTAGGTGCTCAAAATCCTCTAGCTACAGGAATTCTGCAGGGAAGTATTTGTACATGGGACACCTCTGTTACTGTGAATTTGCTTTTAATCACAAAGTAATTTTCTGTATCTAAAGAAAAGGAAACAGGTAATACAACATGTGTAGATGAAACACAAGAGGTTAGTGGGCAAAAAAAAAATGGTACATCTTGATCCCTCTACCAGCCCCGCTTTTTCCCACCATTTCCTTACCAACAATAGGAACGACCCATTCAGATGACAAGCCAGAATAGACTCAAGGAGTTCAAAACTCGTAAATTCTGCTCAGAACTAGGCATCAGCCCCTGAGTGCTCAGTCCAGGACACCATGGATTGAGTACCTTTCCTTTCATTTAGAACCAAGGGCCACAAAAGTTAAACTGATTTGAAGCTTGCAAAGAACTGATTAGGAGGATTTTCATGGACTTGAGACCTCTTAGGTGGCAAATCAAAGGTCACAGGCTGTCTCATCTTAGTAGCTGGACAAGTTATTTGAGACAGCATGAAAAATCCCTCTCCCCACCTGACAGTGAAGTGGGAACTCTGAATCCATGTAACATTGCCCATTCCCAGTAACAATGCTGAAATAATAAAATAAGCTCTGTCTTTTAAGATCATAGTTAGCTTCTTCAAACAGGTATTTAACAGAAACTTTAGATGTCCTATTCTTACACTATACAACAACTTATTTTAACTTATTCTGGAGGAACATATACTTACCGAGGAGTAAGTATTCTGCATAGCTGTTAGAGAAAATACACAATTCATCTCACTTTCCTTTTCATTATTAATTGTTAGACTTCTAACTTAAGGATATCTTTATCTTACCCCAGTACCAATCTGATTCATGGATGCAAACCTTTCACCTTTCAATTACACAGTAAATTTTGACTGCTTCATGAAACTGATTAAGCCTGTCATATCCTTGCCCATAGATAATATAAAATGTGTATTCAGTACAGAACCAATTATCTTTGACCGATGAAGGAGGCATTCTTTCTTCCTTTGGGTTTTGGAGGATTTTATTCTCCCTCTCTCTAATACCTACCAAGTCATCTTAGCTGAGGTCTTTTCACTGCAAGACCAGTGAAAAGTGAATTGTGAAACAGCACTATCAATCTCTCACACTTTCAAGATGCTAGTCTTGGATTAATTCTCTACAGGATACTTAGGCCAAGTACTGAAAGTCCTCAAGACCATAAAGTTTCCAAGGTTAAGATACTCCATAAAACGTGCTAGAAGAGGCTAAATGCAAACAAACATGGTTCAAGCAGGGGTGGTTGACCTGACAATCTCCATCAGTCCCAACCAACCTCCACTCAGTGATTCCATGACAGAGACAACAAATACGCAGCACACACCTGGGGCACAGTGGGCAACCAAAGCAGCACTGGGAAATACTGACCATAGAGGGGAAGCATAGTCACTGCCCAGTGCTCTTTCTCTCTGTATTTAAATCCTTGTCTACAAGATCAATTTAGAAGTAGTAGGATAGCCTGGAGAAACAATTTCTGTTCTCCGTTCTGTTAAGGTGTTTTTCCAAAAGAGCTGCAGCCATCAGCTTTGAGTAAGTAACGCACACTCTGCAGTGCCCATGGACAAGTGGCTACATTTACTTTAAACGCACTGTTAAAACACAAACATCCACAAGTTATTTGGCAAGCAGAATACATATTCTTTCACTACTGGATATCAAATATCAAAAAGATTCCATGGAGTCAAAACAATGAAAACAAATTTAAGAAAAACAAAAAATATTCTAATGCCATCAAGAGCATAAAGATCTAAAGACAAACTCCAAAAATACTATCACAGCAAAAACATGTCCTGTTAGTCCTTTTTCCAAAAAGCTGCTCATGTGAAAACAAATTCTCCTTTTTATTTCTTGTCTTCTTTTCTTTGTAAAATATGTCTCTGCTTGGGGAAGTGGAAATTTTCAGACACACAGATGTTTATGATTGCACACTAGCAGCCTACTGGGAACCATTAATGGTGTAGAGAGTAAAGTTATTCAATCATCTATAAGTCAATTTTCAAAACTGTTGCCTTCAGTCAAGGGGGTGATTAATGGCATCCAGCAATGACACAGATTACCCCCTGCCCATGCAAGCTCTTTGATTTTAATGTAGTTGAGCTACTGAAGTAAACAAACCAATTTGGGTGTTCAACTAGCTCTTTGTCTCATGAAAAATTATTTGACTAGACTAGTGGTAAAAGAATATTGCATATGTCCCCAAATTCAATTTGGCATTCTGTAATCATAGCAGCAATTACATTTGTAAAAAGTTAAGAAATTAACAGTGGCAGAAAATGGTCATTAGGGACTTTCATGTGTAACAAAATTAATGTTTTCTAATCACCACGGTACAGCAAACATGCTTCTGTATGTTTCAAAGAGGCCAGCAGCAACTACAGTCACCAGGGAAAAGTCTCAGCAAGCATTTGTAAAATTGCAGTTCAAAACCAAACAGCACTCTACCTCTCCCAACGTGGACTTCTGCAAACTGCAAGTCCAGCATCCCTCAATGATGCCTTCTGCAGTCTGGTGTGTCAGGCTGCACTTGGCACTTCACATCCAGGCAAGTTTTCCTTCCCTCTGTTGTACAACAAAAATCATGAGTGTGGATGCAACGACTTGAATTATCAAGGCTGAGGCATTTTGTTTCTTTATTTAAATGTCAGGTGCCTCATAACAATTTGAGTTTAGTGTTCTTGCAGTACAAAATCTGAAGTCACAATAACTGTGAGTGAGTATATGGCTACCTTTGGCTCCACACACACTCAGTGACAGAGACAACTGCCACAGCAGTCACGGAGAGATGCCTGGTGGTTCGTTCCCAGAGAAGTGCTTCAGCAAAGCTGACAGCAAACAGCTGCCCAAGGAGTACTGGAGGGACATCTGGGCATGACCTGATGATCAATTTAATTCCTTTTAAAGTGACGCAACAGGACTGTACCTCAGAGCTGTATACCCGAGCTAACACCGCCAGCTCGCTGCCAAGTCCTACCTGGGCTCCTGGCCCCCACGCACCAGGCTGGCTGCAAGATGGCTCCTGTGCCCACGTAGTGCCACACCGCAACCTCAGGTGCCACGTGCAGCATGTCTGCATCACCTCCCCGGTGTACCCCATGGTCTTAACATTGCCTGCTACTATCGTTATCATAGAGTAAAGAAAGAAAAAACAAAAAAATAAGAAGTCTTCCGCTTAGTAAAGAGGACCTGACAGCGTACTATCTTTGGTTTTAGAAAATGTCACTGGCCACTTATTTCACAATACGTCAAAGATTGCTTTCAAACCTTCAGATAGTTATCCAAGTCTCATTTTTCATCACATTCCTCCCAACAAATTAATACCAGCCTTCCGCATCTTACGACAGAGAATAATGTATCTGTTTCCCACACATCCTGATCAGCCTCTTTGCTCTGAACTCACTCCAAACCCATCTCCTTACACCCTGCTACTTCCTGACCACTCACCTCGACCTTCCTTTTATCTTTCTCACACAAATTTTTAGGCACTATTCTACACTATAACCTGATAGAAACTTCATAAAACCTGTTTGAATTCAACAAAACACAACAGATGGCAAAGAGGATTATTTTCCTTTGGCAGCATGATACAATCAGCATCCAGAATGTATACCAATAAATACAGATCAACACAAAATAATACAATCTGCATACAGAGATCTGATGAGCATTTTAATTTCCCAGTGTCTGCTGGCACAGGACATCTAAGTAGAAGATGCTATCATCTGGTAAATTTACAGAGGAGGGATGATCTATGAAATCAAATGAATATAAAGGTGACAAAAAGAAACAAAGCTTAGCAAATAGGGGCAGCATTTTATTTTGTTTAACAATACCTAACTTAAAGAGGAAAAACAAGAAGGCTCCAGTCATCTCATCCTCTGAACAGATTTAATCTGCAGCAAAAAGGTTACAGGTGCCCTCCGACCAATACTGTCATATAGTGTTAGAAAGTGGATTTTTGTCACCAGTTCCAACTTTCATATCGTGTACTCTGAAACATGGGAGAACTTAACACCTTCAGATTGTAAAAGTAAATATAAAATAATTATAACCATCTAAATATTTTTCTAATTTACTTCTCTCTATCAATTTATGAACTCCTTCGCTGTATTTAATATGGAAAGAAACTTGCAAGTTTCTAAGGAAATATAATCATATATTTCCAGCAAGATGTATCTGTATGTTGCTTTGATTTCAAACACTATGTGAAATATAAGAAAATTATATTGACTTGCTAACGTATTACAAAAAGAGTTTACATTTTTATAGTATGCTTCCTTTTTAGCTTTCAAGTTTCGTGTCCTACTTTCTGGTCTATTAAAAGAATTCTTTGCTTTTTAATTTTCATTGTCTACTCTTTACCCTTTTTTTCTTTTCTTACTATGGCAGGATATTATTACTCCTTATGGGGAATGCTCTTTGGTAAACAGGACCACTACTTTAAAGCTGTATTTAATTCCTCTTATTCACTTCCTCACCCTGAAGCAGTTTGCCATTGAGCACCTACACTTTTGAAGGAGTTTTATACATAAATCAAATTTCAAGAATCAAAACCAGAGCATTAATTGTTACCAAAAACCTGAACTTCACTATGCAATTAAGCTATAGAAACTGAAATCTAAAAATCTGAAGTCAGCGTTAATGGATTTCTGTGTCACTTCCATTACAACTTTCTTATTTGACTTCTGCAAACTCTCTTGGTTTAATGTGAAGGACAAACTAGAAGAGGCACACAGCCTTTTTAGTAGAGATTTCTTTGTTAAAGCTGGTCTTACCGCTAGCAGATGCAGCTTCTTACAGCTTCATCTCGAATGATGTTGTTTCAGATAAAAATCTTCTCCAGTCTGTTACTTGTCCACAAAAGCTGAGAAACTTCATTGTTTTCAATTATGTTTTGCAGAAAGTGGATAAGGGTGAACTGACAAGGTCAAGATAACGTAAGAGTGTTTAGAAGTCAATAGATGTTGTTAATGATTTCTATGTTCGATAGCTAAAATTCCAATTTCAGCTTCCTAACACAGTCAGGAGACTGCAAAGAACTCAGTAAGGCATCAGATAAAGAAAAAAAAAAGCACCCTACTGCAGAAAGACATGCCATTTTCTGAAGGCAGTCCAGATGTTAATCATACAAGGAGATAGTTTAAAGCATAGCTTGCTCTTCTCTCCTCCACCTTTTTTCTTTTTTAAATAAAAGCTTGCTTTTCTCCCAGCAATGTTTACATTTAGCTGAGGCAGTGAGTTCTTAACAACACCCAGAGTTTTCAAATGTCACTCAAGCTGTTTGTCAATCTGTCCTAAAATGTCATGTCGTAAAGAGCTAGTCATGTTTTCTACTTCGCATGCGAGGCTCCAGTTGTCACCTAAACAAGTTAGATGGAGGATTTTTTCTACATCTAAAGCAACTTTGTCTAAAATTAGTGTTAAAACTAACAACAATATGGAAACAATTTGCTTCTGTCAAGTTTAAATCCTTCTTATAAAAAGAGCTGAACTATTCCAGTCACAAATGTGGCCTGTTCACAGAGACGCTTCACACCTGCAGGGAGCTTCTACCAAGGAGGGCAGGAGCTGAGGGGTATGGGGAAGGAGAGAGTCCAGAAATGAGCTCTGCCTTCAAGAGTTTTCACCAGCCCTCCAGCTAGGTCAGCATAATCATTGTATTTTAAATAGGTGTTAACTGGTAATTTTCAGAGGAAAGATTGTTGTTTTGGAATTTTATTGTTGTTTTTTAAACAAGTCTTACAAAACAACCCCAGCTTTTTTAAAAAGACTGGAGACACCAAAGCTCTTCTGAATTTTCCTGTTTTAAACATGTTTTTCAACTATTATGCTGTCCTAGAACACCATCAGAATTTTTTCTTTATCAGAGGATTAGTAGCTCCTAACTGCTTACTTAAAAAAAAAAAAAAATACATTTGGATATAATTGACCTATTTAGCTATATAGCACCTTCCACTGAAGCAGTCTGAAATCCTTTAAAAAAGGTTTTGCAAAAAAGATGTACAAATTAACATCTCCCCCTGGACAGAAGGAAGGCATTATAGACCTGTATTTTTTTTAATCTATTACATGTTATTTCTTTATGTACATGTCTTTATTATAGGTATCATGCTAAGATAATAACTGTAGCTTCACTAGATCCCATGACACAGCATTCAGCTTTCCCAAAATTCATCCTGTACTATATACTTCCTTAGAAAGTTCTTTTTGGTGCTTGCATTTGCTGCTCCCCTGCAGCTGAAGAACAAGAAACACATACACATAAATTTAAATTGGAAACCAGATCTGCTGATGTGCTGAATTACCTTGTGGCTGATGCTCTCGTAATGCCATTCACTTCCATGGCAGTACGTCCGTAACATCTGCTCCTCCGAGATGCAAATAAGAAATCAAGATCCTTGTGGCACCATACCATACTACAGGTATGTTAAGGTCAGGCTTATTTTGGTGGGCAAAAGCCTACTTTTCTTTCTGATATCACTTATTTAGTATTCCCACAATAGCAAAGACATATAACTAAAAAATCCAAACCTGCTTAGGTCACTGGGCTTAGATTTACTAAGCTGTAGCACTTCCATTTCCATAGACATGAAGCATTTAAAACGTAGTATTTCATAAATGAAGAGGAACTAGGAAAGTTGTTAGCTCATCCCTTTATCCTGTTGTGGAAAGGGCAGGCTGCTGTACAGGCTACTTCCAAATCACTTCCTCTTCCCTAACAGCTGCTTCATGAAGGCAAGAAAAGATTAGACATTATTTAAATTAAGGATAAAGGAATTTTTTTAATCCCCCAGGAAGTTGTTGAAATGCTCACAACTATTCAATATGACAAATAATTACAAGGATCCATGCTTTAAAAAATGAGTGAGCAAAGCAATAAAGATCTACAGAACAATCTGAAAACATTCAACAGAAGTCTCTCACCTTACTTAAAAATCATGTTTTTAAAAGCCAGAAGCCAGTCTTTTTAGTTATAATCTCAAAAATAATATTAATATGCTGTCTGAATTTTAAAAAATATATGGTCATGTATAGTTAAAATATGATAAATAGAGGAAGCATTCATTTTTTCCCTAGATGTTTGTCCTCTAAGAGAATATTACATATACACACAGGTCTGTTGTCTCTCTCGCAGCCTCCTCCACACACACACCCCGACACATATATTGAGAGAGTGCGAGAAAGAAAAACACATGCTCTTATTACCACTTTGTGAAAACAAACACAAGAACTAGCACCTATACTCAATAAAAAAGTCATAAGAAAATCCTATCTTATTTCTACAGGTCATTCCAATGGGTTTTAAAGAAACCACCTGCCCATATTCCTTGAAAAGCCTATGTCCCTGTTTTTCCAGAAAGGCGCAGAAGAGGGCGGGATAATGGAAATAAAAAGTCAGTACAGAATTTTCCCATACAACCAATCCCTACTGTAACTTGCATAAATATTCAAGCAATTAATCAAGCCATAACACCCGAGTTCTGTTTTTCCTCAAGCTTTACATTCCCCTAATACAGAGCATAGCACTTCTCCTCAAGCTTATTTGGCCAAACTCTACTGGAATGCTGCAAGTAAAACAGCATAATGTGAAATAAATCACGCTCAATCCTGCCAGCTGACTGCGTATTTTTATATATCATCAGAAATAAGTCAGGATCTACTTCTACTCCCAGCTGAAGTCAGCTGGAATTGTGCCACCAACTTCCATTCACTCAGGGTCATGTTAAACATCTCTGGCCAAGACTTTGTTTTAATACCTATGAAGCACGTTGCACACTGTGATGCCATATAAAGAACAACAGTAATAACAGTAAGTCAGCCTTGCAGAAAACCACAAAATCTTTAAAATAAATATGTGAAGACTTGCTTGAATAACAGAGGGTGCTGAATACTATTTAGTGCTTGTGACCACCTGCAGTATCATATCCAGGATATAATGCTAATTTTAGATTTCTGGATGAGTGCCCACTATAGGATATGCTATTTTTACTAAGTTCTGACATGTCCATCCAATGGCACATCTCCACCTCTAAAGTGGTACTGTAAGGCTATTAAAGCTTCCAGTTACCACTTGGCTCAAAACTGCAACCTATTACAAAGTTATTTTGAAAAACTCTTCTTCATATTCTGATTGACTTTAAACAACAGAACTTACAAATAAAACCAAAATAAATACCTGGAAAAAGTATAATTAGAAGAGGTCAGCTGTGGTGTGTATTAGTCTTCCCTCCTCCCCCAAAGTCTTTCTCATCAAACCCCAAAATAACAATATTTCACACTTATTATGGCAACTTTCAGACCAATGCACAGACAAATAATACAGAAATAGCCTTCACCTTCTAGGTAGACTCCTCCAGGCATCTGTACAGCACACCTGTCTCTTCTGAGTGGCAAAATAGAATAAAAAACGTAACAAACACACACAGAGTGATAAATGTATTACTATATTCCACATAACGTGGATGTTGGGGACCACCATCACAAAGTTTCAGTAATCACTGAGTACAACGGACAACGGAGTTTTACATAAGAGTTTATGCTGTCTAGTTTTCCCAAGGAGGTATCTTTAACTAAAGTAACAGGGTCAGCAAGTTTGGAATGAGCTTTAGCAATTAGGGTTTAAGATTTCTACTTTTCTGCTCATATGCACTTCATCCCTTACCTGCCACATTTCAACAGGTAGACTGAGACTGTTCCAAGAGCTGTCTTCTATTCGGACAGATTTTAATACATTTTAATGTATTTTTAATCATAGAAATTTAAATGTGAGCATAGTATTTGGCATGCATCCTGAAGCAAACAATAAGACATATCTTCTGCCAAAATCTCCAGTGAAGACAATCCCAATAGTTAGGGGGAAATGTCAGCCAGAAACAGCTACATGAAGCATAAAATTCCCCTGAGAAGCAAAAAGTCTTTATTTATTAAATTAAATGCAAATTTTTCATTCTAATACTTCTGATCTGTTTTTGTGGATTTTCTCAGGTATGCTTAATTAAATCCAGTCATCAACACCAACTTTGTTCAAAAGAGCAATTAATGAATATGGCACAGAAGCAGCTTAGCCCTAGAGGAGTCTCTGACATTTGTTCATAGTGAAGACTGTTCGTTAATTGCTCCCTTTGTTCTAAGCCTCTTAATGATATTTTTGACGCAACACTACAAGTCACTGTGACTTATTTCTCACAGCTAGTGACATCTGCACTATGTTAAGTTAATAAAACTACCTTTGAAAGATTTTCAAGAAGATATTTAAAGACATAGGGGGGAAAAAGTTCTGGATGTGCTGACAATGGAAAAAAGAACCTATACTGAAATTCTCACTATTACCTCCAAGTATACTTTGTATTACAAATAATTTCAGTAAACATTTTGTGTTCCATATTCGCCATAATTAATGGAAGTCACGTAGAAGTTCATCGTGTTATTCTAACCTATTTGGACTGTGCTCCCACACCAAACTGAACTGTAATGCTTCATAGGCCTTCTGCTGATCATAAGTTCTCAGACAACTGAAAGGACCAGCTCTTTGATTGTTTTAGTAAGAACTATTGGTTTTTTGTTTTGTTTTGTTTGTTTTTAAAAATGAATAGAAGGAGAAGAGTAAAGAGTCTGGCTCTGGGTTATGAAGGAAATACACCGAACCAGAGATCCCTCTCAAAGACCTAAAACAAGGTTGTTGCCATTGCACTATTACTCCTAGAACTCAAAAGAGATAAGCAAAGCCACCCCATAAATTAAAGCATGTACTCATCGTGCACTTTACAAGCTGGAAAAATTAACTTGTTTATCTCCATAACATATCCGTAATATTATACCGTCCACAGCCAAGTTCTACTGCAAAGCACATAATAATTCACAGAAGAAACATAAAGCAAATAACAAACAAGCTGCATGGAAAGTTTGTACCTGGAGAACAGCTGAAAGCCCTGTAGATCCACAGACCTTCAATACACAAATGAAAACAGTGTCCACTCTCAGAGCTGGTGACATTAGTCCAATTATCCTGATCCAGTTTTCCAACTTGAGATTCAGTTTCTGTAATTCATATTATATAGCAACTCCTTCTGCCTGACAATTATTTACATTAATACAGCCACCAAGTTTCATGCAGTTATATGTCTGAGAAACTCTATGTTAAGCATTTCATTAGCTAATTGTATACCTCTGAGCACTTAAGAAAAGTAGTGCAGCAGCAGTGGATATGGTTAGATGGAACCGCATTTCTTGATCTAGTCCAAAAGGAGTCAGACCCTATGAACAGCCAAGGCAACTCGAAGAGGGTAACCCTGTGAGCCTGAGTCTGGTGCTGGGTGTGCAGTGGGGGAGAGATGGAAGAAAGGTTTTCACAATTTTGCAATGACCCACATCCAGTCTACTGGCTCCCCACCACATTGTTCTCCTACAACACACAGGCTCTGGTTTCCTCTGAAGCTTTCCATTCCCACTCAACCATAACATCCTCTTCCACCTCTTATTTCTAGCAGCTGTTTCTCCCCTCTTGCCCACTACCTACCTCATTATCGTTACTCCTTGATTGAAGCACCAAAAAAATAAAAATAAAACCACCCACCCACCCAGCAGCGTCAGCTGCCCATCTCTGTACTGAGCTTCAGGACACAAAGTAGCAGGAAAAAAAAAAACAAACAGACAGGCGCAGGGGTGCCAGCAGGCTCCTGCCAGCCCCAGTACCCCTGCTTGCCCAGAGTCCAGCAACTCCAATGCACTCAGCCTGGGCTACAGGAACACGGGAAAGGTGACCCGCGTGTTATAGATGTGATAGAGGAAACAGAACACTCACCACACCTTCTGATGGCTATCTGAAGGCTGAGTTTGCACACAGCTTGCTCACAGAAACAATTTTACCTGCTGGGACATCACCTTGGCTGGCTTACTAGAGAGTGAAAGCAGAAAAGAGTAATTCCACCTAGATAAAAAAAAATTCACAACAGGCTCTCATCCTTGATGGATTAGTAGGAAAGAGATCAGTAAACTACACCAGCACTGTCATTCACACCTCTTTATTCATATGCACAAAAGACTTACTTGTTACTTGAGTATCTAGAGAATCAATTGTTCATTTACACACATATAACCTCTCAGCAGAACGCAGGAGTACCCTGGACTGCGGTATATCTCAGGCATCATCCTGCACATGACAGATCTAGCAGAATTAAGACAAATTACTAAACAATACAGCAAGGGTTATTCTGATTTGTTTTGCCTTAAGACGTACACAGAGCAAAAAGGAACTCAGCTGAGCATAAGAGCTCATTTTATTAACATCACTACACTAAAAGGTAGTATACAAATCCTGTAGAACATTTCTTTCCAAATTTGTCTGGACCACAAAGCAGCACTAATGTCAACCCTCAGTGTTCCACTCCTCTTCAATCGCATTAAGAAACCTAACCTTTAATTGAGAACCCTACAAAAGCAACATACTACCATACATTATCTCAAATAACATATTAGGACCTATTGATGCCACTTTTGGAACTATGGCTGCATTTTGAGGGAACAAAAGGGGAAATAATTTGAAGGATTTAGAAATTAAAACATAACAACTGTACTCAAATCTGACACAATACACAGACTTAATTACAGCCGCAGCGAAAGTGCAGGGCAATACATACCATCAAATCAGAAGCAAACTACGGAGAAACACTTGCATTTACAAAGCATTCATCAGCTTTCAGAAAATAAAAGGATATGAAAACCTCAGACTTCTGTGTACGTTCTTATTACTGTAGTCCAATTAGCTCCTCCTTGTTTCTGGTCCATCTAAATTAACCTTCATAACTTACTGGAATTTACTGGAATTCCACTGACTCAGTTGCATCTTCTAAATCCAGTCAAATCACATCATGACCTCTGCCTTTAAAAGATCCCACTGTAGCCATTGTGAAGGATTAATTTAAATTACATTTCTTTTATTCATTTTTTTCACCCTCAAGCAAAGGTTGCTCCATTCTTCCCTGCTGTCCAGCTTGCCAGAGTGAAGTTAAGAAGTTTATGAATTTTGGATATTACACATAATCAATATTTTATGCCAACATTTCTTTGCTCTTCAAAGAAATGAGCTCTTCAGAGCTCAAAATAAAACTATCAAGTATCAGAACAGTGTCCTGATCTCTTTTTCAAGTCACTTTGTCTTTGTCATGGTCTTGTGAACTAACCACTGGACTGAAGCTGGTAAGTTCTTTCCAGCAGAAACATGTCTCAGTTCTTCCACTATTATTTTGTTTGTCTGGGATGCTACAGCAGTATTTTGGCTAAAAAAAAAAACCAAAGGAAGCACATGGTCTAGCTAGTAATGCTGTTTGACAACCTGGAATAGACCGTAAAAATGTTTGTCTGAATGCATATGTGTGTATGTATACAGAGAAAAAAGTGTACACACACTCACCCATGCATCCCTATAAATATATATAGGAACTGGAAGGCAGATACATTTTATAATTAACAGAGAGCTTTTAAATTATACATAGGTTTTACTGTCAGGAGGGAACATTGCTATGATCCAGCGATCTACCTAGATTAATTTTGGTCACTGAGCCCCACCCAACAATTCCCACACAGAAGTTATTGCTCATAAGAATTTTGCCTATCATAACCTAAATTTAATTCTAAGACATTCGACACGGATTACTAAAGTATCTATCAACACTCCAGTTTTACTATACGGATGTTTTATACTTGATCTTTCTTTGAACTTGCAGAACCTCAAGCAAACCAAACACGCCACCTGTGGGATGCGGGCAGCTTCTAGTCAACAGAAATGTTGGAGGAAGGCAATTTGCTAGCACCTCCAGCTTACTTCACGTCACACTTCATAAGACACCAGAAATCTCACCGTTTCAATTGTTCTGCACAGAGTAACTCACATGCTGGTTCACTTCATATGCAGACAGAGCTGTGGAAGCAATCATTCACACAAGCAAGTACGGACTTCTCTGTGTGAATGGAGACTCCGTCTGTAGATGTCCTGGGGCAAGGATGCCCTATTTCCATTCAATTTTTAATGGCTGGGTCTACCACCAGAAAAACTGATAATGGAGAATCCATGCAACAAAATTCTCTGGTGATGAGCTCGTGGGACTAAGGGATAAAGAGTACAGTTATCAACCTAAATGCTCTTAAAATGGTGCGAATACCTTGCGAACTACTGCTGCAAAAAAGAAGCTAAATGAAACAATATTCCAGAAGAAGATACTAATAGTTTATGTATCAGTTGCCATTGCTAAGGCTGAAGAGCTTATCAGTTAGGTCTGCTCATCACTTCCTCCCTGGTTAGTTACTTACAAGAGCAATCCAAAACTCTTTTCAGTCACAGTATGACATGTAAACCTGAACAAAATAATGCTAACTCTTGTTAACTCTAATCCTTATGACTCAGTCAGGAAAGTGAGGATCCCATAAGCACTCCAGTTCACATAAACCTAATGCTTGTAGGACTAGTTATACAACGATGGAAGTCAACACAGATGCTATCATGAAGTCAAACAGGTTGGTTTTTTTTTTTCTCTTCTTAATGTTTTGGGATGCAGGGTGGCATTAGAAGCACCTAAAAGAAAACACGAATGATATTCAGGAACAATCAGACAGTTTTTCCCAGAATTGATCATCCCAGTTATCAACTATCTAAGGATATTAATACAAACACTCACACTGTTCTTCATATGAAGATTGATGTGTGGAAGACAACTACCTATGTGGAAGCAAGAACATTCAACACTTACACAAAATTTCTTATACGGCTTAGAAAGTTTTAGTCACCAAATAAGCAAGAAGAAACAAGGGACTTAAAAGTGCCATAAAGTAACACTCTCATAGTGCAGAAAGTGGCGAGGGGAGATGAACACCTGGCTTGGCAAGAAGTGAACCAAATCTGCTGGTTAAAAACAGAAATCTCTAGATCCTCAGGTTTCATCTGAAATTGAGTTCTCTAGACCTATGGCTCTAGCCTCTATGGCTACAGACAAATCTTTGAAGGTGCCAGCATGTGCAGAGAGCTGGGAACAAGTGTGGGGTCAACTGCTCTGCTTATTTCAAACGGCATTTTCAAAAACTTCGGTGTTGACACTGTTAGCAACTTAGGGCTTATGAAAAAGGTCAAGGTTGATGAGAGTAGAAGGAAAATAAACCAACCTTTTTATAAAGAACATTTTTATGGGGAATGCTAAATCTACGAAATTAACAAACACGTGCAATTATGAACCAGGCCTGATTTTTACAAGCAATTCACAGTAGATCAAAAAGAGAAGTTAAGCACATGAATTGTTCCTCACAAACAAACAGAGCTCCTTACATTTGCAGTTATGCAATTCTTGTATTTCCTCTTATTAAAATATTATTGATATGCCTCTGCAACAAACTTTTTTTTTTTTTAACCTTCTGGAAAAAAAAATAGCACAACGTAGCATGAGCTGAAGTTGAAGCATAAGCTTTGTCAATACTCATCCTATAAAAAGACCAAGGTGTGTTTTCCCAAGAGGCAGACAGCCTCTGATTGCAGGCAATGCGTTAATATGGGTACTAAAGGAAAATAACATATTTGCTCAAGATATTTTAAGAGTACCTTATGATTTGGGGTTTGAGAAACAAATATAAAGACTCAAGTTAAATACCAGAATTAAGTGTTTACCTCTAGTTCAAGACTATTTTTCTTCAAATCCCCATACTGATCTCATTGGCCTTCAGATTAAATAAATTTGCAAAACAATTTTCCCTGCTAGTTACAGATAAGCGAGCAAAAAAAAATGGAATTTTCTAATAAAAGCTAGTTACAAAATCACTTATAGAAAGGATACTGAAGGAAGAAAACAAGTCCCTCCACCCAGACCATTAATTTAATTTCAAGGAACAGACAAAAACAGCAAAAAGAACAGTGATTCGGATGTAGAGTCCAGATCTTTCTTTTTGCTGTCGTTGCTAGTTACACATTTTTTGTTGTTATCAGCAGTTAAAGGACGATGCCCAAGCTGCACTGGTTTGTCTTCAATATTAAAGACTTATCTAATGCTTCAGGTAACCCTATGCACTCAGAAAAGCAAGAGAAGATAAACTGGAAAATCTTGCAATTCTCTTGGACAATTCAGGTGAGCCTGTAGACTCTGATCAAGCTTTATGACAGAACTACATCACTTCTACAAGTCTCTGGGGTTGGAGGTAACAGGATTTTAGGACTCATACGCACATTCATCAAGAGAGGCTTTTCTCCCCACAAACACCAACTTTTCACCTCTATCACATCTCTAGATCTGTATGAATAAACTGATGCTTCTGGCAAATCAATGTAGGTCATCAGAACAGTTATGTCATTCTACACTATCAATTCCAACAGCGTGTATCAGAAACCATTATAATTTTTCAATAGAGCAAGGTCTGACAGACAAGCTCTGGAAGACTGAGCTTCAGTTTTTAACAGGTTATTACCCTGAATCTTTCAATTCCTGACACATTCAAGGGCAATGTAATGAGGTGCTGCATCTCAGGTACTTCAGCCCTCAGTAGACAAGTTTAGACTGCTGAGAAGATAAGCACACATCTGTGCCCCAGTCCATTTGCAACCTCCACAAGAGATCCTGTGGCCTCTTCTAAAACTAACCTAACAAAAAGCTGTATGAACACATTTTAAACCACTGAAGCAAAGTCCACCAGAGCTCTTTTGCCAGTCCTAAATTTTGTTGTTATTTGAGGGACTAATCAGAATTTTTATCTGCACACACAATCCTCCTCTCCCCTCCTTCGCCACCTGATAATACTCATTGCACACCTGCAGTTACACTGAGACCTGTGCCCATGGGACCTTGCTGGGATCAGTGCCACGGGTACTTCAAAGACAAAAAGTGTTTTTAAGAGGATCAGTTAATGCCCTAGTACTGTTTACAGTATGGCTGCACATGAAGAGTTACATTGACACAACTAAAAGGACTCAGTAGACAACTGATTGACATAAAGACCCAGAATTGCCAAGGAGGACAACAAACTTCAACAACATTCTCTGGCACAGCATCCTCCACCTGCCTTCAGGCAACACAGCAGCCTGTGGTTTTCCAGTCATAAAGAGAAGCTTTTGTTAGAGGACAGAGGTTAAGATTGGGGGTTTTTAATATTTTGTCAAAGGAGAGTCAGAATGTGGCTTTGCAGTGTCAGAAACAGGTGCAAGACACAATACAACCAACATTGTCTTCAGCTTCACAGCTAGTTCTTAAGACTCATAAGAGTCCTTAGACTCTTGGCCTACCCTAGACTAATATGCCTTGAAGAGCACTAAAAGGAAACACTCCTCTCTCTTCCATTCCAAAGCTGAAATCCCATGTTTTGGCTAAGCTATGAGTCCCAGGTTGCCATGTTGGGCCATACAACATCAGATGCTAGTAGCAATTTTGTGCACTTTACTGTCTCCTAGACATTCTTACTAAGTATTTCAGTATCATTTCTTAAGTTGAAAAAGTGAGCAAGGAAAAGCATGCACTGGAGTAAGAGAAGACAGACAAAAATTAAAATCACACACACTGTTTTTATAAAACTACCATATAGCCCTACTGCAAGTTTAGAATAAGAAAGCAAACAAGACACAACAGATGAGGCCACCAACCACACAGCTCAGATTAAGTGACAGATGTACTACTGCTTTTTGAAGGACCTACCAGGAAGCCCATTGCAGAAAACTGCAGCCATTGACTGATCAGGCAAAATACAATCACTGTTCACAGCCTCCAATTTTGATGCTGACTTAGTGAAGAAATCTAAAACTTTGCTGGACTTTGGGAGACACGAAGCAATACACATGACCTATCCTCCTGCAAGTGGCAAGGCCAGGAGTTTTCCCTTAAGTACTCAGAAACTTTGCTTCTATCGGACAAGGTCAACAGAAAGGGCTTCATCCCGTATGTCTTCTCCTATGCCAAAACCATTTCAGTAGAGCTCCTAGGGCGCATTTCATAACGAAGGGGTTGAGCCAATGCAAATGTTAGTGGCCTTCCACTGAAACCAGATCAGTGAAACGATCTGGATTATGAAAAATACCAACCAAACAAAAAAAAACGGCAGGAATTTCTGAAGTGACTTCATGCTGGAGAAAAGACAGAGCAGAACAACTGTCTAAATGTTTTTAAAACCACAACACAAATATTCATTTCCATACCTTTGTCTCTATGGAGCTCACCAGCAATAGAAACAGGTGATTCAGCAACAATCTTACTGTTGGTCAGAAGAACAGGGCCTGGAACTATTAAAATACTCTCTCTTTAGCTACAAAGGCCTTATGATCACCTTCACATTAAGCATTCTTGATTCTCAGTTAAATCTAAGTCTAACCAGAAAGCACATTTCGTCACTCTTCTGGGTTTCCACCTAGACTAGCAATTGAGGGAAGGAAGGCATCAGCAGAGAAAGCAGCTCAATTTTGAAATTTGGAGAACGTATGGGGAAAAGAAGGTGGGAAAACGTCACATTTGCAATATGGCCCACCTCTTCAGGCCATCCTGAAGGTCTTTAGTAAAGGCTAAGAAACTATTCCCAACATTACCAAGGGAGAGGACAGCAACAGGCTGCATTTCAGCATTCTGAAAGTTATAATTTCTGTAAGCTTCTCCCAAACCAAACAAATACCACGAAGTGGTTACACATTGCTGTTCTTCTAGGAAGGAGTTAAAAATCAGCTAATTATATGCCAGAGATTCAGAGCTACTCAACTAGCATCCTCCAAGTGAAAGAGTAACTTCCATTACTGGGGTTGGTAGCCATGAAAAAGTTGACCAGTTCTGTCAGAAATGAAGATCCAACAATTCTATAGCATGTTGTAGCTCAGGGATATAACCTGATTTTAAAAATTGGAAAAGGAATGAAAATCTGTATTATCTTGCTATTACACAAGACAGTTCTTAATACAGATAAGGTAATTAGAGATAAGTTTGGAAATGATAGTGCAGCTGACATGCTGCAAGCATTTTGACCTTTTTCTAAAACAAATCATTAAAATTGTTTGAAAATAAGAGATAACCTTTGAAAAGACATGCCTTAAGCGTTGAGTTAAACTCAGGAATTTCACCTGAAGGGCCTCAGTGCAGACTTCATCCAAATCCCAGCTTTCTGCTACTGTCTATGATGAATATCAGCTCCTTTGTGCAGTTGCCTGACTTTCTAAATGTACACCAGGACACAAGTACAGATTTCGTCCCAAAAGGTCCTCAAACAGTGATTCATTTTATTAATATATTTATACAAAAAAAAAAATGAGTATGGCGATAAAGACTTGATTTAAACAGCAGACAAATGGATTGCTTCAAAGTACCTCAGGGAAGACAGAAATTTGAGAATAGATACATCAACAAAGCCACTAAATGACAAGAGGTTTACACGCTTTATACTTTGGAATATACATTCCAACAAAATCAAGAACAAGACACTAATTAGACGGCAGTTTGGGGGTCATTAACTTGGTTTACATTTGCTACCTTCCTGGCAAATGTTAAGCAAATGTGCTATACCTAGACACAACCTGGCAAATTTTTTTTTTTTTGGAAACAGTTTGCTGTTTTAATCACAACAGATTTAACAGCACGCTGTACCTTGACGGCAGGGCCCAGGCTGTGCCGCTCCCCAGGCTCCTGGAAGGGGTGCAGAGAGCAGGCTGCCACCTCTTCGTCACCGGTCACTGCTGCAATACTGCAGCCTGGAAATTACAACTAGCCCACCGCAAACAGCCAACAAAAGTACCTCCAAAGGGTCACTCTGAAAAATGTTTTTTGTGTTTGATGAAAACAACATCTTTTTTTTTTTAATCAATTAGAGCTTCATGAAACACATCAGGAAAGAACAAATATTTAGTCTGTACCTTAAAACTGTTTCCAATGAGGAACATACATATGTGCCAAAGAGGATAAAAGGGTGATAATGAAGAGAAATGAACTGATTAACCATAATTTGGAGAAAACTCAGCACTGACAGGAACTCCCATTACACATCTCCATAAAATGATGTTACAGAAAATGAGGAGTTCCTCAGTGTTGCTTCCTATAGTTATGGCAGCAGCCATATACCAATTCGTCTCGGGAGCTGCTGCAACTTTAGAACATATATTTCCAAACATCAAGATCATACCAAAATTTCATAAACCAGAGGTTAAATCTAGAGCTAAATCGCCTATCATTGCCATTCAGAAGTCAGCCATCACAATGTATTAACTAATTGTTTGATACTGCTTTATGTTAAATAACACTGTATCAGATTGCAAACACCCCCACCCCCCCCACCAATCGATAGAACTGGTAGTACACACCTACTATCAACTGATAGTACTATCAGCCATCCACTTACGTGTCCTACAGCACAGGAATAACCCCTGGCCAACACTCAGAGTGAGGCAGCCCTCGCAGACCAGGGTGCGGGAAGGGGTCTGCTCCAGCTCATCCCAGGAACTCAGCTGCTCCCTTGGCTGAATTCCTTCACACAACCTCTGACACAGAAACTGAAGCTCACTGTTGTATTTCTGCTTGTAACGTACGGTTTACTCACTGGAAAGTAATGGAGTTCATTCAGTGAAAATCCTGTATTTGTATAAGACTACACTGTATTTGTGTAAGACTACATCAACAGAAGTTAGAACCCACGTGGTTTCCCTAAGAGGCTGGGGAGGGGAAAGAAAAAACCACCACACAACTCTTTTTTTCCTTCTGAAAACTGCAGCAATACAGAGTTACCACCCTCTGCATCTCTGCCCAACAGGAATTGAGTACAACAAACCTGATATAACCAAAGTTTATGGATCATTACAAAGTGCACGAGCACTCCTTCTACCCGTAAGTATTTCAAGAAAATAGCACTGGTTAAAGATTAAAAGAAACGAGACACTACAGATAGCAATGCCTTCAGCTTTCTCAACCAAAACAAAACGGTTACAACATCCTAAGAAACACGCAGTACAACTTAAAAGTAAGTGTTTACACTACTTACTTCAAAACAACCTCTCGAACAGAAAAGTAAACTGCCACCCTCCAGAGCAAAGCCTTAGCTCTCAGCAGGACTCCTCACAGCAGTGCAGCATTAAACTGAGAAAATGAGATGAAGCCATTAGTAAACATAATAAAAGTTAGATTATCGGTACCTGCCAGAGAGGAAGGTGGGAATGCAGCACAAAGTACAGAAGTCTACCAAAATCCTTCACTAGACTAAGCGCAGCACCTCAGCCTTCTGAGACAGCAGCACTTTTGATTGAGTATGCATTATATGTATGACATCAACAAGTTCAACAATTCTTAGTAAGTCAAACTTTGCTAAACTGAGTCAGACTCTTACTCACGTCACAACCAGAAGACGCTGAAACTGCAACAACTAAGACTTGAGTGCGATTTCCATTATGAAAAAAATCTATATTTACGGCGCTCTAGCTGGGCTAGCATCATACCAGCCCTTCACACAAAAATTTGAGCTGAGAGCAGTGAAAAAGCTGTCAGAAAATACAGTCATCAAACGCACTACCTTAGAGCCATGGGAGCATGCTATAACTTTAACAACAGCTTTTAGCTTTAGGGTGTTTTTCTCTGCTGTAATCTTGCAAATTCTAACATTTTTTGCAAGACTGCGTGTGCATGCAGGTACCCACCTCTCCCACTCATGGTCTGGTTTGCTGAAGGGATGGCACTGACAGCTCCCCTCACCCCTGCCGCACCCCAGGAATAATCCCAGGCAGATTATCCTTATGTCAATCTACGGTGCACATTTAGCATCTGGAACAATACAGCAAACCCTAAAAGCCATCATTTATCTGCTGAGCAATCCCCACAAAAAAAAAAAAAAAAAAAAGATGGATCAACGCAACAGACCGAGGTGTTTCCTTCTGCATCGTGGCGGAACAGCAACTCAAAGTGGACTCTTCAGAAAAAACGCCAAAATACAGTGACACCACAGACCAAAGCCAGCCCAGTTAAATAACAGTGATGGCAAACGTACATTGGGACCGCAGGCCGTCGTAGAGCAGGAACATTCCCATGGAGAACCCCACGTTTCTCGGACAACCGCCGGTGCCCTTCACGCGGCTCCTCTTCTGCTCTGGCCAGAAGAAGAGGCAGAGCAAACTTCACTTGCCGAAGTGTGACAAAACCCCTTCAAATGGTTTCGGGGCGACCGGTTGCCCTCCCGCAGCCAGGGCTCAGCGACCTCCACCGCACCTCACGCTCCCGGGCGAGGAAACCCCCACCCGCGGGTGCGACCCCGAGGGCAGGGGCGCCTGGCGGGGGGGACACACACAATTCGGGTTCCAGCCCCCGTTGGAGATACGAGTTGGTTGTTGTTGGTTTTTTGTTTTTTTTTTCCCCGGTGTTTTTCCGAGCAACAGCACCGTCTGCGGGGAGGACGACCGCCCACTCTGGAGGGCTGGGTGGACTTTCGGGGGTGGGGCTGGGCGATGCCCCAGCCAGGCACCCACCGCCGGCCCCGCTCCCCGGGCCCCGCCGCCCGCTCCGCCGCTCCCCCGGCGCCCCCTGCCGGCGCCCTCCCGCCGCCGGCACCCGGCCGCCCTCCGCGCCCCCAACCCCCGGGACCCCTCCAGCGGAGCCCACGCCGAGCGCCCCCGGGGAGGGAGAGGAGAGAGGCGAGGGGCGCGCCGTTCCCCCCGGGGCTCTCCGAAAGCCCCCCGCCCCCAGCATCCCGAGCACCGCGCAGGGTGGAGGGAGGGTGGGAGAGGGGCCGGGAGGGGGTTACCTGCAGGCGCCGTAGGGCCGCACGGAGCGGTGCCCCGCTCCCCGCCGCCGCCTCAGACCGCCATGGCCGCAGCCTCACCGCGTTGAGCCGCGCTCCTCCCGCTCCCACCAAGTTTGCGGCGCGGCAGCTGCCCCCCCGCTTCTCCCCCCCCCCCCCCCCAAACCCCCCGTGGCCGGCCGGACCCAGCGCCCCGCCGCGGGGGAGGAGCAGCAGCAGCGGTAGCAGCCGGTCGGTCGGTCCGTCCGTCCCAGGCGATGCGCGGGTGGCCGCGCAGCCCGCAGGCGAGGGTGCCCCGGGCTGGGGTGATCTCGCATTGCTCCCATCCCTCCCCCGCGCTCCCCCCTCCGGGCCAGCCGAGAAGTTGCAACTGGTTGAGATATGTGTGCTTAGGGTTTGTTTGGTTTTTATTATTATTATTATATTATATATATTTTTTTTCTTTTTCCCTTACTTACCGCAGCCCAAAAAGCGTGACCGGAGGCTTCTCCTCGCGATCAGATCTGAGCAGGGGAGCCCCAGCCCCGGCGCAACTGAGCGCCACGCATGTTGGCGAGCTGCGGCAGCGGGAGAGGGGGAGAGGGGAAGAGGGAAGAGGCGGCGGGCAGCTCCGCGGGTGCCGGACTCCGCAGGGTCTCTCCCGGGATGGGGGGAAGCGGCTCCCCGTCTCCTCGCAGGGATGGGAGGGGAGGGGGGCATGGGAGCGCCCCCTCCGCCCGCCGCCTCCCCGCTCCCCCGCAACCCCCACCCCAAACCCCCAGCGTCCCGGCTCCGGGCCTCCGGGGAGCGGCACGGACCCGCGCAGGCTGCGGGAGCCGTTTACTGGCGGTTCCGCCCCCGTCCCGCTGCGCGGGTCAGCGCCCGGCCCCCGCGCTGCGCTGCGCGGTTCGGGGCGGGGAGCGCGGCGCTGGCATTTTTTACGACCACGTAAAAGCCTGCGGCGAGTCCCTCTCCGCCCCCTCTCCTCCCTCCCCGGCACGGATCGACGTGTCAGCCCCGAAAGTTTTATTTTTAGGCCCTGGGAGAGAGCTCCGTCATAAAGGTCCCGCGGCGCAAGCGGGGCGCTGAAACGTGGCACGGCGGGGCCGACAGCGCCAGCATCTTCCCCAGGTACGTGCGTTCGCCCCACCGCGGTCTCCGCGCATGCCTTTGTGTTCAGCCAGCCCATTTGCGTTAAACCGCGAGGTTCGTTTTGTTCGTACAGGTATTTTAATGAATTCCATCAATTTTTTTTCCTTCTTTTTTTTTTTTTCTTTTATGGCAGCGTTTGCACGTTTCCACTACAAACCGCGGCAGAAGCTAACTTGTGGTGTTGTTAAAACCAGCAAAACCATGGAATTGATCCATGCTAGAGTAATCCTGTAAAAATATACTCAATTAAAACAACTGGAATCAAAACTTATCTGCAAGCCAAAATGTTGCGAATCCAAATTGCCTGAAACACCCCGCTTAAGGGAGAATGTGACTTTGGCTACATTACAATAGAAACTTGTTCAAGGAGAAACATTAATGAAAGTTTGAAACTATCATTAAAAATTAAGCTTTGGAATTTGAAAGTTCTTTTGGGTTGCTTGTTGGTGTTAAAAAAAAAACCACACCAACAAACAGAAAAACCGCAAAAGCAAATACTAAAGGCCAAACTTTTTCTCTGTTACAGTCACGTAACCCTGACAGTCAAGGATATTTCCTAATTCATAACAGTACATTCTTGTAAGGCACTAATGTAATGTATACATACATAGGATCACTTTCCCGTGAAATTTTCTCATCTCCAGAAAATACTTGTATAGAAAATAAAAGAATCCATTTTATGCCTAAAAATTTCCATCAAAGTAACTGCAGATACAGGACGGTTCGCATACGTACCCTGTTAACTTGTCTGAAGTGGTTTTAAGACGTAAATGTGCACATCAGCAAGTCCCATGCTTTGTATGCATCTTCACCTAGTACAATAGCTTCAGACTTTTTAAAGAGAAGTTATACTTGTTTTTCCAGCTGCTGGGGGGGAAAAAAAACCTAAACGCATACATACTTTAACTATGAAAAGTAAGGGATGTGTATGCAAAGCTGACTGCAAAACATCAGCATTTTAGCACCTGGAGTGATATACACTTCAGCCTCCAACAATTCCTCTGCCATTTGGCTGTACAACAAGGGGAACATATGTTTTGTTTTGTTTTTAAATAAGGAAAAAAAGAGAGATATTTTTATAGCTTTATATGATACTAGATTATACTGGATTAATGATTTACAGTATAGCCTAAGATAAACTCCACTGAAATAATATTTTCTCTATATCATCCCCAGACGTTTTAAGTCATGTGCTTTATAGCTAACTACCAATTTCATGGAAGAACACTAGTCATATCAATGATTAATTCTAGTTCATTTTATTTTATTTGGAGACGCTCATGGGCAAAGATGTATGAAACTGGCCGTGAGATTAACCATGTTTGAAATAAAGCTACAAAATCTAACATTATTTAATGTTTCGTGTTATTCTGCACTACGTCTAAGTGCAGAGCTAAATCAAATTAGTTGAATGAGTGGGGCATGCAATTTTAGGCAAAACAATCCCAGACATTCTCTTGTGAGCAGGGGCTGAGGGTTTTTTTGGGTCTGTATAGGTACTTTGCACAGTGGTGTCTTGATCCCAGGCTAAGATTCTATGTTTTAAACACAACAAACAAACAAACAAAAAACCCCTCTAACATAATCTAGAAGTACTAGAAGTACTACACTGAGAGAGGGGAGAAAGAAGCAGGAGAAGCTCTGCTGTTTGATTTAAAGAAAGAAAAAAAAAAAGCCTCAGAGGATCCAGTCCCAGTTCCATCCAGCCTTCCTTCCAGTACATATCTCCTCCTCTGCCCTCAATTTTCCTGTCATTGTATTTCTCGTTGTTACTAATTCTTGGTCCCTTCTTCCAACAAAATAGAGCCTAATGTTTAAAGGGATGGCAGCGCATGGAAGCAGTCAGGTATTGGAGTTGGGAGAGGAGAGGCTGCACAGCATCTTCAGGCTTTTGGCCAGTTTGGTGGGAAGCCAGCTTTCAGCTCCTCCCTGTGGTGGCAGGATATAAGGAGTGTTAGAAAGCTGGGAAGGGGGTGAATTTCCATCTGTTTAGGTAAGAAAGCTGTGGTGTAAGGGAAGGCCTGTCTTCACATTATCCATCAAAAGCACCTTGGATAGTATGTCTGTCTTGCATAATTTAGAAAAACAAAGTCAGATACTGTAAGGCCAAAGTTTAAGTTAGGTTAAAAGAAAAAAGAAAGGAAAAAAAAAAGGAGGGAGGAGTTAGTTTCAGTAAAACTGAGCCTTGAGCTATGCCCCCAGCGTAGGGAAAAAGCCTTGCTTGCTTCACAGTGACAGAGTTCAAAGGCTTTATTTTGATTGCATTTTGCTTTTCTCACTCAATTGAAAACATTAGTTCTTTTTATTTAATTCATGAGAAGCATGCAGAGAAAAAACTTTGAAACCTCACCATTAATTGCCTGCTTTTGTTTTTTCAACCACATCGTCTGTTACTCGGGAGAAACCCTCCTGGTGACCAGAAACTTTCCAGAGCAGGCCAGAAGCGTGGTGCACGTGAACAAGCTCTCTTTCCTGAAATAATGCCAGAGAATAGAGAGTTTGTGCAGTCTGGTATCTTGCATCCATCTTGCTTATGTGACCTTGCTGAAAGACCTGTTCCTTGGGTCAATGTCGCTGTTTCTTCCTTCTTTCCCGTTGGGATTCAGGAAGGTATTTAGTCTGCTGTGTTTGAGTTGTGTGAGTCCTCAGGATTCCCAGCCTGCATTGAGCAAAGCCATCTCCAAAGGCTGGGTCACCATGAGGCTGCCATATTTGAGTATCTTCCTCAGGTGGTTCTGGTAGGGAAGCATGCTGTTAAACAGCAGGACTTGCAAGGCTGTAGCTGTGTATCCCAAGCAGTGTCTATGCCCAGTAGCAAACACAAGTTCAGACTGAGCAAAATTTTAATTGTCTTAGCAAAAGACACCATTGCAACACTTGCTTTAAATCACAGGGAAATAAATGTCAGAGTTACAAACCCTCTCCTGCTTTCTCTCACATTATTGTCTCACATTATGTGCTGTATTTAAAGGTTACACTGGCTAGTATCTGTAACTTCTATGAATTAGGAACAGCGAGATGAGATTTTAAATTACTTGGCTTTTGAGAGCTAGATGTTCTTCTGATGAGTTTATATTTACTGTTTGTGATCAAAAGAGATAATAAAGCAGTATTTCTCATGATAGTTGTATGATTTAGACCCTTTGTTAATAAAATGGTTTAATTTTATGAATGCTTAGGAGATATTTTCTACACAACTCTAATAAATAAATGTGCATTTGCATTTATGAACGTGTGACCTGATTTTTAGTAATTGTCTCTTTCTCTTCATTAAAGCCTCTGACAGATAAGGCAGCTAAAGAAGTTTTTATACGAGCCTTAAATAAGGGCCGTCTAACTTCAAGTCCCTAAAAGTAGTCAGATGTTTGGTGAAAATGATGAATTCTGGGGTACTGATTCATGTGATCCGAAAAAGCCATCCATTTCCTGATTCACCTTCATATCTTCTCCAGGAAAAAAAGGAATATTTTACAATGAATACCTGCAGTCAAACAATTTTTCTGTGTGTGTTTTTCTATCTTTCAGCCACTTCCCTGAACTGATACTTTCAAAATGAAGAGGAAAATAGGAGCGAGAACAACAAACAAAGAATGAAGAGGAAAATAGGAGCGAGAACAACAAACAAAGAATGCCTTGGAGAAATCCAGTCCGAAAGTTTGAGGAGGAGAAATAACAGGAAATATTAATAACTCTAGTCCCTTAAATAGATCAGAATTTGGACTGAAATTATGAAAACTTACTAACCTAAGACATGAGCCCTATTACATTATATTAATATGTAATAAAAATATTAGCATGTTTTTCCCTCTACTTTGGATGATAATGTATTCTGATGCCTTACACAACTTTCATATATAGACTAATTTAAGTCTTTGCTAGTTAGCCCCAAGACACCTCCTTAAAGTAAGCCAGGATATATATTAGCAATCTGTGAGTTGCTTCTCTCTGCCTGCAGGTCCGTAATCTTTGATTCCTGTGTTACTACATCACCCAGCAGTACAGGTGGAATTTGGATTAAGAGCACATATATATGACCTTATCACTGCCAGACAGTCTAATGCACAAGATATAGAGCTCATCTAGACTTCAGGCTTTTGTGCTGGCCTTTTTGGGCCTTTTTGTAGAGAGGTTACTCAGTGTAATTCCTGTCTTCATAGAATTAGGCCATCACAATTTTTAGATGAAATCTTAACCAGCTGTGTAGACCTCATACTTAGGCAACATTTCTGTGACACTGATCTAGCATTAGGAGCTCTAAATCAAGTTTACCCCGTGAAAGCACACTGAGCAGGCAGCGAGGCAATAGGGCATGAGGAGCGACGGTGGAGGTATCCGTGCACAAGAGTTTCATAGTAAATTCTCCAAGCAGGCCAACCCCTAAGTCACTTTTTAAAAAGTGATTTAGCTACACCAGAGCAAACCTCTGTGTGAACATTCTTGTTTTGCTTTGAGCATATCTTAAAACCACTAAAAAATGCATGTAAATTAAACTGAAATGAACAAAAAAGACTCATCAGAAAAGGGTCTCACTGACTGTCTGTAATGGGAGTTCATTTACCCTTTCAGGTAAATGCAGCCAACGTATTTATGTGACCAAGATCTTGCTCATTCTCTGCCCTTTCACTCTCTAAGACTCACAGTGAACAAACTAAGCTAGAAGTACTTGTCAAGAGGGTTTATGTATGAAGTAAGACAGTCAGGAGCTTAACAAGATACATAACATATTACAATAGATTCATTTTTCCAGCTGTACATTCCCTATCAGATCAGATCATTTAGTAGCAATGATAAAAGTTACAATTCAAGTGATATTTTCCTTAGTTGCTCCTACACTGTGTTCTGTTTTCTGTTGGGAAAAAACTAGATGGTGTCATTTACAGCGAGTCATTTTAGTCTGGGGTTGTTAAAAACCAAAATGCCTAACAACTTGAAAGTGGCTGTAGAAGTAGTATCGGGCAAAGACAAAAGAGAAAATAAATTAAAACTAATGAGTGTTTATCACTGAGAAACTAAAACAAAAAAAAATACCAAAACCCTTCTGAATTTATCTACTTTGCTAATTTTACTTGGATACTAAAGCACTCCCCTCATAGTCTGGTCTTCTGCCCCATCATCAGTCTAATTCATGTCAGACCAGAGCAATAGGAGTGTAAGGAGGTGCCTACATCATCTGAGACCTGAAAGGAAGCCCAGCAAAGTTTTTGTGCATCTCAGCTGGCACTTGTGTATTGAGCAGTGCTGTTCTGCCTGTCTGCGTTCAAGGGCAAACATGTAAGTGTCAAATATACGTGAGGGAGATCTCCCTACCAAGTGCCACTTACAAGAGCAGATGCTGTGGGCTGTGAATTAGGAACAGTGGACATTGGTCTCACATCATGCTGTTGTTAATACCCCTGTTTGTAGCTGATCACTGCCCCACATCCTTCCCATATAGTACCCGATTGTCATTTTTAAAATGTTTTTTCAAAAGTCACCTATAAGAAGCACCAAAAATCTGTGCCAAATCTGTGTTGAGCTGAACTCTCTACAGTCGCACCTTTGGCCTTCATGCAGTGCTCTGACCCAAAGCGATGCTCAAACCAAAGGGATCCCACCATTTCCCAAACAACGGTGAAATTTGCTAGCAAAGTATAGTGCATCTGTTTATTGCAGTGGACCATTTAAAAGTGTACAGCTATTTTCTACTATAAGTTGTTTTTTCATTCAAATATCCATAAGTCAGCTTGCATTGTGACTTTGTCAGTTCAGAGTGTAAGGAAGATGATGTTCCTTGATGAGCAAAAGTGGGAAGCAGTAGCATTACAGGAAGATGGCGTTAATATGCACTTGGTGATCGTAATTCCAGTACTACTTAACATTTGAGCGTTTGACTTATTGCCCTTAGCATTCTGTTAATGTCAGGTGTTTGATATAAGTTTGATTATTAAATTTGTGTCCCTCTTAATTCTTTCCATATCATGAAATAGTTACAATTATTGAAATTATTTAAATCAGTGTCATATTAAAAATGTTTTTATTGTTTTTACTTGTATTTTACTTAATAAAAACAGCTCTATTTAAAATATTGTGGGTTAATTATTTGGCTGGACACATGAAAACATGTAAGAGATTTTGCTGCATGAGGGAACACCTAGTCTGAGCCAGCTCCAAGAAACCAGAATTTGACTTTTGAAACCTAAAATTTCATAAAGCAAGCCTCATTGCAAAACATGTAGCAGGAGGAGGGATGTCCAGACATGCTATCAAAGACCAAGAGCCAGTCTTTGCAGTTAGCCCCACTTCCACCTGGATTACTAAGGTTTTTTACTACATAATGAGACTCGGGGGGGTCATCAAAGAGAATGGGTTAGAGGAAGGAAATTGAAACCGATGTTAACCTTCTAAGTAAGTCCAACATCATGCTTTAACTGCTACCAGAAGACACCAAAAGGAGACCAAGACTGTAATATCCACATGCCTTGAAGTACCTCTTGTCTCTAATGGGCATTCTCAATTCAGAGCAGAAGCTGAGGGCTTGCGGCAGGGTCGGTGTGTGCACTGATGGTGCTATATAAACAAAATAAGGCCATTCACTGTTGGTCCTTTCATCAGCCATATGTTTACAAAGACTTTAAAGGCTAAAATTTTAAAAATAGTTATAGCATGACAAAACTGTGAATGAAACAATTTGCATTAAAATACCCAATTTCAATCGCATTTGGCAGCTGTAGGCAGAGATTCTTATATAAAAGACAAGAGCGGGTAAAGGCTGAAGTACATAGGAACTACATGGCTAGCGCTATCTTTTTTGTTCTAATAATCACTTCCTTCTACTACTGAAAGGAGAATGTTAATAATAGGACTCAGTCAACAAGTGGAAAAAAACTTGAATTATCTCAAGAAAAATAGGAGAAAAAAATAACATGCATCCAACTACAGCCAAAAGCCTCCATGCCTGCCAGCATTCTTGACTTATCACAAACACAGGCTATGCATTATGCTCCAAAGACACAGCAACTTGGACCACTAGATAGGAAGTAATTCTAAAGTTAAGGACTTTTCTGAAGAAAAATCTTCCCAAAGCTATTCATTTTGAGCTCTTAGTAAAAGTAGATAACTAGCACAAAGGAAGAGACATGTTTATTCCAAAGTGTGTACACATAGGAGAAAAGCAACCAGTAACTCAGCATCATAGATGATTGGCAGCTTCTGGTTGTAGCATGATAAATCATTCAGCAGAAAAAAAAAAAAATCTGACACATATTCATTAGCACCAGATTTCTCCATGAGACAGAAGCAAATGAAATGTCATAGCAGCTGCACGTGGGAACAAGCAGGTCTGTGAAAAGGTCTATGGAAGCCTGGTTTCCCTAGGCTGTGTCTTATGTCTGAATGGTGAAACTCTCAGATCCTCCTGCTTTCCATATGCTGGGAAATGTGTGAACTATGTTCCTCCATTCCTCACGTTCTTGCTGCTCTCCCCATGTCCTCTGGCCTCCTGCCCTCCCAACCTAACCCCCCAATCTGGCCAGTCACCTGGGCAGGGGAAAGGTGTGATGCTCAGGCTACAGCTTGATACAGGGTGCTGGCTGATGGACCAGTGGACTAATGCTGACCATTAACTACCATGCACACTGCCTCTAAGAGGCTGGCAGGGGCAAAAAATGTGTTCTGTGGTCCAGATGGGACTGTTCAGTGATTTCAAAGACTATTAGGGATTGACTGATAACTTAATCATAATTTTAGGCAACCAGGCTAAAAACTGAAGTTTTTAAAATCCTGACATTGTATTTTATGAAGCAACTTCTTCATTGTGGGATTTTTTAAATTAGATAGATTTCTGAAATTAGAGCCAAAGAAGCAAATATTTGCATGTATACACAAAGTGTAATGAAAAGCCAGCGAATAAATATGTTCTATAGTTATCTTTGCTCTTTCAATGTTTATTTAATTCACTCGATTTTTCTTCTTCTGATTTGTGAATCATCATAGTAAAAAGAGGGGCAACAAGGCCAAGATATTTTTAGAGGATAATCACATTTAGATACTCTCCTTTTTAAAAAGAAGTGGTCTCAGTAAGTCATCTCACTTGGAGGAACTAAGCAGAGAGCAGCTCCAAAAGACATATCAGATGGTCAATATTTTTGCCTTTTTACTGGCTCAGGGAATCCAGTGTAGGAACTCGGATTCGGTCTATTTGTATTAACTGGCAGTTTTCTAAACTATTCATGCTGTTAAGTTTTTTCTTTTAGAAAGAGAATTGGAGAGATGTTCTATTGTTTGAGGCAAAAACGCTATGAACTGAAAAAGTTCTTTATGGTCATAAATGCTTTCATTCTGCTGCTGTGACCAAAAGCAATGCAAACGGATAGAATACTATCATTTATATAATTTTATTTTGAAACATCAGAGGAAATTACAAAATTAACATAACTTCCAAATGCTTCTACTCAACGTTTAATGACATTCCCAGGGTCAGCAGGCGTGGAGCTGCCATCGGGAATGTCTGGACATTCTTTACCGCAGATTGTCAGGAAAAGCTTCCCACTGTTCTGACTCAATGGGATCTTTCTTCCTCACTAGAGCGTCTGTAAACATTCTGAAGTTTTGGTCAACAGTAAATTCTTGGCAAAGATTTTTCTGACTTTACCAGGAGCAAGAATGGATTATATCATTTATAGGTTGATACAACCAAAAGCCTTTTAAGGAAATGAAATGCCTACATTTTCTTGCACACCAATGAGAGAAATTAGAGAAAAACTAATAGATACTGTAAATAAACAAAGCTCAAATCTCTTGCTGTACTTACTGACATCTTGCAGTACAGTGCAAGTCTTAAAATCGCCACAGCATGAAAAAGTACCCTTTAAGATTGAATCACTTACGTTCTGCTTGGAACTCTTTATGAAGAAATGCACAAAACAAAATCCAAACATATATTCTGTATATCAAATATGACTGAGAAATCAGCAAGGAAAGACTTAGAGGGTGGCAAAATACTCTTTGGATTTCTTAGTTAAGAACATGACAGCAAACCAGAGTTGTCTTTTCTCATTTTAGATTATAACTTTCCTTTCAGTTCTAAAATTCAGATCACTCATTCAAAAGTACAAATATCTAACATATATCTTATGTTTGGTAACTATGCAACATCAAGAGTATAGGTTTTTTGATCTATTTAAGAGCACAACAATACTGGTTACTGATGACACTGCACTTTCATCCATAAATATCATACCTTAGGAAACCAGAAAAGAGTTTATCTCTATGCATTTACTCAGTGGTTAGCACATCACGACTCTGGTTTGGCTTGGATCTACCACTGGGCCTTACTGTTATATATAAAAAAAATGATAACAGCTTTTCTGTTTGATGGAAGTTACATACTGTGATTTTCTGGGGAGGCTGTTAAAAATAAACTCTACAAATGTGATGGGAAAAAGCCATAGGTGTTCAGATATTAGGGACATGTACAAAGATCTGAGAGTCCTACAGCAGGACCTAGGAATGGAGTGTCTAACAATATCGAATTAAAATGTCCTTAAGGTTATATTTGGTTTCTCCAAAATTAATCACCTGACAAATATATGTCTTTTCTAGGTAATTGTTTTCTCCTTTTTCTTGCAACTCTTTTCCTTATAACCGAAAATAAAGTGCTGAAGGAATGAACAAGTCTTACTGATTGTTTTTTTTCTGGTAAGATGATAAATGAAAACACATTTGACTAAAGCCTGTGGAAAATATAATTTGTTACATCACAGCAATCACTCAGCATGGGTACAGCTGGGTTTGACGATACCAGACCCTGCTTCTTGTAAAATGAATAGAAATGGCCTCAAGGAAGGAAGGGTAAATGAAGAAGGACTGATGGCTTGTGGGCTCAAAGTAGTTTGGGTCATCAGGAGCTAGAAAGGAATGTTTTAACTTGCCAAGGGAATGTTTTAACTTGCCAATGAATTATTATTCCAGGGCCAAGGCAGAAAAGTGACGGCCGAATTAATGTCTCATGTCTCATTTCAAAAACATTTGTTGTCTTTTACTAAGGTCCTTTTGGTTATTCCAGAATAGAGAAGGGGAAAATGTTGTGCTGTGTATCTATGTATCACTTAAGTCACTTTCTAAAAAGAATAATGAGAGCGTAACAAGAATTAAACATCAGATTTTCAACAGAGCTTGCCATAGGCTAACTTCAATTCCACCCACTTAAAAAGAAGCAGTACATCACTTCTAAAAATCCATCAATGTCCTACTTGTTTGTGTTACTTAATTCAAAGTCACCATATTAGAAAAGCTCCATCTTGGAAAAGCCCAAGAGCCTTGCACCAGTGTGTGGATCAAAACAGAAAAACATTTATCCCTCCAAACATTTGTTACTGATAGCATAAAGCTGAAAGTGTAGTGGAAGCAAAACAGCTCCAGTGCAAACAAGGCTGACTCCCCCAGCACCTTGCCAAGGTGTCAGCCACTGATGCTGGACTAGGAGCTCAGATACTGCCATTGCTTTGGAACCTCTTTTTAAGCTGATCTCTAAACACTGGTTGAACAAGCGTACAACAGATTGCAAGTTCTTCTGCAAATAGTAACATCAGAGGACAACATTAAACAAGAATCGTAACTGCTTACAAATCTTCCCCTACAACATCTCCTGATCTGTCTGAGAGCTGGAAGATTGCAGACTTGAAGCGCAGCAAAGCTCAGGTCCACAGTAGAAAGCCAAGAACAAAGAAGGAAAGCTGGAAAAACTTCACAGGGTGTATTCATTAGTGTTCACTACTTCCATTTTGTGTTTAGGGCTGGAGGATTGCTTGGTGTGAAGGAGAATAAATTAAAAAGAAGCAGAAATTAAAAGCAAGCAGATGGGGAAATTAAGTAACGTACAAAAAGAGCAAAAGGTAAGGAGAAAGTCAAAAGGCAAAAATACGCCACTCTTCATTTTGTCAACAAAATAATAGCATATTTTCTCAGAACTATGCCTGAAATCCAACCATCCTTTCCCAAACAATATTCAGGTAGTCCCTCCACTCAAAGCACTCGGATTCTTTAGTGTAAGAGCTAGAATTAGGGCAATGGTCCATCTAGCCCAAGTACCATGTCTCTGATGTTCACCAATATTAAATGCTTAAGGAAGAGTTTAGCAAGGCAAACATACAGCTGGCCATCAGTGATTTATGAATTACAGACATCCAGTGATACAAGATCTTAGCACACTTACACAGCCCTTCATAGACCTGTGTTTCCATAATTTATACCATCACTGACTTCATGCATCCACAGCATCCTAGGGTGAGGAATGCCACAGATGAGCTATGTTTTGAAAAGGTGCACTTCCTTTTGTTTTGAACATCTTCCTACCTACTCTCCCTGGTCTTTGTATTATAAGACACAGTGACTAGTCATTCCCTATTTGCCTTCTCTAGACCTCATATAATTATTTGAATCTCAATTTTCTGTCTTCTCAGTCTCCTCACTTAGGTGGAGGGACCGTGCTTAATTTATATAGTTCACATGGACAAGTGATTGCATAGGGCTGGTCACCTTGCCACCACTTTTTTGGATGTTTATCACATCTACTATATTCTTTTTGAGACAGGAGGAATCTGAACTGCAAGCAGCACTTCAGGCTTAGGCATGCTGTGGATTTATATAGCATTAAACCTCATATAGAAGCAATAGGAGTTTCTCTGGGTTGCTCTCTATCCTTTTCTACTAATTCCTAACATTCAGTTCTATTTTTGATCAACACCAAGAGCTGGGCTGAAGTTTCCACAGAAGTAGCTATTTTAAGTCCAGTATCTTGTTCCTGACTAACAACAGCAACTTCAGAATCCATTACTGCTCATGCAAAGTTAGAGTTGTTTCCTTCTGTGTGCATTCCATTACATTTACTTACATGGAATTTCATCTCCCCTCCTATCATCCACTCACCCTGTGTTCTGAGGTCTTTCTAAAGCATTTGTAGTTGCTCTTCATCTTTGCTACCCAAAATAACTTGATATTGTCAGTACGTGCTCAAGTGCCTCTTGGACTACATGAAGAATAACAGATGAATTTTCATCACATCGTATTAAAAAAAAATGCTAAACTTATTTTATAAGCACTTGAGCAAAGTGCAACAAAATGCTATACCTACAAACATAGACAGTATTCCACCCTGATCTTTGACAGAGTTGGGAAAAAAATCCACAAAAACCATCAAGATTACCACCTTTACACCGAGGGTTTTGATTTCCAAACAATTTTCTATAGCTCGGATACATATATTGATGAACAGCATCAGAGACTAAGACATTATTACAAATTTAGTTCAAAGTTATCATTTTGAACTGTAGGTTTAAGATTCAATGATGAATGCTGACAAGAACTTTTTGAGCTCGATGTCATGACCAAAAAAAATCCAAGCCAAAATTACAACTGGCATTCAAGTGTTTTAAACAATGGTCAGATAGTGAATCTGATTATTTCTAGAGCTCTGCTGTGGTTACTTAGGAACCGCAGAAATGTCCCAATGAAAATCATTAAATGTGAATGCACAGTGCCAGACTAGCTCACAGCTTGCATCAGTGCAACTCATTTCAGCTCCTAGTTACAGCTGTAACTGGCCACAGTTTAAAATATACAAGGAACAAATGATTAAATGCCTTTGGTCAATATGTGCTAAAGATATTAAAATTTCATCTAGGAGATTTCAGAAATCTCCTAGATAATAGGTTGGGCAGTATTTCCACATTCATTTTATTCCTCATTTCAACCAAGCAAATAATTTATTAATAAGTTACATTTATATAAAAATGCAATTCCCAAAGACCCTTTAGATACTGAGATAAATGAGGATAGCTAACAAGAGGGGTTATGATGAAAAAGAGTTGATGAAGTCTTTTGTGGAAAAGCTTGGTTAGATTCTTCATATAATAAGTTTCTCCAGCTTCTGAATACATTGAAAAAAAAAAAGGAATCGTAAAAAGAAACATTAAAAATTGTAAAAATGAGAAGAAAATAGAATAGAATAGTGTTGAAAACAAACAAAAAGCAGGATTAATATCTTTTCAAGGCACCTGATTCTCTGCTGATAATTCCTAATTTTAGGGCTCAGCACCTAAATGCAGCTCAGCATTTACGGTGAGCCTAACTGCTGTGTTATTCATCTAGTAAAACTCCAGTTAAAAGTTATTATTAGTCTAGTTATAATAATACTAATATATACAGCACAAAATATACAGAAAAATCTGATTTATAATAATATTTGTAAAACTGATATTCAACAAAGTTTACTAAAACCTACCCCTCTTCTCTGGTGTCATGATCACTCTTCTTGTTTCCCTCTAGCTCCTCAGGTTGATGGCACCAGGCTTCCTCAGACAAGAAAGGATGTCATAGCCAGTTATCAGCATCCCAGGTTTTTACTCAGGGTTAGGTCAATGCTGCTGAGTGGGAGCATCTTCCCAGGGGTCTCCATAGGGCTGTTTTAATAAGTTTTCCTATCATAGCCTGCCTCCTTCTCCCTGCTTCCCAGGCAAAGTTTGGGTGCCACAGGCTGCCATCCTCCAGCCCCATTGTCTCAGAGGGGTTGAGTTTTTTTTCTGGCAGTGACTTTGTTGAGGTGCCAATCCCCTGCCCTGGACACTCCCAGAACAAAGCCAACACAGGGAAGACACAGGCATGTGATCACTAGGCAACTGCGTCACGGCTGAAACCAGCTCTTGCCAAGACAGGGCCAGACCCTTGCTGAGATCCTACACAGCCAGCTGCCCACGAAGCCTCTGGCCTTGTGCTAGTGATGGCAAAAAAACCCCCATATTTACTGGCCTACATGTTAATGACTACAACAGTTGGTATGTATGGCCAAGCCTTTCAAATCATATTAGATGTAAAAAAGTGTTAAATATCAGTGAAACCAACACATATAATACTGGATTTATAAGAGCATTTTAAAAAGTGAAAAATACATACTAGGTCTCCCACTTTGAGATTTTCATGGACCTTCAAGTCTGCATAAACTTGGAAGAGATTGTAAGAAACTATTAGAACCACCATCCCAGCCCTTAGCAAAGTCAGCTGTACCTAGTCTTAGTACCTGCTTTTCTTGGGAGACATGTATCTGTTCCTAAAAAGATCCAGTGGAGAGGGCACCACAGCCTTCACGCATTACTACCCATATTATTGCAGTTTTTTGGTGTTCCTTTACCTAAATAGCCCTTGTAACAACATACATTGACCTCTTCTTTCCCTGATTGCAATGGAGAGCAGTTAATTTTCTCAATTTTTCAGCTAGCTTTAATGCTTATGTAGACAGTAATCATACTTTCTTTTTTTTTTTTTAATGTAAAAAAACGTATTTCCTTCATCATTTCCTCATAGGTCACACTTTCTACACTTCCAATAGTTATTGCTCCTCTCTTCTTGATTCTCTTTCATCTCACCTACAAACCCAATTATCATCTTTATTTGAAGGATCTCAGATACTGCTTCATTCCAGACCTCTCTTCCCTTACCATAAACATTACCTTCATTGCGTAAGAGCAAGGCATGACTTGCTGACATGCCCTTGGGAATGCCTGGCTGCCATCTCAAGTTCAGTGTAGATAAAACAGCTCTCGGTCTCACCTTAGAGCTGTTTCTTCCCTGTCTCCTCTCCAGATTCTCAAAGGATTCTTCCCATCCTGCCAATCTCAAACACTTGTAACCTGGATGCCAGGTTTAATTTAGACTTTTTGCTATGCCTGCAGAACCATCTCTAAAACTTGGCCTTTTTCATCCACTCATGCTGTTAAAATTCTCATTAAGGTCACAGTTATTTTACAGCTCACTTACTGCAACATCTTGGCCCTGACAAAGGCATTTTTGTCCCAGGCGCATCTATTTATACACTACTGCCAAGACTGTCTTCAAAACCTATCGCTTCGATTAGCTCATGTAGCTTTTTGCATTTTTGACAGTTCCTTTCACAATAAACAGAAAAAAAAAATCATTTTTAAGACATTGACAGCTATTCTCGTTCTGAGATTCATTTTTCATTTATTATCTAGGGATGAGGTTCAAGCTTTAATTAGTCCACATGTTGCCCATTTGCTCATTTGTTCAAAAATGCTACCCCTCAAGCCTATGTGGAGCTCTCCATAAACATGCATAACTTTAGACTTTTCTTTTCCATGCCCCCTTCATGCTCACTTCTTTGCTCTAGTGCCTAAAAATCCCCCCCAAAACCAAACTGATAATGATTCATGTGCTAGTGTGTGGAACATAAGCCTATTTGATTGACATTGTCCCATAATCTCCCTGTACATACTGGCTGGTCTTTATTTTTTTGTCCTTTGTTATGGACGGACAATAACCTCTGTTGTGTGTAGTGAGTGCCCTATCTGTGTTGCAGGTTTCTAATAACAATAATGTTAAAAAAATTAATACTTACATTGTATCATATGGAGGCTGAACTGATCCAACCCAGGAAACAAATTCCTCAGCTAGGATCTTGCAACAAATAATTGTAGTTTAGAAAGTTTAGAAAAGCACAAACCTCTGCCAACATTGCAACATATTTGTTCTCATTAGAGTTGCAGAGGCAGTAGTCCTGCTAAAACTAGTATAATTATATATAAATGATGTTGGCAGACTTAATAAAATATGTCAGAAGGACAGAACCAGATGTTTCCTGGACTGCATATCCTCAGTAGGTTTTACACCATCAGCTTGCAAATAAAAGTGAAGGCCTTTTTAGTGAAGTCAGTTTCTCTTTTCTTCCTGGAAAGACCACCTGTTTTCTCATATGGTACAGGAACTAGTACCTCCGTTACCAATTAAGTTTTCAATCACTCAGGCCTTCTAGGCAATTCTGCTAGTCTGACTTTGTCCATTTTCCATGTTAAAAATACCAGGCTTTGTTTGTACCTAACTCTACATATTTCCTTAATCCTTTAACTTAGGGTTAATATTTTAACTCATTTGTGGTTTCAATCCTGCCTTCAAAACTTAAAAGCTGTAGCCTATTTACACAACTTTTATTCCAGCTTTTACCTGTAAATACGATATGTCTTGTACAAGAAGTGTTTAAACATGTCTATGCTACTAAATAGGAGCCTGCTTATATTTGCACAGGTTTTTTTTATCTCAATACTCCCAGTTCCCCACGCTCTTCTTACGCTTACTTTTGCAGGAACTGCATTAGCCTGGATCTAGTGGGCATGCATTGCAGATTCAGGCTTTTGTTTAAAATGCATCTGACCCCTTATATCTTACTCATACCCTGATATCTTACTCATTATCTCTGCCATGAAATACAGTTTTTCTGTTCACAGTCTCATATAACTTCCATTATCTATGTTTTCTTTTTTATTATTCCTCAGACTGTAATACTTCAACACACACAGAGAACCCTTTACAATTTTTCGTATAATGACATAACCCTGAAACCCATTTCTCCCAGGTTAGGATTTCCTAGAAGCAAACGCATATCCTTTACTGATAAAAGTAAATGTACACCAGGTATTCTGCATCACAAAGAGGAATACTAGTAATTAGGAAAAACGACAGTAAAAATAAGATGTTGAGGAGTTAGGAAGCATAGGTCTTCCAGCACATATCACCACTTAAACACATAAAAATCTCCAGAAATTTTACTCTAGAGCATTAAGAAAGAATTGACTCATAAGGAGGGAGGTACAAGCCCCACTTATGATGCACACTGGGAATGTTTCTTCTTGGTAGCCATTTCCTGACTAAGTGGCCAGTGTCATGGTCTGGTTCACATTGCACTGATTTGGCTTTCTCAAGCACTGAAGGCTCAGGGTTATATCTATTTCATCTCAAGTTACATAGAAAATCTTGCTCTCTTTTGTTTATAGAGGCTGAGATGAACTTACAGAAATCCACTAGGTACGACTGCCTCAGACAAGTAGAAGCTATTAGGATCAAGGTAGTTGAATTCCTTCTGCTTTTTCTTACACTCTGGGTAGAGGATCAGAGGAAACTCATGCATGAGACCTCATTCCTAGTATTTGCAAGCACTCTGAGATCAGACCCTTTCGGCAGAAACAAAAAACAAGAAAAAAAAATCTGAGCTGTTTTGATAGTGAGTAGGTCTTTAACTGGACTTATTCACTGTTAAAACATTGATCTAAGGATAGACCATGAAAGAGAGCATTTGAGACTGTTGAGAGATTGTCTCCTGAAAAAAAACCAAAACAAACAAACCTATACACGGTTGCCAGACATTGGTTGGGAAAATAACGAATGGGCTTTTCCATGTTTGCCCACATAATGACTTAGAGATGTATTGTCTGGGAACATCTGGTCAATGGAAACATTTTAAGGAAGAAGGAATGGCTTCCAGGTTACCCTGATTTCCTTGTCTTCCACAATGTTCATCATCATCTCCATCTGGGTTCATACAGGAAGAATCATCCAATGGTCCCAGTGAGCAACCCTTTATATAAACTAGTAATAGAGGTTTTGTGAGAAGGATGCATCTTTATGAACATCCTCAGTTTAAGCTGAGATAGGAGACATACATAGCTGTTTGACATTCCACAGCTTGATACACCAACCTCTGCCAGTTCTGTAACGGAGGAAGGATGACGTCTGGCTTCAGGCAGTGCATAAGTGCAAGCTGACATGTGGCATAGCCGTCTGAAACAGTCTGAAATCTGTAGCTGACAGATTTATCTTGAGGTTACAGATTACTGTCCAGATGGACTGGAAATCTCTCCTCTGGAAGGTGTGCAATTTCTATTTGCAGCCCATTTGAGCTCCAGTGAGTGACAATTTGCTTCAGTTTCTCATCTGATTCAGCTGTTTGTAACGAAGATTAAGTTCAAGGACTGTAGTGTTGTCCTGAAAGCTACGGTTTTGAGTAAGTAGTTGAACAGACATAACTGCATTAACTCCATATGCAGAACTAGTTGGTGAACACTGTCTGTATACACCCTTAGCACTGGGGAAAGGCTGAATATTACTTTGCTGTGAATAACAGATATTTTATCGGGAAAGAAAGAGTTCACAGTATGGAAGCATGCATCTTAAAGGAAGATAAAAAGTGTCCTAAAGGTTTAAAAAAAGAGAGAGAGAAAGAAAGGAATGCAATGTTACTGTCTTGAGTCTTAGGCCATCCAGTTTTCTCAAGTCAAGGGCAGAAAAAATACTTTCGTTTTTATTTTGGAGAAATTAATTGTCAGTAGTAGACTTTTTCCCTTAATTTCCAAAGGTCTTCCCTATCAATCAGATATGCAATAAAGGAAAGTTGTTTTTTTTCCACATGCTATTCAGGAAAGACATCCATGAAAAGGATGAAAAAAAGCCACAAAAACAATGTGTAATTGATGAGAATACCCAAAAAATATTATTTCTAGGGCCTGACTAATGATTATTCTAGCCCAAAGGTACTTATACTTACCAAAAGGTAAAAATTGCACCTGAAGACAGGGTTTGGGAAGAACTGTCACTTTCCTTTGGTGTATCAACCTTGAGCTATCTTAGTTATATCACAAATTGTTTACATTTGAAAATGATGGTAGCTTTTTAAAAGGAAAAGAAAATAATTTTTTTAAAGCATAACTGGTTAGTTATTGCACTGCAAATTGTTTTCTTAAAGCATAACTGGTTAGTTACTGCACTGCAAACAAGTAGGTGCTCTGTAGCTGCCTGGTCCTGATATTTGAAGGGCTTCCACCAAAAAAACCCCAGGATATATTTGGGCAGATATTCTTCCTAGAACTTTGCATGTCATCTCTTCGGTTGTTTATGAGGTTTATGCCTTTAGAGGAGAAAAACCTCCACTGAGTTCTCCTCTCTTCAGAACTTTTCATGAGCTCTTCATCATTATAATTATTATAGCAAATTATACGGAAAAAGAAGTAATTGTAAGGACCAAACTTCCAGCATTACTCATGGAAACTTAGATAGCCTTCAGAAAATTTAGCCTTTTACTATTTACCTTGACACTGAAATCTGTTCACATAGGCAGATGCTTTGTTCTGTCAGTAAGCAGTATTTACGTAATAATGTTAGTTTGCTAGGCATAGTTGAACGGAGATAGAGGAGTACTTTACTTATTTTGATCTGGCTTTTGGAGTTCTTTATCCCTGGGAACAGCTGTCATTAGAGAAAGCTGTTTAGCTTTCTTTGCATCTGGAATGATAGTAGATGCTGTCATTTTTAAATGACTTCAAGATGTCTTCTCTAATAAACATCACTAACTTGTCTCCAGGACCTATAATGGATTGATAATTGGTGGCCCTTTTTCTCTGATCATTGATTTTTCAGTCTTCAGGGTAGTACCAGCTATAGATGGCACCTCTTGCAAAGCTCTGAGATCAATTGGGAGCAATGTAAGAGTAGAATACTGATGTCATGGTGACTAAGATGAAGGGTTCTTAGGAGAAACTGTGGGGCAAGTCCTTGTGATTCAAGATCTCTGTCTTCTTTGTTTATTGGGTGTTCATCATCTCTGTCTCTAAAAACTTATCTGAGTGTTCTTGAAACTGAGGCCATGGGAGTATTAGGCCATTTTAATTAGCAGTACCCTGCAGACAAAATTGGAAGGAAATGTGCTTCTGCACCTTAGTAAAGTCAACAGTAAATTTACTCTGGATAGTACTGAAGAGGAGATAATTTGCACCAACTACAAATCAACTACAATCAATTTTATAATGATTATTGTAGTTTACAATGATGATGTAGCGTCTGTTTCAGTGCTGCCACTGCTGTATATGGGGACAAAAACATTATATTAAATGTAGGGACTAGAGTACCCTTAAAAGCTGAGCTGGCTGGGGAACAAGCTTCACTGGTGTTCCTACCAAAATGGTATTTTGAGATCTATTCTCAATCGTAGGTAAACAGGATATTTCTTTTTTTATTATTTTTTTTCTACCCCTCTGTACTTTCTCTACCTTAGAGCAGGAAATTCAGCACTAAGAACCAAGCCATCCAGTTTCTTGCTATTATCTGCCTTGAGAACTACATCCTTGCTGACAGCAAGAGAGAGATCATAGAAGTCAGAGATAGAAAAGCTTCAAGTTCTTACTTTTTGCTTTCAGAGAGCAATCTCATTTTGTTGTGAGTGTCCATATTTCTTTTTCCTTAAAGAGGATGACTGACAGGTGGAGCAGCTGAGTGTATTTTCCTAAAACAATGCAGACAAAAGCTCTGCCCCTCTGGGAAGAGCATGAGTCTCTCGTGTTTTGAATCCAACTTTTGAAATCACCGTGATGCAAACTATGCTGAGAATAATTATTTTTTTTAGAATTTTATAAAATTCAGAAGAAAATTGACAGACTTTACAAGGCATTAATGCCTACTGGCTTGAGAAGGACAGGTTAGAGAATGAACTACAGATTAGCAGACATTCAGAGGCAGTAAGAGGGAGTTAAATAACTGCTGTCCCTCTTTCTTTTATGTTCTCATTGGATGAAGGGCTGAAAGAACTTACATTGCTGTTCGTACACTTGAACCAAACAACAACTGTTCAAAGACTTCAGTGTGGTCTAGAGGGGCCCATGTGTAGCTAGAGTGGTTTCCATACAGATGAGCACTTCTAGAAGAATCACAGATTCTGGGTCATAAAAGCAAATGTCAAAAAAGGTCCTTCTGCAAAGTTAATAGCATCTGTTCAGACAGAGGAGGTTTAAAGCTTAGATACTTTTTCTATATCGCTGAGTTCGGCACTGACAGCTCAGTCACTGAATCAATTTTTCTTCTGATATTGATCTGACGCGTACAGACTGCTGAGACTTGGTTTGGTTTTTGTGTTTGGTTTTCGTTTTTGTTTTTTTTTTTTTTAATCTGGACAAATACTTGTTTGAAATGAAAGAAAATTTAAGTGTCTGCACTAAATGGATCTAAGAACTAGACTTGCTTGTCATTTTTACAGAATTATATAGAAAGATTGTAAAGACAGTCTGATCTCTAGTATGTATGTCCTACAGGATATTCAGTAGATAAGATAAAAGAGAGCTGAATTATCTTTCTGATGAGCTCAGATTTCACCAGTTATTTGGAAAGATAAGCATAATACATAAATGATGTGGTGCAGTACAGCAGCACACAGAAAGCACTTACTATTGATTACACCTACCCCCACCTACTACACATTTGAAAATATATAGAAAGAACTATTAAATACCATCTAGATCTAGTGCAACCTCAGTCTTAGATAGCAGATAGACATCCTCTTCCAAATGAATAGTGCCTGTAAAAGAGGTTCTTCTCTCCCAGCCTCTTGTCACCATCACCTACAAAAGTTATAGCCACTCCTTTGCTAGTGCCATAGACTGCACGCAGGTAAAACCGGCCAGGTTACCTTGGACCATTTTAACTACTTACCAGATTTACACCAGATTAGAAAAAGGAAGGTGTTGTGATTATTACAACGTTATGATATACCTGAAAAAAATATGTTTCACTTCCTCATCCCTAGTCCTTTATCTAAAAACTGATGCTTGGCATGGCCAGAGCACAAACTTCAAATTCTTTGGCCCACTCCACAGTTTCTCATTTGCCTGTCTGTGGATGAGGATTGAGTATCACATACTCCTGTGCTACTCTATTTCATCTTCAAGTCATAAGACCAAAATCTCCAACAAAGCTACATATGAGTGGGTGAAGGAGGTTGCTCTCAGGGGAGCAACATTTATTATTTTTACGTAAATAAGAAAATCAAGTATACTATTTAGTTATGGCCAAGCTTCTCTGAAATGTATTCAGTGACCCAGAACATATCTTCAAGTACTTGGACCACCTCCATCTCTCTCACTTGCCAAAACAAGCAGTAGCAACCATATATACAGACAATGGAGGAATTTCAAACCACAGTTCATACTGTATGATTGCCTTAAATCAGAGAAGGGATTTTTCATAAGCTTGCAAAATTTGCAAGGTTTATATTTTGTTGATGTAAATATCACACAGCAGACTCACAAATGAGGACATTTAACTGTTGAGTTATGCTTCTTTGATTCAAGACCATAGGACTGTTTTATTTTGCTGTAAATTTATTGCATATTTAATTCCTACCCAAACAGTGGAACAGGCTGCATGCCTTTCCTTTAGCAAAGGAAAATACACTTATTCCTTCACGTAAATATTTGTGTCTTTTCACCTATTAATGTACAACGGAATCAGGTCTGATAAATTCCTTTTAAATGAGTCTCCTCTCTTAACCAAGCTTACATAAGGGTCACACATGGCTAGCAACTGACTCCAGCAGAGGCTACTGCATGTGATGGAGGTCAGCATCAGAGACTGAAATGCCCACGTCATGGTCAGCATCTGGTTGGCTCCTTTCAGTAACTGGTCTCAGGTGTCATTTCTGGTGCAGCACATGTGGGACTTTGCCTGTGTCTGCAGCTGCAGCCAGACAGCATGTGGCATGGCTTACCAGCTTGTTGCTGACCCTTGATCAGCTACAGATTCTTTCTGTTGTGTAAATGAGACCTTATACAAAGAGAAGTTCTTGAAGAGCTTCAGTGCATTTCATCGGCATCTCACTCCAGGGGAGCAAGCTCCCTGAGGTAAGTCATTCTTATATTCTGTTCATACAGTCCAGACAGGTGTTAATAGTTAAATTCCAGAGCGATCATCACTTCCTTTTTCCTTTCTGTGGTGTCTCAGCAGGGCTGAAGAAGGGATTTGCCACTGTGCTGGAATAACGAGCTGTCTGTCTCAATCCTTTTGCAAGTCTTCCCTGATGCTGATCTTGCCACAGCTGCTGCATGACTCTCATAATTTTTAACAGGACATATTAATCTACAGCTCAAACAGAAGGATCCCTTCCCAACTAGTGTTCAAAAGAAACATTTAATCTCCTTTCACTACAAAGTACAATACCGTGATCCAAGTGGGAAAAGGTGGCATAAGAAAATGCTTGATGTATTCCATTTACTTCAAATGTAAATTGAATTTTTTTTAAAAGGCCAAATCTCACTTTATGCACATGCTATTGATTAAGAACAAGCTGACAGAGATCTTTAACAGAGGTATTGGTACAGAATTGTCCTTCACAGAGGGGATTTTCTGTAAAGGTTCTTATCTACATTCAAATCTATTCAGCTTCTCCTGGCTAGAAAAGTAGACAAGAAAGTAAGCTGTGTACTCGTCTAGCTTTTCATGCACTATCCAACAGTGGCATGGACCACATCACAAGAACTTCTGTAGTAGGAACTACAGAGGATCTTGCTGAAGTAAAGATCAACATATGCCCTTTTGTCATCCAAACATTCTGCTGGTGGTACCCTTGACAAGAGCAGATTGTGAAGCTAGTTCCTGCCAGCCTTTCTGGAAGGGCAAGCTACTTGTCTGCTTCGAGTAAGCTATCTTTTGCTCTGATGAGATACGTTTCCACATATGAAAACAGACACTTACCTGTAACATAAGTAACATAGGCCTCAGACAAGACAGAGCAAAGGATGTTATGTAGCCAGTAATTGTCATGGGAATGCTTTTTGCAAGCTGCATTGATTTTACCTCATAACATTTCACAGCAGGATGAGACAAACACTGCCTTCTCATGCACCTGTACAGCTTCTGCACTGATTCTCCTAAGAGCTGCCAGTTGTACATCAAGCAACCAGAAATGCACACATGATATTTCTGAAGCATTACAGTGCTCGCTACAGTATTCAACACATCAATTAGCTACAGCAGTTCTTGAGTAACACATACAAGAGGCCTTCAAGCTTCCTGTCAGTAAGTTGCATTTCATATCCCGTCTCCTATCTCTGTGTCGCTTTTATTCATATGCCAGTAAAATAAAAGATCAGAAAATATTAATACAAAGGGCAACAAATCCATCATTCCACAGTATATAAAGCAAAAATTAACTTCCCCTTTGTGTTGTTAAAGCGAAAAAAAAAAAAAATAGACAGAATCAGATACACTACAACGGGCTACTGAATATGGCATTGATGGCAGAGCAAGCAAAGACAGAACACTGTTGAGTCTTGAAGGACACAAGTTAGGGCATTTTAATGGAACATAGGCCTTCCTAGGTCTCATTTCGTACTTCAAGGAGATGGCAATTTGGGAAGTGGAACTGTTCATAAATGTAGAATTCTGTAAGGCATTTTATTTAGTGTCATGTGACATGCTATGCAGTATCATTTTATGCATACTTTCTTGGGTAAAAAAGAGATGAGAAACGTCTAAGAAGAGAGGGAGATTTCTAGAAATCTCCAGGAATAGCACGGAACTTTCTTTCCCTAAGAGAATTGCTAGGAAAGCACTGCAAAACTACCTTGCCTCACATTATTAAATTTTTAACTGAAGATCTGGACTGCTATAATAAAATCAGACAAAGCAAAAATCAGCAAAAAGACAAACTATAGATATTTTGTGTCGTGTAGGGTAGGTAGGTGCATGCATGCTGTGCCATGACTGTCCATGTGAGGGCCCTTGGCCCGTGCTTCAACTAATCGATGTCATGAACAGGGTAGTAAGTGTTGACTGGATGACAACTGGCTTGTAGTGCTGGCTAGGCAAGACATTCACTTTGTGTAAACTGAGTGAACCCCAAAATGAAGAGTGATCCATCATACAGAGCAAACTGAATCACATGCTCAGATCTGAATGGGCCATTCAAACAAGATGCATTTCCATACCAAGTCATCTGGCTAACAAGTGACATCAGGTCACTCTTGTGGGTGAGAGAGCACAAAAAGCTCAGCAATAACTCCCAGTGTTACACTATGCTAAAAGGACAGCTAAAGGGGAAAGCAGTGATCAGCGGAAGCAAGCTGAAATTATTTCTGACTGTGACTTTAGTGAAACTAGTATTCAGAGAGCACAACCAGTGTCAATATCTGTATTTTAAAAAGGGCTTTGAGAATTGAAGATGATCAAGAAAAGTGCCACAGAACCAGTCTGTAGTTTGGGGAAAAGGGTTCTTAAATAATTCAGACTGTCACTTCATCACAGGTGAAAAATGAAAGGGGACTTGCTCACAGTACAACTATCTTTACTGTGGAAAAATCAGTGAATACTAATGGAGCCTTGAAACTAAATGGAAAAAAAAATGTGTACTAGTGGGCAGAATCTGACATCAGACAAATTCAAAATAGAAATTAGGCACAGCTCTTACCTAATATGTCCTCTTTGGAAAAACATATACTAGTCAAGTGTAAATTTCCTCAGACACAGGTTTTTCAGATCATTAGAGGCAGAAGGTGGTGAAATTGAATGAGTTGCAATACAGGGCCATCTTACAGCATGGGCTCAGCAGGATGTGGGGATTGCACTGCAGACTGCTCAAACATTGGATTGCAATAAGTCGCATGAAACTGGTGCACATGACACATTCCTGGTTTTCATGCTGAAGGTGAGCCCAGTGAATGGGATTTATTGTGCATGGCAAAGCTTCTATATCACACACAACATAGACTCACAGCTCTGAGCTTTCTGGATTATTAAGACAGGTGTAACAGGATATACAGGAGGTGAGCCACTGTGACCCAGTGCTTCCTTCTGTCATTAAACTCTATGAGTCTATGATAACATAGTCTGAACAATACCAAATAGTGTATTTGCTACCACAATTCAGATCTGTGAAACTACTTAGAGTAGAGTAATCAGAACACTAATATTTGAAATGCTACTCAGGTTTACCTCCTTAATCCATCCTTTAAAGTCAAAACATAATTCACTTGAGGCCACCAGTGATTTTCTGAGTCAGTTAGCTTTGTTAGCATGCAGCACTCTAGGGCCTTACCTCCACCAAATTTGCTCAGTTGCTAGCTTATGCTGCTTAGTCCTGTAGTATATATTATTTGTTCCAGCATTTTTGGACATGCTAAAATATAATGCTAAATAAAATATAATAATACTGTTGAAATAAAAATGTGTCAGAAATGAACACTAAAGTGAATATTAGAGGTACTCTACATGTGAATTCTGAGAAATTTATTTCTGATGGGTCATCTGTAATTATTCAGGTACACCTGAAATCATTATTTGCAGAAAGTTCATTAACCTGTTAACGTTTCCTAACCTAGATCTTCTTTACTGATTCAGGCTAGTAATCATTCACTTATGTTTTCTTCCGTGCAGAAATATGATTGCCCCAAAGAGAATGGATGTGAGTATCAAAGGATGCTAATAATCTTTCCTGCTCAAGTTAAGTAATGCAGGTGTTGCTACCGATGTTTTATTCTTCTGCATGCCTTTTGGTGTCTCATGTAAAAGATTTTCACTGTATATGAAATACAGAATGAGTCACTTTCCCTTAGCACTTTGTGGGAAATCCTGAATACTTGGGTCAATATCACTTACACCTAGATTCTTGCACAGAAAATGAATATAATCTCTGCCTGGTTTTAAGAACACCTCACGTTAAATCTATCCAGTTAGAAATAATTTATGCATCAGCCACTGAATCTTATATATAGATTTTTATATTGTCCTAGGAAAGAAACATACTCTGGTTTCCAAATACGCAAAGCTTTGAGCCTTTGATCCCACAATCACAATAATTCTTGCAGCACTATTGAAAGAGGTAATGTAACTTAGCAGTCTAATGTAATTTAATGAACATGCTTTCACACTGTGAAAGCCTTGCTGTTTTCTATCCTCGTCGTCTGAGTAGAACCAGAGTTGGAAGAAACTGAGAAATTACAGTATTTTTTTTGCCTGTCACATTAGAAAAGCACCTGAAAAACTCAAAGTCAATTGGAATTACTGAGAGAAAGACTCTGCACATGAGCTATCATAAGAGAACTATGAACAGACACACTACGGGTGCTAATCATAACAAGGAAAATGTAACAAAGGGCACATTGTAGCAGTAGAATATGGGAGTTATGGTCAAAATGAACTTTCTGCAAATAACGATTAAAAGGTGTACCTGAATAATTACAGATGACCCATCAGAAATAAATTTCTCAGAATTCACATGTAGAGTGCCTCTAATATTCACTTCAGTGTTCATTTCTGACACATTTTTATTTCAACAGTATTTTAACACATTTCAGTTATCTGCCACTAATATATTACCACCTGTTGGGGTTGGTTAAAACAAAGTGCCCATATTCCTGGCAGACAGAATGATTTAATCTTCTTCAGATCAAATGCTCTAGTCTACCTTGCCAGGCACTATTCTAAGCCCTTGAGATATCACAGTAGTTTATATCCCAGGACATAGCAACCGTCTTGTGTTTGCCAGATGTAAGTGCTGGTAAGCCTGAGGGCTTTCTAAATGTTATAGTAAGACTTTCAATATATCTCTCTCAAATGGGAGAATATAACACACAATGGGTGTATTTAAAATTGATTCAAGAGATGAGAAGTGGTAGGCATTTTCAAAAGGGAAGAACTTTCAAGGGTGTTAGCTGTAACTGCTCAATGATGAAGACTAAAATTTAAACAGAAAATTACTTTCATACTGAACATTACGCTATTTGGCACCCAGCTACCTTCCTGTCTTGTAGAATCTGCAGCCAAGCTTCAAAAGAGAATTAGAGAGAAAAAGGTCCAGAGAAAGCAATGTGTGCAGAGGCAGTTAAATTAGCAAACATGTGAAGCTTATGCATTGGCATGCCCCCTTTCAAAGACTTTGGTTTCTTAACTCCTTAAAATAAAGAAAGCACCTACTTTTACTAAAGATGCTTAATTTTTCAAGACTTGAGTGCCTCATCATTTCCTCTAAAGCACAGGAGGAGGAAATAGCAACTGATGGTACTGCAGCTCCTCACAAAGCCCAGTTAGGACAACTCTGATCACTAGAATTCAGTAGCTCGAGCACTTATGGGAGATGTGGGTTTAAACCTCTGCAGAGGATGAAGAGGTAAAGGAATGAGGGTTTCCAACAAAGATGACCTCTTCAAATACTGTCTTACTATTTAAAATAGAGGATACTTCATCTTCTCCTTTACCAGCAGCATTTTACATGGTGATCCAAGTATGTTTTCTAATGACCTATTGGATTGGGCTGTCTGAGCAGTCAGTAAAACAATGTCTGCCTGCAGACACTGTTAGGTCGTAGAAACAGTTCAGCACTGTTAACACACGGTGTGGGGACTCAAAAATAGTTAAGAGTAGATATATAAGCACCTCTGATAATCTGTGAAGTGAGATGTAAGTACAAAGGGGATTTAGGGACCTGTAATCTGTAATGAAACTTTGAAATGCATTCAATCAAAGCATGTCCTTTTTCATAGTTCCAAATTCTGCAGATTCTCCAGTTTTTTGAAGTGTGGGTTGTATTGTTTTTTGTTTTTCCATAACAGCTAGGGAATAGGAAAAATGAAGAGTCTTTCTGAATGAACTCGTTCATAAATATGTTTGTCATTTTTACCTGTTTTGAGTTTCTAATTTGCCACATCAAACTAAATCATAATGCGTTTCACTACCAGAAGCACATAATGAGAGCAAGTCGACATTCCTGAGTCCATTTCATTCTATTTATTTCACTAGTGTTCACAGACGTGAATGACCAATTGTCTGAAGAGCAATTTTTCTCACAAAAGGATTAAATAGATAATTATATTACTGTGGTGATAACAGTGAAAGGTGCAGTATATCCTTCTGGAGGGGAAAAAGTACTTCCAACCAACGCTTTCAAGAAAATATCCTAAACAACATCCAACTGAATTTAATTAATTAATTCAGCATTCAATTTTACTCTCACTACACTAAATGAGAGCTCTGTTAGTATGCTTAATGGAGGAGGAGTAACAGGTTAGGAAGAAAATACTTCACAGAAATCATTACTGAGGCAGACACTCAGAAGAACACACAGAACTCTCCTGAAGAGTGGCCACAGGTCAGAAGACCCGATCACCTTCTCCCAGCAGCAGCTCCAGGCTTCTTTTCAGATCCTCCCTCTCTATTCTCATTTCCGTGGCTGCCATAAAGGTTGTTAAAAATCTTCTTTAAACACAGGCTGCTAAACGTAGCCAAAGAAACACAATTGAGAGATTTGACTTTTAAAATTTGGCTTGCTAGAGCAGGCTGTCAAAATTAATGACTGTGAAAGCACTGAACCAAGTTTCTTCAAGGGTGTTTTAGTTTATTTCACTGGGATTTAAAAATCAAACCATGTCTGATGAATGCATGCATGTACTGTGACTATGTGCCACTGTTTGCAAGTAATTTCAGTTTGTGTGTTGGAATGAAATCACTTACAGAGATATTTTTTAAAAGAACAAGCAGAATTGAATTGGAAATGTTGGTCTCATTTTCAGGTTTAGAGACTTGGAAAGGCTGGATTTGTCAACTTCCTGTCAGTTTGCCTGTTTATGTTGCATGAAGCAAATATGAACAGCATCATTGTTATGATGGAGAAAGGAACTCAGGGTGGTAGCAATGTCCTGGTTGAGTTGAATTATGTGGAGGACTGTAAAGTCTTTAAGACAATGTCCTGACATATCCTGAGCAGCCTTTCCCTATGAACTTAATGAGGACAAAATGTATCAACAAATTGCATGAGGAAGGGTTTAATCTGCATCATTATTTTGTGAAATTGCAAGATATTTTGGGAGCACACAAAAGGTGACTGGGGACTTAGGATGAGTCTCTCAAACCACTTTATTTGTTTCAAATGGGACAGGCTAAAGCCTGCAGAAGTCAAATGTCAAAGTAGCAAGACATGGTGACTCCATATCTCAGCAGATGCATTTATAGCAGCATCAGTGACATTTTCCAACAGAGGCATGGAAAGTATCAGTGTAGAAAAAAAAAGGCCAGGGCCCAAAGGCCAGCCACATGGGGAGTGACAATGCAGATAGTCAAATGGAAACCTGAACAAAAGAGGGCAAACAGCATTGACCAATGGCTAGCAGAGTGATCACAAGAGACAAAAAACAGGGAGATGCCATCTGCCACAACATTCACGCTGTTCTGGATGATTAAGAAGAATCAAAGTACTCCAGAGACACCGTGAGAAACTCCTATGGTCTGAAGGTGGAAAAATGGCTGCTCCCTGAACATAAGAAAGGTTGCTCTGGAGCAGCCACATGGAAGTCTCCCTCTCATGACAGTGTCTTTGTGCACATCGATATTAATTCAATAGAAAACAGAAGGTTAGACTGAGTGGGCATATTAGCAAGAGCTCCATTGTCATGCCAGGGAAATCTCTTCGATAGAATTACAGCTACCCAAGTTATGAGCCCTTAATACCTATTTTCGTATCATGTCTATTTGTATTCATATGGCTTCTCATTTTTTATTTGTCACTAAGCAGCTGCATTAAGGCTGTATTCAAAACCAGGTCCTGGCCCTGAGAAAAGTCTTAATTATTGCCATAAATCTGTGGCAGGGACTATATACCAAATTTTTTGCATCTTCTTTGTCACTTCACTTTTCTCTTTCTTTCTCTGAAGTGATATTGTTGTCTCCTCACTCTCCTGTGAGCTACTAATACCTCACCCGTAGCTGTTGGTCTCAGGAGTATCCAGGTAGACACTACTGGCCTTGGACTGTATTCTGCTCTATGTTCGTCCTTTCTGCTGGCACCACTCATTGGTCTGCTCCTCACCAATTCTGAATCAGTAATCTAGATTTTAAATTTGCACAAACTGACCAGCAGAGAGGGACATATGGAGGAAAGAAAAATAAATGTTTGCCATGGTGCAGCAGTTTTGCATAAAATTGCCTCTTACACTCTCATCGCCCAGCTACCTGCCTGAGCCTCATGTGAGGTGCTACTTCTCTCCTTCATTTGTCCCTTTCCTCTGCTGCCAGACTAAGATTGCACAAGGAATCCATTTACTTATAATTTAAATGGAGATGACATTAATATTATTTTGATTTTTCTTCCTGTTCAGCTTTCCTGAGGTCAGTTCTTAGGAGCAATGCACTCTCTGCATTAATTATGTACAAACCTAGACACACAGACACTCCTGATGTACATCTTCTGACCCAACACACAGAAATCAGTCTGAAATGAGGTTTGTAATTTGTAGGTGAAGACACTTTAACTATCTCAATCTTAGAATTAGAAAGGAGGCAGCTGGAGTCTTTTCACTGCAGAAGAATTTTCACAAGAATGGCCTTCAGTTAGCGAAGAGAAAGGTCTATGCTGGATTATAACAGAAGATATTCTTTTATCAAGAACAGAGTGAGGATAGTCAATGACTATTTTGCTTAAAACTGAAATACTGGAGGACACAAAGAAAGCTCACAGAAAGGCACTATGAAACATTAGGGAGCAAGAGCTGAAATACCTGGAATGAAAAAGATGGTATGAAAACAATAGTGGACTGTATTAGGGAGCTGTTAGTAATATAGCACCTATAGGAACTAAATTTTAATAAGGCCTAACAGAGTGCATCAGAGTGCAAGGGGGACAGAATAAACAAAGAGAGTAAGAGCATGAGAGCTTATTGTCATAAGCCACCTTATATGCATTGCATCTTATTATTTTAGTGCTGCTACAGAAATATTAGATACCTTTAGTGTATATCTAAAGCATTTCATTATTACAGGATTCCACTGAATCACTGTGCAAAGTTAACAGAATATATCTGACACTATCTTCATGGAGTTAGAAAATTAAAATGAAAGAAGGCATAGGAAGAAGCATCACAGAAACGATGTGCACTATGAACATGCGAAAAGTGGAGAAAAACCACCATTAGAATCATGCAAATATTTTAAAAGAGAGTGTTTGATGACACTGCATCTGCGGTGTTATTTCAAGGTGAAATGGTGAATAATATATTTCTAAAAGGTAATGTGTGTTCCAAATTTAATTGCAATATTAGGTAGCTGCAAACTGAAATACTTTCTTTTTTGCCTTACAGTCAGATAAAGGGAACATGTTTTTCTCTCAGACTGTGAATGAGCACAGCCTGCATATTGGACTTGATCGGAGTTAACAAAAATATAAGCATAACAATTGAGATCAACATGTTATCCACGTGTGATGGATAGCAGTAGAAGAGGTTTTTCCTTTTATTCTGCATTCCCAGCAATCTATATACTGAAGGTCAAACAGAAAAAAATAATCTAATAAACAAGTCTAAAGACAATAAAGGTTTTGCAGAACAGAAATAGGTCATTTTATCAGTGACATTTGAAAAATATATGTTTCACAGAACTCAGTATAAAATAGTCATCTCCAGCAAGTAAAGTTCAGCAGGAAAGCACTTTGAATCATCTCAGTCTTCCCCAGATTTTTGTTTTAATAACAGGCATTGAGCAAAGAACTAAGTTATCAAAGGGCGAAGAAAAAAAGTGTGTTACAGAAATAGTACATCCTTCCGCAGGATGACAATCTGGATGTTCAGCACTGACAGGGAGAGAAAAGTAGGATGGTGCACAAGGCACCACAGGTTTCAGAGAAATAAGTGGATCCAGTCTTTTAATAAACATACCATTTTTTTCATATTCAAGGGTTTATGCAGGGATCTCATTTCAGTTATTTCATGATGATAATTTTTTACATTTAACCTCTGTGGCAGGTTGTAAAACAGAGACAACCTGCCACAGAACAGCTCATTTCATATGGAATTAAGCATCTATAAGACAAGTGAAAACAAAAGCAAACCAACAGGCTTAATGAATGCTTAGTTTGGTGTTCTCTGATTTAGCTTGTACAGACTACACACAGGGTGCAACACTTTAAGAGTATGTCTATGTAGTAATAAAAGATACGACTGCACCTAACGTGCACTGTCTGTATTGGGTATTGTTAGCCCCACAGCCATAGCACCAAGGCACGGGTGCAGCTTAGTTTTAAGTACTTGCCCAGATTTGGAGAGTTTGCAGCTTGCACTATGCTTCGTGCCACAGCAGTAGCACAGCTGCAAGCATCAATCAAATAATTCAGACCTCTGGAGTTGTGTGCACATGTAAGCTGTAGACATGGCATAAGGCTTTCCATTAAATGTTCAAAATGTGTGATAGCAGCTACTGCTACTGATCTGACTAAACAATATACCCATTTCCAGTCATCTGCAATGAGTAATTACAGGGGGAAAAATGGTAAAATATATACCATTTGAAGGACAACCCCTAGGCAGAAAAGAGATGTTGGTATTCAGTTCTTGCAACATCCTTCTATAGTAATTGTTCAATAGATATTATCCCTTATCTTCACTAGATAAAAAGACAAAGTGATTATTTTTCATGTTGTCTACTGAAAAAACAAAAAAAAAAAACTATTGCTGGGAAGGAATCAAACTGAAAATGGACTATATTTTGATGCTTTTTACTCCATTTGCCATGAGGGTAATTTTTGCTTTAAGTGTATGTTCTACTTTTTTTTGTTCAAATTCTAAGATTTCTCAACAGAAAGAGACTTTAGGTTAAAAAATATACAGTGTCTCAATATATGCAGGAAAAATTAATAACCTCCAGGAGAAATGATTGCCTAATTCTTACACAATACAAGCCTGGTTCTCAACCAGCCATGTCATTTTTTCAGCAGTTGTTCCTGAGACACTAACTTTACAAACCCACAATATTTCTAAGTGGATGGCACATTTTAATACACTTAATATCATGCACCACAAACAAATATACCATGTCAGTGTAAAACATCTCTATGCACACTCCATAGCCAATCGTGAAGGAAAATGAAAGTTTAAAGGATAAAAAAATAAGGTATTCTGGAGGCAACAGGAGGTGAAGACAAGTAGTGGATAAGTAGAGGTTAGAATATGAAAAAGTAAGCAATTTAAACTGACTACAGTCTCAAAGTCCCAACTTGCTTCCTTAGTAGCTGCATGAGCCCTGTTTAGCTATTTTTAACCCACTTTCTAGAGTGATAAACGAAACAGGGATATTCAACAGTTCAGGTTTATTTTATATATGAGAGAAAGAAACTTGAAATTGGCTGTTAGTTTAGGAACTGGCACTAACAACAGAGTTCTTGGCAGCAGCAAGGGAAAAATACAAATCATTCACAGAAGATGACAGAAAAGGAAGAGCAAAGGTCACAAATAAAATGGTGACATGCAAAATTCCAAATGGCCAAGAAAATATTTTAACCATTTCTCAGAGTTCTTTCTTGCCATTTTATTTCACACTGGGAAGATTATTTGCATGCCCTTTCACACATTTTCAGAGAAAGTTGATTCTCTGTTCAGGTATAGGTATATGTAAAAATAATTAATCCATGCACTGACAGTAACAAGACACTCCTTCTGTTCATAAAATTTCAGATAGCTAAAAATTTCAAGCCTATCCAGGCATAATTCTAAAGCGTATTGCTTCACAGGAGGCCATGGCTTACTGTTGCCTGACATGGAATGGAAGAACAGCTGGGCCTACAGCAGACTGACTGCACAGGGTGAGTCAGGAAGAAACCACGCTGCGTACCAAAGGTAAGGGACTAAAACAACATCAACACCTCTAGGTTTTGCCTACACTGTTCAGCTGGTGAATCCACCAACCAAGAAAAACATAGCCGAGTTTAAGAGAGCAAAAAGGACCAGTAAGAATATTCACAGGCATCCATGAGCCACAGTTCCTCGCTGGCTTTTACAGAGCATGAAAATACCTAACACTTCTTTTCTAATTTATGATATCTCAGAATCTGTGTAACAGAACTAGAGCTTTCTGGTTTGGTTTTGGTTTTAGGTTTTTTTTTTTTAGGTTTGTGGAAGACTGGTCGTGCAAAATCCAGGAAGCTGCTATGGGACAGACATGTCTCTTGTTGACATTGGACCTAGCATTCTCAGTTTGCATTTCAGTAAACCCAGAGACCTCTCTGGAAACTTCCATTTCCTCCTTCAAGTCTATTGACTTGGCTAGCAATTTGATTTTTCAGTGCAACACGTTGCAGTAATCGCGCTTGGCAATCACAAACATGGAGTTGCACAGCCAAGCGTAGGAAGACAGGGTGCAGTTTCCTGCCCAGCCTCAGGCAGAAGGGGACATTTTGCACAGCTGGCATTGCACATGTTTGCAAAAGCTACATAAACATGCAAAAGGCCCTCAGGCTTTACATTTTGACACATCCCAAAGTTCAGTCTAGTTGAAGTGCTTCCTTTTGCCAAAAGAAACTGTACATAACTGGGGGGAAAAAAAAGCCCCACTGTGTATTAAGAAACTTAAAACATTCGATCTAGCAGCAAACTAAAAGTTGTGTCAAAAGCTAGATCAGCATCTGTCATTGCAACTATATTTCCTAGAAAAGAAGAGGGAAAAACAGTATGGTGAGAATGCTGAACTGCTTTCAGTTTTCCTTTTTGATACTAATTCCCTCTGTTCCCTTTTCTCTAAGTAACCTCAACCTTATCAAAACAGAAAGCATCACTGGGAGAGGATCTTCTATAAAAACTGTATAGTTTTGCATGTCTGATAGAGTAATCCTGGATTTACTAGCAAGAATTCAGTGAGGAAAGGAGAAATAACTGTAGTTCTACTATAACTGAAGACTATTTATCCTCTTCCTTGACAAAAAGACTGCTGTTTGAGCCTGCCATTCTTGCTTTTTGCCTCTGACCCATAAGCAAACTCTTGTTTTATTTCCAAAAAGGAATTGAAAAAGTTTCATCTGAAATTTGACTGGTGTTAGACAACCTTACCATTATGAAGGAACATAGCTTTTGCCTGTAGATATTCCTCTACAGAGCCAAGTATGATGCATGAACTAGTAGCCAATCAATACTGGATGCTTTAAAGGAAGACATAAAAAAACTGAAGCTGATCAATGTTTTTTAATCAAAACAGTTTCTAGAAGAAAAATAGGATTTTGGTAAGAAATTTTCTAGGTTTCAACTGAAAAATACAATGATGCTTTCACTGACAACAGTAAATGTAAAGTGGTGTCTTTAGTCAGGGAAGTAAAGGTGAGGGAAAGGGGAAAAGACTAAAGAGCAGCTACAAACTGTGGAGATACTTTTTCAAAGAATTGATGGAAGGAGGGAGGAAAAACTTTTCAAACTGTCCCAGGGCAAATATGGGGGCATAACTGGGGCATAACCCACCATGTTATTAAGCAATACTCCTGGTGCAAAGTGTTCATCAGTAAATGGTCTAGATGCTGTATCTGTAATAAATTTTATGAAACCATTAGAGACCTACACTTACCCCTCTTTCTCAGCCCACTTGTTCTTATATGTTAACCTAACACAAAGAATAGAACCTTCTTACACACTGAGAACAAATGCCAGAGAGTACGTGACTTCACTAGCCCACATCTTGAAATGGAAAGCACTCAGTGAGTTGCTCAGCAATTTAGTAAAATCAACTTCAGGTTTTACCAGCTGAGACATTTTGCATGTGACAGTCTCAGAGTCCTTATCCAGCCTAGATCTTTATCCATGACACAGCAAGGAACACATTATTTCCCATTAATTCCTTTTATAGGGTTTTTGCAGGAGAATTTCTCTTCTGCTTGTTGCTGCATGAACATGCCACCAGCAATGGTTACCAAATATATGCACTGCCAAAGTATCCTCTTAAATCAGGGTCACTATATCTGAATACTCGACATAATAAGATAGCTCTGACAAGATAATCTACCCAATTATCACCCTCAACAGCTTCTCAACCACATTTGTGCCTGCCAGGTTCAGTACAGCATTGTTGATATCTCATGAAAGAAGAGAGTCATTGGACAGATGGGACAGCTCTCCCCAGCAGTGGTATTGCCAGTCAGATGTGTCACCAGCACTGCCACAAATCCTCTGTTAAAGTTTCCAATAATTGGCATCCTTTGATTTTGCTGGGCTGCTGTAAGAGACCTTTACAGAGAAGCTATCCAAAGAAAAACTTCCCTGGACTGCAGTGTGTTTAGGATCTGACTAGAACAACCTTAAGCAATAAATACTCTTGAATTCTGCATTCAACTTCAATATCTTGTGAGAAGGCAACAAGCAGAGAGCCCAGAAAACCACCACTGTATCAGCTAGAGCTGATGTTTGCCGTCTCCTTGTTTCTCTCCGATAACATAACCTGAGCCATGAACCACATTTTTGTCCTCATTCTACAAACAAGCACTTATCTGTAGGCCATGTCTGTATTTCCATACAGAGATTTAGAATGCACTGAAGTACTGAGTCAAGGAACTGGATTGCTTTTATGTCCTTTCAAAACAATGGTGAAGCTCAGTTACTGAAGCTCACTACTACTCTCACTGCTAGTTACATGGCCTGTTTAAAAATCCTAAATACTCAAATATCAAAGGAAAAAAACCAACCCTTTTATCATTATTATTAATTTTATGTATGCTCTCTTCTTTTACTGCCCTAATTTTCTCTGGTCTTCAACCTCATCTTCATTCTCATCTCCTTTTACAAAAGTAATAGTGTGAAACCTATCTCAGCTTTGGTCTGTGAACTTCTTTTATTTGCCTAAATAGATTTAAGGCGGGGGCGGGGGGGAGGGGAGAAAGCTGTTCAATAAGTGTTTTCTTTGCTACCTTTAGTACACTTTTCCCTTTAACCTTCTTTTACTATTTTTAGTTCATTATCTTCCATAGTATTAATTTTTTCTTTCTCTCAAAGGTGCCTGATCTTTCTGAACATAATATCATTTTCCCCTCGACAGTATCCTCTATTGCTTACAAGGGTGTCTTTTGATGTCTTAAAAAGCTCTTTTCTTTATGGAGTCACCTCTCATTCTGCTTTTATTTAGAACAATTCACCAACACAAGTCCAAACCCATGTTATTAAAAGTGTAAAAGTTAAAAAGCTTAATTTTGTGTGTTTGAATCGTGGTCTCACTTTCTCTGGAAAAGCTAAGCAAATACGTCAGATAAATAAACATAGATTAGACTAGGTCTAATGGATCTTTATACATGCGTAACATGTCCTTATACAAATATGTAAGTATATTCAATATCAGGTGCAGTTTTGTTGTTTTATGTCCAGGTGGCCAACAGCTGGAAAGACTGAGGCCAGAATGAAGATAAGCTCTAGGTTTCCTGAAATTATAAACAAAGGCGTGCATGTATCTACATTTCCTGGGGCCCTGCCACTATTTTATTGCCCTAGACATTACTAGAAGTATATACATTGAGACAGTAGACTTTCTATGTGTTTCTGCTGTCATTGTCTCTAACTAGCATGGTCTCTATATCCACTGCTCAACAAGGACACATGCTGGAGCAAAATGAGGACTATAGATTTTATATTGAAACAGATATGACTCCATTGTTTATTTTAAAGTGTCAAATTGCTAGTTAATGACTAGAAAAACAGAAAACCAAATTTCAACATATTCTGTGCAGTAAACTTGGATTTTGACAATGAGATAAATAATTTTTATTTCGCATAGTTTTCAAGTGTTTCAAGTGTTATTACAAAGAATAACCCTACTTTTTTTTTTTACATGTATTTCCCTTCCACGCTTGCATTAAATGTCTAAGACACTTTGTGAGGTCTTTATCCAATGACTGCTTTATAAAATGCATAAAAATTTCAGGAAATTAAAACAGAAATAATCTCATGCACAGTGGCTGGAGTTGCCCAGCCAACTGACTGAAACACTGGACTATGGTACCCTGTGCCTTCTGGTACAGTTAAAGGGATTTTTGAATGCATCCCCCTCCAGTGGCCCAGCTTGTCAGGAGAAGTGGAAAATGCCACCGTTCAGTGCAAGTGGCAGCCCAGCAGCCAGGGCACTCTAGCAGAACAGAGGAGGAGAGCCTGAGTTCCATTTCCTGGTGAAGCACTATAACTAGTAACTTACCAGTAACCCCTTATTACCAGTAAGTTGTCAGGTAGGTGGTAGGTGCTGACACACATGCCCTTGCACCTACCAGATAGAGCTTATGAGAGGCACAGTGCCACGCATGCATTTGGCAAGCTCAGAAGTCACATCAGGAGAGACATCACTGTGCTCAGCATCCCAGTCCCACCAGGGCAGGGAGGCAGGGATCTCGCTGCCAGGAGAGAAGCACTTCTGGCTATAAGACCAACAGTGATTTCTGACATCAGCAGAACTCATCACTTCTTCAGAGACAGAAGTAGTTAATGGAAGTATTTCTGAGATTATCTTATCACCAAGCAGAGGCTTTTAGATCACACCAATGGACTCCAACGTCCTTAGTTCACCTAAATCCTCTTTTGATCTTTCCTATTAATATAAAAATAAGTTATCAGGACTAACATTGTGTTTCATAATGTACACAACATGTATCTAGATAGTTAAAATATTGTACAATCTAACAGAAATAAGGCACTGTAAAGAAAATAAACTCCCACAAAGAAATCTTCACTTGCATGTGTGTCATGACCTAATTTTCCAAGGTGTTTACAAATGAAGGTGTCTACTGAAGATTTCAAAAGCACCTAAGCATGCTTTGAAATCAAGGCAAGGTGTATCTTGAATATATTACTGTTGAATATATATATATAGAATATAAAAATGATAACTGTTATTGATAAGTCATCCAACATTATCAATTTTTAACTGATTCCCTACTAGTACAAGTAGGGAGTGCTGAAACAAAGCTGGTGGGATACCATGACTTTTTTTCCACTAGAATTTTACATTTGAGAGCAATCACCATTCACTTTGAGCTTCCTTCTCCAGACATCTTAAAGGATATGATTCTGAGTCCATGTCTCTCAGTATAACGGTATGCTTTGTTATTATTGATTATCCTTTCTTTTTTCAAGTTTTATTCCATGAACACTAACATTGCAGTCACCTAGCTTAGACAGTCATCTGTCTATTATAAGTTTAGAGTAATAAAGGCAGTTGGGATATATAATATACAAAGTGAATTTATTTATCCAGTTATGTGCTGCTTCTATTCATGGCTAGCAAGCATGAAATCTGCAGTAACTACATTGTTTTGTATGGTTCCAAGCACACGAGAAATGGCATCATAATTCCCCAGTCTAGCACAGGACAGCAATAGGCCAGGTCGCTAAAACGTAAATGAAACCACCAGCATTTGAGGGTGAAACCAAATGCCATCCTCCCTCCACATCGCTGATCTCTCTTAACATCTCACCAAAGCCCCTCTCTGAAGGTTCAGCTTAAAAGGCTGAAAAGCTGAGTGGCCAGCCAGGCTTCATTTCTATTGCACCTCTCAAAACCTGACAGGCAAGTCTAGTCCTGCGTCTTATTCTCTGCTGTGGAGTACTCATCTGAATCCCTACCAGCAGCAGATAGAGGCACACATTCAGGGACTGTACTGTCAGAGGCAGAGCAGTAGGGGATTTAGGAAGCAGGAGAACAACTACAGTACTGAGACACCAGTCTGCTGAGCCTAGATCCTTTCCTTTGAAAGTGGTCAGCTGAAGATATTCAGAGGTTACCTTAAAAAAAAAGATCCATGTATACCCTCCCAGCAGTCAGATATGGGCCTTCTGAGCCTGCATCCAGATGAGATGAGTTTTTCAGTCATCAATTGAGCTATTCTTTATGAATTCACAGAGTAGCTTTAGAAACGCATTTATACTTCCAGCCCTCACCAGGTTGCACAGGGAATGAATTCATAACATCATGGTACATGGTGTGAAAAAGTATTTAATTTAGTTTTACATCCAATAATTCCACTGGCTGACTCAAGTCCCTGTATTTGGAGAAACAGTGATTAAATTATTTCACACTCCCATTCTTCATGCCAGTCCTGATTTTACAGCTCCTTATGATACCCTGCCCTTTTCCAAGCAGGAAGTTATGAAGCTTTACCTTGTTCAGAACACATTCCCTGCTGCTGACCAACCTCATTGCAATTAATCTAGCCAAGTTACTGAAAGAGCAGCATTAATGTGATTAAAAGCAAAGCCTGAGTAATCATCACAGCCCAAATTTTGAATTCTCCTCCTCTCCAACACAGTCTTGAAATAGCTAAATTAAGTTTACACTTCAGGCCTTGCACACTAACAAGCTGCTGGGCTGTCTGTAAGCCTTTCAGGCAATCTTGCTAAGGTGGACAAAAGCAGCTCTGATTCAAAAAGTGCTGTGCTCTCTGAAGGGTTTATTATATCAACCTCAGCACAGCACTTTCTGACCAGAGCTGGCTTAGGGCAAAGCAGAGTACAAATTACCAAAAAGGCTGGGTTAGCAGGTTGCACAGCACATAAGGTAGATGATGGCAGAAAGGCAAGAGCATCCTTCATGTGAAGAAGGAAACAGCTTGCGGGGGAAAGTCCGTCCATGTGGATACCCAGTCAGAGTGTTCCTTTGGAGAGAGAGGGAGCAGAACTGCACACAGCCTTCAAGGTGTGAGCTCAAGGACCCAACTCCAGGACCCACAGAAAAAAAAAAGTCTGCCAGACACTTTAATGAGAACAGTATTTTTTTTCCTAAATGAAAATTCTAAAAAAAATATTTTGGTTTTATTTAGCATTTAATATTTTTTTCTGTAGTTCATTCCAGGGAATTACAATAATTCTGTGTTTCCTGTGAGGAAAAAATTACCTTAACAAACAAAATAAAGTAATGTTACTAGAAGCTCTGAATAAGGATATCTGAAATCTCAGCATTTCTGTAAAAGAGTTTGTGATGTACTATCAGAGTTAGTCAGATAAAAACCCCAATATGAAGGCAGTAAGACCCCCTTAACTCACTGTGTTGTTTACAGAACTATTTATTTATTTATTTTGTCTCTGTAGCCCTGTATATCTAGATATTAATGAACACATGATTATAGATAAGAGTTATTGAAAATTAAGCATAATATAATAATATGAATGCTGAAATGGCATACTAGTAGTTATGTTTCAGTAATAAAGAACATCAGTTGATTTCTGAATGCTTATTTAATTCAGGCGAGGTCACACTTAGGCTGACCCTGTACATGATTCTCCCATTATAACCACTCAGCACTTCATTGTTAGCTTACTATCCTAATGAAATGAAACAATGAATAAAAATAAGGAACAATAAATGTTACATCAGGATTCTGGGGATAAGTGTGTTGAACTCAGCTTTTATGGTTTAGAAAAATATATGAATTCCTTTAACAAATTTCTTATTTGATTAATATCTTGTCATCTGTGATTTTTATAAATACTAAAAGAATCTCTTCTTGCAATATTTGTACAGAATTTGTTGCATAATATTTAACCTGTTAATCACTGTTTAATTAGTCTTCATAGTATTCTAAAGACATACAACTTTTTCTAGGATATCCCATTTTGCTGGGAGGTAGTCAAGTTGTGTCTTTGGGTTTTTTTCAACACATAATTACATGCATACTACTGATATAAATGAGATTATTCCTAAACTAAGACAAATAAAGCTGAAAACAGAATTTTGCTTAGTATTTATCCATACTTCAATTGCTTAATTATGATATTACCAAGATTAAAAATGTGTGCCTTGCAGAATCATTCATTTCACTACAAAAAAAAATATCCTTTGCTGTAATTTTCTGATTTGGTATTGCTGCAGCTATTTGTATTTAATGTATTACTATTTTGCCTGCTATATAATTAGACTTGTTTCTTTTGTCAGCAAGTTCTAAATTCTCTAATACAAAATAATAAAATTATATTATTATATATTTGACTAAATATATATATTATAATTAAAATTTATTTCAGAATATATCTTCCATGAAAAGTAGGGGGAAAAAGCACTTATTTTTGTAAGCCCAAACCTATGGTCCTTATTTAACAGCACTATTGTTATGATGATTGAGTGCAACTATTGCTTTTACAAAGAAAACCCAACAAATGAACAAGCACCTACAGAGGCGTCAGCAAATATCTAGTTTTGACTAAGTAAATAAGTACATTGAAGCTAAGGGAACCACCTGCATGCAAGATATTTGGGTAGTTATTGAAGTGGTGCTAAAGCTGTTTTGTCAATGCTTGGAAGAATGAGAGAAGAAGAAGACACAAGAAACAGGACTACAAATCAGATTATCACCAGGGCAATACACAGGGGAAATGTCGGTCTTAGGGGGAAAAAAAAAACAAACGTATTTCTGTGGGTTTTTTTCACCAGAAAAAAAAAAAAAAGCCTGGAATACTATCAGCAAGTTTGCAAATGACGCCAAACTGGAAGGGGTGGCTGATACTCCAGAGCATGATGCTGCCTTCCAGAGGGATCTTGACAGGCTGGAAAAATGGACTAACAGGATCCTCTTCAAGTTCAATGAGGGGAAGTGCAAAGTCCTGAATCTGAGTAGGAACAACCCCATACACCAGTACAGGAAAGGGTCTGACCAGTTGAAAAACAGCTGTGCAGAAAAGGACCTGGAGATCCTGGTGGACACCAAGATGAACATGAGCAGGCAAGGTGCTCGTGCTACAAAAAAAGATTAATGATATCCTGGGCTGCATTAGGCAAAGAGTATAGGCAAATATGTATTTTGTAACTTTTTAAAGCTGGTTTATATTGTGTTTAACCTTAATACTTATTTTTAAGCAAGCTCTACAGGTGAAAACCAAATTTAAATATTCTTCTTTGACTTATCAAACCAATTTTTCCTTCAAGAATTACCCTAATACAAAATAAGGTTATTAAATTATTTAACAAATATAATTATTTTTTATATTCTTCATAGAATATACAGAGAGAAATCATTAGCTGGTTAGATGGCTCAAAAGGCATCCATTTTTTTAAGGTTTATTTCTAGGTATTTAAACCAATTTTGTAATTCTTCACAGTAGCAATCTTTAAATTCTATTTAAAGAATCCAAGTATCAAGAAATGATCAAGAACAAAACATATTGTATCTGCTTCTGTATCTATTTCCATCATTTTGCTGTATGCAGGTTAATTTTGTAACTGGAGAAGTTTATTCTTAACCGTGTCTTGACTCCAGTTTAATTGGCTTAGTTTTGCTTTTGGCATCTCATGAAAAAAAATCACACTATAATCTCCCTTCTTTCACACCCCATTAAATAGTTTTACATATCAGGTCAATTTTGTATTTCATATCATTTGTTCACACCTCTAATTTCTCTTGTTTTATTCGTTCTAAAATAATTAGTATAGAATATGTTCCACTTTGTGGTGTAGATCATTATTCTTATGAGCATTTTTAATGTTTGATAAGTTAATCAGTCATTTACAAGAATACTTAAAAATAAAATCCTTTCAGCAAACGTCAGATGTTCTTGAAGCAGAATTTGATGTGATTCCATTACAATTTTTTTCCCTGTCAAATTTGTTGCTGTTTGCAAAAGCAAGTACTCATACATAACCCCCACCCCTGTACTGTGAGAGAACATAAACGTTATTTTCATTGCTGACAAAGTTCTAATGGCTGCCACTTTTACTGCAGAATGGCTTTTTCCTTCAGCTGTGCTTCCAGTGATAAGTTACTGATATAAAGATGGACACCTGTCAGAATTTGCTTTTTGAGACAGTAGTAAAACCATTTCTCTTCCTTCTCTGCACTGAGCAGCTTCAAAGTTACAAAAAGAACAAGGAGAGAATGAGTGAACATCCTAGAATCATAATTTCAAAGGCATTTATCAACAGTAAATGAAGTCACTGTAGTAACGGCTGTTACACTTTGCTGTTAATATAAATCTTAAAACTTCATAAATTGAACAAACACACAAGTTTGGAGTAATGGACTCTAATTTTAGCTTTGTGACCGATTTGTTGGGAATTCAAATCTGTCAGTACTCCAGCTTTCTTTTGCGAAAAATATATCTGGTAGTTCATGTCTAATTCTCAAGTCTCCCAGGGAGAAAAGAAGTCTAAATTGAAACTTAATTTTCAATATTTGCATTCAAAAAGATGCTATCCGTTTACTGAAATCTTCCATTTCTTTGAAGGGAGGGCTCTATAAAAATGCAGTTCAGGATTTCTGCATAAACACTTGGACACGGAGTAAACTTAAATGGAACCCTGCTTCCTACCATACAGCCAGTTTCTGCAATAGCGCAGTGCAACAGTCTTCTTTTTGTGAGCCCTTCTTTCGCCACTCATTGCAAACTAAATTATCTCTAGGATTTATAGCAGATGTAACCCAGGCTGTTTCTGTTACTTGGTTTTATACAAACCATTAAGTGGTTTGTGCTGCGCAAAAACTGATACAAAAAAAAAAAAAAAAAAAAAAAAAAAAGATGGTTTTGTAACAACCTTTGTATCTGCAAAATATATCCTGTCACAGCTGAAGTTACTGAAGAGAGAGATTTAAGGCAACTTCAGTCACAATGATATCTTGCTTGTCCATTAACAGTAACTGATGGAACACACTGCATCCAATAAACATAATTCCTTTTTTCCTCTGGTTTAGTTAAAATTTTAGAAGCAAAGCCTTCTACCAACCACTGAAATGTATTAATCAAAGTTATCGCCTCTCAAAAAGTTGGGAAAATGCCAAAAAATCCCTGGCCTTTGAAATCTTATATCTGGTAGTTTCTGACTGGAAATGGAGTGGAGCCATCTTAAAGTGGTTTAGTGTGGGTTGTTTGTTTTTTTTTTTCCACTGTTATGGACAGCTTTGAAATCTTCAAAGCTATGCATTTTCTGAACTGAGACAAAGATGGATATAAAACAGAAAGGATTCTTTTGTCATGGCAGTTGTGACAAAATGTTGCATCATGCCCAGAGGAGAATGATCACAGTCTTTCACAAAGACATGAAGAAAGCACTGTTTTAGACACCCACAACCACTGGGTGGGTGAGGCAAATGTCGCACAGCATCTATGGGAGGCCTTCTGGTCTGGCAGCTGGAACTAAGCAGGGTGCCAGAAGACATCTAAAAATGCACAAGACATCAATGTCTAGGCACGTGGTATGATCCCCAAACAGCAGCCACTGGTAAGCAGTACCTGCATAGTCTTCATGAACCATGATGAAATACAGGATGATCTCGAAAGCACCTCTTACTCCTGTTTTCTAAAATGTGATGTTAGCATAGTCAGTTGCAATATCATTGTGAGACATGACATTTGTCTGGCATTATCAAATCATCGTTTTACCCAAAGCGACAATGGACACATCACCCTTCAACTTACTGAAATTTACTCCACACACAACTGTTTTCTTTTTGCCTTTCTATCACAATGCATTTCACTTTCAATTCCTGACATGTTCTTGTTCCCCTTGTTATTTAGGCAGGTGGGAGCCAGCGAGGTCCGCGGCTGTGATTACAGCAATTTGCACACTGATCTAATACTTCCCAAAGCTCCTCAGAGGCTACAAAATATCCTGCCTGGTGGCCAATATATAAACAATGCTTGTCAAAGTTTCTCCCATCAGAGTCTCAAACCTCTCTGTGTTAACCAGTAGAGAGGTCCAGAAAGAGCTATACTTACAGCAGAACTAAATAAAAATTAATACCTTGTGCAGAAGTAGTGGGAGCTAAAGAACAACTCTGCCCACATCCAGAAAGCTCTATGGGACATTTGACATGGAAGGAGAGAGACTCATTACTATATATGCAGTGACAAAAATCTTTCTGTTTATGGGATTAAATAGTTTACTTGCATTTAACATTTCCCTTGTGCTCTAAACATTGAATTTTCAAGCAGTTGCAGAAGGATCTTATGGTGACGAGCAACCAGGCAATAACATAGCAGATGCAATTCAGTGACAATAAATACGTGTAATGAGCAACACTGCCTGCACACACAGTAACAAATGAGCTTACTACCCTCAAGACAGAGGTCTTAAAGAGTCACTGGAGATAGTTCTGTGGAAACAAATGGCAAAATTCTCACTGGTGACCAGGAAGACTATAGAACGTTAGGAAATAAGCTGAGAACAAAACAGAGATCATTATGCCATAGCATATATCAGTAATCTGCTCAAATCCAGAATTATCTGCTCCTCTGCATTTCACAAATAGACTATTACTAGAAAAAGAAAAAAAAAATAACAACACTTCTGTGTGAAAAATAAAGGAGCAAAATTAGATGCTACAGAGAGGAAAAGGAATGACAAACGGGGTACAATGGAAACCCATAAAACAAAGAGCAGCGTACAGTGGGTGAAGAGGGAGTGACTGTTCACTGCTGATAATTGAAGTGTTAAAGGTCATCAGACAAAAAACATCAGGCACTGGGCTTAAGGCAAACAGAACTAAGTATTCTTTTAACAGAGTGTAATCAAACAGCCTGGTTACATTAGGATTTTCTAGAATATTACAAATGAGTTCAAAGAAGGCTCAGGCAAACTAATGGAAGAGAATTCCGTCTTGAACAGTGAAACACAAAGATATGAACGCTGGCTCAGGAAACACAGCAGTTTGCTGGAAACTGTATATTGGATTTATTGTGAAGCAGTAGTCAAATTTACTGCAAACAATTTATTTTTGTAAATGTGCAGCAATCCACCAGGATGATGTCTGGAAGCATGTGATATTCTGAATTTGAAATCTGAAGCGCACAACAGGTCTTATAATTACAATCACACTACTTTTGCTCCACAACTGAAATAAACAGCAGGGGATTTGAAAACCTCATCAGGACTGTAATTCCCGCAGAGTGAAGGTGAGACAATTTGAAGGGGAGTCAGGAGGAAATTCTGGGGTATTATAAATCTTTCTCTTTATGGTTCATGTAAGTTTTTCACAGGACACAGTTTCTATAAAAATGAATTCATAGCCCAGTAGCCAGAGAATTGAGAGAAGTTCGTCCTCCCCTTCTTAACTCTGCTGCTGATTTACTGCATAACTCACTCACATCCTTCATGCTTTAATTATCTCACGTACAAAACAAAGGTAAAATATTTTACAAAACAGCCGCTTTATTGAGACCTATGAATTAAAGGCTCATTTACAGATATTCAGGCCATAAAATGAACCTGAGTGAGCAGCCCTATTCGGAGACAAGAGAGGACTAATTTGAGTAATCTGGCAGAGGTTAACAAAGAATGATTATACATTAGAAAGGCTCTAAAATGAATCTTTTACTGTGTGCATTGTCAATGTCTTTATTAATTTTCCTGTTGACCTCCTTTACAAGATTTCTAGAAGACTATTCTCTGAGCTTTTAATGAAGTTTAGGTCAATACATACATGCTGTTTCTCTAGAAAATGGGAATATGACAGAGGAAGCAGACTCTCAGGATGGTCTGTGTTGAGAGAATGGTCCTACTTGCACTTCATTTCCATCAGATGTCTGGTTGCCCATGCTTTCATAGGATGAAGGCAACAGATTTGAAGTGGTTTTCCAGTATTAGGTACTTGAACACTACGTAAGAAATGCCTTGTTTGTTCAGGTAAGACCTTCAGAATACATAAGTGTCAAGGTCTAAGTTTCTATTAATAATAGGCTTTTGTCCTTTACCAGGCTACTAATCAATCCAAGGATAATTTTGTTAGCTACTAAATTTAATATTTTAAGTTCATTTGTATGCAACAATACACTTTTGATAGTTTTCTTTTCCTGTTTCTTTTTTTTTTTTTTAAAGTCTGCATTTCTGTCAACCTAGATCATATTAATACTCCATAGCTCTAATTTTAGTTGAATCCTGAGACTACTGGTGGAGAACAGGGTGGCCTTCCTGCTACTGGGTTGACATACGTGTTTGTTTTAGCTGGGAAAGAGTTACGTTTCTTTATCGTAGCTATTATGGGGCTATGTTTTGGATATGTGCCGAAAACAGTGTTGATAACACAGAGGTGTTTTAGTTATTGCTGAGCAGTACTTACAAAGAGTCAAGGTCTTTTCTGCTTCTCACATTGCCCGATCAGCGAGTAGGCTGGGAGTGCACAAGAAGCTGAGAGGGGACACACCCAGGACAGCTGACCCCAGCTGACCAAAGGGATATTCCCTACCATATGATATCATGTTCAGCATATAAAGCTGGGGAAGAAGAAGGAAGGGGAGGACGTTTGGGATGATGACGTTTGTCTTCCCAAGCAACCACTACACACGATGAAGTCCTGCTTTCCTGGAGATGGCTGAACACTTACCTGCTGATGGGAAGTAGCGAATGAATTCCTTCTTTTGCTTTCCTTGCATGAGTGGCTTTTTCTTTACCTATTAAACTGTTTTTATCTGAATCCATGAGTTTTCTCACTTTTATTCTTCTGATTCTCTCCCCTATCTCACTGGGGGGAGTGAGTGAGCAGCTGTATGTTGCCAGCTGGGGTTAAACCACGACAACATTATACCAGGTCCCTCTAGGATCTGCTAGTTGTCTATTCCTTGTATACATAAATCAGAGAGTTTAATATTGCCTTTATGTATGCCTGTATAGTATGACTCAGCTTTCTAAGAGAGAGTTCATACTTCCTCTGTACTCTGACAAACATGATCACTTACATTGTGCAACCTTACTTTGTTGGGACCTGTTGCAGGATGTTTCCTGTTGAGAATATTTGATTCTGAAACAAATACAATATTCTGTATTTACCCACAGATCCCATGTGATGTGTGTACTTTTAGACTGCAGGACAGTGGGAGAATCATATTACAACGAAATAAACGTATTACAACAAAATAAACATATTACGAAATCCAGTTAGATTATGGTCACATATTATCTCAAGGCACTTTGCTTATACCTTCATAAAAAAAAAAAAACAGTAAGAGATTTGTAGTTTAAAAAATGCAGTACATCTAAGATTGTTTTATGTATCCTTAGATATAAGAGTAGAAAAATAAGTATCATTCAAAGTCCTGATATACAGATCTATCAAGATTACCACTTTTTAGAATCAGAAATATATCAGTATGAATACTGATATACCATCATTCAAATATGATTAAAACAAGTGTGTTTATATTTCATAACCTGTCTCACATTTAATTTCTCTCACAAGTAGAAAATATAAATTGTTAATATGCTATGTCAGGACAATAGCTGTGTGCAGTCAACAATGCTAGTGAATTTATATGCCTGAATGTGGCATGTTTTCATTGATAAATTAAAATACACAAAGTCAATTTGAATAGTAAATTCAAATGGACAACACATCTCAGCAGCTATATACGTAGAATAAAAATTCCAGATTACCCACAAAATGAAACAAATTTACCTTACAAGGAATCACAGGTTGAATGCCAAGGACTGAATTCAGGTTTCACTGTGGTCTGGTAAGAGATCAGTCTCACACAACAACGGCTCATTTGAATCTAGCAGTGGTATTTTGAATGGCAAGAAGGAGGAGGAAAAAATGTGAAAGGAATGGAGCTAACTCTAAAGCAAAAAACCAGCCACCAGCCCCCAACATCCACATCCTCTGTGTGTAGGCTCAGTTGCCTGAATCTAAGACCTTCAAATCAAACTTATTGACCTTAAGATTTCATTGATATTGAAAATGCAATGGTAGTTTAAGAAAAATACAGCTTGCTAAGTCCACTTCAGTTTTCAGCATGGAGCTTTTTTAAATAATACTAAAGACAGGCAGTGCTGTGACTCAGCTCGGTATGACTTTATTAAACTGACCTGAATATAAGGACAATGAAAGGCAAACATTGTCTTTCTAACCTGTCTTTCCATTTCTTGCTAGGTTATATATATATATGACTTGGTACGCAGTATCTTCTCCAAGGTCCTAGGAAAATAAGCATGAACACACTTTAAGAAAGAGATTATGAAGTCCTACAGCAGACTTGAGGTTCCGCTCTTAGACTGTTTTTTTTTTTTTTTTTAGGATCTTAATTTAAACATTTTTTTAAACACTAGCTATCCATACTTATTTCCTATTTTTACTCCAAGAGATAGTAGGCACTTTACATATAATGTTATAATCCTCACCAAACGTTTTCAAACGTGATCTTTGAGAACTCATCTTGAGATTTATGATTATAACTTTATATTATTCTAAAAGCATAACTTAATTGTTAACTAGTATAATTAATTGATTTATCACAGACTTTAACCACATTTGCTTAGAAGAAACTTCATTTAGAATTCTTTAGAAGATGCTTCATTTAGAATTCTTACTATCATGTTCTTTGTCTTTTCTAATAGACTTCCAGATTTTTGTTACAAATGTGCTTTGCATGAAAAAAAGTACATAAAAAACCTAAAGTGGAAGTAACTGAACCTGGAATGACACTGCCTTCAAACATACAAGTTTGTGTAAGACGTACACAAGTAATATTGCATAGTAAGTAACAATGCCAGTAACATATACATCCCAGATAAAAGTCAATTAATTTAAACACTTAAGAAAATGTTAAAACAGTAGCAAGTTAGTAACAGCAAGCGCAAAATAATCTACAGAGACAAATAGACATAAGCAGAAGACAATGGAGAAAAGGCTGCTTGACCTTTGTGACTTGCATTAGTTTCAGTGAAAAAGTGACATTTTTGATGACAAAGGTAGCCCAAAATCACTAGACTTTCATGGGCTGAGAGGCACTATCCCAAAACATAGTTATTTCAGTGCAATAAGGAATCACATGCACATAGAAAATACAACAGAATTCATTTCTATTGGAACAAAAGCCATCTGAAAATCTGGGGATAGTATATTTTGATAGTGAACATGAGTAAATTTATTTCCTTTGAAATCAGTATGAGAAGGAATGTGAGTGAACTTGTCTGTCTGGCTACCGGGGTCTGTCAGTGCAACTCTGGACAGAAACACAAGTGCTTAAAAAAAAAAGCTTAAAAAAAAAAATCTCAGCTCACATAAATCGACCAAAGAAATATTCACATTGGAAAGTCTAGTGCAGAGTGTTTATCAGAGATGACAAATATTAGAGTCATTTATTCATGTGTCAGTCGAAAATGAAACAACTTAAATCCTACTGAAACTATGTTTTAGTATGTTAGACCTATAACTTCACTAGAATGAAACCAAGGGATTTATACCAGTATACTGTATTAAAGAAACCTCAATTCTAATAATTTTACTATGATGGACACTATTTATTTGTTTTCTCTCAGACTGCATACATATTAATTTAAATAGAAGTTACTCGTCTCAGGGGAATCCAGCAGAAAAAGTGGGGAGTAGCTCATTTTTTTTAAGATACAATGGACTCTATTCAAGGACAGCGGTCTCCAGGCTCCAAAGGACAACTTACAATAAAAAAAAAAAAAGAAAGCAGGTATCACAGTAAGCAACTGGGATCTGTAAAATAAGAGTTGTGAAGCATCAGAGGTCTTTGAATGTGGAACAGAAACCAAAGAAATATTTTTAAACGCTATGGAGACTCTCTAAGATATATCGTAATTTACACCACCAAGATCACAGAAGCAAAGCCTGAAAGCAAGGATTCCTCTGCACAGCAGGCAAGGGAAGAGTTATTTATTAATTCTCCTTATTTCTAATCTGTCCTACCTATTCACTTGTTCCCCCTCTATTTAAAAACTAAGTCCTTCCTAAGCAATATTCTAATAGAAGTTGGCTCTTTTGGGTTTAAAAGCCATTTTGGTTATTGTCTTTGGGGAGTCAGCTAATAAGTGAACATGTAGGCTGATGCACTTCAAAGCCTTGGCCAGCTTTGTTACGTTGCACTTTCAATAGTGTTTTCCAAAGTATGTCTGAAATTATATCGGGTTTAGATCCTCTCCAAAAATAAAGCTGCAGCAAGCTACAAAGGGCATGGATATTCATTGATTCTGAAGATCTATACCATACAATTTCTAGTATCTTATGAAATACTGCTTGGTTGAAACTGGCTGTTAAAATGTTTATGAATCACATCTATTCTGTGACATTTACCAGTTTGCTTCATACAAGCACCACTGCTCTCTACGAAGCCATGTCCACTAAAAAAGTCAATCCTCAAGTCAGGCAAAGTTAGTTATAATACCACCGAGTAGAACTAAATGCACAAGGGGTTTTTTGGAGGGTGGAAAGGTGACACTCTGTTTTAGTGTAAACTCTATGAAGAAAAATACTTTAAAGTCTTTTTCTCCGGTTAATGCTGTATTTGATAAATTAGTGATGATCAGAACACCACTGGCTGCAACAAAAATAAATTTCAGGACTGAGACTATAAGTTTTAAAATAGATATACTGTAAAGACTCTGCCTGCTTTGATCATTAGGAATCCCCAGGCATGAATCACCTGAACAGAGAGGATTAGATGTTAAGTTAAGTCTAGATCCAAATCTGAGAAATTACATTTTGACTTTCTGGACCCTTTAAGAAAGAAAGAAAATTTGAGCAAGGTATCAATATCTCAAATCAGTTTGCCAAAAATTCTGTCCTCAGATACATGAAATGGTGAATAGCTGTACCTTGCTAGCTGATACCACATGTGTCTTGTAAGGACAGGATGCAGCCATCTATTCAACTCCCTCTTGACTCAGGCTTTACTGCACTCACTAGGTGGGGACAAAATAGATGTATTTTACGTGTATAGTTTCAGTCCTGACTATAATCCTTACAAAGACAGCAGTATGATACCATATAAGCATCATTAGTTCCACAGCAAGCCAAATCAATACAAACAGAAGCATAAATGAGCAAGCAGAGCTAAGACCCAGTGTGATATGTTACTGGCTATGCAGTTACGAGGTTTATTCACAACCCTCATCAGTTCATGTGGTTCAGAACAGTTCGGTCCTTTCTCAGCTGTGCCACACAGTGGTTTGAGAAAAAGTCCCACAACTGAACCTCACTGGCATCCAGGTTAATACAAATCAGTTTTGCTGGTGCCGTAGTACTTGAGTACAAATACTTCAGCAACAGCTTCCTTCTTATGCATGTTGATTACTGCATCAGCTCCTATGTATCACCCAAACAATATTGCGTGCAACACAAATCTCCAATTGCCCTATTATAGCATAGTTCAAAAGGGACAGTGAGAAGGCTGGTTGAAAAGTTACCTCTTCCTGTTAAGCTGGGAGAAAACAAACATTTGCCCAAATGGGGCAAATTTTGAGAGAAAAAAAAAAAAACCCAAATCAGGTTGTTTTGGGTTTAATTCAGAAGGTGCATGCATAGTGGCACAGACACCTCACTCATTCTCTTCAATGTGCTATTTGGAGTAAAGATAAGACCCTTTCCACACAGCTTTGTTTTGGAATAGCTGTGTATTTGACAGACCTATTGCAGATTAATAGTGTCTTTTCAGAAGCAGCTTACCTTTCTTCAAAACTGCATTAAACTAATTGGAAGTAGGTCACTCTTACTATGGAAGAGGTGTATGCGACAGCAGGAACTAGTCGGAAGTACCTAATCTAATACAAAGTCACACACACCCGATCTACACTAACTCTACACAGACAAAGCCAAAACCTTGTGCAGTTTTTGTTGCTATGCTCATCTCAGCATAACTGGTTTGTAACTGATGTCACTAAATGTGCCTACATTTGCAGTGCCTTAGGGTTTACCTAAACTAGAAAGCTGTTGAAAATAAATGTGAAATGAATAATGCACCCCAGTTGTTATATACAAACTCCTGATGTGAATGTTGTGTTCTACCTGGACAGAGCATCTGTACTGCAGTAGAATTGAGATTGCAGCCCGTGCTGCCACACCTAATTTAATTTCACCAGCTTGCATGCTAACAGCTCCAACAAGAGAGGCAGTTATTGACCGCGTAAGCAGTGCAACACCACCATGGTCACGGACCTAAAAGAGGAATGAGCACCTGTAGGTGGCTGGACATGGGGATCCATTTCATTTGTGATATTAAGGTTGGTGTCAGCTGTACTTGGCCACTGTCAGCAGTGCGGTTCCCTGTGGGCATCCTCTAACCAGCTGCAGGCACTCAGGCAGATTAGCAGGAGCAGTTTGAACAAGAGGTGGGAGGTAACCCAGTTTAGTTTGCTTGAAGCAAATAGTTGTCAAGATAGGGAAGGAAAAGCAGGATCAGATGATCAAAATCTTTAAATTCTGCTGCAAAGAAATTACTCTGTTCCTTCTCTCCTAAATAAACCAAAGGACCTGGCAGATGCCACCACTGAGCCACTGAGTCTCAGTGCCAGTCCTCAAAGGGCAGCATGCTCTGTAAGCCCACAAAAGCGAATGTGACTTATAATGAAGAATCCAACTGGAAGGGGTGTAGATAGCCCCAGGAGTTTCTTGAGAGCTCACTGACCAAAAAAAAAAAACCCAAAAAACAAAACCAAAAAACTACCAAAACCCAAAAAACCCAGCAGCACATCACCCACACACAATAAAACTCAAAAACTCACTGAACTTATTTTGCACAATTTATTGCAAGTAATGGTTCATGTGCACAAACCTTGTTGCAGGCAGGGCCAAGAACATCTGGGTTTTTTTCCCTGTTTTCAATTCAAAATCCTGCAACCTTTATCATGCTTGCTTTGTATTCCCTCAGTTATCTAAATAACAACTGTCTTTTCTTCTAGGCCTGACATATCTACTTTGATGGGCAGCTACAGGCAGGAAAAAGACATCCACAGAAAGGTACAGTAGATTTTCACAGATGAAGCTTAATGCAGAAAACTAAGAACAAGAGTTTTGAGAGGGGCGTGGTTTTGGTTTGTGCTTTTGATGTTCGTTTTTTTTTTGTTTGTTTTTTTTTTCAGTTCATCACCCAGAGTAAAAGAATGAAACATCTCTAATACACAAGGCCCAAATTTAAAGCGCTAAGACAGCTAAAGTAACTGAGCATCCAGGTAAGCACAAGGCATCAACTATATTTGTCAATGCATTTATTTGTCAATGATACTAAGCTCAGGGTGGTGATTAATAGCCTGGAGGGCAGGACTGCTCCTTGGGCAGACCTCAAAAGCCAGAGAAAAGGCCTGAGAGGAGTCTCAAGAAGCTCGGCAGCAATAAACGAACGGTAGATGAAAAATCTTCCAGCTGAGAGGGAATAACTCCGATCTGGGCACCCACTGGCAAGGGAGGAGCTCTACAGAAGAGCGAAGTTCACAAGTTGAACATGACTTAGCAGTTTGTCCTCATGGTGAAGACGGGTGGTTTTTTTTAGCAACAGTGCAGCCAGCAGGTCAAGGGAAGGAATTACTCCCTTCTATTCCACACTTGGGAGATCACATCTGGAGTACTATGTCCATTTTCCACATCGCCAGGGCAAAACAGACATCGAAATAATAGAATCATAGAAGAATAAAATCCTCTCATATCATCATTTTTCTTTTGCTTGTTACAAGAAGCCTCAAAACACCTTTTTATATCAGAAAAGTTATTTTTGTCAACCTGTTTCTCTAGGAATGTTCTGCTCCCTGTCAAGCCAGCTAAACAGCACATCTCAGACATGCAATGAATCTCCCTAGGAACTAGGTCATTACTTAAGACAGAAGACTAAACTGGAAAGGTGACTTAGCTTTTTAGAAGCTATTCTTCTATAGCTTAGAAGCTATTCTAAGAAGGATAGGCAACTGTTCCTTATTTAAGTAACTTCATTGATGACTGATGCACAGTGTTTGCCTTGCTACTTGAGAAAATAATTCTTCAAAGCTGAAAGTGAGGTTTCTGTTTCAAAATTCATCTTACTTTCATCATTATTTACTGTACATTTTGTACCATGGAACAAGATGTTTAATTAGCCTAGCACACAATCAATACATACATTTCCACCTGCAACAATATCTGGAATGTCATCCTAGAGGAAGCTGAAAGATATTCTATATTATAAACTATTCTCAGTTATAGCACTGCTTTCATCTGCCCAGTACAAATGCTTCATTTTCAATTAATAATTTTATGGTTTTAGAGTTTCTTCTGGTTTTCTTTGGGTTTCTGTGTTTTACATGTTATGTCAAGTTATTCAGTGCTACCACTTAAATCCTTACATTGAGATCAGGGTTTATGTCCTGAAAAATTATGAAGGGAAGTGGGTATGACAAAAAAATTTAGGGCAGGCAGTTCCAATTGCTAGTACAACTCTATTTTCTGTAATACATTTTAGGTGTGAATTTTTGGGTTTTGTTTTGGGGTTTTTTTAAATTTAATTCTTTTGGTAATTTAAGAATTGAGCTATAAACCTCATGAAAGTTAGGAATGTGTTAGGTGGTCAGAGGAAGAAAAAATGCAGTGCAACCAGGAGAAAGGAGAGTAATTAAGACAATATCAAAAGCAGTGTTTCTGGGTCCAGACTTGTACCTAGAAATATACATTACATAATGTTTGCCCTTTTTTTTCTATTATACGCTGTCTGTACAACATAGTTCACACATCTGTTTACAATAAACATAAGGTTAATAAGTACATAAGGTACATACAGTAAAATGTTTTGGGGTTGTTCATCCGGTTTTAGTTAAAGAAAATGAAGTCTATTCCAGCCCAGCAAAACAGCTCAACTGACAATTATAAATTAATTAATTTTATCAAGTTTCTTGGGTCACAAGAGAAATTGACACTAATCACCAACTTGCTGCTCCAGCTATTTCACTAACGATAGTAATAAGCTAGCATTACTTCTAACAGAAAAAAAAAGACTGATGTAAATAAGCTGTTCATCAATGTTTAATTAAAATATAACGAGGAAAAGGAAATGCAGTTCTGGGTACTGTTTAAGGTTGCCTGGCACCATTTAAATGTTGCATCATGTGTCACATGATGGAAATTGACAAGGAAGTGTAGGTGACACCTGAGCACAGAGTTACTGAGATAACACAATGCATTCTAACAATCAGTCTTCATTTTATGCATACTGAGGAAAGAATCATTTTACCCTTTACATTCCTGCACAGATTAACCATGAAAGAAGGGTCTCACCAAAAGCTTGTGGCAGTCTGTGAAAGCCTTTCCTTTAGCTTCCATGGGCTTTTAATCCTGTTATGTACTATTGCTCCAAAACAGAGATATTTTGGCTTTTTTAAATCCCTTCTCAAAACACATATGTTATTGTCTATTTCACAATCAAATTACCCATTTTTTTTTGCTTTCACTTAAAAAGCACACAAAAAATTTGGCAAGAAACTCGAGAAAACCGGAGTGCAAGCACTTTGATTTTGATTCACACAACTGCTTAATGTCAAAAAAGCCACTAAAATCAAAGTTATCACATAGAAATATACTTACTTGATTTTATTATTTATAACTTGATTTAGTTATTTATGGAATTTTAATGGAAAAAATCACAAATTTGGCCCCAAAACTCATCACAGGGAAAAAAAAATCTATCTATTTTTATATCTTGCAGGTTTTATATCTCTAAATTAAGATATTTAAGGCATTACCAATTTTCCCAGGCTTCCTCTCTCTCACACCCAAATAGAAGAGTTACAAGTATAAGGTAGGGTTTTGTTTACATTCTTTCTGAATAGAGTAAGACAACACGAACCTGGCTGCAAAAACATGAAGCAATGAAAATATTTTATTATTCTAAATAATCACTAGGGATAAATGTACTGATAAAAGATATTGTAAATCATTAATTACCAAGAAAGTGACCATGACTAAAAAGTTCTTTGTTTATAAATTGTTTCAAATAGTACCTAGCTTAGGATCTAGACCTACAAAAAGAATGCAAAATCTTTTTTACAAAGAAGCAAAACCTGAAAGACACTTCTGTATTACAGGAATTCACCTCAAAAGTGAGTATGGTCACATTCCAGTTAACGCTGCAAGAGCCAGCTCAATTCCAGAAGGTATGGGAAAATGGACTATAAAGTCAAAGACAGACAGCTGGATGTTAAACCTGGCACTACAGGGCTGCAACAGGTGACTCACCAGCAAGCATCAAGTACCAGCTTGGAGACTGTGGCACAATACTCACCTGTGAGATTAGGTGAGAGGCTAAAGTTGATCTGATTAAACTGATGCAATGTGTGCATCAACAAGCACTAGCCTGCAAAGAAGTTTTACAAACCTCAGTTCAGTTAGATTCAAACTGAAAATCTGGATTATTTCCTTGACAACCATAAGAACTGTTTCATTTCACCCACACTCAGCTTCAGATAGCTTATCAAAACTGTTTCGCCTCAACAATCTGTGAATGAAATCCTGCTGAGCTATAAGGTCACTAGAGCCACCAGGTTGGTGCCATTGCTTCTGACCAGAAGACTCCAGCTTAGGGATGGGACTGCTGGTTCCTAGTCTCCACTAAGCACCAATTTCAGAGTGCCTTGATGTACCTTACAGCCTGTGCCTTGGGCTCCATACTTCTGCTAAGCTCCAAAACATACACCTACTTCCTCAACAGAGCACCTAAAGCACTGATTTTAGCTTATTCAACTATGGTAAACTGCTGAAACCACTCACCAGTGTGCTTTAACATAACTGTAGATCATAGAATGGTAGAATCATTAGGCTTGGAATCAACATTTAAAGGTCATCTAGTCCAACCCCCCTGCAAGGGGCAGGGACATCTCCAACTAGATCAGGTTGCTCAGAGCCTCATCCAACCTGGCCTTGAATGTTTCCAGGAATGGGGCATCCACCACCTCTCTGGGCAACCTGTTCCAGTGTTCTACCACCCTCATCATAAAAAAAAAAATCTCATAGTTAGATAAATGCACCACTTCCTTTATAGGTAACTCTAGAAATATGCTATCATCATCCTTCCTGGATTTTATGTCTTAGCTTTCATTATGATCACATCTACTGTCAGCTATGAGGCAATACTCTTGCCTTCCTGAAGCTCCATCTCACTGTTAATGTCTCATCCTCTTCCAATTCTTTTTCCCTACTCAGTTTGGAAGCATGCTCTGCTGTTCCTAAGCCAGCCCCTATTAACCCTCTGTCCATCTCCCTGTCTGTCTCTCTGCTTCCTTTCACCATTAGGCAAAGCTTTTAAAATTTCAAAATCTGTTTCTTCTGCTTCTTATCAGTTACCAGCTGAGCAGTCTAAAATGGTATATAGTCAAGCCATTCAATCAAAATTGCTCTTAGTATTTCCAAGCCTCCTTATCTCTGTTCAGTTCTCATCCATTTCACATATTTTTGTGGCTACTGACTGTATGTATTTTCCTACTATTCTCCATAAACTGCTAGAGCAATGTCCCAGTAAGGCTCTTAATTTACTTTGCTGCCTGCCGTTTCTGTGGTTGCTTCCCCTCCCAGCCACTCATCACATCCTAGAAGACCCAAACGAAAGTTCTGCTTGTTGCCTGCCAGCATCAATTTCAGTGAGACCATTAACTCTTTCTAGAGTTATCTATGGGCAGAGAACAGTATTTCTTCTCCCTGCTTCCATCCCTCCTCCTCCAGTCCCATCTTGTCCTCTGTGTAGCATAGGTTCCCCAGCATGGCAAAACTAGAGCACATTCAGGAGAAACCCACCAATGGGAGGAAACACTTGGGACTCAGTGCTCCACGCAGCAGTGTCTGTCGCAGGCCCTCATAGACAGCACAATCACCCCACACACACGTGCCAGAAACTAGCCTGGAGCACCCACACTTCTCTCACATACCAGCGTGGTCCACATCTCGATGCCTGGACACAGCTTCCCCCACCCCTCAATGGCAAAGACAGAGTTCTCAAAACTTCATGTCACGTTTAGGATGGACCATTGAGGCCCTCTGCTGTACACGCTCACCCACACTGCTATACCAGCAACAGAGGAGGGACAGGACAAGCCTTGTACCAGTCACACAAGATTCTCAACAGAGATTTATTCTCATTGCCAATGTGAACGTTGAGAGCAGAAGAGGTTTAGCCTTGACAGTAAACATGTTTCTCTTGGCAGAAATAATGCAGTATTTAACTAATCCTTTCGTCCTGACTTCCTGCCCTGGGCAGGTGCCTCCACTTCCACCTCTCATCACCACTGGCATGTTGGCCTGGGGGCAGACTAGCCAACCCCTGCCACTTTTGGTCATGCTGATCATCTCTGCTCATTTTGGACTAGATCTGTAGGCTACATCTGATGAAGAGCATCTGGATTGAAGGTAAATCAAGGAAATAACAAGCATGCCAGGATCTGGCATGGCTCTGTGTCGTAGTTCAGCCCCGATCGGACCAGACTACGCAGTCTCTCTCTCACTCCCCCCACCTTCCGAGAGAACAGGGAGAGAAAATATAAGGAAAAACGGCTCGAGGTTTGAGATAAGGACAGGGAGAAATCCTTAAAGTTACCATCACGGGCAAAACAGACTCAACTTGGGGAAAACTATTCCTTTATTACTACAAACAGCAGGATAATGAGACAGAGAACAAGATAACCTCCTCCCACCCCTCCCTCTTCCCAAGCTTAACATTATCTCTACTACCTTCCCCTCCCTGAGCGGCACAGGGGGGAAGAGGGAATGGGGGTTGTGGTCAGTTCATCATATGTTGTTTCACGCCGCTGTTTCATGGTTCATGGTTGGGGGAAGAACTCCTCGCATTCCTCCCCTGCTCCGTTGTGGGGTCCCACCCCTACGCCACAGTCCTTTGTGGAACTTCTCCGGCGTGGGTCATCTCTTCCACGGGTGCAGTCCCTTCAGAACAGCTGTCCCAGCGGGCCCTCCCCGGGCCACAGCTTCCTTCAGGCCTCCACCTGCTCCAGCGTGGGGTCCTCCACGGGCTGCAGGTGGATCTCTGCCCCTCCGTGGACCTCCATGGGCTGCAGGGGGACAACCTGCTCCACCATGGTCTTCACCACGAGTTGCAGAGGAATCTTGTCCAGAAGCCGTATTACTCCTCCCCCTCCTTCTGAACTGACCTTGGCGTCTGCAGCCGTTCCTCACAACAGGCTGGCAGACGCCTCTCAGGATCCTTTTTACATCTTATTCACTTCTCATCTCCTCTCCACTTCTTGCAGCCAGGCCGGGCCGAGTTGGGCCCAGTCGGCTGCCCGGCAGGAGGCCAGAGGGTGAGGCCTGCAAGGCCCATGAGGCTCGCGCCTCCCCCTCTCTACCTCCCGCTCAGCTGCTTCACATCTTCTCCTCTCTTTTTTTTCTGCTTTCCCATTCTTAAATACGTTATCGCAGAGGCGTTATCACGGGACATTCTGTTACCAATCGGCTCGGCCTTGGCCAGCAGCAGGTCCGCCCTAGGCCTGGCCAAGTCCCCTGAACAAAGGGGAGCGACTTCTAGCAGTTTCCTACAGAAGCTACCACCTTAGGTCCCCCCTCACTAAACAAAACCACGACACTCTGGCATCTCAAGGGAAGTAAGGAGCTATCTACTTTTTGCAGACTTTTGGGCTGGATTAGCAGTAGAAACTAGTGCTTGGCACTGTCCCTGCAGTAGCTGAAGACCTCTCAGTCAGAGTCCATTCCGTAATCTTCTTGGCCCTCTGCCCGTTAGTGATCTCTATGTCCTGTGCTGTTTTATGTCATGTCAGAGTCAGTATTAAACCACTTACTTTACTCTCCAAGATGCCACTGAATTTGCAGGTTCTACTCAAAAATCCCTTCTCATCATTCAATTATTTCTCTTCCCCCCAACCTCAATTATTTTCCTAAGCATCCTTTATACAAGATTTTATCTTATTTCCATGTCTTAATCTCTCTCTCTTTGTTCATATTCTTTACCTTACTTCTTCCAGGAAACACATACCAAAAAAAAAAAAAAAGAAAGAAGATAGAACAACAACCATATGCTTCCTTTCTGATCTGTATCGTTATTTGCATTAGTAACAATCCCATTATAATGAATGATTCATGGAATTATGGACCACTGAGTATGAAGTCAGCTTCCTTTAGCCCTAAAATGGACTGATAAATAGTGAAGAACAGTTGGAGGACTAACATTTTTAGAAAGAACAGCTGGTTTTGAACAAACATGTTTCTTCAAGACTTAATTTACTCCATGGAAATTTTCACTGATTAGGATAAAAAAAGGCTGCACATATGTGAAGTATCTGGTTCTGTAAAAAGATGAAGGATTTTTTGTGCCCAAAGGACTTTGAAAATACGAACAAATAAATACTTACAGACTTGCACCCTCTGGACTTTCCAAAGTATTTTAGGCTTTCATGTTGTTTTAAATGCAGCTTAACTGTGGCCATTGAAGCCAAGGAAAAATTCATTTTGATTAATAAGAAAGATTTAGCATGACATAGGACAGTCAAAGCATCTCCTTGTAATGTATAACATACACAAAGAAGGTTTTTTCTGTTGTTATTTTTGCTATCTTTGAGAAAATTACACCACCTTGAGAACCATCATATTAGAACACTGCTTTTCTTTTTTTTTTTTTAAGAACCTGGCTTAACAACAAACTCTTAATTTATTGCTACTTATTGCAACACCATTTAAAAAAAAAACTTGAAAAATTGCTCCAGAAATAGTTTACCATTCCCAGACTATCAGGCATTTTCACTTTGAGGTTAGGGTGTTATGATCACATACACAAAATGCATTGTGCTGATTTTAGTTACCAGCAAACGAATACAATCCTCTTTTCCCTGGCAAATCAGTTACTGTATCCTACATACTTCATAATTTTACTCAATCTTACAACACAATGCTGATATAGGAGATGTTTTATTGTCAAAGAAAATCTGGTTAACAGTGTATGCTTAAGTAAATTCAGGGGTTTCACTGTAAAAGAAAATTGGCACCAACATTTGTCTTCTGCACTTAGTTCCATCATTAGCCATGGTTAACATGGAGCTCAGAATAACATGCAAAGGCAGGCTGAGAAAAATCTAAAATCTATTCTTCAAGCAATAATCCTAACATGGTCCCACCTGTTGCCTCTTGGCTTTATAATCTCAGCAGATCAACACTTGGGGGCAACAGATTATTGCCTTTAACACAGACCAGATGAAAGTAGGGAATCCATCTGTTCTTTTATACACCATCACTTCCAATCCACATGCTAGTTTTTGCCTTACTTGTGGGCTCAGGGTACCACAAGAACTTAAGGAACAACCCAGCGGTTCAGGTCAATGGTCCATCGAGCCCAGCGCTGTCTCTGCAACAAAGCCGTAAGAGATTCTCCTCAGGAATACCATAGGCCCACTTTCTACAGCCTATTCCCTCCTCCAGGGTCCAGACTTCATGGATTAGGAATGATGGACAGTTCTAACCTCCCCTGTGCTTTTACCATCCATCTATGTAGCTATTGTTCATAAATTCATGCAACTCTTTTGAATCTGCTGATGCTATCTGTCTCCAGTTTCCTGTAGTAGTAAGTGCCAGAGGTTCACAACCTGCAGTGTAAAATACATTCTTCTGAGTGCTTGAAATGTATCTACTAACATTTTCATCTAGTGCCCCTCAATTCTTGCATTTTGGAATCGATGAACAACAGTTCCAACAACCCTTATCCGTCACCTTCATGATTTTGTGGTCTTCAGTTACCTCACCCCTCAAACTTTTCTCCAGATTGAAGAAACCTGAATCTTTTAAGGCCCTCCTCAAAGTCTGCTTCATCCTCTGCATCATTTTAGTTGCCCTTCTCTCTATTTGTTCTGCAATGGTACTACATCCTCCTTCAGGTTAAGAGGCCAAAACCGCACACAGTACTTCAAGATGTGAGGGCATGAAGATCTTATACAACAGCAAAATAACGCACTTAATTTTTTCTTTAAAACCCTTCCTGATGATGGCCAAGTTTTGGGGGTTTTTTTGAACCTTTTTAAACTTCTGCTGCAAAATGAGACAATGGATTTCAGAGAACTGTCAAGACAGCCACAAGTTCAAGAGCTCTTTCCTGAGTTGCAACTGTCAGTTATGAGTATATTAAATATTATGTTCAGAATGTCCCAATGTAGTGAGTAAAACTTTAGGAATAAGCCCCTGCCTTTCCAAATCTGCTCTGCAAACAAAAAACAAAATCTCAGGCTGTGCAGAGTTAAAGCATACTTGTTTATCTGAACTTAGTTTCTATTTACAAACAAAATAGATTGCAGCCTTGTTCTCTAGCCCTGTAGTCCCTGCAGTCTAGGCTATCTTTCTGTAGGAAACATCTCCTACCTCTTTGTAACCTGGCTTCTTAAAGAAGCAAGTCTCATGCAATTACAGTATGTCTGCATATGATAATTTGCCATTCCATTCCTCAGATACCTTTGAACCTACTAGCCAATTTCAAACACATTAAACAGAAGGATAAAAATCTCCAAGGTCATTATATCCTTAAGTTTCATGGAAATAGGAAACTGGAAAGAAAAGAGACCTCAGTCAGTGCCTTCACTAAAGGAAAAGCTATAACATGCAGTCATCCTTGACAGAAAACCTGCATAGAAAGAGATTTTCAGTGTCTCAATTGCACAAAAAGTTCAGTTTGGAGTTTGTACTTCAGTAGACATCAGAGAATGTAATCGTAAAATACAAATCCATCAGAGACCAATCTTCATTAATTCTAACACTCGTACAAGAACATATTGATTCACCTTGGGTAATGACTCACAGGAAATCCCTTAAATTGTTTCACTGCAGGAGAGGAGCCTGGGCCAGATGCAGCCTCAGCTGGAGTTGCCAACAACCCCTCTGTTCTGGCTTGAAGATACTCTTGGATAAAATTTTCTAATTAGCAGTGTGACTACTGTCCCACAGACCAGTACAGCAGAAGAAAACAAAGAAAAGCATAAGATAAAGCTTCTTTTTTATTGCACCAAAATCCACACTTGTCAAGCACCAATTGCATCTAACTGCAGAAGAGGCTGGCAGTCACTTTTGGGGGACAGGAGTGAGAGGGGGTTTGTCTCATGTTTGCCACTGTGCAGGCTTCAGCTGGGAACTTTAGCAGTAAGGTCAGAGCTTATCTCCAGTAACAGCAAAACTCTGCAGATGTCTGAGGCAGCAGCCTTTGGCCCATGGTGACCTCCAGTAGAGGCAGCATCATCCCTTTCCTGCTGTGTCCCAGCCTTGACAGGGGTTGAATGCTGCTGCTACTCAAGGAAGCAAAATACCCAAATGCACCTAGTTCACATGGTTCCTGCTGAGCACCATCCTCCCACAGAGATATTGCGTGTCAGGGTCATAAGGACGCAAGCAGGCCCGACATGGGCCCAGTTCACTGCTGGCAATGTCTAGGTCTCGAGCCCGCTAGCAGCATCTGGCTCTGCCCATGGTAGTCAAAACACATAGGGTTGTGCACCATCAGCAAGGTCCTGCCAGTGCTGGGGCAGCCTTGGCTCCAGCTTGCTGGCCCCGGCTGCTCTACTGGCGTGCTCAGCTGTCAGGCAGGAGCTCTGCCATGCTGCCTGCGCAGGCAGGTGTAACCAAGCCTTGTTCCCCTGAGTCATAGAATCACAGAATGGTTCAGGTTGGAAGGGGCCTTTAAAGCCCATCCAGTCCAACCCCCCTGCAAGGAGCAGGGACATCTTCAACTAGATCAGGTTGCTCAGAGGCTCATCCAACCTGGCTCTGAATGTTTCCAGGGATGGAGCATCTACCACCTCTCTGGGCAACCCGTTCCAGTGTTCCACCACCCTCATTGTAAAAAATTTCTTCTTTATACCTAGTCTAAATCTACCTCCCTCTATTTTAAAACCCTTACCCTTGTTCTATGACAAGTCCTGCTAAAAGTATCTCCCTGTCTTTCTTATAAACCCCCTTTAAATATCGAAAGGCCACAATAAGTATTGATTCAGTGAAGTTTCTAATGAATCTGTTAAGTTCACTGTTTGTTAAATTTGTTTGGGAGTGGGGGGGTGGCAATTGGTGAGCCGTTTACCAATTATCATAGGAAGCTGTCTTTTGCATGAAAAAAAAAACAAAACAAAACAAAGCAAGTTATCTTTATTGCTAAAGTCAAATACAGTACTCAAAAATGAGCCTGCTCATACTCACTGCCTTGATATGCTGAGACAACATGAACAACACATGACACACTTTTTCCTTGGAAAGAGCCACTCTTTACTATCAGTTGTAAGTATAAAGTTTTTTTGCCTGTTTTTTTTTTTCCTTTCTGTCTGATCTAAGCAAATTCTGGCTCTAATAATCTGAAATGCCAAAAAGTTTAGTAATCCTCTACATTTTCAACCAAAATCAGATATTCCCCTCGGTGAAGGAACTCATTTTCCTGTACATTTAACATTGAAGTGTTTAGTTCACTTAAACTTATATCTTCAAAGTCAAACTATTCCCTTGATAATTTTAATAAGACTACTAAATTAGAGCTTTATGTATGTAGGTAGCAGCCTCATATGAGAAGTGACCTGCCCCAAATTATGCAATGCAAATGGGAAAACAGAGAAGTTACCAAGCTAGAAGAGCTTTACTCTTCCTTTCGGCAGACTGATACCTGGGAGAATCTGTATCAGTGCTACTGTACTAACAGCACAACAACATAATCTGATATTTCAGGCTAAATGATACACAGACATTTAACTTCAGCCTTTAGGAAAATGAGCTAGAATACTTTAGCATCCATAATTACCATTTTCAGTATTACATAAATCCCCAACGGACAACAGCATGAACTTTCAATGCACGCTCATCCTGTGACAAGAGAGTTGTTGCGCAGAACAGAACAAGTAGCATGCTATTGCCCAGAGCTGCATCACTCCTTAGCAGGAATCTCTCCCATTCAGAAACAAAGAAAAGGACAGAACGGTTATTATGGCTGCAGTAATAAGCAGCACAGAAGACATTATCTGTCCCCAAAACCAGACAGTGGACATTGGCTGCTTGCTTGGTCATTTTTAAAATAATCTAATTCCATGGAACATTTCAGAAAGCAGTTACCAAAAAAATTAAAAAAAAAAAAAAGCAGAACTAACAGGGCAGCAGCATCCCATGGTGGTAGCAGTGGTCTGTGTGCTGGGGGCAGCAGGAGTGGAAAGAAAAAGGGACCTGGAAAGCAAAAGGCTAAAGATTAAATTTGCTTTGTCCAACAACAGCATAAATCATCTCAGGGTGTCGTTTATTTGGATTTTACAGACAGCCTGAAAGAGCAGAGCCAAGAGAAATAAATATGGCTTCTGTGAACTTTAATGGCCTGTTAACAATACAGTTTTTGTGAATTTGGTCTCTTTATTGCCGATGATTTTAGCAGTAACATTCTACCAGTGAGCTCACAGAGCGATTCAAAGTTAACTTCCTCTAACACCTTTCTAGGTGGAAAGATCCAATAGAAACCTAAATAGCTGCCAGTGTCTTCAGCTCCCCTTCCCCTAGCATTTTTTTATGGTGCAGTCAAAAGTTTCAAGACATGATTGAAGCACACTGAAAAGTAAAACTGAATTCCCCAGTAGATATGATGATTATGTTGCTGCTTAAGATTATAATACAACACACAGAGCTGCTATAGAAATCTCTCAGTATTGAAAAGCTCAAGGATTTTGCTGTATAGCATATCCAGGGCCCTCAGCAGAGAGGAATTAACCAAAGCTGAGAATAATGCTGTGACCTGCATGGTTCGTAAACCCCTAATCATAAAGGATGCACAGCAAGACACTGGGAATCAATGAGGCAGCACAGGAAAGCATTTGCAGTTTAATTTTATAGATGCACTTTGTCTCTTTTTCCCTAAAACAACAGGATAATTCTACCATATCCAGAATTTCAAATTAGGCCTTACCAGCAACAATATTTTACTAGTAATTAGTGCTAGTGGAAATGTTGGGAGGGGGGCTTTTTGTTGTTTTGGGTTTGTTTTTTTTTCCTTCTGCTCAGGACATCTTTCCTGCTAATAATCTGCATATTTGTACATAATTTGCTTTTTCAAATTACTCATATTTTGTTGGGAGGAAGCAGGCTAAAGGGTATCCTCACAAATAGGAAGAGCACGAATTTGAAGTCCTAAAAATACAATCCTTACTCATGCTATTGAATGCTTGTTAAAAGCAACAAACCCATTAAAATTTATCAGGTTCCTTGGGTGAATTCACCAAATACAGGAGAGTAGCTCAGGGACACAGAGGGCATGTTTCACCGTAAAGAGATTACAAAAAAATGTTAGTATACTTAGGAATAACCCTAGTACTGGAAAAACTTTCCCTGCAGTCATGTCATCTTAAGCCTCCCTTGGAAATACCCCAAGGTAAGAAATACACAAGGAATAGCATAGGCAGGGTATTGCAATCCCAACTCCATACTGTACTTGCTTCAACCTTACATAGGACATAATAATGGAACATAAGTTGTTTTGAAGTACAAATCTAAGAAATGGAGGAGCCTAGAAAATAATCTGGTATTGTTGTTCTGATACCTGCAAGATCTCACAACTGGATCTCAGCTCAAGCGCTTGCTGTCCTATAAGCCTATTCCAGAACTGTAAGGTAACATGAATCCCAACCACGGAGCTAAACACAGATTAATATATTTTCTCTCCAATGTCAAACCAAAAATAGAATAGTTATTTTCAGCTTAAACAGAAAAAAAAAAAAAAAGGAGCAATATAATGTAACATTCTTCTTATTCTATGATAGGGAAGATTCCTACAGGGAAGAGAAACAGAATTGTTACCGTTTGGAGGGAAAAACCTCAGCATTTCTCAGGCTTGTGACTTTTGTATTTTTTATAATATCATTTTTCAAAGCTCTTTGCATTTCAGCCCGATTTCCATTATCTTGTCGTTTCCTAATAGATGAGCAGAAATGGGCTTTATTCTGTTAGGAAATATCTCTCTGAAAAGAGATAATCTGGAAGTGACAACTGGTGGAAAAAAAAAGCTGAAAGCTTTTGCAGAAAGAAAATAAATTCCAAAGACAAAAGGGACTACCTGAGAAGGATATATCTTTGAGATCATAAAGTGACACCTTTTCATCTGGTTACATAGAATAGCATTCCAGTAAGCTACAACTGTTGTAAGAACAGAGACTCCAAGTTAAAAATAAAAGTATGATTGGTTGTAATTTTCCAGCCACAGTAGACAGAACTGCATTTAAACTTTTAAATTTCACTACATGCCTTTACTGCTTTTGGAAAATTCTAGGCTATTCTTAAAGAAAAATTTGTAGGCTTCAGCAAGTACACCTCAAGTAGTGTCTTCCCTCTGATGGTCTATGTGGCAGTATGCTTCTAGCTCTCAGTCCTGAGGCTTAATTTTAAGTTTTAATAACAATAATTGAGCAGATCTTTTTCAATTTCTAGTTTAAATGAAGGTCATTAATAAAAAAAAAACCCTTCATATAATAAGGAAAGCTGATCAATGCTGACACTTAATATTCTCACACCCTGTGATACTAGTTGAATTTACGATTTTGCCTTTGTCAATGAAGCCAGAAGCACTATTTTCTTTGCCTTCCATGGTTATATAGAATCATAGAATCAGAATCAGAGAATCTTTAAGGTTGGAAAAGACCTCTAAGATCATGAAGTCCAACCATCAACCTAACACCACCATGTCCACTAAACCATGTCCTGAAGTGCCACGTCTATACATTTTTTTAACACAAATATGTATTGTTATGAATATACACAGTCCCTAACTGTTGTTTAAAATGCATGCTGCACACCTGTTTACTTATGGCTGTGCACTGCTTACAGCCACAGCAACACAACTTGGACAGTCTTCATGTTCTGAGCACAGCCAAGACCTCTCTTTTGTATAAGCACTTTTTTGCAGTGCCTTGAGAAGTAAATAACCTCCTCCCAACAACCTTTGTCTTACACAGGAGCATTTTCCTTCAGCTCTCAAAGTCTGTCTTTTTGTTTGCCCCCCTTACAGCTAAGCTGCCTAATGAATTCCTTCATTCCAATAACAAACAAAAACGCAGCAAGCTCTCTTTCATCTGCAAGGCTGCCACAAAGAAAACATATAAAAAACCTTCTTTAATGGATCTTAATTTGTACTTTTCAATTTTGTTAGACCTTACAGGCCATGACACAAAAACTGCACTTCCCGAAAATATAATGACTCGCTTTCTAATTCTGCAGATGATGAACTAACCACAAGATCAAACCGATAGAGGGAAATGGAAAAAAAACCAAACCAACAAAAACCATCACACGTAAATGTTGCATGCAAACATTCTTATTATCCACATATTTTTCAGACTTAAACTTATCTTTCATAAGTCTCAACTAATGATTCAACCATTTTCACAAAGATTGACGAGAGCACGATAGCTTTGCTCTCTCAGAACAAAGCAGCCAAGAAAGACAGACTGGCTTTCAAAGCCTGCGGGATGTTGAGGCACAGCTCATGGAGGTCAAATAGGATTGTACAGGAGATGTACTGTGTAAGGAATTTGTTTAAAACAATTCTGCACTTTTCAATACAGGGCATGTTATGAAGCACTAGAAGGGGTCTAAATATCTTCACCTGTATCCCAGTTTACTGAGAAGTAAAAGGAAAACAAAGAAAAAGGACGCAAGAGGTATTCACATCCAACCACAAGATACAGACATATCTTCTTCTAAAGAGGAGGTTGAGAGAATGAAGGGCGTTGTTTTTCAGTCTTATGAAGAAAAGCTAATGTAGTATCTTATTAAACAAACATTTTCCTGAGTATTTCTGGAAAAGTTGTACAGTAATACTGATATGTTTCTAATAACATACTTCCAGTTTTAGTAGCTGGTCAAATTACATTAAAGTACAACACAGATGGACAGTATTATGTTAACTCTATCTAAACACAGCTGTACAGTTCTTTTTCAGCGAAGGCACTCTGATACCTACAATGAATTTAATTCATGCAGATCCTTTTAGTGTATCATGCCATAAAGAATCATTTCCAGTCTTTTTACCCATGATACCTGTGCTTCAAACTATCCGTTACCTCTTCAGAATTAATCACTATTTATACAAAGTGCCAGTTACAGTCCCTACCTTTAACAAATGGGAAAGTCAATGTAGACATTGGGGTTTAGCTTTTGTTGGCAGAAGTTTTTGAAGAAAAAAAAAACACTTATCAAGAATATGAGATTTAGAGGCATTTTTATCCATTTCTAAGGCTATTGGTCTCACTGTGAGGAAAATTAGACTATTTTAAATGTTAGATTCACAGGCACAAGTGAGAAAGAAAATAATGGCATTTGATTTAGGAAACAGGAGGAGCAGACATTCTTATCATTACAAGGGAGTGTTGTTGAAAATGCATAAGTCAATATAAAATCTTACTGCAGAGAGAACACAAAAATGATCTCTGGAAAATCTTGGTTAGACATGGTTAAAGTGAGTCACGGTGAATAAGCTGGTCATTCAGTTCACATCTTGAAATAAACTACAAAGCACTTTGCTGCTGTAATTTCTTTCAGAGCAGAGAAACTATCGAAATCACCGCTTCTCAAAAGAACCATTTGAAACATGACTTAAATTTTGTTTCTCCTGCCTCCCTCTTGTCTTTGCTTCACATCTGCTCTCCCTGCCTGTTGCACAGATTTCCTCCCAGCTGATCTTCCGATTTCCAGAGGAAGAACTCCCCAGTAGCATTTGGCAGCTCTAGCTTGTGTGTTTCAGCAGAATATGAAGGCAAACGGCTGCTCAGGCTCCACTGGGGCCAGAAGGCAAGAGGGTGGGAGGTCTACTCTGCCACCACAGACTCTCTCAGATGCTTTTTCAGTTCAGTTGAGCATTTGCCTTACATTTCTCATGAAAAGCCCAAGCTGCTACTTAGAGCTAAAAGAATGGGGGGAGAGCTACTTCCTACAGAAATGTAAAACAAGTAGCTGATCCAGCTGCATCCAGGCTGAGGGCGATAGGGAGCCCTGGCCACCGACGTAGCACACTTCATATTTATCTCTCTCTCTCTCAAATTTATATGTCTCTCTCTCTCTGCAGTAGTATCGTGAATGGGTTTCTTGAGGCACTCTTTCTAGAGCTACAGCAGCTACAGGGTTTACTTTTCTGTTAGGGAAAAAAAAAAGCCATCTGGGAACCATCTAATGTTTCTGACTACATTTTTCAATAGAAAGTGAAAAGGAGCTACTAAAGAGAGGTTTGAGATGTGAAAGGAAAGCTGGGCAACACCTGAAGAAATGGTAAGGTTTGGGACAGCATATTGAAAAAGGAGGGCTCAGGAATATTAAAAAGCATCTGGAAAATATTTAAAAAAAAAAACAGAAGCAAAAACTGTGTATGGTGTTAATTCTTAACAAGCTGACACTTGAAGGGGAAAAAAAAGACCCAAAGACATACATGTATGCAAGTAATTGAACTGTATGAACGAAACAGGATTGTACAAGTGACACTGATTTTTCAAACCATCCTCAGAAGCATTTTCAGACCATCAAATTTACTCCTCTGCTTTTTCCTTATGCCATCTCATATAAATTAATTTGTAACATCAAGCTCCAGTTAAAGCACTTTTTAATCAGTATGAACAGATTTTTTTCATCCCCAACTTGCACATCAGAGAACACGATATCATGATTCAAATGCATGCAGTGCTACATGCATGAGCAGACAAGAGTGCATAGAAATGTGCCACAAGGTTTAAATATATGGGTTTTTTGTTTGTTTTGTTTTTTTTAAAGAACAGAGTCTTTCAGATCTATGAATTGATTAATTGGGGTTCTGACAGATGAGCTTTGACAAACCTAGCAGGAAGGGTTTAACCTATCACCAGCTCTAACTCTCCACGTCATCCTTCTATAGGGGTTATCACATTGCAACAGATGGAAATGCATGATACCCTTACTCTGGTTCACAGTGCAGTATATCAACTTAAACCACTGATGAAGGTGTGGTTTATGTGAAGACATCAAACCATGAACTGAACCTATTGATCCTGTGCACACACATTTTATGAAATCTGCAAGAGGGGGGGCAAATTTCTGGATGGCAAACTAGATGCAGTAGCATCTTTATAGATGCAGCAGCATTTTTATTTGCTCAGTGAATATGAGCAAGACTCCTCAGCCAGATGAGTAAATTCCTTGGATAAACTGGCAGTACTTACATTGTTCAGTTGCTAACAGGCTATATCTTCTGTTTATCCCTTTACTTCAGTTGGCTCACCTGATTAGTTTGTATCCTTTGCAAAAGGCTAAGCACAAATGAGATGTCCCAAGGCCTTCATTGTCTGTATTGAGAATATTTTAAAGAAAAGTATGTAATTAATATTGAGTTACTGTAAATACTTCAGAATTAGAAGGAAATTAGAAAAAGATTTACTGCTTAAATCTCTGTATCCAGTCTCCTACTGTTGTAGAGTTATAGTCCCTCAATTTTACATGATTTATAAGTGCATGTTACATCTGAAGAAAGACTATTCCAGTCTAATCCAAACCCCTGTTGCTATTTTCCCTCACAATTTTCTAGAAGCATCATCCAAAAAAAACTGTAAAAAAAGACAGTGGCTAACAGAGATGACTCCCTCTCACGTCAAATTCAGTTGCCAAATATGAAATTTTGGTTTCAGAAAAAAAATCTGAGAGGAAATTTAGAAATGAAATTTGTTGTTTTATTTGCATTTTTCATGCCTACATTCATACATGGGATTATGTTTAGAAACAGAGTTAATTAAATGTGTTAACTTCAGCAGAAATAAAAACTTAATTTCTTTTTTTTTTTAATTCATTGAGCTAAAAAAAAAAATCGGTTGGAAATCCAAATAAAGGTGTAAAAGATGTTAGCATGCTCCATGGCATTCCATTGTACCTTGACAGAACTTGTCTAATGTACATAGAATCATAGAATCATAGAATGGTTAGGGTTGGAAGGGACCTTCAAAGGTCATCTAGTCCAACCCCCCTGCAAGGAGCAGGGACATCCCCAACTAGATCAGGTTGCTCAGAGCCTCATCCAGCCTGGCCTTGAACGTTTCCAGGGATGGGGCCTCCACCACCGTTCTGGGCAACCTCAATGACTCAATGTACATAATGAGGGTTTTTAGCAGGTTTTCTTTAAAAGCTAGAAAAAAAAAAAAAAAAAAAAGAAAACGTGACCTAGAATTTGTTTATTGTGTTCAAATATGAAAACAAATATCGTTTTGCTGTCCATCATGCTCTATCCTAGCTAACAACTGTTAATCTCCTTAGTTTTTATCAATTCCTCTATGACGCTGAAGTGTCAAAACCTGTAAATAGTATCCTAAATAACTTCTACATGTGCATTCAGTATGATAAGTTTGCCTACAATGCACAAAATTTTACAGTAAATAATGCTAATAGTACACAGAAATCACTGATAAAATCTACTATGTAGATTTTTATATGAAACATAGAACTCATTGAAGTTATCAGGCAAAACTAAATACAAATTTTATCCCATCCTCCTGAAACAGTAGATATGAGAAACTACAGCTCTGAGAAGGTGAACTACTCTGCACTGAAAAAGCAGATATAAAGAAAAGTGAAAAAAAAATATTAATGAAATGACTAGACTATACACTTGAATTACAGTATATTTTGCATGTGGAATTAGTATCAGAGTAGAATCAAACATGTCTTGTAGTTCCCATGTTTCCCTATACTTCTTATGGCACAAGCATTCAGTTCAAAAAGACAGCATTGGAAGTGGTGACATCTTTAGTGTTTGGTTGTACAAATATCTCTCAGCTGCAGAGTATCTTTCCAGCCACCTCCTCTCTGCTTCCCTTTTCCCTTCTTTCCTTCTCCTTCCCTTACACACACATTTGTGCACCCAGTGATGTTGAAATCTGGAAGGTCTGCATCTGCTTCCAGGCCAAAACCTCTGTCTCACTAAATTAAAGCTTTAAACAACCAAAAAAAAACACTTAAAAAAAAAAAAAAGAGACAGAGAGAGGGAGGGGAAACAACTGGAAATACCTAATACCTAAATTTTACTCTGCCTTCCTGTCCCTAGCATCACAATAGAATAATTGATTCCCTGAAGTATATATCAAAGTCTGAAAGAGCACAGCAGTGATCTTCAAGGATACATTTGGGAAGAAGTCAAGTAATATCCACTAAGAGGAGTAAAACATGTTATTCAGCACACTGAACAAAAGCACAGCTAGTACTTAAGATGGAGCAATAAACACATCTTTGGCGCTGTGCAGGAAGGAAACTGCTTTTGTACCCAGTCTATCTACATAACCTACTCACTTGGATCAAAAACAACTCCTGCTTCCAGCTTAGGCTATTCCCCAGCCCTTCCTTGCAAGTTTGCTAGCACACACAGACCAATTGATCCCTTCATACCTAGCTAGCCTGGCTCAGAACAAGAGTCCACGACACCCTGATGTCCCCCATTTTCTTCCTTCCCGGTCTTCTTCAATGAAGGCTAAGAATTGTAAAGAAGCGCACAGGTGCAGGTGATGGGCTGTTTCCTGTAGCTCTGATTCCTATCCATCCTGTGATTTTCCAGCTGTAAATCTGATCAGAAACATACTGCTCCTCCAAGAGAAGTACAGCCAGGGGAAAGGGAAGGCACACAGACTGCACAGAGGAGCCAGTACCCAGCAGGAATGATCCAACATCTCTTAGGTGAGGTGTGTGTTGCTTTTGCATCCCAAACTTCCAGACATCTGTCCCCTTCCACAGCTCTCCTCTACTCATCAAGTGGGTACTGGACATTCTTTAGGTTAAAGGTCTAGCACCTCATTTTCACTGATCTCCTCATTATGTGATGCTCACAGAAGTTTTAATCTGTGGGTATTGTTCAAACTAGGTTTATTTTTCCCTTCCAGTGTTTCCCCACTTGTGTATGTGTCAGCTAATGTGAGGGTTGCGGTGGTAATTGCTACCCATCTGTGGAAACACTCAGTAATCACTGCAGTGAACCTTGCAGAACGTCCAGAAAGCAGCTTAGAGTTGGCTCCAGACAGCCTTCATTTACATACCCAAATGGGTTTTTGTAAAGCTAAACTAAATGTGTGTTTATCAGACAAGCCATACACTCAAAACTACCATGTCTTCAGCCTCTTTTCCACAGAAAGACTTGTCCTTGTAAGGGAGCTAGAATTTACTGCTAGGCTGTCAGATACTTCCCTGGCGCTTCTGCCCAGGCAACACACAATTATCCCATTGCTAAACCAAACCTACAATCAGCCTAAGGCAAGATACTGTCCGTGTTGCATAACCAGTTATACCCCCTAGGAAGAAAACAAAGCAAAACCACAAACAAACAACAAATGCAATGCATACAGAAAACAAGAAGGAAAAAACCTCATCAACATTTTCCCCTAGGGTGAAGTTTTTACAGAGTCCTGTACCCATCTATCACCTTACTAGCTGTTTTGGTGATTACAGCTATCATGTGCAGCAAAAATGAGGCCAGAGAGCAAGGCAGAAAAATTTACTGAATGCATACAGTTGTAAATTATTTAATTAATCATTTAAAAAGAAGATTCTTGTAGTCTTCCGAACAAAACAAGTAGTATTAAGAATCAAACTCTGCATACAATTAGACAGTACTTCATCACACCAAATTTAGCCAAAGAACTACTTGCAAAAAGAATTTAATCAATAGCTGACAATAATAATGCCCACCAGACTGCATAATGGAATAGCAATATATTAAAACACATGCCTTTGTATTTTTCAGAGAAACAGCATTCTGAAATGGAAAAAAAAAGAATCAGGAAGAAACTGACAATAAATGAGTTATAGTTCCTTCCAGGCAAAAACATTATAAAAGCAGCATAGAAGTAAAACCTTAATTAAAAGCTTCAAAAGCAAATGATAGCCAAATAATAAAATATATATATGTAAATAAAAACATTAGTAGATATTCTGGAGTGTGACAGCGTAACAAGGAAGGCAAAAAAAACCATAAAAGAATAACCATGAAAACAGGAGAATGAAAAGAAAAAGTACACGAAGCTCTATGAAATTGAAATGAAAAAGGACAATTTAAAAATCACTTGTAGGTTACTATTGCCTTCAATTAACACAGGAAAAAGGAATATTTCCTGAAATAACTGTGTAACATATTCTTTGCAAAAAAAACCCCAAAATAACAAAAACAAATAGAGAAAATTATAAAGCTATTCACAGATGAAAAGACTGAAGAATATATTTCAGAAAGGTATTGGAACAGAAATGCTTAAAAACAAATCTACTTACTGCAAAATTGTATTTCTGACAGTCAAACAAACAAACAAAAAAGTAGGTGCATAAACTGGGACTAAGGCAAAACTGAACGCAACTAGACCCCAGACTGCAACCACTTCTGCCTTCTCTGCTTTCCACTCAGTTGCCACCTAATCTTGAAGGCATCTAAACACTACACGGAAATTAGCCTCTGATCTGAAGCCCTGGAACAGTAACTGTATGCCCAGAAGTGTCTCAGGTCTGTAGAGCCGCCTTGTTAGTACCAGCTCCCTTGCTGGTACATAATTTATGCCATAGTTTGAATGGGACTTAGAAACTGGGAGTTCTCCTACTTCAGTTTGCTGAACTACTAGCATGGTTGCCATCTCCGAGTATGCTTATAACATCACAAGTCTGCAAGTGCAACTGTAGCTCTCTGCCTGACTTCAGAGTTTTCACATTGAATTTTGTGTTAAGCAGGCCTTGGATAAAATACAGAAGCTGACCTGGAAGCAAGGACAGAATGACAATACATTCCCAGCTGAACACCAAGCATGGAATTCATCTTCTAATGCAGGTGCCTAGGTTCCTTCTGTAGTCATGAGTGGGCTAACCAGCACAGCTAGAGGGGACCAGACAGCAACTAACTCATCCTACAGCAGACATGTTGGTCAAATGAATGACTGACAATTAGCTGACTCCATCATTGACTACAGTGGAATGTTGACATCAGCCTAAAATTAACATCTACTTGCTGGCACATAAAGTTAGGTGTGAGAAATCCTATTACAATTTAGTTGCTCCTTCATTCACTCACACAAGGACAGAGAAGTCCACTTTCCTTGCTGTACACCAATAGAGATACAACGAGGGGGAAGACGATCCTTACCCAAGCCTTGCATGGCAACAAGCACATGATACTCTAAGAGGAAGTAAAAGTATGATCCTTTTCAGCTGAGAAAGGCAGCAAGCACCAAAGCTTTCCCCATCCTGAAAAAGTATTCCACCACTTTAAGAAAAAAAAAAGCATCAGCTGCTTTCAAACTTTCTCCCATCGGAAGCCTGATTTTCCCCAGCTGTTCATTAGACAGGGGACAAACACTTCCCCGGGGCACCAGGGCTGCAAATTCCAGGCACATCCCCAAGATGAGAGGCCAATTCCCAGAAAGGAGAAGGCCTCTGCATACACACTTCTTCCCATTTTTCTGTGGGCTGGCTGTAGATGAGACAAAAATATTTAGTACTGCATTCCCATTTATGTATCTCCACACATAGTGGACCTGGGCCTAGTCACATAACTGCTTTGCAGAATGCAGCTGTGAGTATTTTCTGGTATTTTTATGTTTCTCTTCTCTGTATTGCAACTGCATCCGTATAACAATATTAACTTTTCGTATTTCCAGCTCCTTCTCACAATATTTACAGAAAGACTGAAGTAAAAGAAGTCATGCATCTTGTTCCCAAGAAGGTCAGCTCATGACAGATAGGTAACTTCAGTCCTTCATCAGATCATAATTTCCTTCCATATAACATTAACATGCTTGGGTATGCTTTGTCTTTGCTAAAGCATTGCTGTTGAAAAACTTATTGAAATGTATTGTATTTTAATAAATGGTGAAGAAAATTATATGTCAGGTCACAATATGTAACACCAATAAATGCTAAAGTTGTTTCACAAATGAAGGCAAAACTGAAGTCCTCAGCATCCTGTTCCTGAATTCACTGATAGATTGGTTGAGAAGTGCACCATTCTTTGTCCAACATGAACAAATCTAGAGTTTAAGTGATTAGGAAAATGACAACTGTACCTGAATCAGCACTCACTTTGATTTGCAAAATAAAATCCCAAAAGAGAGATACCCAAATTTTGTTCTGAAGGAGGATTAGGAAGGAGTATGAAGAGTAGCGTTCAGCAAACACAGTTCTGTGAACAGCTGTTTCACAGATTTCTAAATACTCTTCCCACAAAAGCCATCAAGTGGTCCCATGGTTATTTCTAGGCTAAGGAAGATGACGACACAGAGGTTTAGTTGATCCCATGTCTGCACATGTGATAGTTTAAATAGAGAGAAATCTTGCCTTCTTAGAGGAACTATACAGGACATTTTGAATTAAGATGATAGAGCTGAGAGATAGATAAGGCTTTTATCTATTTAATTTTATGTATTTACATAATACTTATTTTAATATATATTATATATAAATATTTACCTTTTTTTTCTTTTAAATAAGATAAAAGCAGTTCTTCTGTACTGTTAGGGATCCATCAACAACAAATGTTGCCAGAAGCTCCAGAATGAGCCAGCCTTGTAGCTATGATTGGTGCATAGCAACAACACATGCTGGATGTACTATAGGAGAAACACATTGTCTAGGTGGAGTAGGACTGGAAAAGTCATTCAGATTGGCAGACCTGAGTGGCCAGTCACCAACCAGCTGTAGAAAGAGGTTACAGGGGAAAAAAAAAAAAAAAGAAAAGGAAAATAATCCCAACATTCACTTTAAGGATGTCAAGCAGACATCCTTGAGTCCACTGCAACCAGAAACTGGCATCTAAAAATTACTGACCAAAAAGGTGATGCCTCAGAAAGAATTGCCAGACCATTAGCAAAAGTCCCTATCCTTTTATAGAACAGTTTGACAAGAAGTTTGGAGGAAAGGAAACAGTGGCAGGAACTGATGTGCAATTTACAGTGTAAGGCTAAAAGAGTTAAGAGATGCCAAGGAATGGTCTACCTGAGAGGAGCTAGCAGGACAGCATGGTACTTACCTAGTGAACTTCAGCATACTCTGATACAAGTATGAGATAATTTAGTCCACAAATAACTACGACTTCTGGAAATTCCCAGACAAAGGAGCTCTGTGAAAGAAAGTACTAACCTTTACCCATACCTGTTAACACGGAGAAAGGTAAAATGACACTCTACTAGGCAATCAGTGTTCTAAAGAAAGTGACAGTCCCTTGTAGAAATTTCATGACACAGAATGGCAACGTGTTTTGTAATTCAGACATGAAGTTCTTGTTCCATCCTTTGCTATTAATGAACAAATTCAGCAGCCTTCTTACAGAGAACATTGCTACCTTTGCAACAGTATGCATTTCCCTTAATAAATCCTAATGAGAGAGAGAAATAGTACATACAGCAACTGAAAAGATGTAAGGCATTTTTTACCTTTCTCAGCCCAGCTTTGTTATAGAAATGCAATGATCCATCTATCCAAATCAGAATATTGTGGATGATTTAAAAAAAAAAAATCCAGTTCTGTAGCTTGAGATTACAAACACGAAATACTGCACTTGTATTTGCAGCAAGGAGGATGAAATCGAGCAGGCGCTACTGAGACTTAGAGGGATGCCATTACAGGTTATTATCAAATCAGAAAAATATAGCACATTGCTTGGCTTGCCAAATCAGATTTCAGTTCTATCTTCTACAAACAAAGTTTTTTCATAACTTTTCATACCTTTCAAACACATCAGTTTTTCAATGATTGCTGAAATGTAGTTACTTATATAGAATTTTAATGTACATACAGTACATTCCTTCTTCCTCATTGCAGGTGGTCACCCTGGACCAGAAGTAGCAAATGACTTCAGCACTAGGAGAGAAAAACACAGAGAAAGAAGAGACTTACAGAAAAAAAAAATGAGGAATTATTCTTTAGAAAACACACAAACAAAAGAAAAAAACTCAAACCCTGCCATCAGCATTAGTCCAAGAATGCACTATTTAACATTTTTTAAAAATTTGCTCCTGGACTGTGTTACTGAAAGGCAGCCTAAGTTAGATACAGTAAAATTAATAAAATACATCACAAGTTTTTAGGTAATGTTATTCCTTTGTACTATGCATTTATTACCTAAGAACATGACCCGCTACACAGTTTTGTACAAGCATGTGATGAAGAATTCTCCAACACACGTTTACTGGGGCAGGATGAACTCAAGGAGCAATCTTCACTTTGATTTTCATCAGAATAAAGCAACACTCTACATCTATCTTTTCTGAGCATTAACAGATTTTATAACTACACAGAACTGCAGTATAAACAATGATGACCTGGTATCTTTTTAGATTTAAAACACTTCACTCCACTCTGAACCACAATTACTGATCAGCTTTATGAGTAATGTAAGATTACCATTCAGTGGCCCTCACAAACCCAGATAGATAAGTAATAGATGTTCATATTTTCATGCTGGACTACAATAAATGCAAAATATCACATGACAAGACAATAGAAGCTGATCATAGCTTACAGCCTTCAGCTATTAAGTTCTTGGAAATTCCAAAGTAGACTGCCTAGGACATCAAAACCATTTGTAAAACACTACAATGTGCTCCCAAAGTGAATAAATTCAAGTTTGGCCACTTCTGTCCAAATTCTGTATGGTACTAGAAGGAGCTTACTTTTCCTCATTCAGGCAAATCTGATTTTAGAAAATTCAAAGAAATACAGAAAGCAATTGGCAAAATGAATCCATAGATCAATGAAGACAGGAACTCTAAAGAAATCGTATTTTTCATGATGGAAAGACGTTTAACAAACGCCCTTGTAATTAATGAATAGTCCTAAAAATAAAGATATCCCTATCTGATCACACAATGACAGCTCAAGTACCTTTGTTTGCTCTGTTTAAAGCTAGCTATATCTGAGCAAACTCCCTGGCTGTATAGCTTTATCCATATGATGTTATTTCAAAAAACAACCAAAGAGCTTTGTTTTATGCCAGGAACGAGCATACTAAGTTAAGAACAGACATCACAAAGGTTTATGAATAAAATCAACCATAAGTGAAGAAATGTAAAGACAATTCTTCTGCTTTAGACGCTGAACCTTTAAATCAAACATACTGCCATTGAGAAAGGACCAGAGTGCTTTTGGGAAACAAGAAATCACCTTCATATAAAAAAAATATAATTATATAATTTAAAAATAATTATATTATTAATGCAAACAAAGATGCCTGCAGTGAAGAAAAAAACAGGTGGATGTGGTGGAAATCAATAATTCCTAACAGTTGCAGAGACTCAGGTTCCACAGCCAGCCTCGCGAATTGACATGTGTGGTCAGCAGCCAACTGACTCCCCTGCTATAGAGCTCCAGGAAGACAGCCTTAGACACAGTTGCATGGACACAGTCCCCTAAAAGTTGCTCTAAAGTGCTGAATAAGACACCAGACTCCTGAAGCGTGGGGACACTGAGCAGCTGCATACAGAGGATGGCTCAGTCAGGGTCCATCATAGAGAGCTGGGAAGTTATTTCTGTTGAGCAGCTAATACCCATGAGGATGGGCAGTGGGAGGGCAGCAAAAGTTAGCTGCAGGCAACTGATAAATCCCGATACTCTCACCAAATCCCAGCTGAAGGAGCAGGGGACAGTCTGGGTGCAGAGGATGTTAAAGAAGGCTGAAGGGCTGCAAGCTACCTCTGCAGTTTGGCCATAGCTCCATGCAGGATCAGGAGGTCACACAGGAGTGATGGGAGGGCTGTGCAACTGATTCATAAGGGAGAACCAGCCAGGAGCCAAAGGTAACCACAGCTGGCAAGCAGAGCTAAGCTGATGAGAACATCAAGATTCAGCAGCAGACCAGCAGTCACCAGACCAAGGGCAAGGCAGCAACGAGGTCTGAAGTCAAGCTGAGAAATCCAAACAACAGTTCTGGAATAGCAGAAAACAGTACTGGATACAGATGTACCTACAACATAGCTCACAGACCAACAGCCCCAGGCTGAACTGAAATGGGGATGTTGGGCCTATGGGCATAAGGTGTAGGTAAAGACCCAAATGGGGCTGGTTAGGGCCATTAAGGCCTATTGGTGTCCTCACACATATCACATGTGTATAGGAAGCAAATGAACATAACCTCAAAGCTATGTTCTGCACAATGTTAGTACTTCTGAACTATGGTTCAAACCTCTTTTGCTTGGCTGTAAGATAACCACCACATTATTTGGAGACTCTCTTGCCTCAGCTTCTAACTCTTCTGATTTATAGATTCTTAAGAGTACAGACTGGTGAGCAATTATTATAATACTGGTGGATACCTCTACAATAAGTTACATTTGTATTGCAACAACATATTTAAAACCAATAAATGCTTACTCAGCTGTTTTATCTGCCCCATCCAAAATTTACTTAAGTCTTTTGTGCCCCATCCAAACTTTACTTAAATGTTTTAAATATATATTAAAATAATATCTAAATGTTATCTATCCTAAGGCTCTCATCCACCCAAATATTTCCCTTCTTTTAAAATACATTTAATATAAAAAACTAAGTTCTGTGATACTTGGTAAGATTGACAGCTAATTATGAGAGTAATTCCATTGATTTCTAGACCATTAAAGTCTGTGAAAAAGTATGCCAAGAGAAGAGCAGAAGACATACAAACTAACACAAAAATAGTTGCATTGTCATGGCAATTCTGTGTTTCACATGAGAGACACAGCTCCCATATGCCACTTCTTTACTTCTCAGTTTTGATCTTCCTTATCCAATTCTGCTATTTGGAATAGAAAAAAAGCATAACAGATTTTGAATTGATAACTGAAGATGTGTTAGGCTAGTTGCTAACTCAACAATGTCAGTCACTAAAAGCACAGAAGATATTTCAGAGTGACCCTCAAATATTTTAGGTTTGATCAAACTTGATTAATGTGATAGCCTGAACTTTGAGAAAGTTGACACAGGCATGTTGAGCCGCAGGTCTATGTTGAGCCTGAAATTAAGATACTGAGCTCCAGGGAAAGCTCCTTGGCAAATATGCAATGGGACAGAACAATTTTATCATGTCGTTTTCAAGAGAACAGCACACTATGCCTCCTGTGCTGGCCAGGTTGGAGGAGCAAAGCCATGACCCTGACTGCTCTTTCCCCTTTGTCACGACTAGAGCCTCTGCAAAGGCAAAGGTGATAATTAAACCTAAGCTTTGAAAAAGATAGTGAAATGAAGGAAAAGCTCCCTACATTCTCCCTTCCCTGTATGCATCCACAAGGAAGAGCTGTTTCAGCCTCACATACAATGATAAAAATATGGGCTGTTCTTCTATACAGCAAAGTCAAGACAGACATGGCAGAACTGGGGAGCTGGTTTGCAGCTCTATACACAGTCAAGCTGTAGAATGCCGGTGTTACCACAAGCAAATACTTCATGCAGTAATAACTGTGGAAGAAAGATTTTGCCAAGATCTGCAGAGAATGTGCAAATTTTCATTACAATGTCTGGAATATATCATTTTATTATCAGCTTATAGCACCAGGAAGGTTGAAAGAGAACTAATGTGACCTTTCCATTGTCTGCTGTTCAGGGGACATGAAAAGATGGTCTCATGTAAGAGGTTTGTAACAACCAAAGCAAATCTGTCAAGTTCATGGATATAAACATTTCACAAGTCTTCTGCACTTTTCTTCAGCCAGTCAGCTTCCCTTCCCATGTCCTTTCTCAGATCTCATTTTAACTCCTCTGTAGCTTCCGACTAGATGTTCCGGGATATACGGGTCACCCCAGCAGAAGTCTCTATTCAGTAATCCAACACTGCCTACAGCAGCCAGACAGAAGAGTGTCACATGAGATGCAGACGAGCACAACCGGCTGATTATTGCACAGTGTTGCCTGAAGAGTACAAAACAACAAATACAACCTACAATTCTGAGTTTCTATTCACGGTATCTACAGCCTGATTTTGCAGCAGAAAAATTAGATTAGCTTTCCTACAACAATAGAAAATTAGAGACAAAAAGAACTTCAGTAAATCACTTAGTCCATTCTTCTGTCATAAAAGATCAGAGGAGAATTTGACCAGCCTGTTTTTAAAGACACACAGTGACAGATAATGCCACAGCCTCCCTAGACAATCTCCTTCAGGGCTTCTGTATTCTAATCATTAAGAAAAAATTACTAACATCTAAACTGAATTTTCCTTACTGAAATTTAGGCCCATTGCTATGCTTCCCTGACACAGTAAACAGTTCATTACTTACTTCTTTGCAGCAACTTTCACATACTTGAAGGCTGTAACATCATCTTCAGTTTTCTTTTCACTAAACATCCCTGTTTGTTCAGTCTCATGGTAGATTACGTTTTCCACACCTTTGATTCTCATTTCTTCCTTGGCCTTTCTCCAGTAGAGGTGTAGGTTTCCCAAATATAAGTGCATTACCCCAGTAGAACCCCAATCAAGTTTATTTAGAACAAAAGAGATTATTTCATATGTCTTGGAGCTGTGCTTCTATTCACACACCCCAATATGGGATTTACCTCTGTTGCAAAGGACAGCACTATCATCTGCTCTGGTTTTAATCTTCTAAAATCTCCAGAACATGTCTGCCAAACTGCTACACCATAATTTCCCCTTTCTGTGTTCATACAGTTCATTCACCTCTGTGCCTGGCAAGGTCATGGAGCAGATTCTCCTGGAAACCATGCTAAGGCACATGGAGAGCAAGGAGGTGGTTGGTGACAGCCAACATGGCTTCACCAAGGGCAGATTGTGCCTGACCAATTTGGTGGCCTTCTATGACGGGGTGACGGCATCGGTGGACAAGGGACGAGCAACTGACATCATCTACCTGGACTTGTGCAAAGATTTTGACACTGTCCCGCATGACATCCTTCTCTCTAAACTAGAGAGACATGGGTTTGATGGACGGACCACTCCGTGGATAAGGAGTTGGCTGGATGGCCGCACTCAGAGAGTAGTGGTCAACAGCTCAATGTCCATGTGGAGACCGGTCACGAGTGGTGTCCCTCAGGGGTCCGCGCTGGGCCCGGCCCTGTTCAACATCTTTGTCGGCGACATGGACAGGGGGATAGAGTGCACCCTCAGCAAGTTTGCCGACGACACCAAGTTGTGTGGTGCCGTCGACACGCTGGAAGGGAGGGATGCCATCCAGAAGGACCTTGACAGGCTGGAGAGGTGGGCCCGTGCCAACCTCATGAAGTTCAACCAGGCCAAGTGCAAGGTCCTGCACCTGGGTCACGGCAATCCCAGGCACAAATACAGGCTGGGCGGGGAATGGATTGAGAGCAGCCCTGAGGAGAAGGACTTGGGAGTGCTGGTGGATGAGAAGCTTAACATGAGCAGGCAATGCGCCCTTGCGGCCCAGAAGGCCAACCGCATCCTGGGCTGCATCAAGAGAAGCGTGGCCAGCAGGTCGAGGGAGGTGATTCTCCCCCTCTTCTCTGCCCTGGTGAGACCCCACCTGGAGTACTGTGTCCAGTTCTGGAGCCCCCAACACAAGAAGGACATGGACCAGTTGGAGAAGGTCCAGAGGAGGGCCACGAAGATGATAAAAGGGCTGGAGCACCTCTCTTATGAGGACAGGCTGAGAGAGTTGGGGCTGTTCAGCCTGCAGAAGAGGAGGCTCTGGGGAGACCTGATAGCGGTCTTCCAGTACCTCAAGAGGGCCTACAAGAAAGATGGGGAAAGGCTGTTTAGTAGGGCCTGTTGCAATAGGATGAGCAGTAATGGTTTTAAAATAGAGGGGGGTAGATTTAGATTAAAAATTAGGAAAAAAGTTTTTTACGATGCGAGTTGTAGAACACTGGAACAGGTTGCCCAGAAAGGTGGTGGAGGCCCCATCCCTGGAAACATTCAAGGCCAGGCTGGATGAGGCTCTGAGCAACCTGACCTAGTCAGGGATGTCCCTGCTCCTTGCAGGGAGGTTGGACTAGATGACCTTTGAAGGTCCCTTCCAACCCCAACCATTCTATGATTCTATGATTCTTTTTGCCTGAGATAAGAGATTTTCACTGCTACTTTTCATCTATATTTCTCCAGTGAGTTCAGGAAAAGTATGAAGAGGAACAAGGGAGAATACATTTTCAGGTACATCAAGGATGTATAAACTTGGATTCAAGTCTGGGCTGTTAAGCTCTTAAAGTTTCTGAGTGATGATTAGATAAGGAAACCAGTAAAAATAGTAGCTTTGGTGGAAATGGGAGGTTTTTTAATTGATTGGAAAAGGCATAGAGCAGAACGCTAAGTGCCCAAGAAGTTCTGGGTTTGTGAAATATGGAAATGGGAAGAAAATATCTAGGAAACTCTTACAGATTTGCTCCTAGTCTAGAGGGAATAACTGACTTGGAAAGCAGCTAAATTCACAATGTTTAGAAGGGGAAAAGGAGTAAGGGCAAAACAAAACAGCCAACATAAAGAAGGCAGACTTCTGTGACTTACTGACTTACTGACATCAAATATGAAAAGGAAGCACAGAAAAAGTAAAAAACCAAGTCAGTTCACTATGAATAAGTATGAAAGAATAGCACAAACATATAAGAAAAAAAAAAAGACCAAGGCACAAAATACAATGCAACTAACAGAGGATACAAACAAGAAAAACTTTACTATTAGTAATGGAAAAAGACTTACAACATGGGTCCATTACTCAAGACAGATAATTACTGGGATATGGCACTGGAAAGGAGAAAAGTTCAGTAAAGTGTAAGGAAAAAATATATTAACTATGTAATCACCCAGTTTTAGTTGAGATTATACTAATAGCATAGGAGTTCAGCATAAAAGAGAGAAGAAATAGTTCAGCTAAATTAAATATTCACAAAATGCCGAGTTTGGATTAATTTCATGTAAAAATACTCAAAGACCTGGCTGAAGGAGTTTCAAAACAGTTAAATGACGATCTGTAGGACCTCAGGGGAAAATGAAATAGCAAATGACTAGAAAAAGAAACATAGGCCATATCTTTTTAAAGGGTGGAAGTAAAAATCTGGGGAACTTTTAGTTAAGATCAATTCCTAAGGAAGTACTAGAATAAAAAATATTGAAAGTGCAAAGATAGCACAAAAATTAAATGATAGCTAAGACAGGTTCTTTATGAATAAGTCACATCAAATCAAAGTAATATGCATCTTTGGCAGAATATGTCCTGTGAGTAATGGAAAGGCAGTAGAATTTATAAATTATAAAGATTTTGGTGTGATCTTATGTAGCATTTTTGTAAGGAAGGTAAGAAACCAAGGTCAAAATCTACAAAAGGTGCAAAACTAGTAGTCACATTACTGCTATGTATTAACAGAGCTTCACACTGGTCTACCCAGTTCTGCTGGAGATTTTAATTAATCATCTGAATAATGCAACAGAACATCTATTGTTACTAAATTAAAAGATGTCAGCAAGCTGGGTTGTAGGAAAGAATGAACTCAGAAGGATCTTAAGATACCAGTAAGTAGTAGTCGTTAATATCCAATCACGCAGTGCAATTCCTGGGATGGTAATCCTCAATATAAGCATCCTTACTATGCTAACCTTAGAAGTATTTAAACTATTACAACAATGTAAGTGGAAACTGAAATATTGAAAGTCATGTTAGATGCTTTTTCATTCAAACTACAGTGGAAAGAGAAAACTACTACAACAAAAAAAATACACAAGATTTATGTTGTTTCAGCCTGTTTCCAAAGTTGTTATGGAAAGCACTCAAACTCTTTTGTGATATACTGGTCTAATCAGAAAAAATGAGGGTAAAACAGAAATACAAGGTCACAGTAAGCATTTAGAAATGTATGTAAGTCAGTCTTAAGGATACACTGGTTCTCATTCACCTTTAGAAGTCTGCTGAGCAGACAACTCCATCCGAGCTAGCTGCCTAGAGCACCTTTACAGTCAATAAGCAGAAGCAAGCACATCAAACTACAGTTCTTCTCATCCTAGGATACACACCTGAGCATGAGTCACATCTGACTGCTGCATTCTTCTCTCCATGGACCATATGGGAGACGGCACAACTAGATCACCCAGGCATCTTAGGTTAGAGAAGTGTAGTGTTGTCCTCGGTATTTAGGCAGATATTCCAAAGCATACCTGTTGTTAGAGGATCATGAGAATGGTGCCACTGTTCTATTTTTTCTAACTAGATTGCCACAAAACAAATCAAGGCCATAAGCTGCCCACCTCAGTCTAGCTTCCTGTTGCCAGTTAGGCTGAAGCTGATATAACAAGGTTATGCGCAGTCAAACAGGCATTAATAACTCCGAACTCCTATTTTCCCAAAGTAAGCAGCTGACATTCTGCCTTCTAAGCCATTTGTGGTTCCTCCAATTACAATGACACTGACTTCTATGCTGCTTTTGGATAGAATTTCCCATTTGTTCCCTTTTTACCACAGCTTGCTATTTCTATCAGATGGTTCAGAAGAGGGAACATTCCTGTGGCTCTTTGTAACGTGGTTAGGACTGTTTGAACCCTGGCCCAGCAACATCAGCAGGAGTTTTGCCTTTTATTTCAGTAGCATAAAATTTCTCTCACATAAGTTTTGGACAAAGATTAGCATAGGGTGTGATGTTCAGCATTGTACAGAGAACTTTAAAAAGGACTTCTTGCATTGTTCCTCTATAACACACATTTTCAGTAGAGACATACTGCTGGATGATTGTCACAAACTTCTAAGAATTTGTATTTTTATCCTTAAAATGAGTAACAAAATCATTGAACAGCACCTTAGGGTGATCAGAATAAAACAGCTGCCACCTGTTCTTCAGAAAGGTATCATCTTGTGTTATTCCCAGTTGCTACTGACAATGTTCACTAACCACTTTCAAGTGCAGCTTTCAAATACTGCTTAACACTATACACCCAGAGGTTAGCTGAGCTAGTTCTTCCAAGTGGGAGGTTTGGGGAATATCAGTGGCTGCTATTTACGAACAGAACAGTATACCAACATAAAAATACTCCTGACTGGCAGGTGAGACAAGACAGCACTCTAGATTTCAGAGGTAATTGTGTACATATCCCTCCCATTTCATACAACAGCTATTTCCATTTCTCATTGACTTCCAGATCTCAAAAATCCAAACCAGTTATTTTAGAGAGAAAATTAAACATACCACATCAGTTCTTCAGCACATGAAAGAAGAAGGATTATGTCAACTGTGGCTGTGTAACACACAAAGTATTACTCTTTGATATCAAGGATTACTGACACCTGAGTGAAATACGGTGTTACGAATGAAGCTTCACAACTTCTTGCCTGATTTTAAGGGAAACTGAGCAATTTTGTAGGGGATCATGACCTTCATGTTGCAGAACATGCATACAACAGCATACCATGTTATATGACTGCAAGTAGGCAGAAGCACTATTAAGTTTCAACTGAGCAAATAAAGAATCCCTTGCTGCTGTTGTGATGTGGGATATTTCACTGAATACTGTTCACAACTGCCACAGAGTAGTTAAGTTTTTAATATAGACTGTTAAATTTTCTCTTCCCCGAAATCTGGTATAGGACACAGCAAAATACAAATACATACATCAGGTCACGCTGAAATAAACTGAGAATATAATAGAGTAGCCCTTGAAACCGCCAGGAATGGGCTTCAGAGAATGAGAAAGCTGGTGCTGTGCAATACTTGGACCGTAGCTGCAGCTCTGACTACTGTGTATTTCTTTTCTGACAGTAAGTAGAACTTTTGACCTTCCTGGGAGGCTTCACTTTTAGACCACTTCTCTTTAATTTAATTTTTCCCCTCATTTTTCTAACAAAATATTCTATTTATGAACATTTCAGCCTCAGATATTTTTTTTTCCTACCATAATTCATGGTGGCCCATTCTTCTTAGAGGCATGAATTTCTGAAAAGCAGATAAAAACCCAAGGTCAATACTTTCTGCACTCAGGGAAAGAAAAAAATCTACTTATCTCACAAGGTACTGCTAATGTACTCTCTGTGTTAGCAGAATACATAAGGAAAGGGATAATTTTGGGTGGCCAAGGGTGAAGAAATGGTCCTTTCCCCTCTTTTCCAATGATAAATACAGAGAGACATGCTTCCAACATATGATCCCTGGAAAGCGTAGGTACTGGATTGCTAAATTACCAAGGTTTTTCTCTGATGCCCTTAGCACAGTGGCAGAAGTAAAGAGCTCTGCTGTAGGTTAGATATTTGGTCTTGAGTGCCATGCTGATAATATTGTACAAAAAAAAAAAACCCCTCAAGTTCAACATATGTATCTGCATGAACAATTGGCTTACTTTAAAATTCTCACAAATTATTCTGTTGCTTTCTTACCCGTACAGTTAATTAGTAGTTTCCAAATACAAGACTAGAGGAACTTGAAGGAATCCTAAAATTACTCCAAACACAAAATTCAATCTTCCCAAAGAATGACAAAGAAAGAAAACAATCTTCACAGGAAGATGGAGGATACATAACAGTTCTCCAGACACAAATCGGATAGAAGAGAGAAGAAAAAATTTGCCTATTTATCCAATCAAAAGACTATTTATCATCATCTGTGTCCTCTTTCAAAGCATGAAATGGAAAATGAAAAATGCATTTCTGTACCTAATGGCCAACATCTAGGAGAGCATGTTACTTGCCCAATTTTTATCTCTCTCATTGAGCGTCCCATACTTGTTTTAGTACAAAATAGCATCCTGGACTCATCAGACCTTTTGCTACCTACTATAAAAGTTATTATTTTCCTAAATGTGCTTCACTTTAAGACTGTGAAGTAAAACAAAAGTAGAAAAAAGTAAACGTACCTAAAATATTGGAATGATTATACCATACCAGTACAACTTAATCAACACATGCATTTTCTATTATAACGATTCAGTATTAATTTGGATCCACCTTTGTACACATCCATGCATAAGTAATTTTTCTTTTTTCAATACATCTCATAAAGCTAGCAGAACTCCATACAAATGCTCTAATATTTGTAGGATTAAACAATTAGTAATTTAGAAATCTGATAAAATACTTTTATTTGCCTCGGAAGTTGAGGTCCCTTACAGCATCCCTCCTAATTTACACATTCAGTAAACTGCTTCATCATGAAATGAAGAGTTATGAGAATAGTAGAAGGACAAAAATCAAAGGTATCATCACATAGAGATTACATCTCTTGGATGCTGTTTCAATTTTCCTTTTTAATACAAACATTTGTACCTCCACATTAAAGTAACTTCATGATGGGAGCAGAAGAGAAGCATTCTTTCATTACTTTAAAGATCCAGATGGACCTTTAAAAGCTGTATTATTTAATGGAATTCCTAAACTGGCAAACTTTTTCTACTTTTCTACTTTACTCAGAAATTATAATACAAAGTAAACCTATTAATTAAGTCTTTTGGTAAAAATGCATTGGGGCAGTTCTTTAAGAAAGAAAAACAATAAGTAGATGCTAAAACTTAAGTGCAATCACAGCTTCAAACCAACTGGCAGATGTCTAAGCCCAAATTTTATTAAATCTGAAATGCTTAGTATTTTTTCAGAAAGTATTTCAGCCTTTTTCTCAAAAAAAGTGTGAGTATCTCATTAGTTTACCCAAACATTTTCAGCATGGTAGTAGAGAGAACTTCAAGCACCTGTGACACAAGGTACTAGAATAACAAACTTCAGCTAGACATAGTTCAGATATACAGTTCTGGATGCAGACATAGCTCTGCATATTTCAGCTTAAACCTGACAATATCTCAGACCCAGGTTCAATAACCTGGCTCCAGAACTGGGCTGTGATTAGACAGTGGTTGGGCTTTAGTCTAAAGTGTGCAAGAGGGAGCCTTTGACTCAGTAGTCAAAATAAGGCACGATCCTTATTACTAATGAAGTTGTTCAGCCTATAGAAGAGGAGGCTCTGAGGAGACCTTATAGTCCTGATGTGATAACAAACTTACTCCCAGAAAAGTCTGGAATGAAAAATCTCACAGGTAATTTTTGATTGAATGTCATCTTACCTCAAACAAAGTTGGCTCTGGACCTCGGAAAGACAACAGGAAAAAAATCCAGCATAAAATATTGTCAAAATGCACTTGATCATCAAAATATATTGAACTATTAATTAAGTGAAACTCCAGTATTTTCAAAGTTTTTTTCATGCATGTATGTGTGCATATTTGTTGTCAGTAGTAAGTCAGTACAACTGACCTCCACAGAAGTGATCAGTGAAATAACATGTAATGTACATCTGCATACAGTCAACAGTTCAAATGAGAATATGTTTACTCATGTCTACCTCAGAAAACTGAATGAAGGATCTTCTTTTGGTCCATGATCAGCAATATCCTCCTGAATGGGCAAAGAGTCCCAGGTCACAGATAAATGCTATGTCTGTCTACATGGCTATTTGCTTCTATAAGATGAAGCTGAGGGATCATCTATAGTGATCTAAACACTCTCAGAAGAGAAATCTTTGAACAAGTGTTTTTTAACCAATAGAATAATATAAACTAGAAATTCCTGTGCATGCTTGGAGAAGAATGAAGTCCAATGCTCAAGGAACCAGACCAGAATATTGAGGACGGGACCAGAACAGAGCATCCACTTAAAGGTGATAGCAGTACTGCAATCAAAGCTATGTGAGGTATGCCAATTTCCTGTTTTCTGTACAGAACATCTCATTCCAACAAGATCAAAAATTATAAAAGAGAAAAGCAGAATCAGTCTTCTTGATAGTGAAACTTCAGGATGGTGTAGATCTGGGAGAAGACTGAAAACTCTTTACAGTGAACTGCATCACACCAGTCCCAGAGAATTATACAAATATTGCCAAGGAGAATCTACGTCAGATTGACTGGGAGCAGTCTGTGGAATAGAAGGGGCTACCCAGATGCTAAAGAAAGCCAGAAGCAAAGATGATGTTTTCCCTAATGGTTTAAGATCCTATGCCATGGAGCAGAAGCACAGTGCCACCTGAGTGAGGACCAGTGGAAGACAAACAGACCACGAGCGGGTCCAACCAGTGTAGGTGGAACAGCCTGATCAGGCTCCCTCTTGGCAGTAGCAGAAATGCAGAGAGGAACGGCATTCCCCCAGGTACAGTAATCGTTGCCTCAGCCTGGCAGCCTGAAGCCATGGAGGGTGGGGCAGCACAAGTCAGACTCCTGTAGATCCTGGAGAGGCTGAGAGGTCTAAAGTCACCATATAGGTTTACAGATGTATCTTTAGTGACAAAACCTACTTACTAAGTATGTTTTAATCGCCTTGATCCTAGGATTGCGTTCCTAGATATGAAATGCAAATGTAGCAAGTGGGATGGTACCCTTTACTGGCTGCCTGAATCTACATCCCCGTTCCTACTGCTTACATGCCTTCCAGACTGACATGATCTGCAAGCAGGCCAAACATTTTTGACATTGATACAACATTGTATCAATCACACATCATAAGAAAAGTTCACATGCCTGCAATTTACCCTTTGTCACCAGGCCTTACTCAGCTTTTCATTGGAATCACACATGCTGTGTTAAAAAAGTTGGAAAGCTCCATAACCTACTTTTTTTTTTTTCCTAAATTACTTCCCTTCTGCTCACCTCCCTGTTTGCTTTGATCAATTTGAAAAGGTCATGCAATCACAGCCACTAAATGAAGAATGCTGTCAGGGTATGATAGTCTAGTGGACAGAAAGTCTTCCAAGTCTCCATTCTTGCTAGCTAGCCTTCTTATTATCTTTCAGCTTGATAAATCAGGGGGAAAAAATGGTCAGTGAAGACCTCATCTACACATAAACTTACAATGCTTTTAAAATAATTCTGTGAAGCCAAAGCAGAGTATAGTATGCATGCTTATTTGGTTTCCAAGCAGCATGTTTTCACAGAAACACAGAAGGTGTTGAGGTATCTAGTCCAAACCTGCTCAAAACAGGTCTCATTACATGAGGTTGCTCAGGTGGTGCCCCATTAAGTCTTGAAAACCTCCACAGTGGAGATTCTACAATCTTCCAGGCAACCTGTTCCTGCATTTGATCACCCTCATGGTAAAAAATTACATCCTTATCTAATTAGAGTTTCCCATGTTCCAGCTTTTGTCCTTTGCATATCATCCTACCACTCTGTACCACCAAGAGGAATCTGGCTCCATCTTCTCTATATCTTCCAATCAGACAGTTGTAGACTGCAGTAGGATCTCTCTTGAACCTTCCCTTTTTAGGCTGAACAAACCCAGTCTTCTCCTTGTATGTCGTGTGCTTCACCTCCCTGGCCATCTTGATGGCCCTTCAATGGACTCATTCCCATATGTCAGTACTTTGTATCGGGAAAACAAAAACTGGAAACCATGCTCCAGATGCAGTCTCACAAGTGCCACAGAAGGGAAAGATCACTTCCCTGTATCTGCTGGCTATGTTCGTGCTAATACAGGAAGTAATTGGCCTTTGATGCTTTAATTTGTTGGCCTTTTTGTTTTAATTAATTCTATTTCTAGTCTATAGTTCACTGAAATTTAAAATAAGCCAGTTAAAACTGAAATACACTATGCACAAGGGTTGTCAGTGGTTTAAATACAACCAGAAGGAATTAGTTCAATTTCTGCACATACTTACACCTGGGTCTTTGTTTGTAACCAAGGGTTGTGCTAATTTAAGTAGCATGGCTTTCCTCCTACTCTATGGACACAAATCAGCTTAAGAGCATTTCAGCAAGTGAACTGAACACATTTCCATAACACTGTCAGGAGCGTGAGTCCTTACTTACATTAGGGCAAATGAGTTAAGTTCTAAGACCTGTCAAACAGAAATTAAACTTACAGTAATAATTACAGTACATACTGGTAGTCATTCTCCACCACCCCAGACCTGTACAATAAGCCTTGTTGTGAAAATGCTAAGACTTTAAGACAGGCCCTGTTTAACATCTTTGTTGGCCACATGGACAGTGGGATTGAGTGCACCCTCAGCAAGTTCACTGACAACACCAAGCTGTGTATGTGGTCGACACACTGGAGGGAAGGGATGCTATCCAGAGGGACCTGGACAGGCTGGAAAGGTCGGCCTGTGAGAACCTCAGGAAGTTCAACAAGGCCAAGTGTAAGGTCCTGCACAAGGGTTGGAGCAATCCCAGGCACAAATACAGGCTGGGCAGAGAATGGATTGAGAGCAGCCCTCAGGAGAAGGACTTGGGGATACTGGTGGATCAGAAGTTCAACATGAGCAGGCAATGCACACTTGCAGCGCAGAAGGCCAACTGCATCCTGGGCTGCATCAAAAGAAGCATGACCAGCAGGTCGAGGGAGGTGATTCTCCCCCTCTGCTCTGCTCTGGTGAGACCCTACCTGGAATACTGCATCCAGCTCTGGAGCCCCCAACATAAGAAGAACGTGGACCTTTTGGAGAGGGTCCAGAGGAGGGCCGTGAAGATGATAAGAGGGCTGGAGTATCTCTCCTATGAGGACAGGCTGAGAGAGTGGGGCTGTTCAGCCTGGAGAAGAGAAGGCTCCAGGGAGACCTTATAGCGGCCTTCCAGTACCTAAAAGGGGCTTGTAAGAAATGTAAGGAGAAACTCCTTAGCAAGGCTTGTTGTGAAAGGACAAGGGGTAACGGTTTTAAAGTAGAAGGAGGTAGATTCGGATTAGACATCAGGAAAAAAATTTTTACAATGAGGGTGGTGAAACACTGGAACAGGTTGCCCAGAGAGGTGGTAGATGCCCCATCCCTGGAAACATTTAAGGCCAGGTGGGACGGGGCTCTGAGCAACCCGTAGCTGCTCTGAGCAACCCGATATCTAGTAGAAGATATCCCTGCTCCTTGCAGGGAAGTTGGAATAGATGACCTTTAAAGGTCTCTTCCAATCCAAACTATTCTATGATTCTGACTTTTCAAACTAGTGATACTTTTCAAACTGGTAGGGCATTGCCATATGATGACTTAAAAATAATTTACTTTTTCACAGGAAAAGGTAAAATATCACAAATTTTTGCAGATTCATTTTTTTTCTTTCAATTAGATGAAGAATTTTAGACATGCAGATGTCTCAAAAAGCAGGACAATTTTCTTTCAGGAAGTTTTACATAGAATATTCTAAAATGCCAAAGTATTAATTCAGTGTAATAACTCCTTTAAGCATTACTGAATTATAAATTTTACATTACAATTTTCAAAAATGGGAGTGGGTATATTACAAATTGAAAATAAATTTCACCAAACCTATTCTAAGTATTTTCTATTCAATGATTTCTGTGAATTATTTAACATTTTCATTAACACTGTCTGGAAATGTACAATTTTAGAATACTTATGTCTTGACATATTTGTAATGTTATAGGACCTAGTTCTGCAAGTTTTCCTGCATAGGCACATCCCTAAATGTGCACATACACATTTCTAGAACTCAGAAGATTCAGTACTGAAACTATGAACTAGTGCTAAATGTCAACATCATTTGAATCACATTAGATGTACGTTGCTCCTGTCCAAGCATTATACATTTATTCTTCCTTATTAGACTAAAAAAAAAAACCCCTAAAATTCATCAACTTCTGCCTGGTTTTCATGCTCTTTCAGAAGCACATAAAATTTGGGCTTGCAAATGGAGACAGAATTCCATCCAAAAAATGTTTTCAAGTATCAAATTCAAGTATCTCTTGTGTCCAGTTAAGCCACAGAAAAGAGCGTCATTCCTTAGCACAACATCTGTTCTGAAAGAGATGTGGCGGATCAAATAAGTAAATCCAAAGTATTCAAACAGCAATTAACATTTGACTTGAGGATCAAGTAAAGATTTAAACTAGATCTTATGTTATCAGAACCATCCAGACCATCTCTAATATATGAGACACAGACAGATTATAAGAGTTATTAAAAACTGAAGCTGCTTAATTGTTTGCAGGAAGCAGAAGGCAGTCGAGCAACATACTGCTACAGACATTTTGCTTCTCCTCACCACTTCATTAGCACAATCCCTTCAGTGCACAGAAAGTCTCATCAAAATCAGTGGGTTAAATTTTCACTGGAACTTTCAACCTAGCTATATGGAGGGGAACTAAGTGCCTCAATGCTCTGCTAGATACTGAAAATATTATAGATAGATCTTTTTGTCACTCATGAGCTTTGCAGACATCTAAATCTCTACATGCATATGCCTCTATCAGTTAAAATTCAGGTCAGTCAGCAGTCAGTAATAAGTGTTGCTGATTATGCTTACAGATGGCTTCAGTTTGCTCCTCTTTAAAACCCATATACTGATTGCAGAAAAAAAAAACAGGATTCAGGTGTTCCTGTCCCATGTGTACCTAACCATAAGCCTAGTGCATCCATTTCTCTTTTTCCAAGATTAAACTAGCTAGTTTATGCCATGTCTCTTTGTCATCAGCTCCCAAATAAATGCAGCAAATTTGGCCTTTCCAATTAACACATGTGAAAAAAAAAAACCAAACAAATTCAGGATATAATTGCATTAGCTTAAGATGTGCATAACAATTTTTTTCATAGCACTATCAAAAATTTCCAACTGCTAAAGGCCAGCTAAAGTGAGGGAGAGAAAGCAGTGTGAACCTTTGCTGAAACTTGGCAGACATAAACAAGGCAAATTATTTTGTATGGATTTCCCGAAGGATACATCAAGAACTATCTTCAGCATGTTGAAGATTATAAGTAAGATTTAATTTGGGGTATTAATAGCTATATGGACAATTTCATCTCTGCAAATGTTATTACTACTACAGGAAAAAAAAAATTCTATATCCATTTTGCTGAGGCCATTAGCCTGGAAGTTCATGTGGTGAGAGGTATTTCTTCTTAGAATATAAATTCACTTGCACAGTATGTATTTTGCAAAAAGAGAGAGTACATTGGTTTCCAGCCTGTTTAATGAGAGATGAAAAGAATTACAGATTTTTTTTAAACTTTGCCTTTGCTTTGGCAGTTATATGTTACAGGTGCCTGCAATTACATGGAGGCATACACAATATTAACACTTAGATATTTAACTTCATAATATGCCTATCTAGACAGGATGTGAGATGTCTAAATGAGGAATCTTGTACTCACACTGTTATTACACAGTCTCACCTGAAATCATCTTGCCCACAAAGCTGTACTTAGAAAAATTGAGAATATTACTATTTTCCAAATGAAACTCATAATGTCAGTATCAACAATTTTATATTCTTGAGATATTATATGATTTCCTATTTTATGGTAGTCCAGTAAACATCTTCTCAAACCAAAAATGCTAGATTTTACAAGGATATGGGATACAGATATACATCTGTAGAAAAACATTTGAAGCCACAATATAAAATTACATTTTCCACAGAAAATACCTGTGATCCACTAATTTTACAAAGAAAGTAAAAGAAGTGAAGTACAAAGGACCAACCAACAGAATCTTCAGAGAGGTTACAATGCATTCACTCGGTAAATTAATACAGGTTTATACCACAAAAACCAGTTGGTAAGAAGCTCACACTCTCCAAATGAGATGCACTAGTATTCTAGATTGGCATAACATGGATAAAGAAAGTACTGAAGCTATTCTTAAAATTACTACATCAGTAAATTTAATGTGTATCATCTCTTTCAAGGTTGATTATTGTAGTGAAAGCCTTCCTTTAATATATATATTTTAAAAAGTTAAAAGAATATACCTAAATAAAAGGAATTATGTCGCTATCCTCATACACCGATTCAAGTTAAAATACATATTTTTAAGTTAAAATCCCATCATTCGTGTTTTGCACTCAAAAGGCACAACAATATTTATTCTCAGCTAAAACTCACTGGAAGTGAAATCATGGCAAGACCTAACTCTACCAGAACTGTTCAACTAGCAGAAGAGAACAGCAGTAGTAGTGTTACCACCTGAAGTACAATATGAAAACAGGGCTAAGAAACAGTCAATGCAAGCATATCTCAGTTGTTATTCACTCACATCTAATTCCAACAAAAAATTGTTTTCTGTGCAAGACATTCTAGAATAAGTACAAAACTAACTTTCTTGCTAATAATGCAAAGCATGGGCAGATTCACAAATCTGTTGTTGTTCACTAGCTATGCAAATTTGCCTTTTGAAACATCACAGAAAGCCAGAAAATAATTAAGAAAAAGAAAAATAACTGATGCCAATCATTCAGCATATAACAGAGCAAATGAAATAAATTGATTTTTGTCTTATTGCAGGATGGCAGCACTGGGATTGACATGATTTAGTTGGTTGCTTAGCATTTGGGTCAGTAGACTGAAATTGCAGTGAGAAGACAGGACTAAGCATTCTACAATATCATCACAATGTTTCTATTTCTGGTGCATTTCTTCACCGGAGAGAAGATGCAACTTCAGGGTTAGACTTTTCTATACACAGTTTAGTATCAATAAATATAACTCCTTCCAGTGTTCTGGGAAGCCAAATCTTCTGAAATTTTGCAGATTATTCCTTACAATATGAGGATGGGATTCAAACCAATAGGTTTGGAGGGGCTTTTTTTCTTAATGGTTAACATAAACACAAAGAAACAAGAGACTAAATCAGTGGCAGACACAACCTCTGAGTAGAGAATTTATAGGGAGCTAGAATCCGGGTCAAGTCTAGACAAGAAAGACCAATTGCTACTGTATCAGCTAAAAAGAGTCAGCTGTCACAACAGCCCAAGTTCTTTGCCACAGGCAAAGCTCTAGGACACATCCTAAGAAGCAGTTATGTCAAAAATAAACAGAAACAATTGAAAAAAAAAAAGAAAATATTTGAGCTGAAGATAGCTCCATCATCTTCAACAGACACAAAACCCCCATATCAGAGGTGATGGAAGAGGAAATTGGATTGAAGCTTAGAGGCTTGAGGTACAGGGTAACTATTTTGAAGACAAAAACAACCCTCTTCCGACCAAGGACAAGCAAGAGGAAAGAGAAGTTGTTTTCTTTCCGGTAGGACAGAACACACAGCAAAACTGCATTCTGAACTCCAAGAACAGGAATGGTCATTAGCAAGATTTCCAGAGTCTGTAAAGGAGGCCAGCATTTTTCTCAATATCTTAGGCACATCATAAACTCCATCCCAATCTCAGAGATAAGACCATAGAAAGGACACATCAAAAAGACAGTAACTTTCACACAGTCACACCCCACTGACAGGTGCAATTTGTTGTGTCATGGTCCCAGACTGGTGCTGTTTTCACACAGAAGGTTTTTCTGGAAGCTTCTGTTGCTTGTCTTTTGCAGACTTCTTCTGAGGTCAGTCTTGGCTAGCAAATATGTCTGTCTGAAACACATGGTGAAGTAATACTTCTTAAAGGGCATCAGGTCAGCCAAACAGATGGGCATAAATTTAATAAGTGTCTGCTACAAGCTTTTTTTAATAGATTTCCATCCAGACATGCTATAAGCAAAAGTGACTGGTGTCTATAACAGCAAATAGAGGGTAGTAGACAAAGCTAAGCGACCCCTTAAGGACTTGGTGTATAATGCATTTGCAGCCCAGAAAGCCAATTGCACCCTGGGCTGCATCAAAAGAAACGTGGCCAGGTCGAGGGAGGTGATTCTGCCCCTCTACTCCACTCTCGTGAGACCCCACCTGGAGTACTGTATCCAGTTCTGGAGCCCACAACATAAGAAGGACATGGACCAGTTGGAGAAGGTCCAGAGGAGGGCCATGAAGATGATCAGAGGGCTGGAGCAGCTCTCCTGTGAAGAAAGGCTCATAGAGTTGGGTCTGTTCAGCCTGGAAAAGATAAGGCTGCTGGGAGATCTTATAGTGGTCTTCCAGTACCTAAAGGGGGGTTACAGGAAAGACAAGGAGGAACTCTTTAGCAGGGCCTGTTGCGATAGGACAAGGGGTAATGGTTTTAAACTAGAAGGAGGTAGATTCAGACTGGATACAAGGAAAAAAACTTTTTACAGTGAGGGTGGTAGAACACTGGAACAGGTTGCCCAGAGAGGTGGTGGATGCCCCATCCCTGGAAACACTTAAGGCCAGGTTGGATGGGGCTCTGAGCAACCTGATCTAGTCGGGGATGTCCCTGCTCCTTGCAGGGGGTTGGACTAGATGACCTTTAAAGGTCCCTTCCAATCCAAACTATTCTATGATTCCATAAAATTAATTCAATCGTGAAGCAAGACCACTGTTGCAACTTCAGTTGGAGTTTCACGTAAATAGCACTTTCTATAGATCCCCTCTGATGTTGTAGTCTCAACAAGCCCTAGGTTAACTATACTTACCCCATCAGTGCTGTCTTAAGGGGGCTCTTGAAAGCAGCCGATCTATGGTATGTTCAAAATCAAACAAGTTTATACCTACCAACATGGTCTGGAGGGTGATGGTCTAAAAGGAAAGCCAGAGAAACTCTGGCTGAGCAGAAAGAACTCTTTCAGTGATAGCAATTATTTTCCTCTAGAGGATACTCATGTTAGAACTGAGAAAAGAAATTAAGAGGAATATGAGACTTCATATTTTTCGAGTAAGCTCCACTTGTTTACGAACAGCAGGGGTGTGCTAGCGGTTAGAAAGAGTCAACATTCATGTTATGAGGTAAAGGTGCTTACAGAAGGATGCCTCACCTTATGTGAGTTGAGTGAATGGATCCAGATTGAGAGGACAGGCTCTAAAGTTGCTTCTGGACAGGCAAAAGAGGAGGAAAGACACAGGCCTTGTGTCAGAAATGCATCTGAGATGTACTTTTCACACCATCTCTTTTAAGGATCTGAAAACCTAACCATTTTTGTTTGTCTATACCGTAGAGGTGTTCCCTGTCCCAGGCTACTCATTTCAAATTCCCATTTTACCAAAGGATGTTCTTGTGCAGCTGAAGAAAAGCAGGAATCCTGTGTCACTTCATCAGCATAGCACATAACAGCATTGTCACCATTAAACATGACAACCTCAGAAGCAATCTAAAATGTTCTACAGGCTCTGAAGCTGCATGTTCATGGGAGTTTTTCATTCTCCTCAGAACCAGTGTCATCCTTCTGGCTGCTGAAATAGTTTACGCAAACAGGAGGTCTGAGAGGGGTCTGACACACCAAAGCAGGGCTGTGAGAGATGCTGAAAAGGGCACCTGCTTACAGATGTTGGCTTGAACTATGAAAAAAAAATTTTAAAGTTAATTATTGTGAGAGCTGTTGTGTTTGATAGAGACAATGTCTGCCTGAAGAATGGGTGTTACTTGCCTAAACTCAGCATAGAATCTGAAGGCGTAGTAACCTTGAGACATCTTAAAAGTGCACTGTACCTTGAAACAGAGTGGGAATAGGGGAGTGACTAAATCATAAAGTAGTTTGTAGGGTTAGTTTAAGGAAACTGGTTTAAGGCAGAAAGGCTTTCTTTGCCACAGTACCCAGTGCCACCTCAGTAAAGTGTAAAATGTGTTAAATTTTGGAGACCCAACTTTGAAGTGTTGGATGTCCAAGAAATGAGTGTATTTTGTAGACAATAAAGAACTTACTATTTGAACAAAAATCTAGGTGCAGTAGTAACAGCTACTGTTCTATGTTACAGTCTTTCTGCTCCCTTATTAGTCTTTGTGGTCATGGGAAACAGGACATGGAAACATGGTCAGCTTCAGAATGGCTTCACTTATGGGCAAAGAGGTTCAGGATTATTCTTGTCCAGTGTCTTATTAGTCTATTAGAAAGGTTAATCTCACTCTCCAAAAGATAGAGTCTCCCAGCACATGGCTCAGAAAACTGAATATGACCATTGCGTGCAGTGTATCATAGAAGGTTATCTCCATCATCTCCACAGAGACAGAAATATGGATCTTGAACATATATCAAAGAAGGCTGTAGTTCAACGTCAAAACTGGGTCACACTCTCACTCAGAGGTAGAATAGTGGTTTCCACTCTTGAGGTTTTCCAGGAAGCATGCTGTACAATTGGAAAGAGATGCTTCCTTTCTGCATTCTTCATACACTAAAGAATTGCCAAGAAGTAATGTATAGAAGGTCATGTAATGCAGTACAAGAACTTAGGAAGCCAGTTTTCTTCTTTCTAGCTTAATTTAACATACCTCAGACTAGTTTGCAATAATACTCTTGATCCATACCTGATCTTTTATAAGGAGAAGACAAAGATAGCCCATCACAATCCCCTGCATACTTCCTGTATTTTATCAAGGATTAGACCACTTCATAAATGTTTACTTAGCTAATATATTAAAATCTGTCTATACCAGTTGGACCTTAAAGATTTCTACCACAGGGGAAAAATATTTGCATGAGTTTTACACTTCTTTTTATTTGTCATGGGCATTCTGTGGGAATTATGAAGTACTTGTCCTGTTACATGAATGTACTTTAAAAAATGAAATGCCAGGAAATGACCCATAGATTTGGCTCTCATCAGTCTGCAGTGATGATGAAGTGTTAAGAGGCTGCAGATTCTAAAAAACATTTTCTCTCAAAGTAGTGGTATTACTAAAACCAAAGTTCACTTAAGTGCATGTGGAAAGGAAGAAAATGTTGCCTTGGGTTTTAGGGATGGCAGAGCTATAAAATAAGCTGTATCTGCATGAGCTACAGGATAAAAATAATTCACTAACAATCCCCTTCACAATGATAACCAGCCACCAAAATGTCAAACAAAAGGCTGGAAATCTTTATTGAATCAGATGCTTGTCAGTCTGCTGACAAATGTGTCAGCTCTGGATATTTTAGTCAGCAAGTTCAGTAACAACCAAATGGCCTTTTGTACACTGAACATGAAGACAGCCTTCAGTTGGCACAGAAAATAATAAATCTCAGGCTTTCGAACCTTTAATTTTTGCTCTTTTTTTTTTTTTTGGACATGTTGGAAGAGATAAATGGGATCTTTACTGATTTCCTTGCTCACATTGATTCAGAATGTAATTTTATTCAGAAATTTTGTAAATGGCATGCCTCATTTAAAAATCTGGAATTAAATGTTGCCTTCCAATGTAGGTCATCAGTACAATTCTCAGAACAACTTCAAGACAGCAGGCTGTATGCACAGCATAACAATACTCATAAATAACTGCCCAGCTGGCAAACAAGTGCACACTGTATTGAAACTCAGTTTGTGGGGTAGGTTGAAAGTGTTCAGACCCTCAATGCTCTGGAGCTGGGTGCTTGATAAATGTGTTGCTCCTGGCAAGGCATGTGTATCAGCTCTACTTCTGTGAGTAAAACCCTGCCAATCACAGTCTGCTTTAAAAAAAAAACCTAAAAGTCATCTTTTCTCTCCAGAGAGCCACAAGGGATGGAGACAGATGAGAGAAAAACTCAAACCAGACTAATAGTCTGTTTATCAGCAGTAGCTATGCCAATTTGGTGAAGTTTTGCCAAGTTTACTCCTGATTCATACCATAGCTCTGATCAAAACCTGGCTTATAAGGAACTCAATTGAGAAAAACATGCCAAAAGAGCATCTTATTTTCCAAAGTAAATTATTATACCTCTGATAACCCCAATACCTGTCATTTTCTGTATCTAGAGAACAAAAGAGGTGGAGAAAAATGGAACTTCTCAGACATTTATGCCAATTATGATTAGCCAGGTGAAGCACCCCCATATTGACAGGTCAAGTGGCTGCTATTTTCATTACTCAGCACATAACCTACAACTTATTATCAATGTTTTAGAGGGAGGGCAAATGAATCTCCAGCTTTCTGAGGAGTACCAGCGTAAGGCTGGCAGTTCTGAGCAGAAATCATTCAAAAATTAAAGTTTAAAAAACAAAAGTGATGACAGCCATGGTGCAAGAAGGAAGTTTTGTCTCTGTGCCTGTTTAACAGTTGGCTGGCAACAGTCATGTGGCAAACCCAGACATCTCAGGGCTCAGGCAATATCTGGACCCACAAACGTGACATATTGCTCAGGTTTGCTTCCAGATGGCCCAGAAAGAATCAACTTGTAAGTACAAAAGAAACTTGGTTTAGGAACTTCTGCTGTCACTGCTGTCAATCAGTGCCCTGGTGATAAATTGACTTCAGAGTTCGATTGAGACTGCTATTTCTTACTTTGCCTAGAAGAACTCTGTATTATATTCTCTTCCTCCTGAATCTCTCAGAAATGCTGAATATACACTTAAGACAATTGAGTACATCCTAAGAAAGAGAACTTTTGGGTAATGAAAATTTTTCTAGACATTTTGGTCTTTCAAAAAATATATATCTAAAAAAAGAAAAATCAGTAGTTACTGTGAATGCTGCCTATTGACAGATTTCAGTCCTGTAACTCAATTGTTCATGTAACAGCACACTAGAGTAGTAGGATTAAATTAGTAAACTAACTGCACTTTTTTTTTAATAGAATTTGGTGTCTCAAATTGCTTTTTTTCTTGTTTTAGAAAATAAGTTTTGCAGCTTATGCACTATAAACTGATAGCTGTTATAAACTGCAAGTAGGGCAGAAACATATTTATTTGATTTCAGAACACCAAAGCCCAGACAGGAGTGCATACATGTCTGCTGTAGTTCTGGTTATCAAAATTTCTTCTCTCCAGAACGTCTACATATTATGTTAAGAATAAATAGCATACAATTAGAATTCAATGCCATTGTGAAAGAATTACAAGTAAAGTCTGCTTTTCTCTTAAGACAGATGAAAAATTTTAAAAATTAAATAGCAAAATCTGAATATTAGGAAATAAAAGGTCTTTAAAAAAACCCAAACTATCCTGAAAAATAAAAAAAAATATTTCAAATTACTCTCATATCCCTTTTCCCTACTTACTTGAAGCCATAAAGGGAACTTTGAGATCCCAGAAAGCATTTTCAAAGGAGATAATAACACAGCTTGACAGCAGCAAATTTCCAGTACAAGTTGAGGCTTTTTTTTTCCCTTTATAAACATCAGACCTTCCAGAAACTCATTCGCACACCGAAGCTAAGCCAATAATAAATATATAAGTATTTCTAAGGTTAAGAAGCACCAATTACAGCTTAGAATTATCATTCTTTAAATATTATGACAGAGGTAAATTAAACATCAGAGGAAAAAAAAAAGCTGTGAGAGTAGGAGAGAATTTATTCAGACTCCTCATCAATGTATGAACACTAATTGACAATAGCAGTGTTCTGATAGTCATTGCATTTCAGTGGATGCTTCTGAAAGGCCATTTACTCTTACAGTTACTCATGAACTTCAGAGTCTGACTTCAAATGTAATGCTAAATGCTGTAATTCAAATGCAAAAACAGAAATGTAAACAGCGGCACAATAAAGATACTGGTTTATATGAATTCATCACAGCTGTGATTACTTTCACTAAATCTACAAATTCAGATGCATCAGGAATAATTAACCTTGGAGAATAATTGAGCTCAAAATCCCTTTTAAAAAATAAACTACTGAAGGACTGGAATTTTTGGCTACCTCTTTTGCAAGCAGACTATGGCAGCAACTTCAAAAGAAACATTAAGTCAAAATAATCAGGGACGCAGCAAAAAGAGTGGAGAAAGGCTCTGAGAATGAAGAGGCAATCTGACCGTTTTTGGCCAAGCAGATAGAGTGTTGCATTAATTGACACAGGAAAAATATGGCAGAGGTGAAAAGAAGAAAATCCATTGCAAGTCTGGAAATGCAGTTCTAATCCTGGGAAATGACACCTGCTTTACAGACAGCTCTGACAAATGTAGTCCTTATATGAAGTTATCTGAATGTGTCAGTCAATGGTCAGTACAGATATGAAATATCTGAGCTGATCTTTTCTCTGCACTGCAGCCTGTCACATCTGTCACTTGAATGTGAATATAATGTACATGGTACCTATGAATTTTTTCTTTGAATAATTTACAGATTGTAATTTTCATTTTAATGTCTATGATACTGACTAGACATCATAAATTTCAATTATTCTTTCTCCAAACTTATCTGTTTGATCACAATTTTTACTCTTTGCATTGCAAAAGGTAGAAACACTTCATACCTCCATTCTGCAGCAAGATGCAGTGGAGTGTCACACTGTGGTTTTGCCATAATTCAGTAGGTCAGGAGGTTGCTGTTCTGAAATGGTTACCCACATACTCACACATTCTAGAGCTGTTATTTGGCCTTTTCTCACTCTTTTCCTTCAAAGCAGTAAGGAAGCCCCAGAACATTTCTGACCTGCTGCAAACCATAACATCCATTCTGTGAATGTGATTCAATATACATACAAAGCATCCTGTCGTAGTTCAGCCCCGATCGGACCAAACTACGCAGTCTCTCTCTCACTCCCCCCACCTTCCGAGAGAACAGGGAGAGAAAATATAAGGAAAAATGGCTCGAGGTTTGAGATAAGGACAGGGAGAAATCCTTAAAGTTACCGTCACGGGCAAAACAGACTCGACTTGGGGAAAACTATTCTTTATTACTACAAACAGCAGGATAATGAGACAGAGAACAAGATAACCTCCCTCCACCCCTTCCTCTTCCCAAGCTTAACATTATCTCTACCACCTTCCCCTCCCGAGCGGCACAGGGGGGAAGAGGGAATGGGGGTTGCGGTCAGTTCATCATATGTTGTTTCACGCCGCTGCTTCATGGTTGGGGGAAGAACTCCTCACATTCCTCCCCTGCTCCATCGTGGGGTCCCTCCCACGGGCCACAGTCCTTTGTGGAACTGCTCCGGCGCGGGTCATCTCTTCCACGGAGTTCAGTCCCTTCAGAACAGCTGTCCCAGCGGGCCCTCCCCGGGCCACAGCCACTTTCAGGCATCCACCTCCCCCAGTGTGGGGTCCTCCATGGGCTGCAGGTGGATCTCTGCTCCTCTGTGGACCTCCATGGGCTGCAGGGGGACAACCCGCTCCACCATGGTCGTCACCACAGGCTGCAGGGGAATCTTGGCCAGGAGCCGCATTACTCCTCCCCCTCCTTCTGAACTGACCTTGGCATCTGCAGCCGTTCCTCACAACAGGCTGGCAGACGTCTCTCAGGATCCTTTTTACATCTTATTCACTTCTCATCTCCTTTTCACTTCTTGCAGCCGGGCTGGACCGAGTCGGGCCCAGTCGGCTGCCTGGCAAGAGGCCAGAGGGTGAGGCCTGCAAGGCCCATGAGGCCTGCGCCTCCCCCTCTGCGCCTCTGCCCCCGCTCAGCTTCTTCACATCTTCTCTCCTCTCTTTTTTTTCTGTTTTCCCTTCTTAAATATGTTATCGCAGAGGCGTTATCACGGGACATTCTGCTACCAATTGGCTCGGCCTTGGCCAGCAGTGGGTCCGCCCTAGGCCCAGCCGAGTCCACTGAACAAAGGGGAGCGACTTCTAGCAGTTTCCTACAGAAGCTACCACCTTAGGCCCCCCCTCACTAACAAAACCACGACACATCCTTATTTTCCCTTCATTCTTCTTCAGTTTCTAAAATGCAATACTTACAGCAGGACATGAAACACACTCTTCACATTAATGGATTCAGAAGTACTTTCAAGAACAAATGCTCCTATCAGAGACCTGCAATGTATCTGACATGTTATTGCAGGACTATGTGTTTTGTGCCAAAGAATTTGGTGATATCACCCATTCATCTGGAAGTTTTCAGTACAGTTTCTGTTCATATTTTCTTTTAGACACATCATTTTGATTATTTCTGCCTGGGGAAAAAGCTAGTATAGAGTAACAACCAAAGATTTTCAATAAATGATAAACAGAAATTTGAACATTTAAATCACTTTATATTTGACAGGTGGAAAACTTAAAGAGATAATTTGACATTTTAAGAAAAGGTAACATCAAAACAAAAAAAAAAAAGACGTGTCATGTCATCCTACATGATCTTCTCCTACCACAAGTACAAAGCACAAAGGTGGTAGGTGTGATGCCAATGAAGTAGATAAGCTGAGGAACAGAGCATCTCATTGCCATGCCGGAGGTCAGTAGGTGAAACCAGCAACAATCACACAGATCTGAAATGCAATGACTTTACACTCCAGAGGGCCAGTCATAAAGACTCACTGCTGTTGAAATCTGATATTACCATAAATTATTTGATGATTGTTGTTCACCATTATTAATAATTAATCATAACAGGATACAACTCTGACAGACATGATAAAAATGGAACAAAAAGAAGCCCTTGTCTCACATGGCAAAGAATTTATGATGGGAAATAAACGTAAACAGTGAAACAGGTATGTTTGTAGCTTTGGTGAACACTGAAATAAAGTAGCAGCAGCAGCCCCAAAATTTTAGATTTCCATGCCATCAAAGCAAATGAGGGTTTTGATGAGGTAGTTAAATAAAAATGAAGTCTTACAGTTTTGCTAAGGTGTACCTGAGAATATGAAAAGCAATTTGCAGACTATGTCATATATTACAGTTGAAAGGAAAAACTGATTGTACCTTGCATATTTATAACTTGATTCAGCAGCATTCTTGGCTAAAGCAGTCAACTTCAATCAGGGATTTGACTGAATTTTCTGTAGACAGAGGTGTTCTTTGAAGCAACTATACAACACAGCGAGATAGATGATCAAATCAGATTAGATTACATATTGTTTACTTTGCAGTCTAAATGCAGTATGATTTCTTTAAAAGGGCCAAAATGACAAGCTGTGAAATGCAAAATTTTAATTAGAAACAAAATGTGTTCAAGAACAAAATCAGGGTTCAAATGATTCAGCTGAGAACAAAAGGAATAAAAATAAGAGAGAGGAGAGAGCTATGGAGACCTCTCCTGAGCAAATGCTATTTTTTTACCATTCATTTAGGTAGGAAGATCTTTGGTTTCGGTAGAAAGATAATATTCTTATATAGGCTTCCAAGACACTTCCTCTGTCTCTCCTTAGTGAAAAGGCTACCCTCTTACCTTCACATTTGGACTGCTCTCTGGTTCTTTTTGACACTACCCCGTAAAACTGAGACTGCCTTTGTTAACAGTTAAGCAGGTCAGTGATTTGCTGTCAGTATTCTAATAAGGAATATTTATCTTCAAATTGTAACAGGCATTGGCTCCTGATGAGCAGAAGTGGACTTGCAGAATGAAGATTCCAGGAAGTGAACAGTCTGTTGATTTTCCCCCCTCCCCTCTAATTAAAAGAGGGCATGCAAAGAAACAAACATAGATTTGAGCTTATTTGTCTTATGCCTTCAGATATTAAACAAAGAATGGTCATGTGCACTTTAGGAAAGATGTGCTTTTTGACAAATATAATATCAGTAATGTCAAAGCTGATGATTACCCTTTTTTAAAGGACTTTTTGGAAGGCCTGAGAACATTCACTGCATTTAAATTAAATGAATGAGAATCCTATGTATTTAAACAGCCTTTTCTCCACTAAAATAGTAATAAATGGAACAAGTGATAAAAAAGTGGCAACAAGACCAAGAAAGAAGACTAATTTCAACTAGAAAAAAAAACAAACAGAAGACTACAAAAAGCTTTACAGACTCTCAAAATAAAAAGTCTAATAGAAGAGGGTAGGAGGACAGGAATTAATCTTTCCTATTTTAAGTTTTAATTAATGTGCTTCTCATAAGACAAAGGAAGAAGCTACATCACTTATCATATTGAAGAATATTCTTCTAAAAATAGCCACATCTTATTCCATAGAGACTTGCAGCCAAACTACTAGGCAGCACAGAACTTATCTGATATAGTTTGAAGACTGAATGGACATACACATGCCTGTGTTTGCATATATATATACACATCGCATTTATGCCCACCTATTCAGAGTAAGGTTAAAGACACAAAGTTGTGACTACTCACTTTTAGTCTATCCTTAGACTGGTTCCACAGTTACAGCTGGCAAGCAGTGGAGGACTAGATACTGATGAAACAGAAGATAAAAAAAAAAGCTGGCAGACATTGCTTTATGGATAAATCTTCCATTTCATTATAATTTACATGCACACTCTAGACTGTAGATACTTTAAGAGTATTGCTGTTATTGCTATTCTTTCTTCAGATGCAGTATGCATCTGCTAAAAAAAGATCTATGCTTTGTTCTTAAAATCCAGGTGAATCTGTTTCTATTTAGTTTTGTGTTAGTTAACAATATTAGGCCTTCAACCATAAGTTAGTTGCAGTCATCCTTGTAAACACCTAAATTGTGAGAAAGAGGGTGCCCACACTGAGCTTAAGGGTCAGACCTACAAAAGGACTAACTGGACAGATGCTGGAGCCCAGTGATTGCAGCAATGCAATAGACAGATCACCAATAAAATGCACAGGGAGAGCAAATTTCCTCGTAATGAAATTCAGAGAAGTGCTAGCACACTGAAGAATCTATGTTAGACACCTAAATCAAGGTTACAAGGAAATACATGCTTCTACTTGGAACTCACATCTGAAAATTTTTCCCTGGATGTACTGTTAAAAAATAGAAAGGAAATTTAAAAAATACAGATAATAAATCCCACAGAAAGGATTGTTTTTTCTTTAATTCACAATGAGGGTATGGCACCTCCTCTCCTCTGAATCTCACTGCAATATTAGAAACCTGTGTTCAGCTTTGCTTGTTCTGAAGGGAAGGGAATATAAACTAATCAATATATTCCAGAAGAAAGACTTGGCTATTGAGTCACAGGGGAAAAGATCACTGTCACTCCTGCCTACTTTGCATACAGAAATAAATGATTCATTGAGCTGAGAGAGCAGGGAAGAAGTGATCAACATTCTTTAGCCCTGTGATGAAGTTGCACATTTAAGTGGGGGAAAGCAGGGTTTTTCTCCCTTTTCAGTGAGATTTCTACTTTCTTAAGTCTATTTTTAGGGACTGCTAAAAAATGTATTAGCCAGTCTAGATGCAGGATAAGATGCAATTTGTACCCTGGGTATCCTGCATGAGCACTCTACCACATGTCCTGGCTAATCTGTAAGCAGGAATACAGCACCATGCCCTGCTCTGCCAGCCCTCACCACCACCACTGCACAAAAAAAAAAAAAAAAAAAAATGCATGTGAGATACACTGGAAATGCACTGGATTGGGACTCACAGATATTGCTCACCTTGGTGTCATAGTTTAGCCCCACTCATCACCAAGCTATGCAGTCTCTCACTCACTCCCCCCACCCTCTACTGGGACAGAGGGGAGAACTGGTAAACAAAAGGTAGCAAAGCTCATGTGTTGAGATAAAATAAAAAATAAATTTAAGATAAAAAACAGAAGAAAACAAAACAGAGATAGAAAACAATTACAGTATGATAGCTCACAGCAAATCCCAATACCCAGTTACTTCCCAAATAACAGAAAGCTCCCCTCAGCACCCTCCTCACTTATACACTGAGCATGATGTCACATGGGATGGAATAGCCCTTTGGCTAATTTGGGTAAACTTACTCCAGCTGTTAGCTAATTATTAAACTATCCCAGCTGGGTGCCCCAGCCATAGGGGCCACCAGCTCCAGTTCCCTTCCCAGCTCAGGTGAATGTTAACTCCATCCCAGCCAGAACCAGGTCAATCCCAGAAGGTCTCACATACAAGACAAGTACAGTCTTACCTCTGTTTTCTAGTGATATACTAGTATTTACAAAGCACAAAGCTATGCTTTGTGTGAGTACTGCAAGCTAGTTCTGCAATAACTAAATCAGATGCTGGAGTCAAGATCGCTGTGTTTGCATTGTGACCTTACAGAAATTGTATATTGCCTGTCTCTCAGGAGCCTTAATTTTACATATATTATATATATATATTTATATATTTTATAGATATAATTTATATACAATTTATAGATATAAATAATTTTATATATCTATATGTTTTTTGTCATGTTATGGAATAATATTGACATTTGGAAGGTGATAAGTAGAAACCAAAATGTCAATCTCCTTTAAAAAGTTGTCTGGAGAATTTAGCAATATCTCAAAAGGTGCTACTTAGTATGTGTATTTGTGCATGAAATGTAGCATCTCAGCAGTGCAAATCCTGAACAAGATCTTTTCCTCCACTATTTAGAGTCTCGTCTGAAATTTGGAGCTCCTCTGAGAAACTTGAGGTGCCCTGAATCTTCTGAGCACCACACTAGTGCTAACAGTAATAATAGAGACATTCAGTGATTCCTGAAAAATAATTCTCTGTTACTATTTGCCGATACAGTACAATGAGGGAGAAACTGATTTCCAAGGAGCGAAGGACTGAAGATGAACATTTCTGGTTCTAAGACACCATCTTTCCTTCTTTTCAATGATGATCTGTTAGCGTAGGACTAGTTCTAACTGTCCTAGACCAGCAGGAGACTTTGTGGATTTGGATAAGACATGGTTCAGATGTCACCGATAGTTTCAATTCATATCTGAAGCGGTCAAGGAGTCACAATGTACTACTTCGCACCATGGCAAGAGGAACTGCAGCTACAGCAATACTCCATAAGGAGTGAGGTGAACTCCAAGAGAAGAGTATCTACTCTGTCCCTCTCAGAGATTCATGGACAGCACATGCAAAAAGAGAGGCTAGAGATCCCTTCCACAGGTATTCCCAGGGAAAAGCTCTTCAGCAATGCTTGCATATAGATACATCCCCAGGATGCAGGACATATCTGTGAAGGAAAAGGAAAATTTCCAATCTCCCCAGAATTGGCAAGGGGAGAGTAGTATGTCTAGCATTGATCACATTTTTGCACTAGATAAAGGTCTCCTGGAGAAAAGCAAGAATGATCAGAAGACTAAATTATGTGTGTTCATTTATACATGTATAAATATGTATGTGTGTATGTGTGTACGTACATGTATGTTTATTCTTCCCTATATGCCGGGGGGGGGGGGGAAATGCAGAGAAGATATCATCAGTCTTAACATTACTCACAATAAACTGTTCTTTATGTCCATGGCAGACAGTATAATAAGTAAACTACAGCAAGGAAGAGTTAGGCATGGTATTAGAAGAAGAGTAGGATCTTCAGGTACTAGAATCTGCTGTAAAATCTCCAGTACTGGAGACATCCAAGAACAGATCAGGCAGTCATCTGTTAACATAAAATATACAGTTGGAATCTACTTGAAAGGGAATAACATCTATAAAGGAGGGCGGACTAGGTATTTGGCCTCCTGAGGTGTGTTCCAGTCCTATCTTTCTACTGATGATGAAGGAAACAGTTCTGAAGGAAAACCTTGCTACAACAAGTCTTAGGAATACTTTCTTTCTGTGGCTGATTCCTACCTCACTATGTTTTCTTGCAGTGGAAGGTTTCAGAGGTGAGATTCTATGAATGAAAAATGCTAGTTTAGCTCCCTTGAGATCTATTCTTGGGACAATTTGTCAAACATACACAACCTACAGCAGGAATTGGAAAAATCTAGTTGAGTGATAAGCTGGCCTTAAATAATTCATATGTCTATGGACAGTGACCAAGCATGTGTATGTCTTCTGGGAATTTTGGACAAGCAGGAAGTGTAAGTCCCAACTCTCCACCGTCAAAGTAGTTAAAAAAAATCCTAATCGGATCTATTGGGTAAGCTACAGAATCCTCCCTAATGCCACCATGCATGATTTATTAAATAACTGTCCATTCTCATAAACAAATTGTCTCCATCTTGAAGTGTACCTCAGGGGAAACCTTTCTGATGATGTACTGACAAATCTAATTTAGTCACATTCATGATAATCAGTTTTTCACCCCCACTACGAGAAATCAGTATTTGCCCCTGAAATCACCATTAGGTTTCTGGGTACGTTATAAGTGTCTTCAACTAAGCAGAAAAGACAAAGTGTTCTAAGATTAATAGGTATGTTTTAAAAGCAATGTTAATATTATTTACATTGTACAGCAAAAAAAAAGTGCAATTCAGTTTTACATAAATACATCTTTTTCCATTAGTTGGAGATATAACTGCCCAAAACATACTGAGTCTAAACTTATTATCTTTTCTAATGAAGCCTTCCAGATATCAACAGATATTTAGGGGCAATTTCTGATACCTACTCAAAGAAAGTTAAGTTATGTTATACAATGGAACTACCTTAGCTAGAAAAAGATATATTCATTTTATTCTAAACCAGAACCAGTCATTTTTCTATGTGCTCAGATGACAAAGTTTTGCAGAACTCCAGCCTTAGGGCATCTCTTACCTTCTGGAGAAAGGTGACACATGTAACTCAGGAGCCATGAAGACTACTGCAGTACCTAGTCTGTCTTCTTCCCTCTGCATAGATAAGGGAAAATGATCAACATAGAAAGTCCTTAGATCTACATTTTATAGTAAGGGGTTTTTTATTTGAAAAAAAATCACTTTTCTCCTATTGGAAAAGACAAGCTATTACATTGTAATGACTAATTCTTTGAAGAGTCACTCTTCAAGAAAGAATCCTCACTCTTTCTGATTTTTCTTCATTTTTTGCATGTCATTTCTTGATTGTAAAAATCTCTTCTCAGCCCCACTTGACCTCTGATTTCAGTGATTATCTACTTTTTGAAAGCTGGCTTGTTTTGACTACCTAACTGCAAGTTCTTTTGTCCTTTGGCTGGTTTTGTGAGAACTAGTAAAACATAGTTCTCAATGGTCATTTAAGCCTACTGATTTTATAACTACTGTAGCAAAGTGGGAAGTGGATTTCCTCATGTCTAACATAGCTTGGTTTTTTTGCTATGAGGAGAAATTTCAAATTTTTAATCTCTTCAACTGAAGTGCCACAATATTCTTTTAGTTAATTAAAGTGTTTAGAAGGAATTTGTGGGAAACATTAAACAGTAAATTAAAAACATCTTTAAGTTGGTTGCAACAGTCTTTTCTCTCCAATCTTATATACCAGAATAAGAACGTTTTAAATTTATGCAATTTGGCTCCTACTTGTATCCAAGAAAAGGACAACTATCCATAAGGATAAATACTACCACATCCAGCTCAAGTCCCTTTTATGCCTTTGCCCAGTCCCAGCTCATATCATGAAATGCACTACAACGTTAATGATACTTGTTCACATAGCACTCAGAGAAGTGTTGAACAAGATTGGCTGCGACCTGCTGCAGAGTTAGAACAAAACCTAATTAATTGCTTATTAAAAGTGTTTGTATTTGTTATGCATAAACAACCAGGATTTCCATATACATTCATTCTTCAGGTTTAATTAAGCTCACTGATGACACTCACTGGTGTATATAAAAATATATAGACTCTATAAGGTTAAATAACTAAAGGCATAGTTATGCTACACTTCTTGATTAACCTACTGATAAAACAACCAAGTGGAAGAAATAGCTATCACAGAGTATTTGCAACTTGCTAATTTAGACACTGGTTTCACGGGCCACAGCTCCAGCAGTAGAAGTTATCCCTGATTAACAATGCCTAAAACATACTACGAAAATAAAATGTGTTTAATAATGAGAGTTTCCCTAAGTGGTACACACAGTTTTAGCCAACAAGTCCAAAAAAGTGTGAATAACACTTAAACAGTGAGACAGAGAAGTAGATCAACATTTGACCTGCACATGTAGAATAATTAGAGAAATGAGTGAAAAGGCAGATAAAAATACAAAAATAACACAGAGAAGCTCAAACTTAAGATAAAAATATGAGGAGAGTCTGCTTAATAAAAAACAGGTGATTGATCATTTTTATATAGGTTTAGAGTTTTTTACTTGTTTAAATATTAACAGAGTTCATGTTTTGTTACCAATGTAGGATCCAGAGTGGAATAATACATCTTTCACAGCAATCATCAAACCCTTCTTCATGTGGTAGAAAGATAATATAAATAATGCAGGAACAAACTATTGAACTTTTTTAGTTCCAAACATTAGTGTGCCTTAAAAGCTGTCAAAATATGAAGGGCAATTATATGAGCATTTATCATTTACACTGTTTTATGCATTTTATGTTTTATTTTCTGGATCCATATAAATTAGGTAGGGAATTGTAAAACGTAATCCCATGCCCTGGCAGTGTGATTATGATTAAGTACATAAATGAATTTTGCATGTTTAAAGGTTAATTACTTCAATTTACAAATGAATTAATGCATTTCTACTTTATTTTTCATTATAAAGCCTATTATTGAAAAGAACTGTGTTATTTTCTTATTTCATCAATATTCTGTAAACAATTTTTATGCTAATGTATAAAAATATTTTGTACATTTTTCTTATTAATATATTTATATAAAGAACCCTAGTACACCTAAAAATACCATAGAGGAAAAAAATGTAGCACTATAAATGAGGCAGCATGCCCTACTCAGACAGTAGCATAAGACATTTTCACATAGTGGTTGCTTAGATTATTAATAGAACTTTGCATATCACAACTTCTAACAATTGTCAGCAACTGGCAGGCACTGTCAAAAAAAAAAAAAAAATCAATACAAAATAAGACAGCTATCAGAGCAGCAGATGTGTAGAAGTTCAAAATCTCTGATTTCTCCCAGCTGTATTTTGAGGGGACAGGATTATTGAGAATAAAGCAACATGAGAAGCTTTTAATTTGATTCAAGCACTAAGCAGATAATCCAGTTTCTTTTGAATTCTCTGCAGCACAATGCATTTAATAAAAGTCAAAGCTGGAGTACAGCTACCATCTACGTCTGTACTGATGCTAGTGTCTCCATTTAAGCATCGTAAAGCAGTGGCACTGAAATTCTCCTGTGCGTAATAATCACAATCTGCACAACTTGCCTCTGTGTGCCTGAAAGAATATCTATACCATTTTCTATTAGTTTGTCCCACAACATGCCTTAACATCAATGAGTAAGTAGAAAATTCAGCAATGTGCTAGAAGAATTTGGAGTCTGATGGAAAAATAAGGTTCAATAATCTATAAGAGCCTTCAGAACCATCATCTTCTATAATAGTTTGCAATCTCCCAGTACTTATTACTTTCACTGTGTTTTTTTTCTTTATTCTGACAACCATACAATTAATGATTGCTCTATTGCTTTATAAGAGTAAAACGAAAACTTTATTGGCTTTCCTATGTGTTAATGTCACAACTTGGCACAGCATAATTTATTGATGGTGGAATCTTTCTTGCTCATGACCCTGCTGCCACAGAGCCACACTACATTTTCAGTATAATTCAAAAGGAATTTCCATTCTCCTTCCCATTTTGCCCACTTCAGCTTAAACTACTGTATGATGCAGCTCAGCAGCACAGGTAAGTACCTTAATATTTTCTCATGAGTATAGAATGATAGAATCATAGAACACTAGGTTGGAAGGGACCTCAAGGATGATGCAGTCCAACCTTTCTTGGCAAAAGCATGGTCTAGACAAGATGGCCCAGCAGCCTGTCCAGCTGAATCTTAAAAGTGTATAGCTCACTTATAGAAATAAAACATTGCAACTTACTGTGTCTAAGGGCTGTGAAATTCTTCTGCTGACCACATTTGTCCTTCTCTGCAATATATTAAGACAGCTTGGAACAGGAGCATCATCATGAAACACATGCCTTAAATTGACATGGCTGAGACACCAAAAGTTCCAAAACTCATTTACATGTATTAAACTGTTGCATGCCTACAGACAACACTTCATTTGACAGGCTTGGCAGAGCTGATTATACTTAGCCTCTGCACTGTCTCTTCCCCGTCACTCTCAGTTTCTGTTATCCTCTGAGAGCGATGCATGCTATTGTATAAAATCAATGGGCTACAGAGATGGCATACAAAATATCTCAAAGCACACAACTTGCTTGTTTCTGAAGTACTGTCGTGGTTTTGTTAGTGAGGGGGGACCTAAGGTGGTAGCTTCTGTAGGAAACTGCTAGAAGTCGCTCCCCTTTGTTCAGTGGACTTGGCCAGGCCTAGGGCAGACCCATTGCTGGCCAAGGCTGAGCCGATTGGTAACAGAATGTCCCATGATAACACCTCTGCGATAACATATTTAAGAAGGGGAAAACAGAAAAAAAAAGAGAGGAGAGAAGATGTGAAGAAGCTGAGCGGAGGCAGAGGCGCAGAGGGGGAGGCGCAGGCCTCATGGGCCTTGCAGGCCTCACCCTCTGGCCTCTCGCCAGGCAGCTGACTGGGCTCGACTTGGTCTGGCCCAGCTGTAAGAAGTGGAAAGGAGATGAGAAAGGACTGTGGCGTAGGGGTGGGACCCCACAACGGAGCAGGGGAGGAATGTGAGGAGTTCTTCCCCCAACCATGAAGCAGCGGCGTGAAACAACGTACGATGAACTGACTGCAACCCCCATTCCCTCTTCCCCCCTGTGCCGCTCAGGGAGGGGAAGGTAGTAGAGATAATGTTAAGCTTGGGAAGAGGGAGGGGTGGGGGGAGGTTATCTTGTTCTCTGTCTCATTATCCTGCTGTTTGTAGTAATAAAGAATAGTTTTCCCCAAGTCGAGTCTGTTTTGCCCGTGACGGTAACTTTAGGGATTTCTCCCTGTCCTTATCTCAAACCTCGAGCCGTTTTTCCTTATATTTTCTCTCCCTGTTCTCTCGGAAGGTGGGGGGAGTGAGAGAGAGACTGCGTAGTCTGCTCCCGATCAGGGCTGAACTACGACAAGTACCTTGCGCTGTTTTGTTGAAAGAGAAAGCCCTTATAATACATTTTTTTTCCCCTCTGCCTGGGAAATAGTCGTTATGGTTTTTACCCTAACCATGTCAGACATAGAAGCTATTGACATTATAGCACCGTTTATTTCTTACTTAAGTTTCATTAACAAGCAAAAGAATGGAAGAATGTGATCTTTGCGGATACAGGCCTATTGCCAGTATTTTCTATTTTGGGTTTTCTGTTACAGTGGCGCACATATCTGCTGCGTCTTCTCTAAGATCATGATTTCACTAAACGCTGGAGTTGCACTGATGTCAGTTTCTGACACAGGTATTTTTCTACCATGGTTCACTTGCTCCAGGGAGCTGCTTTTAAAGGGCACAGAATCCCTCCCAGTCAGACAAGTAATGCATGTTGCTTCCCCAGAACTCACACCTCAATGCCTTGTGCCCACCAGAAGCATTTTGCGCTTCTGGAAGCCATGTGCAGAAAAAGCAGTAAGATCAATCAGGGTGAAGGCAAGAGTGCTGGAACCAAGATGCCATTGCTAATGCATATCAGAAAAATGTCTCTGGATTGTGATCACAGGGGTCTGCTGAAGGATTTGGAGTCATGAATCCCAAAGCAGCTCTTCCAGACTTTCTCCTACAGCATGGTCTCGGGAGCAAGGGTACAGAGATCTAAAGAAGCACGAGGCTTGGTGAAGTGACTCTACCCAAAAGTCTCTTCAAGCTCTCCAGAGAAGACGTACATTGTGCTACCTCAAAGATCCTGGGTCTTCCCAGAGTAGCACCTTCATTTTCTGTAATTTTACCAAGTGTTGCTCTTATCTTTTGCATCTTGCAGTAGCCATTAGATTAACGACTGCCTGATAGAGCCAATGGGTCACCCTGCCACATGAGAAATTTCCAGTCCTAGCACACAGACTAATAAGCAGCAGTGTCCCCTCAAGTCACCAAGTGGCATCTCACCAGAACTTGAGTAGGTAGACTTTGCCACAGCAGAAAAGGAGTGGGGGGTGGGGGGAGGAGGGAAGAACTTAAAAAAATGGTGAAGAAGGAAAAAAGGGGGTCAGCAAATGCCTGTAGTAACAGAAGGTAAAATACAGGGGAAAAGAGTGAGGGTTACACACCAGGAAAAGTGTAGATGGATGAGTAAGGAACAGCAGTCAAAACAAAGCACTGAGAGCTGGCAAAGGATGACAAAAAAAGTAAATGCATATGACATTTAGTCCTTGATACAGTGCAAGAACCTCTTCAGCATGTTGCAGAGGTTCTCAGTGGTTCAAGAGTCCCCTGCTGCTTGTTAGGTACTTCATGCTGAGGTGGCACTTTTGTTGGTTCAGACCTTTATGGCTGTTCAAAAGGGCCTTCAGTGTCTGAGGAGTTATCCTGGATTAATTTCCTCTAGAAGATACCTAGTTCACATGCACCATGACCACCCTGAAACCCGAGGCCACCATGCTATAAGTGGAGACAGTCATGGGGGTTGCTTCAGAAACGCATTATGCTCAAAAACAAACTGCTAGCATACACACAGCCTCAGAGATCAAGATCAATATTCAGCTATTGTTTACTCAAAATGCTGATAACTAAACACAAGAGGAAAAGCAATATAGGTGTTTGGAGGGGTACATGATGATGCACTCCCTAAACAATTAACTCTAATTTGATAATTTCATGGCAGTAAGTTTCCTAATTGCAAAAGGAAGTGCTACGGTCTTCTAATCATGACTGGATACAGAAAGATTTCTCCATCATACATTATTTGAGTGGACTCAATGACAACAACTCTAAATTATGTAAATACAGATCTCATCTCTGGAAACATTTGGAGCCGGTTTGTAAGGTTTAAATTACTTCAGCAGTGAGACTGAAAATCATTGACGTATGCCAAGTAAAAAACTCTACACTCATTGAACTGAGATAATGTTATTGTTTAAGCAGATCTATAAATATGAGTTAGATGTTGGCACCAAGTCACCCAAAAATTTAATCTGAAAAATTCTTAAATGAAAATATGAGAAATGCAGGAAAGTTCATTCAGGGGAAGAGTTTAAGGCTATGCGATGAAGTTTCCATTCCTGGAAACGTTCAAGGCCAGGTTGGATGAGGCTCTGAGCAACCTGATCTAGTTGGGGATGTCCCTGCTCCTTGCAGGGGGGTTGGACTAGATGACCTTTGAAGGTCCCTTCCAACCCTAACCATATGATTATATGATTCTAAGTACAGGCACGAATATATTGTTGTGGTTTAACCCCAGTCAGTAGTCAAGTACCATGCAGCTGCTCACTCACCCTCTCCTCCACAGTGGGATGGGGGAGAGAATCAGGAAGAAAGGAAAACTCATGGGTTGAGATGAAGACAATATACTAGGATAGTAAAGGAAGATTACAATAATAGCAGAATATACAAAACAAATGATGCAGTCTCTCACCACCTGATGACCTGATGACTGATGCAGCCTGTCCCAAGCAGTGAGCATGGAAACAGAACTGGGAAATGATCCCGAGCAGCAAGAAAAGGAGAGAGAAAGAGTTGCCCCTGGCCAATCCCCACATATATACTGAGCATGATGACTACGGTATTGAATGCTCTCTTTGGCCAGTTTGGGTCAACTGTACTGCTATATCCTTCCCAGTTTCCTGCACCTGGCACATTCCCAAAACCTGGGAAGCTGAAAAAAAGTCCTTGGTCTCTTTAGCAACAATTAATAACATAAGTGTATTATCAACATTCTTCACGTACCAAATCCCATAATAAATCCAAAACACAGCAGCTACCAGGAAAAAAAATTAACTCCATCCCAGACAAAATTAATTATCTAACAATATCCAGATCTGGATATCTTACCATCAGAATATCTTCAGGTATCTGCCTGCAAAGCCCATACCAGCAAAGCCATTTGTAAAACTTAAACATAGTCATAACCAGGGCCTGGAGTGAAGCTATAGCAGAAATCCCATGCTCCTGACCTATCTGAGAACACCACTTTGCCAATCTAATGAGTTTATTTACCTGGATTCAAAACACAAGTGAAGGGAATTAGTTAATATACTAAGAACTATTACACTTCATTGTTAACATTGTGTTTGCAAGAAAATGATGGTTCATACTCAAGATATTGTGTTTGAGAGTGACAGTGAGCTCTCTAGATCGCACTTAACATAAAGGACATACCTAAATGAGGAAATTATGACAGTATGCTGTCATACAGGCTGACTGCCAGAAAACCTAAACTCTTCTGACACTAGCTGCCCAAAACTTAACAGAAACTCCAAGACACAGTGGGCATAAGTCTCTCATACCCTTGCATAGTCAAAGATGTGCAAAGATGAAAAAATATGGTAGCACTTTACATAGTAGCATAACAGTAGTTAAACATTTCTGTCACATAAAGTGCAAATAGCTGCATAAAGTACAAACCATTTCCATTTTGTCTCTAGCGAACTAGCTTCACAGCTCATGCTGTGCACAAACCATGCATTCCTAATCCTTTACAGCTGGCAGTAGCCAGTAGCCACAATTACAGGAGTGCGTACTCATCAGGCAGTGTCCTTGTCAGACAGTTATGAGGAAGCCCTTCCTTATCAACAACAACAGGGAACTAAAGGACAGGGGAGCTGACAGCCCACCTGTTTCCATAAGCTATCTATAAGCTCCACAAAATCTGAAACTGCCGAGTCCAAAAATAAGCCTCTGAGGAATTCACCTGGAGAGGCTACAATCTGTCTTCTATCATTCCTGCATGCAGAATGCCCATGGAGATGTTTCTTCCACTAGAGCTATCACATCAAACTCATGGAGGTGAATCCAGCATAATAAAGGTATAAGGCAAAGCAAAACAAAGTAAACTGAAAGGCAAATCCAGTAGCATGGCAATCAGTAGGAATAAAGACAGCCAAAGAAGGTATAGATTAAGATATCAAAATTCCTTCTTGAAATAAAATTATTCAATACAGATCAATAGAATAGCACCTGTTCATATCAGAAGGAGCCCCATGGATTTTGTTTCCTTTTTCAGAAGAATGGGAGGAGATGACTTGTCTTTTTGCCAGAGTCACTTCAGCACAGTAGACTTACAGTAGGTATACAAATAGAAAATTATGGGTTTTTTTAAGACAATGAACTTACTAAGGCCAAATACTTTTAACTAACTCCTTTGCACACACACAGAGACAAAATCACAACTACTTTTAGCCTTCCAAGGTGCTTCTCAGTAAAGCCCAGCAGTAATATTCTTTCACCACTAGCTGGAAAGTGTCAAGCCCCTACTCATTCTCGTTCTTCCTCTGTTCACTTCTCCCAGTGTGGTACATAGCAGGGGTGCATTGCTTCTTATAGCTCTTCCAGGTTATTGAAGACTGATATTCCACTTCTGAATTTTAAGGGGCAGGGGTTACAAAGGAAAGCAAAAGAAAACTTTGGAACTAGGTAACTCTCCCATACTTTAGGAAAGAAGTAAACGTTAGAAAGGAATAAAAAAGTGTGTCTCAGAAGAGTAAGCAAACACAAATACTGGCCTTTATTATTAGAATTTTCAGCAAAGTCAATATAATCCTGCAAAGCAGAAGACATTCTGACCATACAAAATGCATATTTCTTCATTAAACAACTGATTGTGCTATTCAGCTTGTAGCCACTCTGAAACACTACACAGCTCTTACCAGTTACAGTCTGGAAACATCTGGATAGTCCACAATGTAAGTTTTGGGTTCTCCTCATTTTGGAGAAATATTGACAAACCAGGAGACAAGCAGAGGTCAGTAAAGCACTCGGGGACAAGAGCACATGATGTAAGGCACAAGGCTGAACAAGCTGAGTTTATTCAGGGAAGGTGCGGGAAGGTGCGGGAAGGGAAGGTGCGGGAAGGTGCGGGAAGGGAAGGTGTGGGAAGGGAAGGGAAGGTGCAGGAAGGGAAGGGAGACGGGAAGGGAGACGGGAAGGGAGACGAGAAGGGAGACGAGACGAGAGAGAAGAGAAGAGAAGAGAAGAGAAGAGAAGAGAAGAGAAGAGAAGAGAAGAGAAGAGAAGAGAAGAGAAGAGAAGAGAAGAGAAGAGAAGAGAAGAGAAGAGAAGAGAAGAGAAGAGAAGAGAAGAGAAGAGAAGAGAAGAGAAGAGGAGAGGAGAGGAGAGGAGAGGAGAGGAGAGGAGAGGAGAGGAGAGGAGAAGAGAAGAGAAGAGAAGAGAAGAGAAGAGAAGAGAAGAGAAGAGAAGAGAAGAGAAGAGAAGAGAAGAGAAGAGAAGAGAGAAGAGAAGAGAAGAGAAGAGAAGAGAAGAGAAGAGAAGAGAAGAGAAGAGAAGAGAAGAGAAGAGAAGAGAAGAGAAGAGAAGAGAAGAGAAGAGAAGAGAAGAGAAGAGAAGAGAAGAGAAGAGAAGAGAAGAGAAGAGAAGAGAAGAGAAGAGAAGAGAAGAGAAGAGAAGAGAAGAGAAAAGAGAAGGCTTCAAGCTGATATAGTTGTTTTATTCATCTAAAGGAAGAAGCAGGGGAGGAGAAAGGGAAGGTAGAGCCAAAATCTTTTTAAAAGTGTACAGCAAAAGGACAAAGTGTTAAGGCCACAAGTTGCAATAAGGGATATAAGGAAAAAGGAAATTTACTATGAGAGTGGTTAATAGGTTGAACAGGTTTCCCAGAGAAGCTGTGATATTTTATTCACTGGAACGTTTCAAACTCACTTGTATAAAGCCCTAATCGATCTAATTGTGAAATTACCTGGCTTTGAGCAGGGGGGTAGATTACATGACCTCCAGGGTTCTCTTCTAAACCTAAACTGACTCCATGGTTCTAAGTGCAAAGAGTCATAATGATACAGGGCATGACTGTAAATCAATGTACGATATTGATGAATACAGCCTGCTCCCTACTTTATATGTAAACTTATTACTGCACATGTTAGATAGATGTAATTCATCATGCTTTCATGATAGCTTCCTGCAACTAGAACAGTGTAACCCATGACAAACACATATTGCTGTGCAAAAACAAACCTGTACACACTGCTCCATACACACAGCTTTTACTTAAAAAAGAAAAACAGTTTTAAGTGGTAAGCTTCTGAAACAGCAAGGAAAAAAAAAGAAAATATTCCATCTTTGAAAACCTGCTCATCTTTTCAGCACTTACCTATTAATACTTCTTCCTCCCTGTCTCGATGAAGCTTAGAGTCTTAGATCAGAAGTCCAGACTGCAAGCCCTTTGCCTATAAACTGCTCTACTGCATAGCAACTTTGATCCATCAGTGAACCTCAGAGTAAGGAGCGTAGGTGAAAACCTTAGCAAATAGGTGAAAGCATGAATGCAAAGAGTCTGCAGAGCACCTGCAAAAATGCTTTAACCTGAAAGGGCCCACCACATCCCAGTGCATAGCAAACAAGTAGAAGAAAGCCAGGCGAGGAGTCTGAGAAAGAACCATGAGTACTTACAGCTCAGCTCTACAAACGTCAAGCAGTTCATTCAAGGTTGCACAGATAATTTACTGGAAAAAAAAAATTAAAAATCAGCAGTATGTAGAGTTTATGCTATGGCTTCCTGAAGAGTGCCTTACTTACCAACCCATTGGATATTTTGAGATGGTTGTCCATCAGCTTCTCCTGCTGAAATAGTTCTGCTTTATGTAAGTATTTAAATAGTATCAGAAGGAGATAGTGAATAGGAATTACTTTCAAAGGTAGTGGCCAAAGAACTTGGCTTGAATTCCCAGGAAATATTTGTCTGTACTAAAAAAATGCCAATAGAATTTGAAAACATCTTACCATCTTACCTCTCTGGAGACAATTTAATTAATTTCTTTTCTTGGAAGGCAAAATATGAGTTTTAAAGCCTGTTCAGACAGAGGAAGACCTGAGTCTGTGCTTTCTGTGTTCTGGATCAATACTCTGAGATTTGCACTCTTGATTAGAAAAATGTTGCTGTTATCATCTCCCAGTAGTGCACATCAGTACCTGATTTTTTTCCTGGAACCTCTACACAAATCCAGCTATCACATAAGGCTTCATGTATGCAACAGGTGCAAAACCACATTAAAGCTTCTCCTATAAAAACTTATTTTCTTTCCCAGCACAATACCAAAAGCCCTGCCTTTTTCTTCCACTATTGTCAGTTTCTTTCACTTTCTTGAACTCTGCCACATGTGGAAAGATAAATTATGTATTGATTTTTCCTCTGTTTAAAGGCTCATGAACAAAGAGGCAGTGATGTTGAAGATGGTGCTTCTGGGATAGAAGGGACATCACCAGCAAAGCATTTTGAATCATGGTTCTCTTGTAGGTGTTTTTTCTTGAAGTTAACAGACTTACCACCACAGAAGCACACTTCCAGAAAGTATATTCTGCTGATTGCTCCTCACATCGGAGCAAAGGAGAGCCATATGCATTTATCAGTATAGTTTTTCTGCCAACAGTATAGCACAACTAATGGTGCTTTTCTGCCTCTGTCTTCCTCTCTTTGCTCCTTCAGATACTTTATGAGAGCACACCATCCTCAGTTTTGGTGCTTTGTGGCTACTCCTGTACCTGGTATCATTAATGTGCCCATAGAAAACATTCTTCTAGTAGAACTGCCCCAAGTAATGCGTAACTGGCAATTTCAACCTCAGGTGAGCAATCACTTCACCATAATTCACTGTGCTGTGCACAATTATAACTAAAATAGGTTACTTTATTGAACACTTCAAATCCCTCAGCTATGAATGGCAGAATTTTCAGCATTCAGCAGTCAAACAATATTCTCTTTCTCTCCTCTTCAAGAATATTTCATGATGGTGAGTTAATTTAGCTAAGTTAATAAACACCATGAGGATAGTTCCCTCAAGGTATTTTGTTACTTCCTATTTGTTTTCTTATTTGAAGTCCTCAGCCAGAATAGAGACCAACTATGCAGAAGAGGGTACAAATAAAGGCAATTGTTTTTATTAAGACATGCTGCCACAAAGAGATACCACAGTTTTAGGCTTTGCTTCAAAACCATACCAACAATGTCAGTCATCATTTGGTCCACAAACTAAATAATAATACTTATTCCAGTAGGACTACTCAATTTCTTATCAACATCTAAATACTAAACATTTCTTCTATGTTGAAACATAAAAAACTCCAAACGCTTTACAAAGCACTATTTCAACTACCTGGATTTCTGAACAGAAATTAACAGCAAGCCAAAGACCTTAATAGAAAACAGTAAAATTGTGCTAAAACCACTATAGATACTCAGGTTTTGAGAAAACAGCACAGCACATCAGAATTTTCTCTCACTGAAAACATACTATATATGATGGTTGGACAATTTTTGGTGCTGTCATGGTTTTGTTCAGTGATGGGGGGGGCTAAGGTGGCAGCTTCTGTAGGAAACTGCTAGAAGTCGCTCCCCTTTGTTCAGTGGACTTGGCCAGGCCTAGGGCAGACCCACTGCTGGCCAAGGCCGAGCCGATTGGTAGCAGAATGTTCCGTGATAACGCCTCTGCGATAACGTATTTAAGAAGGGGAAAACAGAAAAAAAAGAGAGAGAAGAGAAGATGTGAAGAAGCTGAGCGGGGGCAGAGGCGCAGAGGGGGAGGCGCAGGCCTCATGGGCCTTGCAGGCCTCACCCTCTGGCCTCTCGCCACGCAGCCAACTGGGCCCGACTCAGTCCAGCCCGGCTGCAAGAAGTGGAAAGGAGATGAGAAGTGAATAAGATGTAAAAAAAGATCCTGAGAGACATCTACCAGCCTGTTGTGAGGAACAGCTGCAGACATCAAGGTCAGTTCAGAAGGAGGGGGAGGAGTAATGTGGCTCCTGGCCAAGATTCCCCTGCAGCCTCTGGTGAAGACCATGGTGGAGCAGGTTGTCCCCCTGCAGCCCATGGAGGTCCACGGAGGAGCAGAGATCCACCTGCAGCCCATGGAGGACCCCACACTGGGGGAGGTGGATGCCTGAAGGCGGCCGTGGCCTGTGGAGGGCCTGCTGGGACAGCTGTTCTGAAGGGACTGAACTCCGTGGAAGAGATGACCCACGCCGGAGCAGTTCCACAAAGGACTGTGGCGTAGGGGTGGGACCCCACAACAGAGCAGGGGAGGAATGTGAGGAGTTCTTCCCCCAACCATGAAGCAGCGGCGTGAAACAACGTATGATGAACTGACCACAACCCCCATTCCCTCTTCCCCCCTGTGCCGCTCAGGGAGGGGAAGGTAGTAGAGATAATGTTAAGCTTGGGAAGAGGGAGGGGTGGGGGGAGGTTATCTTGTTCTCTGTCTCATTATCCTGCTGTTTGTAGTAATAAAGAATAGTTTTCCCCAAGTCGAGTCTGTTTTGCCCGTGACGGTAACTTTAAGGATTTCTCCTTGTCCTTATCTCAAACCTCGACCCATTTTTCCTTATATTTTCTCTCCCTGTTCTCTCGGAAGGTGGGGGGAGTGAGAGAGAGACTGCGTAGTCTGCTCCCGATCAGGGCTGAACTACGACAAGTGCATAGTGTGCATATATAAAGAAAAGCATTTTTTAGTCAAAATCAAAATCCTCCCATCCAACAATTACAAAAAAAAAAAAAAACCTTTCTAGATGCAGAGGTAAAATTAGGTAATCTCAAGGGTTTTTTTCCACCCCTCTTTAGGGTCTGTGTTTGTGGGGTTTTTTTAAATGTTTCAAATGTCAAAAATTTTCATTTTGGGGTATCTGGCCAAAATTTCATTTGGGACATTTCCAATAAAAGTCACATGAAAAAGGTCCACGGCAAGATTCACAGTTCTAGAGGAGAAGGGCAAGCACTCCCATTTTGCTCAGTAGCTCCATTTCTAATGCGTTCAGCAGGGCTGGGAGATATGTGGATTCTTTTCTCTCCTCTCTGTGAAGCGAACCATGCTTACATGTCTCCTTCCTACAGAAGAAGACTCTAAGCAATGGGCTTAGTCTTTCCATTCACCATTTCTGATGGCTATTTTAGTGGTCAATGAAAAAGTGACCTCCAGCAGCACCTGGGGTACTATGATGCAGAGAGCATCACATCCAGAATGTCTTAGCCCAGGAGTTACAGAGCACTCTGAAGGTGTGAATACCAATCTACCTGGGCAGAGGCCCAGACTGACGGTCTGTGTTTCAGATGTAGGTTAATGCCCCTGGCCTATATTAATGCCCTAGTGGCCTATATTATCTGTGTTTTTATTACAAGTACACGAACAAATTAGCCTGTTTAAGGTTGCAAAAAAAAATCCTTTCAATGATCAAAGCATTTTCCTGTTTTTTTTTCATTCAGCTTTCATTTATTTATTTATTTATTTGTCCATTTTGATTCAATGTATTGGGTCTTAACCCCTGCTTCAGCATCTGACTTCGGCAAAGTCACAGTCTCTGTCCCACAGAATAATTTATGACTCTACTGAAGAGCTTACAAACTGGGCAGCCACTATATGTTGAGCCCACCTCAAGCAAGAGCATCCCACAACACAGCTTTAGATGTGTTACTGTAACCTATTTGCTTTTTTCTCCAAAGAGATTGTTCAAGGATTATTTCCTTATTACTTACAAGAAACTTCTCTATAATTTGTTGGGAGAATATGCAACAGGCATTGGTGAACTTTGAGCATGTAAAAGATTCTGCCTGTCCAAAAAAAAAAAAAAAAAAAAGGTAGGCACATTGTGTCCTGAATTTAACTAGAGCCTCAGCTCTACCTTATACACTTAGCAGAGCCAGATGCCCCTAGCCATAAAGCAACTTTAAAAGCCAGGCTAGATATTCTATCTTTGGGGAGCAAAGGCTAGTGGTGGCAAATAAATATTTAAGTGTAAAGCCAAGATATAACGAAGAAGTAAATACTCTGATGAGCTGTGAAACACCACTGGTAGAACAAAAGAGGGGTAACACAGCTTTCTTTCAGCTCCTGCCCCAAGGCAGAACAGTTGCTCACCGATGGTCATTGGCTTTCAATGGAATTTGAAGTAACTAGAATCTCTCTTCAAATATAAATGTTTAAGACATCTAATTTCTATGCAATTGTGAACTGTTCCCTTTTCCCTGCTTTAATTTTGTGGGGTTTTTCCAAATCAAATTTTAAGCCCAATTACACATCCTCTTGTCTTTGTAGAGAATGCAGGTTTTAAGGTCACCTATAGCACATTAGAATCCTCTCCCTGTCTGCAAAAGAGGAAGAACATCTCTGTTACAGAAAGCAAAGATGAACCAGAGTCCCCCAAATGCAGATTTTGCTCTAAACTCTGGATCTGCAGTAAAAAATGGGAAAGGATTTCTGGTCTGTATCTGACACTGTTTGAAAATTCAGGAGTCCCTATTCTAATCTGTCCTTTTCTACCCTACGTGTTCACTCACTCTGAACATTTCTAAGGATCTAAATTATTGTGACAAGTGGTAATGCTCAAAGCACAGGGTTGGCTTTAATTTAATCAATATTATGTATATGAAAGTATTGAGGTACTGAACTCTTTGTTTTAACAGTCATCAACATGACAGTTGATACCTGTGTCATGATGCTTTTTGTCTACTTATGCAAAAAAAAAGGGCAAGGCTAAGTAGTATCAGTACACCAAAAATGGAAAAACACATAGACTAACAAATCCCTGAACTCTGAGATTTAGCTATCAAAAAAACCCCATAAAGTATTTGCTTGTATCTTGCTCTTGTACTTGAAGATACAAAGCAAGATATTATTTTACCTGTACCAACAAATGTAATGCTGTAAAGAACAATGTTCACTGATCAGCTCAGGGCAATGTTCTGTACTGTTTTTCAGGTTGAAAAGTACTTTACTTCATAAATGGCCCCATTTTAGTGAATAGTAAGGTACTATAATGTCCTGGTTCTGTCTAGGATAGAGTTAATATATCAAATGCATAAAAGCAATATATCTAAGCTTCATGGAATTAGCCATTAGGAAAACTGCATCTGGCTGAGATGGAGTTAATTTTCTTCATAGCAGCATATGGCAGTGTGGTTTGGATTTGTGAATTTGTGACTAAAAACTAAAACAGTGTTGATAACACATAAGTGTTTTGGCTATCACTGAGCGGTGCTTGTGCAGCACCGAGGTTCCATTTTGTGAGGGTTTTTTTTCTTCCTTTTTCCCACTCTACCCTCTCAGGCAGGGACTTAGGAAGGACACTTTGTTCCATGAGCATCTAATTGATTAATACACTAGCCACCCATAGTATTTTTATGACTTTTGCTGCCAAAGTTTTGCTCTCTAGTGCAAGGACACTTAATACTCTGGGACTTGAATTTTCCAGCAGAAACCAGATTGGCACCTCAGAAACTTCTTACTCTTAGTTTATTTTATTGTTATTTTAAAAAAAATGAAACCAAAACCAACCAAACAAAAAAAAAAAAAACCCATGACACCAAATGCTGAGCACTCAGCAACTTGTATTTAGTCATAGGCTAAGGTTCTTATGCATACCCAATGCATGTTCATAACATGTTCAAGCACATTTTTGTTCAGACCTAAGCTACAAAAGGGATAGCACAGTGAGAGCAGAGACCCTACATCACAGTGCTATGCAGGGAGAAACTTTTATAATGATGACTTCTCCCCAGTAATAAGGAAGTTATCAGGCTTCTGAACTTCATCAGTTCCATATCTAAATCAGTAAGGGGTGGGGAAGGGGCCTAGAAGGCATGTCACGCACAGTGGAAGAGGGAGAAGGAAGAGTCTTTAAAAATGTTGCACTGTTTGCTGAGAGTGGCAGATACTAATGAATAAAAATGGAAAAAGCACTGGAGATAATTTTGCAGTCTTCATATTGAAGTCTGGCTCTGATCCACTGCACTGCACACAGTGAAGAAAGATAATACAAATGTGCATAATTTTGAGTGTTTAGTGGAAAACTAATATTAGCTACCTAAGAGTTGCCTGCTTCAGTGTCATTCTCCATGAGTTGTGCTACATCTAATTGTTCTAAAACAAATGAATCAAGACATGCTCTTGGATGTTCTGCAGCTTCTCCAGTAACTAATTCAGGCCTTTTGTCACCTGCATTTGAAAGAGGAAATAAAGGTAAGTGTAAGATTTGGGGACTTTTTTCCCTATAGCTTGTCTCATTATGCAGCTGAGTGTGATTGAGCCCATGCATGTACAGTCAGCAAACAGAACAGAACTGCTGAGCACCCACAGATACTGCTGAAATCAATAGGAACTGCAGGGACATTGTGACTTTGAGGAACAGCTCATCCTTCTTCAGGAGCCTACTTATAGGTAGAAAGGCTTATTCTGAAGCTGCCTAAGAAGGTTTCGGTACTGGTGGGGCTTTTTCTGTTTTGTTTTATTTCCAGAGGAAAAAAAAAAATCAGGTACACCGTGCCAGAAAAGCCAAGTCCTAGCGCAGAGTGAAAAGGAAAGAGGAAAGCCTCTATCTCAAGAAGATGAGTAGAGCTCAGATGCATCCCTGAACCTATTTGAGCACAAGGGCAACAGACCCACAACCAAAAGAGTTATTCTATGAGCAACACATCACTGAACACTGCAAATTAACAGGCCCAGCTGAGGTTCCCAATGAGAAAAATCCTTCTGTTTTATCTGTTTGCATGCATCAGCCTAGCTAAGATGAGTGTGGAGCATTTGGCATTCAAGGACGATGCGATGAAGGTATCCTATCAAGAGCACTTTAAAGTTTGCCCTTCTTCTGTCTCCTGTTAAGCACTGCCATCAGAAGAGCATGAGTACTGCAGAGAGGTCATAGCATAGGGGTCACAAGCACTTTCAAAGTCAAAAGGCGAGGTTGTGCAGCCTATTTGCCTTCATCATTACTACTAGAGGTTGAGACAACCCAGTATTCAGCAGAGAAGTGCAAAAAAGGCGATATGAGAACTGACTTCTTTAAGGAAACATCCTTGTTTTATAGTACAAGAACTGTAGCTAGCACTGCAAAACAAGTGGCATCATCAAAGAAGGTGGAGTCAAGATGGAGGTCTAAGATGTGAAGACATTACCTTGACCTTTTTCAGGAAGTTCTCCTTGGTTTGGATTCCATCCCTTTCCTGGCACAGGACTTAACTGAGAAGCAGGAACGTAAAACGTGGTAGATCCCCTAGACAACACAAACAGCTAGTATGTGGCTCAGGCAGTGGAAAGTGGCTGTCAAACAACACCAAAATGTAATCTTCAGCAATGTCCTCAAGATACTCTGTTGAGAAAGAAGATGCAGAACCTGGCAATAAGCTCAAAAAATTCTGAAGAGAAAGGCAACAATGGTATAGATAGTTGAGACCATCATCTGCAAAAAATATCTAATGAGGAAATTAAGAGTAACTCAAAAGTCATGATACTCAATCTGCTTTACATGTATTGTGCACAATAGAAGATAGGAAATAAACATACTCCATGTACTGCAAAACTTCTAAGAGTTGTCCAGGGAATCTACAATACAAATAGAGATAAGAAGCACCATTTGAAGGTGAAGAAAAATATTAAGCTCATATAAAAAGTTTCAGATAACTAATTCTGACATGAAAAGAGTTTTTTCCCTCATTTATTTTAAATCAGTATGTCCTGATGTGGGATATTGCAATGTATCAGCCTATATGCAGAGGTTAGTGCATTTGAAATTTTTGCTGCTTTGAATTTTAATATGTTAGACCTTGAACATTACCAGCAATCTCTTTCTTGGTTTCTTAAGACATCCAATTTCACCTTATCCATGCATTCTTGCTATTTCTCCAGAGCATTTAAGAAAAAAAAAAAATAAAGACACCAATATAGAAATGAGCATTGCATGATTTCTTAAATTAAAAGTCCAGATAGTTAAACCCAGTGGCTCATTACCACTTTTTTGTCATAATGTCTTTGTCATACCAGCCCTTTTTTCCTGATTAACTTTAGTAATGTCCCCTATTTTTGTGCATCAGAATTTATAGATATTATTAATATGCAGAACAAATGCATCTAGAAGTACACACCCAGAGTATTCTGGAGTAATGTATTAACATACTATGTTAAACACCTGACCAATTACTGTTTAATACTGAATACTTAAATTAGCCCTCATTTCATGAGTTAAGATAGTTTTTTCAGAAACATTAATATTGTTTCCTTTTAGAGGGAAATAAGAGTAGATCCCCAAAGACCCTACTGGAAAAAAAAAAAGGCAGCAAAAGCAAGTGAGTCCCCAAGGGGTAGAGAGTCAGCAGGAGCCCACAGACAGGGCCTGCCCCACCACCCCGTCCAGGAGCAGACCCTGCTGTAAAGGTTGAGCTAACTGGGCTTGTTCAGCCTGGAGACGAGAAGACTTCAGAGGAATCTAGTTTCAGCCTTCTGATATCTACATGGAGGTCACAAAGACAATGGAGCCAGATTCTTCATAGTGGTGCATGGTAGGAAGAAGAGAAACAGCAAGCATGAGTTGAAATGAGAGACTGAGACTGGCTAAAGGGAATTTTTTTTCACCACGAGGACAGACAAGCATCGGAACAAGTTACTCAGAAGGGTTGTGCAGTCTCCTTCCTTGGAGATTTTCAAGGCAGAAGTGGATAAAGCTCTGAGTGATATAGTTTGATCTCATAGTTGACCCTACTTTGAACAGGATGTTGGACAAAAGACCTGTTTAGATTCCTTCCAAACGGCTATCCTATGATGCTGTGATTATATTGACTGTCTAGTATAGGAGGTCTTGAAATTTCTCTGTGTCAAGGCTTTGGACTTCTTGCAAGTAGTGTCAGGAGACAGTCCTACAATTCTTTTCCAGAATATGCCACATCATATATCCTCTTGACCAGTGAAAATTGGAAATCACAGTTGAATCACAGAATCACAAAAGTGTTGAGGTTGGAAGGAACCTCTGAAGATGGCTAGTCCAATCCTCCTGCTCAAGTTGGGTCAGCAAGAATAGGTTGCCCGGGAAAAGCAACACATGCAGAGAAATTCTTCACTCACTCTGCTGTTAAAGAAAAATTCTCTCCTGTCTGGAAAGTCTTGTTTAAAAAAAAAAAAAAAAAAAAGCCATGGCATCCAATGACCTCCTCACCTGCAAATACCAATGCAGAAACCAATTCATCTTCTCTTCTCCTCTGAAAAGCAGAAAAAAAAACATACTAAGTACTCCTAGCACAAACTTGGTGAAATCTCAGGACTGTGCAAGTCTGGCAGAAGATGACTGAAGCAAAGAAAGATATTTCCTAGGAAAACAGAATAGATCTGGCCTCTCCAACTTCTGATTTAAAATGTACAAGCAAACTTTTGGGGGCTTAGTTTATTTTAACTCATTTAAACCTAACTGCAACATATGTAGCTGAAGTTAAGAACCAAATCCCTCACAGAGCAACTAAAAATAGTGACATGGACCTCTAAGCTGGAATTGCAGTAGCACAGTAGATCAGAACTTTGTTGAAATTGAAACATTACTTAGAACTTGATACACGGTCATCTCCATGTATTCTAAATGATCATTTCTGCCCACCTTAATATAGGCGTAGGAGAAAGTAAGAAAGAAATTAATTAGACACTATGGAGGTAGGACTAAGGAGTTTCCCTAAAGTTATTTGGGAAGGTGAATTTTAAATATATTAAAGAATAAAATTGTAATTTGCTAGATATTCAGACAGTATATTTCTCCCTCAAAAGGAGTTACACTTCTCACCTCAAGTGCCCAGTGATTTACTTAGGAACTGATTAAGTTTTAATTTCACATTCTCTAGTCAATATTTTATCCAAAATATAGAAAGTTATCATTGTTTTTATTAAAGACCTGGAGATTTACTTGCTCATTTTCATGACTCGGGGGCTGTAATTATAATTTAGATAATTCTTCTGGATCTATGATGTAATATAATCTTTCCTAAGTGAATTACAAATACAGACTTTATAATACTTCTAGGACTCTCTTCCAAGGTAGTTAAGTTTCCTAAGGTGTCACTATATTCCTGGAAAAATCTTACCTTACCCATTAGAAGAAGGTGAGGGAGCTGGATTTCTTTAGTCTGGCAAAGAGGGTAATGTAAGGGTAAGTCTAATAACAGTCTACAGATACCTGAAAGGTAGCTACAATGGCAACGGAGCTAAGATCTTATCAGATATGGCTGATGGCACAACAAGCAGCAACAGGGAGCAGTTGCACTTAGGAAGACTGATGGACATTAGGAAAAATGTATTGACTAGAAAAGTAGTTTAGCACTGGAATACATTATTCACATAGATGGAATCTCCACCCTTAGAGATTTTTGAGATTGGCTAGACAAAACTGCAACTGACCTAATCTAGAGTTGCTAACAGTCCTACTTCAAGCAGAAGGATTGACTAGATGGCCTCCTAGGGTCACTTCTAAACAAAATTTTAGTGATTCTGTGACAATCTGTAAAATAAATGACACTGTCCAGTGTAACTCACTTTTTACAGTAATGCTTAGAAGGGTTATGAAATATGCCCTTTGTTCATGAAGCACCCTGGATAAATGTAACCACATTAGAGAAAGGTCTAATCCAAAATGGCAGGATCTTCCTTTACAGTACCTGCAAGGAGAAACAATGCTAACGGTTTAGGACAACTATTTAGGAACTGCATACATTTACTGAATTACAAATCAACGCTGAAAGGCAATTTTTCATTGGCAGAATGTGATCTAAACTTTCATCAGAAAACAGGGTGAAATGCCATTCACTTTCTATATATTTAGATGTATTACAATTTCTTTTTTTGTTGTATAAACATGACACCTTCAACACGAGTGCCAAAAGTGTCTAGTATTTGTTCTGATAAAAAAATCATGAATATTATCCTTCAACTTTTTGGCAGCTCTCCCATGCAACTATTTTTTATTTCTTTTAAATGAGACTGAAAATAGCCTGCCACCAAAAAAAAAAAAAGGACTTAAAGAATTAATAAACTACAAATTTTAAAAGTTAATTTAAATCTGTAAGAAAGTAATGAGATACTGAATTTTGCTCATATTTTTTGATAGAAGTATAGCATAGTGTTCCACTCCCACTGCCAAGTAATAAATGCGTGCCACTGAATTTGGCTTCTCCTTCCTGACTCTGAAGGGAACCCCTGGATACGATGCCTGCCCTGCTGTCTGTTAAAAAGCCTGCCTCCTACCATGCACATTATTTTATATCTGCATATTCCAGTATTATGCCAAATGTATAAACAGTTTTGCCTACTATTGGTTAGTGATTTCAAATAACAGAAAGATATAAATTCATTTGTAAATTGCATTAATTGGTGGGATCCACATTATCACCTTCAGAAAAACAGTTTTCTTTTTGGACTAAAATTGAACCACTCATGTCGGAGAAAGCCAATGAGCCACTTAGTACTGCTGTTGCAGCCATTTGGTCTTACTGAGTTCCGTGGTATATCTAGCTGCAAATTGAGAGCATACAGGGACAAAAAAGCTAATTTGTAGTGAATTATAAAATACAAAAATGGCTCAGGGACAAATCCTGGGAAGTTATCGATAATACTCAGAACTGTTAAAAATATACAGAATTTACTGCATATGTCTATATTAATAAGTTTTAAAAGTGTAGGACAAGGGCTCAAATACCAGGCTACACTCATCAATAACATTTAACTGCTAACACCTATACTTCATCAACAGTTGGCAATTAGCACTCTCCCAGACAGTGGGAGATTCAGTACAGTCTGCAGGATAAGACAGGTCAAGGACTGCACATTAGGAAGCGTAAATACACTATGGTCCATTTTATTTTCTTCCACGGGCACAACCCTCAAGTCTACAAGAAAGCTGCTAAGGACAAGTGTCAGCACTGCACTCTCGTGTACCCCAAAGTCAGAATGGATATCAAAACCACAGACAGGATCAAGTAGCACCAATGCTGCTCTTTATTCTTCAGCATATATTCACTATGGCACTTAACTCCAAGGAGCAATGGGTATGTCTGGCATTCACCACTGTAACCACAGCTCATGTAAACTTTCTTGACAAATTCAAAACGCAGAGCCTGGATACTGCTGACAACGCAGCCACAGGAAGAAAGAGCCAAGCTCAGGCTGGTGAGTAGAGTTTTTAACCAGTTTCCTTTGTGGCTTTCCTTCTGCAGCTATAATGTTGACACTACCTGAGCTAACTAGCTTTCAGCCAGCCCAACTTGTTCACCCCAACTGCAGCTGCTGTAACACAGACAAAGTCCAGCACTCAGAAGCCACAGTGGTCTTCAAAAGCTTCTGTCAGCTGCTGACCAACCCTGAAGTCCAGGCTGGTTGGAGGTCATGTGTGGACATGCAGAGAACAGCCCACATCTCGCTCTTGCCAAACAGAAGTTGGGGTTATGTGCAGACTCCAGCAGGATTGACAGAGATCCTCAGTGGTACCCCCACAGGCCCAAACTCTACCCAAACACTGGGTATACTCAGTGTCAGCCTCACAGGTGAACAGGTGGGGGCAAGATTCCTGCCTCTACCACATCAGAGGGTTTTTCTCCAGTGATGTGGGGCAGAGGTAAGCTAATTTTAACTGTGCTCATACGCAGTCATACCACCTCAGCAGGAAAGATATTGAGTGCCGTCCCAAAGCAGAACAGCCAGAACAAGATGATGTACTTTAAAAAGTATTGCAGTACCCCTACCTAAATCCAGTATGCTGGGCAGGTCTGAGTAGCATAGATGAAAGGCAAATTTTGCCCATGATATTTATACAAACACTTCGTTCACTGATAAGCTTTCCATAACAATAAGAGAAAAATGTTTCATGCTGTATAGTCACATCAAACCAGTGAAATTCAGCAAGTGGTAAACTACTTGGTTTAAGTGTCTCAAAAAAATCTAACCCTACTAGCATTTTAACTTCTGGTCCTAAACACTCTAAAGGACTTTCAAGATGATGCTTGCTTCAGTAAACCATCTCCTGCAGTTCTGATAGTGAAGTTTTTATTATGAGAGAATAGCAATAATGTGGGGTTTTTTTTCATTTTTCTTGTAATAAAATAAAAATAGAGTAATTCCATGCAAAAATGGGAAAAATGCCTCACACCTAGGATTAAAATTGGTATCATCATACTTCTATGAAACAAGATCTTAACTAGCAGAAACTACTCAAGAGTCTCATTTATAATATTAAAAAAAGAAAAGCTCAATTTCACTCAGTAGAGATTGGTACTTGCTTCATAAAAAAAAAAAAAGCTCATATTTAAGCTGACATGAAACTATTTTGTTAAGGCTTAAACAGCTGCCGTAGTAAAACATTAGTTTCTCAATTGGTTCAAACTAATTTGACTTACAATAAGTGGGAGGAACATTTTAATTAGCAGTATTGAATATACTCTGCGCCAGACTAGATTTTCTTCTCAGCATCAAGCAGAACTCATTAAAAAAAGAGAACTCAACCTTTTGCTTATAATTACCTTTGGAAGACCAGCACTTGAGACAATTTTCTAATTGCAGAAGAGGAACTGCACAAAGCTGCATCTATTAATTTAGTTTTATTTTCTGCTCAGCCTTCCAAAACTAATTATTTAACACTGAAATTCGGAAATTGGAGAGTGAGTCTCAAGAGGGATGGGATGGGCAGAAGGCCTCCTAAAAATAGCATTTGAGCCTTGAGGGGGAAGGAAGATTCTAAAAAATAATTTTTGTGAAATTGCATAAGGAAAAAAAAGCCCCCCAAACAAGCCCTGTAAAGAGCATGCATTTCAGCATTGTTTTTGTCTTCTCACAAATGTCTTAGGAGACTGGAGAGTTACATGGCAGATGAAGTTCACTGTTGATAAATGTAAGGTTATACACATGGAAAATACAACACAGATTTGTTCTGTGACAGCCAGTAGCAGCCATGAAAGAAACCACTGAGATCACCTCTGATGAAGAGAAGAACACCACACATAGATAGAAACATAAAGGTAAGTTTTCCTGCTCTGCATGTATTACCTAGAAGGCATGCTCTGACCTCATAGTACACACATAGCAATGTGCATACAAGAAACTGTATGGAGCCACCATCTCCAATTAAATCTTAAAATAGACTTTGCGATTGTGCAGAAAATACTTTCATGCAATGTAATTCATCATAATCTAAATGGCCAGCCTGGGGTTCATACATCAATGTTCCTGCTGAACACCCTTAATCTGGATGCTATCTAGAGGAAAGGGCACTAGAGTTACTGCAGTAACCATGTCGGCCATATATTTTTCCATTGCAGGAAGCAATGCTTATGCCAAATTTAAGACTTGCTTTGGCTACACCAAAAGCACAGCCAAAGATCAAACTAAGGAGTCTTAATAGAACAGAAAGAACCTCAGCAGCTCCTCTGAGAGCATCCTCAACATCTTCCAGGATTCACTTCTAAGTCTGTAGGTTGTCTAGTGAGTGACCTCAGGTGTTGTCTTGCATACAGGAATGATTTCCCTTACTTAATCTCTGTCCTACTGTCATCCTGCTCTGTAGATCTTCATAAACACCATTTACTGTTACTACAGCTGCATCATGGATGGGAGGCTGCTATTAAGAAATGTATAAGCACCTTCTAAAAGGCCATTTTCTCTCTCCTAACTTACTTTGATAGCATCTTAACCTATAAATTTATTGACAATCAATTCTTGTTTCTCTGCATAACTTCAAGTATTGGTTTCTTGATAATAGAAAGAAACAAGTTAATACATAACACTGTTCATTACCAGGTGCCGTAGAATCCTGCAAATCTTTCAAAGGTTATTTCTTTCTTTAACGAACATGTCTAAATTAGGCTTCAATACTGACAACAGTGTTCAATACACTTAGTAGCTGCATTAATATTACTGTTCATAATTACCAAATATATTTAATCAACTACTTTTATGTAAGCATCAGTAGGGAAGACGGGCAAGGGCATCACAGAAAATGCCTCTTTTTTTTAAAGCTTTGAGAAGAGTAACTGTGATGGCTGTGGGTCCTGCAATAAAGAAAACATTGAACAGTAACAAGAAGTACAGAGACTGGTGAAAGGGTCATCACTGTGGCTGGATGATGACATTTGAAATCCTCAGATACAGTCCTGCCAGAACCCTGCACAGGAATCCGGTATCCCAACAAAGCATTGCTCAAAATCCACACAAATTATATCTTGCTTCTTATCTGTCCAAAATTATCACAAGACTATAGTAATCTCTAACAAGATACTACTTAAATTTTAGCAAAGAATTCTGTCTGCCTTAGATAATCAAAATGGATTCATACTTTTCATTTCACCTCATTAATTCTAGTTTTTCTTTACTGCATCTTTCGTACAAACCCCAAATCCATTCATTAATTAAGAATAATTATACTGTCCCATGAAAAGAGCCTCAGATTTGCCCGGCAAAAATAACTACTAGACAGAAGACCTATGGTTTAATAGTATTTTAATTTAGTTTAGCATATATTTCCTTTAATTTCATGGCTGAATGGGCTGAAAGAGCTCCTAATTCAGACCAACATGATCAGCACCAGAAACAGACTTCTCCTTAGAAACAGACTTGGAATCAGTTAAGTCAGGCCTAAGGTTTTTATATCCTTCTCAAAGAAGAGACTGATTTAACAATTCACACCACTGAAAAGTACAGGAAGATTGGTCTGTATTACTGAGGAGAATAAGATTTGTTCTTAAAAGAAATGCAGAGAAAATGTAATTTAAGAAGACCCTAACTATAAAAAAAGGTAACGTGTTATGACAAAAGCACAGGAATTATACCTAGAAAAATGTGCTTTTCATAGCTGCAATTAAATTATTATGAAGTATCTTAAGATGAGACTTGAATATAAATGGAAAGAAACAGGATTAAAATCTAAATCATAAAAACTGCTATATTTTATCATGTTTCATCAGAATTACATCTAGCAAAATAGTGAATTACATAGTTTCATAAACATAATTCATATGAAGATTTGGTCTATGAATTTAACCAGAAAAAAAAAATCTTATGGTAGACTCTAAATAAGATTCTGTATTTTAAATTCAAGATTATCTGTAGCACCCAAGTGATTAAAAATGAATATGATTCACAATTGTTAAAGGAAGAAATCTGTGTAGGATTAATTTCAAAAGTTCAAATCCTTCATCAATGAGTCTGTGTGTTGCTGTCCTTCAGAGCGTCATGCGCACGAACAGTATTTCATATGAACAGAAATGTTATTAAATGGATATTACTATTAGGGGGATAAATGGATTGTTTTTTCTGTAAATGTCTCCCCTTCCCCCCTTCAAAAGAGTAAAGACATGAAGAAAAACATATTTGCAATAAATTAAAACCCTAGATGCCTCTAAAAATAATTATGACATGAATCTTCCAACATGTACAGGCCCAAAGGATTTCTTAGCTCTGAGGAAGCTCAGAAAAAAATCTTTGTCTATTAAGCTCTTGCAGGGTAAAGAATACTAAATGCCTGAGAGGCAATCAAGACAATTTCATTTGGGCACCACTTTCTGGCAATCTTAGAGAGCATTTCTGTTCAAGACATAGAACATCCAAGTAACGTAGATGCTGAAAGCCACGCTTAGAAAATATTGAGAAGGATCCTTTTCTCTTGGGGGTTTTTGCCTTCAGTTACTCTAAGAAAAATCCTTTTGAATGCTGAGCTGGAACCTTGACCAGCAGCAACAGTGACTGTAAAGAAACACAGTCCCAAGGGCTGAGACACAGTCAGAAGACTAAACAGAGAGGTACTATAGAGGTCAAGCAAAAAGAACAGTGCCTATCTGTCACCATTTCAGTACTGCAAATAATGTCAAAATACTACCTGTTATCTCCTTTACTGTACTGCCCAGACTCCAAATCAGCCCTTTCTTCAATACATAAGTAATATAAACACTTTCTGATATAACCACAATATAAGTCCTTTCTAAACTCCAATTTCCACACCTGCCTGGTGCCTACTCCAAACTTCTCTGAGGTTTTTGACCCGCAATTTCAATCTATCAGTTCTGACTGAACCTCAGTCTCATTTCTTCTTCAAGTACTCTTCACTCTGCTCTTTCAGGTCACAACAGGCCTTACCAGAACCCCCAATACCCTGTCTACACTAAATGTAAAAGAAGAAAAGAGCAGAGAAATTCTGTTTGCTGCTTGCCAGCTATATGGACTCCCCAGATCTTTCTGCTCTTTTCTTTGTGCTGCAGATGAGAGCACAGAGTGGGGAAGAGGGAGGAGGGATGAGGTCAGTATCTCTCTCTGGCAGCCTTAATTGGATGCTTCTGCCTCTGAAAGTGAGCAAGGCACTTAAAAAAAAAACCCAGACAAACAAACAAACTAGATAGGCTCCAAAACCAGAGAGGCAAGCTGAGGTGTGAGTTCTCACCAACATCTCAAACACTTAAGAAAATTCAAAACACCGACAAGCTATCTGCCTTAATCAGATATTCAGGAAGCAAGGGTCAAATTTAGGTCTTCTCAGGAACAGCAATCAGGCTCCTGTCAAGACACAAAAACATAGCCAGAAGCAATACCTCATGAAGGACTTCCCACACAGATTTGCTTTCAACCAGAGGGTAGTGCCATTCAGTGGCTCCACTGCCTGAGGCAGAAAAGAATGAGAAGAGAAACACCATCAACATTCAAAAAGACAGAGAAAAAAAAAAACTAAGGTAGGTGGTGAGGAAAGCTGTAGAAGCAGTGTCCTGAAAACTGATGAAGACAGCTTCATCCACTGTGCTGAAGAGCAGCTATCTGGCATCTTCAACAACATGTATACAACAGTTGCTGCAGATAGGACTTTTCAATAGTAAGGTACTGCTAGATCATGTGTGGCATTAAAAAAAAAAAAAAAAAGAAAAGGGGAAGGAGAGTGGAGTTCCATTTCCATCATATCAAATATTTCTGTCTCATTGAGTTTGTGAAGACAATATGTACATTAAATTTCAATACGGTATCTAAAAGCTGTGGAGAGGGAATGAGGAAAGAGGAATCTAAAAAGGGCAAAGAACGAAAGGGTTACATTTGTGTGCAAAACCTGAGCTTGCTAATGCCTGTGTAGAAAACTGTGTCTTTTGGTAATGATAGCAAAAATGAAGTCAAATAAGTCAATACACAGGGCAACTGGTGCAGAGTTTATGGAATTTAAACTAAAAATCAAAACACACCAGAAATTACTCAGCTTTCCCTGCAAAATGTAATACCATGTTATATATAAAATATGCCATTGAAACTTTTCTAATCCATCTTTGATTCAATATCTATATCCTGTAACTTTGCATTTGTGGAGATCTTTAAGAACTTTATTTTGTAACTTCTAAAATACTAGTTTCTAGTGTTTTAATTAAAAATCAGCCATGTAACCGAGCTAATCTCACTTTTCTAAAACATAGTGCACATCAATATGCTGTATACATCATTCATTTCAGTCGGTCAATCAGAACATTGGGCAGCTGAAATGGGAAGTAAACATTCATTTGAGGTAAAACTGGAATTGGTAGATTTACATTTTAGTCACAATGCTGCACTTCCACACTGTGATCTTTTGCTAAAAAATACTAGTACTATGCCCATTTTCAAAAGTATGGGCTTCATTTCACTTTTAAATTTACTGACGTTTACTCTTGTAATTCAGAAATAAAAAGCATGGAATTACACAGGAATGCTCAGAATAAATTAAAGATAATTTATTGGTAGAAACATGTAGAGGAATACAATTGGCAGCTTCTAAGAATGGTAAGTGCCTCTGTAGTAGTGGGCTGACCCTGGCTGGATGCTGGGTGCTCACCAAAGCCGCTCTATCATTCCCCTCCTCAGCTGGACAGGGGAGAGAAAATATAGCAAAAGGCTCATGGGTCAAGATCACTTATTAATTACTATCACAGGCAACACAGACTCAACTTGGGGAAAATAATTTATTAACAATCAATTCAGAGTAGGGTAATGAGAAATAAAACCGAAATATTAGAACACCTTCCCCTCACCCCTCCCCTCTTTCTGGGCTCAACTTCACTCCTGCTTTTCTCTACCTCCTCCCCTCCAGTGGTGCGGGGAAATGGGGAATGAGGGTTGCAGTCAGTTCATCACACATTGTCTCTGCTGCTCCTTCCTTCTCAGGGGGAGGACTCCTCACACTCTTCCCCTGCTCCAGCGTGGGGTCCCTTCCACGGGAGACAGTCCTCCAAGAAGTGCTCTGAGATGGGTCCTTCCCATGCGCTGCAGTTTCTCACATACTGTTCCAGCATGGGTCCCTTCCACGAGGTGCTGTCCCTCAGGAACAGACTGCTCGAGCCAGGGTCCCCCACGGGGTCACAAGCCCTGCCAGTGAACCTGCTCCAGCCTGGGCTCCTCTCTCCATGGGTCCACAGGTCCTGCCAGCAGCCTGCTCCAGTGCGGGCTTCTCACAGGGGCACAGCCTCCTTCAGGCATCCGCCTGCCCCAGCATGAGGTCCTCCATGGGCTGCAGGTGGATCTACACTCCTCCATGGACTGCAGGGGCACAGCCTGCCCCACCATGGGCTGCACCATGGGCTGTAGAGAAATCTTCCCCTCCTTCTTCACTGACCTTGGTGTCTGCAGGGATACTCCTCTCACACATTCTCATTCCTCTCTCCCAGTTCCAACTATGCAGGGTTTTTTTCCCCCTTAACTCTGTTATCCCTGAGAGGCTACCACCATCGCTGATGGGCTCGGCCTTGGCCAGCAGTGGGTCTGTCTTGTAGCTGGCTGGCATTGGCTTTATCAAACACAGATGAAGCTTCTGGCAGCTTCTCACAAAAGCCACCCCTGTAGCCTACCCAATAGCAAAACCTTGCCATGCAAACTTAATACAACATTGTAGGTCTACTCAAGGGTAGAAGCGTATTAAGGATATGAAATTTGAGTTATGACTGTAGTGTGTTAATCTAGGATGAAATTCTTAATTAGCTGTTGTATAAATTAGTTCTCAACACCATTCTGAATAAAGTATGACATCCTTTTTTTCCCCCTTAAAATACTGAAGCTTAAGTGATTATGCTCTGTCGTTGCTCTTTTAAAGACTTAATCACTGTGTGCACATACACAAATTGTTCCGAGACTAGAAACCCTGGACCTAAATGCTGTACCATTCCAATACTCCTTAATAAATAAAATACAGACAACCTACAACAGAAGTCTGGCATTTGGGTGCCAGTAAAATTCATTCCTTTGCTGAAACTAGAACCGGAAAGATCACATTTTCTAACAGAATAGTCCTCTCATCATCATAAGAGCAGTATAAATACTTCTGGAAAAGTAAGATTTTGTCCAGGAAGGAATGAAACCACACTATATTAATGAAAAGAATGAAAAGAGCAAAAGGATTTCACATTATGCTATGAACATTTCAATTGTTTAATCAGTCCTGCTAACAGACAAGTGCGCAAATGGAGGGCGGAGGGATGAGTGTCTAGGTTTGATTAAAAGGCCATTCAGAATAAACTGAAGTTTAAAAGTCTCTAGGAAGACTAGACGTCTATAGACGACTTGCAAGAAGCTATTTCAAGTAGGATAGAAAAGAATTACAGTTGGTTGACACAAAAGGGATCTCATATGACAGCTAATGAAAATGAAAGCAGAACTGTAACCATGGATGTTTACTTTGCCTCTATACTGAAATATACAGAATGGATCAATAACTATTCCATTTAGCTTTTGAAACTGCAATTTACTACTGATGTGATCTCTTTCCAAAACGTAAGTGGTATGCAAATCTTAACAGAGCTTTTCTGATCAAGTTATGTTTCAGTTACACATGCATGATGGTTCTATGAGGCAAGTTAGATGCATTCATAGATGACATAGAAGAATGGAACAAATTCTGCTTAAATTACAAATTGCAGGCAATTGTTTCTGCATGTTATGGATTCCCCTTTTAAAAATAGTCCTTGCTATTAAAAAAGTGAGAAGAGATGGGCAAGTACCCAGCTAAAAAAGAGTAGATCAAACAAACCAAAGAAGGGGAAAGAAAAAAAAATATAAGGCAGAAGGAACCAATCTATTACATTAAGCCAGTATGCAAGTAATCAAATAATGTTTCTGTCAAGAAGATCCTCGCTAGAACAATGGAATGCAGTTAAAAGTAACAATGTCCTGATATGGAAAAATATTCTATTAGCTTTGCAGACTTAGGAGCAATATTAAGGGCTGCAGAATAGTGGGGAGGTAAGAATCCCCTCTCTAAAACAAAAACATCTGGCTGAGGAAAGTGCTGGTGAAAAGATAATTGTAAAAGATGGCAGATACTTACACTTTCAGTAACACTTCTCTGCCGAAATAAGATTGTGTCACACATTTGGGTCTTACACAGAAATGAAGAAATTTTCTAGTCAGTGAACTCAAGGAACTTACAGAGTGAGTTCCTCTGTGTTAGGAAGACCTAGACTTGAAGAGAAAATTGACACTAATATTTCTGTTGCTTTGAATTATTTGCCAAGGAACAGAAAAAAAAAATTAACTATTTTTAACTATCCATTCTGTGTGGGTAAATACTTGATTAGATATAGCATAAGAGTCTCCTTGTATGAAAAAGCAAACTAGCAGAGCCTGGAAAGGGATGAAACATCAAGCCTTTCCACACCTCATGAGGCAGCAGCCGCAGCAGGAGCGGACCAGGCGGCAGCTCAGCAGAAACAGCAGCTGCTCCAGGCTGCCGTATGCTGCTTCCCTCAGATATCCAGGGCAGAAACTTGGTCCCACTAGCCTCTCCTCTGGAACAGATCTGGGCTGAAGACTCCAACCAGCACTACTAATGTGAAATATTTGAGGCTGTTCTCTGAGAATAAAGTTTAGCAGGAAGGCTTCTGGCAACACCTTCACCGCACACCCTTGCAGTAGGGCACATCAGGTGTTGCAATCCCTTGGTTTGAACGTGATGCCTCAGCAGCAGTAAAATTCTAGGTTCCATCTCTGTTGAGAGCAACTAAATCCAATGGACCTGATGTAAAGGTGTAAAACAAACTACTGCAAGCAGCAAGTTCTTTCATTTTTCCTCACAGGATAGCTGGGAATCTCAGTTGGCTGGAAATGCCCACAGAGCCTGCCAGAGGAGCCAGTTTCAGAGGATGGGCTGTGCTTGTTGTTGTTACTTTATTTGGATAAACAAGCTGCCAGGGCTGTCAAGATTACGCTCTCAATGACTTCATGAAGGAGAGTTCAGGCATTATTTTAAAGGCTGTTTTTATAGATGCTACATGTGGAATTAAGTAGAGTGAAAAAGCAAGATGAAGCAGGATTTTTTTTCCAGACAGATGTATTTCAAACTCAAGGCATACCATGACACTCAGAGCTGGCTGACAGGACTTTTTTCCTAATGTGCGCTTGCATAAATACATGTACACATCAGAGCAGACTGAAGGTGTTTTCTTTAGAGGAATACTTTACTAAACTGCGCTTTAACAGAAACACAATACACCAATTACTGTGGAAATTCTTGCCAAACCGTTTTCGCATTATTTTTGAAAGGCCTGGCAATAATAAGAAACAATGAACTCATATCAATCTAATAATTTTTGACTTGCACTGCAGAATTCCTTGGCTATCAGAGCATTGCTGTATGACTGCGTAAAGTTAGGCACCGCAAAGACAGCAACAGCAATGCACTATTCTCTTTGCGTCACCTCATTTATTGCATTTCAGTGTCGAAAGCCAAACAAATGAGAGCACTAATCAAGCAAGTGACAGTGCTAATCTATCTCTTCATCTGAGTTTTGAAAAGAATATGCCTCCTTAATGATTTTAGGCTCTCAACTTGATTGTTACTCAAAAAGCATGCATGAAAGTAGATTAATTGTGATGTGGAACTGTCCATATACACCAAATAAGTGTCTGTTTTCTAATTTGCTCTTAATTAGCTTACAGAGAAAGTACAGTATATTATGCAGCAAAACCTCTAATTTTTTAAAAGTTTACAGTCATTTACTAGCATTATATCAAATTGATAATTAAGCCTGGAATGACAACACAGCATTACTGGGCTGCAGTAAGGCTTTTACAACTAAGCTTCATCAGAGAGTTTAGAAACCAGCCCAAATACTGTTTCATAGACAGCCAACTAATCTTCCATATGTGGTTCCCAGCTGTGATCCATCAGACAGAACTCTGGACTAAAACTCAGGACACCTGAATTTACCTCATGACCTTTGACAACACTCTTCATGTTTATGTAGAACAAAACCAAAAATGCTTGGCGGCTTCTGAGAGCTAAGATTAGAAGACAAGACAAACAGCAAGAAGGCTGCTACATTTTGCTAGCTGAAACACTGCTTTTCACTTCAATATAAAATATTACCAAGCTTTAAATAGTCTATTTCCATACTGCATCTCTTCTTCAATCTCTTGCAACTTCTACTCTCCCCGCTCTGGCATGCAACTCTACTGAGGTATCATTCAGTTTTCAGGCACTTCTCCCTCATTCTAGATGAAGCCTGACTTCTTCCATGCACAAGATGGAAAGATTCCTCTCCTGGGATTTACCCACTGAAGTAATCTTCTGTCTGTGGGGTGTCTGCACCCTTGGTTACAGGGCTTGGAAAGGTCTGTACCAAATGAGCCCCAGGATGGCAGGAGACAGAAGGATCATCGTATGGTTAAGGTAGTTCAGTGGCTTCCTAGGAGACCTGATTTGATCTTGACCTCCTCAGTCCTGGAGCTCTCACTCTTAAGCAAACTAAACTTCTCACGGCTGATGACTGAATATTCTATGCATCTACCTGCTGAGATCCAGACTTACAGAAATGCTGATCATGCAAAAAGGTACATCCAAAGACACTGGGAAGTCTATATTCATAATAAAAATTAAATAATTCCAAATACTCTGGGCACTTAAAAGAGCATACAAAATTAGACAACATGTGACGATTTTAGCTTTAAATGTCTCTGGTACCTCATCTTCTTCTCTGTAAAATGAAGACATTATTTCCTCTCTTGTCATACAAGTGTCACAGCATCTCTGTGATACTTATGAAACTCATACTACAGTAAGAAACTTACTCTCAGAAATTGTCTTATAAGGAGAAAATTTAAATAATTAATTAAATAAGGCATCAGGTGAGGTATGGAGGGGTTGTTACAGTTTGATTTGTTGGGTTTTTTTTTAAATTCTGGCTATTCAAATGGAACTATCCGTGCAAAAACTGCATTCTTGTTTGCTGAACATTTTAGGAGTTGTACTTCAACACTATCCTAAAGCTGAACAATTTTTGATTTCTATATTTCCTAGTTTCTGTGTACTTACACACCTCAGTGCTGTCCCAAAGCTCATCAAGTTTTATATCACAGGAAAAATATATAAAACGGCATGGAAATGAGAAATATTTTTGGAATACTAAAAACTACTGAGTTCGGCTTCAAGTTCAGATTGAACTTTCACAGTAATTCACGTTTTATGCACTCCTGCTCATCCTTTCTCAATTATAACTTGTACATTTGCCAATAAAGATTCAGAGACCAGCAGTTCATTTGTCATGTTTGCTTGAGTTACTCATTTCTAAATCATATGCCCATTCCAGCTACGTACCACACAGCAGTGTTGGAAGGATTGATTAAAGACCATAGTTTCTATTGCCAGTGACAATAGTGATGATAAAAATGCTTAAAAGGAGGAAGGATTGCATTCAGTGCCATGAAAATAGCGTGCTGGAATACAACAAAGTTTTTAAATCTTAAGATGAAAGTACTTTCCAAAAAGACAGATGCACTTGCTCTGACAAAATAGAGGCTATGAAAAGCCTGGCCTGCTAAACAAATCCTGTCAGTTACAAAAAGACAAGCAGCAAAGTACCCATTTAAATTGAAAAATGTTCAATATTCTAGCAGCCAAGAACCAGAAAGAATATTCAGTTTGTTTATAGTTGTATAAATAAATGTTGTCTTCATGTTCAGATTAAGAATGAAAACTCACCACAGAAAGACATGGCAGGTAGCAAGGAATTAACGTGTAAAGGGAAGCAGAATAGAGCGCTGCAGGGGTAGGCATTCCTGGGATCATCCTGGTAAATTAGTCTGAATCTGCTTGCTTGCAACAGAGCACTCAGTGCTCAGCTGCGAACAACTCTCCCTGCTTATTTGCAAGACTAAAAGTTTGAAATCTAGCTCTTACTTATTCCACTGTAGCTTCTTCTTGTCAGTCATGCCTTAAGCAGCTGTGCAGCACATCTTAAAGAATATAAACCATTCATCCACTTTGGCAAAAACTCAAACTACAAATGACTAGAACACTTAAGAAGAGAAATGAAATCAAAGAATTACATCTGACTCTCCAAGAGAGTCTCCAGGATAAAATGAAGCCCTAGAAGATTAGGACCATTCACGCAACCTATTCAGGGAAAGCTCTGAAGATATTTGTAAATTAATGTCCTAGATGAACAATGCTTTATTTTGGAGGTGTGGGGGTTTTTTTGTGGTTTTTTTTTTTTCTCCAGTGTAGAGGTACCAGGAGAGAAAAAAATATACTCAGCCAGGAAAGTGCATTTCTCAGGCATTTTTTAATTTTATTATTCAAATAGACACTTTCTGACCCACAGCCTTGGTTTCCTATACTTACAAAGCTGCTGATGGCTTCACTAAAGTTTTGACTGCATAAGTAAGTACATGGAAATAGCATACTAGGAAAGTTAGATGGCAATAATAGCTATGGAAGACAGCTGAAAGCCATCTAATTAAGAATTCCTGATTTTTAAGTGAGAGTCATGACATTTTAGTAATTAGCTCACAATCATAGACTCTTTAAAGGAGGCAGTACTGAAACTACAGTAAGAAAGGTGTGCTTATATGGAAGCTTTTCTGCATGTTTGGTTGTTTAGGGTTTTTAAAAAAAAAAAAAACACCTCTCTATTTCAGATCCTGCAATTTGTTAGGAAAATGCATAATTTGATAGCTGCTTATTGTTACCGCCTTCTGTTACTATATGGACACTACTGCATGGCCCTGGCTCAGTAACAAACTGTGAAAAAAACCAAATGTTCGTTTATCATGTTTCCAGGAATTTATTTCTGGTGAAATGATTTTTTTGTTTATTTGTTAAATAACATATGGCAATGTGAGATTGTTTAGTCATTAGTTCAATTATACTTTTCCAGTCTTGCTCTTTTTTCATCTACCCATAAAGCATTAGTTATCCACCTTCACACTCAGGACTTAAAACTATTTTTACCATACTGGTGAAAGTTTTGGCATAACATCAGTGTGAAAGTACTCAAATATTTATATGCCAATAATAAAACTCCTGAGGGCAAATACTGACTATGACTATACTGCGGATGCAGTCGCTATGTCCTTAACTCCATGGCAAGCTGAGACCCGAGTACAATGATTTGGCCCTTCCTTCCTGTCCTCTCCATAAGTGAAGAAAACCAAGCCCCTGGACCCAAAGAAGTTGGAGAGGAAGAGAAGCACCCCAAAGTCCCCCTGCTTTTCAGTCCAGACAGCCACTTCTAATGGCGTATTTAAACAAGTAACTTCATTAACTGAACAATGTGGAAAAAGTATCTTTTGGCAAGAGTGAACTGCACCTACAGCCAGTAGACTTTACTGGTAAAGCCAGAGTAGATTAGATCCAAATATCTCCTTCTATACCAGTCCCTTCTTATCTTTATCCTGCAGTCTCCAGCAGATTCTTATACTTTATTCAGATGCCAAACTGCCTCTTAAAAGCTGGTCTAGATAGAGTCTAGCCTGATAGAAAAGATGTAGGCTTGTCTTGGATCTCCTTTTTGCCAACAAAGTCTCCAGGAACTTCGGCAGCCTCAGATGAGTTTAGTCAGCTTTTAAACACTTGGTGCAAAAACAGTACGGAGAAAGGAGGAGGGAACATTTTTCTCCCATGTAGCTTGATTAATATATCTCAAACCAAACTTCCCTCTCAGCAACTATTCACAAATTAACTGAGCTGTAACAGTCTTGAGCAAAGGAGAAATAGGAAGTCATAGGAAAAGTAAAACTGTAGTTAAAAATTGTAGCTGGAATTCAGAACCCCGGGGTAGAACTGAGAGGTCCAAAGAAAACTCCTGAAGAGTGAATTGTTCCTTCTCTAAATACCCAATTCCGTAAGCAAATAAAAATGAAACATAGCATCCTTTCTCCATTAGACGTTTCTTAAACATTTTGATGTTGGCTTTGGAGAGAAAGTGGTTCCTCCTAATTACTTTTCCTTCTTGAAATTATATGATATTTCTGTGTTTCCCAGTCAAAACGAAGGTCTTTCTGGTAACATGAAAACCACTGGTAGCATGCAACAAGCAAATGAATCACATTCACATGGGTGTGGTTTTGTTCAGGTCTTTGAACTCAGAAAATAATAAGACCTCAATCCTAAATTAATAAAAAAAAAAAACAATGTTTTTCCTATTTGAGGAGTGGAGGTTTCAGACATGGATCAATAAATCCATGCCATTTCCAAACTCTCTATAGAAAAATGAATCATCTGTCCTTTGAGTAAATCAAGCCTTTTAAAGACCACATGGACTGTTTTCTCTCCTGGAATAGCATAAGAAATCTCCTTGTTATTTCTAGAAGTTCTTCAACTACAGACAGATGAACAAACATCTTCTAACTTATTCACTGCCAACAGTATCTCTGGATATTAAAAAAGATGTCATTGCAGGTAAATATAGACATGCAAAAAGTGAGCATATAGAAATAATATTCTTTAAATTATTGTTATTATTATGTCCTACATATTTTTTAAGAAATTCTTTTCATCAAAATAAATCCGATGCTTTCTTCTGGAGAATTAATACTCTAGGAAAGGTCAAAACCACGCTATCATCTTGTAATAAACAAATACATTTTCCCAGTCCTTTAAGGAAAATGTTTACATATCATAAAAGTATGCTTATTGTTCTGTTTTTTTTAAAAAAAAAAAAATCACACAAAAAGCAATCCCAAATTCCTTTGACATGCTATCCAAATTTAAAAAAAAAAAGTCCCTTTATAAGTGGTACTCTATAAAGGATGTTGAACTAAAGGTTTCAGCTTAATGATTGCACACATGACCTTGCAAAGTAGCACAGAACATAAAAAAAAAAATAGTAACTTCTTCAGCCTGCAAGGGTAGTGCAAGAGTTGAATAGCCATCACCACCTCCATACAGACTTCAATGTTAACTTTGCATTCCACTGCTAATTTTATGGCATCAATAGTGCTATTCAGTGCTATTAAATTTATGGCTGATAATTCAGCACAAACAACTAACACACCCATTTGTCATGTCAGTCAATAGCAGAACAGGCATGCAGGTGCACTTAAAACTTTAGAGAATGGGACATTGAGTTCAGAGTCCCATGATGTCATAAAACACCTCTATGTTCATTTCCAAGGGAAAAGGAAAAGGGCATTGCACATGCCAAAAGCCTTAACTGACCTGGAGAATGCAAGATCTCAAACTAGTCCAGTTGTTGTGGTTTTGTTTAGTGAGGGGGGGCCTCCAGTGATCACACCTACTGTTCCCTACAAAATTACAGAAGCCTACAGCTTTTCCCCACACTTGCTCCTACAATGTAGTTTTGGACTGTAAACAGATATATCCATGACAAGTTGAAATCTGAACTTTTTAGGCAAATCAGCAAAAAGTCCATGATATAAAGCTATGTAACTACTAATATTGTTACTAGTCACATTATTTATTATGAATAATTAATTTAAAGACTTGAATTGTAATTTAGTTTTAATTGACAAAAGCTTTAGATTGGAAAAATTATACTGAAATAAAGAAGTTAAATCTTTGCTTACTTTTCTTTATTTATTACAGAAAGCACTTTTGCCACCTCAGGGCTGTTGGTGGATTTCAATGGCTGAGGCAACAGAGGTTTCTAAGGAGTCTAGGGTAAAATAGCGTAGGTTATAATCACATTCATCACATTCTCATCACAGGGACAGTATCAAAAGTTTATTTAAGTCCCATGGGCAGATATTGTGATTTGGAAAGTGTTTGTGGGGTTTTTTAGAAACTACATTTTCTTCAGACTTCAGAACTCTCAGACTGTCTTATACAAGAACATTCTTTTTATGAAGTTAACTACTTTTGTGAACTACGAGCTCAAATAAACAGCAGGTGCCAGAAAACACATTGATCACAGCTACTAGTTTGTATACTGATACTTGCATAATGGTTTGATATTTATTCTTCTGATCCATCAGCTGACACAACATTGTTTTCACAGTATACAATGTGGTGATACAATGATCCAGTCTTTCTCTGCTCAAGTCATAAAACTTTTAATCTTCTCAAACAAATCTGGTTTTAAATGACCTGAGCATAAAAACTTCAGGTGCATCTTGTCTAGTTCTTCCCAGATATTCATATTCATGCAACTATTTAGAGAAAAGAAGGATGAAAAAATTTTTGCAAAACTTTAAAAAAAACATTAAACCAATCTGAAACCAATCTGAGATTGGTATGATGAATCTCACACCAAACAACCTTTTGTGAAATTTATAGATTTTCAATTTATAAAAGCACATTCTCTTCACCTAACATAATAGTTTATACCAGCAGTGCTCTGCTCCTCAGAATCTAGTTCATGGTATCGGAGACAATGGCAGCTCCTGACTTGGCTTGTAAGAGTGGGTGTCAGAGACAGGATTATGAAATACACAGGAAATTAGAAGCCAAATTCCTACTGATTTCATAACCTTCCTTGAAGCAAAGAAAGATGATCAAGAAATACGAGCTCTGCAAACACCTGAGTGAACCATTTAATGGTCTCCACAGACACATAGTATGTGTAAGAGAAAGCAGAGGACTGGAAAACATTCAGGAGAGATTTTTAGATGGAAAGATAGGTGTTTTGGAGAAACCAAGGCATTTTGGAAGACCAATATTTAGAATCTAAGAAAATAATACAGAAATAGGTAGGAACAATAATTACAGGGACAGAGAAATATACTGCAAAGAATCTTCAGGATTAAAAAGGCTTCTAGGAAAGGTAAAGCATGAAGAAAGAGACAAGCCCCTTTTATTTCAGTCTAAATGCTGGATGCAAGCAAAACGAGAATATGAGAAATAAAGAAGCTCAATCAGGCAAATGAGTTCTCTCCCCAAGTACAAATTTACCTCTTCTCACCAGCTCAGGAATACTGAGGTTTCTGCAATCCCTTTCCTGTCCCACAGACTCATAGTGATTAGAAAAAGTCCAGCAAGAAAGCTGCGGGCTGGGCTGCAGCTGCTCTCAACATGGAGCAGCAAGGCAAATGAAGCCTCAGGCAATGGAACTGCACTGACAGGAAACTAAATGGGAAGTGTTGTATTAATTATCATTAAATAGATAAGCTCAGGGAGTCAGTAAGATCCTGTCATTCTCCTGTCCTAAGCAGTTAACTGTTGTTCAAAGAGCTGAGTGTGTCTGCTTTGTCTCATGCCAGCTACGACTAGCAAATCTTTTGTCAGACCTTTAACAAAGAAAACAGAACTAGAACATTTTAGATTTAAAACGAAAACCTAACTTACTGTTTCAACAGCACAACTTTCTGCTGCAAAGCATTTCAAGAACCTTTCCCCTCCCCATGACAGTCTTTAGAGGAAAAAACATTATCTGAGCTGGGCTAAAGGTCCTGTTAAAATGTTAACCATTTTTCTTAACACAAGACTATACACAAAAGAGTAATGAAACTACCAAAAAAAATATGAAGGCACTTGGTAACCTTTGGTGTTGGCTCACTCAAATTCATTGCTGGAAGTAGCACACATTCTTATCAGTGACTTCAAGACCTGCCAAATGGACACTGCCCTCAGACTATGCCTGGCCTGGTGTTAGCTGTCCCCTTGTCCCAAAATGCACAGCACTGCCGCAAGACACACAGTTGCTGACTGGCAGAGCTAAAGGGTCCTTCACATAAGGTAAACTCTGCAAAGGAGGATAACCAAGAAATAAAACACTGAAGAAACATGTAAGAAAAGAAGGGCAGAAACTTTGCATTATCTGTAATTTACGAAAACATCAGTGAAATAGTGGTTAGAAAATCCACCTTAACAAAAAAAAAAAAAAAAACCACAACCCAAAGGAATTAAACAAAAACAGTAAATGCATTAAATATTTAAAGAGTTTTATCATCAGAGTTTGTTGATAACAAGTCAAAGTTTATCTTCTGTACGTTTCATGTATACTCTTAAATTGAGGCAACAACAGGTTTTACTCTCACAAATTTTTTTTTCAGAAACCAATGTTTTCATTGAGCTTGAAGATTTGTCTGGTAAGGCAGTTCTTCCCCTTTGACTACTCAAATTAACCCTGAACCTGGTTCCAATGGGAGTTTAAAATTTGTAAAATAAGTCAGATTTAAGCCTGAGTTTTGCTTTCCACAGTTTCAGTTGATATGAGGAATAGCTGGGGTACTCTCATTCCTCAAAGCTGTTCAAATACAGCTCTCAATAGAAGACGAGGAGTACTTCCATCTTTTCCAAATCCTTGACAAAGAATATAGCTCAAGGTGGTATGTGAGATTAAGTGAAGTACAACATTTAACATGTACCAAAATTAACACAGGAAGACACTTGTCTAAATATAAGCAACAGACCATTTAATGGTACAATTAAGCCCAGTGTCCCAAAGTGCTCCTGTTTTCAAATCTGTGTGTCACAAGTTGCACACCCTCTGTATATTCAGTCTGTTGGCAACACAATGGTATTAAAGAATGGGCAGTAGAAACTTTTGAGCAGATTTAAAAATGCCCAAAGAAAGAGGTTTTCACAGAGGAGATTGACAGGACTCGCACCACAATCACATGGCAAACCAACTTGCCAAAGAAATACCTGATAATAAATGTAATTTGTGTTGGATATGCTATCCAGATCTTTTAGAGTGGTCAGAAGGAACTGTGAAGGGTTTACACTTATCGTAAAAAATTCTTTGATTCTCTTAACTACTGAAGATGATGCTTGACCTTTCATAACCCTCTGTCTTCTCTACAGCTTTCTGCAAGTACGTCCAGAGTTTACAATGTCCAAAGGACTGCCAACTGTCCTGACAGAGGTCCAATTAAAAAAAAAAACAAAAACCTATGATTGCATAAGAAATACCTGGGATTTTTATAAAACTAGTTCTACGGCAAATTTTGGATTAAAAAAAAAATTACGCAAGTAGTTAAGTACTTGCCCTTCCCATAGCTGAAATTTAAGCCCTTAAAAAATAATCATCTTCAGAACTTCAGTATACTTTTAGCCATATTTACATAATTAAATTCAAGATACATGAATAGTGATTACATTTTTAAAATTAATAACTCATTACTCTTTTCCCAGAGTACAAATTGCCAGACATAACACTATTTCAGTAATCATCTCTATACTTTCAATGGCTTTTTGGAACTGCATTCACCTGCCTGAAGTAACATAAAGTAAACTTTTATGTTCAACTTTTAAAACAAACTAAACACAAACTCAATGTTAATACACATTATGGGCAGATTATTGAGTTCAAATAACAATGTATATTCACTTTTCCAATAATCTCATGCAGTTATATCTTTATCTACCTATATGCATTTTTCCATTCAAAGATTAAACATGCTTCAAATTTTCTGACAATTGTATGAAAATACAAAAAATTAATGCAGATACAACTGTCTTCTGACATCCAGTTTTCTGAAAACAGATGACATCTCTCACCAGTTAAGTTCATGTCTCTAAAATACTACTAAAGAATTTAATTTCTGGTTCTATCAACGTTTATTCTCAAACATAGTAAGAAAACAACAGCTTCTGTACAATTTGCATTATTTAGAAGATACTGTCATAAGCTTTCATCACGTCAGGGGAAAAAAATTTTCCATCATAATAATATCATCCATATTTTGTACAATTAGTGTCCATTCATTTTTCTAGGACTGAACATACTTTTTGAATAAGTGCAAAATCTACCTTGACAAAAATCCAAAGAAATCTAATGTGGAAGCTGATATTTCAACTTCACCTCTTTTTAAGATGCATCCACTTATTTTTCTGCAGTAAGGAAATCAACAATTCTCTTCCAATTGTTGTGCTTACATGACAACTCTAGCCAGCAAAATCACCTTGCTGAAATTGCTCTTCAGTAACAAAAATCCTTTTTTTCCCTGTAGCAACTTCAAAACAGAGACTTTTTGTTATGCAGCAGATTTAAACGCAGTCAGTAAATTATGATTTTGTTTCATGTCAACATGTTTTCACTCTTTCATGGGAAATCAACTACTAAAAAGGTAGCTAAGCAGGTGAGCAGTTAAGGAATGCTTGAAATCGACTTTTTGCAAGTATATGCATGCATGACCTCAAAGCATTGCTGTTAAGGCAAAGGTTTCCTATACAGCTCATTTTTTGAAAAAGCTCTTTACCGTAAGTCTAAAACATGAGGTGACACGTCGCATGATAACTTCTGATTTTAGAAACATCTTCACAGTTACTGATTTCTCATTTAAAGAAAAACAAACCAAGAACTTGAAAACCTTCCAATTACAGACTTTTATCAATAATCACAGGAAAATTATGGATCTGTAAACAAACCATCATTTCTTTTTCGTGATGTGCAAACACTCCAATGAGAAAGTCTTTGTCAGGATGAGCAAATGACACAAAAATAGATTTGCCACAAAGAGGTTTATATAGGAAACCTTCATAACAAAAAGCAAGCACTGCAGCACGCAGGAACTGAGCTGCAAGGTTTACTTTCAAATTATAACATTCTTGGTATTATTACATTCTTGTTTTCTTATTATTTAGCTTGAAGTAACTAGCAAATTTACCGCACATTGAAATTCTGTTTGCTTTACAAAGTCACTTCATTGCTACAAGAACTGCAACTCAAAATGTTAACACACTTTCCATAGCTGCTTTTCTTTCAACTTGCACCTCAAATTATTTCTTCTTCTTAACATATGGGTTTATTAATTTTGAAATAACATCCATGTTCACAAGGTAACATCATAGTTTTGAGTGTCATTCAATTACAGATTTTGTGTTCCATTTGTGGAAAGGAATTGATGACTGACTGTTGAAAGTTTTCAGGTAAATACAGTATTCACCTTCTTGGTGTGAATGTAGCTCGTACAAATAACAAAACAGGCACCCTAGTTCCATCTACTGACCAATTATTCTCAAGTAAAATATATCACTCTCTTGTCTTAAAAAAGACTGGTTTGAAATTTGTTAATATTTCAACTCATTTTGAAGACAAATAAACAAAAGCTTTTCAATTAATTACCACAAATTATAATGTTTTCAGTTGCAACTGTAATAGTTGCAAAAAAAGATTTGTCCGGTTTTTAGTTTCTGTCATCCCAAAGCACATTAAAAAAATAAAGTATTTCAAAAGGGAAAGAAAAAATTCCACATATTTAAAATACAGGGGACTACAATAAATATATTAACATGGTACTTCACATGTTTACACCATGCTATAACAGAGTGCTTTACTGAATTTTGCATTGCAAGAGACTATAAAATAGAATCATAGAACAGTTCGGGTTTTTAAAGGCCATCTAGTCCAACCCCCCTGCAAGGAGCAGGGACATCTCCAACCAGATCAGGTTGCTCAGAGCCTCATCCAACCTGGCCTTGAATGTTTCCAGGGATGGGGCATCCACCACCTCTCTAGGCAAACAAAACAAACCATAAAGGACTGCATATTAAGAAGCTGTTAATTATACTCCATATTTAAGTTTTTATATCAGTGCATTCACACACAACATAAGATCAGGAAATCAAGATGGCCTTTCCAGTTTACACCTACCACATAATTGGTAGTCGGAGCTACGGATTTAGGGCATGATGCAAAGTGACACTTTACTGGATAACAACACAAGTACCTATCCCTTATATATCATTTAAGTCAAAATGATGGAGTTTATGACTACAGAAAAGGAAGCCTTAGTGTTGCCTTAAGTGTTTACAGAGAGAAAATGAATAGGTTTGTCCTCATCACCAGCAGCATCATCGAAAACTGGGGGCTGGGCGAAGCAAGGAGAACCATGCCCAATGCTGACAGCGACCTTTTCCTGCACCCCTCACTCTTCATTTGGGTGAAGGAGGAGACAGCGGGGTAGACAGCAGTTCCTTGGTGGGGAAACGCTGGGGCAAAGCCTCCCTAGGACAGAGAAGTTTCCATGTCACTTCCACACCACAAGAATGCATGGATAGCGACGATTTGCTGAAAATACGGGGAACACAGGGGACATGAGAGGTAAGAGAATTTTAAAGGAGTTGCTGCATGGGCCTTTCCTCTGGTGGCAGAAAAATTGTTTTGTTTCAGGTTCGGATGTTAATGCCAAGGCTGTCCTTCAGTAAGACGTGGTTACTAAGACGTGGGACTTGCAGCCCCTGCAGCAGAGCTTGCTTAATTATTCATACAGAATGAAAGAGCTCTGTGCCCTAGCACTAAAGAGCAATTCCCTTAGGTAGCGAAAAGATTACAATTCAGGCAACTAGGGTATTAACCACTGAAAAATAGAACACTTTTTTATATTTAATTTCAGCAAGGAAAAGTATTTTAATTCAGTTAAATTTGGTTAGATCCAATATGAATTCAAATAGTGTTTAGGCCAAAAATTTGGAAAAATATGCAATATAATAAAAAAGATTTGACATTTACATAAATGAGACATGATTATTCCCATTATATCAAATAGTACTCTCTCAAATAATATATTACCTGTACAAAAATAGCCATATAATAAATGAGTTCTCCTTCTCAGCTTTTGTAAAACTAACAGCATCATCCACATATTTCAGAAATTAAAATAACCCAGCCAGAGCAGAATTATCTATATACAGCTTTGTATGGGATGCTGCACAGAGACCTGTGCAACATTTTTCAAAGCTCATTTACTTACTGAAAATACAGTTCCAGGATCAAAGCTATTTGTGAATTAGGTCACAATGCAGTGACCTAAACCTCAACCAAAAACAAACAAACAAAAAACCCAGCATAAGTCAGAATGTTTTCCTTCAACATTTTAATTCAAAAAGTTAAAACCCAAGTACATTTGGTTCACAGGCAAGCTAAGTATTCTGTGCTGTTTTCAGGATATCTACACTTTGTTCATTTTGCTCTATAAAACCATTTTTGGTCTGCCATTTTCATGACCTTTATCATACTTGGTGATCAAAGATTTATATCTTATTGCATCAGTATGATTTCTCCCTATTGCATGCCTTTAGTGAAGGGCAATATAAATACCTGTGCCCTAAATTCAGCTTTTAAAAAGATCCTTCACAAATAAGAGTAGTTTCAGTCACATATTGTCTTAATGAGAATAAATATCACCAAGAGTATTTGGAGGAAGCAAAACATATTCTGTCATTTTTTCTGGATCACAACCTAGCACATCAGTGATGGCCTCCACGCAGTGACTATGAACAAAATAGGAATATACAGGAAGAGTCAAAAAATATACAGAAAGAGGTAAAAGTTAAACACTTCAGGTAATTAAGTAATTTAAGTAATTCATAATTAAGGTAAAAAATTAATTATTAAATAATCAAGAAAAATATTTTAAATCCATGTAAGACAAGCACCAGCTCAGATATCTACGGGTAAGGGTTTTAAAATAGAGGGAGGTAGATTTAGATTAGATATGAGGAAAAAATTTTTTACACTGAGGGTTGTAGAACACTGGAACAGGTTGCCCAGAAAGGTGATGGATGCCCCATCCCTGGAACCATTCAAGGCCGGGTTGGATGAGGCTCTGAGCAACCTGATCTGGTTGGAGATGTCCCTGCTCCTTGCAGGGGGGTTGGATTATATGACCTTTGAAGGTGCCTTCCAACCCTAACCATTCTATGATTCTATGATCAGATTTACCAGGAACTGGCAGAAGGAGCAAATGCTGCAGAACTAAAGACTGTGAAGATGCCAGGAAGTCAGTCACCGTTTGTGTGGAGGAGCAGCATTACAGCAAGTGTTCATATCTCCATTGCTTAATCTTCATTAAGCTGATAAAACGTCAACTTGAAGCCTCTCATGTTACTACCCAGCAAGTCCTGAGTATATAAAGCAACGACAGAAAACACCAAGCCTATACACTGAATAGGAAAGAGAAAACAATTTATTGCAAAAGTGGAAAAAACACAGCATCTCATCTAAAATATAAACTAAGTAATATCACAAGAGTTTGTTGTGATAACTGCACTGGAATAATGGCCTCAAAGTCAAATATATTAACTTTTATTTTGCAACATTAAACAGTCAAATTATGGTCAAGGTTTCAAGCACAAAAGCCTCAACCTATCTGATTACCATGACAAAACCAGTAGGAAATGTAACACAAAGTGCAAAAACTTGGACAAACACACAAATGCACAAACAAACAGCTAAACAAAACAGAGTTTTGGAACTTAAATCTTTTGCAGAACATGGTTTAGATAAGAAAAACTTACATCCTCCTTTTCTTTTTCTCCCAGAGAGAACAGTAACACCCTAAATGGCTGAAACTAATGAAAAGCTCAAAATCTTACTTAAAGCAAACACAGAGATGTGCCTTATCATTAGCTTCTGTTACACCTGAGAAACTGATGGCTTGCAAAAACAACACTGAAACACCAAGTCTCAATAAACAGAAGAATCTTCCGAGTCCTCATTAACCAACCAGTGCTGACAGAGGTCAGTCTGGCAAGGAGCTCACAGGACAGATGAAAGTCCAGGGCCAGGACGGAAGCAGACAAGGCAGATGCAGGCTGATAATGAAGAGGTATCAGGACTGAGAAGCAAAACCTACATGAGACAAAACCAGGAGCCAGGTCATGAAGAGTAGACAACCAGAACACGGGAGCCCCCATGGAGCATGTCCACAGTCCAGTGCAGTGAGCACCAAGAAGCAGAAATCTCTTACCTAGAGAACAGATAAAGTAAAACTTCCCATCAGGCCCACAGCCCTGTTTCCAGCTAATGACGCTTGGGCCTTCAGATGCAAGTCAAAATGGGAAATGGCTGATACTCCCGTGACTGCTGAGTCCCTGCCCTTGCAAGTACCAGTTGGTGAATGAGAACTCTGAAGTTTCCTTCAACCATTTGGAGACACGATTAGAAGGCTGCTACGTTATAAAAGACGACACATGTTCTGTCTCCCCAAATAATGACTTTTCACTGAAAATAGCTGAAGTGGACACTGAGGGCCTCTGTACTTACTTTACTACAGCTGGCAAACAGTCACACCCAACTTAATTATGCCAACAAAGTCTCTTCACATACGGGTTATAGGTAAAGACTAAAAAGTACAACTGAGTCACAGTTCAGTCTTCCAGTTGTTACTGAAATACAAATTACAGTGGATTAAAAAGATTTAAGTATGGGCCTTTATCTAGAGAATTCTGTGATAGCAGTGTTACATCTGCCTTGTATTCAATTACTTTCATTTATCTCAGAGTCACCCATCTAAGGAGACAGAATTGCATACTACAAGAAAATTATTATTTGGCTACCTTATCATTAACAATTTGCCTAGGAAGAGGGATTCAACTGCATTTAGAAAGGCTTAGAAGCAACAAACTGAATATGCTCCATAAGAATTACGGTGTAAAACATATGTTGCGTTACAAATATTGTGACATGCAATACTGACCAGTAAAAGGCTAAGGATTGCTTTGCTGCTGTTTAATTGAATATCAGTAAAAATACAGCCTTCCAGATACAAGATTTATTATTGATTTAGAAGTCTGCATCTCAATTATTGTTTCGATTTCTTTCCAACAGGTTCAAATGTTTCTGTTTCTAAGTGACTTCCACTAAGGTTCACATACAAAATGATGGCTGCAACCCACTGAAAGAGGTTATTTATTTCCTGTATTTTTATATTATTCATACTGAACAAATACTAATAAAGGAGAATGTGTAAGTTTCATCAGGAACTAGATAAGCAGAATAATCAAAATGAGGCTTCTAAGTTATCCCTCCCCTCACTAAACAAAACCACAACATTAATGCATGTAAAAAGCAGGCATAGAATAGTGACCAGAGAAAAAACTAATTGAGGTTTTGATTTTGTTACAGTTTCATTAAATTCTGTCAGAGTAATTTGAGGAATCCAGAGTAGCTCAGTAGGGGTCAGCATAAATGCATATGATTGTATAAATCCCCACCTGCAGAAGTTGTCTGCAACCTTGATGCTGAGATCAGCTTCATTTTCCGTCGGCCAAAGGGACAAGGAACCGTTCAATCACTTAAAAGCCAGCAAACACAAAAGTGTAGTAGATCCAGATCAATTATACTTCAGAGGGATTTATCACTGGGAAAGGCTAATTAATATCTTTACTCTCTCCATCTAGATTTATTTTAGGAGATAGAAAGTTAATTCTACTTTGTAAATCACAGGAACACTACCATCTATTAGTGTCTTACCAATAGGAAGAAAAATCTCTGAGCTTCTCACTGTAATGTGACACAGCCAGACACCTCTGCAGCATGCACTTCAGAGACGACTTTCAGTACTTGTCACTAGGTCTCATGTTTGGATTTGGCCTGCTGGCATGCACTTATCCAGTTGTTTCAAAAAATACCAGGAGACAGAAATTAAAGAATCTGATCCTTCCAGAGGAGGCAGAAGCCCATGTGAAAACTCCCTTGTGTGAGCATCCATGTTCTCATCGCTTACTGGACATGCGCTGAACCAGGGCGTTCAGCTTCTCTAGCTGCAGCTCTGCTAACGCATGGGTACAACTTGCACCTCTTGCAAAGGGACAAACGCCACCTCGTCAGCCTGTTTTACAGGTGGTCTCCCATCCTCGTATTCAGGAGACCAAGACTGTTTAAGGAAGAGCAACATTAACATGAAGACCATCACTAAAGCTCGTGGATTCAACATTTCTTTCTTCTCTGCATATTTTTAATGGACATCTGGTCTAGCAAAATTCAGGATAGCCATAATCTGATTTTCAGTCTCTGCTTTTCTCCCCCGACCCTTCTTTAATTAAGGCAATCAGCAACTGCAGCCTGGAGTGTATCTTAAAGATTCATTTTGGTCAAGCATTAAGATAGTTCTTTACACACTTTGCTCTCTAGAAAATATCATCTACTTTACTGCTTTTTCAGTCTGGCACCTCGAAAATGATTTGCCATAAGGTGCTTTTCTATCCAGGAATAAGGCTGCTTTAAAATAAACTTTAACTTATTTGGTGGAGGCACTGACTTAAATCCTCCTATTGGTATCTTGTAAACTAAGAAATTTTATTTAATAAAAACTGTATCAATTTAGCTAAAACTCCAGAAATGTAGCACCTGGGAAGGAAAAAATGAGCAGGGAGGAGGCAGGCAAATGGCAGATAGGGCACTGCTGATACACAGGTAAAAGTCTGGCCTCTGTCTGGAGACCAGCTAAGAGAATATTTCACCCAAAAACTGGAAGGCAAGTGAAAGCAGCACAATTTCCACAATGTGAAAGAAGTGGAACAAGGACTAGAGTCTTTGCAGGTCCTGCAACTTACAGCTCCTCTATAATTAAAACATTTCAATCAATTGTAAACATATCATTCATGGAACATGCCAAGATTTTGAAACATTTTATTTTAAAATGAAATGGTATTGTTATTCTTAAAGAACAGGTGCATTAGTGCCATAGTTTCTGAAATATTAGTGCCTTCAGTGTTATGAAATAAAAGAGCTGAAATCTGTTTCTGAAATCTTTGGTGCCTGTTGGTACCACTTACCAATAACATGCCTGGCCCACAACATAGAAGAAAATAAATTTTTAATGAGACTGACTAGCATATGGTATAAACTCAGAGTGCTCTGTGCAGTAAACAAATTTAAAAGAGAAGGATTGTAATCTATTCCAGCAGATTATCAATGTAAACATGCTGAAAACTGGTATTTGCAGTACAGATATTTGATCTTTTGTTCTGCTGTACAATTGCTCTAGGGGGGAAAAAAAAAAAAAAAAAGCTTTATTTATGGCAAAACTACTCTACAGATAGGCAGTGTTTTTGCCAGTTTCCTACATTCTTTTCACCCTTAATGAACAGGTCTCGTTTTCCTTTTTAAGAAAACTGCAGGACAAATGTTTTTTTCAAATAGTTTTTATCAGCATAATCTGTTAATACTAAACCAATCTATAGAACAGATACTCCCTAATGCATATGGATATATCAGATGTTGTAACAACTCTGTAATAAGGAAAACAATTTAAATCAAGAGATACACATATCCAACCTATCACTTTTCAATAAGCAGTTTGAAAGAAGGTAGCATATAGGCTTCTTGCTCCCCAGAAGCAGATTCACTCTTTTTCAATTCAGTTGGCCTTTTTGCACTGTTCATGCCCTTCTTGGCCCTAGCTGAGAAAGCGTATTGATTTTTACCTCATCTTATGGCTCTTGCTGTACCATCAATGTGGCACTGCAGAAGAGTACAGACAGAACATCGAAGCGTTACTATGGCTGGGTAACACTACGTGATGGTAGTAACTACTCTTCTCCCTAGCACCTTTTCCTATTTGATATTGTTCTAGTGGTCTGAACTAGATGTATCAACATACACAAGTAAGGTAGTGTTCTGCATAAGGCAATGCAGAGGAAAGTCAGTCAGTCCTGGGCCTGGGGAAGGGCTGTCACTAATCTTTCAACTAAAAGGAAAACCAGCAATGCTGTTTACTGTGTTGTTCCTTAGCCAACAAACTTTGACTACATTTACTTAACTGGCAGACATGCAATTTGATTGCGATGGTAGAGGTAGTTAGTGTATTTGTTCATACATTGCTCAATACGCATTTTCCCACATACAACAGAGAAAGTATTTTGTCTTGGGTTCGTTCACTTTTAGACAAGATGTCAAGTTGTTGCCTCTTGTTTTAGAAAAACTAGTCAAAGCAACTAATCCAGTAAGATTCCATATGCAACTTCAGCAGCCTGTTTTCCAACCAGATGAATACAACATGCATCGCTCTTGGTTTTGAGGTGGTTAAGCTGATCACTATCAAACAGCTTCTGGACCAGAAGATTAAGACAGTAACGGTACTTAAAACTGATGGTTATGTCAGAACAAAATGAGTTTTGGGCTTGTCAGGACAGATAGTTCCAACAGCAAGAGCTGTTGATGAGTCACACCAACAGAAAACTTTCTCATTCAATTTTACATGCTGTTTTGATGAAGGATAAAGTTTTTAAGGCCTAAGGAGACTACTTCTTCTCTCAGTACACCTCATTTGTACAAATACAGAAACAAAAATCAGAAATGAGAACATGTAGGCTTACTAAGATAGGCCATGACAGATCAATCTGATGACTTTGTAAAAATCAAGTTTCATTTATCTTTAATGAAGTGCCCCCAGGGAATTAAGACATAGACCATGCACAAAGGGTAAAAAAAAAAATATACAAGGCAAATAAAACAATAAGATATGAAAGTCACCTATGCTGGATTGCAGCCAATTTATATTTTATACTCCCCTTAACAACAGATTTAAGTTGTTCAAAGATTTTAACTTTTCTGCCATAAAAAAATGGAAATCATGAAAACAGAAGAACTAGACTGACTCTCACCCAAAAATAGACCAAGATGTAGCATATGACACAAAGTTGTATAGAAATAGTAAATTTTATTATGAAGTACCACGTGTAAACAGTGACCGAAGGATCCAAATGCAGTTAAAAGCAGTAACCATTTGAGACACCAAATACAGTAACAGCTAATAAAAAGGTAAGAGCGAAGAGAACAAAACCAAGATCACGAACCTGACAGACACAACCACTGTAGGTGCTATGTCCTACAGTCTTAGCGGGAAGACGGCACTAAATGGCACACGTGAGCATCTGACTTGTATCTGATCTCTGGCTTCATCAGTTTTGAAAGTGCACAGGCACTGCCACCCTCAGGAGTAGCCATTTAAAAAATACATTCTTCCAGCTGTAGACACAGACAGGCAGTTGCAGATTTAATAATTTTAATCACAGCATTGCCACCAATTACTTTTGTGGTCTTGAACAAATTAGCTCCTTGCTGCAGTTTTTGCAGTTGTAAAGGGTGAAGATAATACCAGCCAACTCCACAAAAGTGCTGCTAGATTTAGTATTCAGTAGCAGTTCGAAAATGAGTACAAACATTTAATTTTACTGCAGGGCTGAATGCAAACTAATAACTAGCATTCTGACTGCCATCTTCTACATCTACTTTTTTTTAACACATGCAAACAAATTCCCTCAAAGTTAACAGGAACAGCACATGCTTACTGAAGAGAGAACAGACTTTTGTCTCTTTCTCCAACCTAGAAATCTCTATTCAGTAACATTCAGCTTAGTCTATTGACAAAGTATAATATCAGAATAGTCTTATATTTTCACTATATTAATATACTGTGATATTTTTACAGACATATAAAATAAGTTATGCTACTGGAAGGAGCAAAACTTGATTTTTTTTTTTACATTCCCCAAAACAACGGACAGACTGAGAGAGTCTTGCCACTCCAAGCCTCCGTACCAGACTCAGTCTCAACTCCCTTGAACTAAACTTAAGCCATAGCTATTTATACCAAGTCTCGGTGGAAAACCAAGACATTCCTAGTGGTGGTCCTGACAAATAGCATCTCTATCAGCAACAGGAATTTGAAAGAAAGCCTTCCCATCTCTACTGGAACAGGATCTTTGTGCTGCTGAGAGACCTTCCAAAAGGGAAGCCCCTCAAAGAGCCTCGCTCTTAAGTTCGTACTGGAGAGGAAGGACTCTGGTGTTACGTCTTTCCCTCCAGTGAAGGAAAGTTTATTATTAGACTGTACCAAAAACAAACAGCAGTGTAAAACTAAATAACAACATGCTACTACTATTATGCAGAGGGAAAATTTGAGTGAATTCATCCTTATGCTTTGCAGAGTTCCTAAACTGGTGACCAAATTCAGCAGTGCTGAAGCAGTCTTCATCAAAGCCTGCTGAAAATGTTGATGCTGTGCCCCATCACGCTAAGACAGCAAACTTCAGGAAGTCTTCAGCACCCAGAACCCACTTGCTTCAGTCCCTTCAGAGGCTATCAGGATTTCTTAGGTAGGCCCTTGATGGAGACAGCTGAAGCTAAGATTGAGCCTGCTTACACTGAAACATAAGCTGGGAAGGGCGTACTGGGCCCATGGCCTAGACAAAGCTGGAAAGCAGTGTGGTCATTTGCACCAGCAGCTGGAAACCAAATAACACATTCTGATGGATAAGGTTGGGGTGGGGGGGCTGTTTATTGTGTGTGTGGGGCAGTAATGGGGGAGGAGGAGGTTGCTAACAACAACAAATGCAAAGTGAAGCTCACTACTTTTGATCCCGTTATCCGCTGTTGTCGTGGAGCTTGAGCTCAGGCATCCTTGGGTTCAGCACTGCTTGGAGCACCCTAACAAGAAAGTCGCATCTCTCACAAAGCTGGTACATAGAAGCTCAGAGTGACCTGCAGATCCAACACTAGGAGGGAACACTATCTCACCATGGTAATAAAGGCACTCAAGGCCAATAAAACACCACTGTGTATTTTGCACAGAAATGGAAAGAGACTTGTATTGCCAACATAGATTATTCAGGCATACAACAGAATAGAAAGATAAATGAATTATAAGGAGAATCTAGTTTTATGCCTGTGGAAATGAAAACTTTACCAGAGTCAGATTAAAACAACACCAGAGAAAGGATCACTTTTGATTAGTTATCCTGAAAGGGATTAACTTCAACTTAACTTGGTTATGCTTCAACCTCTAATTTGTCCTTTGTCCTTACACATGCATTATTCAAGCGGGCAAAAGTCCCTACTCCAATCATCTGATGTTCACAATCACCCAAAGTACAGACAAACATGAAGAAAACAGCTATAAACAAAGCCTCATGAAAGATACCACGTCCAGGTTTCCTGTTTCCTAGAAAGTGCTTAGACTACCTAATTTTCATACAGTAGACCAACAATCCTGAGAAGAGTGCTGTTTGATCAGCATTTTTATTAGAATAAGGAAACAACCTAATTCAGATTGCATGTCCAGGAGACTCAAAAGAAGTGCTAACTTCTAAGAAACTTAAACTGTTCATTAAGTCAGTCTGGATCTGACTTGCATTATACTTAACTTGTTCTGATAAATACGACCCAGTTGCTGAACTGGCAACTTTTTCCATATTAGAAGCTGTTTCTTAATCTTTAGTTTCTAAAGATGAATTCTGTCTTTTCAATTTTTAGTCGGTAATGTTGTAACTCCAAAGGTTGGGGCTTTTTTGGAGGGGGAAGAGGAAAGGGTAAGAAATTATCTGAAAGTACTATAGAATAAATACTTCAAGATGCTCATTAGTTGCATTAGCTCAGCCAATCATATTATTCCACAACAATATTAATCAGAACAATAACAGTACTTAACAATTTAGATTAAATCAGAAGGCAGCCTATTTTAAAATACCACACAACAGTGCTGCTTTGCTACTTGTCTTTCGTTCCTTGGCTTTGCTTGACGCATCAGACTGACAACGGAAATTAAGTGTACCTCAACGGCAGGAGACTCTACCATCCCTTGTCACTAAGCAACAGTAGTATTTTCATATCATGATGATTACTTGTCTCGACTCCACTCAAATCCTTTTAGAATTGCTTCAGTGTGAGATCGGTGTTTGCAAGTAAACCTAATTGGTATTGATCACACCCTCAAAGCTTATTTATGCATTGAGCATAAAGGTAGTCAGAGTATACATTTGGCTTCTATGTGTGCTGAAAAAAAGGAACAAGCAATAAAATATACACAAACACAGACGATGAGGACCCCTGTAGACAACTTAGAGATCGGTACGTTTGGATGTATAAATTACTTTGATTTGTGCACACTCTGAAAAGCTTGAAAAAACAACGGGAAAGACAGAAAAAGTAGTATATTTTCAAGAAGAGCTACATAATCTTAGGGGGGAGGGGAAAGACAGCATTAAACCTCAGGGGCTAGAATGACAGTGACAGGGAAGGCCCATTAGATTTTGGCTATATCCCACACCACTCACACTACTGTCTCCCAGAACTGTCACTGATCCTCAAGTTTTTATCATTCAATTTGTGTCCTCTCCTCACAGTTCCATTTTCAATCAAGAAACGAATAATCAAGAGACCTTATGCAAGAGCTAGGCACTTTTCTGCTCATCTGAACCAGAGTTCTGGCATGGCCACTTGCAGACCTCACTGCATTAAGGAGTTTCACTGAATCTGTTAGCTTTTTAGGCAGGCTTCAGTGGCAGCTAATCAGGTGTTTTGAAAATCTAAATTTCATGTTCAAGCAGTTCCTAAAAAAAAATTAAAATATATATATTATATATTTAATTATTATATTTATTTAATTATTATATTTATTTATTATATTTATTTAATTATTATATTTATTTAATTGAAAAATATTATATATATTAAAATACATATATTATTAATTAAAATAATTAATTTTTTTAAAAGGCAATTAGACCCTTAAATCTTAGAACCTTAAACCCTTAGAACACAATGGGAATGTGTAAAACCATGTGGCTGCTCTCACATAGCGAAATATGAAGTTACATGATTACCAGAAGAGACACAGAGGCTCATAAATTTGTATACTGCAGAGGTCCAAGGCTCAACAGTCCATGCAAGCAACAACAGAAAGAAGAAAAAAAAAAAAAAAAAAAAAAAACTCCTTACTGTTAAACTCATTTCCATTTAGCTAATGGTTCAGCTCACATAAACCCATATTTTTAGTTCAGCGATTGTATTTAGTTCATACTGGATTGTATTACAGTGATTCTTCAAGCACTACACAGTAAGTCACAGGAAAAAAAAAAATCTGTCCAACATTTCAACTGAAGCCTCTAATAGAAACCTCAACATTATACTAAGAAAAAGAAATCAGCAAAAGTCCCACCTGAAAAAACAACCCACATCCAAAAAACTACTGAACGGATAAAAGGCCTGTATTCATTTGCCAAGTGATGAAATATAATAAAAATGTGAAATTAAGTACTTAAAACTACTAAATAGTCAGAATTGTTGTAGACTGAGGCTATTTTTCAGTTTAAATACCATATGGGTGGATGTGTTTTTCTTTCATTTACTGGAAACAAAAGTCATGCTATGTCAGCATACAGACTGCTGAATAAATCAGGGAGGTTAGTTAAATACATGTTAAAGTGTTAGAGAGAAAAAGGTCATTCCTTAATATATTTAGTCTTCCTGCAAAGTTGCTGGGGGGGGGGGGGGGGGGCGTGGAAGCAGCACGGGGAAGTCAACTAGTTTACAGGAAAAGGAAATCATAGAATCACAGAATGGTTTCGGTTGGAACAGACCTTAAAGATCATCTAGTTCCAACCCTCCTGTCCTGGGCAGGGATGTCTTCCACTAGACCAGATCACTCAAAGCCCCACTGAATCTGGCCTTGAACATTTCCAGGGATGCGCCATCCACAGCTTCTCTGGGCAACCTGTTCCAGTGCTTTGCCACCCTCACAGTAAAGAATTTCTTCATTATCTCTAATCTAAATCTACCCTCTCTCAGTTTAAAGCCATTACCCCTTGTCCTGTTACTACCAGCCCTTGTCAAAAGTCCCTCTCCAGTTTTCTTGTACGCCCTCTTTAGGTACAGGAAGGCTGCTATAAATGAGAAGATCTGATGAATTTATGAAGTCAAACAGTCAAATTGTAAAACGACAATATGGGAAATAAAAGCAAACACTGAAATAAGAGGGAGAATTTAGAAAAAGAATGAAGAAAAAAAATTGTAACTATGCATGTATAAATCTCCCTCAGTAAAGCATACAAAGATGAATAGAAAGATTACAAAGAAAAATACTGAAAATATTAATTCTGCATCTATCTCACTCAAGGGTGATTTTAAGTTAAACATAGATGTCACACTGTATTATCAAGAACCCAAGAAGTCTTCTAGAAGAAACATATGTTACTTCCAAAAAACAAGTTGGGGCTATATTGTAAAACTAAAGAACTGGAAGCTTGGCAGAATTTAATGGCATTAAATCTGATGTTAGGTTGCCCTCTTCAACCATGAATTTGAAGGATTTGTGTCCTTTCTTGAACAAATGCTTCTGTATTTGTAAACTATCGCAAAAAGTGAAACTAAGAAGTATGAGGTGATCTATCAATAATTAGTGTTCATTCACGTGTAATGGTATCAGACATGAACCCATTTCTGAGTGAATGCTTATCACAGCCCATTCTTAGTATGGATGCTCATAAACAATGAGAAATACGTGCAGCTGATGTGCAAGTCTGTCAAACTGCTTTTGAAATAGTTTAGACTGCTATACTTGGGCCGTAAGATTCCCTTCCTCCTTTCCTCCCACAACTCAAAATATAAAAGATAACAAAATGCAACCTCTGCTTACTTTCCTTGTAGATCTTAGAATGGTACTACAATGGTAAACCTTTTTACAGAGCACACACATGAGAAAAGCAAAGCTCAAGTTGTTCTTAAAAAATTTACGCAGAATTCAGGAGATCTGTCACCTCCTGAACTGCATGCTTCATTAAAGGTGGAAGACTTTCCCAAAGCCTGGGCTTTAGAATTTTTTTTCCCACAGACCACACTAATTCAACTGGCTTATGAAATGTAGTACTTTATTTTAAACTTGATTCTGTACCTGGCTACAACTCATGAGTCAGAAACAAACAGCAGCTCAGAGACAGAGGATTAAATTCCTTGGAGCACTATGAGATTAAGTGGCAGCATATAATCAGACCAGAGGATAAGTCAAGAACTTCAATACAACCAGTAATATAGAAATGCCTAAAACTCACAAATATGTGCACATTTCACAAATGAATCTGGACAAGCCTGGTTGATACTGCTGTGCAGCTGTAGTGACTGTGCAGTATACTGAGCAACCTGCTGACATAATGTGTTTCAATAAAAAAAAAAAAAAAAAACTGTATTATTTTCAAACAGATCAAATTCTACAATATTTCAGGAAAGCATTACTCATTCAGCAACATAGCAACTTTTTTGCTAAAATCTGGCAGGGTAAAGAAGGAATAAAACAAGTGACTCCCAAAAGGCAACTGATTCTACTAGAAGACATAAACAAAGATAAACTATAGGTTTTCCTGTGTATCTGAATTACTTTGGTATTGAACAGCATGTGTAGCCTGAAGGTTGTCTTCTTTTGGCTTCAGATTTACACTATAATTTGATTAAGCCAGTCCTCTAAGGCTTTCTTGGTTTTCAGAAGAAACCAATTTGTACTCTGAAGTAGCATATCAACGAAATCATAATACATTACCCTAGCAATTGGAAGTATATCAACATAATAACCCATACAGTGATAACTGAAGTCACAGTTAAGTATTTAATCTTGTAAACCATCAAATGAACGTAGCAAGTGATGGAAAAATTGAGGCCAACATGACAAGAAAATGCTTTCCCCGTCCCCTTGTGTAAATTAGAGCAATTTGCTTTCCATTTCACACTTCAGCCATGGAGACAGGAAATACAGTACATTTCTTTATGTAATGAGGAATACCAAACCGTCTACCCCAGCACAGGCCCCCAAAAGTAAATGGCCAGAGTAAGAAACAGTCCTCTGTTTTACTTTAAAAGCATTCATAAATCTCTCTTTGCCTTGAGGACAGCACTTAGTGCTGCTGAAGCTCAGGCCATCACATCATTAATTCTATCTCGCTCTCCTCAAGAAGTATTTCTGGAGCGATAGGTGGTAACTAAGAAGTACATTCCCCAAAGCCTTCACCATAGGCAGAATTGGGAAATCTAGTTTTACCATTTATCAGGCAAACGATAAAGCAATTAACAAATACAGAGTCAAACACAGCAGAAAAAGTAAATACCTGCTTAATTCCCTGCAAACTAACTTTAGTGAAAGTAGACAGTAGAAACTTGGGTCAAAGCACTGCACTGCAGATAAGTCACAATTCACTTGATCAACATCTTTTGCCTCCTCTTCTCCTTTATAATCATTCAGGGAAGGACTTGGCTTAATTAGCTAATTTCCCCTTTGTATGGTCTGTATCAATAGAAATAATTTCAGATTTCCTTTGTCTGAGGTTCCAGTTTTATCACCTTGGATATTAAATTCAGCCAGTACCCCATTACAAACCAGGATCAGTAAAAAGACAGGGAGAACTTGTTTCACTTCCAAGGAAAAGCCATGCAGCAAAGTCTGTCATGGAGGAAGTATTTCACATGGTTATGATTTAGCAGCAGTTCAAGGTTTATTAATGATGTGAGACAAATCAAAGGTTTAATTTTGCAGCACTAATGAATTTAAAGATTAACAAAGTGATTCAGTAGAATATGCTATGATTAAAACAGAGACTTAATTACAGATTCAAGAATGACAAGATTCACACTACCTTACTACAGGGTATCCTAAATCTATCTATCTATCTATATACATATGTATAGAGGTGTATATGTACAAACACAAAACACACAAACACAGGTGGAAATATCTGGATCCAATGAAATACATGCATAGAGGAGACTAGCCTATCATTAAAAGTTTCCTCTTTCTTTAGTTTAGAGTAAATATTCACAATGCATCAGCATTCCTCAGTGGTCAATAATTGAGCCTCGAGAAGTTGAACTTCACCCTGGACTTCCATTAACTTTGTCAGCAGATGGTCTTTAAACCTCTCTGGTTTAAGGAGGCTATGCCTGAAAGGCATCCTAACACAGCCTCTCGCTGCTTGTCACAGCCCGCTGCGATCCAGGAGAGCTCAATGGGTCTCGCTTTGGGTCACTGTTTATAGGGTCCAAGATACTGGCTTTTGCCAGGTACTTTTCCATTTCAGCCCTACTGATAATGAAGTATTCTGATGCTTTCCACTAATTACACAGGCCCAGAGTTCTTTAGATTTTGGGGGGAATTCTGGTGTCCCTCCTTTTAGACTCCGAACCAGGTCAAGATGTCCTAGGTTGTCAGGATAAGGGAGTGGGGTGTCTCATCGCCTGGGTATATCACCTGCACAATCCATTCCTGACTCATCCAATGTTGGATGGACAAAGCACTGAATGACTCAGGAGCAGCGGAGGAATTGCACTGCAACACCATGAGTTTGAGATCTCATCAGATAGAATAGCTCAGAAAAGCAGAGGGGAAAAGGAAGTCTGATTGAAAACCTTCCTTACAATCTAACTATAAATTAAATAAGCTCTAATAAGATGTAGCCAACCTAGCCAGACTGACTAGCTCTGGAATCAGAGACAGTCTTCATAACACATTCAAGTAAGCAACTCTCACCCATACCTTAATCCAAGGTTTGAGCACACAGAAGTGGTGACAGTTCACTGTCAAGTAGGTGACTTTTGAAACACTTTCTAAATCAGAGAGGTTCAGAAAAATCATGGTCATTTACAAAGACTTACACCAGTAAATGTTCAGTAAGAGCTCATTTCTGCAATTTTGTCTTCACATAACAAGTTAAATAAAAATACATTAATACAATCAAGGGCTGCACTTGTGTTAATGAACACAATAAACAACTTGTTATAGTTGCTTGTTGTGTTAAATTCAACTTTTAAAAGCATACATTCAAGGCTGAGGTGTAAAACATTGGTATCATTACCATACTCAATCTGCATCAGTTTGATGTATGCAGCATTATGCCTACTTGGCATACACAATGAAGACATTTGGGAACCACGGCTCATTTGAGAAGCCAATTCCACACCACTTCCAACACCAATAACAAATGCTACGAAGACTCAGAAAGAATGCACATATAAAGTGCGCCAATTTGAGCTTTTTAATTCATACATATATTGCCCTTAACAGTAGTGAGCCGTGTCTTATCCCATTTTAGATATTAAAGTTTTCTGCTTCTATAAAACTTTCTAATAATTTTTACTAACTATATTAAGCCATTTAACTACACCTTTCACTAACCTTTTTGTGCTTTCAGATAACCAGTGTACTTTACTTATTTTAGTGAATACGTATCTCCATATCCTGGGGCTCTATTCACATTAATCTTATCTTTAACAGGTGAAGTTAAAGCCAGAAATTTCAGTACAAAGACAAATTAGATGTTTAGGATTCTGTCTCTGGTGTAATTTCAAAGCTTTTTGTTTCACATCCTCTAGAATGTTTCAAATCATAGGCCCACACAGTGTCTATTCCCTCTCCAGTAGTATGATCTGGGATCCAGGAAGGGAAAGGAAAACGACAGGCAATGACTCTGGCACTATATTCAAGTTCTTCTTCCAGCTTCTTCTCCAACTGTGGCATCTGTTGAGCAACAATAAAAAGCTTTCAGAAGCAGCAAAATACAGAAGTATTATCTTTAGAATCTAATTCAGTTTAAGAGAAGTCGAAAATTTGGCAAGTTTTTGGAAAAAAAATTACATGAGTCTTTGTGACACACATTTTGTCTTTAGTGCATTGACAAAGAATATTTAAAACTAGAAAATGGTTATTGTGCCTTGATTGGTGAGATTAAGAAAAACATAACTCTAAATTCTAAAAATTCAATCAAAAACCATAGATAATCCCTTAGATTAAAGAAAAAAAAAAACAACAAACAAATTAAGACTTTGCATGTTCCAATTCATTATTCTCTTCAGTGGGATTCTTCTTTGTAGAGTATGAGAGCTCAGTCCCCTGAATTTATCCTATTTATGACACCCCAAGTCACATGAACTATTATGTGATACTCAAAGGCCAATGCCTCTCAGTTTCCAGCCTAATCACAAAACAGATCCTGGGACACTCAAAAGATCATACAGCCAACAACCCAAAGCACACATTCTGCTGTCACTGCATAGTAAAGTACTGGTATGTTAAACACTACCGAAACTGAGCTTTGTTGGCTCCAGTCTGTTAACGTGCCTCTGCAGCAGTACTGTACGAAACAGCAAACAGAATCACAGAACGGTTTGGATTGGAAGGGACCTTTAAAGGCCATCTAGTTCAACACCCCTGCAAGAAGCAGGGACATCTCCAACTCAATCAGGTTACCCAGAGCCCTGTCCAACCTGGTCTTGAATGTTTCCAGGGATGGGGTGTCTACCACCTCCATGGGCAACCTCTTCCAGTGTTTCACTGCCCTTATTATAAATAATTTCTTCCTTATGTCTAATCTAAACCTACCCTTTTTTTAGTTTAAAACCATTGCCCCTTGTTCCATTGCTACAGGCCCTGCTGAAGAGTTTCTCCCCATCTTTCTTATAAGCCCCCTTTAGGTACTGGTCTCCCTGGAGCTCTCTCTTCTCCAGGCTAAACAGCCCCAACTCACTCAGCCTGTCCTCACAGGAAAGGTGCTCCAGCCCTCTTCTCATCTTCACGGCCCTCCTCTGGACCTTCTCCAACTGGTCCATGTCCTTCTTATATTGGAGGCTCCAGAGCTGGATGCAGTATTCCAGGTGGGGTCTCACAAGAGAGCTAAGTACAGGGGTAGAATCACCTCCCTCAGCCTGCCAGCCACACTCCTTTTGATGCAGCCCATGATACAGCTGGCCTTCTGGGCTGCGAGTGCACACTATCATCTCATGTCCAACTTCTCATCCACCAGTACCCCCAAGTCTCAGCAGAGCTGCTCTCAATCCCTTCATCCCCCAGCCTGTATTGATGTTGAGGGTTGCCCCAAGTCAGGTGCAGGATCTTGCACTTGGCCTTCTTGAACTTCATGAGGTTCACACATGGTCCCACTTCTCAAGCTTGTCCACCTTCCTGTGAATGGCATCCCTTCCCTCCAGCACGCCAACCCCACCACACAGCTTGGTGTCATCTGTAAATTTGCAGAGGGTGCACATAATCCCACTATGTCATTGATTAAAATATTGAACAGTACTGGTCCCAACAGACTCCTGAGGGACACCACTTGCCACTGACCTCCATTGGGACATTGAGCACTACCCTCTGGATGTGACCATCCAGCCAATTCCTCATCCACCAAACAGTCCATCCATCAAATTCATATCTCTCCAATTTAGAGACAAGGATGTTGTGGGGAACTGTGTTAAATACCACTATGCAACTCTCATTGAATGCCTACAGTTTAGCTTTCCTCCATTTGCAAAAAATTGAGCAAATATGGAAGCCAAGGGAAATACCACTACTCTTCCAGAACAGAACAACACTCTGCCAAGTCATTTCTGCTAATGGATGAAGTGAGAAATGAATTAACACATCTAGATTACAGAGAAACTTCTTTCACAACCCAGAGAATGATTATGTTCTGAAAAAAAAAAAAAAGAACTTGATATATTTAACCATTTTTGTCCTTTGGAAAAGTTTGATGTTATGCTTAAGCAGATCAGTGCACATCCATTCGGAATTCCTTCTATTCTTACATACTGTCTTTACCTCTGGGAGTAATTATAACAGCAAGCTCCACAGGTTACCTCTATTACATGTAAAAATCTATTTACATTGATATCATGAGATAGCATTTAGATATTAAAAGGTTAAAACAAATATAGCTCAATTTAAGTCACAAAGGACACAAAATAAATAGAAAAAAAGTCACAAAACAAACAAACAAGAAAAACCACCTTGAGAATATTATTGGAAAACAGGACTGACTGAAGAAAGTGTATTTCCAAAGGTTGCAGACAGCTTCCACTATCACATACATGCAGGGTGTACCTTTGATGTAACATCCTATTATAGCTACATTTAAGCTTACAACGGAATATTTTAGAAAAATTACAGTCATAGATCCGATATATCAAAGAGTTACCTTGAATATTTTTAAGGACATTATGCTGTGATTTCATCCACACAGCAAATGCTTTTGAACATTTTTGCCACCACACCTTGAATAAACTGGAAAAATAAGCCCATTTTGGCATCTCAGACTGAGCGCTGAGACAGCGGAAAAGGAAAGACTAAGTTGACACAGAAACTACAAATATAGACACAGTCTAATTTTTAATGAGCAATTACGAAAATTAGTGACATCTCATGTCTGTATTAGCTCAAACCGGAAAACTTAATTAATAGCTCAGCCAAAAAGAATTACATCCTTGAACCAAACCATTAAACTAGTTTTTAAGCTAAATATCTCTGTAGCATTAGGTGTTATGATCATATTGTATTTTCTATCAATCCAAGGTTGAGTTTTTCTGTATGTTTACATAGATATACAGTTTAGTAAGCCTTTCATACAGTATACAATCAGTGAAAATACACAGAAGCTGCAAACATGAACACCTGCAAAGAATTCTGTCATCCCAGCCTGAACAAGTAAAAGTCTCTCTGCAATGACTCAGATAAACACACCTTCCTGCAGTCACTAGCAAGAACAGAGAGGTCTTAGTCTTCCCTGAAGATCAATAAATCCAAGTTCTGCAAGCTAATCTTGGATAGGAAATAAAAGCATTGCGTGACAGCATCAAATCAGATCAGTATTATTAAAAAAGCTAGAGATCTATTGCCCTTAGAAAAAAAGACAAAAATGCGTTAAAGTCTCTAGAAAATCAATTTAGTCATTCAGGAGGCCAGTCATTCACAACTTCCCAAGTAAATTTAAAGGGGGATCATGAGCAAATTAATGCCCAGGAAACACAGTAGTCGATGGGTTTGGATCCATTACACTTCTGACAGTATTTTTATTGGAAGAATTTAGCCTAGTATTTACTGAGTTTACTGAAGTTATTCTGAGCCCTACAGCCACTCTTCCTATCATAGCTGCTACTAATTTATCCCACTTTATACTATTAAAGTTAAACCAGTATTTCTGCTAGGTTGACTCACATTTTCCCAGGGCATTTGTTTATTTCTAGTTTACTGAAACATCTTTCTTCACCTGCACTTTTCCTCTCAGTGCAATGACAGAATTTCTGACTGCAAATTCAAATATTTATACTGCCCCCTCCCGGAACTCAAGGTAGAGAGCACATAACATCCAAACCTGGCAACATCTGTAGCACAACACCCTAGTTCTCACTAATATGCCACCCACAAAAGTAGGGGGGGAAAGCATTTTCACTTCAGTTTCCAACATAAGTTACAATTCAAATCTGAAGTACATATTTAATTCCAACTCTGTTAAAGAAAAAGCAGAGAACAGGGAAGCTTTATTATGCTTCTTGTTGCATCTTCCTGTTACTACTACAGAAATATTATCAGTTTATGTTGCATAGTATAGCATCACATTAAGCTCTTCACTCATTTCATCCCACATCTGCCTCAGCAGAGGAAGAAGCAATACAGAATCATTTATAGGGTATTTCTGTGTCACTCCTCCATACACATGCAACCTATATAGAAGATTCTAATAACAAATCAAAATATCAAGAATACTTAAATATTTAAGATTCTTTTATCTCTTCTAGTAAAAAAGAAAATGAGAAAGAGCTGAAAGCCACAGTAAATGTAAAGTCTGGCTGAATTTATTGAATATATCACTAAAGCAGTCACTACACAACTCAATTTCTACACCAGTTTTGAAGAATGCATTTTCCCCAGGGACACGATGAACATAGGCTACAAAGCTTTCCTTAAAGGCAAAGAATTTGTGCACTTGTACTGTAGTATCTCTATACCTGAAGTATCTGTCTCCCTTCCAAAAACCCTCAGTTTAACGTGGGCAAGGGAGTATTTAAATATACTAGCTGCTGGCCTATTTGATCTGATCTGGTTTTTGGAAAAGAACATAAGCAAAGTGCAGTACTCTTGTCTAACAAGGCTCCCAGAAATCAGCAGTACACAGTTTCCTACTTCATCCTCTCCCTGGAAACTCTGCAGTTTTTTTCAGTCTGAAAACTTGAAACTTTCAAGAACCAATCTACCACCTTCCCCCCAAGCAACTTGCAAAAGCAAGTTTTCATTTTGCTTTTGAACTAATGGACAGAAAATACTTCTCAAAAATACATGTATATTTTTAGAGCTCCAGTCCGCATCCTGTCACAAGTTTTACCAGGTTTTGTCATGGACATTAATAAGCAAGAATGAAATATCAAAATTTTAGTACTACCTACATTTGACATCCTGCAGGTTAGTTCATTTTGCAGATGAATGTACTAACACTGAATGCCTTGGTATTAAAATAATCAAACAACGCAAAAATAGTAAACTTACCATTTGAGGTACCCCAAAAACAACAACATTTGTATAATGGGAAAAAGAAACCTAAAATAAAATTTGAGAACAAGTCTTACTAAAAATGGCATTTATATTTGGAAAAGTTCTCACCATTTTTTTTCCACTAATCTCTTCAGCTGCACTCCTTTCAACAGGGATTTAGATAAAAAAATAAGAAGACATCCCACATCAACTTTGCATCACACATATTTCCACGTGAAGACAACTTAATATTGCTGAATAGCAAAAAAAAAAAACCTTCTACTGCCTGGTCAAGAAGCACAAAAAGTATCAATTTAGAAAATACTTAAGTGGTTTTACTCACAGCTAAGTTTTTCCATAACCCCTATATATGTTAAAATTAGGGATGTTTTAAGTTTGCCCTCACTTTTGTTAAACGTTAGCTAGCTATAAAAATTTCCCAGGCATTCCAATGCCTGAGTTCTTCCAGTCAGTGCCCTAAAGTTTTCCTATGCTCCTCTCTGACCAAAGAAAAAAACAGTACATTCACACTTTTCCCCAAAATTCCTGGTATCCACTTTACCCATTACAAAATGCCATTCTTAAAAAA